>NC_140952.1:139047723-140425223 GCF_014529385.1 Adiantum capillus-veneris
GGCACCGCAGGTAGAGTTGCAAGAATGTATTGCGAGGCAGAGCAAGGCGAGTAGAGAGTGAATGCATGTGGGTTGCAATGGGCACAACTAAGATCTACGCCATGCCACAAGGCGGCCGTCACACGGGGGAGGCCAATGATGGAGAGGATGATGCTCGCTAGGGCACAGAGAGAGAGGGGGGGAGGAGGGGGGGGTGTGTGTGTGTGGAAGAAAAGAGGGAGAGAGGAGGGAGGGGGACAGAAATAGTGATAGGAGAGAGGGGGGAGAACATTGTCTTTTTTTTTTTTTAAAGAGGGAAAGAGAAGTGGAGGGAGTTTAAGCGGAAGATTTTTTTTTTCCCCCAAGCACTAGGATAGCATAGTACTTGTGATTGGGAGAGCTTTTTTGGTGTGGCTTCAACTCCTTTTCACTCCTTTTTTCTCTTTATTTAAAAAAGAAATACAATGCTCTCCCCCCCCCCCCCCCCCCCCCACCCCCCCCCCCCCCCCCCCCCCCCCCCCCCCCCCCCCCCTCTTCCCCCTCCTCGACCCCTCTCTTTCCTCCCCCCCCCCCCTCTCTCTCTCTCTCTCTCTTCTCTCTTCTCTCTCTCTCTCTCTCTCTATCTATGTGTCGGTTGCAATTGTAAAATCTCGGTTATATTTTGGGCTGTCAAAATTTACACAACTTTTAGTGTAAATATGGACAAAACCTCCAATTTTGGACCTAAAAACGGGGGAGAGAGAGAGAGAGAGAGAGAGGAGGAGGGGAGAGGAGTGTATTTTCCTCTCTCTCTCTCTCTCCACTAGCCCCTTTCTTTGGTCCACTCCTTTCCATTCTTCTTCATTCCTTTTCTCTCCACCCACACTCCCCCCCCCGCTTCTCTCTCTCTCTCTCTCTCTCTCTCTCTCTCTCTCTCTCTCTATCTCTCTCTCTCTCTCCATAGCCCCTTTCTTTGGTCCCACTTGTTCCCATTCTTCTTCATTCTCTCTGTCCACCACTTACCCCCCCCTCTCTCTCTCTCTCTCTTTGTGTGTGTGTGTGTGTGTGTGTATACCTCCCCTCTCTTGCTCTCTCACCATCTCCTCTCTCTCTCTCTCTCTCTCTCTCTCTCTCTCTCTCTCTCGCCACCCCTCTTCCCTCTATCCCTCTCCCCCCCACTACCCCACCATTTTTTCCCCTTTTTTCCCAAAGAGAGAGAGAGAGAGAGAGAGAGAGAGAGAGAGAGAGAGAGAGTTTTATTATCGTCCTCGGAGGTCAAATATGACCTATGGGACCAAATGAACATGTCAGGTGGTGTGAGTGGAGGTCATAAGTGACTCTCGATGCTCAAAAATGGCTGAAATGAGCGTCGCAATAGAGAGTCCACATCATGGTTGGGAGAGGAAGGTATTCAGGGAGAGCTCATGGTTGAATATATGGGGAAAAGAGGACCTAATGGGGTCAAAAGCTGAGCACTCAAGTATGTGTGGTACTCACTCTCTCGCACTTGACAAGGGCATAAGGTGTAAAGTCAATGAGACTCCTCACTAGTGCCGCAACGTCCTATCTCACAGCGTAGAGAATAGGAGCTAAGACAAATGGAGGAAATGGTGCGATTGCACTTAACGGGATGAGTTTGGTAACCTCGTTCAGAGAAGAATAGAGATTTGTAGTTTGGGGCAATGTGTGGGGTGTAATGGCTGAAGCGAGAACCTCCGAATTTCTCCCAAGCCGTGATACATTGGTGTTGTAAGAAGGCCTCATAAACTTGGGAGTCGATCGACGCATCCTGGAACCAAGTGACATGCATCCCATCTTCCAAACCATTGCATCCACCCCAAACTTAATATTTTGCTCTTGCAAGTCTGTTGGACCTTTTGAATTGCTTCATATGGAATTCTAGGAAGTCGATACAAAGGGCTACGTTGTGTCTTAAGCATGTACTCCACAACCCTTTGCATGCCCAAGACCTCAATGCGAAGCGAGCCGGACTAAAGAAGTAAGAGCATGTAGGGTGTTTGTGTCTTGACTTGGAGAAAGTTGGTGAGAAAACGCTTTTGGACATTCTCAAACTCTTTCTAAGTAGACTTCCGATGCTACCACCCCACACCTCCACTCCATAAAGAAGCAATGGTGTCACCAATGTGTCAAAGAGGTACTTTTTGAGATCCCAACACTTGATCTCTCTAGCATTGTGCATGTTCTCAAATGCATAATAAGCCCTCTTTCCGGCTTCCAAGCGACGCATTGCGCAATCCTTCCATTATGATTGGATGGAACCTCAAGGCCAAGGTACTTGAAGCTATCTACCACTTCAAGTTGCTCATTGTTGTATACAATGCATGGATTTTCATCATTGAGGGTCTTTACAAGAATAACGTTGGTTTTGGATCCATTCACGATTAGCCCGCTATGTAGGCAAAAGTGTTCCAAGACACTCATAAGCTTTTGTATATCTTCTAAGGTATGTGCCAAGAGCACTACATCATCGGCATAAAGCAAAAGCATGATCACCGCATTTCCAATCTTAACCTCTTCTATGCCTTCGGGTTGCATAAAATCAAGAACCATGCATTCCAATTCATCAATGAGTAGCCCAAACACGGTTGGGGAAAGTAGGCATCCTTGTTTGACACCAATGGTGCTTGAAAAAAATTCTAAAATTTCATCTCCCATATGCAGCCGACATATCACGATTTGGTCGATGAAAAGATTGCATGCATAAATTCTCTCGGCACTTGAAGGATTTGCATACGTCTCCAAAGATTTCCTTGTTGTACCATGTCAAAAGCCTTCTTGAAATCCACAAAGCAACAATACAACTTTTTTCCTTTTCAATCGAGACGCTTGCATAAGAACTCGAAAAGTAACAAGGTGATCAATAGTGCTATGATGCTTTTAAAAACCTACTTGGCCAAGTGCACGTTTTCCGTTCTTTTCAGCCCCTTCACATATCTTCATCTCATGATACATCCATATAACTTTGCCATCAAAGAACCAACCATTATAGTGCGATAGTTGTTCACATTGTTTACATCTCCTCCTTTGTGCAAAGGTTTGATCCAATTTGCACTCCAATCATGCGGGATGCCATGCTGAAATGCAATGTTAAACACATCGCGTATCCAATATCGTGTTTTCTTGCTTGTCCATTTAATCATTTCAGCCTTGACACCTTGAAGGTCCCCTGCCTTGCAAGTAGCAAGTTTCTCAAGCGCGCGGCATACATCTTCAATGGTAAAGAAGGTAGGCATAAACGGAAGGGAGCTACAACACTCCATCTTATCAACATTGAGTTGCTCATAGAGGTTCTTGCAATGCGTATATATATCTTCAAAAGTCAAGTCACCAAAGATCTCAACACGCTTTTCCTTTAGATTTTGCCAAAACTTGCCACATGCATGTGCTTTTTCTTGTGCTAAAAGAAGTTGTTTTCTTACTTCCCACCTTCTCCTCTTTTTTTGAACAAGTGCTTTGTATGTGTGTGAACATTCCAAGTAAACTTCCTTGTCTTTGCTTGCATCCAATCTTAGCAAGTGTTTTCAGGCTGGACTACATTCCATGTCAAACCATTTCTTCTTGGTGCTACTCTTCTTATACCTTTTGCAAGACATGTGTTTCACCGAAAAGCATTCCTTCGCACAAGAGCAAATTACTTCTTTGAAAACTAATGTGAGCGGGATGAAAACACACAGAACGCCTCTATAACAACCCGACACACACCCTTGGGAAGATACACACACACACACACACACACACACACACTATGGGGCACCACTCGGCTTACACAACCCACCTGGCCGAGACAGGGAACACACCAATGGAGTGAGAGGAGAGAGCCTATCCACTTGCCCACTCCACACAGAGACACACACACACACACACCCAAAAAACTCAGCTCAAAAGAGGAGAATTTCTGATCTTTAGATACAATTGAGCTTGGGCCAACACCAATGGGACAAATAGCTCACACAATATGGGTAAAATATGCCATATACAATCACAAACAGGAGCAAAAGCTTCGCTCATATGAGAAACTTACACAGCAAAAACAACAGAAAAGAAGTGAGGAATTTGAGAAATGGACAGCGCCATCGCGTTCGGAACGACCCAAAACCCCAGTCTACAATGTCAAAATGCTCAACTCCGACCTCGGATGAGCAGATTTCGGCCAAAACAGGCTCCAAAAACCCCAAAAACACACCTGCGGCTGTTGCTCCTCTCTTCTACACGTTTTTTCTGGTCTTCTCTCTATTTTTTCAGTTCCCACACTTAGCTTTATTAGTTGGGCACCCTTGGCCTTTTAGATGACCTCAAACGGACCCCGAACATGCCAAAAACTGACCTCGCAGTGCATAGTTGTCACCTTTTTGCATCATCCGCACACCTGGCACTCAGCTTTTTCCAATAATGCGTCTCGTAACCACGTGAAGTGGCCCCAAAAGATGGTCCTCATGATGACCTTTCTGCATAATTATCACAAGAAAACATCCACGTTGTGTCCATACTTCTCCACGTGAAAGTATTGACCCCATATGGCCTCCTGACGCCACTAGATGCCATCTGACGCACCTGCTTACCTCATGTCGTCGGCCTGCGGATAGCTTCCTCGAGAATTTTTACGTGCTACCAACTCCTCATTATTGTATAAAAAACACACTGGTACTGGTAATAGTGAAAATCGATGCACTATGTACATGTTGTCCTACCTGTACACATGTGGGTCCCACGTAACCACCTGGCTCTAGAAAATGGGCAATCCTTTATTCGATGCACCATGCATGTGTATGTACATATGCACAATCCCTTGCTCCAAAAAACTCCTGACATAATTTGCCCACCCCCTAGCCTGCTAGAGCATTCATGCTCAGCAGCACTAGTAGATGCTCTTTCCACCTGGATCAAAAGGCCAAAGGCATATCACCTGATTCACAAGAAGCATCACAACACCACACCTACATTTGTCAACAATCAACCAAAATGCACCATAGGCATATCCAACTAACACATCCGCCCTGTTTGGAGTTCCAAAAGCATAAATATTGCATGCCACATTCAACCCAACCGATAGAGACAACTCAAGTGACTCATCCCCTAGCATCTTGGCTTCACCATCCATAGCAACAACCTGCAAATCATGCACCCAAGTAGCTAAAAGCATTTTGTGAAGGTAAAGTTGTTGATATCCAAAGCACAAAAGTATCCCCGCAGCACACATATCCCTAGCATAGGCATCCACATAGCTGAGATTGGACTCATATATGCCAAACCCCTTCTCATCAGCATAAGCGTACTCATCATCACACATAACTTTATCCACATCATAATCATGGCTAGCACCACTATCCATAGCTTCTAGCATGGGTTCATCAGTCTCCAAGAATACAGATCTTTGCTCTAAACCACAATTATGCTCACAAATCGGTTCAATCACTGCACATGCATCAAAATATGGCTTCAAAACAGGCTCCACATCCAACAAATCCACAAAATGGCTCTCAACCTTGCCCTCTTCCCTAATTTCCAAGGAACTAGTATCCAAAGATACGTGCTCATCATCAATAACCTCAACCTCACACTCACACCCAGAATCACAAGGTATACAAGTAGCCAATGCATCCTCTTCAAGAATTTTCAATCCTGTATCCAAAGCATTACTCACCTCTTTAGGATCTTCCATAAACCTGTCAACCTGCAAGACCTCTTTACGCTTCACAATAGACCTTGGGAAGAAACGAGAAACATCATAGGATAGGCTACTTTTCACCTGCTTAGGCTTAACTTCATCTTCCATGTCAAATCCATCTTGCACATGCATACCTGTACTGATACCATGTTCCTCAAGACGCTTAAACTTCCATTCCTTGTGCTTTGCAATGCATACCGCATCTTCAAAAGACTGGGGCGTCTTCAACTTAACCTCGAACCGCAACCAAGGTGACAAATCATCAACAAAAGAACTTTTCTTCAATGAACAAGGGGGGGTCTCATCCTTAAGAGCGACAAACCAACGAGTCCATAAATCTGTAAAACCTTGTACATAGGCATCAACACCTTGACAAGAACCTTGCTTAAGAGCATTGAGCTCATTCCATATTGCATTTTCATCTTCAAAAACCTGGAAACGCTCTAAAAAAGCTTCTATAAACTTGTCAAGACTCAAACCATAAGAAGAAGCCATTGCTTCTTTAGCTTCCAAATCCATGAACCAAACACGGGCCTCATCTTTCAAAAGCAATCCAAATAGCCTCAAAATCTTCTCCTCATCACACATATTGTTGCTTATGCATGCCACCTCGACTTGCTCCAGAAAGTCTTCCGCATCTTCACCACTTCTTCCATGAAATTCCGGATAAGAGAAAGCCATGGCTACCCAAGTTTAATGCTTTAAGAACCTCTTCGAACACACATGCAAGAACCCACAACTTTTCACTACCCAATCCCCAGAAACTTCAATGGAGCTCAGCTTTAGATAAGGACAAATACATGCACATCAAATGAGTTTTCATAGTTAATCATCGGAATTACAACAGGCAAAGGACATTCCAGGATCTCTCGTAATCTTCTTGGCCCGAACATAAAGACTATGCGCTGCTGGAAAAAGATCTTCCTGGACACATGAACATTTATCTGGATTCTTTGAGTTAAATGAAATGGAGTGAATTGAGGGCCATTTTGATCATCCATTAAAGCCAACCATGAAGCGCCCAAGAAAGCACACCTGTCTTATCCTCTGATTTTGCCAAAATTTCAGCAGCATAACAACATAAATGGCTCAAAAGACCAAAAAACCAGCCATCATAACTTGGAAAAATTTTGACAGAGTTTCCCCAGAAGTAGAGCAGTAGGAACCCAAAATATGGATTGTATATGTATGCATAAACTGCCAACAATAGAACCCGAGCATCAATTAGGAATCACTAGTACATAGCCTATGGCGAGGTCACAAAAAGGGTGCTCCAGCTACCTGTATCACCGAAAGGATCTCCACATTATAGAATCCCCCAGCTCAATAAAACCTCACGCTATCGACCCTCACACGAAGGCAAATGCAAATCGCGTATAGTCAAGTCTCAGAAATGACTATCTTCCATACCAAGTCTCAGAAATGGCTGGGACTACCAAATAAAACCAAGTATGGTTCCACAAAGGCGTACAATGGCAGTTTCCACAAGTAACGTACAATCCAACAGACAATGCGCTCAAACAGGCGCCAAATGATGCATACCCACAACAGCTGCAAGTGACACCACTGCTAGTATATCACTGTACTCCAGCTACCTGTACCTGTGTGAATCACCTGTACCTGTACTTGTGACCTATAACCTGTAACCTGTAACCTGTAATCTGCAACCTACAACTTGTAATCCCGAATCCCGAAGCTCGAAGCTCGAAGCAGAAGGTACTCGAAGAAGATCCTCAGTGGGGGCACCAAAAGATCCTCAGTGGGAGAAACTTACATAGCAAATACAACAAAAAAAAGTGAGGAATTTGGCAAAATGGACAGCGCCATCACGTCCGGAACGGCCAAAACAGGCTCCAAAAACCCCAAAAACACACCTGCGGTTGTTTCTCCTCTCTTCTCCATGTTTTCTCTGGTCTTCTCTCTGTTTTTTCAGTTCCCACACTTAGCTTTATTAGTTGGGCACCCTTGGCCTTTTAGATGACCTCAAACAGACCCCGAACATGCCAAAAACTGACCTCGCAGTGCATAGTTGTCACCTTTTTGCATCATCCGCACACTTGGCACTCAGCTTTTTCCAATAATGCTTCTCGCAACCACGTGAAGTGGCCCCAAAATATGGTCCTCATGATGACCTTTCTACATAATTATCACAAGAAAACATCCACGTTGTGTCCATACTTCTCCACGTGCAAGTATTGACCCCATTTGGCCTCCTGACGCCACTAGATGCCATCTGACGCACCTGCTTACCTCATGTCGTCGGCCGGCGGATAGCTTCCTCGAGAAGTTTTACGCGCTACCAACTCCTCATTATTGTAATAAAAAGACAATGGTACTGGTAATAGTGAAAATTGATGCACTATGTATATGTTGTCCTACCTGTACACATGTGGGCCCCACGTAACCACCTGGCTCTAGAAAAAGTGCCGTTTTCTGCATAACAGGTGCCTTATAGTCTTCTACCGTTTGTGCTATATAGCACAGGTTGTTCCCGCTCCATTTCTCCTATTTTCGGGCAGTTTTCACATCAGGTGCAACATTTACCATGGCTGACAACAACAACACAGATGTGTTCAAGATGTTTGTTGCTGAGGACAGGTTGGATGGGAACAAATACCCTATGTGGGCTTATATGATGCAACATGTTCTTGTGTCAAAGGGTGTCTGGAACATTGTGCAAGGCATTGATGTATGTCCTGGTTCTGAGGATGTAGGCGATATTGAGGATGTTGCAGGTCTTGCTGCAAGGATTGCAGCTGTTAGAGTTGTTTTGCCTACGGCAGAACAAGCTCGTTGGGATGTTAAGGATGCGCAGGCTCATGCATTGATTGCGTAGTCTGTGGAGCGCACCATTGTTCCTCACATCCGTTCAGCAAAATCTGCAAAACAGGCTTGGGATATTTTAGCAGGTCTTTATGCAAGCCGCAATGAGGCTAAAATTTCTTTGCTGCGTAAAGAGATGGAGTCGAAGATTATGCATGAGGAAGATGATATGGACACTTTCCTTGCTAGTGTCAAGCATATCAATGAGCAGCTTATTTCTGCAGGTGAAGTCATTTCAGACAGTTCCCTTGTGCAGACTGTTCTTGATGCCTTACCAGATTCCTACCAGACTTTTGCTAGTACTTGGAGACTTATGACCCAAGGAAATCTTGAAGTTGTCAAGTTTGATGCATTATGCACATTGCTGTTGCAAGAGTCACTTTCCAGAAAAAACGGGACTAGGCAGCGTGCAGTTGAAAAGGCTTTTATTGCTTCTCAAAGAAAGGGTGGTAACAGTAATGCAGCCACTTCTTATGGTTCTGCTGCGAGTGGCAAAAATTCTGTTCCTAATGCTTCTGCTGGCAGCACTTCGTCTGGCAATTCTGGTGATAAGGGCAAAAAGAAGATGCGTTGCCATTATTGTAAAGCCAATGATCACTTGATCAAGTCATGTCCTAAGTTGAAGGCCAAAGAGGCTAAGAAGAAAGAGGGTGGTTCCACTGCAAATGCCGGTTCCACTACAAATGCAGCCATTGTTGAGTCTTCTGTGAAAGGATATTGTAATGCTGATGTTGATGCATTATGGGCTTTTAGCGCAGAGTGCACTTACAATCCTGCTGTCCATGATGCATGCTTGTCAGTTGCTGCAGATTCACATGTGTGGTATTTTGACAGTGGTGCTACAAAGCAAATTTCCTCACATCGTGAATTGTTTACCTCTCTCGAGTCTGTCCCTCATGGGAATTCAATCACTTGTGCCAACAACGCCTCTTATCCAGTTCAGGGAGTTGGAAAGATTGTGCTCACTGCTGCTAATGGCAGTTCCTTCACACTTGTTGATGCACTTTATGTACCTGGGATCAAGAAGAATCTCTTGTCTGTATCTGCACTTGCTAGACTTGGACTTGTAGTCAAATTTGTGGATGACAGATGTACAATTTATGATCTCAGTTTTGGTGATGAAATTGTTGCATCTGGCCTTTTGTGCCATGGCCTGTATAAGCTCACTTTGTATGAAAAGTGTGGACAAAACTTTGCAAATGCTGTTGCAGATTCAAGGGCTATTTCAGATGCAAAACTTTGGCATGCACGTTTTGGTCATCTAAATTTTTCCAGTTTGCTGCGTTTGCAGAAATCTGATATGGTTGCTTCTTTGCCGCCTCTTGAAGCACCTGTCAAACATGTTTGTGAAGGCTGTATTTTGGGTAAGATGCAGCGTTCTAAATTTCCAAAGGATGGTTCAGTTCAGGCGACATGCAGGTTGCAGCTTGTGCATAGTGATGTTTGTGGGCCCATGCAAACTCCGTCCTTGGGCAATTACCTGTACTTCGTGACTTTCATTGATGATTTTTCCAGGCATGCATGGGTATTTCCGCTTAAAGCGAAGTCCGAAGTTTTTATGTGCTTCAAACAATTTCTGGCTATGGCTGAAAATGTCTCGAAATGTACTATGGGCACCCTCCGTTCCGATCGAGGGGGGGAGTATATGTCTCATGAATTTAATGCATTTCTGGCTAGTCATGGGATAAAACACCAATGTACAGTGCCTTATACACCTCAGCAAAATGGTGTTGCTGAGAGGAAAAACAGGTCACTGACGGAAATGGCACGATGTATGGTCAAAAGTCAAGCTTTACCGCATTCTTTTTGGCTTGAGGCCATCATGTGTGCCACTTATGTACTTGACAGGTGTCCTACGAAAGCTTTGTAGTCTATTACTCCATATGAAGCATGGCATGATAGAAAGCCTTCTATTGAGCACATGCGTGTTTTTGGCTGTTTGGCATATGCTTTGGTGCCACAAGTGAAGCGCAGAAAATTGGATGATAAGGCTGTCAAATGTATTTTTGTTGGTTATAGTGCTGAAAGCAAAGGTTACAGGTTGTATCATCCGCAAACAAAACGTATTTTGGTTTCACTGGATGTAGTGTTTGTGGAAGATTCTGTTTAGCCCTTGCTGTCATGTACCAGAGACAGTAATGTAAGCTCACATGACATTTATGACACTTTACTGCCTCTTTTCAATGGTGGAAATACGAATGTAAGTTCCAATGAGGCAAATGTACAGCCTATGGGGGTTTCTGAAAATGTTTTAGATCAGCCTATTATTGATGCAGATGTACATGATGTACTTGATGAGGAAAGGGTTGAAAATGAGCAGGCTAGAGGTATGCCAAAATGGCTGGTGCACACTTTGCGTGACAGTAAATTGGATGCACCTTTGTCTAGTCGTACTCGTTCAGGCTCTCGCCATGCATCTTATGCATCAGATTGTTATGCTTTGGCTGTGTCTAGATTACATGATGTTGAGGAGCCTCTGACTTTTGATGAAGCACAAAATCAGAAAATTGGATGGATGCCATGCAATCAGAATATGATGCACTTATAGAAAATGACACATGGACTTTATGTAATTTTCCTCCTGGCAAAAAGGCCATTGGTACGAAATGGGTTTACAAGTTGAAACGCAAGCCGGATGGTGAGATCGATCGCCATAAGGCTCGACTTGTTGCAAAGGGTTATGCACAACAAAAAGGCATAGATTATGAAGAGACTTTTGCTCCCACTTGTCGTATGACTACTGTGCGTTTTCTATGTGCATTGGCAGCTCATTTTGGTTGGGATGTACATCAATCAGACATTGTTACTGCTTTCTTGAATGGTGACATATTTGAGAAAGTTTATGTAATGCAGCCTCGTGGTTTTGTCATAAAAGGACAAGAGGACAAAGTGTGCAAATGTAACAAGGCTTTGTATGGGTTGAAGCAATCTCCTCGTGCTTGGTATGAGAAAGCTGACACTCATTTGGTCAAACAAGGCTTTCGTAACAGTCCAACAGAAAGCACATTGTATGTAAAGCGTGAGGGTGATGTACTTCTCATTGTGGTTCTTTATGTTGATGATTTGCTGATCACTGGACCAAATGAGAGACATATTGCTGAATTTAAGGCTGATTTGAATGCTACTTTCAAGATGAAAGATTTGGGGCTCTTGCATCATTATTTGGGTATACAGTTTAAGCAGTGTGATGGTGGTATTGCCTTGTGTCAGAAAAGTTACATAGAGACATTGCTATGTAAGTTTGGACTTGAGGATTGAAAACCTATTGCCACTCCCATGGAAACAGGTTTGAAATTGAGTCTACATGATACTGGCGATCCTACTGATGTCACTCTTTACCAAACTGCTGTTGGCTGCCTCATTTATGTATGCAACACGAGGCCAGATATTCAGTTTGCAGTCTCACAGGTCAGCAGATTTATGCATAGCCCGGGGTCTAAGCATTGGCAGGTTGTCAAGAGGATTTTCCGCTACCTTAGTGGCACTTTACATCTTGGATTGTTTTATCCCAAGGGGGGATCATTGCCGCCAGACTTACATGCTTTTTCGGACTCAGATTGGGTTGGTTGTTTTGACACGCGAGTGTCCACAAGTGGTTTTTGTTTCATGCTTGGCAGTTCATTTATATCATGGTTGAGCAAGAAGCAACCTACTGTGGCCACTTCGAGTTGTGAGGCTGAGTACAGGGCAGTCTTCACAGCTACGATTGAGTGTGTATGGCTCAGACGCCTTATGGCTGATTTGGGTGTTGGACAGGACACTTCCAACACTATCTACACTGACAGTCAGAGCGCATTGGCAGTTGCAAGGAACCCAGTTTTTCATGCTCGCACAAAGCACATTGAGGTGCATTACCACTATGTCACGGAGAGGCTCTCAGTAGGAGAGATCAGCTTGGCTTATGTGCCAACACAGGACAACCTTGCAGATCTTTTCACAAAGGCATTGTCTCGTGAGAAGCTTGAAGCTTTCCGCAAAGCTTTGGGCTTACTCCCCTTTGTGGACTGATCATGTCCTCAGGGCATGGCACTTCCCTTTACTCATGTGCCAGCTCTTGTTCACCGCATCACTCCAGGAGGGATTTGTTACCATATACATGTGGTAGTGATGTGTGTGAACACACTTGGACCGCCGGGGCATTTTTCCCCTCTTTAGGAGGTTTTTTCCCCCGTGCATTGTATATACGCCCATCACTCTAGGGCTATCTATCTTTCCATTGCACACTAAGTAACACACTCTCTATTGTGTGCCTTGAGCTTCCTTCATCTTCTCCAAGCTGTGTGTGTTTCTCTACAACCCTAATTCCAAAAAAGCTTTGTATGCATTCTAAAGTGGCTTCCAACTAATCAACAACACATTCCTATTTACTAATCACTTGCACACAATCATGTGGTTGAATCACTCTTATTCACAACTCCTAATCACAACTACACAAGCATGCAATTAACATACCTACTCCGCATTAATGTGTCCAACCCGTCAATGCGACTACGTATGCACACACACTAACCGCACCTTGTAGAGAGAGATGAAGAGAAGGAAGGCACAACCCTCACACACCATGGCCAATGGTGTGGATAGAATAGATTAACTCAAAAAAGGGATTAGGAGATCTACCATCACACTAATACAATATCACTCCACATAATCAAACAAAGAGACTTAGTTAGAAAGAAGGTGTAATTGATTATTAGAAATCAAGAGTTACATGGGCATGGAAAGCCCATGAACCTCATGACCATTCACTCTACAAAGAGGAGTCCTCACCCAAGAATGACTTCTCATTAAGCATAGGGCTCTTTTATAGCTTTGGGCCTCAAACCCTTCAACTATGGGATAAAGTTGAGCTCTCTAGCCTAAACTCATACAACTTTGGAACTCCTAAATGAGCCCAAGCCCTATACAATGAAAAGGAAATATTGTGCACTATGGCACATCCACAGCTTGGTGCATAATTGGTGTAGCCTGTGTTAGCCGTTGATTCGTTGTAGCACGACCTAATCGCAACCCACAAAATTATCAAATCGTGGATCGGTAACCCGGCTAGGGTATGGAAGTATGAGCCTAAGATGTATAGACATAGAGGATTCAAGGGATCCTTCTACTCATCATAGAGAGAAGCCATGGAAAGGGCTTCCTCTAATCACCAACACATTCCTACTTACTAATCACTTGCACACAATCATGTGGTTGAAATTAACCTCTCACATCAATGACTCTTATTCACAACTCTTAATCACAACTACACAAGCATGAAATTAACATACCTACTCTGCATTAGTGTGTCCATTCCGGCACAACCCCTCAATGTGACTACGTACGCACATACACTAACTGCACCTTGTAGAGAGAGATGAAGAGAAGGAAGGCATAGCCCTCACACACCATGGCCAATGGTGTGGATAGAATAGATTAACTCAAAAAAAGGATTAGGAGATCTACCATCACACTAATACAATCTCACTCCACATAATCAAACAAAGAGACTAATAAGAAAGAAGGTGTAATTGATTATTAGAAATCAAGAGCTACATGGGCATGGAAAGCCCATGAACCTCATGACCATCCACTCTACAAAGAGGATTCCTCACCCAAGAATGACTTCTCATCAAGCATAGGGCTCTTTTATAGCTTTGGGCCTCAAACCCTTCAACTATGGGATAAAGTTGAGCTCTCTAGCTTAAACTCATACAACTTTGGAACTCCTAAATGAGCCCAAGCCCTATACAATGAAAAGGAAATATTGTGCACTATGACACATCCACAACTTGGTGCATAATTGGTGTAGCCCGTGTAAGTTGCTGCTAACACCATAGTAGGACTTCACTTTGCGGAAGACCAAACTACGCGACGAATTTTGGGACTTGCATTTTGGCTGGCTCTGAGGAGTGATGTTCACTCTTTTGTAAAGGATTTTCCTCAATGTCAAAAACAAACACCCATACCTCATGTAACATTGTTTCAAATGTCGCATGTTCCTAAGTGGAGTAACTATCTAGTTACTTACTTATCAAGCCAAACATTTCTTGAGGATATGAGTAAACACCATCAAAGAGCAATTGAAACTGAAGCAAGAGACTATGCTTATTGGAAGCCAGTTGTATCGGAGAGGTAAGGATCAACATTTGTGTCTTTGTGCAAATGAAGACGATTATATTCCGATTATAGAACAAGCACATGCTGGATTAGTTGGAGGTCACTTTTCTAGTGAGACCACCACAAGATCAATCTTAATGGCAGGCATATGGTGGCCAACACTTTTTGCAGATGCCAAAGAATATGTTCGAAGGTGTGATGCTTGTCAACGATCAAAAATGCCAATACGTGTAGATAGTATGCCCTTAAAACCAATGATGGGGGCTAGAGCTTTCACAAAATGGGGTATTGACTTTGTTGGACCGATACAGCCACCTGCTTATAGAACCCAAGATCAATATATCATTGTAGCTACGGACTATTTGACCAAGTGGGCCAAGGCTAAAGCAACTCAAAAGAATGATGCCAGAACCACTGCCGCATTCTTATATGAGTATGTATTCACGAGATATGGATTGCCAATAGAAATTTTCAATGATCGGGGAACTCATTTCTTCAATGAGGTAATCAAGTATTTGCTTAATGAGTTTATGGTCATCCACAACAAATCAGCTCCCTATCACCCACATGCAAACGGACAAGCATACAAACAAAATTCTTAGCTTGGTATTGACTAAAGTGGTTAGTTCAGGAAGGACATACTGGGAAATGAATCTCCATGTTACTCTATGGGCTTATCAATTTTCATTCAAAATAGCTTTGAATGCTACACCCTTTAACCTTGTTTATGGTCTTGATGCCATACTACCAATAGAATTTCTATTGCCGACACTAAGGGTAAGAATCTTGAGTGGACTGAACATGAATTGTCAGAAAGATTTGAAGATCTAGAAAAGCTAGATGACCAAAGGCTAACTGCCGTAGCTCACATCTATGCACAAAAGCGGAAACAAAAAGAGTTTTTGATTTCCATCTCATTACAAAAATCTTCAAAAAAGGGGACTTTGTTTTAGTCTATTCCCTTAAGCAACACACTCCCAAGTTTAAGAAAAAGAAAAACGGACCGTTTTCATTGAAGATGTGTCTCCAAGTGGAGCAATTAAGCTATCCACCCTAGATGGCGAACCAATGGCTAATTGGATTAGTGGATGTCGTTTAAAGAAATACAATTTACCGCTAACCAATGAATTGCTAGAAAGAATGCATGCAGCCAAGCAAAGGAGGATTAAAAGACAGCATGTTGTTGATGAAGCCCAAGAGGAAGCTTGGCTTCGGGTACTCAAACAGAAAGATGCTCTCAAGAATCAACAGATATCAATTCCCATCAACACTCTGGAAATAGAGAACCGATAATGGGAATTGCAGAAAGATGCCGTATCGACAGACAATGAATGGTTAGATGGAATGGACCTTCGCATCAAAGTACATCTCAACAATCATAGCACAAATGCTTTGGTCAATACAGGAGCTGGAGTAAATGCAGTCAATTATTCCACGTACAAGAAAGCAACAACTCAGTCATTTACAGCAGGAACAACGACAATCAAAGGATGCAACAAGAACCCAACATCAACATTGGGAGTAGTCAACTTGAATGTGATAGTACATGGATGTTCATGTCCTCATCAGTTTGTATGCTTACCAGATGAACACATGAATGAACGATGATCCTTGGAATTCCCTGGATGCGGACATACAAAGCAGTACCAGATTGGGATACAAATCAACTCAAGCTATCACCTAAAGACGGGCAACTCATTGTTCCAATTGCACCAAGCAAGGAGGAATGGAAAGGAAGCAATGAGCAAACCAAACCACGAAATAATCAATCTTCTCCATCCTGTCGACAAGAAAATGCTATAGGTAGCATGCAAGGAATCAGGAAAATTTGGGTACCAAAAGCACAGCTTAAGGACAAACCGATTCAGATCTGGGTGCCCAAAACATCATCGACAGCACCAAAGACGGTTCCAAAGGTCAAAACATAGAGACGAGCTTCTCCGTGCAAGGAACCTAACATAAAATGTGTTTGGAAGAAAAAGGGGCACTTATCTTCTCAAAAAACGGCAAAACCAATCAAGCAATGGAGAGTTAAGCCTCATAAGACTCCACCACACCATTCTGCACCAAGAAAACCAAGCTACCAATGGCGAGAAAAAGCTTGACAACAACCATTGTTGGTACCAAAATCTCAAACAAGCAGTGTGCTAAAGCATCCTGATGGTACAATCAAGCAAAGAGCACACAAGCTACAAAATTTGCTCTTTGGCAGCAGCATCAGCAAGCCTCGACATCAGAAACCCTTGAGTTAATTACTCAAGACCCAACTTTTGCACATCATAATGGTTTGAACTGCATTAATCTTCAAAGCATGATAGAGCCAACCAAAGCTATGGATAGGCACGATTGTTCCACCCATGCACACAGTCATCCCGGAGTACGCCATCTAGGAGGGGTGGAAGGACACTAAGTAATTAAGGGCAATGTTTGGAAAAAAAAAGTTTGATGTTAACGTGCAATTTTTTGCAGAATTACCTAATAATTCCCTTATAATTCATCAACAGGGAAAAATTCACTGATAAAATCTTTTCGATGAGTGTAAGTAGTGTATATACTATCAAAAAATCATCAAAAAATTATATTTTTTTGGTTATTTTTCATCATTTTTCTCGATATTGAGACTTAAAAATGGACAAATCCAATAAAAAACAATAAAGCTGTGTTTTTCATTGAATTTATTAAATATTGGATTTTCACTTTTCTTTTTTAGCGCATTTTGTTATTTTCTTTGATTTTTTGCAATAAACATGTCAAAAATTAATAAATAAATAGCAACGGAGCTCAAATGGAAAAACTGAAGACACGATGCTGATAAAAAAGATAAGCTGGACAAGCACACAAATTTTCAATAAAATCGGAAGATGGAAGCGGGAAGCATAAATTAGGCGGCCAGACCTACTTTTGCAAAATTCTTGCAGAATGAGCTACAGGAATCTGATCGTGAAATTTTTTGACTCTAACAAAGATTTCATGGCCTAGTAGGACTAATGGGGGAATCTAGGGAAAAATGGTTCGGAAAGTCCGGGTATAGATATTCCAAGTAGGCTAAAATCACCTCATTTCCACTTGTTGCCTTTAGAGAGAGAGCTTTTTGACCTCTTTCACGTGTACTTTTCGGAGTCTGCAGTCACCCGTTTTCAGCGCCATCTCACACCAGACATGAGGGGTAAGTTCTTTACTCATCAATGATCCATTTTATATGACCGAAAGCTAGTCTAAACCCCTAGAAAAAACCCTAGAATCCAAGCAGTGCACGAAGATCTACGATAAAATACTGACCATAGCGGCCTGTCAACTCAGCCAAACCGGATGGGATTTGAACTCTAGCATGCCCTAACATAATAGAACCTTTCTATATCATCAGTTGACCATTCGGCAAGCGTCGAGGGGGTCTCCAGTAGAAAAGCTAGGTTTTTGGCAGATGCCAGAATTCGGTTCTGACTGCATAGACGGCTTGCCTAGGAGGTTTACATACAATGTATATGATTGGTTTTGTGAAATCAATCAAGCAAAGCCCTCGAGACATAGAAAATGGCTCGAAGGCTACAAAGCGTCAAATTCGACATACGAGGTCAGACTGACTCCAAATAGGCCAAAATTGGATGAGCTGCTTCACAGCTATGTTGCGGACAAGTCCATAGCCTTGGAGATGACTAACCAACTCAACAGGCAGTGTAGTCAACGAGATCGGTGATTTCAGAGTCAACAATGCACAAAGTGATGCCGGCAAGACCAAACTTTACCATATTCAATTTAGGACTTGTTTTAGGTGTATAGAATGTGTTTAGGTCAAAAAAATTTAATTTTGCAAGAAAAAATGTGACTGTTGTAAATAATCGTGATTATTTACTTTTGCACTATTTTTTCTTGAAAGTTGCATGATCATCTCACATATCATTTGTACACACCTAATACATGCCAAAATTCAAGCATGAGCCAAAATGATCACATATAACTTGGAAAATTGCCAAAAAATGCAAAGAAGTTTTTGCAAGCCAAATTCTGAGTTATGAGCCACATTTCTTGATCCAAATCACCTCATATCCCATACACAAGGTCTATACAATGCTTAGAACCAAGTTGTGCCAAAAAAATGTTAATTTTGGTAGAAAAGTTAATAATCGTGATTATTTACTTTCATGCCAAAATGAGAGAATTTTGCTATTTTGCCATCATACATCCAAGGTACATGATGTGATAAGCCCACTGGCCAAGTTTAAACAAATTTGGAGCTCAAAATCTCAAATTTTCTTCATATCTACTGTTTCAGAGACCTAAAGTCAAAACTGGTACCATTTTCATCCTATGCATCCAAATGAGCCGATATTTCACTAAGAGGATATATTTGGTATATACTTCAAGCCTGTAATGCCAAATTTGCAAAAAGTTTACTCAAATGTAAATAATCGCGATTATTTACTTTTGTTGTAGTTTTTTGTTTAGAATTTATAATTTTGTTCCTTGCATGTTTTATGCATCTATGCTTGTTCAAAAATGGATTTGAAGCAAATTGGACCAAAATTGTCGGCATTTCAGATTGAAGGACATTTAAGAGAAAATCTGTCAAATCTGCCAACTTTGACACTCTATTCACTCAACAGGAGCCATGCAAGCAACAGAGAGGACCAAGAAGAAGCTCAACCAAAAAGAAAAGTTGCAAGAGCTACCAACATATCAACTAGACCCCGATTCAGTCAAGAATGCAAAAGCAACCTATCTCTGAACAACTTGAAGAGAACACCACCACAGTGTTCACTGGCCGATTCAAGAGCAAAGAGGGACATCAGATAGAGCTGCAACTTCTACCGAAAGAAGTATATGATGTCACCGCAAAGCCCGGAACCAAAGAAGCCAACAGAAGACTAGGACTTGGAGATTTCTATCAACAAGAGCTGTGTGGGGTGGACTTCCAAAAAGCTTATGAGCTTTTTTCCACGATAAAAGAAGATGGAACTGCACAGATCTCTGACCCACAAGGAAATAAAGTTGAAGTGGTAATTACCAAGGAGATAGTGGTAGAAGCACTCAGACTGCCCATAGAAGGAATGACAATGAGGGCAAGAGATAGGAAGACGGTTGGAACTTTCACCAAAGAGACCGCCGCAGCCACATTTGTAGACCTCATTCACAAACAAGTGGAAGAGCCCGCAAGGTTATACCACCAGCACTTCCATTTCCTTGCTAAGAGGCCGCCAAGGTATACAACGCCCAATCATGCGGTTGCCACAACCTTTACGCAAGTCCTCAAATCAACGACCAGGCAGCAAAGTGACCACGCACAATATGTCATGTCCACATTAAAAGGGACAAAGAAAGAAGGAAAAATCACATACCTGGGTGCACCAGAGGTTTTGACAAGGATTGCTTACCATGCCATCGGCATGGCTGACAACTTGCCACCTGTCCCAGATCAGAACACTTGAATAGTGTCAGCACAACCTTCCCCTCGAGCTACAAGATCTGCCAAGGGATCCTACAAGTTTGATGAAGAGTCGGCTGAGAGCTCGCCAGAACGGCACAGTAGTGATAGCTCAAATGATGAAGAAAAAAGAGCACGACGGGAGGAAATGAAGAGAAAAGCCGTGGCAGCACACCAGGAGGAACCATACAAAAGCAAGCCCGGTTTGAATGAGAAAAACACTCTTACCAACGCAGCCGCCGCAAGCACAAGGAGAGGACCCGGAAAAGTGGGTGCCTATTGGGCTTAAAGGACCAAGAACCAAGCATCACACCAGGAACCAGGCTGAAGACCCCACGGAATCCCTGGAATGGATGTATCAAGAAGCAGAAGCTTTAAAGTTGAAAGAAACACAAGAAGCAGCAAGTAAAGCTAAAGAGGCGACAGAACAGCAAAAGCAAGCAGAGGAAGCCACTGCACAAGGAGAAGAACAACATGCTCAAGGTGATGTGTCTCCCCGCATCTCTTCTCATGTTTCGAACACCAAGATCACCCAACACCGAGCCCACCACCATCACCAACAATTAGAACCATGACAATTGAGCAAACAGAGCATGAACAGCAAAAGGCAACCGAATCTTCACAGGAACCTGAACAAAAAGAGGTAGCTAAATCAAAAGAAAAGGCAGCCGAGTCTACATAAGAACAGGAAAAGGAGCACGATAAAGAGCCAGAAAGGGTAGCCAGTCCTGCACCATCGGACAATAAGAAGTTTGAGCAGCCAGGAGTGTAGGAGGCCGAGGAAACACCCTCTACCTCAACACAACAAGAGAAGGCCGAGGTACCACCCTCTATCTCAACCAAAAAGGATCAGCCACAGCCACAAGGGCAGCAGCAACCAGTAGCCATGACGCAGCAAGAGGTAAAAGAATCTGCAAAAACATCAAGACAACTAACACAGAGTGAAGATTGGCAATCGAATGATAAATTCATCCTGCAAGTAAATGAGTATGCTAAGCAAATGCAGGATATGACTGGACAACTTCGCTCAGCAGCACTTGGCCGTAGCACAAGCGCCAAAGAGTTAGAGATGGTGATTGATGAAATCCAAGGGGAGTTAGATGACCGACTCAATGTCATCACCGATTTGCAGAGGCAAGTGCAGGAGTTGAAAGCAGAAGCTGAACAGCATTAGCTCGCCAGGGATAAGCAATAGAAAGAAATGGAGGAGCTTGGTGAGTTGCTTACAAAATTATCAGATGCATGAAAAGCAAAGGATGATCAATTGATAGAAGTTACAAATGCACTTCTAACTACAACCATCTCAGTTCAGAAAAGTCAGGTACAGTTAGATGTGGCTAATGCTTCCTTACAGTACTCAGAACAAAGGATAAATGATCAGGCGATATTCTTGCGGCAAATACGAGGGAATCACAAGAAGAGGCAGGCACTTCAGAGCACCCTCATATATAAATCCCCTCTGTGTCATTTGCTGAGATGGAGACGTAGCCAGCCAAAGAGCTAAGTGGCAAGGAGGAGTTTCAAGTACCCATTACTAAAGCAGACACAGTGCCATTTGTCTAGCTCTCAAAGGCTGAGGAAGATGCACTAAAGGAAAAAATTACACAAGAGGTAGATGAGCAGTGGAAGGCAGCAATGGATTGGGAGCTGAGAGTACTTCATTCCGTCAATGTCACACAACTCACTCCCAATCAAATCAATGCGCAATGGCACCAACAATCCCTGCCCTACCCTCTGATTAAAGTGAAGCTGCTACTAGTGAAAGAAAGGCTTTAAACCGACATGAAAGTCGAGGGTGCAGATCAAGACCACCCGAAGTGGAGGTTGCATTAGAAAATTTCGGAGGTCATTTGGAGGGCCTTGTAAGAAATTGTATTGCTCTCTCTAGAAACTTTTTTTAAAATGCACTTGCACCTTGTGAGTACGTCCAAAAGGACAACCAGACACTCTAAAAAGTAGATTTATATTCCCAATCGTCCTTGAAAACGGTCACTTTTTTAATTTAATATGACAGTCTTTTTCAGGAGGCAAGTGCGGTGCATTCAATGCAGCTTACGTCATCACTGGAACTTCAAAAGCCACAAACTGTCAAATAGTCATAGATTTTGAGGCTTTTGACACCACCAATGCCTCCGAAACGCCAAAATACCCTAAAAATGAATGTCTACTTGTCTCGTTCCGACATCCGGAGAGGCAAAAAATGTCAAAAAACCCCCAAAAAATGGGCTTTTTTCTTAAGGCGTGTGAGGAGGCATTCTAAAATTCTAGAATGCCCCCCTGCGCGCCGTTAGTACAAAGCTTCTTTTAGTGGTTTTTGGACACTTATCTTTCAAGAAAGCCCCTTTTCAGAGGTTTTTTGACATTTTTCTCTCAAAAATCTCCCTAAAAAGAGGAAAAAAGGGGCTTTTTACTAACGGTGTGCGAGGAGGCATTCCAAAATTTTGGAATGCCCCCTCTCGTGCCGTTAGTAAAATGTTCTTTCAAGGGTTTTTGACATTATTTTGCCTCTTTGGATGTCGGAGCGAGGCAATTAGACATTCATTTCTAGGATATTTGGGTGTTCCGGACGCATTGACAGTATCAAAAGTTTCAAAATCTTCCACCACTTGATAGTTTTGTGACTTTTTGCGTTCCAGTGATGACGTAAGCCATATTAAATGCACCGCATCTACCTTTTGAAAAAGGTGCTCGCATTAAATGAAAGAGAGTGATCGTCTTCAAGGACCACTAGATTATCAAATGAGGAGAGGGACACCTTTTATATTTTTGTTAATATCAATCTATTTTTCTACGTAACGTAGGCTCTTCTCTCATTGGAGGAGCTTATTTTCCTCTCTCTTCCAAAAGGCCCTCCAAAAGACCTCCGAAATCTCTTAATGAGCTGGTTGAACAAGAATCCAAGGTACTTGATTCTGTTCACAAGAGCACCTGAAGCCCTGCAAAAGGATCCTACCTTCTGTCATGTACCAAGAGTAAGGACCTGGATAGCACATGAGGCACTACTGAAGAAGTGGCCAACTTGGCTGAATTACCCCAGATTGCCTACTCTAGATTAGGAGCAACTGGCTGAAGAATAATGGTGAAAACCCTCAAGGGTGACATGTCATTCTTTAAAAGTCTACCAAATTTGTCATGTGCAATGTTATACAAAATCTGATGAATGCTGCTCATCTGCATCAAAGTGTTTCATGAGCCAGAGCAAGCAGGCACCCCTTGGATGTCATTCCTCGAGGGTAACAAAGGGTTGTGCTATGATCTCAGTGGCCAATCTTCCAAAGAAGTCCTCTATGGCTTCTACGCCAGGTGTATGTTTCTACATTCTCACAATATGCTGGCGTTCGAGGAAGCGTTCTACATGGGATTCTTCACTTGGCAAACGAAAATATTTGGGCCAGTAATAATCAGCAACCTGACATCAAGGTTTGTAGGCTACTTAGTAGCGTAGCTGAAGAACAAAATCACCATGCAATTTTTGCAAGTGCCCGATAAAGAGCGAAAGATCAGATACCAAAAGGTACTCAATGCGCTTAAAGACCACCTCGCCAACGTCAACCCGAAGACTACTTTAGTCCATAAAGTTGTGTCAAGGGACGACACAGGCGAGGAGGGGGGGAATGTTACTACGGATACCATTTTTTGGAGCTCTCATTGTAAAAACACTTATTATTTTGATAAATCGAGAAACAATTATTGTAACTCCTATTTTTCTGATAAACCTTGTAATTGATGAGTCGGGGCTACAAGCTTCTAGATTGTATCATCCTGTCATTACCCATCTTTGGTAGAACTCCCAGATTATTAGTTTTGACCACCAAAAACCTTGGCTAAGGTATAAAAGCCAATTTTTGTAAGTTTTGGATACTAAAATACACAACGTGAGCTAACGACGCTCACTTCTCTCCTTCTCCTGCTTCCTACTCCCTCCCCGGTTGTCACATTGTAGTAGCGTTTGTTGCATTGCAACCGTAGGTAAGAGCTGTACACATTGACGTAAACAGATCACAGTATTTCGTAGCTTTTGGCGTTGCCGACCCACGGCCTAATTTCATCATAAGTAGGAATCCTACACTTCAAAATCAAAAACTAAGCATAGGCAGGGTATTGGGGCATCATTGCTAAGCATTTAGGTGTATTCTGAGTCGAAAACGACTAGGTCAAAAATCCACTACTGCTAATAATTGCGATTTTGGCACTTGACCCAAAGTGGGGTTTGAGACCATAAGCATGTGTGCTTAGGTCTTATAAACTTTTCCCAGAAGTTTCGTTACGTTTCGATGTCATTTGATGCTGTAACAAATGTGATTTGTTTGTCGATGAGCGATTGGCATTTGGTGATTTCAGTCACTTGAGTGTAGCTTGAGCGATTGGCATTTGGCGATTTCAGTCACTTGAGTGTAGCTTGAGTTAGATGCGAGTTGTTAGTTGTTTTCGAGAGATTGACAACCTCTTTTAGCCTCTATGCACTAGTGAATCAGCTTCGTCCCATGGATTGACAATTTAATCGTGGTTCTCGCTAAAACTGAATAAGATAGGATAGTGAGGTTAGACACGCGTCCCACAGCCCACCTAGGAGATATCAATTTAAAGTTCTCCTAAAACAAAGCAAGGGTCAACCATCTGGGACCCGGCTCCTTGCTTTGTCTCTCTTGATTAGGGCCCTAACTTAATCAAATTATCCTAAACTAATGCAGCCTGCACCTATAGAAGATTACCAAGAGGTCATTATCATGGGCAGCAACTTGAGAGTCAGCACTTAAAAAGGAAGCCATGCACACACATTGACTCCAAGGGTCGCCACACACAAGAGTAGGATCTTTGTGCATATGGAATTTTTCTTAGAGAGTGCACTATAGGCTCTCTCTCTCTCTCTCTCTCTCTCTCTCTCTCTCTCTCTCTCTCTCTCTCTCACCACGGTCTCCATCTCACCAAAGCTAAGTTTTCTGTAAATACCACTTTGAATCAAGATTTCCCTCACATCCCGAGGGGTTTTCATCATCTACATCTATATATATATATATATCTCTCTCTCTCTACGGTGTGATGTATTAGTGTTATTTTAATCATTGTTGTCCATGTCCTAGCCGCTCAAAGTTAGGTGGTGCCCCTGTTCACTCCCCGTGATGAGTTCGGCGTACACGGTCCTGGCGTAGAGGCCACTGGGGTCCGTTTTGCGCTTGCGCTTATCACCAGGCATCCTCAGGCATTGATGATGATTATTTTAGTTTTTCACTTTTACTTCACATTGTATTAGATCCATCAAGATTGTATCAATTTGGTCTCATAGGTCATTTTGGCCCTTTAAATATTTTTAATATAACATTTCATTTCATCTCTCTCTCTCTCTCTCTCTCTCTCTCTCTCTCTCTCTCTCTCTCTCATGGAACTATATGAGACTGTTATATGGAGAGTACGGATCGCAGAGGGTCTTTCAAACCCTCTTCACTCTACTATTGGGGTGAAGCAGGGTTGCCCACTTTCTTCGACTTTTTTGAATTGTATATTGATGGAATTGGTGACTATATTGAGATTGTAGGGGATAGAGGAGCATAGATGTTAGGTACAGTTTCGGGGGCCACACACTAAGTGTGGTTATTTGACACATTGGTCATCTCCACCATGCTTTATGGAGTGCAGATATGGGGGCCTAGCTTGGATTTTCATAGTAGATCAGGGTACATATATGATGGATGGAGATCCATGGAAAGACCACTTATATCCATGATCTCCAAGCTGATCCTGGTAAAAGCCTCAATGCCACATTGTTAGTGCCTGATGTGTCAAGGTACTTATCCTTTTTATTGTAACTAAGGTCTTAGTTTTAAACCTTAAGGACATGTTTACACAAGTTCCTAATGCCTAGGTAGTTTTAAATACCCGAGTTGTCTCATGGCGTGTAGCAATATTTTGTTGTAACCAACGGGCAGTTTGCAGTTGGGATTCTTATAGTCGTACTACTATTTTGGGTTTGTAATATGATGATGATGATGAATACACAGTGAAGTAGTACCTTCTTTCTCTCAATCATGGTGTCTATTGTTCATATGCTTTACAGTTTTGTGACTTAATGTGCAATCTATTGTTGCCTTTCCCTTGTATTGTATGTCTCTTACTGAATCTCTACTAGGGTTGTGAGCCCCTAACACTTTGGCAATCCTGAGGTTGTTTTGCATTCAGCCTGAACCATATGGTAGTCAGGAAGACAGTATGGTTTTGACATGTTGGTTGACATAGACCACCTGAGGGAATTCTCAAATTGGGTAACCCTGCAGGAAGAGTCTTAGGAATATGCAGCAAAGTTATTGGAGGATTTCTTCCCAAAGCTACCAAAGGAAATCAAAATTTCAATTGCTGACAAAGTAGTTACGTCATTTTTACCTTTTGGTGCCTACAATTTTCCTTCATATTACAGCATGTATGAGAGGAAAGTGTTGGTATAGTACTTAAGATAGAAGAGAAGAAGCAATGCATGAGTGAGTTGGGGCAAAAGATCAATGTACCACAACATTCATATGGTACAAGGTTTAGATTAAGGAAAGAATTCTCTACAAGGGGAAGGCATGAAGAAGAGTTTGGTAGTAATGACCAAGAAGAACCTGTAAGGGGGGTAGCTGCACAAGTAGAAATTGTTTTGACGGGGATTGAACTGCATGGACCTAAACACATGCTGCAAGAGACCCCACCTACAAACCAACAAGGCCAACAAAAAACTCCTTCCACAATAAACCCACTTTTGATACAATTGGTTAATGTACTACTAACTCAGATAGTTTTAAGGGCAAGAAGATAGTTGCAATTTGTACCAACACGAACATCTAACTTATCTTTCAATCCACATATCTTTCCTATGCAGTCTCTATGCAATTCCTTATAGATTCTGTGCAGTTTGTTGCACAATTAGTTGCATTTCAATTCAGACAATAACAGTTTTCTACTACAAGCAATCTTTAGTTTTTGAAAGTATGCATTTTATGCAGTTCACAGCTTTATGGAGCCTTTTGAAGGTTATTTCAGTATACGGTTATTATTGTTCTCTATTTCTTTGATCTTTGATTTATGGCGGCAAAGAAGAAGAAGAAAAAGTAAGCTATTTGTCAAAAAGATAGGCACTGTACAAAGTGATGTCCTTGTTAAGTATGGAGACTAATTTACCCCTTGTAATTTTTTGTATTGAAAACGCACATTTGTAAGGCCCCCGTTATGAGGAGAAGCCATCGCGCGTGAACAAAAATCACTCACCGAAAAACAAAATTTTCATGGCCAATTCTGAGCAAGGCCAACACATCTAAGCCACCGACTTAAAAGATGAAAAAGAAAAAGAAAATCATAGAAAGAAAAAAAATTGTTTGAGAAAAATTCGGGTTCAATTTAAGCATCAAAGTATACTCATGAGACACTTTCGGCTTATGCCATGGAAACATGAACATAACCAATGCATAGGACATTAGCTTTTCATTCTAAGAAAAAATAGCATAAAGGAAAAGATAAGATAAGGGAAAAGGAAAAGAAAACAGAAAAAGATAAAGGAGAAAAAGAGAAGATAAGGATAAGGTGTGTAAGTAACTTGTTGAAAAAGTTTTGATAATTTAGATAAGTTATCAAAGAAAGATAAGTTATCAGCAAAAGAAAGATAAGCTATCAAGGTAAGTGAAATCACTTAG
The DNA here is from genome assembly GCF_014529385.1 of Adiantum capillus-veneris. Taxonomy (NCBI): domain Eukaryota; kingdom Viridiplantae; phylum Streptophyta; class Polypodiopsida; order Polypodiales; family Pteridaceae; genus Adiantum; species Adiantum capillus-veneris. The sequence continues at coordinate 139,075,364 of NC_140952.1, forward strand.
CAAAAATGTGCCTAAAAAGAGGGCTTCTCTTCTCATTTTTCACTTCTCTCCTTCATTTTCTCAAGGTGAAAACTTGAGAGTAAGCTTGAGAAAGCCGTAGCCAAACCTCTTTCACACACACACACACACACACACACACACACACACACACACATCTCTCCAAGAGAAGCCATGGCCAGAACCCTGATCAAGTTTGTCAAAACTTGATCTTCTTCTTCACACTACACTCTCCCTCTCCTCTCTCCTAATTCTCAAGCTTTCCATAGCTTGAATTCCTTTTGCCTCTTACCATTCTATTTGAGCTCTATCTTAATTAAAGGAGTTTTTCCTTGGAAGTGGGAATTCCAATTAAGGTATCTCTCCCCCCCCCCCTTCTTATTAATTGGAAAGTCCCAAAACCATTAGCCTCTTTTAGCTACATTATTAATCCTCTCCACGGTAGCAAAGGTATGCTTAAATCCCTTCTTTTAAAAAAGAATTTGTTAATCATTATTACATGAGCATTTTTCACTACACTAGAATGTCAAATCTTAAGAATGTCGCATTTTCACTCGTACACTACCATGCATGGAAGGATTTCATTCTTGCATAAGTACTCAAAGGAAGTTTCATGATGATTTGTCTGAAGACTACAAGTTGGTGCATTCCAAAGTTTTGTGTTTACCATGCATAGATCACACCAAAGCAAAACTCATTGTAGAAAGCATAAGCATTGTTCATTTCATAAAGAAAAATAAGAATGGAAAATTGTGTCATGGCGTCGCCTCCACATGTGGCGGAGGAGACAGGATACCCAAGTTCTGGGATGAGGATAGGGGATATACCTGGAGGATTATATGTGGTTGTTTGAAAGATAACTAGATAGTTTTACTAATATTAAAGAAAAAAAAAGTAAAATATTATATAAAGGAAAAGGATGGGAACAACCCAATAAATGCACACTTGCAAGGGTATGCAACATTTGGCATGCTACTTTCAAATGCTTGAAATGTATTCTTGGTTCGACATAATTGGAATAATGTTTTTTCTAGTATCATAGTATTACTTGTTGGCCAAAAAGTTGAACCCAATTTTATGTTGTCGATTAAGTTAAGATTTGTGGAAAAGGATCACGATCTCCAAAGTGGGGATCAAACTTGGGAATGAAGGATTTGTGTACTTAGTAAATACACTCGTCTTAGGGGAACATATTGACGGATGTGCTTGGTCATAGCCAGGGGGGAAAAAAAGCATCTAGTAACCTTGAACCAAGGATGAATTAGAGGACTCCCACCAGTTGATCCTAGAAGGTTGAGTTCACATTTAGTATGATGACTTCAACTGGAAATTTCAAAGAAATAAGGAAAGATATTTTGAGGTTAAGGTTTGTAAGAGAAAAGTGAATGTTATTACCCCCTTGAGTTGGTATCAAAGAGCGAGAGGAGTCTTGTCTTGGTGTCGGTCTCAAGCGGGAGGGATGTCTGAAATCGTGGTGTATCCATTTGGAGGTGGTGCAGCCGACGGTCCCTGGCATGGCCCTCACAAGTGATATTAGAGTGTAGTTTCTTTCCTTGGCCAGACAAAGATTTTCAGTATGAACTTTTGTAGAAAGAGTGCGAGGTATTGACAAAAATGACATGGGAATATTAAGAAGAGAAAGATCTCCACTTTGTGTAAGAATAAATGAAGATAGCAACTGTAGAAAAGAAAGAAGAAAAGAAAGAGGACACGATAAAGAACCTTGTCTACCTCATCTTTCCTACCAAAGAGAGAATTGGAAATCTACAAAGATAGGAGACCCATTACAATATAACGTGAATATTGCCTCGGGTCCCATGACTATGATTTGGATAATCTCTGTCTAGAAATGGTGATAAAAAAATTGAGAGTGGGTCCTGAGTAATATTGTTCGACCCTTGTTGAAACAAATTGGTGTTTTAATTTGGGCTCGTAAGTCATTTTTTAAATCCTAGTTTATAATATTACAGTTTGGATTATTATGAACCCTAGAGATTTAAGGACAGTCCTCTCAAAAGCATAAAATGGGGGAACTTAGCATTTACAAAATGCTAAAGAAGTGTTTCTATTGATCACTAATTATTTCCCAAATGTACCCAAATGTAAATTTTGGATGAGATAAAGAGAATCCACCTTTTGAAATGTCAAAGTTTTTATAGATCTACCCTTTGAGTATTTGTGAATTTATCGCTAAGAGAACGTAGTTGTGTTTGCCACAGTCATAGAGTATGCCACGTAAACTCCCAAGAGATAGAATTGCTCGGGACTCACCTGTAGCTAACACTCCAGATTCGGTTCTTCTTGATACACAAGCGCCACCAACACCTCATGTTGTTCCTGTACCAAATGAGATGTCACTTGCTACGACACTCGTAGAAGATTTTGGACATGACAAGGATCTCAAGGCCCTTCTCAAAACTGCTCAACCACATCCATTTCTAGGCACGGGTGATGATGTGCCTACTTTACTAGAAGAATGGATAATTCAGATGGAAGACTACTTTGCTCTTGCTGGCTTCAATTTAGTTGCTCAGGGAATAATGGGGAGAGCTAAGTTAGAAGGACCAGCAAAAACATGGTGGAAGCTCAACTATCAATCTCGCCAAGTAGCAGAGGTAACCCAAAGCTAGGATGAGTTAAAGCATCATCTCAAGGAGAGATATCTTCCCCTAGACTATTCCACCACTAAGATGAATGAGTTTCTTTCTTGAGGGCTAGGAAATAGTTTTGTTGAACCTTCCTATGACGTGTTTGTCTGACTTTCACGATATGCTCCTCTCATGACAGAGGAACAAAAGGTAAGTTGCTTCATCCTTGGGCTTGGAGAAGATTTGGCTCCCGAACTAGAGTCCCTTTGACCTATCTCACTGGCGGATGCTCTAAGCCGGCGGACAATTGGGTGCCCTTAGGTTGAAGGGCTGTAGAAGAGGGCGAGGGCAGCGAATAGCACGGGCAAGAAATTGGGGGAAGAGGGCAAATGCGAGTGGCGGTATTAGGCGGCTGCAGATTGTTGGCAGCGGATGGTTGGGCGATTGCACAATTAGGGTGAGCGGGGAGTTGCAGAGGGCGACTTGCTTGGCGAGGGTGTACGTTGGAGGACATGCGACAAGGGTAAGTGATGCGGCCTAGGCGAGGGAGGGCAAGTTAGTGCAGCAACTCTTCAGTTTTACTTTGCAGAAGATCTTCTTTCCAGTAGTTCTTGGCTTGCCACCACTCACCGGGACGATGAGTGAAATAATGGCGGGCATCTGTAGCGGGGCTATAGGGCTACACGGGGCTCAGCTTGCATGGACACCTTGGTGGACGTGCTCCAAAGGACATCATCTTTGAGTTGGACCATACTTGGTTCGAGCGCCTGGGCACTCTTGGACCGCCCACCACAATGTGGATGCAACGGCTGGCCCGGGTGGGGCTCAAACCACCTTGGCTAGAGAGGTAGCTTTCACCATCTAGAGAGTGGCCACCAGCCTATGGCCACCCATTTCAAAGCATTTAGAGGCTACCATACATCACTTCTTTAGTAGCCAAGGCTCAAACCACCTTGGCTAGAGAGATAGCTTTCACCATCTAGAGAGTGGCCAGCCTATGGTCACCCCTTTCAAAGCATTTAGAAGCTACCATACATCACTTCTTTAGTAGCCAGGGTGATGGTGGACCAGGGCGGCTAGCCAGGGGACCAGTGGCTTCATTAGGTCACCAATAGCAGATATTTTCAGTTGCCAAGAGTTGCCTTGGCCAGATATTTCTAGTGGCACCAAATATGTGGTGGCCGTACGATGGCCCTCGCTCGTGGATATATACATCATTTTGGATAACAAAGTACATCTACAATTCTTGAGAGTGTCACCAGTGGCTTCACTAGGTCACCAATAGCAGATATTTTCAGTTGCCAGGAGTTGCCTTGGCCAGATATTTCTAGTGGCACCAGATATGTGGTGGTCGTACTATGGCCCTCGCTCGTGGATATATACATCATTATGGATAACAAAGTACATCTACAATTCTTGAGAGTCTAGCTTGAGTTTGAAGAGCATGGATAGTCTTGTGAGAGAGTCCACTGTGTGTCATCCTCTAGAGCACTTCACTTTGGTTGTCTATAGTCGGGCTTGCGAGCCTTGTAGTCATGTTATCTAGTACATTGTGATTTTTAGCTATACTCGCACTCACTGCACTCTCCATTGCACCTCAGCCTCTACATTCCCCTTGTACCTTGTTGTGTAGTTGTGGACTGGGAAAAGTTGGCCGCAGCCAGCAGACTAATTCTTGTATGGTCATTTGGTTATGTACAGGGTGTTGCCTTCGAGGGCTTGTGGTTGTCTAGTCTATTGCTTCGGTTCTGGAGGTTCATTATTCAGTTCTATTTTCATGTTTTTGCATTGTCTATCGGTAGCTTGTGAGTTTGCATGCATATTGCATCCAGAGCACCCGACCACTAGAGAGCATTGTGCACCATTTCCATCTACAGCTGTGCGGAGTCGCAAGTTAGCTCAAAACCGACAGATAAAGTGAAAACATGAAAATAGAACTGAACGATGAACTGAACAAGAACTGAAACAATATACTAGACAACCAGAAGCCCTCGAAGACAACACCCTGTACATAACCAAATGACCATACAAGACTAGTCTAGTTGCGGCCAACTTTGCCCAGTCCATGACTACACAACAAGGTATAATGCGGATGTAGAGGCGGCGGTGCAATGGAGAGTGCAGTGGGTGCAAAGGTACAAGACACAACAGAGAGATTCGTTCTCCCTTAATAGAAGATGATAAAACTAGAATTATAGATGGTACTATGGGCTCTTAAGATGAAATTATTCATTGTTTTTAGACACAGATGCCTCTATTTGTGAGCTCATTGTTGGTAAATAGTATTGTCTAAGACACTTGAAGATAGAACTTTATTGTCATAAAGATTAGACTGAGCAAAATTTGGGGCAATTCCAACCCAAGATGATACAAGGGCATATTGGGAATTTTTGAGATTTGAGGGCTAGTTTGGGACTTTACATAAATTACAGGGGTGTTTTGGTAGATTCGCATGCAAGCTTCTCTCTCTCTCTCTCTCTCTCTCTCTCTCTCTCTCTCTCTCACACACACACACACACACACACACACAAACACAACAATAGTCTTGTACGAGTCCTATTTGGGGAGCATCAAGGTACCCAACAAGAGGCCATCTGTTGGAGGATTGCTATATCTGCAAGGTGCCGGATGAAAACAAGGTAGCATGAATTCCACTCACTATGAATGTATTAGACAAAACAGAATCATCAAGGTCAAACCATGCAATGTGCCAAGGTTAATTTAGTAGAATGACTTGATGTGTGTTTAAGGTACTACATGATAAGTAAGCTACAATGTTGTTGTTGGCAATGCTTTATCTCCATTAGTATTCTTTTTATAAAAAAAATATCTTGTTGAAATCCTCAAGTGCCATGTCCTTAGAGAGGTGAATGTTTTTTTTCTGAAAAATGGCTCCTTGTATGAAGGAGTCTCCGTCCATACTTTTCCAATTTGGAGTGATTGTTTTATTTAAGTTCTCATATATATATATATATATATATATATATATATATATATATATATATATATATATATATATATATAACATTTTTGTTTGGGATTGAAATCTTTCTAGTTTTGTAGCCTTGATTTTTTGTTTCGTGAATGAGTTCTTGGTACACAAGTCAAATATGCAAACCTTCCACTAGACACTACTTTGCACTACATTGTTCACAATGCATTGTTATATATCATAGCACAAAAGGTTGCCAATCAAAAGAAATTCGCATAGAGTGCTCTTTCTCAAAATAGAACTATATACAAGAGCATTCTCATCAACAACTAGTTTCAAATTACACAAAAGTGGAGTTTACAATGGGTCTAAAATTGGGCATTCAAAGTTCTTGAGCAGCATAGTCTCGCACAGATTTTAGTGTCTTTAAAGATGCCCTTTGACTAGCCTCCAAAGTAACGGCGTCCAATGTAAAATATCTATGTAATCTCTGAAGCATACAATCGCTTATAAAAATGGTGTCATGGTCATCAAACCCTACTATGTGATGGAGTGACCCACATCTTGTAACATAATGGTAAATTCTCTAACTTTAAAGGTGATTAAAATAAATTGAAATCCGCGTGTATTAATGCGTAGAGCTCGATGAGGAGATCTTGGACGCTTCCTCAATTGTCAATGTATTTCCAGAAACAAAAAGCAACAACAATCCCATATTTGTCATGCTGGTTAAACCGAAAAGCTTGCTTTAATGCTTTTTTAGAACCAAAAATGGCCATATATAGTCAAGTGAACATCTTTCCATAAAAGTCTCTTGATTCTTCTGCTTCTCTCTTTTTGACAATGTCAAATAGAAGCTCGTCTTCATCTTCTTCACCATTTCTATCTCATAATTATCAACTATTTCATCTTCAAAGAAGTTCTACTTCAATGTTACAAGTCTGCTACAGTGTCTAATATGAATTGTCCACCAGGAAGAATCAACTCAGCTTTGACACCACCAACCGAGCAATATTACGTGTCAAGGCAGTGGGAAAATTGAAATGGAGTTGGAACACAACTGCAACTCATAGAACACTGGACAAGAGAATGATTGCAAGCAACACCTGAGAGGCCCAGTTCACAGAGATGATTAGCCCCTAAGGTAGGTGCTCCCGGCAATGTCTTTGTTATATACGTTTAAGCAATGTCCCATTGACCAAAGCAACTACTCTCAACAATCTGAGTTCCAACTGACACAATGGCCTCATATATATGCTATCCATTGCAAAAAGCAACTCACAAAGTAAATCTAAAAACAACTTATTTCGTATAAAGCAATGTGAACTGCATAAAGCATAAGAAATGCCCTGCCATGTTGTACTTCGTCATCAGCTTGCATCTGCACGCCTGGTTTATCACATTTGCAATGCCCATACAGCAGGTTGCTTACATGGGCTGCCACATGAGCAGGTTGTCATACGACTTTCTGTGACCTGCCACGTGGCCAGGTTGTCATAGACGACTTTTCCCAATCGGAAAGTTTCCTCTTTGACAACCAATTCACTAGTTGATGATAAAAGAAGTTGCCTTCCATTTATACAAATTTGTGATAGGGAGCATAGAATTTCCCAAGGAATTCAATTCCTCTGATATATCCGAGACAAAGATCAGTAGATACTGAAGTTGGTAGATGTCGAATATGCTAATGCAGAACAAAAAACCAGTAAGTTGGGGCTATTTCACATGTGGAAAATCCGCCAACGCTTTCAAAACATATTTTTATACCCCCAATATTCACAAGATCACTCATTTTGTATCTTGTTCACTTGAGCAAATATCCCCACCCCAGTGTGGTTTACAAAGGACCCAAGGGGAAAAAGATAGGATCATCAAGTTGGAAAATGATATGGTATCTCCTTCCACTCGCGCTTACTGCCCTGCCCACCCAAATGTGGCACGAGAGAGGACCCCGCGGGGAAGAAGATTGAGGGTCATCACCTTATGCGAACAAACAAGCCACTCAGCTACACGCCAAAATGACTATAGATCCACCATTCAAGGAAGGATAATATTTGCTCAATAATACTAAGATCTTCAAAGAGTCACATCTGAAAATGGAAGATGGTCATTCCACAAAATTTCCATCTTATCTGTGTACCAACTTCCGGGCAGACCCATCAATTTCAGCCACAGTCAATCCTTTCTCTCTACGACAATAAATCTTCTCTTCTTCTTCTTCTACCCACTACCACTGCCATCTACACATACATACATAACACAAACTGCATGAGACTATGGAACAAGTATAACTTTGGATTAGAAGAAATAGATGAGATTGCAATGAGATACTGAAGAAAGATTAACTTTGTGATTCTACATCATAGATGAAATGTACTATGTGTCTATCGAAAGAATTATTAAGCGGAGTATCCCTATGAATATGAAGAGAAAAAAGGGACTTGTTGGCAATTGCTTACAAAAAGAATCAAACAATTAGGGGAAACTCTGTAAGTACACCCAAGTACAACATGTGCATTTAGCCTTTTGGCCAGAGATCCACACCTCATTTCAAACATCATTTCTGGACATGCAGGTGAACATTCAATTAACACAATCAGGTGTTGCATACCAGCACAGAAATTGCCCAAGTCTAAGGTGCCCTTGCTTATCATTGCTTACCAAAAGAGTTAGAAAATAGGGAGACTTTGAAGCTACACTAAAGAACAATGCATGTTTTTGCCTTGTTGGCCACAGACAGAAATGCACCTTGACTATGAACGCAATTACTTGTGGAAGGGCATTCACTACACACTGGCATGTGTGGCATACTTGGCTTCTGCTTCAGGCTCCTCGTCTTTCTTTGCTTCTCCTTTGGCTTCCTTAGTAGCAGTCACTTCTCCTTCTGTTTTCGTAGTTGCATTCACCTCCGTTTTTGGCTCCTCAGTAAATGCTGCCTTCAGCAACTTTGCTTCCGGGTCAAAATCGTACGGATCCCACCAGAACTCCGGATCATCTTTCAGATCTGGACTGAAAGGAGAGTAGGGACTATCCTCAATCCTTCGAGGTGGTTTACCAATAGGAGACCAGTTGTCTGCCTCTGGTGTTAACCATGGGAGGTCCAATGCGGGGAGAGTTCTTGCCGTAAAAATTGAATATGGAAGCCGCACAGGTTCAGCTTCCGGTAGCTCATCCAGGTTCAAATTCAAGCTAAGCCCACCATGAGGATTATATCCTGAATCTAACAATGGAGGAGAATCAGGAATACTACTTAAACCAAACTCGAAGAGAGGGCCCTGAGCTGGGGGTATGGCTTCCTCTGTCAGCTTGCTTTGCCATGTCTCAGACTTCAAAGGAGCTAGCTTATTCCTGTGAGAAGGCACGCTCTTTTTTGGCTCTTCTGATTCACCAGGTTGCTTCAAAGCACTGGCATCAAATTCAGGAAAATTACTGAAATCATAAGTAGCACTCCCCAAGTCTAATACACTAGGTGGTCGCCCTCCTCCACCTGATCTGTATCCTGTTCGTGAACTCAAGCTAAAATTATTTTCTTGTTTTGCTTTAGCTGTTTGAGCAGGCGTTGTTCCTGCTTCCCCAGAGCTACGATTTGCAAAACTTTGACCTGTGCTGGCTGATATGTTTGCAGCTGGATACGAATTGGAAGTCGCACTTGGAGTGACGGCACTGCTAGAGACATTAGGTGGTTGAGTCAACCCATCGTTGCAAACTGCCGTTTTTTCAGCAGTGACAGACGTAGCATTGCTGGAGGCAGCTGTATCAAAGCGACTGCTCTGAGCCTCAAAGACACTGCTACTGCTTTGATATTCAGCAGTATTGCTGGAGATGCTAGTTATGTGCTGACCACATGAGGTAGAGTTTGGTGGGGAAGTGCCACCTCTTAAAGCATCTGCATTTCCCTGATAAGCAGTACTGGCGGGGCTCTCAAATGCCCCCTGACTAGATGCTGTTGGGCTCCCATGAAAGGGGAGAGGTCCCCAATCTTCTACGGGTGGTGGGCGCATTCCTGGGGTACCAAAAGAGAAACCAGAAGGAGAGGAGGAAATAGCAGCATTACCAGATGGTTGAGGGGAGGCTGTAGATTGCGTTTGGCGAGCAGAAGCCAGGTCAACTCGAATGTAACGCCCATCAAGAAGATGATTGCTCATTTTGGCCTTGGCTGCTTCTGCATCTGCATCAGAACCGAAAGTGATGAACCCAAACCCACGCGATCGTCCAGTCTCACGGTCTGTGATGATTCTCACATCCATAACATCACCATGCTCTGCAAAGGCCTTTCTTAGCATCTCCTCGGTCGTATGATAAGAAAGCCCGCCAACAAACAGCTTAGAGCTGAAAGCTCGCGACAGGTTGAGCATGGAGGGACGTAGGGTACTCATTTCTGTAGCAGAGGCTCCCCCCCACCTCCTGGAAGCTCCCTTCAAAAAAGCTACCATGCCCTGCTGCACCATTTCGCACTGTCCCTCAATGTTGATGGTGGGGTTTAGGGTTCTTCATTTCCCAATTCCTAGCTCTTAGCAGTGGGAACACTACAGGTAATTCTTTAAAGTATCAACGGGCCATTGCGCAAATTGAAACCCACAATCAATCTAAATATATCCATGTATCTAATTTATATAGCTTTTTATCTACATATAATTCTAATCTAATCTATCATCTATTCATTTATTTATTCATCTCATTTTTCTTCTAAATTTATTCATTTTTTTCAACAACTGGCATGTGTGTGTGTGTGTGTGTGTGTGTGTGTGTGTGTGAGAGAGAGAGAGAGAGAGAGAGAGAGAGGATAAAGAAGAGGAAGAACAAAGTCCAATAGAGAGAGTGGAAGAGGGAGAGAGAGTGAGTACTTGTTCGTCAATGTGTCTCTGTCTCTCTCTCTCTCGTAAGTGAAATGCAAGAGCGATGACAAGCATGGAAAGAATGAAGAGATGATTGTCTAATCAAAACATCACCACAATATTGATGCTTATACTCACCCACACATGGATGAGGAAAAAAAGGCAAGCTATACATTAATACGTGCCATAAGTGCTTTAAGAAATTCTGTGAAGGATTGGCATGCGGATTCATTGTGATCCACAACTGCAATAGACACTTGCAACACATGGTGGCTGAGATTGGCACCAAGTTAAGGTTCCACATCACAGGGGAGAGAGAGAGAGAGAGAGAGAGAGAGAGAGAGAGAGAGAGGAACATGATGAAGAAGAAACAAAAGAGAAGTTTTAACGTCATAAGAACAATTGAGAGAGAGAGAGAGAGAGAGAAGAGAGAGAGAGAACCCTGCAAGCAGAGCTATTTGATTAAAGTGTTGCTTGAGCATAAGTGTGAGGCCTTGGGCTCTAAAACCACTCTCCTCCCAGCCTCTGGCCCCTTTTATAGGCAACTCTCGAGCTGTGGTTTCAAATTAGACCCTTGGTCTTAAATTACTCCCCCCTTGGAGAAGTGTTTTTGTCCTCGAAAACAAAAGTAAACTAGAGTGCTTCGTCAGCTGCATTGTAGTGTGCAGTGCGTAGGAGCTGATACGAAGATGACAGTCTGAAGCAGATTCTGACCCTACTCATGTTTTGTGTATCCCGCAACAATCAGTGCATTTCAAGCGAACAGTAAGCTCCTCAAGAACTTTTGGTGCTTTCTAAAGTGCACCACATTTGGCATACATATCGACCAGGGCAGTGCCAAGCACGACATCTCTTTTCAATAGCCTCTGACTGTCATGCTATCCATATCATGAATTTTTGTGTCCATATTAGCATCTTGTGTTGATCCACATGCTTCAAGATGCACACATAGGTGATTGCATCTAGAGAGCAATGTGTTCCAAGAGACAACATTCCGGACAGAAAGCCCCTCAAGCACTTTTTGTGCTTTCTCAAGCACACTACATCTAGCATACATGTCGATCACTAGGGTAATCAATTTCATGTGCAAGAAACAGTCTTAATGGGCTGCCTATGATAGTCATGATCATCATCTTCTTCATATGTATCCAAATCACAATATTCATCAGGATACCACCCATCAACATCATTTGAAATACAAGGAGCATGATTTTACAAAGCTCCCACCAGGAACATATCAACTAAAGCACCACCAAGCACAACATCTTTCTCTAACCGTTCGTGGCCAACAATCATAAGGTGCATTCTCTCACCCATGTCAACAACTTGCGTAAGGCCACATGCCTTCAAGGTGCCATTGTAGGTGACTCCACCTCGAGACAGGCCTTCCCTTTGTGGTGCAAACAAAACAATGCTTCTTTGCCACAGCCATGTTGACAATACCCTGCAATCAACAGATTCCAAGTAAAAGCATTCCAAAGAAGAAGTAACCCACTATTATGGAGCTGAGTGTGTATCCTATAGGCTCACTTGGTACAAATCCTTCTTCTGAGCGCAGGCTTTTAGTCTCCTTCTGAGAGAGGAACCCTCATTTTGCATCTGGTTAAAACAGTTGGGAGCTTCCTTGCCACATCCATCTCTTGCATATCCTGCAACCAACACGCTCCAGAAGGCGACATCTCATCCATGACTTCTGTTGCTCTCATAAGGTCACCACATTTGGCATAAATATTGACCAAAGCATTGCCTACATGTTTCCCTGACTAGCAACCACATAGTGAATTCTCTCAACCATTTGAAGATCTTGTTTAAGGCCACAAGCCTTCAAGGTGAAAGCATAGTTGATTGCAATTGGAGACATGCCTTCCCTTGGCATCTGGTAAAAACAATTTATGGCTTCCTTTCCATGGCATAGGTGATTGCAACTGGAGAGAGGCCTTCCCTTCACAATTAGTGAGCAACATCACAAAGCTTCCATGGTATAGCCTGTCGGACATCGCATTCTTTTTGTGTTTTAATACGGGCACCACATTTAGCGGCCAAAGCATTGCAAAGCGCGACATGTTTCTCCAACACACCCTGATTAGCAATCTCATTGTAAATTCTCTGGCCCATATTGCAAGGCTTGCCATAACCATGCTGGGCTTATCCAACAATCAACCCGTTTTAAGAGATGACATTTTGGACAGAAAGCTCAACAAAAACTTTATGTGCTTACATGAAATTCATCAACCTTAAAAAGGAAATTGGAAACAATATTGTGGAGCTCAAAGTTTGTCCTACTGACTTGGTACAAATGTTTGTCTAGTTAAAAAAGAAAAATCGTTGCTTTTGACTCGTCATCAAGCTCATTGCAAACAATATTGTGGAGCTCAAAGTCTGTCCTATTGACTTGGTACAAATGTTTGTCTAGTCAGAAAAGAAAAATCGTTGCTTTTGACTCGTCATCAAGCTCTTCCTGTCTATGCTTGACTTGTGTAGCCATTTGTCAGAGGATCTGCCGCCGCAGCACTGTAGATACAAGGTTCAAACCCAGTGACACTTACAAGATATTTATCGCCTTCGAAAATAGAAAAACAGGACTCTATGTGTGTGTGTGTGTGTGTGTGTGTGTGTGTGTGTGTGTGTGTGTGTGTGAGAGAGAGAGAGAGAGAGAGAGAGAGAGAGAGAGCATTAAAAATAGTACAAAAATCTTTGACCACATGGAGGTTTGAGAGCTCGAGAATTCAAAAGAGGCTGCTGTGCTAACGAAGTAAAAATTTCTTCTTAAGAACACTAATGTTTTTGCCTTCTTTAGGTCAGTCTTTCCACTTGACGAATGCTTGACGACACACATGATGACGAGTACATAAATCCTAATAGGCAAGAATGCGCTCAAGTTCATGCGGCTAGGTTGGAGGTTCAATGACATCAACCAAAACATGTTGGTCAATGACATTGGCATCCCTATGCAAGTGTTTAGGTAAACAACTTACACGAAAAACTGGGTGAAATACGAGAGTGCACATGTAAAGAGAGTTTGTAAGCCATATCTCCAACTCGCTTGAGTATCTTAAAAGGCCCACAATACTCACATATAATTTAAGTTATGACAAAATTAAGCTAGTTTCTTTAACCGTAGCGGAATTATATTAACAAGAGAGAGCGTTTCACTAAGGAAATTCCTCATGAGCAAAAAGAATGTGTTTGGTTGGAGCCTATAACAAGAAACAACAAAATAACTTGAAAGAGAGAGAGAGAGAGAGAGAGAGAGAGAGATTAAGACCGACAACAGCTGAGGACCGGATTTACTTAGAGCTGGTTCCCCCTCCAAAGGAGCTTTGTATTATAACTTCTCCCATTGAGAGACAATCTTTGTGCTCTTCAAAACCCAATTGATGCCATGAAGATGGAAAGCTTCAAGCTTCAAAATTACACTTGGTAGGGCCTCAATCCCAAGACCTCAAACACCTTCAAAGGTGCAGAGAGCTAGCGAAGAGTGAGGAAAGAAAAGAAGAATATTCTTACAAGGAAGAAGAATTCTTCTCACATTAGTTCACTCATAAAACATAGCATATCATAGTAATGGAGATGGAGAAGAAATGAGCATGCTTGCAAGCTTGACACTTGCTTGGATTTGCATTCCATGGTCAAGTGTTGTAGGTGTAAGCTTCTCTACTTCTCTTGGTCTTGAGAAGCTCTTCACATTGTGAGAATGAGCTTCATTGAGGTGAGAGAGAGAGAGAGAGAGAGAGAGAGAGAGAGAGAGAGAGAGAGACCCATCGACCGCTCCTTTTTTAGCATGCTTGAAGCCTTGATGTGGGCTAGCCAATGAATGGCTCACTTCATATCAAACAAGAGGGTTAGCATTGTGACAAGTGTCCTTCATTCCCTCTTTGATAAGAGAGCTTAATTCTTTAATTAAATAAATCTAAATTCTTATTGGCTCTCAAGGTGGTCTACCCAATGAGATTTAAGCAGCTGATGGGATGCACAACTCTCACTGGTTCCCCTAGTAGGCTACCCAATAGGATCAAAAGCTTACTCAAGGATACTTTATTCTTATTGGTTCTCGTTGTGGGCTATCCAATAAGACCAAAGGTTGTTCTAGGGAATGCTTAATTCTCATTGGTTCTTCATGTTGGATACCCAATGAGATTCAGGCTTGCTTGTGGGCAACATGGCTAGTTACCTGACATGTGTCCTTTGTAGGCAATGAGATGCATTGCCCACAAATGAGATTCAGGCTTGCTTGTGGGCAACATGGCTAGTTACCTGACATGTGTCCTTTGTGCCTTAAGTGAAAGAAATGAGTTTCTAGTGTGTGTGTGTGTGTATGTGTGTGTGTGTGTGTGTGTGTTCTCCCTCTTCTCCCTAGGATTAGGGCTTGCTCCATGCAAGTTGCACTCCCCACTTGGCCACTTGCAACCTCAAGGTGACTTTAGTGCACTTATTTAATGGTTAGAATACCTAGTGTTGGCAATGATGGCCTTCCCCTTTAGTCCTTGGCCCAAATGGACTTTAACATTAACCTTTGGAGGCTTAATTAATCTTACCCTAAGGTCATTTTCAAGCTTCATTGGGTTCACATTGCTCTTTGGTAGATTGTCTCTCCTTTTGGTCCCTTACTGAGATAAGCCTAACAGTATTCTAACTCTTGTTCCCTTTATCTTTCCATTTCAAATGGCTAGTTTACTATGAGAAAATCATTTGGGATAGTTAGATATTAGATTTTATGACATTACCTCCCCAAACACGTAGTCGCCACAGACATGATCATAGACATGCATACTTTAAAATTTGTGCACAATAAAAGAAATAAAGTCTTATGAGACAAAAACTTTGTACATTATATACATTCTCAACTGAGTCATTTTAAGCCTTGACAAAATGCATGCTATCCTTAAGTTAGATTCTTTGCATCCATCTAGCATCTTTGAAAGGATAATTTTTGAATTTAATAAGATATCGTCAGATAATCGAAGGAACTTCAATGATGGCTTCTTTAGGTGGCTCTCCTTTGTAAGGCTTAAGTAATCTTACATCGAAGGCCTTATGTATGAGCCAATGATTGGGCAACTTCAATAGATAAGCCATCTCATTGATTAGCATAAGAATTTGAAAGGGACCATAGTATCTTTTTGCTAGTTTAGCATAATACTTTTGTTGTCTCGTAGGATTCTTGCCCGAGGTATGCCTTAGACGAGCTTTGGGAAAATTTAGTAAGACCCAATCTTCTTGCTTGAAGGTCAAGGCTCTTCTCTGCTTATTGGTAGCAACCTTTTTCTTTTACTGAGAGATAAATATAGCTTCCTTAATCTTTGAAAACACTCTTTCAAATCTCCGCTATATTCATCAGCACAACGAAGATCTTCCCATGTACTTAAGTAGCAAGGGACTTTTGGATCTTCCCTCAATGACCTCAAACGGTGCTTTTCCAATAGAAGTATGTACATTGTTAGTGTATGCATACTCTACGAGAGGTAGGTACTTCTCCCATTAAGAACGTTGATCTACTTCCGTGACATAGGCTTTTAGCATATCAAGTGTAATGGAAAGGGCCTATGAACATTGAGAATAGCGAAATTAAGAGAATTATATTGAGAATTTTTATGAGACTACTTTGAGAACATAGAGGGTGAACTTAACTTAGCGGTAGCAACACAACCATTATACTTAATTAACTTAGCATGAACAATACTTTTGCAAGAGAGAGAATTAGAGAACATGACAAAATTTGAGGACTAGATTTATGTTGAGCCAGTCTCCCCTCCAATAGGCTTTTGTATTATAGATTCTCCCATAAAGAGAGACTTGGTACAATACAATCTTTGTGTTCCTTGTGACCTAGCTGATGCAATGGGGAGAGAGAGAGAGAGAGAGAGAGAGAGAGAGAGAGAGAGAGAGAGAGAGAGATAATGTGAGAGAGTATATCTTGCAAGCAAGCCCCCTATTTGCTTGGGTCGACCCCTCATTCCAGCTCATGCCTTTTGCTCATTGGCTCTCTCAAGCAAGCCTAGCCAATCACAAGCATGAGTCAAGTCAAGCAGTAGAGGTAGTCTTTGTACAAGTGTCCTCCTTTCCTCTTTGAGAGAGAGGGCTTGATAAATGCCTAAACAATTAATTTAATTAGCTAAATCCTCATTGGACCTCTCTAAGGATCAACTAATAGGCATTGGACACTCCCTGAGGGCAACCTAGCTAGGGGCTTGACATGTGTCCTTTAGTACCTCTTGAGCAAGGGGTGCTCTTTGGGAGAGAGAGAAGTCATCCAAACACCCCCCCTACTTGCATGGCTCGCCCCCTCCTTTGCAGGCTTGCATGTTGACTTTCAAGCCCAAGCAACTTGGCCCCCTACTTTCTTAAGCACCTAGTCATCAAGCATAGGGTTAGTAAGAGTATGGCCTCTCTCTCTACCATCCCCCTAGCCTCAAGGGCTCGCCCCCTCCTTGTAGGGATTGACTTGGACCTTCAAGCACATGCCTAGATTAAGTTTCACCTTAGCTATCAAGCATCTCATGCACTTTTAATTATCAAGACAAGCACCTCAAGCATAGGTGTAGCTTTAACCTAAGGTCTAAGGACTTTTACACAAACCTTTGGAGGGAAGCTATACCAAGGTCTTTTTAAGTCCCATTAACTGCCATTGCTCTTTGATAGACCCACCTCCCATTTGGACCCATTGCCTTTGGTCCCGTGTTGAGATAGATCCATAAGCACATGTCTATATTCTAACCCTTGTTCTCGTTTATTCTCCCACATTGAATTATCAGTTCGTGGGTGAGCATTTAGTTGTGCAAGACATGCCAGTAGACTCTGTAGAGAAAGAGGTAGAGTGGTAGTGCTCTAGCGAGACACAACATGTGTTGTCAGAGTTTGTGCAGGTTGAGGTAGAGGAGGTCCATCAACCTATCATCATATTTTTCTTCAACTTCTTCTATATCAAGACCCTCCAAACTTTTCCTTGAATCCTTTTTTGCATAAGGAGCAAAAAAAAACATTAAAATATAGCATACTTGGAAAACAAATTGACAATATTGAGTGGCACAATATCATGATGATATGTCATCTCTGTGCAAAAATAGAGTATCCAGTCTATCCACCGCTTGCTCTATTTTTGCATAGAGGCGACACAACATGATTCATAGATATATCTTTGATATACACCATATCTTGTCCTCTCTATGCAAAAATAGAGCACTCGGATGTATGCCCGTGTGCTCTATTTTTGCATAGAGGCAACACAGCACTTTTGACATTTCATATATAATGTATTCAACTAAAAACATTTCATATATCTTGTAGTGTTGCTTCTATGCAAAAAAAAAACACTAAAAAATATGTCTAGGTGCCCTAATTTTTCTTAGAGACGACATAACATTTTGATCTATATATATTTCTTCTATACAGTGTCGTGTCACCTCTATGCAGAAACAAAGTACTTGGATAGTTGTCCGAGCACTCTATTTTCACGTAGGAACGACATGAAGATGATTTTTTTTTTTTTGGGAAAACTTTTATCTAAAATACATACCATTGTGCTTCCTTAGGAACATATTAAGACCTTAAGCGTTGAAATAGAACTCTTTGGCTTTAAAATCAAGTCAAAATTACTCTCCAAATGCCAAGGGTTGATCAAAAGCGATTGTTGAGGTCCAGGGACATGGTTGACCCAACCATCTCTCACTATTTGAGATCTGATTTTGACATAAGGAACTGGCTAGCCAATATAGATTTTGAGACTTGTGAACTCCTTCTCTGCCCCTACCATGAGAGGTATGTTCTATTGTAACCCTATGTTATCTTCTCATTTTCTCATTCGAGGCCTTTCCACAGCCCTCATTGGAGTTGTCTTGCCACAACTCTCACTGGAGATCATATTGAACTCTCTTTAGGGCCATCATGGAATGGCTAGGTTGTAAGTGTAACTATCCAATACTTTAGCCAATGCTCCCACTTTCAGTTATTTTGTGACAATGATTTGGATCTTTCTAAATAGGGCTGCCTCAATGCTGGTAGATGCAATTGAGCAATGTCCTCATATTACAAAGCTCATGGACATGCAAATCTTAAATGTGAAGGTAGATTGATCTTCAAATTGTAAGTAGATCGAGCATCAAATTGTGTATTTATTTTTCCTATTTTGTTTGTGTGGCCACCTTTGCAGGAGGAGTCTTTCTCATGTGGATGGAGAGTAATAACAAATTCCAAGCTAGTGATTGACTACACCTATTGCAATCCAAAAAAGACTATTAGGGTAAGACTTTAGAATATAAATAGCTATTGCTATAAGGGTAAGCTAACACACTAATTTTTCTTTGCTAGATCAATAGGAATTTCTACACTGATAATAAGCATGTTTGGTGGGTGAGGGAAAAGTCGATTAGATATATGGTCAGTGTCCAGATACAATTAGTCACAGCAACACCCAATCCTCCAAAGGGCTAGAGACGCCAAAGGAAGAGGCCAGGCACCACACAGGTCAAGGAGGATACACAAAAAAGAGCAAAGGAAGAGAAGCCCAAGGAGGTTCCTAAAGCAGAGAAGCCAAAGAAAGCGAATCCCAAGGCACAGAAGTCCAAGGAGGTTCCAAAGGAAGAGAGGCCCAAGGAGGTTCCAAAGGAAGACAGACCAAAGAAGCAGGTTCTAAAGAAGCCTGTTACACCCAGAAAGAGCCCCAAAAAAACACAAACACATGCCAAAGAGGAGCAAAAGAAGCAAAACATTTGAAGAGGCAGAGCCCAAAACACCCCCAAAAGAAAGAAAAACAAAGGATGCTAGTACAAGAAAGAGTCATAGGACTCCCAAAACCCCTCAAAGTGTTTTGTGAAGCAGAATTTTGTGAATACATACATTACATAATTGAGAATGTGTGTGTGTGTGTGTGTGTGCGTGTGCGCATGCGTGCATGTTGTTTAGTCTAGGTGTGTGCATACTAGGGAATTGGAGGAGATAGTGAGCGGTTGACAAGTAGGTGTGCAAGCAAGATTGGAATTGGAAGCAACCGTTCTCCTGATCTCCTTCCCAACAAGACCTTGAAGATCTTATGTGACGAGGAGAGTTGAACTCAAGACCTGCTATTCAAGAGGGAAATGGCATAACCAATCTACCACACTTGGGTGATAGAAAGGTTACACCATTTTTCTCTTTTTATAAGCACCCCCCCCCCCCCCCCCCCCCCCCCCCCCCCCCCCCACACACACACACACCCAAAAAGAAGAGAATTTTAACATTGTAGGAAACTATCCCAAGAGACCTTAGAGATCTATCCGACTAGGAGATTTAAACTTCATACATGTTATTCAAGAGGGAAATTTCATAATCAATCTACCACACTTGGGTGATAGAAAGGTTATACCATTTTCCTCTTTTTATTAGCACACCCGAGAAGAAGAGAATTTAAGCATCATAGGAAACTATACCAATAGACCTTAAAGATCTATCTGACGAGGAGAGTTGAACTCAAGACCTATTATTTAAGAGGGAAATGGCATAACCAATCTACCACACTTGGGTGATAGAAAGGTTATACTGTTTTCCTCTCATTATTAGCACACAACCCGCCACACACACACACACACACACCTGAGAAGAAGAGAATTTTATCGCTTTGGAAACTATCCCTAGAGACCTTAAAGATATATCCCATGAGGAGAGTTGAACTCAAGACCTATTATGCAAGAGGGAAATGGCATAAACAATCCACCACACTTGGGCGATAGAAAAGTTATCCATTTTCCTCTTTTTATTAGCACACACCCCCACACAGACACACACACCCCCAAGAAGAAGAGAATTTTAATGCCCTGCAACGTGTTCAAGCACATGTTCTTAATATGGCAATGGATAGTGATCTCTCCTAGTGGCTACATTAACCTTCTTGAGATCCCGCACACTTTGAGTTTCCCATTCTTTTTTGGCACAATAACTATTGGAGACACCCATTCTGAGTGCTCAATAGGGTATATGAATCCACATTTGATAAGCTTTTTGAGTTCTTCCTGAATAATCTTTGCATACTCATTGGGTAGGGTCTTTGTTGGACTGGTTTAGCAGTGCTAATCATTGGAATTGTATGTCGCACTATTGAAGGTGAAACGCCCTTCATGTGATGATATGTCCGAGAAAATATATCCTTGAAGTCTTTGAGGAGCTCCTTAAGTACATATTCCTCAGTCTCTGTCAGGTCTTGGGCAATGAAAACAGGTTTGGACTCCTCACATGGGTCCGCTAACTCTATTTCTTTAACTATCACCGGACCATCATAGACTCCATTACTTCCATTAGAAGGTGTTCTTTGGGCCTTTGTATACATAACCTTATGCTCCTCCGTGGTGTAAATTTGAAATTATCAGGTGCAGGGTGTAAGTCCATGGGATCTTGTTGTGTTGTGGATTTTGATTTTGCTTCCAGTTCCCTTAGTTGTTGAGCTAACTCTTGGTTTTGGCGTCTCCTTACAATACGGCTCAATTTTGGCTTCTTTGCGGCCTCTAACTGTACAATGTCAATGGCTTGTGGGCTGCACCACATGACACTTTGAAGGTATTCACCCCAATTATCTCCCAACTTCCGATGAGCATCACATGCCCCCATATAATTGAGTCATTCTATGTTTCATTTATCCTAGTGCCTTGAGAAAAGTATGCAGCCCTTGCATTTGTCTCTACATGTTTTTCATAGTCCAACTGTGTTGACAGCAACATGTCAAGGCCCAATCCATAATCCATGCCATCCTCCAACCCTACGCCAGAGGGGCCTAAGAAAACTGCCAACCATGGTGGGAGTTCTTTCAAGTAGATGGAGATAATGAAGAGTGGCTCATGGTCTTCCACCTCTACCCTCTCTTCCTTCTCTTCTACCTATTCATGGAATTTTCTCTTCTTCTTGTCCACACAAAATGAGGAGAAGGAGGAGGCAGAATCCTTACCCATATCTCTTCAACTATTGCTCACAAAAAGAGGAAGAGGAGAAATGGTAAATGGAAGATGGGCTCTCCTATTTATTGAATAATTAAAAATACTGATTGCATCAAACAAGGCATCTGGACAATTAAAAAAATATATCAAACAAGACTTTTGAACCAAAATTTCATTTGTCATTGATATGGAAATGTACAAAATGCAAGTTTGATACGATTTCAATAGGCTTTTGCAGGAGGCTTTAGCTTGGAAGAAGATGTACTATCCCTTCTAGTATAAAATGTACATCCTCGCATAAAATATTCTTCTCAAATATTCTCCCCTCAAGACCTGCAATCACACACAAAAAGTAAGAATAGGTCACACAAAAAATTCTCCATAAAAAAAGAAACCATTATTTACATACCTTTCTTCCTGCTATCTGAAAAGTAAAAGTTGAAGGTAAATCTATCTCCTCATTGTGTAAGTCCTGCCTCACTTGGTCCAATGAGCACTTGGTCCTAATCTTCAATGTTGCCAAGTGCACATCAATGTCCTGAATGGGATTCTCATTGAAATCATCCATGTTTTGATCTAAAGGAACCAAGTCCCCCCCCACATGATGCCATCAACTATTAAAAAATAATAATAATAAACTTTTGGGTATGGATCATGTATTTACAACAAGTAATGGATCCAGATTGCACTTCGCAAAGAACCCCATTTACTGCTTTTTGACTCCAACCCTCATCCACAAATTCTAACATATTTTCACCTTCTAAGCACTTAACTGACATCATTGTTCTAGAGAATTTCACATCAAGCTTTGCAAAGAAACCTACGAAGAAAATGATGGACATAAACATTGAAATTTTGCTTAGCTTGCTTGCAATGTTGTCCTGTAAACGTTTTGGATCTCAGAGAATATCTTGCACCCATAGCCTTTACTCGTTATAGAGCTTGGCAATGGTCATTCTCCACTTCTGAAACTAGATAGTGCAACCTTGGTGACAATGCGCCAATCCCTCGTAGATTTTTGGGGACATAAAAATGATCATAAAAGAATATCCCTCTATCTGCCAGAGAGCCATGTGTTCTACCTTTGTAAAGCTCTTCACCAATGGATGCATGCCAGACATCTCAAAAATCTATGACACACTCCACTGGTTGCCATTCCTCTATGCTTGAGGGATATAGGTATGTAATAAGCATAGCATAGAAACAAAAGCCACAAAGCAAGTACAGAAGATAAGCATAGTGGAGAACCACAAATCACAATCATGTAGAGAACAACAAACAAGACGAGAAGTGTGAAATACTTATAGTTAGCTCTATTTAGAGGTTGTAGATGAAGCTCCTTGTGCATGTAAACATGATGCACCAAAATCTCTTTCACTGTTTTCTTGGCTCCAACCAGTCGAAAGTCCTTCCCTCTCCCTTTTCAACATGACAAAAATGGGTTTTTGGATGAGACTTTTCTTCTCCTACTCTGTTGCATTATAATACAGCTACCGTCTATTGGAATCCATTGATTGTGTTCATCTAATGTGGCATAAGTTGTGATGGATTCAATGGATGTGCTAGGGCGTTTGGATTGGGTGGATTACATTGCTAGAGGAGAATAAGATGCAAAGTAGATGAAGGTGAATAGAGGACAACAAGAAGAGGAGGGAAGGGGAAGTGAGACGAAGAGGGGTGGGAAAAGGAGGGAAAAGAAGATTGTGAGAAGATTCAAAATCTTTTGGGCCCGTGAAAGAGACTTTTTTTTGAAAGTTACCTCATATTGAGCCTCAAAGAAAATCCATTTTAAGAAATCAAATGCAATTTTAAAAAAGAAGATTCCGTGACGGAAGCCCTCCCCTCAATTGGCTTAGAGCACTCTCTCTCTAAAAATTAAAAGGCAAAAAAGAGACCTCAAACGTCCCCTAATGTTCTTCTACATGCAACAATTCGTCTGGGAATTCTTGTGATAAGGAAAAAAATAAGATGCGTTGCCATTATTGTAAAGCTAATGATCACTCAACCAAGCAGTGTCCAAAATTGAAGGCAAAAGAGGCTAACAAGAAAGAGGCTACATCAACTACAAGGTCCAATACAAGTGTAGCTATTGTAGAGTCTTCTGTGAAAGGAGATTGTGATGTTGATGTAGATGCAGAGTGGGCTTTTAGTGCACAGTGTACTTATGATCCTGTTGTCCATGATGCATGCATGTCAGTTGCTGCAGATTCACATGTGTGGCATTTTGACAATTGTGCCACAAAGCACATTACCTCACATCATGATTTGTTTACCTCTCTCTCTCCCTCATGGGAATTCAGTCACTTGTACCAACAATGCCTCTTATCCGGTTCAAGGAGTTGAAAATATTGAGCTTACTGCTACAAATGGTAGTTCTTTCACACTTCTTAATGCATTGTATGTACCTGGGGTCAAGAAGAATCTTTTGTTTGTATTTGCACTTGCTAGACTTGGTCTTGTAGTCAAATTTGTGGATGACAGATGTACCGTACATGATCTCAGTTTTGGTGATGAAATTATTGCATTTGGTATTTTATGTCGTGGGCTGTATAAGCTCACTTTGTATGAGAAGTGTGGAAAGAATTTTGCAAATGCACCTGTAGATTCTAAGGCTATTTCAAATGCAAAACTTTGGCATGCATATTTTGGGCATCTAAATTTTGCCAGTTTGTTGCATTTGCAAAAATCTGATATGGTTTCTTCTTTGCCGCCTCTTGAAGCACATGTCAAACATGTTTGTGAAGGCTGTATTTTAGGTAAGATGCAGCATTCGAAGTTTCCAAAGGATGGTTCAGTTAGGGCCACATGCAGGTTGTAGCTTGTGCATAGTGATGTTTGTGGGCCCATGCAAACTCCGTCCTTGGGCAATTATCGTTACTTCGTGACTTTCATTGATGATTACTCTAGGCATGCATGGGTATATCCGCTTAGAACAAAGTCCGAAGTGTTTATGTGCTTCAAACAATTTCTGGCTATGGTTGAAAATGTCTCAAAATGTACTATGGACACCCTCCGTTCAGATCGAAGGGGGGAGTATATGTCTCATTAATTTAATGCATTTTTGGCTAGTCGTGGGATAAAACACCAATGTATAGTGCCTTATACGCCTCAACAAATTGGTGTTGTTGAGAGGAAAAATAGGTCACTCACGGGAAATGGCACGATGTATGGTCAAAAAATTTTCCGCATTCGTTTTGGCTTGAGGCCATCATGTGTGCCAATTATGTACTTAACAGGTGTCCTACAAAAGATTTGCAGCCTATGACTCCTTATGAAGCATGGCATGATAGAAAGCCTTATATTGAGCACATGCGCATTTTTGGTTGTTTGGTTCATGCTTTGGTGCCACAAAATTGTATATATGCCCATCACTCTAGGGCTATCTTATCTTTCCATTGCACACTAAGTAATACACTCTGTTGTGTGCCTTGAGATTCCTTCATCTTCTCCAAGTTGTAGGTGTTTATCTGCAACCCTAATTCCAACAGTGCCCGCCATTAGGCCCTGCACTCGTGTATAGAGACTGAATGACTATCAGGGTGTCACTTCTTAGGTTTGCATTGAGCCGAAGCATGTCATAAAGTGACACTTGTTGAAAAATGTTCTTCAAAATGGATTCTGTTGTAGGCTTGGCTCCTTCTATCTGGGCTTCCTCTGGTACTTTGATATGTTGCAAGTCGGTCACTGCTTCCAAGAAAGCCCCATCAATGTCAGATAGCATGGAGGTCGGTTGGCTCTTAGCATCAGTGAATTGATGGTCAATTGGGCTAGGTAGACTAGGTTGTGGAGATGGACGCGGTGGACCTTTTGGAAGGCTGAGACCAAGAGCTGCTCTTTGTGCCCGAGTGAGGACGCCAGCAAGCTCCTCCAATTGTTGTGGTCTATTCTTAGGGGTAACCACATGAGTAGCAGGAGATGGCTAAGGGATGGTGCTTACTGCTATCATGTTGAGATTAAAAAATGTGAAGTCTTGTTGGTTCGGACTTGGGCTTGAAGACGTGGATGCCCTTTGCTTGGGTCAATCCTTACAGTAGTGGTCCTTAGCCTCAGGGGAATGACGGCAAGGAGGAGACCCTTCAGATAAAGGACATTTGCTTTGGTAATGCCCATATTCTCCGCATATGTAGCATAAAATGGGCTGATTGGATGGACAAAATGGGGGACGAGATGGTCTCTGCTCCTGTTGCATGGAGGTGGAGGGTGAAGTGTAGAAGCTCCGAGGAGCTAAGGGATCATTGGCATGATAAAAAATTTGAGATGGAAAAGTGCTTGGCATACCTTGCAGAGGAGGGGTAGTCAGCAAGGGTGGCATGTAGTTTGAATGGCCATAGGGGGAAACCATCTTGGATGCAGGTGCTAACCCTTGTTGGAGAGTAGCCCCAAGGGAGCATCCATGTGGAGGGTTTGTTGGGATCGGAGAGCACACACACAGAGAGCCAACACGAAGAAGGAGATAGACACAGTGTGTGGCGGGGCGGTACTCACACTACAATGTGTAGTTATGAGTATAGTTATTATGAATGAGTAAATGAATGGCTGTACATGGGCGGCTGAACAACGGGCAGCCGGGCACACGGGCCTTTAACCCAACAGGGTTCCCTTGAGAGTGGCATGAGCTACACGGACCATAGCCTTAGTCTCCTGCTGAGACCTGAGCTCTTCTAGCTTGCACTTGATCTGTTTCAAAAACTCATTATGTGGAGGCTTCTCCTGTCTAAGAGAGAAGGACCTCTCCTCTTGAAGAGCTCGATGTAACTTTAGGGCTTCTAGTTCCCTTCGTAAAGGAGTCAAGGGGTCAGATCGACTTTCCAAGAGTACAAATGCAATCTCTACCTGAGGAGAGTCGATGAACAGTTTCCTGGCCCCCTCTATCCTAGTAGCAACAGCAATAGACTCCTCCAGAGTGGCTTCAGATCAGAGACTCTTTGAGTTTTTGTTGAGAAGCCTTAGGCAAAGGCTTCTCTACCCACTTCTTGACTATAAATTGACCTGGTTGATAAGGAAGCTTGGCAAGCAAAGACTTTATTCTAGTCATGAGTTCTGCAAAAGTCTCATTGGGCTAGAGCATCAGGTTGGCCAACTCATCCAGAACCTTCTTTTGGAAGTCCCCTGGTATGAAAGCTTCATAGGACTATTGTCTTAATGTGGCCCAAATCGTAAAGTGGTTTTTTGTAAACTGATTGTACCATTTATCTGCTAAGCCATCCAAGGTGGATGGGAAGAGTACTAGGTAGGCGTCTTCTCGGTTGAGGCCACGACCCCTACAGAGGGAAACAAATCTCTGGGCACGGTTGTCGGTATCCTCTGTAGAGAGACCTTTAAAAGTCGAAAACTTGAATGTTCACCTTAGCCAGAACGCTTGTGAGCTCCTCCGTGACCATCTGTGCAGGAGTCTCTCGCTCAAGAGGTTGTTGTAACATAGTGGGCGAGAACTTTAATGGGGAGGGTGATCCGGGAGGTGTGAGGGAATGGAGGTAGCCATGTGGGAAGGTAGGGGTAATGGGGCTGGTGGGCTTCTACTTGGCATGAAGGGTTGACGTTTTTTGTGGTAGTACTTTAGAGGACTTAGTAGTGGGCTTTGTCGCTCTTTTGACTGCCTTGTATGTGTCATGCAGTAACCAGAATCACACCCAAGGTTTGGGCATGAAGACCTTTAATCCACTAGACCAGGGCGAGTGACTAGACCACCTGGCTAGACCTGGACGAGAGACAACTAGATCAGGACAAGAGACTAGACAAGCAGGTTGAGGACTAAGCAGGTTCTTGATAAGTAGGTCGAGGACAAGCAGGTCGAGGCAAAATTGGACGAGACCAAGCTGATGAGCCCAGACTAGTTGAAACCAACAGACTAATACAAAGAGCTTAAACCAGGTAGCTCCTCGACTCGACTTTCGATGGAGTGAGACTTTAGTTGAGATCCCACCGAGCGTGCCAAAAATGAGAGCATCTGTAGCGGACATAATGTGTCGTGAACTCTACAATGGGTGCTCCTCAGTGCAATGTGCGAGAAATCTCACTCCAACAAAACGAAAACAATGAAAACGATGAACAACAGAGCAAACATAGCGACTCAACAGTAGACCCTGAGCAGCATGGGACTTGACTCACTGAAATGAACCAGTACAGACTTTGGCATTGCAGCACACTCACCTCCAAGCCCAAAACTCACGGGTACAATGGGGGTGTGAGCCTCAAATGTGCAAGTGCAGACGTGTTGTGCCTGAACTCAAGACGCTAGACTCAAGACGCTCGATCACACAAGGTAGATGATGACCCTAATGACTCAAAACAACTACGGAATATACCACCATAAAGAGCCACCAACGGCGCACAAAATATCCAGTCCAACTAAGTCTATCTCCAAATTGTGGTGGTGGTGATTTGGCCACCGTGTCCACTAGACCACCACCCGTATCCTTGCCACGTGTCACTGCCAGACGAAAGTGCGTCCAGTGTGCACGTGACACTGTAGCCCTGCTACAGTGGCAATTGTTGCAAGTAGAGTAAGAGTTGGCAGCCAAAAGTCGCCATGTGAGAGAGACACCCTCCCCCTTTAAACTTAGTCATGGTACTCTAGACTAAATTGATTCATATAGGATCTTATGTGAGGATCAACATGATTCATTTGTTCATGGTTCATAAGGTAATCACTTCTTCTCACCTAGGCTCAAAAGTACATCATCAAATTCACAAATATAATTCTCTCCTAGGGGTTCCACTACTGCCCATAGGTTCTTCTTCATAAGGTATCCTTTCACCTTGGCTTACCAAACGTGAAAGCCACTTCCGTTAAATTTGGCTTTACCCTCTTTACCCATAGTGAGTATTAGGAGGTCTTACCGCTCAAAGAGCCTCTCTTGAGGACAGTGTCTATCTAGAAACTACAAGAGTGGAGAGGATTGTGAGATAGAGTGGTTTTTTGGCCCTTTCTTCCATCTCATATCCAACGAAAACTTTTACAAAAGGCATTGTCCAAATTAATGATGTCCTAGGATGCATCCAATGTGCCGTTATTGCATGCAAGCCCCAAGGGATTCACTATGTATGTCTATATGGTATCACTTGACTGTAAGAAAGGAGGTTTTTGAACAAGAATTGCATAAGCATATAGAAAATAGGGGTAACCCCCACTTATTTTTCAGCATCTACCATACATATAAGAGGTGGGAGGGAAGGGGAAAGAGACATGTGGCTACCAAATGGTTGTAAACTAACAACCTCTTCTTCATCAAGCTCCTCATGTACAAGGGCATTGGATATGTAGTTGGAGGAGATAGAGCCATTGAATATGCAACTTGCATCAAAAGCTTCCTTCTTTGGCAGATAAGAGGCTCATTGCAGAGTTTTTTGCCATCTTTCAGCTGTGGGAAGATGTCCCTTAGCCTGGTGATGGCCTATGAATATTCTCTCTAGCAAGAGATTAGATTCTAAACCAAGATTGTGTGCATACAATAGAGTTAGTTCAAATTGCCCATCTTTCTTCGAACTTTTAGTATCCAAATCAATAACTATGGCATGGAAGACATGGTCCTTCACACAAAGAAGCAAGCCTTGAACAAATGACTATGGCAAGGGAAGCATCCCATTCTATCCAATGTGGATAAGGGCAAGGTCCCGCCCTTCACTCTATTTACACATGACAGTAGAGGGAATGAATGTTTTAAAGATGTAGGACCTCTTCAACCAAAAGAAACTTACAGCACTAGAGAGTGTAGGATACAAATGTGGTTCTACCCATAAGAGATGTGATAGATCCAAAAAAACCATACAAGAGTCGCACAAAAAATGCATCAGTATCAAGTTTTTTTTTGTATTAGAAATATGAGTACTTTGTTAGGATGTAGAAAGAAGGAAGTAGACGTCAAAGGAGTCCATTGCGTGGGGGGGTTGTTCTACTTCAACAATTACCAAGAAAAAGTGCAAAACCAAGCCCTCTTATCTGCCACCATCACATCAAACATAAAGCTAAATCTGTGAAAATATTCACTTCACATACCACCCGGAACCCATCAATGAAAGGCTGCCTATGTAGGTACCTAACTTAGCAAACATACGCATTCAAAGAAAGAAAATGCATTTCTCAGTGCATTTATTTCTGACAAAAACATGGCCCTAGCCAAATGAACCTTCACATTGAATATAGAAACCAAGACCTGAGCTCGACCATCTTAAAAGACCGCTCCACTGGAATACCTTCAAACATGTTATCAGTTCCTGACTCAAGGAAGTGAAAGCTTTGCATGCAGCACCTATAATGAGAGACGCTATCGGTATCATAAGAGAGGAGTTGGCTACATGCTTGGTCAGTTTGCACCACCCGCGGTATACCATGTACAAGCAAGAAGGAGGTGATTCACACAGATTTGCAAGGGCAGCAATTATGTATTCAATAACTCCAAAACTCAAGTTTGCTCCGCATTGGCGATGGCCCCATGGTTTCCTCCACGAAAAGACAAAACTGGGCCCATGTCACTGCTGTGGCAAAAGTTCAAAAGACTATGCCTCCACCATAGGCTCTGGTCCAAGTCCATCAAGCATAGTTAATGTGGAAGCTGTTGAAGGAGAAATAGAATTAAACAGGGCGTCTTTGATAACCTGGAATGGTAACATGCATGAGTTTTAGAAGGGTAACAAAACCTTGACAGAAAAATCCTTGATTAAAATCACCAATATACCTGGGACATAAGCCCATGAACTTGCTCTACTGTGATTTTGCTACTGTCCTTGGTAATCTTAGATAGCTGGGACTCCTCCTGCAAAACAGAAAGGGAATGAATCCAGTAAAGGGATAGAACCAGTGGTACATTCACCTATTTGCATACCGAACTAAACAAAGTGACATACTTTTACCTCTTTCTTCTTGTGCGGAGGAACAAAAAATGTTCCAACGCAGCCCGAATGTGCCAACTGATTTTCAACGTGTTCCAACTTCTCCGCTACAAAATAGCACAAGTGATTAGCTAACCAACTGCAATTTCCAGGACTTGCAGAAGGAATTAACCTAAATCTTAGTCTGCTATTCCTTTTGATATGGAAAATTTATGCTGACCTAAATCTGCAACTTGCCCAGCAACATAATCCCGATTCCCTAAAAGCGGAGAGGATGAAAGTGTGTTCACCCAGTACTTATTCCAAAGAAGATCCAGAAGATGTGAATCTAAGGATGACTTGAAGTATGTTATGTCTAGAGGATAATACTGCAATATAAAAGAATAAAGTCAAATTTGGCAATTCAAAAGAAGCAACCCACCACCACCAGGAGCTTAGTGACCTGCTTGCAATGGACACCAAAATCTTCAATCTTGTTGAGAGGGATGGTCTGATACTCAGAAGGTTGTTCATCTGGAGGTTTATAACCCTCTGGATAAGTGCGAAATGCTCCAATTTCAACTTTCCCAGCAGACACTGTTCGTGTAGGATCAATGACAACTGCCAAGAAAGGTTCCTGGTATTTCTGATTTTGCAGTTGTGTATTTACATCAATGCCAGAAAGCCAGCAGCCATAACCAGGGTGAGAATGATACCAACCCACTACGTTCTCAAGCCGCCCTACCTGGAAAAAATGGAACAAAAGAATCATATAGCAATACAATAGTAAGCACTTCCCATTATTAAAATTGTTCTTCAACAACCTCAAAATGCTAGTTACACGAGCTTAAAAACACGGCCAAAGAAGTCTCCCCTAAATAGGGTTGGAAAGACAGAGATCTGCCTCCTCTTCATGGGCTGAAAACGAATCTGCAAGCGGCTTCCCAAAGGCTGAAAACACAGCCGTATGACCGCCTCTCCTAAAAACCCAGATGCAAGGGGGGCCTCGCCGGGGTTGAAAAAGGAACCCCAACTGTAACAAACTTGGACACCCCAAGTCAAGATTCTACCGCGACACAGCAGAGATTCACTTTAAAACAGTTCACAAAAAACGACATGGGCGTAGTTCCGTGCCAAGAGGTATTTGCCCCAAAGACTCGTGCCCGTTTCGGTATTTCTTTTTACATTAATCTATGTGCAAAGTACAAGCGAGTCCCTGGGAACTCACACTCAAACTCTGCATCCAGTTGCTCTGAGTAATGAGGCCCAAAAGACCTATTTGTTGTTAAAAGGGTTGCCCAAAAGCAGTCAACTCAAAAGCATTATGCCCAAAAGCTGCCAAAAGTCAGCCAGTGTAATTTACGGACGTCCGTACACTGTCATGTCAGCATGACCAACGCAAAAGACGGAAATCTGTACGGCCTGCCACGTGTCAATCTGTCAGCGCGAGTTCCGGGGGTTTTCTGCCGGGCTACTCCCACGTCAGCCGGTTGGCGCATTTCTCTGCCACGTCACCAATTTGTGACATACCCCCCTCTTGAAAGAATTGTAATCGCCCTCGATCACGCCTGCAAAACAGACAAAGGCCATAAACTATCTTAGTAGACATTGACTGTTAGTACCGACGCACTAGACACAACACATCTAGCACTTGTACAAATCGACAGTCACATCACCGGACGTCACTTGACATCACAGGACATCACATGACAAATCACATACAAATTCATTCCAAATTTTAGACCATAATTAGTCGGCAACGTATTTAGTAATCGCATCTAGATCCATTCCGGACCTTACGGATGTCCGATTAACTAATCCTTATTGCAATCATGTCTATAGAGATTTATGAGACCGAAATGCTGCAATCATTTTGTCTTTCAGTTCCTGCACTCAAACAGTCAAGTACAAATCAATCATTTTCATTTTTGGGAATTCCAGTTCATAAAGTAATACAGAAGAATATTGTCAGCCCATCAGTATCCCTGAAACCCAAAGGGGGACATTAGTGACTCTATTCAAAATCAGGGTAATCCGTTGACAAAGGAGCGGAGTGACTCCCCTCTTGTGCAAACACGATCCACTCTTGTGCACTAGATTCACCCATGCTGAAATCGGGGTTCTATCGGAGTAGACTATGCTAAACCGAATGCTTCAAGGTACAGTTCCAAAATCTAAAGAGTATCTGCTAGGTCCTCCTCCATCCACTTCGCATCCAATGCAAGATAGTTCTTGAACTTAACCAAGAACCGCCTAATCACTTTACCTTTAATCATTCTGTCCTTGTGTGCCAATATCTGTTCTGGAACGAGTATCTCCTCGCTTTCCTCCACTTCTGGTTGCTCATCTGGCTCCCTATCATCGGACACATCGCCTTTAAAAGGCTTCAATAGACTCACATGAAATGCATTGTGAATCTTCCAAGTATTGGGCAGCTTCAGTCTAAAGGAGACATCATTTATCTTTTCTTTTATCTGGAAAGGGCCATAGTACCTCATGCTAAGCTTTGGAAAAAGCCGCTCCTTCCCTTTTTCTTTCTTAAGTGTGCCTTCTCAAAACGCAATCGTCTTCCTTTAATTTCAAATCACGACGGTGTCAATCTACTGCCTTCTTGTGTCGTTCCTAAGATTTCGCTAAAGCCTCCCGGACCTTGGCAAATGCAGTATCCAAATCCCTCGTGTATTGGTCGGCTTCAAAAATCTTATCTTTTGTGCTAAGGAAGGGTGGAACCTTCGGAGCACCTTCAATGATCTCAAATGGCGCCTTCCCCGTTGAAGAGTGGATCGTGTTATTGTAGGCAAATTCCACCAAGGTTAAAAAAAATTCCCATTGAGTCTTCTGATCAGAAATGTAAAACTTCAATAAATCCAATACAACTGACTGAATTTGCAATCTCAGATTGCCCGTCTGTCTGTGGGTGGAATGATGACGAGAACTGTAACCGTGCGCCAATGTTCTCCCAAATAGCCTTCCAAAACAAACTCCTGAATCGGGGATCTCTATTGTCTCAGGCATGCCATGTAATCTAAACATCTGTCAATGAACAGTCTCACTAAATGATCCGACTTGATTGTTTTCTTCACTGGAATGAAGTGAGCTTGCTTGCTAAATCTGTCGATGACAGTCCAAATGCCATCATGCCCACTCTGTGTCTTTGGGAGATCAAAAATGAAATCCATAGCAATACTTTCTCAGGGGTGGGTGGGAATGGGTAAAGGCTGTAACAATCCCTGTGTTTTATGCCTATCAAACTTGACCTTTTGGCATACCAAGCAACTACGTACAAAGTCGTCCACATCTTTCTGGAGTCTGGGCCAAAAGAAGTAACGCTCCACACCTTTCAAGGTGGTGTCGATGCCGCCGTGACCCGTAAAAGGTGGACAATCGCATTCAGTCATAACCTTTTCCCTCAACGTTTGTGTAACGCACAATATCGTTTTCTTCATCAAGTAGCCATCCCGTATGGAATATCCCGCTACTACCTCCCCATTCTGTATTCAAGCGAATATATCTGAAAAATCTGGATCTGTGGCGTACTAGTCAACCATGTCCTCAAAGCTTCTATGATGAATCGCGGAAATAGCCAAGACTAACTGCTTCCAAGACAAAGCATCTGCCACCAAGTTCTTCTGTCCCTGTACATGGACAATCTGGAAGTGAAACTGTGACAAGATGTTAGCCTATCGCGTCTGCTTTTCCATAAGCTGCTTCTGTGACAAGAAGTAGCGTAAACTCTGATGATCAGCAAAGACCGTGAAATCGGCTCCGAGTAGGTAATGTCGCCACTAAGTAAGAGCATGGATAACCGCCAAAATCTCTTTCTCATAGATTTGTTCTGTCAATTCTGGCCTTGTAAACAATCGGCTTTCATAGGCAATCACATGGCCTTCTTTGTCTATGTTCTGCTTCATCCTTGGAGAAGACTATAATGTCATCAAAGAAAGTGCTGACAAATGATCTAGACTCTCTGAAAATCCTATCCATCATTCGGTTGAAAGTCGCTGGAGCATTGGTAAGGCCAAAAGGCATCACAAAAAATTCATACAAACCAAAGCTCGTTCGAAAGGCTGTCTTGTAGACATCTCCCGGTGCGATTCGGATATGATGATATCCGCTTTTCAAATCAATCCTGCTGAAACAAGAGGGATCCTGTAGTCGGTCAAGAATATCATCCATCCATGGAATCGAAAATTTGTCCTTGATGGTGATTTTATTGAGAGCTCTGTAAATCAATGAACATTCTCCAAGATCCGTCTTTCTTTAAAACCAACAACACCGGAGAGCAGTAGGGTGAAGTACTCGGTTGGATAAGACCCTTTTCCAGAAGGTCTTTCACTTGGTTCATAATCTCTTCATTATGAGCTCGGCTAACACAGTAAGGTGGCCGGTTCAATAAGGTGGCCGGTTCGGTGGTGTGCTTCCATGTATCAGATCAATGGTATGATCCTCAAATCGAGATGGGGGTAACTCGCATGGCAGGACCTCAGAGAAACAATCGGCATGAGTGTGGAGAAAATCTTAGCGTTCTTTATAAAGTTCAAACATGTTCGTTCCGTGTTTATCATTTAACTCTTTCAAGTAGATTGAGTAAACAAAGAGACTGGATTTCATTAATTTGGAAATGGCCGAAGCTGATACAATAGGGATAGACTCACCCTTTAGTTTTACATCAAGGGACTCCTAGGAGGACGTCACAACCTTCCAAGGGTATTATGTAAAAGTCCTTGTGTCCCAAATACCCCTGACAATGCAATCGAAGCTTGGCAATGACAGGTGTAATGGCTATGTCCCGTCCGGGTGTCACTAGAACTGCCTCTGCTGGTGGTCCCATCCTATCGGGTGTGATCTCGAGCCGTGCCGCCAATTCGGGTGAAATGAAATTGGCCTTTGCTCCACCATCGAAGAAAATCAGGGCTTCTTGATCTTTCAGTTTGCCCCAAGCTCGGCAAAGTTCTGTACTTTCATCAATCAGGCTTGGGTCAGTACCCATGCAATCTGGTACCAATCTTGCTTTCATCTTGCCTTTTCTGCCACGTTCCTCTGCTGCTCTCGAACTCTCTGGCCTGTCTTCACTTTATTCTTGCTGTGCCTTTTTGGGGCACTTTACGGAGACGTGCCCATGTTCTTGGTACCCAAAACACTTCCCTTCTTTGATGTAATTGGCCCTCTCTCAAAGAGTGAGCCGGGGTCGTGTATCCTTATCTTTCTTTTCTTGGGAACTCTTTCTCTTTCTACTTTCATTGTTAGAGGTCTGTTGGGTTCTCTGAGTCAAGATCTCATCAGTGGGGTAAGTTAAATTTCCCAAATGTATCGCGAAACCCCGTTTCGCATGACCCGTCAATTCTAGAATAGAATTTGACTTTTGTTCCAAGCAGTAGTCTCGGATCTCTGTAGGGAGTCCGCAACAAAACCGCTCAATCTGTTCCTTAAAAGAGACCTTAAATGAAGAGGTTGGTAGAAAAGAGTCCCAGAATCTCTTGCAATAAGCGTCCAAAAAATCTCCCTTGGTCATCCGAAGATGATTCCAAGCGGTTCGTATATCTCGTTCGTACTCCCGAGTCAGCCAAGAAGAAATAAAGAGCCATTTGAATTTAAACGACTTGACTGGAGCTTCCTTCCTCGGAAGAAGAGTGGACCGCCATGTTCGAGCATTTCCTTTGAAGAAAGATGTAGCCCTCCTACTAATCTTGGAGTGCTCTGAGTAGTGCCCTCCAGAGAAGGCTATGTCAAACTGCTGAATGAAGGCCAAAGCCCTCGGAGCATCTCGGAATCCAAAAAAGGATTCAAATTTAATCGATTGTCCACCTTCTTTGAATTCTTTTACTTTCTTGCTTTTGTCTTCGAGGAAGTCATATTGGTTGGCTTTGTAAAAATGCTTCTTCTTTGCATAAAACATATGGTCGTCGGAGTCCGAATTGTTAGAGAATGACTCCTCTGTAGAACTGTTAGAAACTGGGCGAAATCTCGATTTCTTTGCCTTTTTCTTGCCCTTTCCGAAGCTTTGCTTTTTGCTTCGCTTTTTGCCTTTTTTGTCCTCCTCGCTCAAGTCAGAAGAGCTAGAAGAACTGTCAGAAGAAGAAGAAGAAGAAGAAGAAGAAGAAGAAGAAGACGAATTGGGTAGTCCTTCAAATCGTACACGCTTCTTCTGCTCGAAGATCAACAACCCAAATAACCAGGGTAGTCGGTCCCTTTCTTGTGCTTTTTCACTTTCTTTTTGGATTGATTGTTCGGGTCCAGAAGCAGACTGATCTACGTCTGAACCACCTCTTGTAATTCTTGCTCTGTAAACATCCTCGGAGAAGGAGGTTTCTTGATTGCCGGTTTGATGGGTGGTTTTGTGGCTTTCTGCCATTGGGTGTGTTCTTCTACGATGGATTAAATTTTCGCAAATTTAATCATCTGCTTTGTGCACTCGTCAACCTGCTGTCAATGTTCCATCTCTTGAAGTTCGTACTGAGTAGGCCGAGGTGGCCCGTACTCTTCCTTTGTTAAATCATCAAAATCTTCTTCATGATCTCCTCCTGCATTAGCAGATCCAGAAGAAGTCCACTGATTCTTGTTGGAATCCATAGGTGACGTGAGAAAAGGATCGAATTTCCCGGTAGAAGAGAAATCGGCCGCGCTCTGATACCACTGTAACAAACTTGGACACCCCAAGTCAAGAATCTACCGCAACACAACAGAGATTCACTTTAAAACAGCTCACAAAAAAACGACACGACTCGGCGTAGTTCCGTGCCAAGAGGTATTGGCCCCAAAGACTGACACCTCTTTCGGTATTTCTTTTTATATTAATATGTGTGCAAAGTACAAGCGAGTCCATGGGAACTCACACTCAGACTCTGCGTCCAGATGCTCTGAGTAATGAGGCCCAAAAGACCTATTTATTGTTACAAGGGTTGCCCAAAAGCAGAGCCCCAAAATCTCAAACTCAAAAGCATTATGCCCAAAAGCTGCCAAAAGTCAGCCAGTGTAATTTGCGGACGTCCGTACAGTGCCACGTTAGCATGACCAGCACAAAAGATGGAAATCCGTACGGCTTGCCATGTGTCAGCCTATCAGCATAATTTCCGAGGGGTTTTCCGCTGGGCTACCGCCATGTCAGCATGTCGGCGCATTTCTCTGCGTGTCCGGGGGCTTGCCACGTCACCAGTTTGTGACACCAACACCCGTCCTGTGCACGAAAAACGCAGCAACAACACACTTCTTTCCAAGCTTGATAAACGTGAAAAGAGTACAAGACCTTTGTGTCATTTTGGAAATGCAGATCTGGGACCTCCTGCCATGTTTTCAACTCGTGACAAATTGAAAGCAGAATACCCGCGGCTCCTCTACCACACACACCAATGGTGGACCCTATGAAGTGCGTCTAAAGATTGGTGTGATCCATATAGGCTCCAAACTCTGGTAAGCCATAATTTTTGCAGAGGATTCCAATGTAATTGCTAAATACGTTGCCGATTAATCATCGTCTGAGATTGGAATGATTTTTTAATGTGATTTGTCATGTGATGTCCTGTGATGTGACTGTTGATTGGTACATGTGCTAGATGCGTTGTTCCCAGTGCGTCGGTACTAACAGTCAATGTCTGCTAAGACATTTTATGGCCTTTGTCTTTTTTGCAGGCGTAATCGAGGGTGATTACAATACTTTCAAGAGGGGGGTATGTCACAAAATGGGTGACGTGGCATGGCCCTGGACACACATACAAGGTGGGGTAGCAGACCCAAACACACCCCCCGACTGGCAGCAATGACATGTCGCAGCTGTATGGCAGTCTTGGAAATTGCGCCACTTTTCACGCTAACTTGCTGACGTGGTAGAGCGTATATTCTGCTTTTTTCGCTGATGTTGTACGGAAATCTGCTTTTACGCTGGCTGATTTTAGATGGGCAGATTTAGCAAGGCTTTTTGGGAACAATTGCTTTATTTTGAAAAGCTTAAGAGCTTTTGATTTTGGGGCTGTGCTTTTGGGCATCCCTTGTAACCTATAAATTAGTGGGCACGGCCCTCACTTCTCAGAGCATATGGACGCAGAGTCTGAGAGTGAGACCCCTCCCACTCTCTTGTACTTTGAGCACAGATTAATACAAAAAGAAATACAGAAAGGGGCGCCAGTCTTTGAGGCCAATATCTCTAGGCACGGAACTCCGCCTGGCCGTGTCGAATCAAGTGTGAATTGTGAACTGTTTTGAAGTGAACCTCTGCTATGTCGCGGTAGAATCTTGACTTGGAATGTCCAAGTTTGTTACACCTCCTTCGGTATTTCTTTATATTTCTAAACTCGGTACAACGACGCCGTCACCTTTCGCTTGAAAGAGTGTCAGATAGTGAGTTATAGCCACGTATTTGAAGGCCCTTGGCCTATCCAAAAGCACTATATAAAAAGCATCAAGTTTTAAAAGCATCTGATCTGCCACATCAGTAGCAATCAGCTTAGAACGCGAAAATCCTACAGTGCCATGTCATCATTGTCAATGTGATTCGCCGGCTCCCACATCAGCATACCAACATAAAATCCGGCGTCCATATTGTTGTCTACCACGTCATCTGCCTTCACGCGATTGTGTGTGTGTGTGATCCTGCTTTAGGCACTTGGGCCCCATCGGATGGGGTCCCACTTAACGAGGATCTGTAAGTTGGTGAGACTTCTTCTTTGATTGCTTCTCCCTCTATCAACAGTTTGTGACACGTCCTAGGATTGTAGACACTCCTATCTAGAGATATGTACAGAATTGTCTTTGGAAGTCAATGAAGCATGTCCACTTGGCACATAGTGCCATGTGCACGTGACATGATGTGGCAGGGCCGTATGGCCAACAAACTGACAGTTTTGTGTGGAATCTAAGGAGCTTTCCAAGGTTATGCTTTTGGGCATGGAAAAGCATAGGTGGGACGCCGAGCTTTTGGGTCCCCCTTGAGTACCTTTAAATATGAGAATGGGCCTTCTTCTCTAGCAAATGTGTAACATCATGTCCATCATCGTCTTGACCAAAGCCTCCATAGGATTTGGTGCAATCCTTGGCGTAGATGGGAAAGGGGAAGGGTCAGAAAAACCTCCTGGTGGGGAAAATTCTTCGTCGCCACTTCCATGCTCATCACCTCCCTGCGAAGTATCTATTCCGCTTCAAGTAATGACCATACACTGAAGTCTTGGGTTCTTAAGTTCACGAGGAACTTGGGTTCTTGTGATTCTTGGTTCTTGAGGATCTTGAGTCTTGAGGTTCTTGAGGTTCTTCTTTCACTTGCAATCTGTGTTAGAGAAGAATCTTCTCTTACCCGAGCTCTTCTCTTTCCCATGGGCACATTCCTTGGCGGCTTTGCCCTCACACCAAGGTTGCTTTTTTCCACCTCACGTCGATTGGCCTTGCCAGAGAGAAAAGCCCGCAGCAGTTGTACCTTGTGACCATCAATAACGAAAGAAATATCCAAAGGAGCGATATCAATCCGCAAAGAAGACATCAATCCACCGATGAAGAGCACTCCTATGGAGAAACGGAAAGACAGAACAGAGATTCTAACAGAAGCAAGCCTCTTTCCGAGGAATTGGGAGAAGACAACGGCAAGTTTTCCATGGGGGATCGAGAGAGAGAGAGAGAGAGAGAGAGAGAGAGAGAGAGAGAGAGAGAGAGAGAGAGAGAGAGAGAGAGAGAGAGAGAGCATCAACTTCAGATTGACACATGTGCAAAACGAATGATCAAGTACTCCAGGGACCCGAACTACGTGAAGTATTTGAAGAATCATCCCTTTGATGAGGTTCACTCTTGATGGCAGATGTCACAAACTGTTGAAGTATCATCCATTGAAGACCAAGGGATTAGGACTCCCTGAGCCTAGCCCTAGCCAACTTGCAGATCTCTGCCGAGGGACCTAAACCCTAGCAGAAGAAGAAAAGACCAACTTACTGAAAATGGCCGAGGGGCCTAAAAGACAAAAGAGGTTAGGATTAAAAATCCTAACTCAACCACCTTGCAGATCGTTGGCCAAGGGACCTAAACCCCAAAATAAAGAACAGTGCTTGCTTTTGGACTAGAGACTTTTAGAACTAACACTTTTCATGAGAGAAGCTTTTGGATAGGCCAAAGGCCTTCAAATATGCCCTGTGGACTCTCTCTCTCATTCTACCGCGTAGAGAGACAGAGCAGAGTTCTTAGAGCTTGTACTTTGTGGAAGCAATATAAAGAAATACCGAAAGGGACGCCAAAGTTTGGTGTTAGTGCCTTCTAGGAGTGGAATCCACCACTCCGTATTTCTTGCATGCACTCCGTATTTCTTGCATGGACTCTCTCTCTCTCTCTCTCTCTCTCTCTCTCTCTCTCTCTCAGTTCAGTTGTTTTGAAGTGCTAAAGTCTGTTCCAATTTGTTCTTTGTGCACATGGTGCCCTCCCACTACAGTGGTATCAGAGCTTC
This sequence comes from Adiantum capillus-veneris, assembly GCF_014529385.1. Taxonomy (NCBI): domain Eukaryota; kingdom Viridiplantae; phylum Streptophyta; class Polypodiopsida; order Polypodiales; family Pteridaceae; genus Adiantum; species Adiantum capillus-veneris. The sequence continues at coordinate 139,115,830 of NC_140952.1, forward strand.
AAGAGTCAAGAGCAGATAGAGCAAGATGGTGCTTCCAGATTCTACCCACAAAAAAAAAATCCTTTTTCAAAAGAGAAACAGGTCTAACATCAACCTACAGATGGAAGCTATGGAGTGGGATGAAGAAGAAACAACAAGAGAAAGAGGAGAAAAAGAAACAAGAGTTCATATTTAACCTAAAAGCCAAAAATAACATGCTGTTTATGTTTTTTTGTTTTGCAGAGAACTCTGAAAATCTCTTTTGCGGTTGAGAATTTGGATATGCAACAAAAAACAAAGTTGATCTTCTCAACGAGCCCTATGCACTAACATGGACTAATTTTAATTTCGACCACTTTGAAAAATTAGGGTTATCAATAGCAAACTAGGGTTTCTACATAAAAATTCAACATGTGTAATTTAATGTTTTGGGAAGCTCTTGTTATTTGTGTGCAAATAACAAGTAATAGGTGTGGAGAACATGCATCTAAAAGCATTTGGGAACATGGAGTTGGACACCTTTGCAACAAAGAGAACCGTTTGCTTAAAATTTTGCTTGAGAAATATACTGTTTGGAATTTGTTTGAAATGGAATTAATCTATTTTGAACTTGTTTGGTGTCGATTTGAATTTACTTGATTCTGGTTTTGATGTTGGTTTCAATGATTTGTGATTTACTCATGGCTTGGGCTTTCTCTACAGGAGTATTGAAGAGAAATTTGATGCTTGTTAATGTTTGAATGTCTTCGGCTCAGGCTTTCTTGGGAGGAGTGTTCATGTTAGTTGTAGAACCCTTGAACGATGTAGACCGGTGGTCTGGGGAGCGTTTAGTTATAAGTTGGAAACCTTTGAACGACATAAACGATGGTCTGGCAAGCGTTTAGTTGTACTTGGAGCCTCCAAGTGACGTAGGTTGCATTTGGTTGTAGCAGTCCCCTATATCTCATGGCCCGAACCATTTTAGGCTATTTGCAAGGGGAATGATGAGATAGTCGTTGAATATCTTCATGCTTAAGACAGTTTGTCTAGGAGGAGTGTTCATTCGTTACAAAACACAATAAAAGTGTGCTACGTTTTCACAGCCAATGAACATCAGGGACACTCAAACCAAACCAAGCTTAGCATAGCACTCATAAGTTAAAACACTAAAGAATTACATTGGGAAAATGGCATGGCTGTATAGAAAAACCATGAGCCTACCGTCTTGTTAGTTTGAGCATATTCCACCATATATTCGTAAGCATCAGCCTGAGCATTAACGCGAGTTTCGGTACCTTCAACAGGCAGAACAAAGGCATCCATGACGATGATAGTGTCACCTTCAATCTTGCCCTGCATGATACCCATCACCTCGATTGTACCACCCGACCGTGCATGCACAACCATCTTGAGGAGGGCAAGGGCTGAGATTCTCACACTCTTGAAGTAGTGGGGTTCTCGCAACCATGGCTTCTGCTGTTGAATCATTGCTTGCCCTGCCTCGTCATATATATACACGGAGTCTGACTCTGCGCCTCCTTCCAGAGACACTACGTTGTTCTCGATCTCCCAAGTCTGGCGCGCTACTGCCGCAGATGTGGAAGCAGCAGCCATGTTGTGTGCTAGTACGGCCGAAGGCGGCCTCTCTCTCTCTCCCAAAGGGGCTATTTTTCGTTTTGGATGTTAGTAGATAATAAATGGAATGAATGAATATACGTCTACAGACACATGCTATAGATATATATATGCCTGCCTACGTATACACATATATACACACAGACATAAACGACATCAAAAATATGTGTGCCTACATACACATCTATACATACCACATACTAGCCCACACGAAATTAAATTCAAATCATAATCAAATCCCCCCAACCCGCCAAATCCATGTCAAGACCCCTGCCCTAATTTGCGCACGCACGAGAGAGAGAGAGAGAGAGAGAGAGAGAGAGAGAGAGAGAGAGGGTCTCTTTTGCTTCTTTCATCTTATATGTAGCTCTTCTTTTCAGGCACATGTACTTGTTGCGTTGGTGGTTGCATAGCTATGGCCAGTGAGTATTTCCACCTCATAAGATGTTCATGCATGCCAGGTTTTTGTGCCAGGGTATGATATAGAGTCTTCTTGCCTTTGTTTAACCTTTGCCTAGCCAGCTTATGATAGATGGACACCATTTATATCCATCCAGCTAGATTCGGGTGATTAGCCTTAATCGTGGCTTCAAACAAAACCTTGGTCATTTCTCGAAATTATGGTTCAAAGCTGGTTTTGTTGGCAAGTTCCTTTTCAAGAATCTTTGAAGCTTCGACTAACATTTGTAGAAACTCATTTGTGTATTTTCTTAGAAGGCTAATCTAAGATTTCCATTGACACATCATTCCTCTGATGAGGTCATCCTTGAGCTCTGTAACAATACTTTTCTGTTTATTATCTTTGAGCACAGACTTCCAAGCTACCCAAAGAGCCTTGCTTTGTTCAAACTACTCCCTTATCTGGTCCACAATCTGGATATATCTCATCTAATTTGCACTTCATTGTAGACTGGGTATAAAGCTGGATATGCGTAGTTCATCCTCTTTCATTGCAAGTGCATACATGAGGATAGTGGAGTCCGACATTGCTTCAATATAATTCAGGACCATCTGGTTTTCTTATTGCATCATTTTTATGAGGACCTTGATCAAATGGAATAAACTCTTCATAGCTTGTTCTTGTTCTCCAATTGCCATTCTAGTGAGTTGGCCTTTGTTTCACATCCCATTATGCATACACAAAATGTACCATTGTCTATGACAAATGGTAAAGTACCTGGTTGATGTAGTGCAAGTGTAATTGAAATGGCCTATGAACTTTGAGAATAGCGGAATTAGGAGAATTAGAGTGAGCATTTTTGTGAGACTACTTTGAGAACATAGAGAGTGAACTTAATTAGCAGTAGCAACATAACCATAATACTTAATTTACTTGGCATGAACAATACTTTTGCAAGAGAGAGAGTTTAGACTAAGAGGTCCAATGAGAGATTAATTGAATTATTTAATTACCTAAAGCTCCCACAAAGGAGAAGGGGGACACTTGTCAAAAGGCTATCAATTATGCTTCTAATTTGTGATTGGCTAAGCTTTACAGGAGCCAATGGGATGCCAGCATGAGCAAATAGCAAGAGAGGTCGACCAAGATGAGAGAGAACGCTGCATTTTACTCTAACTCATTGTTACACACACACACAACTCATGTGTGCAAGAAGAACTCCATCTCCTTCTCCAAGCATTGAGAAGTAGAGGCCTACACCAACAAGTCTTGGCTATGGAATGCAAATCCAACCAAGAGCCAAGCTTCAATGACATGCTCATCTCCTCTACCATGCTAATTACTAAGCTAAGCTATGCTATTAGAGTGATTATGTGAGGAGAATACTTCTTTCTCGTAAGATACCTCTTCTTCCTCTCAATCTATCTCATTCCCTGCTAGCTCTCACCATTTTTGAAGGTGTGTGAGGTCTTGGGACTGAGGCTAGGGACTGAGGCTAGGGACACTAGGTGTGTTTTTCAAGCATAATTTGGTGCATGAAGGCTTCCATCTTCATTGCACCAATGAGTTTTTTCAAGGAACACAAGAATTGTATTGTACAAAAGTCTTCTTTGATGGGAGAAGCTATAATACAAAGCCTTTATGGAGGGGGGACCGGCTCCATGTAAATCCGGTCCTCAACTGTTGTCAATTGTTCTATTTCTCTCTCTTTTCAAGTATTGTCAATGCCAAATTAGCTAGGTGTAAATTGCTAGGTTGCTTTCTCAAATTAAGTACTCTTTCTATGCTCATTAGGAACTTGTCCTTAATGAAATTCTCACTGTGTTATCAATTCCGCTACACACAAGTTACTAGTGCACTAAATGTTACATTGGTATCAAAGCTATTGGTTTCTCTTTTCTTGCTCAAGAAGAGAGGTCCTCAATCTTGCTACAAATGGTTTGTGTTATTAATTGCAAAAGAGTAAGTAGAATACGGATTTTTCATCCTTGAAGCACGCCCGCTTTATGCAGTTAACGGGGATACCGTCGAGAGCTATGGTCTTAATAATGAAGTCTTACGGGGCTTGCCTATGGCTTAACCATCATTGAGCTATTAGAAGCTTGACAGGAACCGGTGCTATCGTGGCTCTATTGAACCCTCTCTTCTATTCCATGCAATTAATAATATTTGAGCCACGGGTATAGATGCCTTAGTGCTTATCTTTGAAGGTAAAGTAGCAACTAGGGCTTGAAGTACCAAAGTACAAGTAAAAGTTTACACCTAAAATTTGCTAGTATGGTTGACAAAGGAAAAGAGATTAAAATGAATGTTGATAGCTTTGATTTTGCTAATGAAAGAGAAACTAATGATGCCCCTATGCTTGTAAACTATCTTGTTTCTAGGCTTCAACAAGCCCTGGGCAACCCATCCCCCAAGGTGAAGTGCTACAGCAATTACGTACCCATGGTATTCTCCAAACTCCCCACCAAGAAGAGAGAGTACCTAGGAAGGCTCCTAGTGAGACTTCCTAGGTAAGGAAAGAAGAAGAGGATCCGTATGAAGGGCTCAAAAATCGACTACTCGATGACGCATCTCCTTCCCAAAGGAGAACCCAAGTTTCAACGGTAGAGCCCCCATCGAAAGAATGAGAAAGGAGTGAGTCTCCTGCCACCTCGGAGGAGATGGCTCCACGAAGACGGTGGGCAAAATGCTCTCCAACACCCCCTAAACGGGGAAGACCATTCCATACTTCTCTACACCATAATTCAAAGAGGGATAAGAGAAAACAAGAGAAGAAAAAGGCGAGAAAGAGGTCACCCCATCCTCTTTCTCTTTTGAAGAAAGTGATGGTGCAGCTCTTGAACCACCTAAAAGAAGAGGCCATAGGAAATCCTATGCCGCATGGAAGAGGTCATCCAAGCTCAAAAAGTTCAAAGAGGGAGGAAAGAACGTCTCTTTCCTTACCTACGATGGCACTTTTGGTGCTACGGACAAAGTCTTGGCCTTTATCCAACAATTCGATGCGGGGTTTGGAGATGAGGGCTTCATGGAGTCCTTTAAGCCACATCATGTAGCCATGCACTTTCAAAAGTCCACTAGGCAATGGTGGTCTAGCCTACGAGCAAACGGTGAAGCTCCACGAACATGGAAAGCTTTAAGAGCTTCCATCATGAAGTAGTTTTTGACTACCGATGCCATAGACAAAGTACTCACCGAATGGCGAATCTTGAAGCTCTCTAGAGCCCTACGAATCTATTCATAAATATGTAAACAAGTTTTGGGATTTACATCTCAAAGCCACTGTCTTCAAAAGATGGATTTTGGAGAGCAAAAACAACAATTTTGTGTGGGTTTAACTAAGGATATGGCGGAGTATGTTAACTCCCAAAGGCCACACACCATATCTGCGGTCATACACCATACCATGGTGGCTTCACGAATCAACTTCCAACAAGGGGCTAAGAGAAATTTTAAGCCCACGGAAAACAAGGACCATAGCGAGCCTAAGGGGAAGGACAATGTTCAAAAGTCTCCCAAAGGCAATGCCAACAACAACAAAGCTAAGGAGAAGGGAGTTTATAAAGGCAAAAATAAACTCTCTTCTGAAGAGCTAGAGTGTTATCAAAAAGATAATCGTTGTTTCAAGTGCGGGGAGCAAGGGCATGCCTATCGTGCTTGCCCCCACAAGAATACACGTAATGAGCCTCCTAGAGCTACCTTGGTCGAGATTCAAGAAGAGGATGCTCATCACAAAGGATCTCCTCTATGCCATGCTTGGGGAAAGGTAAGAGAACATGATGCTTTTATTCTCTTTGACCCTGGTTTTACTCACAATTTCATATCCACAGAGTTGGCCACCAAGCTAGGCATCCAAGCCTATGAAATGGGAGATGTCCTACCTGCCAATGGTGCTTTCAAGGGGCAAGAAGCCTTAGTCACTCCCTTAATTGGGAAATTGAGGCTTCATGTCCAAAGCTATGTGGACAAGGATGATTTCTTTATCTCTCCTCTCAAGCACGAGGATGTAATCCTAGGGGCACATGGTTTGATCACATGGCTGCCAATGTTAAATTCCCAGAAAGGCAAATCTACTTTAGGTTTAAGGAAAAAGATATGTACACAGATGCTAAGGAGTTGGGTAGTGCCATACCTCTTGTACATAAGCAAGCTTTCAATAAGTCAATAAAGAGCTCTATTTTGTGTACATGATTTTTGTGATTCTCAAAATGAATCTAATGCTTTAGCAAAAGAAAATATAAACAATCAAAAGGAATTAGAGTTATCCAATTTCCTCAAGGGGTTCCAAGATGTTTTTATTGACGATATCCCTTGTGAACTAGCTCCCAAGTGAGGCAATGAAGACCATGCAATTGAACTTCTTCTAGGAAGTTCACCGCCTAATAAAGCTCCTTATAGAGTTTCCCAAGCTCAACAAGAGGAGATTATGCAGCAAGTGCATGAGTTAGTTGAGAAAGGCATGGTTAGGCCTAGCTCATCTCCATTTTGTTCACCAGGGTCATTAGTGCAAAAGAAAGACGGCACATATTGTATGTGTGTCAATTATAGAGCACTAAATAGGATCACTATCAAGATAGGTTTCCCGTTCCACGGGTAGAAGACCTATTTGATAAGCTACAAGGGTCAACCTACTTCATTAGGATTGACCTAAAAAGTGGCTACCATCAAATAAGGATAGTTGATCAAGACATTGTAAAGACCGCATTTCGCACTACGTTTGGTCTTTACAAGTACATTGTCATGCCTTTTGACTTGACCAATGCACCAACCACATTTAGCCGCTTGATGAAGAAGCTATTTAGGCCTCGTCGAACCTTTACTGGAGTGTTCTTTGATGATATAATCATCTACTCTAATTCATTAGACGAACACAAGCAACACCTCCATGTAATATTTCAAGTTTTACGAGAGAATAAACTTTTTATTAATCAAAAGAAAAGTGAACTTTTCTTACAAGAGATTCGATATTTACGTCACATTATCTCTCAAGATGGCATCCAAATGGATCCATCAAAGCTAGAGGTAATAAAAGGATGGCCTAATCCAAGGAATCTACATGACCTAAGAAGCTTTATAGGTATGTGTGCATACTATAGACGCTTCATAGAAAAGTTATCACAAATCACAGGACCATTACATGACCTAACAAAGAAAACGTTAGGTATATGGTCCACCAAGGAGAACAATGCTTTCGAAAAGCTTACCTCTCAACCTGTGCTCACACTACCGGATCTCCCAAATCCATTTGAGGTCCAATGCGACGCCTGTGGTGATTGCCTTGGAGCTATTTTGCTCCAAGAAGGGCGCGCCATAGCCTATGAAAGTCGAAGGCTCGACCCTGTTGAGCAAGCTCTAGGCATATATGAGAAGAAACTCTTAGCAGTTCTACATGCTCTAGATTTGTGGAAGCACTATTTACTGGGGACTCCTTTCATTCTGCAAGTGGATCACCAAAGCCTTAAGTACTCCATGATGCAGACCAAGCTCTCCGACAAACAAATGAGGTGGGAAAATTTCCTTTTGCAATTTCATTTTCATATTGCTCACATTGCTGGCAAGCATAATCAAGTAGCCGATGCACTATCAAGACGACCGAGAGTGAATGCGGTATCCATAGAAACTCACAATGATCTCTCTTCTATGATATATGAGTATGCTATCGATCCTGATTTTAGAGATGTGATTTCAACACTTGCACTAGGGAAGAAAGAAGAACCATTTATCCTACAAGATGGTTATCTTCTCTATGGCAATAGACTATGCGTTACTAACTCACTATGGGAGGAAGTAATGTATGAATCTCATGTTCCTCCTTATGCGGGGCATAGAGGGATTCACTCTACCCTAAAAGGGATAGAAACATATTTCTATTGGCCTGCCATGAAAGCAAACAAACAAGAGTATGTTTCAAAATTTGTGGTATGCCAAAAGACAAAGTTTGATAGAGGGAAGAAACCTAGATTGCTTCAACCTTTGCCAATCCCTAATTCACTGTGGGAGAGCATATCCATGGATTTTATCTATGGATTGCCCAAGTCTATCCATGGGAATATAGGAATATGCATGATAGTAGACAGGTTTAGCAAACAAACACATTTCATACCTGTCAAAAAGACTATCAAAGCCCATCAAATGACAACCCTCTTTATATCACAAACCTTCAAGTACCACGGCTTGCCAATGTCCGTAGTGTCGGATATGGATCCTAGAATGACCAGTAATTTTTGGAAGGGTCTCTTTGAGAATTTAGGTACAAGGCTAAACTTCTCTTTGGCCTGTCATCCCCAAGCGGATGGCCAAAGTGAAATAGCTAACCTAACAATTCTTGATTTACTAAAAGCTTATGTCATAGAAGTAGATCAAAAGTCCCAATGGGAGAAGTGCTTACCCTTAGTGGAGTATGCTTACAATAACACTGTACATACTTCCACGAGAAAAGCACCTTTTGAAGTGATAGAGGGAAGATCAAAAAGTCCCCTGCTACTCAAGGTACATGGGAAGATCTTCGCTGCAGATGAATATAGCCGAGACCTTCAAGAATATTTCCAGAAGATTAAGGATGCTATATCCATCTCTCAACAAAGGAAAAAGGTTGCTGCTGATAAGCACATAAGAGTCCTAGCCTTTAAACAAAATGATTGGGTATTGCTCAAGCTTCCTAAGGCTCGATTAATGCACACAACGGGCAAGAATCCTATAGGACACCAAAAGTACTATGTTAAGTTAGCAAAAGGGTACTATGGTGCCTTTCAGATTATTGAGCCAATCAATGAGATGACCTATCAACTCAAGTTGACAAACCATTGGCTCATGCACAATGCTTTCCACGTAAGTACTTTTCCCATTGTGAGCATTGATCTACTTCTATAACATAATTATTTAGTAGATCGAGTATCGTGAGATTGGCTATCTCACTTGAGGCCAACCGTTTGTGGGTGATAGGCCAAAGAGAAATTCAATCTTGTACTAGATTTTCAAAGAGACCTTTTCAAAAATTACTGGTCATTCTAGGATCTCTATCTGACACAATGGATGTTGGCAATCCATGGTGTTTTTTTTTCAAAATTTGAGATATGAAGAGAGTTGTCATTGGTGTGCCTCAATAGTCTTTTTGACAGTGTTAACCCTCACGCACATTTCTATCACCTACGACATACGCCGTATTATTTATTTGGTAGAGTCAGGTACCGAGCTTGCCGGCCCAATAGGAAAAGGGTAGAGTGATCATCGATGAGAGGCGCACTCTAACTGGAACATTCAAGTGTTAGCTGGCTAAGCATGGGCGCCCAAGTGTGAACATGCAAGCCCATATAAAAGTCAATCTAAACCTAAAATACCTCATTCTCTCATTTGTGCAATTGAAGAGGGCTCTTGCTCCACCTCCATCTTCTTCTTCATCTCCTTGTGTGAGTGTGTGTGTGTGTGTATGCGTGAGAGAGAGAGAGAGAGAGAGAGAGAGAGAGAGAGAGAGAGAGAGAGAGAGAGAGAGATCGAGCATTACGAAGTAGTCTTGCTCCATCTCCATCTTCTTCTTCTTGTCCTTGTGTGTGTATGCGTGTGTGTGTGTGTGTAAGAGAGAGAGAGAGAGAGAGAGAGAGAGAGAGAGAGAGAGAGAGAGAGAGAGAGAGAGAGAGAGAGAGAGAGAGTGATCGAGCATTACGAAGGCACGACGACAATGAGGAGGTTGAGCGTGGCAGGGCGGTAGCTCCCTCTTCATCACGGCGAGGAATCCTCCACGAAGGCAAGCATAGGGCGGTGAGTGACACATTCTTGCTCTCTTGAGATTGCTAGATTAGTCTGGTTGTGTGCTTACAACCATTTGTGGCTCACACACAGTGTACGGCAAGTCCCTTGCATTGATACGTGCGACAGATGCGCACATTTTTGGCGCCGCTACTGGGGGAATTCTTTGCATTAAGCTCGAGTAGCACTCTATGCTGCTTTGTGGTGCATTATGAAATGTAGGAATGGTAGAGAAAGAAGGTGTGTGGCTTGTTGAGAAGGATTTGTGAAGTTTGTTTTTACTGCAGTGTACTGTTTTTGTTAATAAGGTGTTGTAAGGTACTATGTTTTCTGTTTATAAGGTGTTAGAATTAAGGTAGTAGAACTATAATGTTAGTTCTGTAAGGTACAGTAAGTAGATCTGTTAGTTAATTAGTTGATGTAGTACTGTGTTAGTGTGTAACAACAGCTCTGCTAGTTGTAAGTAGGTAGGTTAGGAATAAAAAATAAATTAATTTAAATTTTAAAAGGTAGGAAGAGGATTGGGAATATTCCCCAGGCCCAAGCCCAAGCCCAAGCTCACGCTCAGGCTCAGGCCTTAGTCACCATTTAAAATTACTTATTTTAGCCTTATGCGTAAGTAAAAATCGACCCTTTTGAGGACCAACGGGGCTTCGAGTAACTGAATGTTTTGTAAAACACACCACGATCTCCTAAGGGATACACTCATTTCGATCTATCACACGCTCTAATCAAACCGATCATTAAAAAACATAAAAAAAACGAGTGAAAATGGGATGCAAAATGCCTAGATACTTAAGCGGTTAACCTGCGAGGGAGTTCATCAATGCTTGTAGGGTTCCAAAGGCACATGCATCTGTAATTTGGTTGTGTGCTAGAGGTCGAGCAACTAGCGAGCATTTTGACTTACGCAAGTTCTCAATACCCACCTACCTTAGGTTCCGGGCACTCGGTGGGGACCCAAGGTAGTATCACTCATGACCCGCATAGTGCGTCCAGTGACTCTTCCTCTGACTACGATGTCATGGAGCGTTACCCAATGCCTAATCCAAATAGCTCAAGCCAAGACATGCATGCCATGGGCCCACGGTCCAGGTCGAGCTTGCTTAGCCGCTTGAAGGAAACCTTTAGTAGAGCCACTCGCTCAGAACATGGAGCTAATGATGTAAATGAGGGGGAGGAGATCCCACAATCACACCATTAAACATGTTAGGTGTAGCACATATAACCTCTGACGATAAAAGAGAGGCAGAACTACCTAAGAGTGAAATTGATGATACCTCAGGGGATTCTGACCAACACACCTCAGAAACAGAATCTCAAGGAGAGATTGATTCAGGTAAAGAGGAAATGACCAATGAATCAAGTCAAGAAACTAAACACTGAAGGCCTAGTACAACAGCCTATGGTGATTTATCCAAGAGTGAAGAGGGTACAAGCGAAGACATATCAAGCGGGTATGATTCAAACATAACCCAAAATCGTAACCTTAGCAAGAAAAGAAGCACTACAAGAGGTTGTGTGCTCTTGTGACGCTGTTAGCGATGGAAATACACTGAGTTTTTATAACCCCCGGCGTCGCTAAAACCGTCGCTAATAGCGTCACAAGAGCTATGTTTGTTGAGAAGGATTTGTGAAGTTTGTTTTTACTGCAGTGTACTGTTTTTGTTAATAAGGTGTTGTAAGGTACTATGTTTTCTGTTTATAAGGTGTTAGAATTAAGGTAGTAGAGCTATAATGTTGGATCTGTAAGGTACAGTAAGTAGATCTGTTAGTTAATTAGTTGATGTAGTACTGTGTTAGTGTGTAACAACAGCTCTGCTAGTTGTAAGTAGGTAGGTTAGGAATAAAAAATAAATTAATTTAAATTTTAAAAGGTAGGAAGAGGATTGGGAATATTCCCCAGGCCCAAGCCCAAGCCCAAGCTCATGCTCAGGCTCAGGCCTTAGTCACCATTTAAAATTACTTATTTTAGCCTTATGCGTAAGTAAAGATCGACCCTTTTGAGGACCAACGGGGCTTCGAGTAACTGAATGTTTTGTAAAACACACCACGATCTCCTAAGGGATACACTCATTTCGATCTATCACACGCTCTAATCAAACCGATCATTAAAAAACATAAAAAAAACGAGTGAAAATGGGATGCAAAATGCCTAGATACTTAAGCGGTTAACCTGCGAGGGAATTCATCAATGCTTGTAGGGTTCCAAAGGCACATGCATCTGTGTTCTGGTTGTGTGCTAGAGGCCAAGCAACTAGCGAGCATTTTGACTTACGCAAGTTCTCAATACCCACCTACCTTAGGTTCCGGGCACTCGGTGGGGACCCAAGGTAGTATCACTCATGACCCGCATAGTGCGTCCAGTGACTCTTCCTCTGACTACGATGTCATGGAGGGTTACCCAATGCCTAATCCAAATAGCTCAAGCCAAGACATGCATGCCATGGGCCCACGGTCCAGGTCGAGCTTGCTTAGCCGCTTGAAGGAAACCTTTAGTAGAGCCACTCGCTCAGAACATGGAGCTAATGATGTAAATGAGGGGGAGGAGATCCCACAATCACACCATTAAACATGTTAGGTGTAGCACATATAACCTCCGACGATAAAAGAGAGGCAGAACTACCTAAGAGTGAAATTGATGATACCTCAGGGGATTCTGACCAACACACCTCAGAAACAGAATCTCAAGGAGAGATTGATTCAGGGCAAGAGGAAATGACCAATGAATCAAGTCAAGAAACTAAACACTGAAGGCCTAGTACAACAGCCTATGGTGATTTATCCAAGAGTGAAGAGGGTACAAGAGAAGACATATCAAGCGGGTATGATTCAAACATAACCCAAAATCGTAACCTTAGCAAGAAAAGAAGCCTCACATATTAACAAACATAAAAGTCCCCTCCCCCCTTTCTCTTTTCATCTTTGCTTCCTCACGCAACAGCTGCTATGGTGCTCACAGACATCAGAAATCGTATGCATACATGTTTTCTTGTCCGTGGCATTTGCACCGAAGGCCACACTTGAGGGTGAGCAGAGGTCATCCCAAGAACGTCGTACCGTCGGTGAGATGAATGTTGATGGTTCTTCAATATCTTGCCAATACCATCACATAGTTGAATAAAACACCCCTTTGTGCAAGGTAACAATATACTTCTTTCTTTTGGTTGTGTTCTTCTTATCATAAACTTTGAAGTATAAGGTGTTGCCTCTACTTTTTTTGTAGTGTTTAGCACAAAGGTTGCGTTTGTGTACAAATAGTGAAAGGCTGCAGGTTAGAGAGGCCAAGTGTCACCACTTTTCCTCTAAAACAGTCTTCTTTATTACATCTTGCAACAGGTAGGTGCTTCAAATCCATGATTATTAGAGGTGGGTAATCTCATCATAATGTATATTTTAGGATTGTTTATTCCCAGGTGGATGAAAATACTTGCAAATTTATACAACTTATACTTAATAAGTGTCTTTATTATACAGCTTGAAAATGTTAAATTCATACATGTTTTTGTTACAAGGTGACCTCTTACTATGCTAGTTGAGTGGTGCTGTTTGCAAGAATGGCTCAAGGAAATGGCATAACATGAAGCTTTTACGGTGGCGCAAAGCTCTCCTCAACGGGGGCAATGTGGCTCTCACTACACCAAAAATCATTATGCTAACATGGACAGATCCCTTGTAGGACAATGCAACATCTTTTCATCAGCAACACACCCTTTCCTAACATGAGGGCACTCCTACCAAAGATATTTTTATGTGATAGGTCACCCCATACCATGCCATATCATGGAATGGATGTAAGAACTATGACCGCACTAATCCTTAGAAGTTGTTCACAAATGTATGTTTATCAAAGTTAATGAGAAGAAATTTGGACTTTTTTGTTTGTTAATGTGTAAGAAAAGAAACCTCACATCTTGTGGCCTCACATATGCTGCTTGACCAAAGCGCCTGCGAACACGTCTATTGGGTTGCAAGATTGCTGCTTGTTGGCCAGCGTCAGAGTCCGACGAGTTATAATTGGCAACAACTTGATCTATAATAGATGGATCGAACTCGCCAAATTCGCGAACGTGCTGCAAAGAAACACGTCTTGCCCGTCGCACAGCATGCTTGCATTGATTATAAGGACATAAGACCCTCGTTGAGAGATAGGTGTTTCGGTTGGACGGTCCCACATCCTCGTCACTACTCATAATGAGGATACAAATCTTATAACTTGGACAACAAATTCAATATTCTATTGGCATTCTTCGTCTTATCTCTCTCTCTCTCTCTCTCTCTCTCTCTCTCTCTACCTCACATTCTCTAGTCATGTCCAATCCCCGCACACCTCGGTCTAGAGGTGCACGGAGATCAGAACCACCGGGTTATAATCTCGTCTTTATTGGTCAATACCTATATTTGTGGGTACAAGAAATCTACAGACCCACGTCTACATGATACTGCATGTAGTGGACAAAACCCCTTTGCCTCTTCTCTAGCTGTAGCACTTCACAGCATCTTAACATCTTTTCACAGTAGATCTTTTCACTGTTCGTCTAACTCTAAACCCTAAACCGTAAATAATTCTTGCGTGGACTCGATCTAACGTAAATAAGCGTAAATCTAAATAAACGTAAATCTAACTAAAAAGAAACCTAAATCTAATTTAACGTAAGTCTACATCTAACCTAATCTTTAACGTCTTTTGGGATAGTTTCCTACGACGTTAAAACTCTCTTCTTCTTGTGTGTGTGTGTGTGTGTGTGTGTGTGTGTGTGTGTGTGTGTGTGTGGGTAAACCTAAATAAACCTAAGTCTAATCTAATATAACATAAATCTAAATCTAACGTAAATTATGTTATATTAAAAACAAAGAACTAAACTAACAGGGATTATAAGAACCTTAAAACTGATTTAACACATAATTTTTCACATAACTCGGCAAGAGTTGGCATTCTCATCACTAAAGCTGTGAGAGTTAACTTCCGGCGGTGACGCTGCCTCATCTCCATCCACATCTGACGACAGCAATTGGCCCTTTGGACCGTTCTTGCTCTTGTTACTAACTTTGAAGTTGCTGTTGAATGACTAGAGGTTGTCTAGATGGTCATTGTCGGGGATGTAGTGACTCTTGCCGCCCTGAAGATCCACCTTCTTCCCTATCTTCTGAAGACATTTCACCAGTACTTTTGGATCGACGGAGCCCACCATGAGTGAAGGCAGCAATACCCTATATTCCATTGAGGGCTTTCTTCACCCGCTTCATGCAGGCATCGCAGTCTATGGAGACCTAAATCTAATCTAATATAACGTAAATCTAAATCTAGCGTAAATAAACGTAAATCTAACTAAAAATAAACCTAAATCTAATCTAATTTAACTTAAATAAACCTAAATCTAATTTAACGTAAGTCTACATCTAACCTAATCTTTAACGTCTTTTAGGATAGTTTCCTACGACGTTATAACTCTCTTCTTCTTGTGTGTGTGCGCGTGTGTGGATGTGTGTGCCAATAAAAAGAGATAAATGGTATAACCTTTCTATCACCCATGCCAAGTATGATAGATTGGTTATGCCATTTCCCTCTTGAATAATAGGTCTTGAGTTCAACTCCTCGTCGGTTAGATCTTTAGGTCTTTTAATTTTAATTAGTTTCCTACGACGTTAAATTAGTTTCTCTCTCTTTCTCTCTCAATGTGTGTGCGTTTTTTTGTTTATGCATGTTTTCTCTCTCTTTTCCTCTCTCAATGTGTGCGTTTTTTGTTTATGCATGTTCTCTCTCTCTTTTCCTCTCTCAATGTGTGCGTTTTTTGTTTATGCATGCTCTCTCTCTCTCTTTTCCTCTCTCAATGCGTGTGTGCGTTTTTGTTTATGTTTGTACTCTTTCTCTCTCTCTCTCTCTCTCTCTCTCTCTCTCTCTCTCTCTCTCTCTCAAAAACACTATGTGTGTGTGTGTGTGTGTGTGTGAGAGAGAGAGAGAGAGAGAGAGAGGGAGAGAGAAAGAGGGGAAGGGAACATGAGAGTGAGGAGAGGGAAGGAGCATACCTGGCTCTCCTTCCTCTCCTCGTGTGTGTGTGTGTGTGTGTGTGTGTGTGTGGAGAAGAAAGAGAGAGAGAGAGAGAGAGAGGGAGAGCGTTACCTGCTCCTTGCTTGAGGGCGCCGAAAAACTCAGATCTGAGATCTGAGTTTTTGGGCGCTCTCTGTTATTTTTTTTAGCCCAGCCGGCGTCGCTATGAGCGTCGCAAATTTACTTGTAAATTTGCGACGCTCATAGCGACGCCGGGATTTTTTTTTTTTTGAGCGTCGCTGTGTGAGCGTCGCTAATATGAATAGCCTCTTGTAGTGAAGGTCATACACGAGACGATGATATAGAGAAAATGTGTGTGCTAGAATAATTGAAAAGAAATCTATCGCAGAGGCCAACCTGGGAGTTACACATGCATTCCACATTGAAACAAAGGATGATTGGTTGGACTCTGACACACCTCTACGATACCCTATTGAGCTAAATAGCGCCTATGAAAAAGTGCTATGTAATGCCTTATTGGACACGGGTGCTAAATATAATTTGCTATCATATGGGGTGTGGTGTCAGTTAGGGAAGCCACCTCTATCTGAGAGTATTATCCAAGTCAAGGGTGTCAACAAGAAAAAAACTGCGGTTTTTGGAATCTAGCACACTTCTGTCAGTTGTGACAATGGGGTTGTAGCTCAAGACTTTTTGGTCATGCTCACTGGAACTATGGAGGGTAATATAAACCTAGGATGTACGTGGATGATAGCCGCCAAATGCACTATTGATTGGGGGACTGGGGGTGTCACAACCGCAGAAACCAACTCTTAGCCTTGCCACTCAAGCCATAGTCCTTGAGATATCGCCTCTTAAGGAAATAAAACCCAAAACATTGTATGTCCAAGAGGTTGAACCATATGTCCCCATAGCCCAACTCTCTAGAGCTTCAACTGTTGTAGTTGAAATAAAGCTTGAGACACACAAGACCCATTCTAATATAACGAAGAAAACATACAAGTGGGTCCCTAAAGCTTCTTTAGCGACCATGGATGATGCTAAAAGACAAAAGCTTCGTAAGAGACGTCCCACTCGCCCCAAGAAATGTAAAGAAACATTGCGTTGGATTTCTCAAAAAACTATTGGAAGCCCAAGGCTACTATGAAGGCAATGATCAAATCTGGGTGCCAAAACGTAAATTGTGCTCTTACCTGTCACCTGACCTATGTGAGCCCAATCATGTAGCTCCAAAACGAATTGACGATCGCGGAAAGAAAAAAATTACGGAATGCTATACACCCGCTCCAGAGCTAGTTTGGGTGCCAAAGAAAGAACGATTTGTTCCGCCTAGCTCAGGAACATGGAAGTCAAATGACGCTTCTTGCTCTTCATATAGTTCCTACATAAAAATAGAAGCTTCGACACAACCTCCACCTACCATTGTACATATCCATACAAACAAGAAAGAGTTTGCGCCTCCCTTTTTAAGTTCACCACAGACAACAACGTTGCAAATAAAATCATGGGAGAGTGCCTTACCACCCTTGCAACTAGATGAAACGCATAGGGCGGTCGAAAACTATTGGTTAAAGCCTTCATCCATAACAACTTGGAACAATTGGTTTCAAAAGGTGACGACATCATTCCAAAAGGTATGATCTACCCAAGGAAGGGGGGAGTGTTTGCGGACAGTCATGATTCACTTGCTTCCCTCTCACCCTTCCTCCCTGACCTCTCAATCTCCCAAACTTAGGGAATGTATATATATAAAGCCTTATACTCACAAAAAACAAAAATAGTAAAGAGCAAGAGCAATTAGCAAACGAGTGTGCACAATAAAAGTCAAAACATTGTCCCAGACCTACACATTCACATCCGGTACACTGAAACAGAAACCTATGTCATCAAACACCTTTTGATCCTCATCACTCGAGTGATGGAGGGTGGGTAGGATTAGTACAATAGGAGTGTTTCTGTTTTAGAGTTTAGTAATTAGCAAAGTTCTTTTTTTCCACTGATGTGCCTCCTAGAGGTATTCTTTGTGTTTTCTAGTGTGTACAGGAACATGTTGCTGTTGTTAGGATTTGGATCTTCATGGAATATTTATTTTGTTTACTCTTCAAATCAAGCGCGATCATCAACACAAAACAAGTGTTTCTTTTCCATTAGCATGGCCCCTTATCTTTTTTGCATCCATGTTTGCCTGCTTTAATTGTGATTGGTAGCAAATATTTAACGCATTTGCTTAGTATCAAACATTGAATCAATGTAATTTTTTGTCATAATCACTTGTCTAGGTTTAAAAAAACAAGCAGTCCAACTAAGCTAGTTTTCCTAATAATCAATGGTTACTTAGGTTCTTAATCCGATTTAAGTAGCATTGTGTGCAATATACTAGGGCTTTCTAGTGGGCTTAGTCCCTATTGACATGTAGCTTAAGTATTATAAAGGGAGTTTACTAATGTGATGAGCCTAGGGAGGGTAACAGTGTTATATGACCCCCCAAAGTTACAAAATTAAAATGTTGAAAATGAACAAACAAAAAAATCAAAGTGCCACAATGTAAAATCTTAAGCTGGAAGAGAAATCTCAGCTTGATTTGTTACTCCACTCACATGTATCGCCTATGGTACTAGAGCCCTAGAGGCTCCCAGTGTGAGCGCTTTTCCTTGAAAAGAAAAAAACCCAAGGCATACAAAATAAGCACACACATGAAAAGTAAATCAATGAAAAAAGACTTTGGGGGATCAAAAAAAAAAAGGGAATCAGTCAGGCGATGATTTCATAAGCAATTCCTTTTATCGTATCTTAACTACAAGGTCTTCAAGGTATAGCCTCTCGTCAGCCCTCGGACATGAAATACTTGGCTCTCGTGATTAAACAACTTAATTGACCAAAGAAAATTGAGAAGCTTGGCCAATGATATTAATAGTTGACCTCTAGTGCCTTTCGACAGTAAAATTAGTGACTCCAGACTTGTTTAGTCTTTGACCTTAACAACTGTTTATGCGTTTGATTATATTACACTTTAATGTTTATTGCTAACAAATGGTTTTAAATTTTGTTACCAATGAATTTTTTTGCCTACAATTGCATATGTTTTTTAATTGTATATGAGAATGCAATTACTGTGCCAGATTTATTTGATTTTGTAGTGATTGAAGAAGGCTAAGGACATTCATCTCAAATGCTCTTCCACCTCGATGAACGAGCTTCAACTCAATAGCTTTCGAGGAAGGAATCTACATCAGGAAGGGGGCATGTTAACCCTCACGCACATTCCTGTCACCTACGACAAACGCCGTATTATTTATTTGGTAGAGTCAGGTACCGGGCTTGTCGGTCCAATAGGAAAAGGGTAGAGTGATCGCCGATGAGAGGCGCACTCTAATTGGAACATTCAAGGGTTAGTTGGCTAAGCATGGGTGCCCAAGTGTGAACGGACAAGCCCATATAAAAGTCAATCTAAACCTAAGATACCTCATTCTCTCATTTGTGCAATTGAAGAGTGCCCTTGCTCCACCTCCATCTTCTTATTCATCGCCTTGTGTGTGTGTGTATGCGTGTGTGTGTGTGTGTGTGTGTGTGTGAGAGAGAGAGAGAGAGAGAGAGAGAGAGAGAGAGAGAGAGAGAGAGAGAGAGAGAGAGAGAGAGAGAGAGAGAGAGAGAGAGAGTATGTGATCGAGCATTATGAAGGCACCATGGCAGCGAGGCGGTTGAGCACGGCATGGTGGTAGCTCCATCTTCATCATGGCAAAGAATCCTCCACGAAGGCGAGTGTAGGGTGGTGAGTGACACACCCTTGCTCTTTTGAGCTTGCTAGATTAGTTTGGTTGTGTGCTTGCAGCCATTTGTGGCTCGCACACAGTGTACAGAAAATCCCTTGCATTGACACGTGCGACAGATGCGCACAGACAAGAATAAAGTGTTCTTGCTTGCTAAACCTGTCGACTATTGTCCATATTCTCATATTCCCATGGACAAACTTGGATAATCCAAAGATAAAATCCATGGATATACTCTCGTATGGTGAATTAGGGATTGGCAATGGCTGGAGTAATCCAGGTTGCTTCTCTCTATCATAAGTCTTTTGGTATACCACACATTTTGAAACACACTTTTGTATGTCCACTTTCATGGTAGGCCAATAGAATTACGTCTCTATATGCCCCGCATAGGGAGGAGCATGGGATTAATACATGACTTTCTCAACGAAGGGAATAGGTAACACATAGCCTATTGCCATGGAGAAGATAACCATCCTACAAGGTGAATGGTTCTTCTTTCTTCCCCAATGCAAGGGCTGACATTATGTCTTTAAAGTCCGGGTCAGTAGCATACTCATCTATCATAGAAGATAGATCATCATGAGTTGCTATAGACACCACATTCACTTTTGGTCGTCGTGAAAGTGCATTGGCCACTTGATTGTGCTATTAGCAGGTAGATTGTAGCCCACGTGAGCTTCATAAAGCCTCCAAGGTTTTTGCAAAGGTCTTGCACCCCAGCTAATTGATTAAAAGATAAGTTTATGGGTTTTAATAAGTGAAAGTAAAAAGATAAAGTGTAAGGTTAGATCAGTCCTTCCTTATTTGAAAAGTTGACTCTAGTCCTTTCTTTCTAAGCTTGGCAAGACCACATGTCCAAAGTAGCAACAATTTGCTTTATGTGAAGTTAGCAAGTGTGTGTGAATATATGTGGTGTGTACACTTGCCAAGAAGAATCCAAGGAAGGAGGCAAGCAAGTTTTTCAAGTATGGAATGATGTACAAGTGTCCAAGCATGTCCCAAGTTTTCCCTTAGGTCCTTTGATTTGATTGGTCCCTGCACTAGGCACCCAATTTTGGGCTTTGGCAGTGGGGGAAGGGATAAAAGAGACTAGCTTCTGGGGAATTGGTCTCTTTTATCTCTCTTTGAAGTGCCCAAGTTGGCAAAGCAAGCTCTCTCTCTCTCTCTCTCTCTCTCTCTCTCTCTCTCTCTCACACACACACACACACACATATATGAGCTCAAGAGGTGTTATGATGCTCAAGCAATTTTGCTACGGATGAAAATCCAAGCAACTGAAAGCTTCATTTCCTTATTCTTCATCAACTTCTAATATTCTATTATGCTAACCTATGCTAAGAGCTTGTTCATGGAGTAACCATATACAAAGTACAATTTCTCTTACTTGAAAAATACTTATTTCACCCTCGCAGTTCTTTCTCCCCACTGGGGCGTTTAGGGCTTGGGAAGGAGGGTTACACCATGGAATCTTGAATAACACCATCTTCTTGGTTCGAGGAAAGCTCTGCAAGAACTCAAATTGTGTTGTAATCAAAGCTCTTTTTGAAAGAGAATTATAATTCAAAGACCTTTTGGAGGAAGGACCGGCTCCAAGAAAATTTGATCCTCATCAAGTTGTCAATCTTAATTATGGTTTGTGATCAAGCATTCCAAAAATTAGTCCCAAAATTTTTCCAACAAGTTATCAAGAAAAGTAAAAAAGAAACGCAAACCTTGACTATAAACTTTGACCATAAACTAAAGAATGAGTATAACTTGATCAAAATAAGACCATTTTGGTCCAAATCTCACTAGTGTAATAAGTCTAGCTACAAGCATTAGAGCAAGATGCTACATGTCAAATTTGGTTTAGGGGTCATGGATCGTGATCCATGTTTATTAACATTTTTGAGATCTGATGATACCATTTGATTGAGCATGAGTTGGGGATGCTATGGTTCACTTATTTTTGCATTTGGATCATTGGCTGTGATTTTATGCCAAATTTTGGAATTTTCTCTCCGACAAAGATTTTTGGCTAAATTATTCACATGGTTTTCAATGTTCTAATGTGTGAATATGCAATGAAATTAGCTTGGCACAACCTTTAGTCTTCTCTAAAGAATTCTCTTGAAGAAAACTCTCTCCTTCCATAATTAAAAATTCCATTGAGCCTAAAGTAAGTATTAGCTTTTTTGACAGCCATGGACTTTTATCTCAACAATCTCCCACTTAAAGGCCAATGTGGCTGTAAGTAGCGACAATTAAATCTAGTATGTACAACCATGAATCACAACAACATCACCCTTATTCACCCTACACCCATTAACTCGATGAAATGTGTAAAGCATTTTGTAGCTAGGCTCTTTGTAAGACATATGTTGGGTTATCACCAGTGTGGATCTTGACAAGATCTAAGTGCTTATCCATCAAACGAGATGATATCTCATCTCAATGTGTTTTGACTTGGAGTAAAACATGGGATTCCTTGCCAAAGCCATGGCACTGACTATCACAATGCAAAGCTGGAACCTATTGAATGTCTAAATCTCCCACTAAACATGCCAACCATATAGCTTCCTTACTGGCATCTAACACACTGCAACATACTCATCATCTTTATTGGAAGAAGACGTACAATCTTGGAGAGATGATCTCCAAGAAATGGCTCCTCTTGCAAATATGAAAATGTAGCCAGACATAGATCTCATATTGTCTCTGCAGCCCTCATAATGTGCATCTGTGTAACCAACAACATATGCATTGTTGTTATCAAAGCGTAAGTGTGTGTGTGTGTGTGTGTGTGTGTGTGTGAGAGAGAGAGAGAGAGAGAGAGAGAGAGAGAGAGAGAGAGAGAGAGAGAGAGAGAGAGAAAACACAAGATGTGGGTTGTCCTACTTACCACAATGTGTGAGAGAGCCCCTTATTATTCTATCTAGTAAAGAATAAGGTGTGTACAAGTGATTGGCAGTTAGAGGCTTTTGGCGTGTCCAACCGGAATAAGAGGCACACTGCCTTTACCCCAACAATAGATATGTGGACTAGCGTGCATTGAAAATCTCATATTGTGCATCATGGTTACTTTCATATTAAATGGTTTTGAAATTTTAATATATATTGAAAATAAGAAAAATGTTTAAAAAACTGAACATCTGGTTCTTTTGTCTTCAATTTTAATTTAAAAGCAATGGGGAAAAATGTGGGCACAAGTGGTACGAAGAAGCCAAAGAATAAAAAAGCTCAGGGCAAAGAGTGGGATTATGCTCAATACATATGCGGCCGATATATGGAGTGGTAATGTAAATTTTGTCACACAACAAATCAGGTGGTGCACCATGTATTAGGGATCATTTTTTGGGTAGTGCTAAAAAGAGTTGTAAGAAATGTGAACATCCTCAGGCACCTGCAATTGCAAAGCATTTGAGAGAAGAGCTCGCCAAAAAGGGTGGCAAGAGACAACATATATATAGCTCTGTGGCTTTGAGTCAAGAGTTCCCAGAGCCAAATATTAACCCCACAGATCCTGTAGTGACACCAACTAACCTTAGAGAACAACCTGTGCAAGGAGAGGAAATTCCAGGCAGTGTTCCTTTTAAACGTTACAATGAAGGTGGACTTTGTCAAATGCGTCAAAAATAATTACATCAAAGGTTTCGAGTGCTGTCTCTAGAAGAAGCACAAACTGCATCGCCAAAGCAATATTCTTTACTGGAAGTGCTTTGGTCATGGTAGATAGCAATCATTGGAAGGCTGCTTGGAAGAAAATCGGTGAGTTTGGTCCAGCTCCTTCTTATCACATGATAAGAAATGTTTTCTTGGACAAATGTTACATCGAAGTCAAAGAGCGTGTTGGCAAAATAATACTTGGGAATATTTCGCTTTCAGGATGTACGATTGTGAGTGATGGCTGGTCAAATGTTCAGAGAAGACCGTTGAACAATGTAATGCTGGTTTGTTCGAGGGAAGAAACGTTTATAAAGGTGATTGATAGTTCTGGTGCAATTAAAAGTGGCAAATACATTTCTGAGGTCTTGATTAATATAATTAAAGAAATTGGTGTTGAACATGTCATTCAAGTAGTCATGGACAACGCAAATAATTGTAAAAACGCCTGTAAATTAATAAAGAAGTGCTTTCCACACATTTTTTCCAATGGTTGTAATACGCACAACTTAAACTTGGTGTTAAAAGATTGGTACACTAGCGAAGAAACCACATGGTTCACCAAAATAATTGATATAGCACGTCAGGTTGTGAAATTTATCTTGAAACGACAAAGCGTGCTCAATTTGTATAGGATGCGCATGTCAGTGATGTTGAAACTTCCTGCTGAAACTCGGTTTTGCACACACTTTTGTACCTTGGAATCACTTCTCCATAATAAATGTGCTGTGATTGATACATTCAATTGCGCGGCCTTTGATGAATGGCAACTTGAGCAGAAAGAAAAAGTGAAAGATAAAATTACATGTCTACGTGGCAATGTAAACAAGGTTGCTTGGTGGAGGAGTGTAATGGATACATACCATGTAATGATGCCCGTTATGTTCGTGATCCGCAATCTTGATTAAAGGGTGCCAAACTTGGGCAAAGTGTGGATGACATGGTGGTCAGTCCAATAGAGTCTTGAAAATCCTGAAGAGCTAAAAGAGTCTATAGTAGAGAAGGAGTGGCGATTACCATTCTCTGGCAAACAGCAAAAAACTTTGGCTAAGTATTTTCATGCAAGGTGGAAGAGTGCTCATATTCCACTCCATAGCGTTGCCTACATGCTCAATCCAGAGTATTGGAATTTAGATCTGATGTCCAATACAGAGGTGGTAAGCGATTTCTATCACGTGGTCAACACGTTCTACTCCAACGTTCAGGACCAAATTGATTGCATCAAAGAAATGAGTGCATTTAGATTAAAAGAAGGTCCTTTTGCGAATGATTTTGTACAGGTACTGGCAAAAGAGCAACCTGCATGGAAGTGGAGAGCATTAGTCTACCTTACGTCCCCTTGCAATGAAAGTACTCGCACAATGTGCATCAAACTCAAGTTCAGAGAGAAACTGGAGTATGTACAAGTATGTTCACAGCACTATTTGCAACAGACTATTAGCAGACAGAGCTGAAAAATTAGTGTACATGTTTTGCAACGAAAGATATTGAATCACATCGAAAGTGCTGGCTACGAGGAGGAAATACCAACTTGGTTGTATGATTGTCAAAACGAAGATGAAGAAGAGTTCAATGTGGGTGTATCTCAATGCACTGTAGACAAAATAGAAGAGAATTTGATAATAGATGTGGAGCAATTACAAGGAGAACCACAACGCTTAGACTTAAAACCAGATAACAACTCAACAGATTCAATATAGCTTGAGAGTAGAACGAGTAAATATCAAAAACCATTGTAAAAGACCTTGTATTCAAATGTGTTTTGAGTAATTACAATGCTTCATATTCGCGATAGTACATAGTTTGTCGATCTCAATTGTGTTGCCCTGAAGCAGCATCTTGCTCATCAAACAGATTTCTAATTGTGCTAGGGGTATCTTGGCGTGCTTGCTTGAATTTGTATTTGTTTTCCATGCCAAACATAATATATATGCCTTGTGGAATATCTTGTGAACAGATTGCACATAGACTACTATTTTGCATTAAACAAATAAGACAAACTAAATGATAATAATGACCACATGTCAATGTAATATACACTTTATCCATCAAAATTCTTGTAGAAAACTGGACATTGGGAAGATGATGATGCATCTGAAGTAGACGAGGGGACCAAATCTGGATGCATGACAAGGTGGCTGATGTGTGTCCCTTGTACAGATGTTGGATTCACTCGTTGTGTCAGATTTTGAACGTCTTGACTTAAGCGGTGAATGCTTTTCTCCATCCGGCCTTGTGAAGGTTGGGGTGTCTGGGTGGCTATAGAAAGCCGTGTTATTTTTGCATCTTTCTCTGCCAACCGTGTTGTGTAAATATTATTCTCTCTTTCTAACTGTAGGTCGGCGCCTTCCACTATCAATGCTAGCTCATCTTGGGTGAAAGTGACACAACTCTCCCTTAAATCATGAGTGGCAACAATTGTCTCCTTTGACGAGAAGTCTACTGGTCGCTGTTGCACAATATAGCACACAATCTGCATTTTGCAGGGGATGGCCATAAACCTCCAAATAAATCCTCTCAGTGTTTTCTTTGATCGCATCATGGTTGCACTTTGAAACCTTCCACCTTCCTTTCTTGATCTCTGCGTCCTCACATGGCCATATTGTCTTGATCATGTCCTTTGTCACTTCTTTATTGATCTCTTTCCATTGCATGTGGTTTGGATTTGCCCATTTTGAGAGTCGTCGAGCAGTACATGTCGCTTTTTGTGCCGACATGCCGTGTGCCAGAGACTTCATGAACTGAAATGCATTAACAGCCGCTTGTTGTTGATCATCGGACAGTGATTGGGTGCCAATATCTTGTCCTTCATCGGCCATTTTCTCTTAGAGCTGCATTCAACAGATAGACAAATATTCAATATCATTGGCAAATATATATTCTCACGATTCAACAGTCTCATAGATGCAGAATATAACAACTTCTTGTTCACAGGGAAAGTGCACGGAATCTACTAAATCAAGCCACAACAAATGCGACTAATTGAACCACAAGGCAATTTTGAAATACCAACAGTTAAATGACAAATTTGAAATGACTAAAGATAATTGACTCAATTAGGTGAACCACTTCAAACCAGATAATACACTTCAATAAAAAATATAATACCCTGGACAAGACATATGTATATCATAGAAATGTTTAAATCGGATAAAATGATGGTGCAAGTTCAACAAGGAGACATTGGACAGGGTTAGGGTCTGTCTTTAAATGTTCTTTGAAAAATATCAACATGTCAGAAGCATTCCTTTTTTGTTCCCTCTCTTTTAACTTCATCCAACAAATTACTTTAATTCAAATAGCCCTCATAACATCTTCGTCCGGGTGGTGAAAAACTTCGTTTGGAAAATAAATTTTTTTGGCTGCACTCCAAAAATTTTGCCAGCATGTCGAATAGGTAGCCCAATGCATAAATGTCGCTCGCTTTTGTGTATGCATCTGTGCACCGTGGATCGTATAGTTTGGGAGCAATCCATGGTCGCATAGCCATCTCGACATTCCCCGCTCTCTATGCATCCAAAATTGCTTCGTTTGACTGTGCACTTGGATGCATATAATTATTTGCTGCGCGCTTAGCCGGTGTTCTCAGCATCATACCCCAATCAATGATGCCGATGTGGGGTTTATTAGCGCGAGTAAAGTCCAACATTACGTTGAATGGGTGCAAGTCACTGTGCACTATACCGTCTGAGTGGGCAGCCACAACGCATCGATTAAGGCATGACAAATGGTTGGCATCTGCTCGATCATTGCTTTGGTCCGCACCGTGTCTATCTCGCTTACAATAATATTTGCTACAGGCAATGACCTCAGCTATGTTGTAGCCTGTGCATCTGTCGTCTGAACAATCCGTGAGCGAATGGTAAGCGACACATCATGTCACCCACGGTACCTCCATTGTAGTATTGGAATATCGTGATCCAAGGAGCTTCGATAATAAACCCAATGCACCTTACAATGGAGGGGTGAAGGGTTTGCACACACCGAAGGAGCTTGCTCCAATCCTCATACCATCTACCAAGGCTTCGTGAGAGATGCCGATAAGATCAGTGCACTTTGCATTCAAAGCAGTGTGCATGATTGTGCCGGTGCAGCTGGCATCGGATCGACCTCCCAAAGCTGCTTGTGCATCTTGGGCCATCTTCAATCTCTTGGGTAAGGCTGCTTGGTCCTGCGCTTTCACATGCTTCATCTTTACCTTCTCTTCTTCCCACAATTTATCCCAGAGCTCTATTTTGACATGTAGTAGGCAAGTGGGATATCTTCCTTTAAGTCTCTGCAACATACTTTCATATTGCCCAACACTGTCCTAACCTTGTGGTGGGGGTCAAATTCTCGTATCCCTGCTGGAAGCAACAACTCATATTGGCCTTCAAGTCGCAACCTGCACTCTGTTTCTCCCACATAGTGCTAGTGAGGTCTTTGATGTAGACATCGCTCTACTAATCTGCTGTATGCGGTCAGCTACACACGATGAGATTGCCAAAATACATTCTTTACAAATGGCACGCATAATACTTTTCTTTTGATCTGGCGTCATATTTGCACTGGACAATAAAAAATAGCATATCAAATACAAATTCATGGTTGCAAATGACACTAACACTCTCACACTATTTCAGGTAAACCCTTAACCACCACTTGAAGACTTAAAGAAGTGTGCAAGGAAATATTGATAAAAATTGAAAACAATCTTCACTTAAAATTGCATTCTGTTACACGTGTAAAATGCAGATCAAACAAGTGGTTTATAAGAACTCAATTCAGATCAAACAATACATGTTAACAGCCTGGCACATTTCATCATTTAACCTATATTTTTCTCCGTGCGCACATACTAATTCAAACAAAGCACACAATGACTTAAAAACTTCAAAAACATTTGAAGTTATTGGAAGTATACAAATTAGACTAACAAATTGTGTTCACACACTTTTTTACAATTAGCAATAAAAAAAGCAATGATAATTGATGCTCTTTAAAAAGATACAAAAGAATATTTAACATGTAAATTGTGTGCATTTAGATTTTTTACAGATATTTTATGTTAATGAAGCATTAAAAATAGCAATAATGCTTGAGAGTCCTTTAAAATATTAAAAAAGAATATTTAATATGTAATTTATGTGCAAATAATTTTTTACATATAATTTATATAAATGGAACATTTAAAATAGCGATGATTTGATGAATAAAGTATTCTTTTGAATATGATTAGCTAGTATATAATTTCAAATGGACAGTTAAAAACAACAAAATCAAACTATTCATACATTTTGTATATGAAATACTCTTCACAGCCGCGTTACTGACCAAAAATTTCATATACTTAATACTTAAAAAATTAACTGCACATGCATATACAAATTATATGACGTTCATACGGTAGGGTTAACGACCTGAACACCACATTTATGCAAAAACAAATGCTTCTAAGAAACGACACTCTATTAGCCGCGTTACCGATCGAGTGCCGCCTGAATCTAAGGAAAAACAATGGCTTGCATACGAACATCATATAGCCGTGTTATCAATCGATGCCCATATGTTTTTTGGGAAAGGGGAAGGGAAGTTAACTTACCATAAGGATACTAGATTCGCCGTATTACCGACGTAGTACCCAGACAGTAAGCCAATACTTACCACAACGACACCATCTTCCCCGTGTCACAGAGGTGATGCCCCCATGATAAGCACTATTCTGTAGAACAGCTTACACACACACTCCCATTGTGTGGTAAGGTATCTTATTACTGTCGTGCAATACGACAAAAGGCACGCTACCACATAACGCATACACACACACACACACACACACACACACAACACACATCCGGATCGTGTGGTCAGGTACTCTGCTGTTGTCGTGCACTGCGACGTAGAGCACGCTCCCACATGACCCCCTCTCTCCTCTCTCCTCTTGACGTACCCGCAAAGGTGCTCTCTCTCTCTCTCTCTCTCTCTCTCTCTCTCTCTCAAAAGATGAAAGCAAGAAATAGCACCCAGCGGGCCCGATCGGGCCTGCATATATATAATTTTGCGAGCCCACCGGGCTTTTCAATATTCCTGGCAGGCCCGTAAGGAAAATGAGAAATCCTGACGGGCCCGCCAAGGAAACTGAAAAGCCCGGTGGGAATTTAGTGGGTCTGCAAGTCGCCCTTAACCGTATTCTATGTGATTATGTTTAGTGTAATCATGTAAATGTGTCAATAAGACCTTGTGATCACACAAAATTTTTCGTAATTACGTAAATATTAAATCCCTGGTGTCACATAGCTTTAGACAAGTAATCAGTTGACTGTAAACTCTTTGAAAGTTACTCAAGACTGTAACAGTGCACTCTCAAGTTTAAAAACGCCCGTCTTTATAGACCTAATAGCTACTGAACCTAATGAATATCTGTACAAATAGCCCAAGCTACTTGCCATCTCTTATTGGGTTCAATGTTACATTAACTCACCTCTGTGTGATTGGCTTATGTTTCTTCTAGTAACTTACCCAATTGGCTAGCTTACCAATAATAGGCTTGTTCGATATGTCGGTTTTATGAGTAATTTTTTGTCTGTGACCATCCAGAGTTAGAGTCTATACCTCTTTAGGAATTTTAAGTGCCGCGTATTGACCTAGCGAAAGCAGTCTAGAAATTTCATACTATCTACTGCCACAATAATACTGATGCTTATAATGGACTTTTTTTTCGTATCCTCTTTTTATATTGTTCAAAGCTTGTCTTTATCTTTTAATTACCCTAAGAATTCCTTACACCTGTATTGCGTGTATTCTGAGTAACCCTCTGCAATACTTCTCATTCATCGGCCTGGTCGTACGCTACCCTTTGCATGCATATAGTGGGTTCGCAAGCGCGTGGCTGCACCGCTTGTGGCTTGACACCTACTTTTCTGGACCGGATTGTGTGCTGAGAGAAATCCCTGGAAACAAGGTCTTTAATGTCGACCTCGATTACGGGAATGCTTGACATATTCAGGGTTCCTTTTGCTACGACGGGGCATCATCATCTATAAAAACTTCACTGATTTACATCAGGTGAGTACTTTACTCGCTTAGCATCATGGTTCTTGATTACAGCTTGTGCGTTCAAAACTTGTATGCTGTTGTGACTTCAACATGCCTAAAAGTATGGAGAAAATTTTGGTGGAGTCGTCATCCTCTCTGAATCTACAGGTTATCTATCTATTCGGCACTCATGTAGCCTTTAAAAATATTGGGTTGGACTGGTTTTGCTAAAATGAAGGTGCTTAAATTGAATTAATGGTAATCTTTGTTTGATTAATCTCTGGCTAATTGGACAAATTTTTGTTTAAAGATGATGCTCTAATTCAGGGAAGTTTGTTTTTGGCTGGAATCTTTGAAGAAATTGAGAAAAATTAATATTGCTTAAACTCAGGTCACTGAGGTGCTATCAGGTTTCTAAAATATTAAGAAGATTCATTGTCTGGTTACTGTGGTGCAGCTAGTTATTGGTAAAATTTGTAGAGGTTGTTGAGCATCACATACCCGAATAATGTAGTGTTTTTTAGGTTGTTTAAAGCTTGAATACTTTTTGCCTTCATACATCACTTGCCCGCTGGATCACCACTTGGAGGTTGTATATATTGCTGACTTATGGTTACTGGATACAACCTGCTTGTTTTGGTTTGGGTCACCGGCTTTAAAATAATCTAAGCATTGCTCCGTTTAAACTTACCCTTATTTGCTCTCATTATATCAGTGCATAGGAGGATGATTGCATACCGACATGATGTCATGAAGAAGAATATAAAAATGTTATCTCCAGATTGTGTGTAGATGTCTATAAAGGGTTAATGGTATATCTGGTACTTGCTAGTATGTGAGATGGTCTTTGAATGAGCATGTGATGGTCTCTAGTCTTTTTTATTCTAGTTTTGGCTGAATGCCTTTTCCTGGGAATTAGACCTTCCCGGCTGTTCTTGTTGTGATTTTATTAGAACATATTAGACATTGGGGTAATGGTAATATGGCCACTCTCTGGAGAGTGGGAGGAAGACTTTTGGGAAAATACTTCGGCTGATCTCTGGTTTTTTTACTACATCTCTGGCTTGAACATAATTTCTTGTTTGCCCCCCCCTTTTTTTCACAATAAGAAGAATAAATCTGCAGTTTCTGTTTAATTTTGGGTAAACAGATGATGGGAGTGATTTTATACTCGATTAGCGATGATAAAAACAAGTATTTGGTACTGGCTATATGGAAGATTATGTTGGCTATGACATAGGAAGAGAATCAGCTGTTAATATTGATGGTATTTGAAAGGTCTTAATTGGTTCTTAATTTTGGTATTAGTTTAGTTTGAAAAAATCCAAACATTTGTTTCTGACTCCGTTGGTTGGTCAGCTGGTCCTATACCTTACTGTGTTGCTCTGATATATGTTGGTTTGGCTTTCGCTAATATACTACAGAGGCCTTTTAGGATTTGTAAAATAAAATTCTAGCTCGAACTTTGTTCAAACATAACCAGGCGGTTCTTTATGTCTTTAAGAGGTGTTTTAGCCATTTAAGATCTAATGTCTAGTGTAGGATTATATGTCTCGAGCTAACTTGGGCTTGCTCATATGGGGTTAAAATCTCCCCAATCTGGTTAAAGAATGAGTTTGGGATATTTTTTTATAAAAACCTAGTTTTTTGATAATCTCTTTAAAGCTCTTGAAAATCTCTTTAAAGCTCTTGAAACTAAGGTTAGGCATCGAAAAATTTTATAAAATAAATGTGGAACTAACTTGATATATAGTAGCTTTGGGGGAATCTCACTCTCTGGGATATATTGGCTAAAAACCAAGGACTCTTATTCTGTTTTTTTAAAAATAAAACACATGTAGAGAACTGTTTGTTTTTCATTGCGACATGGATAACAACTGGGATGCCTAGCTTCACCTACGTATAGTCACGTGCTAACAAATTGTTTTCTTGTGGCTATGAGTGCAGGTGAGGGCTACCTTCTTTGATAAAAACATTCTGTTCTATGTGGTTGATGACTTGTGGCGTATCTGTTACCTTGAAGCAACATCACCCCAGATGTTGGGATTACTTTCTCTCATGTTGTACTTTGTTATCTTCATTACCTTGTACAAAATTTATTCTCAATGGCAAATTATTGTACAAATCCATTGTATTTGCCTAGAATTATTGGTCTGTGAACAGGTAGTGTTCGTTTGCGTGTATGTATCTATTTAGAATTACTACACACGCAATAAACGCAAAAGAGTGATTGACTTGTCTTTGTCTCTCATACCTTAGTTCTAGTTCTAAACACCTATTACAATATAATTTATTATATTGTAATAGGCAGGGGTGCTATCACACAGTCTCAGTGGTCCCCTTTGACCTGACTGGTGAAAGGTTGCTAGCACGACCATTCCATTCTATACTAAAGATTCTCGTTCTCTCTTTCTAAATGACCTTTTTTCCTTGTCATTTCACTATTTTATTACTTTTGTCTACCAGGTTACTGGAAAAATCACTGCAAGAATGAAGGTCTACTCTGACGCAATAAAAAGAGCTCCAATTTTGGAGAAATTACGACTTGCTAGAGAGATAGAAAGCGCCTTTCCTAATATCTCTCTTAGGATTAGGCCCTATCTTCATAGGGCTATAAAATTCAAAAAGAAGTTACACTATGTATAAGCTCTTCGGGTCTACTCAGCTCTTCCAAAATGCGGTAATCTAACTATTGTTATTGAAATCTTTGCAGATTGTCTCCCTTTCCCAAGGGCTCACTCTTCCTATGGAACCCCTATCCTTTGCTTCTCTACTTGTGCTGAAATGTATACAAGATAGCGAGGCTTCAACTCTAATTTTTGATGCGTCAAAGGATTCTAGTCTGTCACTTGTCTAGCTTATTTCTTTTGACCAATGGGTGAAAGTTCTCGCTCTCCTCGTTAAGAATAAAACTGAAGGTATCAACCTACTGTTGGAATTTACTTCTAATTTGGCCGGTCTGTCTAAAGCCCATATTCAGGACTTAGCTTCCTTCTCTTCTAAAGGCTCTGAACTATCCAATCTTCTCAAAAACTTTTGTGGGCTTTGTCCCATCTTTGTTACTTCTCCCTCTACTCCAATAGTCCCTCCACCTAACATCATCTTTTGTAGAGATGCTGTTGCATTGGAAGATGTAAAAGAATTTCAGAAGGACCTTTGTAGTGAAGCTTCCCTTTTGGATATGGTGCCAAAAGTCTCTAAGGCCTTTCTTTTTTTACCATCATGACAGATTGAAGTAGAATCCTTGGGTGTAGAGCACAAACTTTGGTTGTTCCCAAATAAAGGGTTTCTTGCACCCATTTCTATGGAAACTTGGGTCTTCCTTGCCAACCTGACACTTGCCACTATTGAAGAATGCAAGCTTAAGGTTCTTAAAGGGATCCAGCTCCTTGATAAAGGAGATCTGATTGAAGCTTCGTTCAATATGAAATTCCTTGATGATAAAAAATGTGGATCTAATACAAGTTTATATGCAAGAACCAAAGGTGTGATGACCTTTAGTAAAAATAATGCCGATTACTACACTGAAACAGTGTGGAATGTGTTCAGACCTTACCTTATGTGTGCATGCATATTTTTAGATCCTAAAGCTGCTTGTAAGTCGAGCATCATTTGGTTTGACCATGTTATTTGGTACGCCCTCAACAATCTGCCAAATTTCTTTCCTGACAAAGCAGAAGAGTTTCATCTTTTTCTCTTCTGTTTGTAGCTTGGTGGACAAGCTAAGGATCTAGTCTTAGCTCAAATTGCCTTTATACATTACAGATCGATTATGTGTGACACCCTCCAAGAGCTTGGTTATGAAGGTTGTGGCACACTGTTAACCACTTATGGAGGTTATCAAGGAATCAAAAGTATCGTTGGGCAAATCAAGCCTAATATTGATGATGACGAAACTCAAGTTTCCAAACGCCCCAACACACTTGTCTCTCCGTGGGCTTCTTACACCTCTTTCTTGACCCCCTCCTCTATTGATTCTGTTTTTGGGAGAGGGAGAGCTAGAAGTTATATTAGAGGCGGTGGCAGAAACCTACCAATCCGAAATCTTTTGGATATGTAATGTGCAGGTACAAAGGAACACCTATGGAAGACTTTACCTACCTCCAAAGGAAGAAGCATGTAATAAAATATTTTCACACTGCTTGTTTACTAGCAAGATTTTGGAATTTTTTACTCCCTAATCTAATTTTATTGAATGCTTTAGACATGTTTTTGGATCAAATTTGTTGCTAAAAGATGTGATGTTTGGATGGAAATACTTGCCGTCTATCAAGAATCTTTTTTATTTGAATGATTTCCTCCACAATGAAGAGGTTCTTGTCTGCGCTTGTCACCTATTTCCGAAGTTTTGTAAGACTTTTACTAACTTTGGCTTACATGTTTGTACTTCTAACTTAGACATCATATCTGATACTCCTGTGAGGAGCCTCTTGAGTAAAGGCTTGAATCATATTCCTCCTTTTCCACTAAATTCTCAGCTTGCCTTATTGGCTCTACTTGAATGCTTGGCCGACTTGGCCTTAAAACTCCAACTGGAGGTTGATGTTCACATTCTACTTACCTCAACACTCAAAGAATTTTTTGGAAAAAGATCAGTCTTATGCGGCAGGTGTGGCTAAGTACTGAGACCACGTGGCTAACTCCTAAAATTAAGACTTTCATCTCTGATATTAAGGGAAGATGGTTCATTATTGGCCTTGATAAAGCCTCGAATACTGCTTCCTTTATATGTAAAAAACTAGCTTTTGATTCTGCCTATTCCAGACTCAATGGTGTGGATTTTTTTAAACTTGTTACCTCTCCGCTTAGAACTTCTACACTTCTAAATAATGATTTATCAGGACTTGGTTATCGTCCTAACTTTCTGAAAATTCCTATACTCTTCCCAACTTATAAAAATCATAAGTATAAATTTAGATGGATTTCTGACGCATAATAGCCTATTTTCTTGTATTACGAATGACATCACCTTTCGCTTTAATTTATTCTACTAGAAGTTGAAGCAATTTACACCATCAAGCATAATGATCTTAGACGATTCATAAATTTAGACTGCTGCCCATTTCGGATCATAAAAAAAGCGGCGAAGGTTTCTATTAACCTCCCAGAAAACATTTTCTCTATCTTTATGGCAGACATAACACAATGTTATGAGAGTATTCCTCTAATAGGATCTTATGGTCTTTTTAATACATTACCTAATCTTATAAAGTTAGCTTTTTCTCACAGAGTGAAATTGGGATATACTTGTATCTCAACAAAAAAGAATAAAGGTTGGGTAAAAAAATCAAAATTGTCTACACCTTTCGTCTTTAAAGAAGATGATTTATATAGATATATCTTTTGGCTCCTTAATAATTGTTGTCTTCAAATAGGGGTTACTACTATTCCTGTTACACCTATAAACATGGACAAAGCCTTGTTGTGTTCAAAATTTAGGAGATCCAAATCGGGTAACAAGAGAAACCTTCATAGCTATTACCACTAGCTACACTACCATGGTGGTAAGAATATCCTCAAAAAAGGATGGGAAAGGAATTGTCTTCCAATAAAAAATGTCTAATTATGCCCACCTCTATATAGGGAAACCACAAGCATGTTTACTGAACTTGAAATCTAATAAGTTTTATTCACATCCTTGTATGTCTTCATCAGGTTGGTTTTCCAACCTCCTTCATCACAAAGTGGCTGCCACTCAGATCAAATGGCCAACCTCCTACCACGTCCTGCGAAGAGAGGGTCAAACAAAAAACTCTCCACATTGCCATCCATCTGTAAGACCCTCCTATAGTTCTTTATTGAAACAACAAACGAATTATGCAAACAAGATGTCTACAAAATCGTTTCACCTGTCCAAATATCCACCTGTATCTAGCATGCTTCACCCATACCACCACTATGCACATCACCAGTCGAGGGGTTCTCATACAAGAAACCTCCTCAAAAAATTCCTTTAGTTGATGCAAGTCCCACTTCATAGCTACTTCCACAAGCATACCCATCAACCACAAAGTGCATACTTATTTTGAAATCTAATCTTGATCCATTACTTGTGTTTCATCTTTTTATACCAAATATACCTAATCTACTTGCAACTCTTCTTCCACAAACTCTTTGATTAGCATGGGCTCCATATGTGAATCTGTACCTATAGTAATTTAAATGGCCAAATCGGCAAGAATTTCCACAAAAATTAAGTCATATGAATCAGCCATCAGTCCCTGGCAGTAATATTCATGTACCTACTCTTCAAAATCCTCATCAATCAATCCCTATAAGAAATCACACCATACCTCCTCCTCTTGTGTATCAACATCACCAAACATAGGAGAGGGTTTCCCAACTTGTCAAATTACCATAGACTTTGTAGACTTGTACCCTTAGATCTAATATAGCTTCTCTTAAAGTTTTGTGATGATGTGAGTTCATTTAGTCGACGAAATGGCATGATGACCTAGACTGATGAGATAGGACATAGCCAGCCTTTCTGATCATAGAGTGGTGGTTAGCTTGTTGAGATTATATGTTTACTTGATAGGTTCACTTATTGAGGCCTCAAAGAGTCTCTGTATCCCACCTCCCTGAGTATTGACATTGTTATGTTAGTGCCACATAACTATACTACAAACGTCCATCGTGGTGGTCCGCTAACATTGGCGTCACTTCCAATGAATGATCTTTAGATGGTGAGTGACCTAGGATGTATTTAGAGCCTTCTTATCTAGAGATTTGTCATCCATTTCATTTACACCTTAGCAATGAAGTAGTTAGAGGTGGAATAGTGCTTGAGAATCCTTTGCATGGCCGCTGATTCAAAATAGATGCTGACGCACAAAGTGGTTTGGGCATAGCTTCTTGAACTCTTTGAGGCTGAGTGGCTTGCCTTGCAACCATGACTCATCCTCTTCAATGTTGGCAGCAAGTGCGAGGTTTTTCTCCTTACCATACCACTCTCTCTCTTCTTTATACATCACCTGAGCTTTAGCGTGGTTAAATTCTTCTTCCATATCTGCAAATCAAGTGAACATGTTATGATTGGAAAGTTCAAATATGAAGTTAATAAGCATCGTGATACAATGCAGAGTGGTGCAGGTTGGAGCCCCCACTAACACATATGATGTTGATAGACTTCTGATATCCACTTCAAATTATATCATAAATAAAATTACTTAAAAGACGTTTAGTATTCCAAATATTTGAGCACTTTCACATTTTAATATTAAAATATTCATGTAGCTTTTATCATTTAGATTGATTGAGCCCTTTCACATTTTTAAACTATTTACAATTAATTTTTAAAGCCCTTTTACTTTTAAAATTATAAAACTTGTAAATTTTAAGTGACTGGCTACTAAGACTACTACTTGCATGCCACCACCTGTGAAATTAGGTAACTAGTCTACCACCAATTCATGCATATGCCCTGTGGCATTTTTGATTTTTTTTTTTCATGATCAACTGCATTGATATCTTAGTTAGTATATATCGAGTGTGATATTAATGCTCATATCAATGCGATTGCAACCTTGAAAAGTGCCACTTAGGTGAGCTTTTGAGGTGAGTGAGTGAGTATGTGTGTGTGTGTGTGTGCGCAATACACACAAAAAATAATGACAAGAGAAAAGTGGAAGAACCTTTCTATCACTCAAGTGTGGTAGATTGGGTATGCAAGTTTTCTTTTGAATCGCAAGTCTCAAGTTCAAAACTCGTGGAGTAGATCTTTGATGTGTCTTGGGATTTTTCTTATGAAGCTAAAACTTCTCTCTCCATGGGTATGTACGTGTGTGAAACTCATGTGTAAATAAGAACAGAAAACTATTGGAATAACCATTTCAGAATAAATGTACCAATGTGTAGACAACCTTCCATCTTCATTGCATCACCTAGGTCACAAGGAACACAAAGATTGTATTGTACCAAGTCTCTCTTTATGGGAGAATCTATAATACAAAAGCCTATTGGAGGGGGGACCGACTCCACATAAATCCGATCCTCAACTGTTGTCATGTTCTCTAATTCTCTCCCTTGAAAAATTATTGTTCACACCAAGTTAATTATGTCTAATGGTTATGTTGCTACCGCTAATTAAGTTCACCTCTATGTTCTCAAAGTAGTCTCATAAAAATGCTCACTTTTGTTCTCTTAATCTGCTATTCTCAAAGTTCATAGGCCTTTTCCATTACATTGGTATCAGAGCTGTTGGTTTCTATTTTCTTGCTTAAGAAGAGAGGTCCTTAATTTGTCCATGAAAGTTTGGACTTGTTCATTGCAATAGGGTAAGTGTGACAGGGATCTATTATCTTGGTTAAAAAGGACTTAAGTTTGAGATACACCGTTGGGAACTATAGTCTTAATAATGGAGTCTCTCGGGGCTTGGATTAGGGAAAGTTTGGACTCAAATTTGGTCCTTTTAGTGCTAGAGAGAGAATGCAATGCGACCAATGGATGGCGGGCTACCATAACGGTAGCTCGGATTTTCCTCGTTTTTATCTCAAATTTTACCATTTTCAAAAAACAATCTTTAGTTGCATAAAAAACTTTAACACTAGCACACTTTTTTGATAGGAGAGACTTCATAGTATTCCCGCTCATTCTCATCATTTACGCTCAACTAACTATTCTCCTTGCATTTGACTGTATTGTGTTTGCGCTCAAAAACACTCCCCCTCTCACATCTGTGCTGTGCATCTTGCCAGAGAAGAATTACTAATGGAGAACAAAAGACCTCGACGACCATCCGCAAGTATTAAGTCTTTCGAAATTTTCAACAGCTTTGATTTGGACAACGGTTGATAGCTTTCCACCAGCATTACAGTTGGAAGTTGGGTTCTCCTATAGACAAGGAAGAGAAAGCGCATGGACAATGAGTTTGTGAACAGTTAAAGGTAGGGTGAAAAACTTTCGCTTGTCACAAACGGGCAAAACAGCCAAAGAGGTTCTCATTGAACACGCATATATGCACTCAGAGTTGCATCTACGAACAACGCCGACAG
Organism: Adiantum capillus-veneris; assembly: GCF_014529385.1. Taxonomy (NCBI): domain Eukaryota; kingdom Viridiplantae; phylum Streptophyta; class Polypodiopsida; order Polypodiales; family Pteridaceae; genus Adiantum; species Adiantum capillus-veneris. The sequence continues at coordinate 139,154,995 of NC_140952.1, forward strand.
AATTTCCAACAAACCGACCAAATTGTAAGTTTTCTTACATCCACAATAGATTTTACTCTTCACTCGCGTATTGTGTGTTTAACCTGCCAGTTGCAAATATTCATCCTTTCGACAAAGAATACTAGCAACTGGTGGATTGCATTATTGGCATTTTTGATGCATTCCATGAAAATATTATTGGAGAGCTACTCTATAACACTAGCACCAGAAGAGCATTGACTGAAAGGGGGATTTTCTTCTTCGACCACTATTATAATGCTCTGCATTTTGCGCTTGGCTTTGGCACTATAGAATATCTCTTGGTTCCTTCGAAGGACAGTCCAGAGTGGCCAGTCCCTTCATCTGAAACCATTGAGTGTTTCAGACTAAAGCTCCACCAAGAAATACAAAAGTGCTTAAGAACAAATATTGCTAGTTGGCTGGTACATGTTTCAATCTTCATGCCCATGCATGTGTTCATCAACTTTTTCCATGATGAAGAGATTAGGAAGATTGGAACTATGCTACTCTGCACGACAGAGAAATGCCTCGATTTTCTGGATGAAGCTTGGGATGTTCATGATTCTGATGGCATCTTAAGCAAGGTAAATAAGAAGTCTATATTGTGTAAGTGCATGATAGCTTCTCAAAATTTCATAGCTTCCTTTTACTACATAAGGTGGCATCGAGTGAATGGTCATCTGGTAGCTTTGGACCAAGATTTAACTGATGACTTGAACAATCCTTTGAGAATGCTTGATGTATGGTGTGGACCTGATCTGCTAACTGTTCTTAGCATTTGAGGCAATGTGACAGTACGACAAGTGCGCGAGGATTTGGAGAACAAGGTTGACCTCAGCATGCCTCCAAAATATCTTTTCCAGTGCAACATGCGAAAGGTAGTATGTTTTGTATATAAACATGAATGCAATGTTATTTATTTCCCTACTGGTTATCATCACCAAATATTGGTCTAATCTAACTGTTTGATTAACTGTCGTACAGGTGCCTCAGAGAAAGGAGAAGAAGACACTGTGCACAAAGATAAAGGATGACCGACTATTTCTAGTGCAATGCAACTCTTGATTGAAGAAGACGGCTCACATTGTATATCCCATTGCTTTGAACTACGAATATTAGAGAAAGCTATTAAAAGCAAGCTTGCAATCTATATTCATGCGAAAATGAATTGTTAAGGAATTTCTCACAAATAAAGTATGAGAACATTTATCTTTTCAAAATTGGTTCAAGTTGTCTTTATATTGGGTTTAATAATGTACATAGTAATGTCCAATTAAATCCATCGATGAGTAGCTCTCATTTACAATTGAGGGGAGCTCTCTTGGGTTTGATTATCATGACTACAATGTAAAGGCTCAGGAGACGGTTTGGGGGTTGGGTGAGGGGTTTTGGGTTGAGGAAAAGATTGTACAGTGGCCTCGCCTTCCTCGATAAAATCGGGTATCACAAAACGACTAGAGGTTGAGTGGCCAGAAACACGAGGAGAGGTAGGTCCACGCACTTGGTCTATTGTTGGTTGAGGCACTGCTTTGTACCTCCAAGGTGGAGGCCGAGGTTGCGATCGTGGCGGTGGCATGAAAATGCATCGGAGTCTCCTAGAGGACGAGTCTCCACAAGATTGATCATATTCTGGATCATCGTCGTCCTAAATGCCTCCACATGAATGTTCAAATAATCTGCCAGGTTCCTTGCCTATAAATGAATTCCCTAGCTTTTATATATAATTCAAAGAAATCATGTGTGCAAGAATTACATAAGCGAAACATTACACTTACACTTCTACGCTCCTCAACATAAATACGTTCCAAAAGAAGCTCCGCATTTGCAATAACTCTCCATCCACAAGAATGCCCATCGTCTTGTTTTGGGACCTTGCAACTCAGCAAATCTTCCCAAACACTATCTTGGGTCAATGCTTCCCATGCAACGATAAGTTTCTGAATGGACCTGCAAGACAAATCATATGGTGAGCACACGCTGCATCGAGATCGCAGAATCAAGAAACAAGTAGCTACGTACGTTCGGACATTCCCATGAAAACCATGCACAGAATTTGCAAGGTAGCAACGCGTGCACTCAATGTTTAGTCCAACAAAGCTCCAATGTGAACTGATTGCACAAAACAAGGAATTAGTTTGCTATTCATAGTATACAAAATATTTAAAAATAGCGAGATAAAAAACACTTACTTTTTGTTGTAAGCTAAAAGTAAAACTTTTGATGTGTCTATGTTGACTCGTTGAAACCAATCAACAACTTCTATCAGGGTGGGGTCTCCGAGGTAAGCACAACTGACAGGTGTGAATCTAAAACGGCTACCTCGGATTGTTGAGTCCGTGAAAGGTTGGAAACCAGCATGCTGCAAATTGAGAAAATTAATTGATGAGGATCTCCAGTAAGCCAGAATCAAATAAATACCTCTACAAAAATAATATAACATACCAGAGACCGAAATTTATAATTTGGTCCGTAAGCTCCTCCTCACTATTTTGAAAAACAGCTATCTTGTGAGGGGCGAAACGAAAATACAAAATTTGGCCCCATACCCAAAGTGCTACGTCAAAAGTTGGGCCGAGAAAACCTAGGGTCTCAGTGTTATCTTGGTCAATTGTTGCTAACATCTCCCATTCATTTGACTCGGCTGAAGGCACTTCCACAAGTAGCTCTTAGGTCCGCTCCACATTCAAATGTCACTACAAGAGGTTGTGTGCTCTTGTGACGCTGTTAGCGACGGAAATACACTGGGTTTTTATAACCCCCGGCGTCGCTAAAACCGTCGCTAATAGCGTCGCTATATAGAGACGCTCATAGCGACGGTCATAGCGACGTTTACATAGAAGTCTATAGCGACGCTCATAGCGACGCTACAGAGCCATAAATAGCGACGGTTATAGCGACGCCCGAGAGAAATTTTTTTTGGTGTTGTCCAAATCCTTTCCACACGTTGTTTTTGTAGCCGCCAATCCACATGTTATCTAGCTGCAGATGATAACTCCCATATCTCCTTTCTTCGCCGTTTTTTGGCTAATCTCATAGCATGGCCAATCTGACTTTGTTTGGCTTGTTCCTTGCGATGTGACCTGTGCATTAGTTTTTGATACCTCCATTGGTGTAGCTTGCTGTTTTCTTTGTTTGCACCACCTCCATGTCGAGTGTGACTGAAATAACCAGTACGAGCTTGGTAGTGGGTTTTTTCCATGCCCTGTGTAGACCAAACACCCAAGCTGCCATATTGCCTTGCAAACCAAGGCATGTGATTACAGATAATGTGCTGCACACAAAGCATACATACATTATAAGGATGAGTATTTGCAATTCAAAAGATTATCATGTCATCAAACCAATTATGGTATCATGCAGTGAGTAATATGTTGATTTGTCCATGCACTTATGAATGTCTTGTGGAAGGTCTCCACAGCTTCTTGGAATATTTATAGTCTCAATCAGTCCATGAGTTCAATTCACAGAACTTGAATATTGCATCCAAGGTTTTCCATACCTTTGCTTTGCGAGTCCTTGTTGCACCATTGTCTGCATGGTCAACTACAGCATTATTGAGATTTTTCCACCTGTTGTATCATAATGCTTGTCTTTCTTATGCACTTTCGCTTTTACGTCGTCGTCCAATTGTGGGCAGTGAAAGGAAGAGCCGAGCTTTCACACCACCAATGGACAACTTCTTTGGAACATCCTGGCCATATTTCGATCTCTTCTCATCCTGCTCTATCTTGACATGTCCTCCGTGCAAACCCATTTCTGAGAAGGCCGTCTCTAAGGTTAAGATTGCCCTTTGTTTTGTAGAGAGAGGTCGAGTGGTCTAGGCCAAATAGATTAGAGAAACATTAGTTTTTCTGTTATTCTATAAAGTGCATGCATTGTGCATATGTGTAAGTGGAATATCCAAAATGGGTCGAAAGTTAGGGTCGCGTGGATGCCTATCCGGAGCTCTTCTCCAAAATGGTTTGTCAAGGATGTGAACCCCTCCCATGAAATACAAGCAAGGGATTTTTCTTGTAGCTCCTTTGGAAACATTGTACATGCATTTCAAGATTTTTAGGTCTCCATCCATGTGCCACTCTACATTGTAGGATCCCATGCCCTCCACATCCAATTTCTTTCCATTTCTCTGTTCACTTATTGTTTCTAGTTTGTTTGATGAAAAACCAATTCAATATATCAAAGTTCTCAGTGGGCACCTGAAAAGATAATATTGAACTTATTATAATGCACATTCAAAAGCATTCAAGTGAAACATAATGATATATTATCTTAAACATAACTTCTACGCACCTTGAACGTCGCAAGAAGGAAAATGTTGTGCTCAGATTGCACATTAAAGTTTTGAGGATCATCTGATCCAATGCTTGCATTAAAAGCTATATTCATAGCTTAACCTTTGTCTCCTTTACAATCTCGCACTCATCTAGCTTGATGACAAACTTCAGGATGCTATTGCACTCTTCAAGAGTAACATCGAAACAACTGCACAATGTATGACTGCAACGCGATCATATAATAAAGAATAATGTTATAATTGTCATAAACCATTTCTTCTCCTTTTGGCAATCTGTATGTCGATTCAATGTGGAAAGGACTTCCTAGCTTTTGAAGCACCTCCTCGGTGACTTCACGTCTTGTTTTTTGAATAGAGAAAGGGTTTGGAAGTAGCGTGTGCTTGATGTGGAACTTTTTGACTTGTCTTTGCACAGACCTGAGTAAGAGGAGTTAGGAATCAAACCCTTTTCTAGTGGAATAGCACTGCAAATGATGCAAAACCCTTTTCTAGTGAAACAACACTGCAAATGATGCTACATACTTGAAAATGGTAGCATATCCCTTATTGGATAGACCAGCTTCATCTAAAATTGATTGAACGTTCTCTGTAGAGAGTTGGTTCTCTTGTAAAAGGCTGTCAAGCTATTTAGCATGGATCTTACCATAGTGCTTATCATCCAAGAGGCCAGCTACGTTTTTGCGATTCAATATGAGCCCGTAATGGCCAAGGAGACGCTCCACTTCCTTGTCAGGGTGAAGCAAAGATTTGCGCAAGCATGTTATCAGTAAAAGATGTGAGAGTTTATGAGTATAAAGTTAAGAAGGATAGATGCACTCACTTGATGGCTTGCACTCTTTTCTTGATTCCTCTCGAGCCAACTTTCAAGTCCTCAATGTCTTAGTTTTCTTTCTCTTTGGTGAAGACCTAGCGTTGTTGTTTTTTCTCTGAGTTGTTGTGTAAGCTCCTTGATGGTCTCCTTGCTGCCTTCAACCTGTTTAGCACATTGCACAACTTTCTGGTATAAGTGGACATTCTCGCTGTATACAATATCTCTCTCTTGTTGCAGAACATCATTTCTTGCAGTCAACTGCTTAGTGTAGGCATACAAGCCATGGTGGCCATCTCCGACATAATTCACTAAGGATGTAATATCCTTAAAAGGTGGAGTGGAGTTTGTGACGGGATGTTTTGGATACATTTTTCCGTCCAGCCAAAGGTCCACATTTTTCATGTCTTGTGATCTTAACTCTCCATTATAAAGTGAAGAATATGGATGTGTATCTTCGTCCACTATTGAAAGAGCTGCAAAAATTGTGGATGGCATGGAAGTGGTGGATATGAGCTGACACACAGGCCGACGTAATACTTCGATCAGAGGAATTCTAATGTGGACCATGCACGACTATCCGAAAAGAATGCTCAGGTGATATATACTCAAACTCAAACACTATAAACCTTGGTTTTTCTCAAGCTTATCTATTGTCATGTGTATACATGCAGGGCTTCAAACAAGCGGATACAAAGCATGTGTCGCATGTAGAACTAGACGTAATGCACATTGGGCGCCCTCACGCAAGAAGCAAATCTACTAAGGTCATCAAGCGCATCTTCTACAGAATCACGAGTCACGAGATGGTTTTTTGGGAAGAGAGCCACCGAGGATGTCTGCTCGAGCATGGTTAGAGCAAAAGGAGATGTGTGATGACTGTTTGCTCCTAGGGATGAAGAGACTCTCTCTATGGTACAAGCTACCATATTGGCCCAAGACTCATGATTAATTACTTGCTCGATCCATGCACATATTCAAGAATGTGGGTAATCTGCTGTGGGACCATCTCATCGGCAAGAAAGATACTTTGGGGGCTAGAATTGACCTTAGAAATGTGGACCGTATGGAGAAATATTAGCCACAGATAGTACTCGATGGATCGATCAAACTCCCTAAAGCGCCATGGATTTTGACAGGAGGCGAAGAACACAAAGTAAAAGAGATCATTTGATCCGTGCGGATGCCCATTGGCGTAATGCACTCGCTCTGAACATGTTTCACTAAAGAATGGAAGCTTGCTGGTAATTTGAAGTCACACGAATGGCATAAAATGTGCCAGGTATGTTTAAAGTGGAATATATCATAGTGAGAATTGTGTAACATATCTGTGTGTGGACTTTAATATCATTGCTAGACATGTTTTGTAGTTTATTTTATGGGTGGCCATTGAGGGATGTTTGTCTCCTGTCGTCCGTACCACAATCTACAAACTTGCGAAGTTGGTGCAATGGATCTCACAAAAGGAGATCCATGTAGATAAGTTCCATACCATCCGCCAAACTAAACGCTGCGGAGGTTGTATGCATACTTGAAAAACACTTTCCTACTACCATACTAACCATTCAAGTGCATCTTCTTGTTCACATAACTGATGAGGTGAAAATAGCTGGCACAATGCATTCGAGATGGACGTTCTTTTTAGAACAATTCATGAAAACGCTCAAGGGATATGTGCGTCAGAAGGCATGTCTAGAGGGTAGCATGGCAAAAGGTTGGCTGGTATCAGAGTCCCTAGTTTACATTGGAAAGTGGCTAGATGGATTTAATAAAGCTCGAGACACACTATGAAGAACCATAGATGATGAGCGCATATCTGGGATTTTCATGTGCAATCTCGGTGTTGAGAAAAAAATGACGAAAGTCTAGAGGCTAAAAGCAATCAATTTTGAATGCTTCACAATCCAGTGATGCAAAAGTGGATTTCACAATAAGAGGATACGAAGCAAGAGCGACAAAGGGCAAAAATCCAGTGGAGAAGGGGAAGACGACCACCAATACATTATCCGACGGGTCTTGAGAGCCTACCAGCATTCATGAGCTTAAGATGGTTGCACAACCCAATTAAAAAGTGCACAACAGTGCGGCGAACAAGTGACTGAGGAGGAGTGAAGTATTCTCGGGATTGCGTGACCAAGGTAAGTTTGCAATGTACAACTCGTGGCTTTGTAGATGTTTTGACTGTCACTCATAATCTTTGTTGGTTGTAGTATAACTAGTCATACACGGCAGCATGGTGTAAAGGTCGGCATTTTAGGATGGAACGGATCAACAAAAAGCGTTTTACACAAGATTGTGGAATCATGACAAAATTCAAACAATCTAGCTGACAACGGTCCTTTGATGCAGATCCTGTGGTGGTGGCGGAACTCACTTACTTCAGCACACTACAAGAGATTTTGAGGATTGATTATAGAGGATTTTTTGTGGATTTGTTTGACGTGCAATGGTTCAAGATAAACATGGAGGGTCGCAATGCTATTGTGCATAAAGGAGATTCAGGTTTCCTTGACGTGGATTCAACCAAAAAATGGACCGACCTTCGAGATACTTTTGTACTACCCGAGCATTGTGAACAAGTGAGTATGTAAATATTTAACATCCAATTTTAGAGGACTGGTGGTCTAGAAGCACTCATACAAGTTATGTGGCTCTTGCAGGTGGTATTTCATCCTACAAAGTCTGCACCAAACTGGTGGTATGTCATAGAGGTAGCCCCTCAAAGTGCATGAACGTAGGAGGGATACCATGTGCTAATCACATCGGCATCAATAGAGGAGATTGGAGAGGATGCTGATTTGGAAGCCACTGAGGTGGTGCTAGGCGAGTCTGACGCTGCTACTCTCTATGGGATGCATGTGGAGGACCTACAAAATGAAATGGAGGAAATCTGCCTAAATGAAGAGCTCTATATGGACATAGGGAGTTATGCGAGGATGAGAGAGAGACCTCTTAAAGCCATAAACATTGTATTTGAGAAATTTTGCTCCTTTTTATAATATATATTGTATTCACATAGAGTGTTGTCTATTCTTGTCTATATGCTATACTTGAGAAATTTAAATTGTGATTAATCAAATTATAACTTATTCAGATTTTCTTCTCCATTAATCATTAAGATTTAATATTCTTGTATTTAATGCAAGTATGGATGATGATCAATTTCTTTCTTCCTTATCACCCGAGCAGAGCAGGTGATACGAGGAGCTTCATCGCTCTGGAGCACCACCGCATCGTTCCACTCCTTTAGCGTCTCCCTCTATTTTGGAGCGATCAGCACAGTCCGAGAGTTCGGTGTCGACTAGATGATCTACACACTCTTTTAGGCACCAACGCTCTAGTGGTGGCGATGGCGGTTGCTGTGGAGATGCCGCCATTGATGCTTTGACACCGCCTCGTAGTTGATGAGGCTCCTTACCTTCCCCTTCTTTGTCCGCCCCCACACCAGCCACCACGACATCACCATCTACTCCAGGTTTTGCGCGACTATCAGCCGTTCTTGTCTACACACCACCACTCGCTACTCCTCCGGGAGTCACCCCAGTCGACACTCCTCGCTTCGGGACCTAGACTCCAGTGGAGATACCTGTCGTCCGTACCCTCATCGAGAGACGTCACTTGAGACCCCTGCTGAGACACCCAGGTTCACGCATCACAGGCGAGAGGGCTTGACGTATTCAGTCTCGACATCAACGGTGGCATCATCATGGATGACGATGGCAAGAAGGTGATCTCGTGCATGCGCGGCCTTTGCTCTCAGGTGTTTCGACCCTACATACTAAACACCTGAAGTGAAGTGCCAAATGAATTAAAAGACAGAGTCATCAGCATGCTGCATGACGAGTTTTCCGTGTCAAGTCAAGATGAGCGCTTCAATGAAGACCTGATGAGGGTGCGGATGCGTACTGCAAGCACAAGCGTTTTGAAGTGTAAAAAGCAATAAAGCATGGGTGAAACATGCGAGATTGACTGGCCAAAGAAGATTGGAAGAATGCAAAGCGAGCAGCATACGAGAATCCTGACAAGTGAAAGCAACATAAGGAGGCAGCCAAAGCGCGAGTAGAGGCAGAGAGTTTGCACCACTTAGGGAGCAGCAGGTGGACATCATTTGAGCCGATTTTATAAGTGTTTTTGCATTGCCCTTTAGGTTTGGTAGTTATGGATAGTCGTACTTTTAGATTCTAACATAACGTATTCTTTGTATGTTTTGAACAGTGGTCGATGCCAGGACGTGATCGCACACCGTACGAGCACGAGTATGCGGACAGAAAGAGCTTAAATGCGCTTATGGACATTCTCAGTTCTCGCTCTGGCATGGTTAGTATTTCACTTTACTCTCTTACATTTGTTGTATTTTAATGATAAGCTAAAAAATAGATTGTTTTGTAATTATATATTTATACTTACAGAAAGTCTTTTTTTTTTTGCAAAATCTGACATATATGCCGCTTGGACGTGACGAGACGTCTGATTAGATGATGTCAATCTAGCCGTAGCCAGATAGTACTAGTTTTCTTTTGTCATAGCATGTATAATGAGATGAAGTGTGTACATCATTTTTGTAACTATTGGTCAACGATGTATTTTTTCAATAATGACAATTGTGTTGTAACTATTACATTTTGGTCAAAGTTTAACAATCAAGTGATTTTGTCTATGATGTGTATAATTTTGTCATTGTGTTACTTTCGTCAAAATACTCTTGTCAGTTTTGCATCTTTATTTTTGAAACAATGTTCAATATGGTTGATGGGTGGGCAGGGCAATGAACCCAAATTTTTAAATTCTCGGACGTCGCTATAGGCGTCTTTATGTAAGGTTTCACAGCGTCGCTAAATTAAGAACTGATGCATCGCTATGCACGTCGCTATTTAGAGACGCATATAACGACATTCTTGTTGCGACGCTTTTAGCGACATCGGGGGGTAAAAAAACCCATTGTATTTTCGACGCTACAACTGTCACAAATGCACATAACCTCTTGTAGTGCTCCTTGTCAAGCATAAACTCTTTACGTCTCAGCCACCTCCTGCTGATGACACTTACACTATGTCAAGCTTTTCCTTGGCCAACAAAGGTATCTCATTTCATGTACAAGGCTTGACATTAGCTTCACTTGTCATGTACTATCCCGCCATATGAAAGCACCTCACAAATGCCATGGTCTAGTTGCCAAGAGATCATTGAGCTACTTACATCACACTCGCCATCATTCTCTCACCTACTATCGTCATAAGCACTCATCACCACTGCAACTCCAAGGTTTTATGCATAGCATTTCTGGGCATGTTTTTCTTCTTGCAGGTGGTGCTATATCTTGGCAAACCAAGCGCCGGGCCTCTCTTGCTCTATCATCCACCGAGGCAAAGTATATTGCAGCACCCTGCTGCTCGTGAAGCATTATGGCTTCATCAACTCCTAGAAGAGTTACCCATTCCATGTGCCATTCCTCCAATCATTCTACATTGTGACAATCAATGAGCTATTGGAATGGCGAAGAGTCCCCAGCTTACCGAGCGCACAAAGCACATCAAGCTGACGTATCACTTCATCAAGGAGCTAATTGAAGATAACTTCATCCACCTCAAATATATCTCTACCAATGAGAATGTTGGAGACTAATTTCTCACAAAGTCAGTCATTGCTAAGAAGCATGCCCTTTGTTCTCCTCAAGCTGGCTTCATCTTTAACAACGTTGATTGTATTTCACCATGGTTTTATTTTGTATTTTTCAATTCGCATTTGAGGGGGATCTGCTAGCAAATTCTCTATACTTTCTACTATGGTTTTGGTTTGAGGGGGGGTGTGGAAAGTGCATTGCACTTTACACCTAGGCAATTAGAATTCAAACCTCACCAATCAAACCTTATCCCTACAACAGCTATATGCCTTGTCCATACCTATAAAAGACATTCCCATTGTATTGTTATAGTGAAGTTGAGTGTGTAGTTCAAATTCAAGTTTCCCACTCTACTTGGTGTCAGTTCCCCCTTCCCTTCTCTCATACACTTCTCTCCCTTCTCTATCTCCATCTCTCAGTCTACTCTCTCTTCCTCTTCTTTCTCACTCTATCTTCTCCTTACACAAGAAGTTTTGGACAAATTCTCACAATATTAATTCCCACATTGTCATCATCATGAGCTCCTCTGAGGGAGGTGCCGCATACCTAACTAGGTAGGATTGGGGGTAGGGGACCGCCGGCCCAATGGGGGGGCCGGTGGTGGTCCCCTGCCCCCAATGGTACCTAGCTAGATATGCGGTGCCTCTCGAGCACAAGCTCATGATGTTATGCATTGTATGAAAAACACTGAGAAAGACTCCGTTTTCCTACATGAGAAAATCTAAATTTTCTTGTGCTATCACTCAAGTTCACAGGAATTATCAAGCAGGCAATCTAGTGCCGGATCAGCACTAGGGTTGTATGGCAGTGCAAAGCAACACCAAAGGCCGCTCAGCCTCAGGCTCCCAAGGGCGAGACTATCATGAAACGCTAGTTGCTTGCATGTAGAGGAGCGAATATGAGCGAGCCCTCCCGCTCAGCATCATTCATGTGGTAGTTTGAAAGGCTTAATTTAACCTTAGGGTAAGGGTTTGATAAAATTAATGGTTAATTAGTCACGTCCTGGAATATCGATCTTTGAGTCCTGCAACTTTCAATCTTTTCTTGATCTCATGTGTCCGATAGATTGATCTTAAGACTCTTGCTTTGTGCTGCTTCTTCTTCTTCGTCTCTGATCGCTCTGTCGTAGCCCCTGTACAGATTTATCAAAAGCAGTGTAATTACGTACCGTATGAATGATAAAACCATGCGCGTCAGTACTGCAACTCTCATTAGCAGTTTCAAAACGGGCGAACGAGCAGCTGCAGATCTCCATTAACCCAATTTAAATTAATGGTCATTGGGAAAAAAATATGCATGCACATGTGCTGCGCTTTAATTCACAGACTAATGAGTTCGACCTTCACAGACTAATCATGAGTTCGCACGTGATCTGCAGCATGTGCTTCTACACTCTCGTTAAATTAGATGGCGTTAAGTTCAAGGCTATATTCGAATATTATACTTCGTCTTGTGCCACGTCGTCAGGACGGGTGAGCGTCCAGTAGCGCCTGCTTTAATGGATGTATTGATATTGAAGTTTCGCTGCTAGAGATGATGAGGAGCAGGACGACGTGGAAGAGGGGCTGCCGGCAGCTGAGAAGGGTGCAGCAGGCGGATGGTATGCTGTCTCTTGGCCGCTTGCTCCTGCTCATACGCTCTCTGCAGCCTGCGCTTTGACGCCTCCATCCTCTCTACGTATGACGCCGTACTCGATGTGCAGCTTCTCATGTGACTCTGCTGCTTGGGGCCGTTACTTGGTGGCGCCTTCAAACTCATCATCTTCTTTTGCGGTGCCCTCTGCTCGTTATCTTGAGCGTTGATCTCCGATTGCGCTGTCTTATGATTCGTAGGTTTTGGCTTCTGCTTCTGAGCACGGATGATGGCTTCCTTCCAAGCATCCGTGATCTGCTGCGCAAGGGCGGCAACGCGGGAGGCAGGATGCTTGCGGATGCCATTCACTAGCTTGCCCACCTGGGTTTCCTGCAGAAGACTCAGAACATGCTCATCTTGGGTTCGCCTCACCACCACCATCATCATCTCTTCCAACACCCGCTCCATCATCATGGCCTCTGCTGTATCGTCCTCCACCTCCTCCTCCTTGTACTGGTCTGCGCCTAGAGCCTGCAACACCTGCAATCTGGCCTTCAAGTCTAGCATCTCCGCGCGGACCACTTCGACGCTAGGATTGGACCTGAATGTCGCCATTCCGAGCTCCGACAATCTTTCTGTGTGTTCCTTTTCTCTCTCTCTCTCTCTCTCTCTCTCAATCTCTCAATATAAGAGCTTTACTCGAGAACGCGTTTTTTCTTCAAACTTCTGCTTTCTGCTTTCGCACGTTATTTGTTTTTGCTTTTCCACTTTTCGTCCCGAGTGGAATCTCGGATGCTGAAAGTAAAATTTGAAGGAAGAATTTTTCCGCACCTCACACCTTGAATTAACACGGTAATGCCAAGTGACATGGCTCACCTTCGTCCATTCTCTAAAACACTCGCAGAGAATCACGATTAATGAGGCTGATCACACCTTAAATTAGGAATATGAAAAGGTATTCCTAATTCAAAGATTCCACTCAAAAAACAAGAAAAACAATGCATTAATCTATAGCACGTAAGGCAATGACGAAGCACATAGATATGCAACAATATTACATAAGAAAGATGAATACAACATTGTGCATGGAGAGAGAGAGAGAGAGAGAGAGAGAGAGAGAGGGAAAATGCTAAAGAGAACTCAACAAAAAATGCTAAAAGAAAAATGAAAGAGCATAGAAACACCTAATTATATGGACACAAAAGGTCTTTTGACTTTCCATCTTCAATTCTCTTTTGACTTTCCATCTTCATTTGTCTTTTGACTTTCCGCCTTCATCTATCTTTTCATTTCCTAAACTCACCCTTCACTTATGCACTTAATATGTTTTGAAAGAAATTCTTTTTTTTGAGATTAGGGAGACCTAATCGCTTGCATTAGCAATCTTGTTCTTTACTGTTTGCTCGTTGTGTGAATGCTTAACTTGGGCAAGGGTAAAGAGAACTTTGCCCATTTTGACAGAGTTAAAATGTTGAGCGGAGGTAGGCTGACGCTCTGAGGCGGGGTAAACTCCGCCTTGTGCGAACTGCCTCTTGGACAATTGAGGTAAAACATACATGGTTTTCTACAAATTTTAAAATTTTGCTATGATGCATCATTGGACACTATAAAAGAGAGACGAACTTCCTTAAAAAAAAAAAAATGTTCCTTTTGTTTTCATTAATGGTATGCACAAAAGGGTGCTACACTCTCCACAAGGTAGGATGGCACCACAGACTATGGAAAACTAATTTACAAAGCTATAAGTTATTTCAAATTTGATTTATATTCTTTATATATATATTGTTAAAATTTCTTTATAACTATATTTTTAAAATCCTTCATATATTTTTAAAATCTGAGCTGGATTTACTTCCTTCTCATCTAAGTAATTTAAGAGATAATTTCTTGAGCGGAATAGGCTGTGGATAAAGCAAACGTATCTTTTCTCAAGCCCGGCTGTGGCGCCTTTGCAGAGACACAAAGAGAGAGAGAAAGAGAGATAGAGACAGAGAGGAAATATAATAATATCTAGTTGTGTGTTATTTATAACTATTGTTATAGTAATTATATACCTATGTTAACTATAAAACTTTCAAAAAGTTTACAATGGTCATGTACCACATTTTGTAGAGAGAGTCAAGATGGGGTGGCCAAAGAGGCGAGAGGAGGGCGGGAAGGAGTTTTTTTATAAATTAAAGACTATCACGTGTATTGTTACGCTTTCTATAGTTGTTATTATCACGTAAATTACCGTTATGATTATTGCAAATATTATCACCCCCGCATTGGTGCTAAAATACTCAAATTGGGTACTTCTTTTTAGTTTAAAATAAATAAATAAAGAACATGATATTTTTCATAGAAAATTGACAAAAAGAAGATATTGAGGCATGAAACGATCGTTATATGGATAGATTAGCTTGTGCAAGGCATCTGGCCGCTCCGTCACATGAATGATGGCCCACAAGTAGGAGATGCATTGTGGCCTGATGTGGACAACCCCGAACGAAACAAAAGAAGCTTGCACTATGAAAATCTCAAAATGTTTACTGTGACCTTTTACCGTGTCTTGTAGAGAGAGAGTCCAAATTGGACTGGCCAAAGAAGAGAGAGGGGACGGGGAGCATTTTTTGTATTTCAAATATTATCGTGAATATTGCCGCTTATATTACCGCGTATATTACTACAATTATTGTCTTTTTAAATATTTCTGCGCTTATTACCAATTAGCGCTTAAAGATTCAAATTTTGGTGTTTCCCTCTATTGTGATAAAAATTAAAGAGCATTATTTAAAATTTTAGAAAAATAAAAAAAGAAACAATGGTTATGGGGAGAGAGAGACATAGAGATAAATGGATGACACAACAAATTTTTTTTATAATTTAAAGTATACAAAATGTTTATGAATCATCTTCCCAAAGATCTTTACAAGAAACATCATCCAATTCTAAGCCCATGGCTCCTAAATCAATAAAGAGAGAGATAGAATTGCCGTTGGTGGATGTGTTAGCTTCATCATCTTCGAGTTCGTCATCCTCCATCTCATCATCATCATCATCATCATGGCAATCATCCTCGCTAAGACTGGCGGCCGTTGGACTTGAATCTCCCTCTTCTGTGTCTCCTCCCCCATCCAAAGTAGTAGACTTGTGGGAGAGGGTCGAAGATGATCTCCACTTCATTAGTGGCAAAACTGGTTCTCCCCCGAGGTGTTACGAGAACTACGAACCGAAGTTTTGGTTGGTGAATTGATGGGATACTGAGATGACCTATAGAAGAGAAGTTCAAAGTGAGTATAATTAATGTTACAAGAAAATAACCCTGTAAAGAAGGTAATCACTCACCTGCTCACAATTGCGTGGCAAAACTAAATTTTTATACCTCCTTGTGTGATGCACACTAGAGTCCAACATGTAGAGGCCATTCTCATGCCATCTACACACAAATGAAAACCACTTGCACTCAAATATATTGAAGGTATGAAAGGTTCTAAAATCGACCCTTAGTATCCTTTGAATAGTTCCACAATACCTCGCTTCATCAGCATCTATGTCAAAGTTGCCCATGATGCCATAGTCCATGGTGGTTTGACCCTTGTCAATGTGGCGTGTACAAAAGTGTAGACCCTTTGACCACATAGAGTTAAAGGAAAGGCACTACAAAATCAAAAAATATCTTTTATCAATTACAAAGATAAAATAGAAAAAATTGTACAATTGATATGGTTTAAGTATATGTCGAGTACTCTACCTTTGGTACACAAGCTCGTGCATACTCCCATTCTTTGTCGGTGATATCTTCCCCGTGTGCTTTGCTTCGGTCATTCTCTCATGAATCTACTCGGCACTAATGAGATTTGGGAAACACGCAAGGTGTCTAGGTATCGGGGGTGCCCTCCTACGAGTCCTCCTACCTCCATATGCTTGCTTCCATTCTTCCCTCTCCTGCAAACGCCTTGCCTTTTCCATTGTCCACAAGTCCACCCACTTGATCATAACCTTTGCATTGAGGATACAAAAGTTATTGACCACTCGGGATAGATCCATATCCATGGTTAATTAATTTTTCCTTTTCACTTGGCAAGTGTGAAGTCATCCTTGCATCCTCCTTATCTAACCACATGTGAGGCATTGAGGGATCTACAACTTGCCGCCAAATACTTTGAAATGTAAACAAATGACTCTTGCACAATCCACCCTTTGGCCATGCATGCCTTTGGCTGGGACCGTAGCCGCGCAAAATCTTTGAGAGTCTTTAGAAACCTCTCTAAAAAGAACATCCATTGTGCATGCACTACTCCACATCTAGCAATCTCCTCAACCACGTGAACCAAGAGGTGGATTTGGCTAAGAAGAATGGATCGAGAAGATGCATTCTTAATGACACACATGGTTTCCATGGCAAGTGTTTGAGCAACAGGGATGACATCTATTTCAATTTCTATGGAGCTTATAAATCTACAAGAGAACACACAAGAGTACACTAAGTGCTTGTTGAGGGTATTGCGTACATAGAAAAGTCTAGTTGAGTGGAGTTGTGGTGTACCTTCCTAACTCTCTGTAAAAAACAGCTCTCCTCACTTTCTTGCCTTACCAAATGCACATACTCATTGGCAAAATGAACTACAATATCAAAATAGTAAACAAGAAAGCGAGAGAAAGTCATACACACAAATCAATATCTAGACAAAATGAGGGAGAGGGAGAGACAAACATAGAGAATTACCTGTAGCAACGTGTGCCAATCAAGGGACTTCAACCCATACAATTGAATGCTTCCACCTTTATTTGCTTTTGTGAAGGCTCCTTTTAGTGACCTCCTGTATCCCGTTGGTGTGAAAATAGATGCAATGGAATCCTTTACTTGATCTAGCTCTTCTTTGGTAAGAATCCTTGGCACTTTAGGAAGCACAATCTTCCCATTGGGGGCTCGACGTGGAGTGGCAGAGATGGGAAGACATTTCAATCCCCAATGAGTCTTTTCTGCCAATAATGTGGTCCCACAGGGTGTGAGCTACATTCTTGAATATGTGCATGGGATTCAAGAGGTGTTGTATTTTTAAGTCCTTCCAATATGGAAGCTTTAAAAATATGGATTACATTGACACACCTTTTGGTGGAGTAGTCGGGACCAGATCACTGTTGTAGGGTTCTTCCCAAATAGTTGCCCAATCTGCCATCATGCACTTTAGTAGCATCTTCCCATTTGTCGGAACCTTGTATTTGCTATGACCTTGGGGCAAGAAATGCTAGTTGTTTGGATAGATTACCTTGAGCAA
This sequence comes from Adiantum capillus-veneris, assembly GCF_014529385.1. Lineage (NCBI taxonomy): Eukaryota > Viridiplantae > Streptophyta > Polypodiopsida > Polypodiales > Pteridaceae > Adiantum > Adiantum capillus-veneris. The sequence goes on from NC_140952.1 coordinate 139,172,550, forward strand.
GGCATCTGGTCTCTCCTTCACCAATGATGGCCCGCGAGTAGGGCAGACATTGTGGCCCGATGTGGATAACCCTACACACATATCACATCATTAGAGAGAAGCTTAGAACTTCAAAGATAACATACCAAAAATCTCTCCAAGCCCAGGATAGTCATGCATAGTCCACACAAGGATTCCCCTCATAGTGACTTCTCTTCTCTCCTTTGGAAGTGAGACATTACAATGGGGATGCCTCTCCATAACTCCTGCAACTCCTCGATGAGGGGCTTGAGGAAGACATCGATATTTTCCACCTTGTACTTCCCTAGCACAAGCAAGGAAAGAAGTTCATTGCCCTTCTTGGTTGTCTCTCATGGTGGAATATTGTAGTTGATGATCACCACAAGTCAGGTGTTGTATGAAGTGGACTTGGTACCAAAGGGATTGACATCGTCGCTTGCCAGTCCAAGTCTTAAGTGTTGAGGCTCTAGCCAAAACTCTAGCCATTGAGGCTCTATGTGCCTCCATGCAGTTGAATCGACAGAGACACACATCATTCCATCATTTGAGTGGTGGTTGGCGTGCCATGTGAGAAGCTCCACCATAGACCTACTTTTAAACATGTGTTGAATGCAAGGGATTAGTCTCAATACCTTGCGGGGTAGGTGCATCCCGCTCACCGCGGTCTTGTAGCGTGCTTCCCGGCACACGAGACATGAGGTAGCATGTGTGTGTGCTCATTTTTGTATAATATGCAATCATTGATGCACACGTGGATGCGCTCATATGCCATGCCAAGTGCAGTGACATACGATCTAGCTCGTCGGCGATTCAAAGGCATGTGGTGATCTTTAGCACGTAGTTTTCCCATCAAACTATAACAAAAAGATTATTGATACAAATGCAAGCCCACCCCATGAAGGAAGTGCAACGTATAAAAATCCATAATTATATAGAACTTACCCAAGGAGTGCATCTACACTTGCATTGCTCCAACCGAAATTTTTCTTTCAAGTTGAGGACTTCCAACGATGCCCGAACCACAGAGTACTATGCACCCTCGTAAAGAGTTGTTCGAGCACTTGACAAAACAACCTGTCCTCCGTTGCTGCTACCCATTGAGTGCATGGTCAACAATATTCCTTGCACATGTTGCCTTCATGAGCCAATAAATCATCAACCATGTCTAATATGTGCTCATCCTCAAGCTCAAAGTGTCCCTAAGATGCGTGTGGAGGAGCTATCAAAGTAGAGCTAGTAGGAGGGTCATCACGTGCCATGCCTTCACCCGATCACTCTTGTCATTGCGTTTCCGTTTTGTGTGCCAGAGCACCACATAACACAGACCAATGGGGGGCATCTTTAAGTGAGGGGGGGGCTACGCTCTCATCTACTCGAGCGCTTTTTTGAGGTCGCCAAAGTCCTTCGTTCTCCACATGCTCCAAAACAATGCACCTCAAGCGAGGGTTTTCCCTTTTGCACTTGGTGCAAAGACAAGAGAGTTTTTCCTTGAGCCACTGATCACGTTCGGGGCCTTTCGGAGGGCCATGATTATCCCAATCGTCTTGCTCATGCGTGAAAGAGAGACATATTAGTTCAAGAAATATATCAAAAAATCACATGTTCTCTTAAAGATAAACAATTGCTTAGTAGATTAGGTGTCAGCTAGATTTTCAAAATGAAGTTTGAGAGAAATGACTAAAATATAGTGAATAAAGTACAATATTCACATGAGATATAAAAAAATGTATAATTAGTAGATTAGGTGTCAGCTAGATTTTCAATGGGAACATTGAGAGAAATGACTAAAAATATTTTTAAGTAAAGTACAATGAGTAGAAAAGGAGAGAAAAACTCAAAAAAATTAAAATACTATTGGAAATATAATTTTAAAAAATGTAATGAGTAAGAAAAGAAAGCGAGGCAAAAAAAGGTACTAAAGGCATTGGAAAATTAGATTGGAGATTGCAAAAAGGTTGCAACATCGAATACTTTTCAGAACATTGGATTTTTGTGAATGCGATAGTATTGGCGGTAATATTCGCGATAATAGCCGTGGTAATAACTCGCAATCATAAAAAAGAAACAAAGCAAGGTATGCCGGGTTTTTTGGGCATACCTTGCTCTTGAAGCATTGCCCTCATCGCACCTGTTGCCTCCCCCTCTCCCTCTCAAGCTCTACCTCCCTCTCTCTCTCTCTCTCTCTCTCTCTCTCTCTCTCTTACACACACACACACACACACACACACCCACACCCACACTTTGGTGGAGCGCTACATCATCATCGTTGGAGAGTGAAGGATGGACCATGAGAAGAATGCGTGGGATCGCAAGAAGAATCGATCGCGCGAAAGCTCTACACAAGAGGACGGCAAGAAGATACAACCGCGCATGTAGAGCAAGAGGTAAGACTCTATACCAACCCACCCCGCTCTATTGTCTTAAACACACATACATTAGAATATATAGATGAAAAAATCTCATACCTCTTGCATATTTATAGATGGTGTTTGCTTCCTTGCCCTCACTTTACTTGTTTGCTTGGGTTCTTGGTTTCCCTCACTTGCATTGCTTGATTGCTTGCAGAGAGCATGTGATTAGCTTGTAGGTGTTTGCTTGTTTGGTGTGTGATTAAGAAAAGAGAGATAGGAGAGAGAGGAAAAGAGAGGGAGGAAGAGAGATTAGTGTAGATTTAATGCTTAATGTTAAGTTAGTATTGAAGTAGATAGAGAAAGGTTTGTTCTTTTGTATGTTTAGTGTTAAGTTAGTGTTATATTAGAGTAAATTATGTCCTATTGAAAAGATGTGTAGTTTTTAAAAAAGAATGACAAAAAAAGTTTTCATTAAACAAAAGACCTTAAAAAAGAACTTTGAGAGAGAGAGAGAGAGAGAGAGAGAGAGAGAGAGAGATCAGGGAGGGAGAGGGAGCGAATAGAGAGAAATAGGGAGAGGGAGAGAGGGGAGGAGAGGCTCGGGGAGGTCACTTAAGAAAAATGTAACCTATCACATGAGTTCAACAGAAGGGTATTTAAAGTTTGTGAAACTTACAAAAATATATATACAAAAGGATACTATTTTTTTAAATTTGAAAAAAATTTACAGATTTTAAAAGAAAAGGGTACATTATATTCCTAAAAGAATTCACAGATGAGGGGTTTTACAAACATGTCTTGAACGCACGTGATATGGAAATTTTACATGTAGTGACTCCCCCGGGAGGAGAGGGAGAGGGAGGGAATAGCGAAAGGGAGGAAGAGGGAGATAGAGAGAAAGAGATAGATAAAAAGAGAAATAGAGGGAAAGGAAAACAAAGAGTTATAGCTTTAGGATTAGATTTAAATGTAGGGTGTTAGGATTAGGGCTTAGATTTAAGGTTAGGTTTAGAGTTTAGGTTTATGATTTAGTTTTTATATTTAGGTTTAGCTATAAGACTTAGGGTCTAAATCTAGGGTTAGGATCAAGGTTTATATTTAGGGTTTAAATTGAGATAGAAGATAGAGAGAGAAAATATAGAGAGAGGGTAGAGAGTAGAGGGAAGATAGGGAGAGTAATAGTAGATAAATCTTCCATTGCTCTCTCTACTCTATCTCTCTAGTCTCTACCCTCTCTCTCTCTCTCTCTCTCTCTCTCTCTCTCTCTCTATCCAAGGGGGCCAATAAAAAACCACTCCCCAAAGAGAGGACAATGACACCCCAATAATAAAACAAAGTTGGATCCACTTTGTGCAATTCAAAAGTATTCTCAATGTTCACTTAATTCGAAATGAAACCTTTTCATTGGGCAATGGGTGACTTTAAGCCTTGTTCGCAGGCCGAGCCTTTTTTGCTTTAAAAAAGTCTTTGCCACAGTAGGTGGAGGTTGCGGAGGCTATTACTGTAGTGATTCCACCAACACTTATAAAAAAACAGTTCGCCAGGCAAGCTAAGCTAATGTTTGTATTTGGGTTCAGTGGAAGAATACCAAACAAGTTTGAGATGATTTAATGGCTTTAGGGCCATCAAAAATTCTTGGTCATGGAGAAGCAGTTGAAAGTGCTTTTTACCTAGCTAAAGGTTTTTGTTCAATGAGATTCAAGAGGCCTCCTATGTGGAAAAGATCCTTGACAAAGGACCCCTAGTATTTAATAGGATTATGATTTGTGTGGTGCCTTGGGAGCCAGTGTTCGAGTCAACTGAATCTCTACAAGGGTTTCATTCGGCCTGGGTTGAGTTTGTGGGACTGCCTAGCTGGCTGTGGGAAAATCTCAGGATGCTTGCTAGCTAACTGGGCACTCCCTTATTTATACCTAGCAAGAGAGGGTTTGGCAGAACCTCAAATAGGGTTTGTATAGGCTGGGATGTGTCTAAAACGCCACCTAGGAGCATGGTTATCAATGTCAGAGCTGGGCTTGTTACTATTCCGCTAAACTTTGGAACATACTTTGAGGCATGTTTTAAATGCAGCAACTTTGGACACTTTTCCAAGGATTGCCCCTTGAAGTCTAATGATACTGCAGCTCCGACAGCACAGGCCCCCAGTAAAATGGAATCCTCGATGGAAGGACTGGAGAAGCAAGGAGGCAGTAAAACAAAGGGATAAATGCAGGGAAGGATAAAAGAGGTATGGTATGTGACGAAATGGATATTAAGATGCAAGAAAAGATTGTGGAGGAATCGATTCCCATACAACAAACTTTCGAAGGTACAGGCAATAATAATAGGAACATTACTCCCACTGCTACCCCCAAATTTATGACAATGACAACGGTGACAGCTGTCCAAGTCCCTGGTCTGAAAAGAGCCAAAAGAGTGAAGGCAATGGCAAGAGATTCCAAAGTGCTTCGAGTCATGAGAACACTTGAGGTGAAAAGATCTAATCCATCCTCCACCCCTTTGAAAGGAGGGGGTTTCACTATCCCACTCCATTTACATCATTGCAAGAAAAGAAATCCCCTGACTTGGAACCCCCGGATTCTCTTGAGACCAAGGAGAGGGGGGGGGGGGGGGGGGGGGGGGGGGGGGGATGTTGAAGAATTCGTTCCTCTATCCCAATGAACCCCTCATTAATGATGGAGTCTCTCACTATCCAATCTTGGAACGTAAAGGGTTGAAAACCCGTAAGAAGAGTACCCTATTCTAGGAGGAAATAAAAAAAGAGAAGACAGTCAACTGCTAGGCCATCTAGGAACACCACTTAGATTCCCATAGCAAGAGAAAGCAGGTGCTAGGAAAGAAACTGGTATTGTAGGGAGAAGGAAGTAACAATTTCAGTGGTGTCCTCAGCATTGCCGACAGAGAATTGGAGCCGAAGTTGGTTCTTAACCACCCATCGAGCAGAATCCTGGGGATTAGAAACAGATGGGAAGGGCATCCCTTCACCATTGTGAATGTGTACGGCCCTTGCAATGAAAAAGATAGAGCTAAACTATGGTGCATCTTAGAGATACTCCTATTGAAGGTGAGTGGCTGTTGGTTGGCGACTTCAATATGGTAGAAAAGTGTAGGGATAGAATAGGATCCTCCAGTATGCTGGCTGGCTAAGAAAGGTCTAAATGGCAAAGTTTGTGCAAAAAGTGGGCGATGATCGACTTATGGGAAGTCAACCCACAAAACAGCACGCCTGGTTTCACCTACACAAGCCTCCAGTATGCCTGCACTGCCTCTAGGCTAGACAGATGCTATTGCTCACACCAAGCTAACTGAATACCGTCGTTGATGGAGATGAAGGTAGTACCAACAAAAAGACTTTTGGATCACATTCCTCTGCACATAAATTTTTTGAAGAATAAAGGTGAGGAGCAGACACCAAGAGGTGAGAAAAAACTATTAGTAACAGGGGCACACCTATTCAAAGACCCTCTTTTCAGGAATCTAACCAAGAAAGCACTGGGTAAGCTCAAAAAAGATGTCGACCTCAACAAACACAGTGTGTGGGACATCTTTGCTCGTAGCATCCCGAAAGCAATCAAAACCTCGGGCCCCTGAATCAAGAAAGCTAGAGAGGTACACCTTCTGCATCTTACAGCGGAGGTACAATTGCTTACCTCCATAAAAGCCAATGGGCATGCTACTGAGGAGGAGCACAAACGATGGCTCGAAGCCAAATCTAGCCTTGCTAATGAGCACTTAGAAGATATCATAAAGGCAAGGCTTCTCTCCAGGGAGACTTTTCTACAACCTGAAGCCTCTAATCAAGCTCAGTTTTTTAGGGCTTTAAAAATCAAGAAGAGCCGAGGCCACGTCCGCTCGCTCTATGATGAGAAAGGGACAACAGCTCATAACCAGGATCAGATGGCTGGTCTGATGTTGACCTATCTTAGTCAAATCATTGGGCGGCCAGAGATCTAGTCCCAAGAAGTGGAAGTAGCCAGAGGGCCTTACTTCAGAGTGTCAAGAAGGAAATTCCCCACTCAGAAGCTAATAGCTTGGAATGGGCATTCTCCGAAGACAAATGTTCACTAGCATTGCAAGCCCTTGGCAAGGAAAAGTCCCCTAGTTGGGATGGGATGACGGTGGAATTCTATAGAGAATTTTGGGATGATCTCAAGGCCCCAATCACAAGGTTGGCCAATACATCCATGGTCGAAGGGTCGTTGGAGGTAAGTGTAAAGAGAGGGCTTATCAAACCCATCCCAAAACAAATTTGTTGTTCTCAACTGAAACATTGGCACCCTATAACAATGAAGTTGGTGGGCTACAAAATTATAGCTAAAGTAGTAGCCCTTAGGCTAGCCCCCTTACTAACCAAGATCATCTCTCCCCATCAACATGGGTTCATCAAAGGAAGGTCCATTTACGATAACATCTTGGAAGTAATGGTGGGCATCTAATACGCAACTGTCACAAAGTAGGAGTGCATTCTGTCACAGTTGGACCTGGACGACACTTATGATAGAATAACATGGACATATATAGAAGCCATCATGGAAGCTCTGGGCTTTGGGCCTCGCTTATGTCACTTGGTACGTGTAATGGCGGTTGGAAGCCAGTCAGCGATCCTATTCAACAATAGAATTGTGGGCTCTTTTGAGGTCAAAAGGTCTATTAAGCACGGATGCCGTCTGGCCCCCCTGCTTTTTGCCATAGGATCATATCCTTTAATCATAACACTCGAAGCTAGTGCAGAACAAGGGGAGTTGCAAGGCCTTACTTTACCAAAAAAATAGCCAACTCCTAACAAAACCTTTTGCAGATGATTCTCTCCTCTTCTTGAAGGTGTGCCCCCAGGTCATCAGAAAAGCTTTGGAGATTGTACAAATATTCTCAGTAGCTTCGGGATCCCAGTGTAATATAGAGAAGTCAAGGCTTATCACCCTATCAGAAAATGACTCATTTGACCCTTCTATCTACTCGGGGGAGATTGTCACAAAAGGAAATATCTTCATACATTTGAGAGCCCCCTTAGGGGTGGACATAACTCACAAGCAAAGATTTGAGTGGGTGCTTGAAAAAATCAAAACAAAAATGAGTAGGTGGGAGTATGCTCTTCTCCCATTCCCAAGTCGGATAAAAGTGATGAATGCCTTTATGATTCCTTATATTGCCTTCACTAGCCCACTTCTCAAGATGGCTAAGTGTCACTGGAAAGAGTTCCTTAAACCAGTAAAAAGGTTTTTATGGAAAAACAACACAAAATCCTCCAGGTCATGGCAATGGGCCCATTGGGAATTAGTTTCTCGGCCGATGAATAAAGGGAGCCTCGAAATTCTCAACCCTGTGGCTCGGGGGCTATGTGTGAAACTACCATATCATGTGCGTTCAAGACATATCTGTAAAAACCCTTATCTGTGAATTTTGTCAGGAATATAATCTACCCTTTTCTTTTAAATTCTGTAAGTTATTTTCAAATATGAAAAAATAATGCCCTTCTGTATATATATTTCTGTAAGTTTCAAGAACTTTAAATACCCTTCTGTTGAACTTATGTGATAGGTTACATTTTTATAGGTGACCTCGCCGGGCCCTGTGGCCCATGCAGAAGCTTGTTGCACCAAATTTGTTGGTTCCTTGGCTAAACAGGATCAAGTTTGGGCTGTCATGATAAGAGATATGATAGAAGCAGCTAAACTTGGCTCAAAAGGTGGAAAGTGGAGAGGGATGGAGGTTCATGACAAACTATTAGCCCCGGTGTGGTCGACCTTAAGATTGGGGGGCAGCTCAGGAGAATTGGTAAGAAAATGCAATAGAGCGCAAGAGTCTTAAAGTGGGGGAAAGAAGCTAGATACTTCAAGAATTCCATTTTGCATTGGTCCCCCTGGCTTTCCAAGTTGTAGATCCACCACAAACTCCCTATTGGATTGAGACAGCTAGGAAGCTGAATAATAAGGGTCTGAAGCGACTTGGGCACTTTTGAGACAGTGACAACAAGAGTTGGAAAACCATTGACCTTTCAGTTATCCTGTACCAACTTAATATCTTGGAGGTCTTTCTTGTCCACACAGTGATGAAAGATCTTGATAATTTAGTGATGCCAATCTGTGATTCGGAGTTTGACTGGAATGCCTGGAAATGGCCTGGAAGCAGTCTCTTATGGAAACCCCATCCTAAAAGCATTTATTCGGAATGCCTGGAAATGGCCTGGAAGCAGTCTCTTATGGAAACCCCATCCTAAAAGCATTTATCAGACAATGATGCATAAGAAGAATTGGTCTAGCCCCTTTAACAAGCTATGGAAAAAGCAACGTCCGGAGGAAAGGTGGGAGCAAGTAATGGAGATCATATGGAAGTCAAAGGTTCCGCAACATATGAAGGTTTTTTTATGGAAGGTAATTTGGGGTGCTCTACTGACGGGGGTGAAGATTCGTGAGAGAGGGATTGGGTCAGATTGATGCTTGGGGTGCAGGTTGGCTAGTGAAGATCTGACCCACCTATTCATGGACTACCCAACTATCAAAGGCCTCGCAAGGAAAATATGCAAGTGGGTCCAAAGAACATGGAAGTTAGTTCTTTCAAGACTGACTTATTCCTTGGAGGTAAGAATTCAGGTAGTCCTGCCCTCCTCATCAACACTCAAATCGTCACATACTTCTTCTTACATAATGTATGGCAAACAAGGAACCACTGTGTGTTTAAAGGAGGTTTTGAGGTAGCAAGCTTTGCAGAAATTATACAAGAAAGCAAAGTGCTAATATGGATGCTCGGGTGCAAGCAACACTTGCAGGATTGGTCCAAAACTACTTGTGCCTTGTTGTCAGCAGATGGAATGCCTAGGACGGGGGAAAATCTTGGCCATCGGTAAATAAAAGATCTCAGAAGGACAAGATAATGGACCTTGTGTATCAAGGATGAGGGGGTGGGTTGGTAGGGGTGGCTGCCCTAATAGAGACGATGTAATTATGGTCCCTGGATGATGTCATGGCTCAACAAGAGCATGAGAAGACCTTGTAATTTTTTGGTCTGTTCAATATAATTCACTCACAATTGTGAGTTTTGCTATAAGAAAAAAAGCCTTGTTGGCACCTATGTCTTTCTTTTGGGGTTGCCGTGTCTTCTTTTTCACACCCATTTTTGTTACATGGGAATGCACAAATGGAATTGTAATTTTCAGCTCCTACCATCAAAAAAGTTGAGATCAAATATTTTGAAAAGCTCTCGACGAGGCGAATCAAATGAGCTACTAACTTGTAGCTCGGACATCGGAGATCTAGGCAAAGTAATTTGTGCCTTCTACATAGACATTAGGCATTAGGAAAAATATGAACCCTCTAGGGGTCCTTTGGGATTAAGGTTTATTAAAGGCGAGCCAATGAGAAGAGGGTGGTGGACACACTCTATGCCCTTAAAATTGTAGGGGGACAAAGTAGTCTTACACTTCTTAATGGGCTCTTACCTAGTGAGAAGGTGGGGTGGGGGGGAGGGGAGGGGAGGGGGTGGGCCATATGGAACCTCCAACTTCCCTCCTTTTTTATCCGGTTATGAAAAAATCCCAAAATTTTGAAATTTTCCAAAATTTTCAAAACTCATATCTTATCTTCTTAAAACCCCCCTTAATCTATTTTATGGTCAAAAAAATATTTTTTGACCTCAAAAAGTCAAAACGTGCACCCAAAAACCCTAGAATTTATTTTTTTAAAAAAAATCTTTTTTTACTATCCAGAGCCCTCCCAAAAGTAGTCCTTAGGCAAAAAGTGATTTTCTCTCTCTAGAACACCTTTTCCAACCCCTCCTTGGTTGCAATCATCACTCTCACCCTCTACTCCAACACTCTCTCTCTACACCATTTCCATTGCTGCAGCAAGGAAGCTCCTCTCTCCTCCCCTACCACCTTCCATTGCCACACCAATCAAGGGTAATCCACCTTCTCCTCCCATTGCCACACCAAACAAGGGTTAATCACCTTCTCCTATCACATTATCCCACCTACATTGTAGCAACAAGCAAGGAGGCTGCTCCTCCTCCTAATTTTCTTTGTTCAGCCATGGCCAACTCTACTTCTCAAAGGCGACCAAAGGATAAGGTCACAACACTTGCATATCACAACACAAGAGGTATAGATGATGAGTGGGTGCCACAAGAGTTCACCAAAGGTGCTTGGGTATACATGCAACCATCTGCTATTGGCCCTCATCGTGTGCAGAATGGTGCAAACTTGGATCATCATTGGAAAGGAAAGCTCCTTGGCTTCAAGAACCGTAAAGACAAGGGGACTGTAGCCATTGTGCAACATGTTTTCTCAATGTCATTAGGAGAAACTCAGACTCAATTTTGGGCCCTGTAAGAAAAGCAAACTCAGCATAGAGAGAGGTAATTATGAAAAATGCAAAAGTTTTTTTTGGAATTCTATTTCTCATAGTACATACATTAAAGTTTGCTCAATCACTTAAATGCATGCTCATACAAAATGCTTTCCGAGAGCCCAACTTAAGTGTACACAAAAATCCATGTCTGTGAATCTTAATGAGTGATGTGATGTGCCATGAGAGAAAACACATAAGAGTTGGTTTCAAAATACAAAAATAATACCACAGACGCATCTGAAACGTACAATGAGGCCCTTGAGACCCCTCAAGGGCCTCTATTTGCTTGGTACTGACCTCATGAGACCCTAGGCTTAAAAATGCTATATCTTGCTAGAGACGTCAGATTTCAGGGTTTTAAAGATCTATCCTAAGGTTTTTGGACGTTCCGGATGCATCCGTGGGCTTAAAAAAATGCTATATCTTAATCCTTGGGCCTCATGAGGTTAGAACCAAGCGAATAGAGGTCCCTGAGACCCCTCAAGGACCTCTATTCGCTTGGTTCTGACTCCTTCATAGTCTTAAATAGTACCTATCAATCACTATCAAGTATGATCTGTTCGAATTTAAATTGCGAGTACTTCATAAAAAAGTGATTGATGCTTGTGCGAGATGCACAAGTACAAGTACTTCACTTTATAGGATAGCAACAGCGGGTCATAAAAAGACGTTCGACGCTTGTGCAATATGTCATTATCAAGCGTCTTACTTTTCTAGATGATAGTGACAATTTCACCAAAATGGTTTTCATGGACATTTTCAAAATGAGAAAAAAGTTTTTTTCCTACGTAACGTTAACCTTCTTCCTATTGGCTAAGGAGCATTCTCTCACTAGAGCTAAAAGGCCCAAAAATGAGTCCATTTCTTTCCTAATGCAAGCATGCTAGGTGTGAAATCACAGTGTAATGTTATTATGGATTCATAATTTGAAATTTTCCATGCATTTATAGTCATACTTCCATCCACATTGGTGGAGGAGCAGCCACTACATAGTCTCTCCGGCATATTCAATGTTATACATGCGGATATTGGAGCAACAATGTTCGTACATCTTTGCCCAACCAAACTGGTCAAAGACTCGGAAGGATTTTCTTCTATTCTCACTCCTATATTGTGCCTACTTCTACACAAAAGTTTAGAATGCTTGAACCCATCAAAGTAACTTCCTTATTAAGTATGGAGTGGCCGGTGCTAGATTTGTGGTCGATAGCATCTTTCAAGCAAAAGATGATAATAGATGTCCAAAACTCTTTGAAATACTCTAAAGCTTTTAGGTATGTGGGCTTGAGTTGGTGTTTGCCTATTCATTGTTTTGTGCACATTTTTAAAGAATTTGGATTTGTGGAGACTACCACAATGCTTGTATGTAAAGATGTGCATTATGAGGAATTAGGAAGGCTTTTAGAAGAGGAATGGGGTTTTGTGGAGGGCATGCACAACGGGGACCGGTACCGTTGTAAGGTTGGAGCTTCAGGTATTGGAATGTGCTATTTGAAATCCCGCACCTCCTTTTACATACGATTCCACTATGATCGTTGGATGTGCAAGCTTGGAGTGTGGGCTCCCTTATAGAGTGTAGACAACGCTATTGCAAGCTTTGACATTGCAGTGAGGATGACCAACCACGCTTTGGAGGCAATCTAAGTGAACAAGCATTGGACTCTCAGTAATGTGCGAGAACATTTGGTTATTATGGGTTTTAAGGCCCTTCAATAGGCGCAATTTTGTTTACAAGGTCACAAGGTGAGAATCCTTCCTCCACATTTTCAATACAACATAGTTTGTCGATCATTGGATGTTTATTGTAATGAATGTCCGTAGATTGGGAAGAGAATGGAAGACAAATTGAAGGTCGAGGAGGACTGGGGCATGGATGGAACTATGCTATCGCTCTTATAACTTTGTAACTCTTGCAATTTTGAAAAAATCCCCAATGTAATCAACATGATTTGCTTTGGCAAATCATGTCTTTGAATATAATACTTCGCATTGAGACGAGAGATCATTTTTTGGTGAAAAAAATGCCTTTAAAAAAGGAAGCATTATAAAAGGGGGGCCGTATAACTCATTTACACTTTTCAATTTTGCAACTCTTGAGCTCCTCCACTCTCTATCTGCACCCCGCTAGACGTGGATGCCTCCACAGCCGTTGCATCTACACCCACACCCACCCCTTTGTCACGCTTCATCGTCTTCCTCGAGGACACCAAATACAAAGGGAAGTTGGACCTTCACACCTTGTTTACTCGTCTCCCTGACCTTGACACCACAATTACCCTTCACATGGATGCATTTTCCGAGATTTCTGCGTTCATGGAGGAGCACATCATAAAATATTCCGTATCTATCTCCCCACATGCAGGGATCTGGGTGCCTTGCAATCTTTTGCACTACATACACAAAGGTGATCACCCATTCTCCAAGCAGTTGCAACGGTTCCAAGAAATTGCCACCAACGCATGCCATTTCTTGGACGAGCAAGCCCCAGGGGTGTGAGCGCTCAAAAAGCGCAAGTTGGGGGTGGTGTACCTTTGTCGGCTGGCAACATTCATCTTCTTGGTGAGTGAGGAACCTGATATGGAGGAGCTTCGCCTACCACACCTTCAGGTTGGGTCCTTCATCAAGGACACCAAGGAGTAGGTGGTTGACCCCATGAACCTTGCAACAGAAGAACAAACACTTTAGCTCGAGTACCCCAAGGGGCTCGAGGAGGTGTGTTGACCGCTGGGTCAACAACACAACATAACTCAAGTTTCGTACCAAAGTCTTATCTTTTGCGAGTTATGAAATGCTGCGGATTATGGCTATAAACGTCATTTGTAATGAGTAGTTATTCTAGTTTCAGAAGCCAGGGTGCAGTGGCACTTCCAGATTGTAAATACAAAGCCATTTGACCCTTTCAACCCCATTTTTGGTTAAACCTAAGGTAGCCTTAGTATATAAGGTACCTAGGTCATTTTGTAAAAAGGGGGGGAACATTAATCATAATGAAAACTGGAGCGCTGTTGTCTACTGTGTGTGTGAGAGAAAGAGAGTGAGCGTGAGCTTTATCCTCTCGCTACGCCCGGCTCGCTCAACACATTGGAGATCCGACTACACCATTGTTGTAGGCTTGAGGAAAGCTACGCGACAACGCCAAGCATTCCACGCGAGACGAAGCGCACACGCCGACGCATCTACGAGCTATTTGTGGTCGTAAGTGTATCAAACGATGTCTGTTTTCTGCGTGCTAGTAGTCTATAAAATCGTGGCGACATAAGCTACGCATAGGTACTCATAAATTTCAGTTTCGGGCACTTTCAAAATTCTGCTCTATCATCCTACGCGTTTTCCGCAGACGGGTTTAGAGTGAGGGTTTTTGAGCGTAGAAGTGTAGGGACAGGTGTATCCTAGTGAGGGGATGGTAGTCCTTAAGTTTCGTACGAATCTGGCATGATTAGGTGAGTTACCTTCCATATGTGTGTATGTGACTAGGTGGTGTAGTTGAGAGCAGTGAGGTTCTTGATTGTGGATTAGTTGGCCTTCCAGAGTGTTGTATGTGTAGGATGGTCTCAGCCTGACAAGCTAAAGAGATTTCCTCCGTGTGCCTATCGTGTCATCCGTGTCCTCGATTGACATTATGTTGATCTAGGTAGTGTTTGCATGCACTTCATGGGTGTGTGAGTCGCTTCCGCAACATTGGCGCTGTTGCCGGGGACACAAGGACCTAAGTAGGTTTCCTACTAACACTCGTGTGATGGTTGCTTGATTTAGTTTTGGCTAAAGAAAGCGTTTTTCTTGAGTGGACCCGGAAGAGGATATTCCGCGATCAAGTGGATAGCCAGGAAGCGTGTGTCTTGTCGAGGGTCTGCGACTAGATAGGTTTAGTTAGGATCTGTGGATTAGAGTAGTTGTTGGTGGTCAAGTGATTTGTGAGGTGATAAAAGCGTTTACTAGTCCGTGTGTGGCAGTGAAGCGTTTTTCTACTCATAGATGCAAAACCCCATATGATTTGTAGGAGTAGCGTTAGGTAAGTGATCCGATTTTGATCTAGAGCTATTCAACACTGAATTATTTGCTAAAGTACTTGATTGCATTTGAAATCACAGAAAAGTGTGCTTTTGAGGGTAAAAATGCATTAAACAAGCTTTCGTGGATATTTTTGTATGACTGACTGATGATGTGCATATAAAAGAGCATTTGCAAGGGTTCTGTGAAGAAAACCTGCTATTCTGTAAACATAGACATCCTACGCATAGGATGTCTCAAGGGGGTTCTGGAGACCAAATTTGAAAATTTTGACTGCACCAGTGTGTTTAGAAGGGGGGGTTTACCCTAAGTATACATTGAAAACTAGAGTTTTGACCAACTCTTGACACCCAAAAGACCAAAGACGGAGTGTCAAAAACGCGAAAACAAGAAACTTAAGATTCTGAGAACAATTTTGCATAAAAACTGGTAGGAATTCTTGAAAAGTAGTGCTCAAGACTTGGGGATGCCTGTGGATGAATTCTACCAAAAATTTCATCAGTAGACATCCTACGCGTAGGATGTCTAGAGAGTGATTCTGGAAGCAAAAATCAAGTTTTGACATCATACCCATATTGTGCATGTTGTGTTGGACACACACACCAAAGCTCATGTCATTTGGACGTGTAGACTGAGAGTTAAGGGGATGTTACTCTTTCAGAGAAATATTTTCCCAAAAGTGGTGATTCTGAGCAATTTTGACATCCAAAATTTGATGTGATCACATATTCTTGTTATATGCATCAAGAAGCACCTTGGGTAGAAACAGAAGTCCATTCTGAGAAAAAAGACATCCTACGCGTAGAATGTCTACAGGGTGATCTGGTGGAAATTTTGAAATTCTGAGTTGACCAGTGTGTTCAGAAGGTAGGTTTTACCCTGTGTTCACCTGGAAAGGGGAACTTGACCATATCTTGACAGGATAAGACCAAAAGACGAAAATTGCCAGACATCCTACCCAAATTGTGGCCAAGGCATAATTTTTGAGACCAAACCATAGGGTGACTTCATGTGCATGTTATACATGATGTTTTGAGTGCATGTGAGAGTTTTCAGCTCATTTGGGTGAGAAAATTGGGTTTTAAGCAGACTTTAGCATTTTTTTTTGAGAAAAAAAGGCTAGAACAGCTAGTTTTGGGGTCTTTTGACATCCAAATTAAAATCTAAGCATAGCATTGGGTTGCTGACATCAAGGGGAAGTTGTGGCTCAAGTTTGGGGCAATTCTAAGCACTTAGACATCCTACGCGTAGGATGTCGTTACCATGATTTAGCACTCCAAATCAACCTCTGAGCATACCACAATGATCAGCACCTTAAGGAGAGTCTATGGTTCAAATTTGGGGCAATTCTGAGCAGTTAGACATCCTACGCGTAGGATGTCTAAGGCATGATTTAGAGGCCAAATTCAAACTGTGGACATAGCAGGGTGTTGTATAGCCGTAGGCAAGCCTCCTAGTCAATTTTGGTCCAATTTGGAGTTGATTTGACTGGTGAATTCATTAGAACGGACATCAGGCTTTTGGAAAAGATTCTTGATCATTTGACCAACCTATAGGTGTCAGAATCAAAAAGTAAAAATAGCTGTGAGTTTAGCACATCAAGGGGAAGCTACAATGCAAGTTTGAGCTGAAACAGAGCAAAAAGACATCCTACACGTAGGATGTCTCCTGGGTCATAAAGTGGTCAAAATTCTACTGTAGCCATAAAGGGAGGTTCTAAGTGTCTCAAGGATTCCAGAACTTTTTTCAAAAGTGAATTTGGACCTTGTTTGGACTATTTACCAAGCAAAGACAAGAATTGTCAGACATCCTACTCTTGGAGTGCACTAGAAGCTCTTGCAGCCTAAATCTTGACCTATTGGCATCCAAATTCAATTTTGAGTATACCATTGGGTTGCTGAGCACTAGGAGAATCTTGGGATCAAGTTTGGACAAAATACGAGCAGTTAGACATCCTACGCGTAGGATGTCTCCAGCTTGATTTAGGACTCCAAACCAACCTATGAGCACACCACTATGATCAGCACATCAAGGAGAAGCTGGGGTGAAAATTTCAAGTCATTCTGAGCAAAAAGACATCCTACGCGTAGGATGTCTCAAGGACATTTTTAGGTCCAAATCAACCTCTGAGAATACCATTGTGTTGCTGGACTTAAGGGGAGTCTCTGGACCAAATTTTGTTAAATTCTGAGCATATAGACATCGTACGTGTAGGGTCTCTAGGCCAATTTTAGGGTCCAACTGTACTTTTGACCATACAGGAGTGTTCACAGTGTCACAGAGATCCCAAATCTTCTTTTAAAATTGAATTTGGACTCATTTTGACCAGTCTAAACTGCATTTCACTATTTTGGCCATAACTTTCACAAACGGTATCGGATCGGAAAAGTTTTTATATCAAAACGTAGCCTGAGAGCGACTCTACAGATCTTAGAGCAAAACTTGAACTAAATGTATGCCGATAGCAACCATTTAGGTCAACTTTTGAAAAAACATCGTTTGAGGCCTCAAAATACATCCGGAAGTTAGGGGTGTCTAAAAGCGACAATTTGCGGTTTTGGACATAGTTTCGACTTTTCCCTAACCAAAGCACTTGAACACAGTGGACTAAGTCTACTTGAACCAAGCAAAAGCTCTTAAGCCCAGAAATTATGTCTACCCTAGATTCAAACACAGCTTACACAATCTTGGAGATCCCGACGATAGAGGAATATCCTCCCACAATGGATCTTCCAAACTTGCAATTGATAAAGATCCATCTTGTTGAGAGAGTTTGGATGATTGGTCATGAGAGTGAAGGACTATATAGATACATTGACGACAATGAGGTCAAGCTTTATAGGTGCTCAGATCCATACCTAGAAGAGATAACGGATTACAAGCTCTTATATGTCTACACATACGAAGTTGACTGTCAATGGAGATCTATAGTTGTCGACAAGTATGGACGAGAATACAGAGTTGTAGAAAGCACAAATCCACAGATTGTACTAGAAAGAGGTGGATATTTGGTCAATGAAGGACCAAAGAGGTGGATATTTGGTCAATGAAGGACCACAAATGCCTCCACCAAACACGAGAATTCCTATAGGAATTCCAAGAAGAGAGCCACCATGATTCCATTCAAGAGCGATAACGAGAGAAGGATTGGGAGAGTCTCTGGTTAGACTTGTAGACAATCGACGAGTTAGACCATCCTAAGTCCAAAAATGGGTAAACATAAAATACTCCAAAGATAAAGATCCGAGAGATCACGTAACTGCTTTTAGAAGAGTGATTAGAGCAGAGGAAGTTTCAGATTTTGCGACACAGTTTGCGGGATTTGGATTGACTCTAGAAGATGATGCAGCTACATGGTTCGACTCGGTGGAAAAATGGGATTTTGAGACCCTAGATGAGCTGTTTGAGGAGTTTTTTTAAGAATTCTCACCAAAAGGCATTGCTCACAACACGGTCTCGCAAATCCATAGATTCAAACAGAAAGAGGATGAATCAGTACGCAAAGCATCATTACGGCTCAAGAGATATATTAAGCTCTTTACGAGAGCGGAATTACCTACGCAAGCACGACTGATGTTGATCTTTATCCAGGGAATGAGACATGCGGGCCTTCAGAAGGATCTGCATGTGATAAGGAGGATGACGCTAAACGAGTTGATCAAAGAAGCTCTTTATCTAGTGGATAACTGTGAGGCATACAAAGAAAAAGACTTAAAGAGTCAAGGAGATGACAAATCCTCTCAGCACAGTGTTTCACAGATAAGTGAGTCCATTGCCAAGCCAACGGCACCTATTGATCAAGAAAAGCTTATCGACGACTTGGTCAAGAGGTTGATTTCTCTTGTAAGGTCTGATTCGGGAGAGACGAAGTGGTGTGAAATTGAGAGAAAATGGACGAACCATACGGGGGAAGAGTGCTATTATAGCATGGAAAATGCTAGGGAGAGGTATGTACAACCTGTTCTAGAAGCACCTACTCCACCTAGATACATTACGGGGAATGCGCCAGGACCAGTAGGAGTCTTAAGGCCACAGCTTGTCTTAGGACAACAACCTTTGCTGCCAGGTGCTATAATGCCGGTAGACATGAGATACATGCCAATGATGGAAGCATCAAATAAACCAACGCCAGTACCAGCTACAATGTGGTATAGCAACCAAAGTGAGTACTACCCTTCGGACCAACAAAATGTGAGAGAAACACATGGAGTGGTGAGGCTGGTACAACCTCCACCTCTTGGGTTTCAGTCGAAAGAAAGAAGGTATGAAATGGACGAAAGGACATTGCGATTCATTGCAAATAGCGGCTTATCTAGGTCAAAGCTTGCTTATAGCCAAGAGGAAATGCTAAAAGAATTTCCTCAACCAGAGACAGATTGTCACAAAAGTCGTGACAACCACTTGGTCAAACAATGTCCTCATACGGAGATCAATGAAGTAAATGCCTATTGTCTTGAGTGTGGCATCACTCACTTGATCCCCGATTGCCCGAAAAACCCAAACCAAATCAGGAAAATCACGACAAATGTATTAGGGATTGTTCAGCTACCTAGTAGCTCAGAAAATGAAAATGTCATACCAGTTCAAGTGGTTACGAGAGCACAACTCAAAAGAAAGCTGATGAGAATCCAGAGACAAAGAACACGGAAAGTGACACGAGTCCAAAGACAGATGATGAACCAAAGGCAAATGCACCTAGTCAGAAAACCAAGAGCAAACGAAATAGTTGGAAAGCTAGAAAGACTAGGATGAAAGCACGCAGGGAACGAGAGCAAAAATCCTTAGCTGAGAAGCTTACCAAAGGTGAGGAGAAGATAAAACAACATGAGGAAAAGGAGGCACCTTATCTTACACATATGGTTAAACCTCTAGAAGAACCATCCATGGATGAGAAACCGAGAAGTGCTAGTTCAGGAGGATCTGTGTTGGTAGGGAAGGTTAATGAGACATTAGATGCCCTCTTGAAAGCCTATGATGTGAGTCTCAAAAACAACCAAACCCAAGAACACAGGTGGATGACATATCCCTATGCAGAACTAGAAAAGCAAAGGTTTGAAATGTGCCAGAAAATGATTCAAACATCCCAAGCTTTATTAGAACCACCTGTTGCAAAACCTGAGGATGTGATCCATGTCCTGCCTACACAAGTAATCCCACCAAACCAGGAACTAAAAGAGCCAGATTCTAGTCATGAGCACAGATCAAACCTCAAAGACTCAACATTACAACCAAGGATAGTACTGAATACCACGGATAACTCTTCCGAGGGATTTCACCAAGCTATACCTGAGGATTGTAAAGAGATAGATGGTCTTGACGAATTGTGGAAACAAGTCAGAGAGGCCAATGAAGCCGATGACCCAAGAAGACTAGTAGACAAGACTGGTTATGAACGAGGAGTGTTTCTACCACCAATAGAGGAATTTGAGACTGGATCTCAAATGAATCTAGACGTGCAATCGTATTGGGGCGACAAAGGATCTGTACAATCTATGGATAGCCAACCCCATTCGATAAGAACACTACCGTCCTACATGGGAGAGTACGAGACCAAGTCAGATGTGGTTGCAGTCCCATCACAGAGACTGTCTCTCAACAAGGCCATCGATTCAAAGGGGCTAGTACATATTCTATCTACCCCAGTCACCTGTACAATATTGTTAGCCGAGTTGCTCAGAATAAGACCAAACATGTGGACTAATGTGGGTAAATGTCTAGAGAAATTTGGTGTAAAAACCCTAATGACTCAAATCGAAGAAGGCATCAAAGAGCTTGAAATGCCTCAGCTAAATACTAGGCCAGTGCCATTAAACAAGGTAGGCGAGTATTACGAGGGAGAAGATGGAAACACCACCCTTCCTGTGGATTTCAATGATGTAAAAACCATGGCAATCCTTGACAGTGGAGCTGGTGTGGCCATTGCAACCAAAGAGGTTTGGAAAAAATGGGGAAAACCTGCCTTGATATCCACACGAATGACCCTGCAGCTTGCAGACGGACACAAGGAAAAGCCCCTAGGACTGCTAGAAAAAGTACTTGTTACTTCTTGTGGCATTGAATATGAACACACTTTTGCTGTTGTTGACTTTGGCAAGAAGAACAACTATGACATCATTTTGGGAAGACCATTCATGCGAGAATTGAAAATGGTCCAAGATTGGGGTTATGACCATATATACATGAGACATATGGAAACCATAACAAAGATAAACTTCAGGGACCATAGCTATAGGGATGTGACGAGAACACCGGTTGAGGAGTTTGATTCCGCCAGAGTAGCAGGATCGGAACTTCCAGCTTGGTTAGGTAAGCCTAAAGAACTGTGGATGTGTGGAGCTTCACAATGTGGTAGCTTGAAACGTGAGGAATGTATCCTAGAGCGGGTTATAGAGGATAGGGACTATATCCCAGAACCATTTCCTAAAGAAGAGTTAGAGCCTTTTGGATGGGAACACATCTTGGCTACTCTGGACGTGTGCGCCGTGGAGGATGCTCCCACACCAAAGTTTTGTGATGAAAATGGCTATGATGTCGTTCCTTATTTTGCAGTGAGTGTAATCCAGGAAAACAAAGAGATCCAGACATCAACAAGATCTCGAAATAAGGAGCAAACAAAGAAATGTGGAGAATCAAAAGATGAAGAAGACGACGAGTTCTATGAATCTGTAGAACACTTCGAGCTTCAAGAAGATCAACGATCCGGGAATCAATGTCATCGCTACACGAATAAAGTGCATCAAAAGTGGATTCCAAAGTCCTCGGTGAAGACACAGCCACCACAAGCATCCTCATACATGGCTCCTAATAAGGATGCAAAGACTCAGCTAGGAGGAATACGACCAGAGCAACGAGCTAACAATGCTCTAATCAATGGGCTAGAAAAGTCCTCCAAGAAACTACCACCCACGAGCAAACAGACAGTAACTTTCCACTACTAGCCAAAAAATCAAGGGAAAGTACAAGAAGTCAACCTTACTGAGGATAGTAGCGATAGTGATGAATCTTACGACATCCCCTATCATCAACTCAGGACATCACTATCACCAACCCCTTCAGCAACAACCATGACAGGTCAAAAGAACAGGACAACAAGTCAAAGCCAAAAAGCTCAAAAAATCTGGATACCAAAAAGCCAGATCAGCCAAAAACATATATGGATCAAGAAGACAAAGATCTCTAATGAAAAATCACAAGATCCAACACCAAAACAAAAACAAGGAAAGCGTGCACGAACGGGTAAGAATATCACAAAGTTGCAAGATTTCACAACTCAGGTTTGGGCTACAAAGAAGTTGATTCAAGCACAAAAAAGTTAGGAATTCATTTGGATTCCAAAACAACCACAGTATCAACTTTCAAAGCCTAAATCCCGTCCCCAACCATGAAGCGTACAAGGGTTGAAGCAAAGACCATTGTCGACTCACACAACGGGTTCCCAAACGAGCGTCAGCAACAAAACAACCAATAATCGCAAAGAAATGGATCCCAAAGAAGAACAACAAAACAACTGTCAGTGCATCGCCGCTTGAATTCTTACAATTCTTCCTACGATTACAGTACAATTAGAAGAGAGCAAGTCGCTTCAATCAAGCAACGATACAGGAGCGTCAAAGACCATTACATTGCTTAGAATAGGAAGCCTCACCAACAAATTCCAATAAACAAATTGCTTATACCCACATCTTGCACAACATAAATCTTTTCCATGCATTGACTGTGTATGCATAATAGGGCTACATTACAAGGCCTGCATAGGCACAACTTTTAATTGCCCAAGCACAACACATACCCTTTGCGATACCCTGTTGTAAAGGATGACTCCAAATAGGAAGGGGGGAGGCATTCCGAATGCGGACCTAACATTATGACTATTAGAGGGCAATGTTTTGTGAGATGCATTGAATTTTTGCGTTTTATTGTGATAAGTTTTTGACGAAATTTAGAGTTTAATTGTGATAAGTTTTTGATAAAATCCATATATGAGCCCCTAGGGACATGTGTATAGTGTACATAGCATTTAGATTTCCATTTGAATGATTTTTATTTTGTTGAGTTGTTTTAAGATTTTCTTTGTTTATTATTAATAAAAAATAAAAAAATCCATAATCCACATGAAGAAAAGACTGACGAGAGGCCTGAGCACTACAAAGAGAAGAAGGTACAGGAAAATGATGAAACTTCACGAAGTATGTCTCAGCAGCCACTACAATAGCCGAAGAACTTGTCACAAAGCAGTGTCAACATGCAACCGACAAGTCATACAAGTCAGAGTCGAGTAGCTAAGCCACAAAATGAGTGAGGTGTTAGTCCCAAAGCTTCAAGTAATATTCTCTGTGGTCTAAGCGTCTTAGATATTCTAGGTACTGCTCAAGTTGGAAGAGTTGAGCATATTTACGTTGTGTCTCTCATGCTGGTATAGGTGAGCAAAAGAGTTAAAGTCTAAGTACTTAAGTCTGGTGAAGTGAAGGAGAAGGTCCAAAAGACACTCACGTACTGAGCACAGTGAGATACGAGTGGAGAAACTTCTACATCGACAACCCTTCTTGGAAAGGTGGAAGCTATTGAGACATCTTTTGATGTCACATGTGCTACATTTATTCCTCGAAACACCTATCATCTCCTTCTTTCACATTGCATGCTTTTGGTGACAAATTTCTCATATCCATATAGAGTGTCCCATAATTGGCACTTGCATCAGGCACTCTTTCCATGTTTCACCCAAGCACTCACCTTTCATGAACATGTACTTCACGTTTAACTGCTCAACTCCAATAAGAGCGTATACCAAAGGCATTTAAGACCATATTAGATATTTTGGTAAAAATCTCACATGATGGGAATCTCCAAATCGACTAAATTCATGTAATTTGGGAATTTTCCACTTAAAGTGGGAAAAATTGAGGTGTGTGGTTAGTAAATAAAGTGAAAATCTCATAGGATTGTGGTGTTGATAAACACCAAAAGTCAAGAAGATGAACAACACATGGATCTGAATAATAACTACGAATTACATAAAACAAAGGAAGATACAAAAAAGATTTTGTTTACAAATTGACTATTATAGTCACAATAGAAGCTCCACATAATTCTACTCCACATTTGATACCATATATGAACTTTGATCCAAGTGTGGTTGATGTGCACGAGTGAGGCCTTCTTTGGCTTTTAGAGCATGTCTTTCTGGAATCTTTATTCTAGAAAATGGTCCTTCTTTGTTGGGTCTCCAGGACCAAACAATTGCATCTACAGTTTCCCACACTTGTGGGTCCTTATAGTTGACAGCCCAATAACCCTTCCAACAATTACTGTAAGCTTGAGTATCTGTCATCCCACTTTTTCTCGCGCAAGGTGCCCAATATTGAATCAAGAGTTTTCTATAGTTTGGTGATGTAGGCTCATTATCAATGTCAGATAAAGCCATTGCAAGCCACACTGGATAGATTTCTGTGTCACTCGGAACAAGCATAATAAAGTCACCTTGGTGCACATCAGACATAGGGTCAAAATCTTCCCTTGGCCTATCTCGTTGAGGCCCACAAAAATGATCGTTCAACTCTTCAAGGCCTAGGAATCTTTCTGCTCCTTGTTGCAAATTCATTGTAGTGCTTTGTAGGTGAGAATATTCTTGAGTTTTTGGCCAAAACATTTCATACAAGACTCCCTCTGATATGATTGCTTTTCCAATCTCTTCAATTACCTTACTCCAATAATCTATCACGGGTCTATAATATCGCGGAATACTTGAACCATTCCCTAATTTTTTCCAAAATTTTATATAGTTCTTTAGCCCCAAAATGACTTCTTCGTGGGCCTTGACATACTCCGCCATTGGTACTAGAGGTGGATCTCCATGTGGTAACATTGGCTTGCCTTGTGTGTCTGTTTTCCAAAGGCGAATACTTCCACTCCAACTTGATACACCTACATGTGCCTTATATTGCATCATTGGTGTCTCATCCTGCATAAAGAACCTGAACTGAAGCGGTTTGGAATGTCCAACAAGTATGTCTTGTCCATCACAAAGATAGCCATCACAATATTGCTTGAAATCGGGGATCTTTGTGAGAAAAAATGGAGCTAGAGATGAAGATGAGTTGTTTCGTAATGTATCCATCAAATGTGGCAAAGTATAGGTTTGTGTAACTCTCAAATTCTTTGAAAACCTACTAAACATGGCATCTATGTCCTCATGTGTATGCCCAACCATTAAAAATCCCAGCTAGATGGTTTTGAAAACACCCCTTGCAACAAACATTGACAAATAGGCAAATAAGTATCGATTTTTGTTTTCCCCTGCACAATTATCCAATTGTAGCAACAAGTTATCTGGCAACCTGCAAAATGTTGACCCCAATTCCTCTTCTGTGATTTCTGACGACTACACAATGGGCTCTTTTCCATCACTCAAGTTATTGTAGTCCAAGGCATCCCTTGAGTTCAAAGCATGTAGTACTGAAATATTGCTCCTTGGAAGTCCATTTGTTACTAGATCACCAAGAGAATGCTTATCTATCCTCTCTAGGTTATGTAAACAATTAGCAATTGAGCCAATTGTAAGATTTGGATCAGCTGGCCACAAACCATTCAAGACAAAGTGTCCGTAATGACCTTATCCATGTCCATGAGAGATCATGCCAATCAATGCCACCTGCAGATTATATCCTGAATCCACACCCTTAGGAACAATGCATAATCTAGGAATGGCAGTCTTCTTTTGATCCATCTTATCATGGATTATGCATACATATTTTTGTGGTTGAGTTTCTGAATACGTGCGCCATGCATAATATAGGCTTCTGCAACTCTTTTGTTGTGCCATGTGAACTTCTCTCTCCCTCAAGAGAAGAGCTCTCTCTTCAAGAGAAGGTTTAGCTTCTAACCTTGCCTTGATTGAGCTACAAATATTGCACTTAGAGAACTCACTCGTCTTTGTTAAAGGGACATGTGGGTACTCTTTGTTCCAAATTCTACCAAAAGAAGATTGGGATAGCTTCTTCTCATAGCCCATTTGGTCAAGTGTCGTGTTGATTTCACATAAAATATCCACTTGTTTGTATGTTGATGGAATCACCAATTGAGTCTCTCTTGAGCCATCTAGCAGTGTTCTACTTCTATGTGGCATCTTCTCAGAGTTGTTTTCCACAAACTCATTTAGTAGTGCTCTTGCTAAACTAGTATGTTGAAGTCCCCTTCTCAATGTACATGTGTTCCCATGTACATATTGGCGCACACCATTTTCAAAGTTCTCCTTGTATCGATAAAATGATGTCTTTGGTATTCCATGTAGCTCATACCATGCTCTATAACAAACAATAGACCCATTTAGCCTGAATTGGTATCGTGACTTCTCATCTTTCTGATAACATATAGAAAGAACATCATAAACATAATTAGTGCGTGATTTTTGAGACTCTCCCCAAAATTGTTGTCGTAACCTTGTCACCATATCACGACCTACAAACTGGCAACATTTTTGTGCACAACAATCAATACATGATACCCTTTGAATTGATTTGTTTGAAAGGTAAAAAGTGGAAGCTGGTGCTGCTTTTGATTTTTGAGTCATGTTCATGAAAGTGTATTGTCTCTTCCTTGACAACTGGACAACATTACTCCCATCAAGTTTTTTTCCAACATTGTCATCGTTGGATACATCCTCATATGTAGCATGCATGCCATCAACAGGAACAAAGCATTGTAATGGGCTCCCATTCAACATTGTTGTCTGCTTGATGGGCCACTTTAGCAAAGTGATGCTACCCACTTCAACCACATCATCAATGCTTGCATTTTCTCTTTCAATACCCACACCCACACAATCATGACCAAGTTCCTGAAAGTTGACATAATCATGTGGAAATACATATAAGATGGTCCCTTCATTCATGGTTTGCATCATTGTGTCATCTTTTAAAAGGACCCTCTGATTTCTCCAAGACTCTCGAATCACTGCTTCAAATTATGGGCTTGTCATAGGTATTGCATCTGTAACTAGAGGATCAGAATGATCATGTTCTTCATCACCATTGTAGCTTTCCTGTGGATCAATTAAGTTCCCATTTAATACAAAAGATTTCAAAAGAAGCTTTGACCATCGAACAACACTCCATAATGAGCCTTGGAGAGATGAAGTATCCATTGTAGAAAAAGGTAGGACCACATCCTTCAAGCATTCCTCCACTAGTATGGAGACATTTCCCTGTCCTATCTTTGTACCACCAAAAGTGGAATCTCGATCTGTTCTACACACACAACCAATACCAACAATTTCATTGTCAAGTATCATATGTACTTTCTCCCCAGATTCGAAGTCCATCCTGTAAGTCAAAAAGATTATATTGTTAAATCCATAGTTATAAAAAAAAACTCTTTCAAACAAAAAATCATGCTACAACATGAAAAAGGTTTGCATAGGTTGGACAAATGGTGAACCTTGAGACCAAATCCTCCTTACTATATTAATGGAAGCAAGGTTGGAAATTATGGTGGATCTTGAAACCAAAGCATCCTTGCTATATTAGAGCATAGGTTGGGCAAGTGGTGGACCTAGTTGTAATATCCACTGCCACCTATCAACTACTATAGGACTATGCTTTCCAATGTCCAAGTATCCCTTGAGTCTTTCAAAGTTGAACACGTGGTGGACCTTGAAACAAAAATCGCCTTTCTATATCAGATCATAGCTTGGACAAGTGGTGGACCTAGTTATAATGCCCAATATCCAACGTGAAATACCTTAAGACCTTGCTACCTTGCTTGCCAATGTTTACATAGCCCCTCATTTATTTAATGCAAGCAAGGTTGGACAAGTGGTGGACCTTGAAACCAAAGCCTCTTTGCTATATGAGAGCATACGTTGGACCTAGTTGTAATACCCACTGCCACCTATCAACTACTATAGGACTATGCTTTCCAATGTCCAAGTATCCCTTGAGTCTTTCAAGGTTGAACACGTGGTGGACCTTGAAACGAAAATCCCCTTTCTATATCAGAGCATAGCTTGGACAAGTGGTGGACCGAGTTATAATGCCCAATATCCAAGGTGAAATACCTTAGGACCTTGCTACATTGCTTGCCAATTCTTACGTAGCCCCTCATTTCTTGAAGGGAAGCAAGGTTGGACAAATGGTGGACCTTGAAACCAAAGCCTCTTTGCTATATTAGAGCATAGGTTGGACCTAGTTGTAATACCCACTTCCACCTATCAACTACTATAGGACTATACTTCCAATGTCCAAGTATGTCTTGAGTCTTGCAAGGTTGAACACGTGGTGGTCCTTCAAACGAAAATCTCCTTTCTATATCAGAGCATAGCTTGGACAAGTGGTGGAGCTAGTTATAATGCCCAATATCCAAGGTGAAATACCTTAGGACCTTGCTACCTTGCTTACCAATGTTTACATAGCCCCTCATTTCTTTAATGGAAGCAAGGTTGGACAACTAGTGGACCTTGAAACCAAAGCCTATTTGCTATATTAGAGCATAGGTTGGACCTAGTTGTAATACCCACTCCCACCTATCAACTACTATAGGACTATGCTTTCAAATGACCAAGTATCGCTTGAGTCTTTCAAGGTTGAACACGTGGTGGACCTTGAAACGAAAATCCCCTTTCTATATCAGAGCATAGCTTGGGCAAGTGGTGGACCTAGTTATAATGCCCAATATCCAAGGTGAAATACCTTAGGACCTTGCTACCTTGCTTACCAATGTTTACGTAGCCCTTCATTTCTTTAATGGAAGCAAGGTTGGACATGCGGTGGACCTTGAAACCAAAGACTCTTTGCTATATGAGAGCATAGGTTGGACCTAGTTGTAATACCCACTGCCACCTATCAACTACTATAGGACTATGATTTCCAATGTCCAAGTATCCCTTGAGTCTTTCAAGGTTGAACACGTGGTGGACCTTAAAACGAAAATCCCCTTTCTGTATCAGAGCATAGCTTGGAAGTGTGGTGGACCTAGTTATAATTCCCAATATCCAAGGTGAAATACCTTAGGACGTTGCTACCTTGCTTGCCAATGTTTATGTAGCCCCTCATTTCTTGAATGGAAGCAAGGTTGGACAACTAGTGGACCTTGAAACCAAAGACTCTTTGCTATATGAGAGCATAGGTTGGACCTAGTTGTAATATCCACTGCCACTTATCAACTACTATAGGACTATGCTTTCCAATGTCCAAGTATCGCTTGAGTCTTTCAAGGTTGAACACGTGGTGGACCTTGAAACGAAAATCCCCTTTCTATATTAGAGCATAGCTTGGACAAGTGGTGGACCTAGTTATAATGCCCAATATCCAAGGTGAAATACCTTAGGACCCTTCTACCTTGCTTGCCAATGTTTACGTAGCCCCTCATTTCTTTAATGGAAGCAAGGTTGGACAAGTGGTGGAACTTGAAACCAAAGCCTGTTTATTATATGAGAGCATAGGTTGGACCTAGTTGTAATACCCACTGCCACCTATCAACTTCTATAGGACAATGTTTTTGAATGTCCAAGTATCCCTTGAGTCTTTCAAGGTTGAACACGTGGTGGACCTTGAAATGAAAATCCCCTTTCTATATCAGAGCATAGCTTGGACAAGTGGTGGACCGAGTTATAATTCCCAATATCCAAGGTGAAATACCTTAGGACCTTGCTACATTGCTTGCCAATTTTTACGTAGCCCCTCATTTCTTGAAGGGAAGCAAGGTTGGACAAATGGTGGACCTTGAAACCAAAGCCTCTTTGCTATATGAGAGCATAGGTTGGATGTAGTTGTAATACCCACTGCCACCTATCAACGACTATATGACTATGCATTCCAATGTCCAAGTATCCCTTGAGTCTTGCAAGGTTGAACACGTGGTGGACCTTGAAACGGAAATCCCCAAGTTCTATATCAGAGCATAGCTTGGAGAAGTGGTGGACCTAGTTATAATGCCCAATATCCAAGGTGAAATACCTTAGGACCTTGCTACCTTGCTTGCCAATGTTCACGTAGCCCTTCATTTCTTTAATGGAAGCTAGGTTGGACAAGCGGTGGACCTTGAAACCAAAGCCTCTTTGCTATATGAGAGTATAGGTTGGACCTAGTTGTAATACCCACAACCACCTATCAACTACTATAGGACTATGATTTCCAATGTCCAAGTCTCCCTTAAGTCTTTCAAGGTTGAACACGTGGTGGACCTTGAAACGAAAATCCCCTTTCTATATCAGAGCATAGCTTCGACAAGTGTTGGACCTAGTTATAATGCCCAATATCCAAGGTGAAATACCTGAGGACCTTGCTACCTTGCTTACCAATGTTTACGTAGCCCCTCATTTCTTTAATGAAAGCAAGGTTGGACAAGTGGTGGACCTTGAAACCAAAGCCTGTTTGCTATATTAGAGCATAGGTTGGACATAGTTGTAATACCCACTCCCACCTATCAACTACTATAGGACTATGCTTTCCAATGTCCAAGTATTCCTTGTGTCTTGCAAGGTTGAACACGTGGTGGACCTTGAAACGAAAATCCCCAACTTCTATATCAGAGCATAGCTTGGACAAGTGGTGGACCTAGTTATAATGCCCAATATCCAAGGTGAAATACTTTAGGACCTTGCTACCTTGCTTGCCAATGTTTACGTAGCCCATCATTTTTTTAATGGAAGCAAGGTTGGACAAGCGGTGGACCTTGAAACCAAAGCCTCTTTGCTATATGAGAGCATAGGTTGGACCTAGTTGTAATACCCACTGTCACCTATCAACTACTATAGGACTATGCTTTCCAATGTCCAAGTATCCCTTGAGTCTTGTAGGGTTGAACACATGGTGGACTTTGAAACGAAAATTGCCTTTTTATAACTGAGCATAGCTTGGACAAGTGGTGGACCTAGTTATAATGCCCAATATCCAAGGTAAAATAACTTAGGACCTTGCTACCTTGCTTGCCAATGTTTACGTAGCCCTTCATTTCTTTAATGGAAGTAGGGTTGGACAAGTGGTGGACCTTGAAACCAAAGCCTCTTTGCTATACAAGAGCATAGGTTACACCTAGTTGTAATACCCACTGCCATCTATCAACTACTATATGACTATGCATTCCAATGTCCAAGTATCCCTTGAATCTTGCAAGGTTGAACACGTGGTGGACCTTGAAACGGAAATCCTCAAGTTCTATATCAGAGCATAGCTTGGACAAGTGGTGGACCTAGTTATAATGCCCAATATCCAAGGTGAAATACCTTAGGACCTTGCTACCTTCCTTGCCAATGTTCACGTAGCCCTTCATTTCATTAATGGAAGCATGGTTGGACAAGCGGTGGACCTTGAAACCAAAGCCTCTTTGCTATATGAGAGCATAGGTTGGACTTAGTTGTAATACCCACAGCCACCTATCAACTACTATAGGACTATGATTTCCAATGTCCACGTCTCCCTTGAGTCTTTCAAGGTTGAACACGTGGTGGACCTTGAAACGAAAATCCCCTTTCTATATCAGAGCATAGCTTCGACAAGTGTTGGACCTAGTTATAATGTCCAATATCCAAGGTGAAATACCTTAGGACCTTGATACCTTCTTGCCAATGTTTACGTAGCCCCTCATTTCTTTAATGGAAGCAAGCTTGGACAAGTGGTGGCCCTTGAAACCAAATCCTCTTTGCTATATGAGAGCATAGGTTGGACCTAGTTATAATACCCACTGCCACCTATCAACTACTATAGGACTATGCTTTCCAATGTCCAAGTATCCCTTGAGTCTTGCAAGGTTGAACACGTGGTGGACCATGAAACGAAAATCCCCTTTCTATATCAGAGCATAGCTTGGAGAAGTGGTGGACCTAGTTATAATGCCCAACATCCAATGTGAAATACGTTAGCACCTTGCTACCTTACTAGCCAATGTTTACGTAGCCCCTCATTTATTTAAGGGAAGCAACGTTGGACAAGTGGTGGACCTTGAAACCAAAGCCTCTTTGCTATATGAGAGCATAGGTTGAACCTAGTTGTAATACCCACTGCCACCTATCAACTACTATAGGACTATGCTTTCCAATGTCCAAGTATCCCATGAGTTTTGCAAGGTTAAACACGTGGTGGACTTTGAAACAAAAATCCCCTTTCTATATCAGAGCATAGCTTGGACAAGTGGTGGACCTAGTTATAATGCCCAATATCCAAGGTGAAATAATTTAGGACCTTGCTACCATGCTTGCCAATGTTTACGTAGCCCTTCATTTCTGTAATGGAAGCAAGGTTGGACAAGTGGTGAACCTTGAAACCAAAGCCTCTTTGCTATATGAGAGCATAGGTTGGACCTAGTTGTAATACCCACAGCCACCTATCAACTACTATAGGACTATGATTTCCAATGTCCAAGTATCCCTTGAGTCTTTCAAGGTTGAACACGTGGTGGACCTTGAAACGAAAATCCCCTTTCTATATCAGAGCATAGCTTGGACAAGTGGTGGACCTAGTTATAATGTCCAATATCCAAGGTGAAATACCTTAGGACCTTGCTACCTTGCTTGCCAATGTTTACGTAGCCCCTCATTTCTTTAATGGAAGCAAGGTTGGACAAGTGGTGGACCTTGAAACCAAAGCCTCTTTGCTATATGAGAGCATAGGTTGGACCTAGGTTTAATACCCACTGCCACCTATCAACTACTATAGGACTATGCTTTCCAATGTCCAAGTATCCCTTGAGTCTTGCAAGGTTGAACACGTGGTGGACCCTGAAACGAAAATCCCCTTTCTATATCAGAGCATAGCTTGGACAAGTGTTGGACCGAGTTATAATGCCCAATATCCAAGGTGAAATACCTTAGGACCTTGCTACCTTGCTGGCCAATGTTTACGTAACCCCTCATTTATTCAATGGAAGCAAGGTTGGACAAGTGGTGGACCTTGAAACCAAAGCCTCTTTGCTATATGCGAGCATAGGTTGGACCTAGTTGTAATACCCACAACCACCTATCAACTACTATAGGACTATGCTTTCCAATGTCCAAGTATCCCTTGCGTCTTTCAAGGTTGAACACGTGGTGGACCTTGAAACGAAAATCCCCTTTCTATATCAGAGCATAGCTTGGACAAGTGGTGGACCGAGTTATAATGCCCAATATCCAAGGTGAAATACCTTAGGACCTTGCTACATTGCTTGCCAATTTTTTCGTAGCCCCTCATTTCTTTAATGGAAGCAAGGTTGGACAAATGGTGGACCTTGAAACCAAAGCCTCTTTGCTATATATTAGAGCATAGGTTGGACCTAGTTGTAATATCCACTGCCACTTATCAACTACTATAGGACTATGCTTTCCAATGTCCAAGTATCGCTTGAGTCTTTCAAGGTTGAACACGTGGTGGACCTTGAAACGAAAATCCCCTTTCTATATTAGAGCATAGCTTGGAGAAGTGGTGGAGCTAGTTATAATGCCCAATATCCAAGGTGAAATACCTGAGGACCTTGCTACCTTGCTTACCAATGTTTACGTAGCCCCTCATTTCTTTAATGAAAGCAAGGTTGGACAAGTGGTGGACCTTGAAACCAAAACCTGTTTGCTATATTAGAGCATAGGTTGGACCTAGTTGTAATACCCACTCCCACCTATCAACTACTATAGGACTATGCTTTCCAATGTCCAAGTATCCCTTGTGTCTTGCAAGGTTGAACACGTGGTGGACCTTGAAACGAAAATCCCCAAGTTCTATATCAGAGCATAGCTTGGACAAGTGGTGGACCGAGTTATAATTCCCAATATCCAAGGTGAAATACCTTAGGACCTTGCTACATTGCTTGCCAATTTTTACGTAGCCCCTCATTTCTTGAAGGGAAGCAAGGTTGGACAAATGGTGGACCTTGAAACCAAATCCTCTTTGCTATATGAGAGCATAGGTTGGACCTAGTTGTAATACCCACAGCCACCTATCAACTACTATAGGACTATGCTTTCCAATGTCCAAGTATCCCTTGGGTCTTGCAAGGTTGAACACGTGGTGGCCCTTGAAAGGAAAATCCCCTTTCTATATCAGAGCATAGCTTTGACAAATGTTGAACCTAGTTATCATACCCAATATCCAAGGTGAAATACCTTAGGACCTTGCTACCTTGCTTGCCAATGTTCACGTAGCCCTTCATTTCTTTAATGGAAGCTAGGTTGGACAAGTGGTGGACCTTGAAACCAAAGCCTCTTTGCTATATGAGAGTATAGGTTGGACCTAGTTGTAATACCCACAGCCACCTATCAACTACTATAGGACTATGATTTCCAATGTCCAAGTCTCCCTTAAGTCTTTCAAGGTTGAACACGTGGTGGACCTTGAAACGAAAATCCCCTTTCTATATCAGAGCATAGCTTCGACAAGTGTTGGACCTAGTTATAATGTCCAATATCCAAGGTGAAATACCTTAGGACCTTGCTACCTTGCTTGCCAATGTTTACGTAGCCCCTCATTTCTTCAATGGAAGCAAGGTTGGACAAGTGTTGGACCTTGAAACCAAAGCCTCTTTGCTATATGAGAGCATAGGTTGGACCTAGTTGTAATACCCACTGCCACCTATCAACTACTATAGGACTATGCTTTCCAATGTCCAAGTATCCCTTGTGTCTTGCAAGGCTGAACACGTGGTGGACCTTGAAACGAAAATCCCCAACTTCTATATCAGAGCATAGCTTGGACAAGTGGTGGACCTAGTTATAATGCCCAATATCCAAGGTGAAATACTTTAGGACCTTGCTACCTTGCTTGCCAATGTTTACGTAGCCCTTCATTTTTTTAATGGAAGCAAGGTTGGACAAGCGGTGGAGCTTGAAACCAAAGCCTCTTTGCTATATGAGAGCATAGGTTGCACCTAGTTGTAATACCCACTGCCACCTATCAACTACTATAGGACTATGCTTTCAATTGTCCAAGTATCCCTTGAGTCTTGTAGGGTTGAACACGTGGTGGACTTTGAAACGAAAATTGCCTTTTTATATCTGAGCATAGCTTGGACAAGTGGTGGACCTAGTTATAATGCCCAATATCCAAGGTAAAATAACTTAGGACCTTGCTACCTTGCTTGCCAATGTTTACGTAGCCCTTCATTTCTTTAATGGAAGTAGGGTTAAACAAGTGGTGGACCTTGAAACCAAAGCCTCTTTGCTATACAAGAGCATAGGTTGCACCTAGTTGTAATACCCACTGCCATCTATCAACTACTATATGACTATGCATTCCAATGTCCAAGTATCCCTTGAGTCTTGCAAGGTTGAACACGTGGTGGACCTTGAAACGGAAATCCTCAAGTTCTATATCAGAGCATAGCTTGGACAAGTGGTGGACCTAGTTATAATGCCCAATATCCAAGGTGAAATACCTTAGGACCTTGCTACCTTCCATGCCAATGTTCACGTAGCCCTTCATTTCATTAATGGAAGCATGGTTGGACAAGCGGTGGACCTTGAAACCAAAGCCTCTTTGCTATATGAGAGCATAGGTTGGACTTAGTTGTAATACCCACAGCCACCTATCAACTACTATAGGACTATGATTTCCAATGTCCAAGTCTCCCTTGAGTCTTTCAAGGTTGAACACGTGGTGGACCTTGAAACGAAAATCCCCTTTCTATATCAGAGCATAGCTTCGACAAGTGTTGGACCTAGTTATAATGTCCAATATCCAAGGTGAAATACCTTAGGACCTTGCTACCTTTCTTGCCAATGTTTACGTAGCCCCTCATTTCTTTAATGGAAGCAAGCTTGGACAAGTGGTGGCCCTTGAAACCAAATCCTCTTTGCTATATGAGAGCATAGGTTGGACCTAGTTATAATACCCACTGCCACCTATCAACTACTATAGGACTATGCTTTCCAATGTCCAAGTATCCCTTGAGTCTTGCAAGGTTGAACACGTGGTGGACCTTGAAACGAAAATCCCCTTTCTATATCAGAGCATAGCTTGGACAAGTGGTGGACCTAGTTATAATGCCCAACATCCAAGGTGAAATACCTTAGCACCTTGCTACCTTACTAGCCAATGTTTACGTAGCCCCTCATTTATTTAAGGGAAGCAACGTTGGACAAGTGGTGGACCTTGAAACCAAAGCCTCTTTGCTATATGAGAGCATAGGTTGAACCTAGTTGTATTACCCACTGCCACCTATCAACTACTATAGGACTATGCTTTCCAATGTCCAAGTATCCCTTGAGTTTTGCAAGGTTGAACACGTGGTGGACTTTGAAACAAAAATCCCCTTTCTATATCAGAGCATAGCTTGGACAAGTGGTGGACCTAGTTATAATGCCCAATATCCAAGGTGAAATAATTTAGGACCTTGCTACCATGCTTGCCAATGTTTACGTAGCCCTTCATTTCTGTAATGGAAGCAAGGTTGGACAAGTGGTGAACCTTGAAACCAAAGCCTCTTTGCTATATGAGAGCATAGGTTGGACCTAGTTGTAA
Organism: Adiantum capillus-veneris; assembly: GCF_014529385.1. NCBI lineage: Eukaryota > Viridiplantae > Streptophyta > Polypodiopsida > Polypodiales > Pteridaceae > Adiantum > Adiantum capillus-veneris. The sequence goes on from NC_140952.1 coordinate 139,208,667, forward strand.
TACCCACAGCCACCTATCAACTACTATAGGACTATGATTTCCAATGTCCAAGTATCCCTTGAGTCTTGCAAGGTTGAACACGTGGTGGACCTTGAAACGAAAATCCCCTTTCTATATCAGAGCATAGCTTGGACAAGTGGTGGACCTAGTTATAATGTCCAATATCCAAGGTGAAATACCTTAGGACCTTGCTACCTTGCTTGCCAATGTTTACGTAGCCCCTCATTTCTTTAATGGAAGCAAGGTTGGACAAGTGGTGGACCTTGAAACCAAAGCCTCTTTGCTATATGAGAGCATAGGTTGGACCTAGGTTTAATACCCACTGCCACCTATCAACTACTATAGGACTATGCTTTCCAATGTCCAAGTATCCCTTGAGTCTTGCAAGGTTGAACATGTGGTGGACCCTGAAACGAAAATCCCCTTTCTATATCAGAGCATAGCTTGGACAAGTGTTGGACCGAGTTATAATGCCCAATATCCAAGGTGAAATACCTTAGGACCTTGCTACCTTGCTGGCCAATGTTTACGTAACCCCTCATTTATTCAATGGAAGCAAGGTTGGACAAGTGGTGGACCTTGAAACCAAAGCCTCTTTGCTATATGCGAGCATAGGTTGGACCTAGTTGTAATACCCACTACCACCTATCAACTACTATAGGTCTATGCTTTCCAATGTCCAAGTATCCCTTGCGTCTTTCAAGGTTGAACACGTGGTGGACCTTGAAACGAAAATCCCCTTTCTATATCAGAGCATAGCTTGGACAAGTGGTGGACCGAGTTATAATGCCCAATATCCAAGGTGAAATACCTTAGGACCTTGCTACATTTCTTGCCAATTTTCACGTAGCCCCTCATTTCTTTAATGGAAGCAAGGTTGGACAAATGGTGGACCTTGAAACCAAAGCCTCTTTGCTATATATTAGAGCATAGGAAGGACCTAGTTGTAATATCCACTGCCACTTATCAACTACTATAGGACTATGCTTTCCAATGTCCAAGTATCGCTTGAGTCTTTCAAGGTTGAACACGTGGTGGACCTTGAAACGGAAATCCCCTTTCTATATTAGAGCATAGCTTGGAGAAGTGGTGGAGCTAGTTATAATGCCCAATATCCAAGGTGAAATACTTGAGGACCTTGCTACCTTGCTTACCAATGTTTACGTAGCCCCTCATTTCTTTAATGAAAGCAAGGTTGGACAAGTGGTGGAACTTGAAACCAAAACCTGTTTGCTATATTAGAGCATAGGTTGGACCTAGTTGTAATACCCACTCCCACCTATCAACTACTATAGGACTATGCTTTCCAATGTCCAAGTATCCCTTGTGTCTTGCAAGGTTGAACACGTGGTGGACCTTGAAACGAAAATCCCCTTTCTATATCAGAGCATAGCTTGGACAAGTGGTGGACCGAGTTATAATTCCCAATATCCAAGGTGAAATACCTTAGGACCTTGCTACATTGCTTGCCAATTTTTACGTAGCCCCTCATTTCTTTAATGGAAGCAAGGTTGGACAAGTGGTGGACCCTGAAACCAAAGCCTCTTTGCTATATGAGAGCATAGGTTGGATGTAGTTGTAATACCCACTGCCACCTATCAACGACTATATGACTATGCATTCCAATGTCCAAGTATCCCTTGAGTCTTGCAAGGTTGAACACGTGGTGGACCTTGAAACGGAAATCCCCAAGTTCTATATCAGAGCATAGCTTGGAGAAGTGGTGGACCTAGTTATAATGCCCAATATCCAAGGTGAAATACCTGAGGACCTTGCTACCTTGCTTACCAATGTTTACGTAGCCCCTCATTTTTTTAATGGAAGCAAGGTTGGACAAGCGGTGGACCTTGAAACCAAAGCCTCTTTGCTATATGAGAGCATAGGTTGGACCTAGTTGTAATACCCACAGCCACCTATCAACTACTATAGGACTATGATTTCCAATGTCCAAGTATCCCTTGAGTCTTGCAAGGTTGAACACGTGGTGGACCTTGAAACGAAAATCCCCTTTCTATATTAGAGCATAGCTTGGACAAGTGGTGGACCTAGTTATAATGTAAAATATCCAAGGTGAAATACCTTAGGACCTTGCTACCTTGCTTGCCAATGTTTACGTAGCCCCTCATTTCTTTAATGGAAGCAAGGTTGGACAAGTGGTGGACCTTGAAACCAAAGCCTCTTTGCTATATGAGAGCATAGGTTGGACCTAGGTTTAATACCCACTGCCACCTATCAACTACTATAGGACTATGCTTTCCAATGTCCAAGTATCCCTTGAGTCTTGCAAGGTTGAACACGTGCTGGACCCTGAAACAAAAATCCCCTTTCTATATCAGAGCATAGCTTGGACAAGTGTTGAACCGAGTTATAATGCCCAATATCCAAGGTGAAATACCTTAGGACCTTGCTACCTTGCTGGCCAATGTTTACGTAACCCCTCATTTATTCAATGGAAGCAAGGTTGGACAAGTGGTGGACCTTGAAACCAAAGCCTCTTTGCTATATGCGAGCATAGGTTGGACCTAGTTGTAATACCCACTACCACCTATCAACTACTATAGGACTATGCTTTCCAATGTCCAAGTATCCCTTGCGTCTTTCAAGGTTGAACACGTGGTGGACCTTGAAACGAAAATCCCCTTTCTATATCAGAGCATAGCTTGGACAAGTGGTGGACCGAGTTATAATGCCCAATATCGAAGGTGAAATACCTTAGGACCTTGCTACATTGCTTGCCAATTTTTACGTAGCCCCTCATTTGTTTAATGGAAGCAAGGTTGGACAAATGGTGGACCTTGAAACCAAAGCCTCTTTGCTATATATTAGAGCATAGGTTGGACCTAGTTGTAATATCCACTGCCACTTATCAACTACTATAGGACTATGCTTTCCAATGTCCAAGTATCGCTTGAGTCGTTCAAGGTTGAACACGTGGTGGACCTTGAAACAAAAATCCCCTTTCTATATTAGAGCGTAGCTTGGAGAAGTGGTGGAGCTAGTTATAATGCCCAATATCCAAGGTGAAATACCTGAGGACCTTGCTACCTTGCTTACCAATGTTTACGTAGCCCCTCATTTCTTTAATGAAAGCAAGGTTGGACAAGTGGTGGACCTTGAAACCAAAACCTGTTTGCTATATTAGAGCATAGGTTGGACCTAGTTGTAATACCCACTCCCACCTATCAACTACTATAGGACTATGCTTTCCAATGTCCAAGTATCCCTTGTGTCTTGCACGGTTGAACACGTGGTGGACCTTGAAACGAAAATCCCCAAGTTCTATATCAGAGCATAGCTTGGACAAGTGGTGGACCGAGTTATAATTCCCAATATCCAAGGTGAAATACCTTAGGACCTTGCTACATTGCTTGCCAATTTTTACGTAGCCCCTCATTTCTTGAAGGGAAGCAGGGTTGGACAAATGGTGGACCTTGAAACCAAAGCCTCTTTGCTATATGAGAGCATAGGTTGGATGTAGTTGTAATACCCACTGCCACCTATCAACGACTATATGACTATGCATTCCAATGTCCAAGTATCCCTTGAGTCTTGCAAGGTTGAACACGTGGTGGACCTTGAAACGAAAATCCCCAAGTTCTATATCAGAGCATAGCTTGGAGAAGTGGTGGACCTAGTTATAATGCCCAATATCCAAGGTGAAATACCTTAGGACCTTGCTACCTTGCTTGCCAATGTTCACGTAGCCCTTCATTTCATTAATGGAAGCAAGGTTGGACAAGCGGTGGACCTTGAAACCAAAGCCTCTTTGCTATATGAGAGTATAGGTTGGACCTAGTTGTAATACCCACAGCCACCTATCAACTACTATAGGACTATGATTTCGAATGTCCAAGTCTCCCTTAAGTCTTTCAAGGTTGAACACGTGGTGGACCTTGAAACGAAAATCCCCTTTCTATATCAGAGCATAGCTTCGACAAGTGTTGGACCTAGTTATAATGTCCAATATCCAAGGTGAAATACCTTAGGACCTTGCTACCTTGCTTGCCAATGTTTACGTAGCCCCTCATTTCTTTAATGGAAGCAAGGTTGCACAAGTGTTGGACCTTGAAACCAAAGCCTCTTTCCTATATGAGAGCATAGGTTGGACCTAGTTGTAATACCCACTGCCACCTATCAACTACTATAGGACTATGCTTTCCAATGTCCAAGTATCCCTTGTGTCTTGCAAGGCTGAACACGTGGTGGACCTTGAAACGAAAATCCCCAACTTCTATATCAGAGCATAGCTTGGACAAATGGTGGACCTAGTTATAATGCCCAATATCCAAGGTGAAATACTTTAGGACCTTGCTACCTTGCTTGCCAATGTTTACGTAGCCCTTCATTTTTTTAATGGAAGCAAGGTTGGACAAGCGGTTGAGCTTGAAACCAAAGCCTCTTTGCTATATGAGAGCATAGGTTGGACCTAGTTGTAATACCCACTGCCACCTATCAACTACTATAGGACTATGCTTTCCAATGTCCAAGTATCCCTTGAGTCTTGTAGGGTTGAACACGTGGTGGACTTTGAAACGAAAATTGCCTTTTTATATCTGAGCATAGCTTGGACAAGTGGTGGACCTAGTTATAATGCCCAATATCCAAGGTAAAATAACTTAGGACCTTGCTACCTTGCTTGCTAATGTTTACGTAGCCCTTCATTTCTTTAATGGAAGTAGGGTTGGACAAGTGGTGGACCTTGAAACCAAAGCCTCTTTGCTATACAAGAGCATAGGTTGCACCTAGTTGTAATACCCACTGCCATCTATCAACTACTATATGACTATGCATTCCAATGTCCAAGTATCCCTTGAGTCTTGCAAGGTTGAACACGTGGTGGACCTTGAAACGGAAATCCTCAAGTTCTATATCAGAGCATAGCTTGGACATGTGGTGGACCTAGTTATAATGCCCAATATCCAAGGTGAAATACCTTAGGACCTTGCTACCTTCCTTGCCAATGTTCACGTAGCCCTTCATTTCATTAATGGAAGCATGGTTGGACAAGCGGTGGACCTTGAAACCAAAGCCTCTTTGCTATATGAGAGCATAGGTTGGACTTAGTTGTAATACCCACAGCCACCTATCAACTACTATAGGACTATGATTTCCAATGTCCAAGTCTCCCTTGAGTCTTTCAAGGTTGAACACGTGGTGGACCTTGAAACGAAAATCCCCTTTCTATATCAGAGCATAGCTTCGACAAGTGTTGGACCTAGTTATAATGTCCAATATCCAAGGTGAAATACCTTAGGACCTTGCTACCTTTCTTGCCAATGTTTACGTAGCCCCTCATTTCTTTAATGGAAGAAGGCTTGGACAAGTGGTGGCCCTTGAAACCAAATCCTCTTTGCTATATGAGAGCATAGGTTGGACCTAGTTATAATACCCACTGCCACCTATCAACTACTATAGGACTATGCTTTCCAATGTCCATGTATCCCTTGAGTCTTGCAAGGTTGAACACGTGGTGGACCTTGAAACGAAAATCCCCTTTCTATATCAGAGCATAGCTTGGACAAGTGGTGGACCTAGTTATAATGCCCAACATCCAAGGTGAAATACCTTAGCACCTTGCTACCTTACTTGCCAATGTTTACGTAGCCCCTCATTTATTTAAGGGAAGCAACGTTGGACAAGTGGTGGACCTTGAAACCAAAGCCTCTTTGCTATATGAGAGCATAGGTTGAACCTAGTTGTAATACCCACTGCCACCTATCAACTACTATAGGACTATGCTTTCCAATGTCCAAGTATCCCTTGAGTTTTGCAAGGTTGAACACGTGGTGGACTTTGAAACAAAAATCCCCTTTCTATATCAGAGCATAGCTTGGACAAGTGGTGGACCTAGTTATAATGCCCAATATCCAAGGTGAAATAATTTAGGACCTTGCTACCATGCTTGCCAATGTTTACGTAGCCCTTCATTTCTGTAATGGAAGCAAGGTTGGACAAGTGGTGAACCTTGAAACCAAAGCCTCTTTGCTATATGAGAGCATAGGTTGGACCTAGTTGTAATACCCACAGCCACCTATCAACTACTATAGGACTATGATTTCCAATGTCCAAGTATCCCTTGAGTCTTGCAAGGTTGAACACGTGGTGGACCTTGAAACGAAAATCCCCTTTCTATATCAGAGCATAGCTTGGACAAGTGGTGGACCTAGTTATAATGTCCAATATCCAAGGTGAAATACCTTAGGACCTTGCTACCTTGCTTGCCAATGTTTACGTAGCCCCTCATTTCTTTAATGGAAGCAAGGTTGGACAAGTGGTGGACCTTGAAACCAAAGCCTCTTTGCTATATGAGAGCATAGGTTGGACCTAGGTTTAATACCCACTGCCACCTATCAACTACTATAGGACTATGCTTTCCAATGTCCAAGTATCCCTTGAGTCTTGCAAGGTTGAACACGTGGTGGACCCAGAAACGAAAATCCCCTTTCTATATCAGAGCATAGCTTGGACAAGTGTTGGACCGAGTTATAATGCCCAATATCCAAGGTGAAATACCTTAGGACCTTGCTACCTTGCTGGCCAATGTTTACGTAACCCCTCATTTATTTAATGGAAGCAAGGTTGGACAAGCGGTGGACCTTGAAACCAAAGCCTCTTTGCTATATGCGAGCATAGGTTGGACTTAGTTGTAATACCCACTACCACCTATCAACTACTATAGGACTATGCTTTCCAATGTCCAAGTATCCCTTGCGTCTTTCAAGGTTGAACACGTGGTGGACCTTGAAACGAAAATCCCCTTTCTATATCAGAGCATAGCTTGGACAAGTGGTGGACCGAGTTATAATGCCCAATATCCAAGGTGAAATACCTTAGGACCTTGCAACATTGCTTGCCAATTTTTACGTAGCCCCTTATTTCTTTAATGGAAGCAAGGTTGGACAAATTGTGGACCTTGAAACCAAAGCCTCTTTGCTATATATTAGAGCATAGGTTGGACCTAGTTGTAATACCCACTTCCACCTATCAACTACTATAGGACTATACTTCCAATGTCCAAGTATCCCTTGAGTCTTGCAAGGTTGAACATGTGGTGGACCTTGAAACGAAAATCGCCTTTCTATATCAGAGCATAGCTTGGAGAAGTGGTGGAGCTAGTTATAATGCCCAATATCCAAGGTGAAATACCTGAGGACCTTGCTACCTTGCTTACCAATGTTTACGTAGCCCCTCATTTCTTTAATGAAAGCAAGGTTGGACAAGTGGTGGACCTTGAAACCAAAGCCTGTTTGCTATATTAGAGCATAGGTTGGACATAGTTGTAATACCCACTCCCACCTATCAACTACTATAGGACTATGCTTTCCAATGTCCAAGTATTCCTTGTGTCTTGCAAGGTTGAACACGTGGTGGACCTTGAAACGGAAATCCCCAACTTCTATATCAGAGCATAGCTTGGACAAGTGGTGGACCTAGTTATAATGCCCAATATCCAAGGTGAAATACTTTAGGACCTTGCTACCTTGCTTGCCAATGTTTACGTAGCGCTTCATTTTTTTAATGGAAGCAAGGTTGGACAAGCGGTGGACCTTGAAACCAAAGCCTCTTTCCTATATGAGAGCATAGGTTGAACCTAGTTGTAATACCCACTGCCACCTATCAACTACTATAGGACTATGCTTTCCAATGTCCAAGTATCCCTTGAGTCTTGTAGGGTTGAACACGTGGTGGACTTTGAAACGAAAATTGCCTTTTTATATCTGAGCATAGCTTGGACAAGTGGTGGACCTAGTTAGAATGCCCAATATCCAAGGTAAAATAACTTAGGACCTTGCTACCTTGCTTGCCAATGTTTACGTAGCCCCTCATTTCTTTAATGGAAGTAGGGTTGGACAAGTGGTGGACCTTGAAACCAAAGCCTCTTTGTTATACAAGAGCATAGGTTGGACCTAGTTCTGATACCCAACTCCACCTATCAACTACTATAGGACTATGCTTTCCAATGTCCAAGTATCCCTTGAGTCTTTCAAGGTTGAACACGTGGTGGACCTTGAAACGAAAATCCTCTCTCTATATCAGAGCATAGTTGGACAAATGGTGGACCTAGTTATAATGCCCAATATCCAAGGTGAAATACCTTAGGACCTCGCTACCTTGCTTACGTAGCCCTTGATTTCTTTAATGGAAGCAAGGTTGGACAAGCGGTGGACCTTGAAACCAAAGACTCTTTGCTATATGAGAGCATAGGTTGGACCTAGTTGTAATATCCACTGCCACTTATCAACTACTATAGGACTATGCTTTCCAATGTCCAAGTATCGCTTGAGTCTTTCAAGGTTGAACACGTGGTGGACCTTGAAACGAAAATCCCCTTTCTATATTAGAGCATAGCTTGGACAAGTGGTGGACCTAGTTATAATGCCCAATATCCAAGGTGAAATACCTTAGGACCTTTCTACCTTGCTTGCCAATGTTTACATAGCCCCTCATTTCTTTAATGGAAGCAAGGTTGGACAAGTGGTGGAACTTGAAACCAAAGCCTGTTTATTATATGAGAGCATAGGTTGGACCTAGTTGTAATACCCACTGCCACCTATCAACTACTATAGGACAATGATTTCGAATGTCCAAGCATCCCTTGAGTCTTTCAAGGTTGAACACGTGGTGGACCTTGAAACATAAATCCCCTTTCTATATCAGAGCATAGCTTGGACAAGTGGTGGACCGAGTTATAATTCCCAATATCCAAGGTGCTACATTGCTTGCCAATTTTTACGTAGCCCCTCATTTCTTGAAGGGAAGCAAGGGTAAACAAATGGTGGACCTTGAAACCAAAGCCTCTTTGCTATATGAGAGCATAGGTTGGATGTAGTTGTAATACCCACTGCCACCTATCAACGACTATATGACTATGCATTCCAATGTCCAAGTATCCCTTGAGTCTTGCAAGGTTGAACACGTGCTGGACCTTGAAATGGAAATCCCCAAGTTCTATATGAGAGCATAGCTTGGACAAGTGGTGGACCTAGTTATAATGCCCAATATCCAAGGTGAAATACCTTAGAACCTTGCTACCTTGCTTGCCAATGTTCACGTAGCCCTTCATTTCTTTAATGGAAGCAAGGTTGGACAAGCGGTGGACCTTGAAACCAAAGCCTCTTTGCTATATGAAAGCATAGGTTGGACCTAGTTGTAATACCCACAGCCACCTATCAACTACTATAGGACTATGATTTCCAATGTCCAAGTCTCCCTTAAGTCTTTCAAGGTTGAACACGTGGTGGACCTTGAAACAAAAATCCCCTTTCTATATCAGAGCATAGCTTTGACAAGTGTTGCACCTAGTTATAATGTCCAATATCCAAGGTGAAATACCTTAGGACCTTGCTACCTTGCTTGCCAATGTTTACGTAGCCCCTCATTTCTTTAATGGAAGCAAGGTTGGACAAGTGGTGGAGCCTGAAACCAAAGCCTCTTTGCTATATGAGAGCATAGGTTGAACCTAGTAATAATACCCACTGCCACCTATCAACTACTATAGGACTATGCTTTTCAATGTCCAAGTATCCCTTGAGTCTTGCAAGGTTGAACCCGTGGTGGACCTTGAAACGAAAATCCCCTTTCTATATCTGAGCATAGCTTGGACAAGTGGTGGAGCTAGTTATAATGGCCAATAGTAAAGCTGAAATACCTTAGGACCTTGCTACCTTGCTTGCCAATGTTTACGTAGCCCCTTATTTCTTTAATGGAAGCAAGGTTGGACAAGTGGTGGACCTTGAAATCAAAGACTGTTTGCTATATGAGAGCATAGGTCGTGAACCAATGACTCTTTGCTATATGAGAGCATAGGTTGGACCTAGTATTAATACCCACTGCTACCTATCAAGTACTATAGCACTATGCTTTTCAATGTCCAAGTATCCCTTGGGTCTTGCAAGGTTGAACACGTGGTGGCCATTGAAAGGAAAATCCCCTTTCTATATCAGAGCATAGCTTGGACAAGTGGTGGACCTAGTTATCATGCCCAATATCCAAGGTGAAATACCTCAGGACATTGCAACCTTGCTTGCCAATGTTTACGTAGCCCCTCAGTTCCTTAATGGCAGCAAGGTTGGACAAGTGGTGGACCTTGAAACCAAAGCCTCTTTGCTATATGAGAGCATAGGTTGGACCTAGTTGTAATACCCACTGGCACCTATCAACTACTATAGGACTATGCTTTCCAATGTCCAAGTATCCCTTGAGTCTCTCAAGGTTGAACACGTGGTGGACCTTGAAACAAAAATCCACTTTCCATATCAGAGCATAGTTTGGACAAGTGGTGGACCTAGTTATAATGCCCAATATCCAAGGTGAAATACGTTAGGACCTTGCTACCTTGCTTGCCAATGTTTACGTAGCCCCTCATTTCTTTAATGGAAGCAAGGTTGGACAAATGGTGGACCTCTAAACCAAAGCCTCTTTGCTATATATTAGAGCATAGGTTGGACCTAGTTGTAATACCCACTTCCACCTATCAACCACTATAGGACTATACTTCCAATGTCCAAGTATCCCTTGAGTCTTGCAAGGTTGAACACGTGGTGCACCTTGAAACGAGAATCTCCTTTCTATATCAGAGCATAGCTTGGAGAAGTGGTGGAGCTAGTTATAATGCCCAATATCCAAGGTGAAATACCTTAGGACCTTGCTACCTTGCTTAGCAATGTTAACGTAGCCCCTCATTTCTTTAATGAAAGCAAGGTTGGACAAGTGGTGGACCTTGAAACCAAAGCCTGTTTGCTATATTAGAGCATAGGTTGGACCTAGTTGTAATACCCACTCCCACCTATCAACTACTATAGGACTATGCTTTCCAATGTCCAAGTATCCCTTGTGTCTTGCAAGGTTGAACACGTGGTGGACCTTGAAACGAAAATCCCCAACTTCTATATCAGAGCATAGCTTGGACAAGTGGTGGACCTAGTTATAATGCCCAATATCCAAGGTGAAATACTTTAGGACCTTGCTACCTTGCTTGCCAATGTTTACGTAGCGCTTCATTTTTTTAATGGAAGCAAGGTTGGACAAGCGGTGGACCTTGAAACCAAAGCCTCTTTCCTATATGAGAGCATAGGTTGGACCTAGTTGTAATACCCACTGCCACCTATCAACTACTATAGGACTATGCTTTCCAATGTCCAAGTATCCCTTCAGTCTTGTAGGGTTGAACACGTGGTGGACTTTGAAACGAAAATTGCCATTTTATATCTGAGCATAGCTTGGACAAGTGGTGGACCTAGTTATAATGCCCAATATCCAAGGTGAAATAACTTAGGACCTTGCTACCTTGCTTGCCAATGTTTATGTAGCCCCTCATTTCTTGATTGGAAGCAAGGTCGGACAAGTGGTGGACCTTGAAACCAAAGCCTCTTTGCTATATAAGAGCATAGGTTGGACCTAGTTGTGATACCCAACTCCACCTATCAACTACTATAGGACTATGCTTTCCAATGTCCAAGTATCCCTTGAGTCTTTCAAGGTTGAACACGTGGTGGACCTTGAAACGAAAATCCTCTCTCTATATCAGAGCATAGTTGGACAAGTGGTGGACCTAGTTATAATGCCCAATATCCAAGGTGAAATACCTTAGGACCTCGCTACCTTGCTTACGTAGCCCTTGATTTCTTTAATGGAAGCAAGGTTGGACAAGCGGTGGACCTTGAAACCAAATCCTCTTTGCTATATGAGAGCATAGGTTGGACCTAGTTGTAATACCCACAGCCACCTATCAACTACTATAGGACTATGCTTTCCAATGTCCAAGTATCCCTTGGGTCTTGCAAGGTTGAACACGTGGTGGCCCTTGAAAGGAAAATCCCCTTTCTATATCAGAGCATAGCTTTGACAAATGTTGAACCTAGTTATCATACCCAATATCCAAGGTGAAATACCTTAGGACCTTGCAACCTTGCTTGCCAATGTTTACGTAGCCCCTCATTTCTTTAATGGCAGCAAGGTTGGACAAGTGGTGGACCTTGAAACCAAAGCCTCTTTGCTATATGAGAGCACAGGTTGGACCTAGTTGTAATACCCAATGCCACCCATCAACTACTATAAGACTATGCTTTCCAATGTCCAACTATCCCTTGAGTCTCTCAAGGTTGAACACGTGGTGGACCTTGAAACAAAAATCCACTTTCCATATCAGAGCATAGTTTGGACAAGTGGTGGACCTAGTTATAATGCCCAATATCCAAGGTGAAATACCTTAGGACCTTGCTACCTTGCTTGCCAATGTTTACGTAGCCCCTCATTTCTTTAATGGAAGCAAGGTTGGACAAGTGGTGGACCCTGAACCCAAAGACTCGTTGCTATATGAGAGCATAGGTTGGACCTAGTATTAATACCCACTACCACCTATGAACTATTATAGGACTATGCTTTCCAATGTCCAAGTATCCCTTGAGTCTTGCAGGGTTGAACACGTGGTGGACCTTCAAACGACAATCCCCATTCTATATCAGAGCATAGCTTGAACAAGTGGTGGACCTAGTTATAATGCCTAATATCCAAGGTGAAATAACTTAGGACCTTGCTACCTTGCTTGCCAATGTTTACGTAGCCTCTCATTTCTTTAATGGAAGCAAGGTTGGACAAGTGGTGGACCTTGAAACCAAAGACTCTTTGCTATATTAGAGCATAGGTTGGACCTAGTTGTAACACCCACTGCCACCTATCAACTACTATAGGACTATGCTTTCCAGTGTCCAAGTATCCTTGAGTCTTTCGAAGTTGAACACGTGGTGGCCCCTGAAACGAAAATCCCCTTTCTATATCATAGCATAGCTTGGACAAGTGGTGGACCTAGTTATATTGCCCAATATACTAGGTCAAAATCCTTAGGACCTTGCTACCTTGCTTGCCAATGTTTACGTAGCCCCTCATTTCTTTAAAGGAAGCAAGGTTTGACAAGTGGTGGACCTTGAAACCAAAGACTCTTTGCTATAAAAGAGCATAGGTTGGACCTAGCTGTAATACCCACTGCCACCTATCAACTACTATAGGACTATGCTTTCCAATGTCCAAGTATTCCTTGAGTCTTGCAAGGTTGAACACATGGTGGACTTTGAAACAAAAATCCCCTTTCTATATCAGAGCATAGATTCGACAAGTGGTGGACCTAGTTATAATGACCAATATCCAAGGTGAAATAACTTAGGACCTTGCTACCTTGCTTGCCAATGTTTACGTAGCCCCTCATTTCTTTAATGGAAGCAAGGTTGGACAAATGGTGGACCTTGAAACCAAAGCCTCTTTGCTATATATTAGAGCATAGGTTGGACCTAGTTGTAATACCCACTTCCACCTATCAACTACTATAGGACTATACTTGTAATGTCCAAGTATCCCTTGAGTCTTGGAAGGTTGAACACGTGGTGGACCTTGAAACGAAAATCTCCTTTCTATATCAGAGCATAGCTTGGAGAAGTGGTGGACCTAGTTATAATGCCCAATATCCAAGGTGAAATACCTTAGGACCTTTCTACCTTGCTTGCCAATGTTTACGTAGCCCCTCATTTCTTTAATGGAAGCAAGGTTGGACAAGTGGTGGCCCTTGAAACCAAAGCCTCTTTGCTATATGAGAGCATAGGTTGGACCTAGTTGTAATACCCACTACCACCTATCAACTACTATAGGACTATGCTTTCCAATGTCAAGTATCCCTTGAATCTTTCAAGGTTGAACAGGTGGTGGACCTTGAAACCTAAATCCCCTTTCTATATCAGAGCATAGCTTGGACAAGTGGTGGACCTAGTTATAACGCCCAATATCCAAGGTGAAATACCTTAGGACCTTGAAACCTTGCTTGCCAATGTTTACGTAGCCCCTCATTTCCTTAATGGCAGCAAGGTTGGACAAGTGGTGGACCTTGAAACCAAAGCCTCTTTGCTATATGAGAGCATAGGTTGGACCTAGTTGTAATACCCACTGCCACTTATGAACTACTATAGAACTATGCTTTCCAATGTCCAAGTATCCCTTGAGTCTTGCAAGGTTGAACACGTGGTGGACCTTGAAACGGAAATCCCCTTTCTATATCAGAGCATATCTTGGACAATTGGTGGACCTAGTTATAATGCCCAATATCCAAAGTCAAATACCTTAGAACCTTGCTACCTTTCTTGCCAATGTTTACGTAGCCCCTCATTTCGTTAATGGAAGCAAGGTTAAACAAGTGGTGGACCTTGAAACCAAAGCCTCTCTGCTATATGAGAGAATAGGTTGAACCTAGTTGTAATACCCACTGCCACCTATCAACTACTATAGGACTATGCTTTCCAATGTCCAAGTATCCCTTGAGCCTTGCAAGGTTGAACACGTGGTGGACCTTGAAACGAAAATCCCCTTTCTATATCAGAGCATAGCTTGGACAAGTGGTGGACCTAGTTATAATGCCCAATATCCAAGGTGAAATACCTTAGGACCTTTCTACCTTGCTTGCCAATGCTTACGTAGCCCCTCATTTCTTTAATGGAAGCAAGGTTGGACAAGTGGTGCACCTTGAAACCAAAGCCTCTTTGCTATATGAGAGCATAGGTTGGACCTAGTTGTAATACCCACAGCCACCTATCAACTACTATAGGACTATGCTTCCCAATGTCCAAGTATCCCTTGAGTCTTGCAAGGTTGAACACGTGGAGGACCTTGAAATGAAAATCCCCAAGTTCTATATCATTGCATAGCTTGGACGAGTGGTGAACCTAGTTATAATGCCCAATATCCAAGGTGAAATACCTTAGGACCTTGCTACCTTGCTTGCCAATGTTTACATAGCCTCTCATTTCCTGAATGGTAGCGAGGTTGGACAAGTGGTGGACCTTGAAACCAAAGCCTCTTTGCTATATGAGAGCATAGGTTGGACCTAGTTGTAATACCCACAGCCACCTATCAACTCCTATAGGACTATGGTTTCCAATATTCAAGTGTCCCTTGAGTCTTGCAAGGTTGAACATGTGGTGGACCTTGAAACGAAAATCCCCTTTCTATATCAGAGCATAGCTTGGACAAGTGGTGGACCTAGTTATAATGCCCAATATCCAAGGTGAAATAACTTAGGACCTTGCTACCTTGCTTGCCAATGTTTACGTATCCCCTCATTTCTTTAATGGAAGCAAGGTTGGACAAGTTGTGGACCTTGAAACCAAAGACTCTTTGCTATATTAGAGCATAGGTTGGACCTAGTTGTAACACCCACTGCCACCTATCAACTACTATAGGACTATGCTTTCCAATGTCCATGTATCCCTTGAGTCTTTCAAAGTTGAACACGTGGTGGCCCCTGAAACAAAAATCCCCTTTCTATATCAGAGCATAGCTTGGACAAGTGGTGGACCTAGTTATAATGCCCCTCCTTTCTTTAATGGAAGCAAGGTTGGAAAAGTGGTGAATCTTGAAACCCAAACGCTTTGGCTATATATAGAGGATAGCTTGGACAAGTGGTGGGCTTAGTTGTAGTATCCAATGTCCAAGGTCCAAGGTGAACTATGTAAAGACCTTACTTCCAAAAACAAAGTCGTACAAGTGGTTCTCCTTGAAACCAAAACCTCCTTAGTGTATTAGAACATAGCTTGGAGAAGTGGTGGACTTAGTTGCAATGGTGAATGTACAAAACAAACTATTATAGGACCTTGCTTCCCAAATCAAGTTTGGACAAGTGGTGGAGCTTGAAACAAAAACCCCCTTACTCTATTAGGGCATAGCTTACGTAAGTGGTGGACCTAGCTATCATGGAGAATGTTCAATGTGAACTGCTACAGGACCTTGCTATTAAATGTCTAAGTAGAGCTAGCTTCTTTAATGGAATCAAGGTTGGGAAAGTGGTGCATCTTGAAACCAAAAGCCCTTTATTGTATTAGAGCATAGCTTGGACAAGTGAGGGACCTAGGTTTAATGTGTGATATCCAAAGGAAAGTATTACAAGACCTTGCTTTCCAATATTTGAATTGCTCAAGTGGTTAAAACTACGTATAAAACTTTGACCATTTTCTTCTCGAATTGCCAAAAAGCTAGTTTTAGACACCCCTAAATGAAAATGGTTTAGGGTGGCCTTAAACAACATTTTTTCAAAGACTTGTTCAAAAGGGTTGCCGAAGAGTAATGAAAATTTATTATGGCTTGAAGTGTTTGAGTATGTGAAAACAAGCCTAGGATTTCCACGAGGCAAAAGGTGACAAAAAAGAAGTGTTGTCTCTTATGACATAATAAGAACATTGGAAACTTAGGATTGACCATGTGGCCTAAACTTTGGCAAGTGAAGTGGTGGCTATGTTTTGTGGCACAGTGTGTACTTGGTCCTATATGTGTTGACCACTTGGCTAAATCTAGGACCATAAGGCCAAACCTTTCGCACCTTAAATATAGTATGGGACATAATCTAGAACTGCTATACTAAATTAGTAGTATAGTTAATATGTTAATATTTGTATTATATTTAACTATATGCTAAATATAATTTATGTTCAAAATTTCACTAATGAAGAATGTTCCCATTTAGCACTCTAGATGCGGGGTCTTAGGGCAATGCCACAATGGGATGCATCTGGCGAGGCAACGCTTCCACGTGAGGTTTGGGGGTAGCGCTCTTGATGGGGATGTGGAATATAGCGCTCTTGATGGGGATGTGGAATATAGCACTCTCAATGGTAGGGCTTGGGAGGCTGATTTTGGGATATTGTTCTGGGCGGGGTCCTGGGACAGCGCCCCAGGCGGGGTCAAGGACTTGTTTTAACACTAGAATGGTAACCTAACAGGACATCAAAGTGTCCTTTCAGGGTTTTGGAAAAAAAATCCAAAACCATAGTAGATCCACTCATTTTGAAAAATCCTTTCATGAGCTTATAGTTCAATAACTACTACACATGGAAAAAATGAGAAACTTGTAATTTTTCTCATCCCTTGGTCACTACAAGTCTCCAAAGTTGATGGACCAGTGCATTTTGCCCAAAACAACAATTTCTTACGGTTGATTGCATATAAATAAGAGTAGGAATTTTTGTAGGACATGAGATAAAATGCCTCGTTAACTTCAATGGGTTAGTGACCAAAACATATGGTTGCTTTCACCTCACTAATTGTTTTTTGGGCAAAAAAAATAGGTACAAAAAAGTTGCATTTTTGCCATTCTGCGGACCTATCATCAAAGTTTCTATAGTCACGCTCAATACAGATACTATATACATGTTTTCTTAGTTCCTTTTGGGCCTTTGGATTCAAAAGGAGCCACGGAGCATGTCAAAAGGATAATGGATCTCTTACAATTGGAACCTTGGGGGCAATGATAAAGTGCTAAATACAGCAAACATGAAAAATCTGGGTTTAGCATTATGACCTCTAGAAACCCATATAAACTACTCAATATCTAGCCAAGTTTGTACTCTATGATTAGATATGGTTACTACCTACAAAATACACACAATTGGCCTGATAAACTAGCAATATTGAGAAAGTTATACTTGCTACTCTAAAATGTATCGTATTCTTCAGCAATCAAAAAACTCAACCATCATCATATACTATGCTATATAGCATATTAGGTCCCCCAAAACTCAAGGAAGATTAGCTTTATGTTATACATTACTCTTACACAATCAAAATTGAATTTGAATATCAAGAAAGCCACCAAAAAAATCATAAAAGTACTAATTTTGGCCAAAAAGCAAGATTATGCAATTCTTGTAAATTGGTCATAACTTCAATTTAACACTTAGCTCTCTATAAAAGCATCAAAACATGTTGAGAACTATGAAGGCCTAACATTTAGCCATCTAAACCTCACAAACATGAAGTTTAGAGTGGTATAGTTGCCAAAAATTGAAAAAAGCCAAAAACAGGACCCGTTTTTTCACACAATTTAGGTTCAAAAATGTTGTGCAAGAGTAAATTTAATGGTGAGATCGATACTTCAAAAAAAATGCTAAGTTTTTTTCAGCTCATAAGGCAACTTTGTGTATATATAACACCTATAAATTCATTTTCATACTCTTCAAATAATTGAAGCAAAATGGTCACTTAATAGGACACAAAAGTGTCCAAGGACATAAAAGTGTCCTGTTACCATTCTAGTGTTAAGTGAATTCCTAATATAGAGTTACGCATGTTTTGCATATTTTCAACCATGATTTCTTTATTTTGGCCGTGTGAATTGGTTAATGTTTTATACTGCTTTTGTTTTTTTTAATCCTATGATAAAACATGGACTTGTAGCATACGTGGCATTCTAATAAACCCTATCAAGAGTAAGCACAGAGAGAGTGCACGAGCAACGCACACAAAGAAACCAGGAAAGCAACAAACACACAGAAAGCGCACACAGATCGCACACAATTGGAGTATACGTGCGCGTAGAGGAGCAAACCCGGCATCGTACACAACGCACAGGTGGAGCGCACAGGATTGACAGTTCGCGCATAAGATAAAGAAACAGCATCGTACGCAACGCTTTCCAGAAGGGCAGGATCGGGCATAGCTTCTTCTCAGGAGACATTGCACACCTCACGAATAGAGAAAAAAACAGGTATCTCTCTCACACTCTCTATCTTTCTCCATATAGAGCAGATGGTTCTCTGTAACTCTTTCTTGCACACACACTCTCTCGTCAAAAGACAGAGATACATAGTTTAAAAGTATTCCCGCACACATACATATTCTCCCACACATCGTCTTCCTCTCTTCCACATACATAACCACAGTGAAATCTGTTATCTTGCTGTCTCTCTCTTGAAAATACATGCACATATTCCCACACATCGTCTTCCTCTCTTCCACATACATAACCACAGTGAAATCTGTTATCTTGTTGTTTCTCTCTTAAAAATACGTGCACATATTCCCATACATCGTCTTCCTCTCTTCCACATACATAAACACGGTGAAATCTGTTATCTTTCTCTCTCTCCTCTCTCTAGAAAACAGGTATCTCTCTCTCTCTCTCTCTCTCTCTATCTATCTATCTATCTATCTATCTCTGTATCTTGCTATCTCTCTCTTGAAAATACATGCTCATGTATGTGTGCGTCTGTGTTATCTATGTGTACGTATGTATATTTGTGTTATTTCATTGTAATACTCATACATAATGCAGATACACAATTACACTTAATTACGATATGCACACATAGTATATATACATACATAAATATCACAAATAACTAACACATTGTAATACTAGTAAGCTTGAATGGAAGACTTACTTGCGTGATCTGTTAAAGTCTATTCTTGTAGCGAGTTCTGGATGTATGCTGAGCTGATTTTCCTCTAATCCATTTGTAGATATGATTGTAACTTCTGTTTCTCAACAAAAGTAGTGTTGTTTAGTGATACACCTAATGTACATAAATGGTTGAAACTAGGACATGTAGACAAAAAATACGTGTATTTCTTTGGATGAATATATACACTTTTTGGTGACCCTTACCACAAGTGGTGGACCTTGAGACCAGTGGACTATAAGGACCTCCAAACAATACCTTGTCACTCAATCCTTCTTGGTATCTAGGTTGGACAAGTGGTGGACCTTGTTCAAATTCTCTAACCACTCTCTCTAACATGGTGACATAATTTAGGTGTGATAAATTCATATCTATGCAAACTAATATCAGTTTAAGCTTGTTAATTTGAATTTGTTAGAATTTATGTACAATATAATGATTTGAGGTTTGCATATTTGAATTTAGGTGGGATAATGATATCTTTTTGTGGTAAACTTGAATTTAAAATCAATTTCGCGTGGAATATTTTAAATTTAAGTGGTAAAATTTAAATTTTATAAAAAAGTTTGAATTTTAAAATTTGGACGGGATATTTTAAAATTTAGGCGGGATATTTAAAATTTGGGAGGGATATTTTAAATTTAGGCGATAAGATTTGGAATTTTAAAGTTAGGCGGGAAGGTTTTGAATTTATAGCGAGATCTCCCTTACATAAGAGAGTATAGGTTGGACAAGTGGTGGACCTTAAAGCCAGAGCATCCATGCTACTGGACATGATAGGTAGGGAATCTAGTTGAATATTGTATGCATAATATATATGTAATAGATCTAGCTTGGACAAGTGGTGGACCTTGGAACAAAACCCCATGTAAAACATATCATGCACATTCCAAGTGGTGAGAAAAAATATCATTTAAGATATAGCCTGATAGGTTGGACAAGTAGTGGACCTTAACACCCAAACCTTCTTAATATAACGACATAGAGTAGAAAACTGGTGAATCTTGAGACCAAACCACTCATGCTACTAAGGATAATAGGTTGGACAAGTGGTGGACCTTCAATGTAAACCCCCCATGTACAAAATATCGTGGGTTTAAGGTATTCCAATGGAGCTTAGCATCTTGGATACATGGTGCAACTTGCTTCTCTTCATGTTTCAATGGAGCCTATCTTGGACAAATGGTGAAGCATCCTTCTCTCCTCCATGTTTTCATGGAGCCTAGATTGGACAAGTGGTGGACCTTTGCTTCTCTCTATGTTTCAATAGAGTTAGCTTGGACAAGTGGTGGACCTTGGAACCAAACCCCCATGTAAAACCTATCATGGTCACTCCAAGTGGTGAGAAAGAATAACCTTTAAGATATAGCCTTATAGGTTGGACAACTGGTGGGCCTTAACACCCATATATTCTTAATATAATGACATAGAGTGGAAAACTGGTGAATCTTGAGACCAAACCACTCATGCTACTAGCAATAATAGCTTGGAAAAGTGGTGGACCTTGAAAGTAAACCCCCCATATACGAAATATCGTGGGTTTAAGGTATTTTGATTGAGCCTAGCATCTTGGAGACATGGTGCAGCTTGCTTCTCTTCATGTTTCAATGGAGCCTATCTTGGACAAATGGTGGAGCATCCTTCTCTCCATGTTTCAATGGACCCTAGCTTGGACAAGTGGTGGACCTTTGCTTCTCTCTATATTTCAATAGAGTTAGCTTGGACAAGTGATGGACCTTGGAACCAAACCCCCATGTAAAACCTATCATGGTCACTCCAAGTGGTAAGAAAGAATAACCTTTAAGATGTAGCCTTATAGGTTGGACAAGTGTTGGACCTTAACACCCAGATATTCTTAATATAATGACATAGAGTGGAAAACTGGTGAATCTTGAGACCAAACCACTCATGCTACTAGCAATAATAGCTTGGACAAGTGGTGGACCTTGAATGTAAACCCCCCATGTACGAAATATCGTGGGTTTAAGGTATTTCGATGGAGCCTAACATCTTGGAGACATGGTGCATCTTGCTTTGCGTCATGTTTCAATGGAGCCTATCTTGGACAAATGGTGGAGCATCCTTCTCTCCATGTTTCAATGGACCCTAGCTTCGACAAGTGGTGGACCTTTGCTTCTCTCTATGTTTCAATAGAGTTAGCTTGGACAAGTGGTGAACCTTGGAACCGAACCCCCATGTAAAACCTATCATGGTCACTCCAGGTGGTGAGAAAGAATAACCTTTAAGATATAGCCTTATAGGTTGGACAAGTGGTGGACCTTAACACCCAGATATTCTTAATATAATGACATAGAGTGGAAAAGTGGTGAATCTTGAGACCAGACCACTCATGCTACTAGCTATAATAGGTTGGACAAGTGGTGGACCTTGAATGTAAACCCCCCATGTACGAAATATCGTGGGTTTAAGGTATTTCGATGGAGCCTAGCATCTTGGAGACATGGTGCAGCGTGCTTCTCTTCATGTTTCAATGGAGCCTATCTTGGACAAATGGGTAATTATCCTTCTCTCCATGTTTCAGTGGACCGTATCTTGGACAAGTGGTGGACCTTTGAATCTCTCTATGTTTCAATAGAGTTAGCTTGGATAAGTGGTGGACCTTGGAACCAAACCCCAATGTAAAACCTATCATGGTCACTCCAAGTGGTGAGAAAGATCAACCTTTAAGATATAGCCTTATAG
The DNA here is from genome assembly GCF_014529385.1 of Adiantum capillus-veneris. Taxonomy (NCBI): domain Eukaryota; kingdom Viridiplantae; phylum Streptophyta; class Polypodiopsida; order Polypodiales; family Pteridaceae; genus Adiantum; species Adiantum capillus-veneris. The sequence goes on from NC_140952.1 coordinate 139,230,578, forward strand.
GTTGGACAAGTGGTGGACATTAACACCCAAAATATTCTTAATATATTGACATAGAGTGAAAAAGTGGTGAATCTTGAGACAAAACCACTCGTGCTACTAGCGATAATAGCTTGGACAAATGGTGGAGCATCCTTCTCTCCATGTTTCAATGGAGCCTAGCTTGGACAAGTGGTGGACCTTTGCTTCTCTCTATGTTTCAATAGAGTTAGCTTGGAGAAGTGCTGAACCTTGGAATCAAACCCCCATGTAAAACCTATCATGGTCACTCCAAGTGGTAAGAAAGAATAACCTTTAAGATATAGCCTTATTGGTTGGACAAGTGGTGGACCTTAACACCCAGACATTCTTAATATAATGACATAGAGTGGAAAAGTGGTGAATCTTGAGAGAAAACCACTCATGTTACTAGCAATAATAGGTTGGACAAGTGGTGGACCTTGAATGTAAACTCCCCATGTACAAAATAACGTGCGTTTAAGGTATTTCGATGGAGGCTAGCATCTTGGAGACATGGTGCAGCTTGCTTCTCTTCATGTTTCAATGGAACCTATCTTGGACAAATGGTGGAGCATCCTTCTCTCCATGTTTCAATGGACCCTAGCTTGGACAAGTGGTGGACCTTTGCTTCTCTCTATATTTCAATAGAGTTAGCTTGGACAAGTGGTGGACCTTGGAACCAAACCCCCATGTAAAATTTATCATGGTCACTCCAAGTGGAAAGAAAGAATAACCCTTAAGATATAGCCTTATAGGTTGCACAAGTGGTGGACCTTAACACCCAGATATTCTTAATATAATGACATAGAGTGAAAAAGTTGTGAATCTTGAGACCAAACCACTCATGTTACTAGCATTAATAGGTTGGACAAGTAGTGGACATTGAATGTAAACCCCCCATGTTTCAATAGAGTTAGCTTCGACAAATGGTGGAGTATCCTTCTCTCCGTGTTTCAATGGAGCCTAGCTTGGACAAGTGGTGGACCTTTGCTTCTCTCTATGAGAAGAATAGAGTTAGCTTGGATAAGTGGTGGACCTTGGAAAAAAAACCCCATGTAAAACATATCATGGACATCTCAAGTGGTGAGAAAGAATACCCTTTAAGATATACCCTTATAGGTTAGACAAGTGGTCCACCTTAACACCGAGATCTTCTTAATATAATGACATAGAGTGGAAAAGTGGTGAATCTTGAGACCAAACCACTCATGCTACTAGAGATAATAGCTGGGACAAGTGGTTGACCTTGACTTTAAACCCCACATGTAAAAGATATCGTGGGTTTAAGGTATTTCAATGGATCCTAGCATCTTGGAGACATGGTGCAGCTTGCTTCTTTTCATGTTTCAATGAAGCCTATCTTTGACCAATGGGGGACCATCCTTCTCTCCATGTTTCAATGGAGCCTAGCTTGGACAAGTGGTGGAACTTTGCTTCTCTCTATGTTTCCATAGAGTTAGCTTGGACATGTGGTGGACCTTGGAACCAAACCCCCATGTAAAACATATCATGGTCATTCCAAGTGGTGAGAAATAATACCCTTTAAGATCTAGCCTTATAGGTTGGACTAGTGGTCGACCTTAAAACCTAGATCTTCTTAATATAACGAGAGTGGAAAAGTGGTGAATCTTGAGACCAAACCACTCATGCTACTAAGGATAATAGGTTGGACAAGTGGTGGACCTTGAATGTAAACCCCCATGTACAAAATATCATGGGTTTAAGGTATTTCAATGGATCTAGCATCTTGGAGACATGGTGCAGCTTGCTTCTCTTCATGTTTCAATGGAGCCTATCTTGGACAAATGGTGGAGCATCCTTCTCTCCATGTTTCAATGGACCCTAGCTTGGACAAGTGGTGGACCTTTGCTTCTCTCTATGTTTCAATAGAGTTAGCTTGGACAAGTGGTGGACCTTGGAACCAAACCCCCATGTAAAACCTATCATGGTCATTCCAAGTGGTGAGAAAGAATACCCTTTAAGATATAGCCTTATAGGTTGGACAAGTGGTGGACCCAGATCTTCTTAATATAATGACATAGAGTGAAAAGTGGTGAATCTTGAGACCAAACCACTCATGCTACTAGTGATAATAGGTTGGACAAGTGGTGGACCTTGAATGTAAACCCCCCATGTACAAAATATCATGGGTTTAAGATATTTCAATGGAGCCTAGCATTTTGGAGACATGGTGCAGCTTGCTTCTCTTCATGTTTCAATCGAACCTGGCTTGGACAAATGGTGGAGCATCCTTCTCTCCATGTTTCAATGGAGCCTAGCTTGGACAAGTGGTGGACCTTTGATTCTCTCTATGTTTCAATAGAGTTAGCTTGGACAAGTGGTGGACCTTGGAACCAGACCCCTATGTAAAACCTATCATGTGCATTCCAAGTGGTGGTAAATAATACCATTTAAGATATAGCCTTATAGGTTGGACAAGTGGTGGACCTTAACACCCAGATCTTCTTAATATAATGACATAGAGTGGAAAAGTGGTGAATCTTGAGACCAAACCACTCATGCTACTAGGGATAATAGGTTGGACAAGTGGTGGACCTTGAATTTAAACCCCACATATACAAAATATCATGGGTTTAAGGTATTTCAATGGAGCCTAGCATCTCAAAGACATGGTGCATCTTGCTTCTCTTCATGTTTCAATGGAGCCTATTTTGGACAAATGGTGGAGCATCCTTCTCTCCATGTTTCAATGGACCCTAGATTGGACAAGTGGTGGACCTTTGCTTCTCTCTATGTTTCAATATAGTTAGCCTATATTAGACAATTAGTAGACCTCGAATCTCTCCATGTTGTCTAGAGCTGAGCTTGGACAAGTGGTGGACCTTACTTCTCCCTTCCCTTAGTTTACTAGCTTAAATGATCACTATGTATACTTGCTTAGATCTAGCTTGAACAAGTGGTGGACTTGTATTCACACAAACTTAATCCATTACAAAAAAGTATATGTTAAAATAACATTTGGTTTTTTTTGTTTCAGGAAAGATGGCTCCAAAAAAACAGGTTGCAAGGGTTGCTGTCTCAGTTGACTATACTTGCAATGATCTTAGGAAATGGTATTTGGACATACATGGTATAGAGGGTGCACAATTTCATAAGGTGCATCTATTTATTGCCAAAAAGGAGAATGACAGCTTGTTTGAAGATGTTGGACAAGTTGTGGAAGCATCTGTCTCTGTAGTTGATAGTCATCCAGAGGTGGAATGCATTGACATTCTAGTTCCAATGAATCTAGAATTTCAACTATCTCCAGGAGCATATGCATTGGAGCGCATGTCTAGAAACAAAGAAGAGACAATGTTTTCTCGAGGATGGAAGTTTGCAGAATCAAATCCAAATATCACAGCAGATCAACTTCAAAGCTCCATCATTGCCACACTACAACGAAAAAAGGTGAAAGCTTCACGACCACCATCCACAAAGAAGCAAGCAAAAGTGCAGAAAGTAGAAGCTAAGCAACTAGTTCCATTTTGGATGTAGACAAGGCATCTTTGGCATCCTCATCAACAGAGGGTTCAATGTCAAAGATGAGAATTGTGGATCCAGATGTTTTAGAAGCTGAGGCCATGAAAGGACAAGAAAAAGATACAGGTGGAATGAATAAGTACATAAATTATTTTCCTTTCCAATATAGGGAATTTGATATCCCTATTCAAAATTGTTGGCTTGCTCCTGATCACTATAATGCACGTATTATGGATAAAAAACACGCTGAAAGTGTGTTATTTGGATTTTCACGGAGTACGACCAAGCCTGCAGCATGTGCATATTTGATGCCTGTTCGAAATGCAAAATCAAAGAAGGGGACTCCTTTGGCAGTAGAAGAGGTAGAGGAGCAAAAAATTAAAGATTATCATTATTGGATTCTTGATGGGCAGCATTCAATCTATGCTGCAAAAGTTTTGCTTCACAATGAACAAAACAACAAAGAGATCTTTGAAAGACTGATTAGCGTGTATAAATTTAGAAAGGCTCGCATTGTTGTGAATGCTCCTCCATTTGTTGCAACTGCTATATCTGCCATTGCAAATGAGGAGGCTCAGGCATTGTATGTCAAGCAACCTTACAGCCAAATATTGAGACATTTACGGAGTCAATGGATCTTCTCAGGACGACCACCAAAGGCAGCAAGTGGAATTGCAGAGGGACATGCATCTCGTGCCGGATGGGATGTAAGTTATTTTCTTTGTCTTTTTGATAGTGTTTAATTAACAAATCTTGCTCAATAGTTTAATTATTTCTCTATTTCTTTAGGCTTTTCTTCGATTGGCAAGAATGAGTGCAGCAGCAAGTTGGATTGCTAAACAGGCACACATGGTCACGTACTCTGATTTAATTTATGATTGCTGGATAGAAATCATTGAAAATCTAGAAGAGGAGAATAAGAAACCCCCAACAACTGTATTTAGATACCTTTGTGGCCTTGAGGAATCAGAGGTAAAGACTATTCAAGAAGAGATTAGAGATGAGAAGATTTTACTGTCAAAGAGTGCAAAGGATGGTGATGCAACTGACATGTATGATCGAATCAAGCAGTTGAAGCAAGACAAATTGATTCAAGATGCACTTCTTGAAGGCTTCAACAATTTGAATGAGTCTTCACCATGTAAAGACTGGGAGGAGGTGGTCAAAATGTATAACATCAATGATGTTGCTATGCGAGGAATGGATCAGATCTAGTTTGACGCGTGGAACAAAGAAAATGGCTTTTCCAGATGGAGCAATAAAATACATGCAATGGGCAATTCACCTTCAAAAGGAGAAAACTGAGCCTAGAGATTTGCCATGGTCAATCTATGTGGTGAGCCTACAAATGGAAGGCAATCTCTACTTGATGCGCCACTTCAATAATAAAGTGCCTATTGGCTTATGTGTTTTAGATATGACAAAAAACGTTGGAGGCAATTTGAAGTGGAGTGAGGAGACATTTAACAATGCTTTGGATGGGATCTTGGCTATTGCTGGAGGGTCAACAGATCCTGGATTTGTCTTTCTTGCATTTGTGGATTTCACTAACTTCACAAAATTGCAATGTGCCTTTCACGCCATGGGAGATAATCTGAGCTACCATTGTTGTGGTGCATTGCATCACTTTCCATCAGCTCCTTGCAAAGGAGCAATTCAATTCCTAACAGTTATTGCCTTCTTGGGACAAGGCAATGCATTTGAAGACCTGAGAAGAAGATCAGAGGAACATCCCATGCCAATTGATTGTTCTCTTCTTCAAGTAGCAGATAACGATATGTCAGATTTGCAATATTTGGAGGCCAAAAAAAGAGCTTTGGTCAAGCACTACATTCGTACATATTGTTTTGAAGACCGCAAGCTTGTTGATGTTTTTGGTGATGGCTCCTTGGTTGCACAAGAAGGAATACAACAGAAAAAAGAAGTTATATGCTTAATTGATAGTGTGGAGGAGGCAAAAAACGTGGAGACCATGCTGCTAGACTTTGTTAAGTCTCATGAAGATATAGAAAAATGGGCTGGACTTCAACAATCCACTTCGCAATCAGGCGACATTGTGCCTGTTACAGAGGAGTGCTCTCCACAAAGAGAAGAAGAACAACAACAACACATCCTCTGTCAATGGAGGACTTTTTGGAAATGGAGACACGTATGTTTTGAGTTTCTTGTGCATGTTAGTGTTTCTTGTTACTGATTTGATACTCTTAATGTTAGATTTTGCTTTATATAGTATTGATTGAGTTTGTATTTTTTATCTCAAGCATTCAAGGTTTGAATGTAAATAGTAAATTACTTGAGTTTTTGAATGGTGGATCTGTAGACTAAAACTATAACATTTAATACTCACAAAGACTTAATTACTTAAGAGCTTGAACTCAATAAGTTTTGGACCTTTTATCAATACCCCCTTGATATGATACATTAGATCGTAGCATGGTTAAATGGTGATGCTTCATAAATTGAACCTAGCTTAGACAGGTGCTGGAGCCTAAATTTAAACTAACCTTGCTAGAAGGGAGCTTATGTTTGGACTTTGAGAACTAGCATAAGTAATCAATTAGAGCATAGATTAGACATGTGGTGGTGGCCTTAGAGACCAAAATCTTAATGAGCTTGGAAAGGTATTTAAGTACTGCAATTTACTTAGTTTTAGTACTCATTAAAGGCATAGCTTGACAAAAGGTGGACCTTACATGGATCCTAATTTCAAGAGGTGTGGTAGACCTTCAAACCAAGCTCATATAGCTTGGACATGTGGTGACCTTGCATGGAGACTAGTTTAGACAAGTGTGGTACACCTTGTAACCAACACCCATTTGTTATATTAGCTTGGACAAGTGGTGGACCTTGCTTTTATGTTTCAATGGAGCATATTTTGGACAGGTGGTAGACCTTGTTTCTCTCCATGCTTCAATGGAGAGAAACATTAGCTTGGACAAGTGGTGGACCTTGTTTTTATGTTTTAAAGGAGCATATTTCGGACAAGTGGTAGACATTGTTTCTCTCCATGGTTCAATGGAACCCACCTTAGACAAGTGAAGTACCTTGAAACCAAACCCCCATAATACAACCTACTAAATAGGTTGGAAAATTGGTGGGATATGAAACCATCCATGATAGAGCATAGTATAGGTGAAAACGTAGTGGTCCTTATATCAATTACCCATGCATAGCTTGGACAAGTGGTGGACCTTGATTCTCTCTATGTTTCAATGGATCCTATCTTGGACTAGAGATATATCTTACTTAGTTCCATGCTTCAATGGATTGTAGCTTGGATAAGGAGTGGAACTTCAAACAAAACTCCACAGCATAGCATATATTAACAATTCATGGGTTTTATAGAGATTTTCTTGCCTATTTTGGAGAGTTGGTACACCTTTATTCTCCATTCTTCAATGGATCTGAGGTTGGACAAGCGGAGCTGGAGAAGTGGTCAACCTTAAAATGAAACCTCCCATGCTACAACCCATCATAGATCGTATATGTAGTGGACCTTGAAACTCTTTTATGTCCCTAGCTTAGAGAAGCATTGCACTCTTGATTATCTCCATACATGAAGGCAAGGTTGGACAAGTGGTGGACCTTCAAACCAGAATCTCTATGCAATAATAGGCAAGTGGTGGAGCTTGTTTTCTCCATGTTCCAATGGAGCCTAGCTTAGACAAACAATGGAGCTTGCTTCTCTCCATGTTTCAATGGATCCTAGCTTAGAAAAGTGGTGGAGCTTTGCTTCTCTCCATGTTCCAATGGACCATAGCTTAGACAAGTGGTAGACCTTGAAAAACACCCCCCGTATACAACATATTATGGGGTTTTCATGTTTCAATGGCACCTAGCTTGGACAAATGGTAGAGCTTGCTTCTCTTTATGTTTCAATGGATCCAATCTTAGCCAAGTGGTGGACCTTGAAACAAGAATCCCCCCCCCCCCCCATGTACAACGTATTATGGGTTTTGAAAGCACTGGGAGAAAATAATAGCTTTGATAAGTGGTGGACCTTGCTTCTCTCCATGCTTCAATGGAGCCGAGGTTGGACACATGTTGGAGAGAAGATGGTTGCCCATGAAATAAGACCATGCATGCTATAATCAATCATATGTTGTACACATGGTGGACCTTGCAATTGTTTTATATGCCTAACTTGGACAAGTGGAGGACCCTTGATTACCTCCAGATATCAACAACAAGCCAAGTTTGGACAAGTGTAGTACCACCAAACCAGAATCTCTATGCTACAATAGAGTATAGGTAGGACACGCGATGAACCTTGATATCAAACCATCCATGCTACTAGAGATGATAGGTTTCACATGTGGTGGAACCTTGTATCAATGTTCTATGTGTAGTTTTTGACTAGTGATAGACCTTGAAACTAATCCCTCTAGGCTACAAGAAAAAAGAGATGGATGAGGAGGCTAGACTACTTTTGTTGCATCAATGCATCCCATGTTACCACATATACTATAGGGTTCTTGGATAAGTGTTGGATCTTGTGTCAATGCTCCATGTCTAGCTTGGACAAGTGGTGGACCTTGGTTCTCTCTATGCTTCAAATGGGCAATAGATTGGAGACACAGTGGCCTTTTTTTTCAATGATTTTATTTTTTGGAAACCTTGGAGGCACCATGTAAGAGGCACTCTAAGTCTTCCATACAATGGACCTATTGGACTATAAAATAATGATATCTTTCTTTGATATTGTCATTATTTTATGCATAATATTTTCTTCTTTTTGCAGACACAAAGGAGTTAAGTGATATAAAAACTAGATGTATTTCACACTATGATTGGCATGAAGATCCTTTTGGGACACCAACTTTTCCTATTCCCAAAGATGTAATTTTCCATATTAACGGTGTGGATTTTGAAGTGCGACTTTCATGTATTGAAGGAGCTGGTTATGGGCTATTTGTGCATACTACCCTGGAAAGTGGTTTGACTATTCTAAACTATGGAGGGCATAAGTATAGATTTCAAGACTGGAAAAAGATATGCAAAATATTTCCAAGAGCTTATAAATATTCTCTTCTAGAGGATCCAAACATAGAAGAAGAGGAAGATCAATCATACATTATTGGTTGTGTAGAAGAAGGAAACGTGTCGGGCTATATAAATAGTTCTCACAGTACAAATGTCTGTCCCAACGTACGCTATACATTTGATCCAAATTTGCCACCTTGGCATAAATGCACCTCTTCACACATCAAGTCAGAAGAATATGGCCATGTATGCATTGAGACTATTTGTCAAGTTGAAGCAGGAGAAGAGTTGTTTGCTGACTATAACTTTACTTGACATTGTAAAGTATTGTACATGGATGGAAATCTCAAGTACATGCATCATTTTCATTTTTCATGGATGAAATCTCAAGTGAATATAACATTTGATTATTGTTTAGTTTATGCTCAACGAGAATCTAGAGTGCTCTTATGCTTTGTGTGTTGTCTAACTTATTTGACTACCTTGGCCATAGAATCTTGATTCTACTCTAGATTTGTGATAAATCTTACCAAAATTAATCAATGTCTAGGTTGGACAAGTGGTGGGGCTTCAAACATTACTGTCTTAAACAAGTGGAGTTATCTTACTTGAATAAGTGGTGGCCTTTGAATCCAAATCTAAGCCAAATCTCTAATTGTTTGCTTGTAGTCTAGGTTGGACATTTGGTGGACCTTGTATCCATGTTTCCTCAACAAGGGTGGCTTTTAGTTTTCACTTTAAGTACTCATCTTTAATAAAGTGTAGGATGGAAAATGTTGAGTTAGTAGATTGTATTTTAGACAAGTGGTGTTTGGTGTACGAATGCTGAAAATGGTTGCAAGGATTCTAACAACGACTTTACCTTAAATAAATTTCTTACTAGGAGTTCTACATATAAATATGGTGAATAAAATTCTAGTGGTTTTGAGATACCATTTGTGTGTGTGTTTTCTTAGATTCACAAACTGGGATGGATAATGCTCCTATGGTTCAGTCAACAACTATAGAATCCATAGATTCTATGGTTTCTAAAGTGCCCAAGATGGATGATATTTCTATACTAGAGTCTAGTGTTGTGCAACTTGAGCAAGCTTCCAATAATGAGAACCAAGAAATCGATGCTTCAAAAATGCAACATACATCAAAAGAGACTGAAAAGTCCACTCACGAGCTATTGCCAATTGGTACTACGTCATGTAGCGTAGATGTTGAGAAATCCATGCTTACAATTATATTGGATTTAAATGGTCTATTGTTGAAACGTTCCCCTCAACCATCCTCACACCACAACTCAGTGCAAATGGATTCAAAAAGATATATTATACTCAGGCCAGGTTGCATCCAATTCTTGAAGACTATTTTACAGAGGTTTAATGTTGCAATTTGGTCGACAGCTACTAGGAATAATGTGTATCAAATCCTTGCAGCACTAAACAACTTAGCTGAGGATACATTGCCTTTCTTTGCAATTTGGTCGCAAGATGTTTGCTACACCGCTCAAACTCAAAAATTGTTTAGACCCGACAATCCAAACGTTGAGGCAATGTTCAAGCCTCTAGCCAAAATTGCCATGGGGTTTGAATGTGATCCACAAAGAACAGTGCTTATTGATGACTCTCCTTACAAGGGATGTATTTCACCAGCAAACAATTGCATTTTTCCACCACAATTTGATGCTGAGAAGATGGTTGACAATATGCTCTTGGAGGAGCTACTGCCATACTTGATTCAGCTTGATGAGAGAAGGGATGTGCGTGATTTAATTGCTTCTAATCGTTATGGACAACCTATAGTGACAAATGATAGTGAATACAAACAAATCATGGAGTATTGGAAGCAGAAAAATGATGTTTGGTCAGCTAAGGTGTTCTTTACAAGAAGAATACCACCTGCAAAAGGTGACAGAGATGAAACTATCATTGAAGATGCAAGTGACACAAGCCACCGCAATGAAATGAGAAGAGCCCAAATACAAGAGATCTTGGCAAAGGAGCGTACACCCATTGAAAGCATGAAGGCGTCACAATTGACCACTTTAGCTAGGCAATTGGGTTGTAACACAAAAGGAGTTTTGAAGGCAACCACAGCAAAGGCTTATATAAATAAGGTGAAAGCTGAGAACAATCTTCTAAGGCTGGATAGAAAGCAACCCTAAGGTACTAGTGACATGTCATATATTCTTGATACACATGCTTGAACACTCATGTGCATGGTATCTAACAAATCTTTCTTTTTATTCCTTCCTGCAGGATCTTACAAAGGATACTACTAGATGGAGCTCAATCAATAGAGATTTTGATATTTTTGCTCAAAATAATGAAGCAGTCACCTACATTTTTTGTTTATCAATTTCTTGAGAGACTTTATTTTAGTTTGTAATCATCAAATGAAATGAAAAGTATCCTTCTTATTAAGATTGTTGATCTTTTTCTTGTTCAAAACTTTCAATTGTGATTTATAGTTTTGTTAGCATGAGATTGTGCTTTTTTAGTTTGAAAAAAACTGTCAAAGATCCAAGTCTTTTTGGCTTTACTTAAGTTATTAATTGTGAAAGATCCAAGTCTTTTTGCTTTACTTAAGTTATTGATTGTCTATGTAATAGTCCTTAAAACAATATCGGATGGCTTTCTTGCTCCCATGTCTCACATTGGTCTTTAGGTAAGACAAGTGGTGACCTTGAAAGTATGGTCTCATATCTCGATCAAGTGAAGAGACATGAAGCTTAAATATCACTACTATGTATCTAGTGTTAAACTCCATCGAGACAAAGATACTAGAGTGCCAAATTGCAGTCTAGTTTAAGTGAAAATCCATTTGAGCTAAGGTAAAACTTATAGTGCCTCATTTTTCTAGGATTCTACCCCATCAAGGAAGTTAGAATCTAGCACAAACCAATTAAGACTCTTTTGGAGCCTAGATAGGACAATTCGTGGAACTTAAGAAACTTATTATTGAGTTAGAGTCTAGTTTAGATAAGCAAAAGATCTTCAAACCAGCACTTGACTTTCTTACTATTCAATATTCAAAGTCCCTTGAGGCTAACAAATTACATACCTACTTGTAACCTAACTAATGAGTAATTATATAGATCTAAGCAAGTATATATAATGAGTCTTCAAACTAATAAACCAAGGGAAGAGAGTAGCAAGGTCCACTACTTGTCCAAGCTCAGCTCTAGACAACATAGAAAGATGCTAGTTCTACTAATTGTCTAATTATAGGCATGGAGAAATGATAGAAGGTTGACCACTTGTCCAACCTATCATCTCTAGTAAGATGGGAGGTTTGGCCTTAAGATTCACCATGTAACCAACCTATACATCATTGTATTATGAAGAGTAGAAAATCAAAGCTCCACCACTTGTCCAAGCTAGTTCTAAAATCCACATGGAGATAAGCAAGCTCCACCATTTGTCGAATCTCTCTTCCATTAAAACATGAAAAAAATCAGCTATGTTGTACAGGGGGGACTTTTTTCCAAGGTCCACCACTTGTCCAAGCTAGGATCCATTAAAACATGGAAATAAACAAAGCTCCACCACTCGTCCAACCTTTAGAGTTGCAAAGTGTATGGGTTGTCTAAACTAGGTATGGGAAAATAATTGAAGGTCCACCAGTTGAAACATGGAGCGAAGCAAGCTCCACCATGTCTCCAATATGCTAGACTCCATTGAAACACCCTAAAACCATGGTATTTTGTACATAGGGGATATACATTCAAGGTCCACCACTTGTCCAACCTAGTATCCCTAGTAGCTTGATAGGTTTGGTCTCAAGATTCACCACTTGTCCACTCTATGTCATTGTATTAAAAAGGATTGGGTGTTAAGGTCCACCACTTGTCCAACCTATAAGGTTATATTTTAAATGGTATGATATGTTTTACCCATGAACTACCCATGATATGTTTTACATGGGAGTTTTGTTTCAATGTCCGCCACTTGTCCAAGCTAGCTCTATTGAAACATAGAGAGAACCAAAGGTCCACCACTTGTCCAAGCTAGGCTATATTGAAACATGGATAGAAGGATGCTCCACCATTTCTCCAAGATAGGCTTCATCGAAACATGGAGAGAAGCAAGCTCCACCATGTCTCCAAGCTAGGACCCATTTAAATACCCTAAACCCATTTTATTTTGTACATGGGGGGTTTTATTTCAAGGCCCACCACTTGTCTAACCTATTATCCCTAGTAGCACGAGTGGTTTGGTCTCAAGATACACCACTTGTACACTCTATGTCATTATATTAAGAAGAACTATGTATTAATGTCCACCACTTGTCCAAGCTAACTCTATTCAAACATAGAGAGAAGCAAAGGTCCACCACTTGTCCAAGCTAACTCTATTCAAACATAGAGAGAAGCAAAGATTCACCACTTGTCAAAGCTAGGCTCCGTTGAAACATGGAGAGAAGTAACCTCCATCATTTTTCCAAGATAGGTGTCATTCAAACATGGAAAGAATCAAGATCTACCATGTCTCCAAGATGCTAAGCTCCATTGAAACACCCTAAAACCATGATATTTTGTACATGGGGGTTTACATTCAAGGTCTACCACTTCTCTAACGTATTATACCTAGTAGCATGAGTGGTTTGGTCTTAAGATTCACCACTTATCCACTCTATGTCATTATATTAAGAATAACTGGGTGTTAAGGTCCACCACTTGTCCAACCTATAAGGGTATATCTTAAATGGTATCCTTCACCACTTGTCAAGGTCCATCACCACTTTTCCAACCTATAAGGTTATATCTTGAATGATATTTTTTCTCATCACTTGTAATGTCCATGCTATGTTTTACAAAGGGTTTTGTTCCAAGACCCACCACTTGTCCAAGCTAACTCTATTGAAACATAGAGAGAAGCAAAGGTCCACCACTTGTCCAAGATAGGCTCCATTGAAACATGGAGAGAAGATGATCCACCATTTCTCCAAGATAGGTTCCATTGAAACATTGAGAGAAGCAATCTCCACCATGTCTCCAAGCTAGGCTCCATTGAAATACCCTAAACCCATAATTTTGTACATGAGGGGTTTACATTCAAGGTCCACCACTTGTCCAACCTATTATCCCTAGTAGCAAGAGTGGTTTGGTCTCAAGATTCACCACTTGTACACTCTATGTCATTATATTAAGAAGAAATATGTGTTAAGGTCCACCACTTGTCCAACCTATAAGGTTATATTTTAAATGGTATCCTTTCTCACCACTTGAAATGCCCATGATATGTTTTACATGGGGGTTTCATTCCAAGGTCCACCACTTGTCCAAGCTAACTCTATTAAAACATATAGAGAAAGAAAGGTCCACCACTTGTCCAAGCTAGGCTCATTGAAACATGGAGAGAAGGAACCTCCACTGTTTCTCCTAGATAGGCTCCATTGAAACATGGAGAGAAATAAGCTCCACCATGTCTCCAAGTTGCTAGGCTCCATTGAAATACCCAATACCCATAATTTTTGTACATGGGGGGTTTACATTCAAGGTTCACCACTTGTCCAACCTATTATCCCTAGTAGGTTTGGTCTCATGATTCACCACTTGTCCACTCTATGTCATTATATTAAGAGGAATTGGGTGTTAAGGTCCACCACTTGTCCAACCTATAATGTTATAGCTTGAATGGTATTTTTTCTCACCACTTGTAATGCCCATGACATGATTTACATGGGGGTTTTGTTCCAAGGTACACCACTTGTCCAAGATAAATCTATTGAAACATAGAGAGAAACAAAGGTCCACCACTTTTCCAAGCTAGGCTGCATTGAAACATGGACCTTAATACCAAATTATTTCTAGTAGCATGAGTGATATTTTGTACATGGGGGGTTTACATTCAAGGTCCACCACTTGTCCAACCTATTTCCCTAGTAGGTTTGGTCCCAAGTTCACCACTTATCCACTCTATGTCATTATATTAAGAATAATTGGGTGTTAAGGTCCACCACTTGTCCAACCTATAAGGTTATATATTGAATGGTATTTTTTCTCACCACTTGTAATGCCCATGATATGTTTTACATGGGGTTTTGTTCCAAGGTCCACCACTTTTCCAAGATAACTCTATTCAAACATAGAGAGAAACAAAGGTCCACCACTTGTCCAAGCTAGGCTCCATTGAAACATGGAGAGAATGATGCTCCACCATTTATCCAAGATAGGCTGCATTGAAACATGGAGAGAAGCAAGCTTTACCATGTTTCCAAGCTAGGCTCCATTGAAACACTCTAGGGGGTTTTATTTCAAGGCCCACCACTTGTTTAACCTATTATCCCTAGTAGCATGAGTGGTTTGGTTTCAAGATTCACCACTTGTACACTCTATGTCATTATATTGTGTTAAGGTCCACCACTTGTCCAACCTATAAGGTTATATCTTAAATGGTATCCTTTCTCGCCACAAATGCCCATGATATGTTTTACATGGGAGTTTCATTCCAAGATCCACCACTTGTCCAAGCTAACCATATTCAAACATAGAGAGAAACAAAGGTCCACGACTTGTCCAAGCTAGGCTCCATTGAAACATGGAGAGAAGGAACCTCCACCATTTCTCCTAGATAGGCTCCATTAAAACATGGAGAGAAGTAAGTTCCACCATGTCTCCAAGATGCTAGGCTCCATTGAAATACGCAAAACCCATGATATTTTGTACATGGGTGATTTACATTCAAGGTCAACCATTTCTCCAACCTATTATCCCTAGTAGGTTTGGTCTCACAATTCACCACTTTTCCACTATATGTCATTATAATAAGAGGAATTGGGTGCTAAGGTCCACCACTTGTCCAGCCTATAAGGTTATACCTTGAATGGTATTTTTTCTCACCACTTGTAATGCCCATGACATGCTTTACATGGGGGTTTTGTTCCAAGGTTCACCACTTGTCCAAGCAAATTCTATTGAAACATAGAGAGAAACAAAGGTCCACCACTTTTCCAAGCTAGGCTCCATTGAAACATGGACCTTAATACCAAATTATTCCTAGTAGCATGAGTGATATTTTGTACATGGGGGGTTTGCATTCAAGGTCCACCACTTGTCCAACGTACTTTTCCTAGTAGGTTTGGTCGCAAGATTCACCACTTGTCCACTCTATGTCATTATATTAATAATAATTGGGTGTTAAGGTCCACCACTTTTCCAACCTATAAGGTTATATATTGAATGGTATTTTTTCTCACCACTTGTAATGTCCATGATATGTTTTACATGGGGATTTTGTTCCAAGGTCCACCACTTGTCCAAGCTAAATCTGTTCAAACATAGAGAGAAACAAACGTGCACCACTTGTCCAAGCTAGGCTCCATTGAAACATGGAGAGAATGATGCTCCACCATTTATCCAAGATAGACTCCATTGAAACATGGAGAGAAGTAAGCTCCACCATGTTTCCAAGATGCTAGAGTCCATTGAAATACCAAAAACCCTGATACTTTGTACATGGGGGGTTTACATTCAAGGTCCACCACTTGTCCAACCTATTATCCCTAGTAGCATGAGTGGTTTGGTCTCAGGATTCACCACTTGTCCACTCTATATCATTATATTAAGAAAAATTGGGTTTCCATATCTAAATGGATCTTTGCTTGGATAAGTGGTAGACCTTGAGACCTAAATACCCATTCTACACTAGAGCATTGGTTAAGCCTTATACACTTCAAGCATACCTTTAACAACAAGTAGTAGTTATTAGTTGACTTAAGTCTAGTTGAACTCCATGGTATTGAGACTAAGAGAGAGTGTAGCATAAAAAAGAGTCAGGATTTTAATTTGACTTTCTTTCTATTAATGAGTAGATCATAGATGGATTTTGGTATCTAATAAAACCTTAGGGTAGACAATGTAAAACTCATGTCTATTGTTGTGTTTGCATTAAGTGTTCTTGTTCTTTAATTTCAGAACCATTACAGAAAAATGGATTGGCTATATGCTGGCATAAATTGAAGAAAACTATTGAATTACCCATCCAACCTCCTCCAAGACCTTGTCCAAGGAATGAATCACCTCCTTATCACCTACCACTTGCTTTCAAGGACATCAAAAGAGTACTTATCTTGGATCTAGAGGGTTTACTTCTCAAGACAGTTGAAATGAAACATGGAGATTCTATGCCATCTTGGGCTCAACACATGCGACTTGTGGAGGACAAAGATGAAGTTTATCATGTGGTGCGACCAGACGCACAAAGTTTTTTGGATTTTTGTGCTGAATACTTTGAGCTATGGATATGGAGTTGCTATAACTTAACAAGGGTGCAACGCATCACACAAAATGTTTTCCTGAGCAGTATACCAAGTTCAAGGTGTTTATGAGTAACAAAAATTGCCAAAATCCAAATATCATGTTAGGATTTACAAGGGTTTATCACAAAAATCTGAGTGATATTTGGAAGATATTTGAGGATTTGGATGCAAACAATACCTTAATTTTGATGACACTCCATATAGGGTGATGTGGAACATGCCAGGGACATTTATATTTCCAAAGATGTGGAGGCAAACTTCCGAGCAACTTCAAAACTTCTTGCAGAGAACCATAATTCCATGGTTGGTAGGATGGTTGTATGCAAGAGATAAGAGAGTCTATACATACAACACAATTGTAAATCAGTATAGTGATTCTGAGACAAATTATGTCCTTGGTGTGTACTTGTCAACACGAAAGCATTGAATAAATATGGCTATAAGATGCTTTTTTTATTCTAGTGTGTATCTTTCAACATTTGTATAATTTGATATAGTCTTTTTTTTTTTTTACAAAGGGTGTGTCAATTTTATGAACACTTGAATGGAGTGCACCCTACTCTAAGGGGACTTCAATGTACTATTGGAGTGCATCCTATTGTAAGGGGACTCTGATGTATTGCTAGAGTGCACCCAAATTTTTGGGGACTCATTTTTTATTTGATTGGGGCCTATGTTGGGTCATATAGTAAAAGAAATTCATTTTTTGTCAATTCATATCGAGGTTGCATTTATTTGGAACTATGAAAGAATTGATGTTTGATGTCAAAATAAAACTTGTAAGTGTGGATCAGAGAATTCATGGACTTTAAATATGTGAGAGGGATCTTTTTCTTGGGCACAAATGTTTGCTTCAAGAATTTTGTCATTACATATTTAGTTTTAGAACCTAAAAGACTTTGAAAACAAAACTATGGAATCTAAGTGCATGTATTCTTGAATGGCTTGAAAGTTGATGTATACATGCATGTCGCCTTGATGAAGATTTAGATCTGACAAGATGGAAAGATATAATTCTTGGACGTTACCTTTGTCAATTTGGTAATAACATATTTAACTTTCTTTTAATATGGGTGGAAAATATATTATTATGTGCATTTGGAACCTAATTGCTTGACCTTCAAACCAAGATTCCTATGTTATTTTTTCATATACTTTTTTGTACTGAATTAAGATTGTGGATGCAAGGTCCACCACTTGTTCAAGCTAGATCTAAGAAAGTATATATACTGAGTCTTCAAACTAGTAAACCAAGGGAAGAGAGAAGCAGGGTCCATCACTTGTCCAAGCTCATCTCTAGACAACATAGAGAGATGTTATGTCTACTAATTGTCCAATATAGTCATGGAGAAATGATAGAAGGTTGATCCACTTGTCCAACCTATCATCTCTAGTAAAATGGGAGGTTTGGCCTTAAGATTCACCATGTAACCAACATATACTTCATTGTATTATGAAGAGTAGAAAAGAAAAGCTCCACCACTTGTCTAAGGTAGTTCCAAAATCAACATGGAGAGAAGAAAGCTTCACCATTTGTCCAAGATAGGTTCCATTAAAACATGGAAAACCTCATATATGTTGTACATGGAAGCTTTTTTCCAAGGTCCACCACTTGTCCAAGCTAGGATCCATTAAAACATGGATAGAAACAAGGCTCCACAACTCGTCCAACCTTTATAGCTGCAAAGTGTACCGGTTGTCTAAACTAGGCATGGGAAAATAATAGAAGGTCCACCACTTATCCAATATATTATCTCTAATAGCATGGGAGGTTTGGTCTCAAGATTTAGGAATTGGCTGACCTGTATTTCATTGTATTATGATGAATTTGGTTTTAAGTCAACTACTTATCCAAGCTATAAGTTTATATCTTGAATGGTATTCCTTCCCATCACTTAGAAAACCAATGATATGTTGTACATGGGGGGGTTTGTTACAAGGTCCACCACTTGTCCAAGCTAGTTTCATTGAAACATGGATGAAGACAAGCTCCACCATTTGTAAATCTAGACTCCATTGAAATCTAGAAAAATCCATTCTATGTTGTACATGGGGTTTTTTTTTAAGGTCCAACACTTGTCCAAGCTAAGATCCATTGAAAATGGAGTAGAGAAACACTCTTGTCCAAGCTAGGAAACATTGATAGTAGTTGGTTTATTTTGAAGATCCACCACGTGTCTAAGCTAACTCTATTGAAACATAGAGAGAAGCAAAGGTCCACCAACTGTTCAAGCTAGGCTCATTGAAACATGGACAGAAGCAAGCTCCACCATTTCTCCAAGATAGGCTCATTGAAAATGGAGAGAATCAAAGGTCCACCATTTCTCCAAGCCAAGATCTAGTTGTAACCTATAAGGTTATATCTTAAATGGTAATCTTTCCAATCACTTGGAATACCCATGATATGTTTTACATGGGGGTTTTGTTCCAAGGTCACCACTTGTCCAAGCTAACTCTATTGAAACATAGAGAGAAACAAAGGTCCACCACTTGTCCAAGCTAGTCTCCATTGAAACAAGGAGAGAAGCAAGCTCCATCATTTCTCCAAGATAGGCTAGCCTGGATAAGTGCACCTTGAAACCAACCTTCCTATGAGGCGATAGAGCATATGCTACATATTTTATGTATGCCCCATGCCTCAAATTAAGAAGTTATAGATTAAAAGTGGACCTTGCTTGAATGTCACATGCAATAAATTAAGGAAAAAATAGCCAAGTGGATTGTATTCCTCAATGGATCCTTGCTTTCACAAGTTGTGAACCTTGAGTCACTTTTACATTAACTTGTATAAGTGGTGGACCTAGAAACCAAGCTCTCCATGTTGAGATAAGTTGTAGGTAGGACAGTAGAACATAGACAACGATAATGGATGCAATATACTCATCTCCTAATAATCCAATTGATTGAAACCATGGTATTTTAGTTGTTTTCATTGTGTATTGTATGTGCATAAAGTGGAATGAGACCTTAAGAAAACTCAATTTTTTGACAAAATCTTTATATTTTGTACATGATATATTGAAAGTTGTCCAACCTGGGAATTGGGCTTTTCCCACTTTACCTAATATGGTCTTATTTTTTTTCCTACCGGGTTTTTTTTCCCTTTGGTCATCCAGGTTTTAGACCCTAGTCTAAGGACACCTATCACCATCCTCTTGTACATATTCCTTCTACATCAACAATAAGGAAATGCTACTCAAATCAATTGACAAATGAATTGGAGCACCAATTTCAGATCATAGCATACTTCTCCTCAATGGCGAGTCGAAGAATGGCCTACAATGACAAAGCTGCAGACAACACTAACAACATGATTGCACAGGAACAAAGAAGTCCCCAATGAAGAAGAGCAGACATAAAAGTAATCAGAGGATCTCAAAAGATGAATGGTTATGATGATAGATGTCCGCCTTAATGGATCATAGTTCTTGTTGTGGTTCGACAAAGTTACAAGCAGTGCAACAGATGAAGCCAAAACGACAGCAAAGACCACATCGCCATCGACAATCAGGTCATGTCGGGGACGACATGAACGCGAAAGGGGGGAGTGTTGATCGTTGGGTCAACAACACAACATAACTCAAGTTTCATACCAAAGTCTTATCTTTTGCGAGTTATGAAATGCTGCGGATTATGACTATAAACGTCATTTGTAATGAGTAGTTATTCTAGTTTCAGAAGCCGGGGTGCAGTGGCACTTCCAGATTGTAAATACAAAGCCATTTGACCCTTTCAACCCCATTTTTGGTTAAACCTAAGGTAGCCTTAGTATATAAGGTACCTAGGTCATTTTGTAAAAAGGGGGGGAACTTTAATCATAATGAAAACTGGAGCGCTGCCGTCTACTGTGTGTGAGAGAGAAAGAGAGTGAGCGTGAGCTTTATCCTCTCGCTATGCCTGGCTTGCTCAACACATTGGAGTCGGACTGCACCATTGTTGTAGGCTCGGGGAGAGCTACGCGACAACGCCAAGCATTCCACGCGAGACGAAGCGCACACGCCGACGGATCTACGAGCTATTTGTGGCCGTAAGTGTATCAAACGATGTCTGTTTTCTGTGTGCTAGTGGTCTATAAAATCGTGGCGACATAAGCTACGCATAGGTACTCATAAATTTCAGTTTCGGGCACTTTCAAAATTCTTCTCTGTCATACTACGCATTTTCCGCATACGGGTTTAGAGTGAGGGTTTTTGAGTGTAGAAGCGTAGGGACATGTGTATCCTAGTGAGGGGATGGTGTTCCTTAAGTTTCGTACGAATCTGGCATGATTAGGTGAGTTACCTTCCGTATGTGTGTATGTGACTAGGTGGTGTAGTTGAGAGCAGTGAGGTTCTTGATTGTGGTTTAGTTGGCCTTCCAGAGTGTTGTATGTGTAGGATGGTCTCAGCCTGACAAGCTAAAGAGATTTCCTCCGTGTGCCTATCGTGTCATCTGTGTCCTTGATTGACATTATGTTGATCTAGGTAGTGTTTGCATGCACTTCATGGGTGTGTGAGTCGCTTCTGCAACAAGGTGGTAGAGAAATCCATCATCATGGCTGGCCCTAGTGACATTATAGTTCCGCTACCATTGACGAATGAGGCTATCCCAGAGGTGGAAATAAGCCACTTCTCCCTTAGTGGTAGTGGATGAGGAGGAGTATTTGTATGCATGATTTGGAGAAAGCATTTGGCCTGTACATGGATGAATGCTTGAGCGTGCTATGCAACAACACCAAATTTCCCTTAGACAATATGCCAGATGCCCTTGAAAAAAAGCTCTTGCCGCTTGGGGACTTTGTTGCTGACACTATTGCAGTTGTGTGTGCGGAGGTCATGGTAGCAGAGCAGTTGCACGTGGTTGAGGAAGAATTCCAAGCCACGCAAGCCAAGGTTGAGGCCACTAGGATGCCTATGCCACTATGCAACCCCCCATCTGATGATCCAAAGCTCGTAGTTGCGATGCATGGGAGCATTGACTTGGATGGAAAGGGCAACAGGGAGGAGGACGACAATGAGCAGGAGGTAAACTCTATCCTAATTTTCATGTTATTTTTTAATCCTTCATTGTCTTTTTTCTCAACCTTGATTGGTTAATGGCAGGACATCGTGGAGGTTGATGATTTTGCAGAGCAAGAACGGGTGACAGGCGGACGGGCTTTGGACCTTAGTCTTCCCTTGCGCATTACCTAGGACAACTCCCCCCTGGAGATGTTGCCATTGTCCATAATGAATTTACTCCCCAAGGCCATTTTATGACGTGGTCGTTGAAAGCTTTGAGGAAGGTTTTGTGTTTGAGCACCATTGCTCAAACTGTGCATGTTGTGTTTCTAGTGCATAGATCCTCTGTATGCCCAGCATTTGGCATTGGCTTCCGTGGTAAAGTGCTTGCCCAGATAGGGATACATGCTTCTATTGGCTCAACTAACTCAAAGGCCAGAGTGTAGTCCCTCTTGACTGGGGAGTTTCCTTACGCGCAAGAGAGGTGCTAGGAAATGGTCAAGAAAATTATGAACTCCTCAGATGTATGATGTAAAATCAATTTTTTGGAAGTAATAAAGAATATTTTGAATTGTCTCTCTATCTTGTACATTCTTCTAATTGTGATCCGTCAATCTTGAAAATTTTTGTAATTGGTGATATGTTTCAATAAGCTGTGTCTTTTTTGCTTTAAGTAACAACACAACGGAAGTTGGATGCACATGATACTCCTTTCAACTTACCTTAATTCAAGGGAAAGTGTAAAACACATCTGAGTGAAAAGAAGTGGTATCTCTACAATAATGCTGCAAAAACAATTGCTTTCACTTAATCTATATTTTTTAAGTATCCTGGGGGGCAGAGAAGCCTACCAAGTGCAAAAAAAAGGGAGGCCACAAGGGCACACAAATGGCCCATCCATCAGTTTTGGATGGCCAATTTGCGCGCCTTTGTGGCCACCCTTTTTTTTGCATATGGAACCTATGTTTGCACTCAAGGACACTAGAAAAGGTGAGATCAACTCAGAATTTAAGTTTTCAAGCACACTATCACCTCCTTCAGCTCTACCTAATAGTTCCCTGCACCAAAAGGCCCAGTTATATTGGACATTTGAAAAATCTAGTTTAATGTTGCATAAATACTTGATTTCACTATACGTTAACTTTTTTTGTATCCTATGGGGGAAACAAAGCTAGACAATGTAAAAAAAATGGAGGATGGATGGCCAATTTGCGCGCCCTTGTGGTCACCCTTTTTTTTGCATATGGAACCTATGTTTGCACTCAAGGACATTAGAAAAGGGTAGATCAACTCATAATTTGAGTTTTCAAGCACATTGTCACCTCCTTCAGCTCTACCTAATAGTTCTCTACACCAAAAGGCCCAATTACATTGGATAGTTGAAATATCTAGTTAAATGTTGCATAAACACTTGGTTTCACTATATGTTAATTTTTTTGGTATCTTATAGGGTAAACAAAGCTAGAAAGTGCAAAAAAAATGGTGGCCACAAGGGCGCGCAAATAGATCATCCAAAACTGATGGATGGGCCATTTGTGCGCCCTTGTGGCCACCATTTTTTTTTGCACTTTCTAGGCTTGTCTGCCCCATAGGATACCCAAAAGGTTAACATTTGATTTAGATTTAACTCTTCACATTCAGAAGCAATAAACTCAACTCACATGGATAATAACACAATATACTGTTAATCATTTTTTCATTGCAAAGTCATCTCATTACAAAGATAAGGGTGTGCAATACAAAAAGAGGAGTAACTTTGGCTAATGCTCGAAGTCCCATTGCAATCAATATGCAAGCTACATATCTTTTGATTGTATTGTCACTCACTTTGCATGAATGGCGCATAGGTTGATATCTTCTAACACCAAAATGATGTGTACCTCTGCAGCTTCTTAAATAGCCTCTAGCGCTATTGCTTGCATTCTATACTGATTTCCGTAACTTTGAATCACCTGCTTCACTGTACGAGCAAAGGGGTGCGTTGAATTAAAAGCTCTATAGTCTTCTCGTAGTGTCGGATTTTTGCAAATACCTTTGCTATTTTTTGGCACCGCTGAGGTTGCCTGGGGGGCACTTGAACATTTTCTGGCTAGCGGAGTTTAGGCTTCTTGAAAAACTTTGACTTACACCTATTTACATGCTTAGGGGCTGGATCTGCAGCCTCTTCTGATTCATCCTCTTCCCTTGGCTCCCGATCTTGTGGTGTGGGGAGAGCTCCTTGGCCTCGAGGCAGTGTCTTCCCCCCAACGGGCACCCAATGTGCGCGGTATATTAGCTCAATGCCATGGTGGCTCTGTCTCTGATTCAGTGTCTGTATGGACCACCTGAGTTTTGGATGGTCCTGCTTGTGATTTGTGGCACAGTGGCTCCTCCCTATCGAACTCTGGTGTTTGCTGGGCCTATTCTTCTCTCCAGCGTTGGGCGTGTTGCTTCATTTTTCATCTAGGTGTTCCTTCTTTTGGACGTAAACATTCTTCAACCCTCTATGACTCTTGTGCCCTACTACCAAGCCCACTGCTAGAAGAGTGCCTGGAACGGCCAGGTGTTCATGGATGTTTTCTTGTGCCTTTAAGCCATGCCGCTGATAGCCGTTTTTGGCTCTCCGTAATTGCCATAGTGAGTTAACCCACCCTACCAAAATCATCCAAACACTGTGGCTATCCCTACCATTTCACAGTATATAGGTGTGTGTGAGTTAGGAGACTTTTCCCATATCTTCTTCAAAACCCTTAATTAGCTAGTCACTGGCTAGTTGAGCCAAAAAAATAAAAAATATAAGTATATTATGGTCCATTTGTGTGTAAATATTTCATTGTATATAGGGCCTAAATAAAAGGATTTTTCATAATTATTTTGGTATTTATTTAAATATTTCTACCTATGGTGTGTTATTTATGCTATGTACATTGACTCACCATTACCATATTTTTTCTTACCATTTTGCATACTCTTTATTCCATATAAAAATAATTTCATGCAAGCTTCTCTTATTTTTGGTGTAACTCCATCCCAACAAAAATCCAAAAAAACTAGTTTTATTTATGTGTATATTTTTTCACTATTGTGATTTTTCCTTCCTACATCTATTCTCTTTTACTCTCATAAATTAGAACACCAAAAATATTCATCTTTTTATGGTAGACTTATAATGAGAGAGAATTATTTTGATCCCTTTATATTTTTTCCACCTATATTATTTATATTTGACATGTACATATTTTTTTAGACCCCTAAATATTTGATTTTCTTAATTGTACTATTCACTTATATCATGATCTCAACAATATCTTCAATTATAGACCTACCAAATAAGGTCAAGGGTATGTGGCATGCATGCATGCACCATGGGGAGCTCACTCTTGGAGGTATTCAAAAGAATCATCCAAAGAAGGACCTCACAAGGACCTTGTGCAGTGGAAAAAACAGTCGGTTTTGCTGAATTTTTAAAGATCACATGCTCCCCGAATTTGGAAAGGTGATACAAACAAAAGTTGTAGCTCGTGAGCTGAAATTTCACCTCAAATGTTTTCATATTTTTTTGAGCTACGAGATGTGAGCTATGATTTTATTGGTGGACCCCAGTTTGCCCATGCTATGCAGCCACACTCCCTCTTCCACTTTATCATTTTCCTCTTTCACACACACTCCTCCCTCTCCTTCCCACTCCCAAACCTGCAACTCCCATGTCCTAATTCACCCTCTTCACCATTACCACATCTCTCACACCTCCATAGCCTTCATCCTCCATTTCTACACCCTATGTGTCCTCCTTTCTCTCTACATATATGTCCATATTACGATACTCTCTTCAACTTTATAAAGAACTTCAAAAAATCAGAAAAAATCCAAAGATAACCTCTACAAATGAAGGCTTTTATAATGAATTTTCCAAGGTTTGAAATAACATAGCTTCATCGACACACGCTGCTTCGCCATGCTGACTGCTTCTTCTTCCGGTGCTGTAAAGAGGTGAATGTCAACTTCTCCAAATCTTCAACCTCTCTTTACAAGCTCATCCCTTCTCTAACTTTTCTCATCATATATCTCACCATTTGGTGAATGATTTTGTAAATATTTTTTAGTGATAATTACTAACTACTAACCACTAACCTTATTGTAAAATGCACCCTCTACTAGAGTAGGCACTCCCAAATTATTCACTCAATCCTCTCTCCTATCATCCTCAATAATTCTCTTCCCTTGAGCCCACATCCATGTGACTCAAAGGACAAGAGAGACCCACCCTCATTAAAATAAAAATAAAAAATGCATAATCTTTTATTCCTTCAAATAAACTTGATTAGGCCTAATCCTAATCGGGGCTTCTAAAACCTATAAATAGATCCCTTCTCTCCCTTGTAAATCATCACATGATCACACTACACCACACCATTCTCAACACATAACACACCACTCTTCAAGCCTAGTTGTGTAAAGTGTGTGCATTGTGAGTGCTCTATTCCATCACTACACATAGGTGCATGGAGAAGCTTGAAGTTAGTTATGCCATCTAGAGGAGTGGAGTGATACTATACTCTGCAATCACACTTGTAGCCTACTCTTGTCCATAAATAAGGTTCATAGTTTTGGGTGCAATTGTATTCTGCAACTACGACTCTTCTCTCCAAATTGACTTGATAAGTTGGCTCATCAGGTGGTTGAAGGTATATTGTCCTTGAATTTTGTTGTGCCATTTCATGCTTGGTGGTTTGAGGGCTTGTTGAATTGTTTGCCTAAAAGGTAAATTGTAAGAGGGTGCTCGGTGAGAGGGCTCCCGTGACCCTAAGACAATTTGTGTATTGGCAACAAGGTCAAGTTTTGTGTTGTCTCTCTATTTCTCATCAAGCTTTGTGTGCATCTAGTCTTTAAGGCTAAGACTGAGTTACTCAAGCTAATTTGTGCTCTTTACCTCTCTCTGGCGTGGTGAATGTTTGTGTTTGGTGTGTGTGGCTATCTTGCATTCCCCTCTCTTTGTGCGTTTGAGTACAAGGAGATATCACGTGCGTCCTAGTTCGCATCTACAACTAGGTGGTGCCCCTTTTCTTGTTTGGTTTCTGGCTGTGGGTTTTGTTGTCTCTGATTGTGCTTGCCCCAGCCCAATTGAGCAGCACGGGATCCTCGAAGGGTGTTTAGAGGCCGCTCTTCTTGTTGCCCGCCCCGGACCACCTCAATTTGGTGCCCCCACTGAGGAACGGCTTGTGTATTTTTGTGAAGGCTCAACCTTTAGCATAATCAAGTAGCTTGCATGAATCACGAGAGTTTGTATGATCCCTTCATTCCCATTGCAAGGCAAAAGGTACACATAATTGTTAGTACTAAGTTGCAATTTCAACGTGTAATTCGTAGAATTTTAGGTCCTCTTAGGTAGGCAGAGATAAACGCATCAGTAAATCCTTTTATTTTGTCTCTCATTAGGTACGACCTTAGTTTGGACGTCTATATTTTTGTTTTGTTTTAAGAATTAGGTCATGCATAGACCATGGATAATGGCCCAAGAATAGAGTTTTTCCCCTTTCATTTCACTCCACACATTAGAATAAACATTGCAATTAGTAGAAAAATCCATTTTCAACAACGTATGGTATTCATGTTTGGTGCCCAAAGAGTAGGAGAAATTCTCGCATCACCAAACCCTGTCATCCTGCCTCTTATTGATTATCATAGGTCATTTGATGTGAATATTTTTATTTTGTTGTAGAATAGATTGCAATTTAGAAAACATTATTGTGTAAATTTTTTAAGAAAGAAAAAACAAAAACGTGTTGTCACTTTGAAACCGATTCAATGGAGGCCCAACGCCAAATGTTCGGATATCCTCTTTTCTTTGGAGAGCCTGGAGAGGATGCAGAATTATTTTTAGCAAATTTCAAGATGTCTTGTTGTATCAAGAGGATAGTAACTGATCAAGAACGTGTAGAGATGTTTGAGGTGGTCCTTAGGAAAGATGCTAGCACTTGGTTTGACTCTTTGCCTGAGGAAGTTAAAGGGAATTACACGAAAGTTGTGAATCATTTCAAGAAATACTTCTTTGATCCCCAAAACAATCAAAAGCTATGGCAAGACATTGTTTCTCATAAGCAAAAAGACTTAGATGACTACTAATTATACAAGCAAGAGTTTCTACGTCTTTGGGCTGTATGGGTGAGAAATGTTGCTAACCCTGGTGATGGTGCAGAGTTCCTAAAGAAGGAGAGGTTCATAGCCAAACTCTTTCCTGACCTTAAGATAAAAGTTGAGGCCGGTGCACCTGCTACCTTTGAAGCAGTTGAAACTAGGGCTGCTGAGAAATATAGGAAACTCAAGTGCTTAAGGGGGGAGGTTCCAATAGAAGGTCTTAGACCCAAAGGTAAGTCACAAGCATCAACATCTAGGGAACTTCCTGAGGTAACGGCGGAAGTGATTGAGAAGTTAAATGAATCTTTAAGCAGCTTGTCAATTCACCTTGCACAAGCTGTAGGTCCAAAGGGACAAGCAAAGAAGTCTGAAGAGCGAGATTCATGACCTAGGAGAGTCTTGCAATGTTGGAATTGCGGTGAGTCTGGACATGGGATGTATAATTGTCCTTGGCCCCGTGGGGAGCCAGGGAGACCTAACTTGAATTACCCAGTGATGAATGCAGGAGAAGGAACTAGTCAGCAACCACGACTTCTACAAAGGCCAAATGGAGCAAGACCACCTCCACAAGGAGTGGAAGGAGTTCCACCTTTGCCAGACCCAAATGTGCATGTAGTAGAGGTGACAAACTCAAATGAGGTCGACATGGAAGCAAATGGTATTAAGCGTTGTCGAGAAATTTGTGGTCTTGCCAGGAAAGCACCGGGCTTATGGCTGTGAGAGTTTGTGAGAGAACTCAACAAAAACTATATGAAGGAGTTAAACCATAGATGCCATGAAGACTAGGGTTTGGAAAGAAGTGCAATCAAAGAAGACTCACTCTTTCTCTCTTGCATTCACACACACAAAGAAAGAACGCAAAAGAGAATGTCAAAACAATACGAAGATGAAAACATCAAGGCTATGGTCATATTGTATCATGGGTAATATGAAAGGGTTAATGGATGAGTTAATGGCAGTCAATCTTGGCTGACCAAATAGGCTACGAATTGTTCTTTGGAATTGTAGTTTTGTGCTTACCATAATATATATATTTTGTCTAGTGATTGGGATTAATTGTGTGTACAAATCCTCTTGGTTCATAGCAAGATAACTACGCTTACATCAAAAGAAAAATTATAGTCTATGAGAGGTAGTATGATGGGATCCGGTGATAGAAGTATTTCATTGAGCCTTTCAAGGCCAAAGAGAAACATTATACGTTGTTGAAAGTGTATTTTATGGCTAATCCATACGTTAATTCTAATAGATTGTACAGAGTGAAAGCGATAGAAATGATCATCATGTGGGTTAGTCATTTAGGATAGTATGTGAGAAATGTAGATATGAGAGAAGTGAAGAGATGAGAATTTTCCCTCCCAAGCCCTATTCTTGCCCGTAGACAATAAGGATAATGCGGGGAGAGATGTACCTGTAGCAAAGAGAACCTAAAATTTGTGGAGAGGATGAATTACTAAGAGTGAGAGAGATAGATTTGGTTAAGGAGATGAGATTAGATACATATATATATATATATATGTCGGATTAGAGATGAAAAAGAAAACAATAAGAAATCAAGAAAACATCAATGTAGAACACATCTTACTTGACAAACCCTTCGGCACCATTATTGATGGAGAGAGAAGAAGAGGGGAGTACTCCACTTTGATTGATACGCCAAGTACAACACCTTCTTTGATTAGAGTTGATCTTCCAAGGATAGCGTACAAGAATGGCTAGTCTTCCTCTAGGAGAAAGTGTAGGCTTGGGCTTATGTTAATGGGGCTAAGTACAATTAGGCATTACTACTCACTCCCTCAAGAATTCGTCTCATCAATGGCTTGAATGCTTGAGTTCTTTCCAAGGAAGAAGAGGTCCCCTTTTATAGGTGAAGGGAACCCACAAGGGTTTACACAAGAAGAGAGGAGCCAGTGTGAACAGGAATTGGAAAAGTTGGAAATGAGTTGCCCCTGCATGATGTGGGCAGACTGGGGTCCAGTATTTTGATCATATCTCCTCAACCGTGGCTCCAAATAAAAAAGTAAAAATATGAGCAAAAATTTCAGCTCATTAGCTACGATTTTTATTTTAAAATCATTTTCCAATTCGGATTGGAACCTTGTGTAAAAATTCATCAAAATAGGGTCCATTTATGGCAGCAAAAGTCTTCATGTGGTCTCCTTAGCCTAGACTTTCATTTAATTCCAAAGGACACCTCATGCCATATGAAAGCATGACATTGCTCCTTGACAAATTTTTGTAATCATGCTTGCAATAATGCATTAAAATAAGTGTATCTTTGAAATCATGCCTCCTAGTGTCCCACTAGGATTTGATTCTCTCCTAGTAGCTATTTAAAAAGAAATATAAGAAAAGTATAAAAAATACATAGAATATATATATATTGGAGTTTACCCTAGATATAGGATCTAGCTAGGGTGTGAGATGATAATGAAATAGTAGAAATAAAGAATCAATGCTTTTTGCCCCAAGTTAAAAAGGCGAAGCTATTGATGCTTTTCCCATAGTATTTTCTGATGGTAAAGTAAGGATAGGTTACCCTTGAGAAAAATAATAGGATGAGATAGAAGGCTTATTATTATACTTAAATATGCATATGTACACTATAGGAAATATAATTATGTATCTAAAAAAATACAAGATAGATCTTGTAGCATGCGTTCCCACTATGTACGTGTCACAACACGACATCCACCCCCTCTAAACCTGCACATCCTCCGGTATGTGCCACATTGTCTCTTTGTAAGAATAGACCTCTTGTACATCTTCCTTGTCTTCTTCTTCACTAGATGATTCCAGAGCTTCATGTTCACTTTGATCTTCACCTGTGTTTTTCTCTTCTTCCTCATCAATATCTTCTAGATCATTGTCTTCTCTTCTCTTAAACATTTTAATCCTTTTTCCTGCAATGGGAATCTTTACTTCTGTACCATCTAGTTCAGACAAGCTGTAAGTAGCATTTTCATGCACATGCTTTACAACATACGGTCCAAACCATCTTTTTGAGAACTTACGCATGACTGTGTGCTGGTTATCAAGGCTACTATCATACACTAAAACCCAGTCACCTTTGTCAATTGCTTTGCTCCTGAGTCGATGTCGCTTATCAAAATAGCCCTTGTTTTTCAACCTTGCATTTTTGAGTCATTCTTTTGTAGCTTCAATGTCTCCAGGTCTTCTCTCTAGCTGCCTTATACGCAGTGCAAGGAGATCTTCCCTACTAAGTCTCTCTTACCAAGGTAGTACATTCCATGTGGAAATTGTATCCTCAATCGGCATCACTGGCTTTTGACCATGCATTAGCTCCGCAGGCATGTAGCCAATTACTGAGCTATGTGTTGTACGATCAGCCCATAAAGCATATGGTAACAATTTTGGCCACTCAGCAACTCTTCCTTCGCAAGCCTTGGCCAAAGCTTTGATGATAGGAGGATGCCCTCTTTCACTCTTTCCATTGCCTTCAGGGTTGTAAGCTGTAGTAAGAGAAAGCTTGATCCCTAATCTAGAAAAGAACTCCCTTGCTTCTTCGGCATCCAGTTTACCTTGATCTGCAGTGATTTTTCCCACACAACCATAACGGCAAATCACCTCATCAAGAAGGAATTTGCACACAGCTTCTGTGGTCTTAGCTCTTAATGCTCTTCCTTCAACCTGGTTAGTTAGGTCCTCTTGTGCAAGAACCAAGTATCTCATCTGCCAGAGTCCTAAAGGCATCGTGACTAGATCCACAACCCATTTATAGTGCATGGCTAGTGGATATGTAGGGTGCAATCCATCACGATGTCGAACATTTGAATACATTTGACAAGTTACACATGACTCTACAAACTGAGATACATCTTTATACATACCCTTCCACCAGTATTTTTCTTTCAACTTGGAGAAGGTTGCCCACACACCCCTGTGTCCAGCCCATAGACTCTCATGAAACTCTTGCATGAGCTTTACTTGAGTCTCTTTTTTACATATAACCCGTTGTGGTGTAGCACCCTTTTGTTTAGGATGCTTCCACAAGTAACCATCCCTTAAAAAGTACCCATATGCTTTCCTGCGTATCCTCTTGAATTCTTGTTCAGACCAATCATCTTGTTTTGTTAGAGTACTCAAGTACCTTCCAATAGAAAGCCAATCACCTTCATAAAGATCTTTCAAGAACAATTCAAGTGAATTAGTCATGCAGACATTGTTACCTTTGACATGAGAGATAGAATAGAATTTTGTGCCTACATCATCTCCCTTATCAATCATTTGTGACTCATCTTCATACCTTGCCCTTGATAGCATATCTGCCACTGTATTGTCTTTACCTGCAATGTGCTTAAACTCGGGATTTAAGGACTTAATGTAGGCAATCCACCGCAACATAGCAATGTCTGGTGTTGAGCAGCTTGTAATCATCCCAAGAAGTGGTAGACAATCTGTTTCTACAACCACACATGCACCAATTAGGTACTCTTTCCCACTTTTCAAGGCTGTAACCATACCCCATAACTCTCTCTTTATCTGTGGATAGTTTCTTTGGCGAGCACTTAGTACCTTTTCTCCAAATCTTACCACATACCTGTGTCCTTCTTTGTCATCTTGCCCTATTGCCCATCCAATCCCTGTAGGACTGGTATTTACTGTCACAATCACTGGCCTTTGACACTCATAGTCTACCTTTCTCAAAGCCGTTGCTGACTGAAGTAACTCCTTTAGCTTTTTCATGGATTTTACATGTGCTTCTGTCCATTTAAACTTTTGATTCTTTCTAAGCATCTGATAAAGAGGATCAGCTACATGTGCATAATGTGGAATCCAAATAACATAGAAGACACATGCTCCCAGAAACCTTCTAACCTCAGTGATGCTAGTGCATGTTTCTTTCATTCTTTGGATGGCATCTACCTTTGATGGACAAGGTTTCCTACCATATGGCCCGCACATGTGCCCCAAAATGAGCACTTCTTTGAAACCAAACATAGACTTTTTCCCTGACAATGTAAGATTCACTTCTTCCAACCTAGACAAAATTTTATCACAATGATTTATGTGATTTACCACAAACCTGCGACATCCCTTGAGATCCAAAGCTTCATCTTTGTCACTTTCTTCACATCCTTTGATAGGCAAATCATCAATGAAAGGCATTGTGATTTGAGGAATAAAGTCACGTAAGACCTTATTCATCCCATTCATCATATGTGCAACCGAGTTGGTTGCTCCCTGTGGCAAGGTACACATCCTTACCAAACCCAAAGGTGTCCTCATGGTTGTCAAGTCTCTGCTTTCGATTGCAAGCTGAAATTGATCATACCCTGAGTAGAGATCCCCCATTGAGTAGATTGCCCTCCCTGCAAACGCCTCTGCAAATTCATCCACAATTGGACCTGTACCTACATTTCTAATTGTCACCTTGTTCACTGGTTGCATATCTTGGATGAAGCGTAGAGAACCATTCTTCTTTGGAACTGTGAACCACCTGTTTGAGTATGGAGCACAAGAAGGCTCCAAGATTCCCATTTTGATTTTCTCATTCAGTAGCTCTACTAACTTTGGCAAATGAGCCTTTGGAACCGGAATAGGCTGCAGATTCCAAGGCACATGAGGTATTGTGAAAATTACCATAGGAGCTACAATATAAGGATCAACACATCCTATCTCATGTGGCTCAAATGCAAAAGCCTTACCATGCTTTGAAAGCATTTCTTTGAAGCACTTTGTCTCCTCCTGTGTTAGAAACTCCTCGCAACCAATCTGCAACTCTTGAAAGGACTCCTTTGTGAAGGTATGCCCGATCTTTTTAGGATTCCGTAAACTTGGTTGTAAAGAAGCCTGTTCAATCTTTTCCCTGTTGTTGGGTGGTAAGGGTGAAGCTACTGGTTTCACCTTCTTTGCTACACTCTTGTATTTAGTTTCAACATGGACTTCTGGGCCAACTGTTTGGCTTTGTTTAAAGGCTTCTATTACTTGATACATTTCCATAGAGCAAACTTCCACAACTTCATTTTCAAGATGCAAACTAGACCTCATTATAGCATCAAGCTCACCCATAGTATCTACAAAAGAAACTTGTTCACACAAACCCAAAACATTTTCAGTAGGCTTTAGCAACCCACTCTTTTTCATGCCTATTTTTACATTATGCACATATTGCCTCTCATATCTCTTCAAATCTTCAAGTTTTGTAAAACATACTGATCCATTCCTTGTTACCAAGGAGCTCATCGAGAAAGTTTCACCTATTTTTGGATCAAGCGAGACCCTTTTTCTTTCTGTACCACTACAATCCCGCTTTACAATGGTACTTGGCCAAAACCCATCATTTCTCTATGATCATGAAACTCTTTGCTTACCTTTGGTAGAGGATGTTCTCTGAGGTTGTCACGATTTCTTTCATGGTTTACACAGACTGTGAGAAATTGGACAACTCGTTTACCATCTTTGCTACGTATTCTAGCATATGCTGAACCATCGTCCATTACCTTTGTTTCCATTCGAACTCCCACAATGTAGGGTTGTCCAAGGATGAGATGATATGAAGATGTATCCTGTACAAAGAAGTTTTGGTCAATCTTTACATCACCTATTGTTACCTTCACACCTGGACATGCTGCATACAATTCACCGAATGAATTGTTTGCCACTTTTACCATCTAGCCATGATCTGTGTCCATCGGCCATTTGCACTTGTTGTAGAGACTCTTTGACATTATGTTTATTTCTGAACCATGGTCAATCAAGGCAACAAATGGCTCTTCAAGATCACCTACCTTGACCAAAGTTTCTGTAGTAGCCCTTGCCCAATGACTTCGTGAATAGTAACTCCTAGGAATATCTTCAACTTCTTCATCATCATTTGAGAAATGCACTTGCTTCATTCTCCCATTAGATTGGTAGCATCCTACCATAGCTCCATCATTCTCCTTATTTTGCAGTTGCATCCCTTGTGTCTTCGAGGTTTCCCCTTCAACCTGTGGACGAGAAACTTCAGCAAGGGTTTGCCTCTTTCTCTTGATGATGTCAATGATCTCCTCATGGAATTCACGCTTTGCAATGCCAAGAACTTCTCCCATAGTAAACTCAATCTTGCTATTCAAGATCCTTTCCTCCAAGACTTTCTTTAAATCTGTAGCAACCTCAATATCAGATTGTAGTTTATAATTTGGGCCTTTTGTCTTACCTTTCGTTGGCTCTTTCTTCTTTCCTGTTGTAGACTCCTCCATGAGTACTTCAGGTGGAAATGCTCCTTGTGTTGAGGGTGTTTGAGAAGGCATTGAGTCGCTTCTTCCCCCACTTCTAGAAGCTCTTTTTGATGGTCCTTCATCAGCATTCCCACGTCTGCGCTTCTCTTCTACAATTGCCTCATTTTGTTGGCATTTTGTAATGTAGGCATGCACTGACAATGAGTCCACTGGATCATTCCATCGTGTTTCTAGACGTATGCAATCACCTGCTTCATGTAGAATCTCTTTTGTAAGCTTTCCCTTTTTAGCTAATTGCATGACATTTGGCCAAATTTGACCATGATGGTCACTCACCTCTTCATCACAAAAATGTTCAATTTTTACTCCATAAGTAGCTGCCTCAACTGAAGAGGTGGCATGCTTGGTTGCCATATCTTCAACTAAGGTTTGCATTCCCCCCTTCCCAAAGTTAGTTCTCAAGGGTAGACCTGTCTCTCTTAAGTGGATTTTACCATCCTTAAAAAAGACAACATCTTTTGACAAAGCATCACTAAAATCATCACAATCCCTTCTTACATGGTCTGTACTATCACACCAAATACATCTATTAACAAACCCTTCTTTGGGCTGTTGTCTTTGCCTAGGAAGTGGCCCTAATGGTTGGCCTTTTTCTTCAAGCTTTGCAAACTTCACCTTCAAGTCACGCATTCCCTTCACAAGCTCATCTAGCATGGACTCATCAAACTTAGGAGCGATAAAAGTAGGCTTTACCATTTTGTCAGAAGTTGAGGTGGAAGGACTTGTAGTGTTTACTACCATCTTGTCCCTTCTTCTTTGTCGTTTGGCAAGCAGTGAGACAGCACCTTCAACCTCATTCCAGTCGGTCTTTAGTCCTTGCTCAGCATCTTTATCTTCAAGAAGAAGCTCCAAATTTTCTTGAAACTCTTTACCTGCAGCTTGTAAGAAAAGATCTGTCTTCTCTGCATCTAGTGTGGCCCTTTCTGTCCTAGTGAGTTGTGCATAGCGCCGCTCAAATTCCCTAAGTAGCTCTGTTATTGATAGTCCTTGCTTTGGCTTGACTACCCATTCTAAGAATGTCCTTTTGGTCACTCTCTCCGAGTCCTCCATGAAATATTCCTCCTTTAAAGCTACTTTGAGTTCTTCCCAATTTCTCCCATGCCCATCTTTAATTGCCCTAACATGCTCCCTAATTTCTGGAGCAACAACTAGCTCAAAGATTTGAATCATCTCACCTTCTGACACGCGATGCAGCTCCATCTCCTTCACATACTCGCGTAAGTACTTGGTTACATCTTTGCCATTGAACTGATCCATTCTGTTGACGACCGCTTGTATGGCCTTCGTTGTTGAAATCTCCCTTCTTTCAGTAGCATGTTGTTGTTGCATGAACATTGCAAATGCTTGAAACATTTGCATTGTTGCTGGGTCAAAATGCATACCCTGTTGCTCAACATGATCACCCATGGTTACCCACAAACTCTCACCCTAGCAGTTTCACGTCGGGTTCACCAAAAATATGTCGAGAAATTTGCGGTCTTGCCAGGAAAGCCCCGGGCTTATGGCTGTGAGAGTTTGTGAGAGAACTCAACAAAAACTATATGAAGGAGTTAAACCATAGATGCCATGAAGACTAGGGTTTGGAAAGAAGTGCAATCAAAGAAGACTCACTCTTTCTCTCTTGCATTCACACACACAAAGAAAGAACGCAAAAGAGAATGTCAAAACAATACGAAGATGAAAACATCAAGGCTATGGTCATATCGTATCATGGGTAATATGAAAGGGTTAATGGATGAGTTAATGGCATTCAATCTTGGCTGACCAAATAGGCTACGAATTGTTCTTTGGAATTGTAGTTTTGTGCTTACCATAATATATATATTTTGTCTAGTGATTGGGATTAATTGTGCGTACAAATCCTCTTGGTTCATAGCAAGATAGCTACGCTTACATCAAAAGAAAAATTATAGTCTATGAGAGGTAGTATGATGGGATCCGGTGATAGAAGTATTTCATTGAGCCTTTCAGGGCCAAAGAGAAACATTATACGTTGTTGAAAGTGTATTTTATGGCTAATCCATACGTTAATTCTAATAGATTGTACAGAGTGAAAGCGATAGAAATGATCATCATGTGGGTTAGTCATCTAGGATAGTATGTGAGAAATGTAGATATGAGAGAAGTGAAGAGATGAGAATTTTCCCTCCCAAGCCCTATTCTTGCCCGTAGACAATAAGGATAATGCGGGGAGAGATGTACCTGTAGCAAAGAGAACCTAAAATTTGTGGAGAGGATGAATTACTAAGAGTGAGAGAGATAGATTTGGTTAAGGAGATGAGATTAGATACATATATATATATATATATATATATATATATATATATATATATATATATATATATATATATATATATATATATATATATATATATATATGTCGGATTAGAGATATACATGTTGTACACCTCAATTAGAACCAACAGAGTGATGTTCTGAGGGGCTCGAGCTGGTCTCCGCCTGAGGTGCTCTTTCCGTGGTGCGCGCAGCTTTTCATCAAGGGATGCTTAGGGTTTGTTGTTTATTGGGATTTTCCTTCCTTCTCCAGCTCGTGACAGATTTTGGCTTTGGTTGCGTGATGGACCTCACTCTCTCTCCCTTATCTTCGACGTAGCTCATTTCTTTAGCACTTTTATTTTTAGTGTTTTAGCTTACTTCACCCTAACTGCGTTCACGATTATTATCTCTGTGATAATAATCGCGATAATTATCGCATGCCTATGCTTGGTGTTCTACTTGAGAAATTATTGTCTTGCTTCTCAAAGTCATCGCAATTTTCCAGCTTGGAGCTATTATTAAGAAAGCAATTATTAACTCTTTGAGTTAATAGTCGTTGTTTTTTTGTTTAGCTTTTCTATTGTTGCAACCCTCTCAAAGGTAGTTAAAGCCCTTGTTGCCTTTGACCTTTAGAAAAAGGGAGTTATTTGTGAGGACTTTTGGTAAGCCACTTCGGTTTTTTGTGAGCTACGGAGAATCCTAGGGTAGAGAGTGACGGCGGTCTTTGCGTTCTCTACGATTTACGGGACCCGCGATTGTCGCTCACCCCTGGTATGATGAATGAAGTTGAAGATATGCCTATAGAAGAGGACATCCTGCAGTTTTCAAAAATGCTCGGGGAACAGAAAGGGAAAGCGAGAGACAAAACTGTTCCTATGGAAGAGGTGATAGATGGTGTTACATTGGCAAAGGGCTCGAACATGGGGGAGAACAAAGCTCTGTCGACCAACGGTGCCAGCTACACGCAGCAGAAAGAAAAAATGGAGGGACTCGCTGGACAAGGGGCTAATTTCAAGGTCAAAGCCCTCAAGACCTGTGAGCCACAGGGAGTGATCTGTACAAATCGAATCAAGGTAGTTAACTCATCTGCATCCCTTCGGCCCGGCGTCTCATTCGCAAGCCTCCTGAAGGGTCCGGATTCTAAGGATGACACAAAAGACAAACTGAGGAGACAGCAGGTAGTAAATGCCGGGAAAATTTAATGAACGCCAAGCTCCGACTTGAACAAGAGCTCAAAGAGATCAACAGCCAGTTGGAGCATGGCCCGAGCAACAACAAAAGAACTTGTTCACAATCCGAATGCAGTGACTTATTAGAAACCGGGCTAGCAGATAGAGCTTACACTGCTTTAAAGAAATATCTGCACAACAGGTGGAAATCGCAGAGGCTGTCACTGTCACAATTCCGCCAGCACTAATAAAAAAACAACTGGCGATTCAAGCGAAACTCACGCTTGTATTTGGATTCAATGGAAGAGTTCCAAACAGGTTTGAGCTGACGCAATGGCTCCAAGGACCACAAATTCTAGGAAATACAGGAGCAGTTGAAAGCACCGCTTATCTAGCCAAGGGTTTCTATTCGGTACGATTCAAGGAGGTCTCAGATGTGTCAAAAATCCTTGATAAAGAACCCCTAGTATTTAACAGGACAACTGTGTGTGTAATACCATGGGAACCAGTGTTTGACTCGGCGGAATCCCTTCAAGAGATCCATCCCATTTAGGTTGAGTTTGCAGGACTGCCGAATTGGGCTTTGGGATAACATTAGGTTGCTTGCTAGCCAGTTGGGCACCCCCTTGTTCGTTCCCAGCAAAAGAGGTCAAGGTAGGTCCTCTAACAGGGCTTGTATAGGATGGAATATTGCAAAAACACCTCCTAAAAGCATGGTGATCAATGTTGGAGCTGGGCTGGTAACTATTCCTCTAGATTTTGGGACTTACTTTGGTGCATGCTTTGAATATAAAAATTTTGGACACTTCACCAAAGATTGCCCCACGAAAGCTATTAGGAAGTGCGTCCCCTCGATGCCGAGCTCTAAAGAAGTGCACGCCAATGAGACCACTAGAGAGGAAACTACTATGGAGGGTATGGAACAGCAAAGAAAGAGTAACATAATGGAAGGAGTGGAGGAGGAAAAAGAGGATGGAATGAGCAATAATGCTTCCCCTAATCTGCAGGCCAAGTCCAAGGTAAAACAACACCTCACAATGCCAATCTCCGAGGGCCCATGTAAGGATAACACACTCATCTTCCCAGCTTCTTCACCGAAACTGATGGTAGTATCAACTAGTTCTGTCGTGCATGTCCTTGGACTGAGAAGGGTCAAAAGAGTGAAGGCTATGGCAAGAGAATCCTCATCATCGGAACCTCAAAAGGAAAAGCCGCCTCCCCCACCACCGATAAGCTTCAGGGTGGGACAGGCGCCCTTCCGGTTC
Organism: Adiantum capillus-veneris; assembly: GCF_014529385.1. Taxonomy (NCBI): domain Eukaryota; kingdom Viridiplantae; phylum Streptophyta; class Polypodiopsida; order Polypodiales; family Pteridaceae; genus Adiantum; species Adiantum capillus-veneris. Next base: position 139,270,342 of record NC_140952.1, read on the forward strand.
ACAATCCTTTCACAGCGCTCCAAGTTGCGGAGCACGGGGTGGTAGGGGAACCCCCTGACTCTCCTACAATCAGAGACACTGAAACTGGGCATAGGTCAGATGTAGAGGATTTTTCCCTCTCTCTCAATAGTGGAAGTCCTTGCTTTGCCATCATGGAATGTAAAAGGCCTAAAGATCCCAAAGAAACACGGCCTTTTTTGGGATGAAATAAGAAAGAATAAGGACGCCGATTGCTGGGCCATCCAGGAACATCATCTGGACGCTCGCAGCAAAAGAAAATAGGCAATGGGATCGAAGCTAGCCTTCTACGGAGAAGGAGTGAACGATTTCAGTGGTGTTCTCTCTATTGTGGACAAGAACTTGGAGCCCAAAGTAATACTTAATCACCCCTCTCTAGGAGAGTCCTAGGAATAAGAGTCACTTGGGGAGATCAACTTATAACCATTGTGAACATTTATGGACCAAACAGCGCCAAGGATAGGGCCAAGCTATGGATGCATCTTAGGGAATTCCCCTTTGAAGGAGAATGGCTTCTAATGGGAGACTTCAATACGGTAGGAAAGGGAAAGGATAGAACAGGCACCACCAATCATCTCTCAGGCTTAGAAAAAAATAAATGGATGGGACTTTGTGAGAAATGGGCTTTGCTGGACTTATGGGAGTTAGGTCCCTGGAACAACACGCCCGGCTTCACATACACAAGCCTCCAATATGTTGGTACAGTCTCTCGTCTCGACAGATGCTACTGCTCTCATCAAGCTGATTGGATCCCGTCTCTTGTTGAGATGCAAGTTATAACAACAAAAAGCTCTTTAGACCATCTTCCCATACACTTGGAACTCAAGAAGGCCAAGGGGGATGAGAAGACCCCCAATGGAAGTAAAAAGCTACTGGTGATGGGAGCTCACTTGTTCAAAGACCCATTGTTTAGAAGTCTTGCAATGAAAGCCTTGTACAAACTCAATAAAGATATCAATCTAGAAAAACCTGGAGCCTGGGACCGCTTTGCTCGAAGTATTCAGAAAGCGACCAAAACTTCTGACCCTCAAGTGAAAGGGGCCCATAGGACAAAGCAAAGCAGCTCGAGGAGGGGGTTAGTCATCTTACTTCAAAAAGCCTCTGGTCTTGCCTCCGACAACAACCACAAACGATGGCTTGAAGCTAAAGCCAGCCTTGTGGAGCAACAACTCGAGAAGGTTAAAAGGGCAAGATTATTATCCAGGGAAATCTTTCTTGAGCCCAAAGGCGCTAATCAAGCACATTTCTTTAGATCCTGTAAAATCAAGAAAAATTGAGGCTCGATTCACTCACTCACAGACGAGGGGGGTGCACCACGCAGGACCCGGATGATATGGCCCGAATGATGCTGGATCATTTATGTCAAATCATTGGCCAACCTGGGACCCGTTCTCAAGAAGTGGATGCGGCCAGAGCAATCGTACTCGAGAGTGTCAAACAGAAAATTGACCAACCCGAGGCCTCTTGCCTTGAGTTAGCCTTCTCTGAAGAAGAGTGCATGCATGCATTACAAGCTCTTGGCAAAGAGAAGTCCCCTGGCTGGGATGGTTTGACCACTGAATTATTCAAAGAGTTTTGGGAATATCTCAAGGGCCCGATCACGTATATGGATAACCAAGCACTTGTCAAGGGATGGATGGATCCCTCTGTGAAAAGAGGGCTCATTAAACCCATCCCAAAACAGGTATGTTGTTCTCATGTCAAGCATTGGCGCCCCATCTCAATGATGTCAGTTGCTTATAAAGTCATCACAAAGCGGTTGCTCTTAGAATGGCTCCCCTACTGGATAGGGTTATCTCTCCCCATTAGCACGGGTTTATTAAGGGAAGGTCGATTTATGACAACATTTTGGCAGCAATGGTTGGCATTGAGTATGATGCCTTCTCAAAACAGGAATGCATCTTGCTTCAGCTTGATTTAGACAAGGCATATGATAGAATTGTATGGTCTTTCATTGAAGATGTCATGAAAACTCTAGGTTTTGGTCCACGCCTCTGTCATTTTATACACACTCTGAGTGCAGGTGGTCACTCTCAACTCCTATTCATGGAAGAATAGTAGGCACCTTTGAAGCCAAAAGATCGATCAAACAAGGTTGTCCCTTGGCCTCGCTCCTTTTTGCCGTTGGCTCACACCCCCTCTTAAAAATTCTTGAAGCAGTAGCTGCACAAGGTGATATTCAAGGATTGGTTTTTCCAGGCATTGACCAACTCCTAGCCAAAATGTTTGCAGATGACTCCTCCTTTTCCTAAAAGCCTGCCCCTAGGTTCTCAAGAAGGCATTAGAGATCGTACACACTTTTGCCGTGGCTTCAGGTTCGAAGTGCAATATTGAGAAGTCAAGACTGATCTCTCTTACGGAAGATGACACATTTGACCCATCAGACTGGTCAGGGGAGGTCGTCACTAAAGGAAAGATGTTTCGACATTTAGGTGCCCCTTTGGGAGTAGATGTTTCTCACAAACAACGATTTCAGTGGGTCTTGGAGAAGGTTAAAAAAAAATGAAAAGGTGGGAGTTTGTGTTGTTGCCCTTCCCAAGCCGAATAAAAGTGATAACTCATTCATGCTCCCTTACATTGCCTTCACCAGTCCTCTCCTCAAAATAGCAAGATGCAACTGGAAGGAGTTCTTGAAACCTGTTAAGAGATTCTTATGGAAGAACAACACCAAAGTCTCGTCGCCATGGAAGTGGGCAAAATGGGAATTCATTGGTCATCCGACTTCCCAAGGCGGCCTCGGAATCCGCAACCCGGTCGTGCATGTCCAAGCCTTCTGTGCCAAGTTTGTGGTTGCTTTAGCAAAGCAAGATCAAGCCTGGGCTATCATGACCAAGGATATGATTGACAAATCAAAGCTTGTCTCTAAAGGAGGACAGTGGAAAGAGATCAAGACGCACGATAAACTCTTAGCACCTAGATGGGCTAATTTGAAATTGGGGGGGTTAACGGGAGAGCTGGTTCAAAAATGCAACTATGCCACTAGGGTCTTGGAATGGGGGAACTAACCAGGTACTTTCAAAACTCCACTACGCACTGGTCCATTTGGCTGTCAAACACGAATGCTATTAATCTAAACCTTTACTGGAGGGAAATAGCAAGAGAGCTAAACAATAAAGGCCTCCAACGACCAATCCACTTCTGGGATGAAACCAACAAGCACTGGAAACCTTCTGAAGATTTAGGTGACCAACTTCAACTAAATGGCATGGAGAAGATGCTTGTCTGTAGAGTTCTTGAATGCCTGAACAACGGTCTAATGCCAATTCAAGACTCTACGTTTGAGTGGAAAGCCTGGAAATGGCCCAAAGATAGGTCTTTTTTCAAACCCCAAACCAAGATCATATATCAGGAGCTCATGCACAAGGACGACTGGTTTACCCGCTTAAACATACAGTGGACAGAAGCTCGGTGGACTGAGGTCACCTTAAACATTTGGAAGCCACAGTGGCCCCACTTCATGAAGGTGTTTTTATGGAAGGTGCTGTAGGGAGCCCTACCGAGGGGCGTCAAGATTCAGGAACGAGGTATAGGATCCGATAGATGCTCTGGCTGCCGGGGGCCTAGTGAAGACATGTCACACCTTTTTATGGAATGTCCAACTATAAGAGGTTTGGCAGGGAAGGTGTGCAAATGGATTCAAAGAACGTGGAAGCTTGGTTTCTTCAAGAAGGATCTTTCTCTTGGAGGAAAACGCTTTCGAAGTCCAACCCTTCTTAGATGTACCCAAATTGTTAGATTTTGCTTCTTCTACAATATCTGGAAGGTCACGAACTGCCGTGTCTTCAATAATGAAGTTTCTGTGGCCAATTTCTCAGTAATTATTCAAGAAATCAAAGAGATAAGTAAAAGTCATGACTCAGATGATTGGATTTGGGCAGCACAAGCCATTTGATCAAAGCCTTTATGTTGTAAAGTCTGATGTAATATCCGCCTCTCAAGGCTCGGCCTGGGCTTGAGATTGATTTGTAATTTTCTGTTCTCTTTCTAATACAATCACTCACAATTGTGAGTTTTGCCCAAAAAAAAAAAAAAAAACCAACGGAGCTTGGATTATATACACACAAGTTGTCACTTTGAGAAGCAAAAACATCGTTAGCATTACAAAGTTGTAGCTTGAGTGAATCATTGAAAGACCATGCATAGCATATGGAGTTCATGTAAGAGATAATTTCATGCCAAAGAAAATTCCAAAAAAACCTTATTAGTATTCCGATATCTATTGAGTGACTCAAAATATTAGACTTATTTTTTGATTTACAACTCCCACTTGGGGAAAAATATAATAGAATGAAGGGCCCTCGGTTCATGAACACATTTTATCCATAACCTTTTTGTCCCCCCCCCCAACCCACCAAAACCCCAATTTTAGTCCTCAAAATAGCACAAAGGAAAAATACTGTAACTATTCTACTATGCTTCCCAAAAGGGGGGGACTAAGTCCAATAGGGTCTTGAATAAAGTGGTTTAGGATTGATAGCCTCTAGAATAGCTATGTGAGGGCAATCATTTGATTTTTCCAAAAGTATACTTGATTAGGTAAAGGCAAACTCAAAGCAATGGCCTTGACATGCACGGTTGTTGACTTGTATGATGAGGTTGGTTTCCAACAACATTATGCATGTTGCTTACTCACCAAACAAACTCAAGCATGTTAGTATGAGGTTTTTCAAGAATTGTAATCATGAATTTTGGTTGCCTTGCAAAACCTTTGTCAAAATAATTGAGATGGTTGTAAGGTCCCAATGACGGTCGTATTATTGGTGGGTCCACTAAGTCACGGTATTTCACCCCAGATAAGCCTCTATTGTGGGCTCATGAGCGGCAGGCACAAGAGTAGCAAGCACATGAGCAACGACTCGGGAGAAGACCAAAGAGCCTCGCCCAAAATGGAGAGAAGACGAAAAGGGATTATCATCTAAGATTGATAGAGAAGTGTCACCACGCCACCAAGCGCAAGCAGAAGGGTTGCGAGCATGAGTGGTGAATACAAAGAGTGAGTCTTAGGCAAAGCCACCATGGTAGTGTTCTTATATACCACACACACACACCAGGTGCGAGTGGTGGGGAAGACACTACCCCAGGGGATGGGAGCTCTCCCTACACCACAAGATCAGGACACAAGGAGAGAGGAGGGGGATGACAAGGACCCGATGGAGTCCATGGCATTGATGAAGGAGCATGTAAACCGCTGCAAATCTAAGTTCTTGAAGAAGCCTAAGAATTTCCCACCAGCAAATGTGAAAGTGCCTCCCAAAACATCCAGCATCAGTGCAAAATCAAAAGGGCATTTATGGAAATCTTGTAGTATTAAAAGACAACATAGTTACTCATTTGCCTAGCCCTTGGGGGTCTCACTATTCAGTAGCCCCTTTATGGGTTCATTTTTCGTGGGATAATTTAAAAACCCCCTTTTTTAACATGTTTGAATGAAATAATGACCCTTATTTTATGAATTTTTTTTCAAAATGGAATATAAAAACGCCTTATTTTAATGTATCTTTGTTAAATTGTCTAAATTTTTTGCATTTTAAACCCCTCATGCTGAACTCACATGGTACATTAACATAATTACATAATGTACCCCCTTAAGGCTGAGCCCGAGCCCCCTTTGATCGCACAATAAAGGAGGTGCTTCAAAGCTATGGAAATTAATATAGAATGCAAACCATGGTGCTAGAGGTGATTCAAGAAGCTACCAAAGCCCACATCATTTCCGTGTTAGAGGAATCAAGATACCAACCTTTGTGCCATACATGCAAACAAAGTGACTATACAACCAAAGGACGTGCCACTTGCACGTCAATTGAGGTGAGACTTTGAGCATTAGCCAAATTAGAATATTTATTTTTTTATTAGCCACCCTAATTTTGTATTCCAACATTTTGTTGATAATGAAAGCAATGGAATCAGAGTTTTGTCTCTTCAATGTTCAAATTCATGTAAGTATTCAATTTCTTGATGTTTTAAAGTTAAATGATGTCTTTTTGTTGCACAATTCTTGGGTCCTTCGAGTTCGGGGGGGAGGGGTGAATGGGATAGATGAACTCTTGAAATTAAGTAAAATTTGTGATTTGCTGGTGTCCTGGAGGGCATACAATTGTAGAAAATGCAAAAAGGAGGGTGGACACAAAGGTGCGCAGAACAGCCAAGCACGGACCTTTGTAGTTTTTTGGTGTCCTAAGGGCATACAACTACATAAAATGCCAAATATGAAACCTTGTTTGGATGTTCTGTGCACCCTTTTGGCCACCCCCCTTTTTGCATTCTATTAAATTGTGTACCCTTGAGGACACCAACAATGCACAAATTCTATTTAATTTCAAGTGTTCATCCATCCCATTGACCCCTCCCTACACTGACACTCGCATTGGTGACAATAAGTTGAAATTGCGAAGAAAAAGGGTTACATCTTAATAAATGACAATTCACACATTAGAATGCTTAGAAAACTTAGACACAAAATTGAAAATAATGTACACAATATAGAGGCAGCTGTATATTTCATTAGTACTTCAATGATGGGATATTACATAATTCATGTGGGGTGCCCATAATTTTCTTGGCCATTTCTTGGTGTCTCTCATGTACATAAGGAAACTCCTCGACCAAGAGGGAGTGCACTATCCTCACGGTTAGCCAATAGAGATGTGTATCCCTATTTGGGCAAGCACCTGTCGTGGAAACCAATTCCAAATGCAATACATGCCAAGGATCTACGCACTAGGAATAGAAGATGAGCAATTTGGGCAATGGTGCTTAAGCACAAGACTTTGATCAAGGCCTTCGATGACCATGTCATGAAATGACCTTGGGGAGTGAATATTTGGATTGTCAACATTGCCAAGGGGGAGTTTTATGCAAGGGAGGACTACAGTTTGAAGGCCACTTGTTGCCCATCCGTGTGCAAAGTCATCAGGCTCAAGGACATCCTGTCACAAACCAGTCAAGGGTAAGAAAAGAAAAATTAAGGTATGAACAAATAGACAAACAAATTAGGATAAATTTTAACTCCGAGTCTTTTTCTCTTCTCTCTATTACCCTTGACATTCAAGTCAATGCATTGATAGTAAAAAATGACATTCCAGATGGGGTGGCCTCTACACCACACATAGCCTGAACATCCGCAAGCATCATCTCAAGGTAGGAGTTATCCTATAACTATAATGGGCACCACCTAGCATAAGTCACCCTAGGATGTAGACATAGATGACCTAGTTTGGCAGGAATGAGATGCCATCTAGGTAATAAACATAGAATGATGATATAACAAACATCTGGGTATAGAAAATGCCTAGTCAACAATCAGGAGTGTGTGTACGAGAGAGGTATGTGACAAGGTCAGAATGGAGCATGCCTAATTGGTGATGGTGCACGTGATGAAGCACAAGCAGAGTGATATATAAGGGAAGAAACATCCCACGGATATGGGGAGAACAAAACTAAGGAGAGGAGAGAATGGACCCAAAGATCATGATAGAATTGCACATTTTTATTGATGATGATGATACTTACAAATGGTCGTCTTGGCTGTTACCAACCTTTGCTCCTGACATCGGGGATACATGATGGAATGCGAGCGCCATATGGTGCATGGTGAACTTTGGAGTTAGCGGGGTTAGCACATTAGTGGGAGGTTAATTGAGGGAAACATCAAGATGATGCAGTCGCCGGTGACGTCAATCACTAGCATCGAGAGTGGCCCGGGGTAGCATGGTGTTGGTGCATTCAATCCTAGTGTGCCTTGCAGGGTGGTAGTGAGTGCCTTATGTGCATTGGGTGGTCATGACTAGTAAATCAACCATGGTGTGGGTGGAGATTGGTGGTGGTGATGATGTTGCCAATGCTAAAACTCCCATGCTTGGAACAAGCATAACACCATGAGCTCCCTAGCTTGGGAGGTGCATTATGTGCTTAGTGGTGCATGGAATGTAGAGTGCATGGAGCCTGGGTGGTGCCTCTAGTGTGCTCTCCGCTTGTGCTTATTGAAGGCCTCTTTATATAGGCCTGAGAGGTGGTCCTTACCTAATGGTCCTTACAAATATCCATTGGTCACTGTAGAGAGTCTAGATGCCTCTCTAGTAAGAGAGATAGAGAGGGAGAGAAGGTAGAGATAGAGAGAAGGGAAGTAAGAGTGCGGTGGGGAGCTTTTTTGTAAAACTTTCCACTAGCCATTGGCTAGGTTATTAGGGAAGAGTGCAGTTTGGGGCATTTACACTGAGTGTTGTTGATGGTTCGGGTGGCGGGTGTGAGGTTAATGCTGCCACAATTGGTGTTTTGTTGCATGATGCCGAGATGCTATGTGTTCATCGTTTCGAGTCCGCCGAGGCATGCCTTTGGTGTCACTTCTTAATTCGGTGTCGCTTCCGCATGCTTTGGTCCTCTTCTTCTTTTGTCGATGGTGTGGTGCTTGTTTCCTTTGCTTTTTACTTTTTGTGTGTGCGTATGATGTGCGTGCACTTGTGCGAATGGATGTGTGCGCTCATGTGTGTAATGTACGTGTATGTATGTGCATGTGCTCGTAATTGCATATGTGCATATGTGGGTGTACGTAATTGTGTGAGGGTGTAGGTGCGTGTGAGTGTGTGTGCGCATGTATATGGGGTTGTGTGTGTGTGTGTGTAAAAGTGTGTGTATGTGTCGGCAAGTGCATGTGTGGGAATGGTGGGTAATAAATAAATTATTTATTATATATTTTTAGCTGGCTTCGTGGACCACTTAGAGAACGAGAGAGAGAGTCTGAGAGATGGCGAGAGTGCGGGTGATGGGGAGAGAGGGACTGTGGGTTTGTGTGTGTGTGTGTGTGTACAAGAGAGAGAGAGAGAGAGAGAGAGAGAGAGAGAGAGAGAGAGAGAGAGAGAGAGAGAGAGAGAGAGAGAGGATTTGATTGCGTACCTTGCGGGCTATTGCGAGAATACAGGAGAGAGGGAGAGCAAGTCCGAGTGAGATAGCGTGGGGAGTGGGAGTGTGATGGAGCGGGTGAAAGAGGGTGACGGGGTGGATGTATGTGTGTATAGGGGTGAGTGTGTGTGGTGGCCATTAAGAGAGAGAGAGAGAGTAAGAGCTACTGCTTGCGCCCGCGTGGCTGTTGTTGCCGACACAAAAATGAGCGAGGGAGAGAGAGGGCTATAGCGGGCTAGGGAGAGAGTGAGGGAGTGGGGTAGTGTGTGGGCATGAGAGAGAGAGAGAGAGAGAGAGAGAGAGAGAGAGAGAGAGAGAGAGAGAGAGAGAGAGAGAGAGAGAGAGAGAGAGAGAGAGAGAGAGAGAGAGAGAGAGAGAGAGAGAGAGAGGTGATATTCCCATGCATGGGGGGGCCCTTTCTTGTCGGGTGACGAACGAGGAAGAGAGAGAGAGAGAGAGAGAGAGAGAGAGAGAGAGAGAGAGAGAGAGAGAGAGAGAGAGAGAGAGAGAGAGAGAGAGAGAGATATTATGTATTTTTCTTTGTTTTTTTCATGCACCCTCTTGGGTTGCCTATATAGAGAATGAGAGAGGGAGAGAGAAAGTGGAAAGAGATAGAGGGGGAGTGAGGGGTGTGTGAATAATAGATGAGAAATAAGAGGAGAGAGAGAGAGAGAGAGAGAGAGAGAGAGAGAGAGAGAGAGAGAGAGAGAGAGAGAGAGAGAGAGAGAGAGTGTAGGTGAGGGGGGGAGGGAGTGGGAGTGGGGTGGCGACAATGGAGGGGAGAGAGGGGATAATGGAGGGGAGAGAGGGGATAATGGAGGAGAGGGAGGGAGGCGCAGCGGCCTATTGCACGCATGCGAGCATGGGAGGGAAGGTTGGTGGTGGCAATAATAAAAAACATGTTTTTTTTGTTGTTTTTACCTTATGCCCCCCGAATGGGGTTGATTCTCACAGTCTTGGCTCCAAAAGCCAGCCAACTTCAGTTTTCTCCTGGTGAGCTAGAGGGCGGTACGGCTAACCTGGTGTCATTAGCTCTCCCCTAAGGTTAGGGGCATTTTATGCCTCTAACTCATTTGTTTTACCATTGTCATCGGAGGTGGAGGTTGATGGTGTATCCTCATCAGGAATGTCGAAAGGTGGAGTTTGATCAAATCGTAGAAAATAAGGTTTAAGCCGCCACCATTGACTCTGGTCTTATGAATATTACCGTCAGCTTCCATGAGCTAGTAACTCCCATTGGCATATTTCTTCTTGATGATGAAAGGGCCTTCCCATCGGAGTAGGAACTTCTTATCGTCACGTGTGTCGAAGCGATTGTCATAGAGGAGCACCAACATGTGCTTCTTTAAATCTTTGCACCGAAGCTGTTGATTGAAAATAATCCGTCTATGTTCTGCGTGTGCCGCACAATAATTGATTGCTTCTTCTCTGTCCAGTTGTAGTTGTTCCAAGTCAAGGATGTGATCTCTCAAATGCATGGTAGTTTGTTGAAGTTGGCTTGCCATCACTCTGAGACTTGCCATCACTCTGAGACTTGCTAGTTGCACCTCAATAGGTAAGATTGCCTCCTTACCAAATACCAAATGATATGGGGTGAATCCCAAAGATGTGCGGTGTTTCCTTTGCTTTTTACTTTTTGTGTGTGCGTATGACGTGCATGCACTTGTGCGCTCATGCGTGTAGTGTATGTGTATGCATGTGCATGTGCTTGTAATTGCGTATGTGCATGTGTGGGTGTACGTAATTATGTGAGGGTGTAGGTGCTTGTGAGTGTGTGTGCACATGTATATGCGGTTGTGTGTGTGTGTGTGTGTCGGTAAGTGCATGTGTGGGAATGGGAGTAATCAATAAATTATTTATTATTTATTTTTAGCTAGTTGGGTTGACCACTCTGAGAACGAGAGAGAGAGTCTGAGAGATGGTGAGAGTGCGGGTGATGGGGAGAGAGGGATTGTGGGTTTGTGTGTGTGTAGGTGTGTGTGTGTGTGTATGAGAGAGAGAGAGAGTTTGATTGCGTGCCCTGCAGGCTATTGCGACAGTATAGGAGAGAGGGAGAGCGAGTCCGAGTGAGATAGCATGGGGAGTGAGAGGGTGATGGAGTGGGTGAGAGAGGGCGATGGGGTGGATGTGTGTGTGTGTAGTGGTGAGTGTGTGTGGTGGCCATTAAGAGAGAGAGTGAGAGCTACTGCTTGCGCCCGCGTGGATGTTGCCGACACAGGAACAAGAGAGGGTGAGAAAGTCAAGGTGAGGGAGAGAGAGGGTTGTAGCGGGCCAGGGAGAGAGTGAGGGAGTGGGGTAGTGTGTGGGCATGAGTGGAGGGAGAGAAAGAGAGGTGATATTCCCATGCATGGCGGCCCCCTTTCCTGCCGGGTGACGAACAAGGAAGAGAGAGAGAGAGATATTATGTATTTTTCTTTGTTTTTTTCATGCACCCTCTTGGCTTTGCATATACAAAGAATGAGAGAGGGAGAGAGAGACTGGCAAGAGATAGAGGGGGAGTGAGGGGTGTGTGAGTAATAGATGAGAGGGAGAGAGAGAGAGTGTAGCTGAGGGGGGGAGGGAGTGGGAGTGGGGTGGCGATAATGGAGGGGAGAGAGGGGACGAGAGTGAGGGAGTGGTGTTGAAAGGAGGCATGGAGGCCTATTGCACGCGCGCGAGCAAGGGAGGGAAGGTTGGTGGCGGCAATAATAATAAAAAACACGGTTTTTTTTGTTGTTTTTACCTTATGCTCCCTGAATGGGGTTGATTCCTACGGCCTCGGCTCCGAAAGCCGGCCAACTTCAGTTTTCTCTTGGTGGGCTAGAGGGTGGTGCGGCTAACCCGGTGTTAGCATGACTCTCACCACATCCATAATCTTGGGCTCACCAAAGGGGGACGGATGCAGTGGAGTAGGCATCCTTGCAACCACAACATTGGCTTGCATGGTTTATTTCTCTACCACGTGCAATTGCTTTGCTACTAGAACCTCTTCACACACAAGTGTGATAGTGTTAGTGATAGAGTTGCCAAGTGGCAAGAGCTTGGTCTCAAGGGCATATAGAGTAGATTCTAAGGGAAATTGGGTGCTAGTGCATAGCGCACTCAGGCACATCCATGCGTAGGTCAAAGGCTTTCTCCAAGTCATACAATAAAAGACACTCCTCTCCATCCACCACCACTAATAATAAGTGGTTGATATCTACTTTTGGGATGGCCTCATCTCTTAGTGGAAGATCCTTTGGAGTGGTAGTAGTGCTAGCCACAACAATGGGTTTTTCCACCACTTCCTCGAGCCACTTCTGATAGTCCAACAGAAGTGCCTGGAATTCAGCCAAAGGGTTCATGGGGACACCGTATAACTCCTTGGCATCCTTGATGATGGCACCAATATGTAGGTGTGGCGATCACAGCTCCTCTAAATTGGATATCTCGCAAGGAAGATGAATGTAGCCATGTGACAAAGGTACTCCTGCCCCAATTTGTGCCTCTTAGAATTAGCACCCCTTGGGCCTGCTCATCCAAGAAATGGCAATTGTGGAAACAATTTCTACTTGCCAAGGGGTGGAGATATGGAGGGAAATTGTGGCAGCAAGGTCAAGGAGAAGAGTGAAAAGCATGTAAAGTTCTAGATTTCCCTTGTAGTTAAAAGTAGAGATATGGAGGGAAATTGTGGCATCACGGTCAAGGAGACAAGTGAAAATCATGTAAAGTTCTAGATATCCCTTATAGTTGGTGTCCTCAAGGAAAAGGGTGAAGCGCGACAAAGAGGTGGGTGTAGGTACAGAGTTAGAGGATGTGGATGCATCCATGTTTGGTTTGGAGTGTCGACAGATAGTGGAAGAGCTCAAGGGTTTTGAAATGAAAAGTGAGAATGATTTATTAAGCCACGCATTTTATAGTAGTGACCTTTGAAAAAAATAAAAAAATTTCTAAAAATAGCTAAATAAATGCCATTTTTGATACGGCAACCAAATCACACTATTACAATAAACTTTTGTCTCATTATATGCAAGATTTTGAAAAATTACACAAAAATGGTACTCAAAAAATTGTACACAAGACAACTATAGTTAAATGAAAAATTATATTCAAATTCCAAAATGTGCCAAAGCTAAGCATATTGGTTACCAAGGATTTGTTTTTATAAATGTAAGTAACAAAGCTATAACATCGATAGCATAATTCCATCTACACCCCAATCATTCTAGACCTTTATTTTTTCTTCCATTCTCCTTCCAATCTACAAAAATTCAACCTAAAGTGAAGCAATGAACGTCCAAACTTTGATGGAGCAAAACTTTAGTCAAAACATCTTCACCTTGTGACCTTGGAGACAAAATTGAGCTTTCTGAAGATCCTCAAAGCTCGTAATGGCTAAATTTGCTCGCTCGTTGTTGATAGTCCAATGCTTTTTCACTTGGATAGCTTCCAAAGAATCATTGGGCATCCTTATTATAATGTCAAAGCTTGCGATGGCTCCCTCTACAAACTATAAAGGAGTCCACATTCCAAGCTTGCACATCCAACGATCATAGTGAAACCATACATACAAGGAGGTACATGATTTTAAATAGTGCATCCCAATACGAGATGCTTCAACCCTACAATGGTACACATCTCCATTTTGCATGCCCTCCAACCCAACAAAGGTACATATCTCCATTGTGCATGACCGTCTACACGTCTTGTGTTGTGGCATGCAATTCTACTGACCTCATCCTTTGGCCACTTTTGCAGAGTAGATCTTGCCATGGTTGAGTGCTAGAAATAAGGAAGAGGAGGAGTACCTTGCTTGTTGCTACAATGCAAGTGGGATAAAGGGAATGAGCTTGCTTGCTATGCCAATGGAAGGTGGGAGTGGCAAAGAAGGGGAAGGAGCTTGGTTGGTGTTACAATGGAGATAGGAGTGTTAGGGATAAAGGTCATTAGGCTAATACCATCATAGACTAACCGCTCACTAAGCCTAATATCATTCTTTCTTATTGATAATATAGGGACAATAAGGAGCTCACAAATAGTGTGAGAAGAAGCTCCACCAACACCTATATATCTCTCTCTCTTCTCTCAAAACCCTAATCTCTCAGCCCTTGTATCCCTTCCACATTGCCTTGCATCATTGCAAGGCCACGAAAAAGAATGAGGTGAATCTGCAAAATTACTAGCTCTATTTTGTAGTAGAGATTTGACTAAGTAAAAAGAAAATTTTAGCTTGAGTCTCATATATTTACCAGAAACTTCGTCGTCAAAAGTTCTTCCGAATTCCATTGATTTTGTTGTACGTTTGATAGATTGCCTGGAGGTCGAGGAGACAAAAGCATATTTATATAGATCTATTTTGACCTATAAAAACAACCCATTTCATGGACATTCCCATGGCTCTAGACCATTTTTTGTGATCTACAACTTTACAGAAGGAAGTTTTTGCAAATTCTATATAGTTTGAAAGATATTAGTTGGCCGACTGCATGGTGTTCTAAAAGTTGTAGATGCTTTTGTGAGGAGTTGTTGGAAGTCGAATGCTTATCGCATACTATATTTGTTCAATGCATGGCTGATTCTCTTGGGGATTTTGAGCATAAATAATAGAAATTTATGCATGGCTTTTGAAGAAAAAAAATGCTCTCAGATTATATTTATTGAGAAAATTTATGGTTGATAGTGCATCTTGTTGTTTTGCACTTGCTTATAAGCATTGTTGATTACATTGATGCACGATCTTGTGGGATACTACCTATGCACGCATTGTGAAGCCATCTTGGCTAGTATGGCAATCCTGACCAATTCTGAGACTTGGTCTGGAATATAGTCATTTCTTATACTTGACTATAATTGTGTCATTGCTTAGCCTTTTATGAGGGTCTTATGTGAGGTATTTTTGAAGCCAAAAACTGGAAGCCAGGGTCATCCAGTGCGAAGTGGATTAGGTTGTTGGAGTTTCCCTTATTGTGGCCTTTCCATATGACGTATGCTAATGGACATAGATTCTCCACATTGTGTTCATGATATGTATGCATTGAGAGATGTTGTGATTCTTGACTCTTCTTGCTAAGCAAAAACTACTTAATCATTTTGATGATTTATGAAATTTGGGATTTGAGATATGGATTTATGAAATATTTTTATGAAATTTATGAAACTTGCTTCTTATGAAATTTTCCAAAATTTTATCGTGATCTTCATGGTTGTGATTGCTTAAACATCTCTTTATGTTTCCATTTGTTCTCTTGAGCTTCGATTGGGTTTCTTTTATTAATATTTTACTCAATTTATAGCTGAAACTCTTGTTTTTTAGTGGCATTATGGATTCTTCTTCTTTGTATACTACTTTGCTTAACATTGAAAAGTTTGACGGAAACAACTTTCCTTATCTGAAGAAGCAAATCATGAATGCCTTGGTTCAAAAGAAGCAAGTTGAGCCCATAAAGTTTCAAGGTTTCAAACTCGAGAACATTAATGTGAAATATTGGGAAGAGATAGATGAGCTAGCTAAGTCTATTATTAAGTTATCATTGCATCTATCTAGCTAGTACTTTCCCCAACAATAACCATGTCATTTACATACAAGATCAATAAAGACTACCATCAATAGCCTTTTTAGTGTAGAGACAATTATCTTTATCACTCCTTCTAAAACCATGAGACTACATAGAAGCATTAAACTTATGACACCATTGATGGGATCCTTGCTTTGTCCCATAGAGAGCCTTTCTAAGTTTGTAGGCCATCTTTTACTTGCCTTCAATAACAAATCATTTTGGTTGTTGCATATAAATGTCTTCACAAAGATCCCCATGTAAGAATGCCATTTTGACATACATTTGAACAAGTTTACATACAAGATCAATAAAGACTACCATCAATAGCCTTTTTAGTGTAGAGAAAATTATCTTTATCACTCCTTATAAAACCTTGAGACTGCATAGAAGCATTAAACTTATGACACCATTGATAGGATCCTTGCTTTGTCCCATAGAGAGCCTTTCTAAATTTGTAGGCCGTCTTTTACTTGCCTTCAATAACAAATCATTTTAGTTGTTGCATATAAATGTCTTCAAAAAGATCCCCATGTAAGAATGTCATTTTGACATACATTTGAACAAGTTCCATACCCTCAATGGCTACCAATGCAAGCACTAAGAAAAGAGTGGTCATCTTCACAACTTGTGAAAATATTTCATCAAAATCAACACTCTTTTGCTACTTAAAACCCTTGGCAACCACTCTAGCCTTGTACTTTGGCTTATCATCAATGGAAGTTATCTTCATTTTGTAGACTCTTTTGCAAGGAAGAATGTTCATGCCCTCTTTCAAAGGTACTAAGTCCCAAGTGTCAATCTTCTTCAAAGAATTCATCTCAGATTGCATATCCAATTTCCACTTAAGCTTATATTCTACAAACATTGCTTCCTCATAGCATGAAGGCTCACCACAATTTGTTAGCATCACATAGTTAAGGGATGGCACAAAATGTTCAGAGGACAAGAAATCCGAGTAGGTCTCCTTAACTCAGGCACATTAGGTTGTTCCACTCTTTCTTCTAACACAGGAATTTTTTCCCACATTGTGGTTGTTGTTTAGGTATATTAAATAATCTTTTATGCACTATCCCATCCTATTAAAAAATCACACGTCAAATCTCAATAGTAGGTATAGGTTATTATGCATCTTTTGCTCATTGAAGTACACATCATTACTTTGAACAATATTTTTGGCTTTGGGATTCCAAAGACGATACCCATCTCACCAAACTTGCCATAACCCACTAATATACATTCTTTGACTTGGGTCCAAGCTTGTTATGCTTATTCTTAGTAACATGACAAAATGATTCACATCCAAAAACTAGAAGATGTTCATAAGTATGAACCTTTTTAGAACAAAGGATCTCTGGAACCTGCACATCTACCACACAATTAGTGATCTATTGATCATATAAATTTTTGTGGCAACTTCTTCGACCCAGAAGCCTTTGGGTAGGTTGGTATTAGACAACATAGATCTGACTTTGCCTAGTATTGTTTAGCTCATCCTCTCTGCAATACCATTTTGTGGAGGATTGTAAGGAGCAATCAGCTCGCAATTGATTCCCTTTGAATCACAAAAGTCTCAACTGAGACTTTGAAACATACTCCTCACCATTATCAATGTGTAAGCACTTGACCATATTTCCAGTTTGGTTCTTAACTAATGAGACAAACTTTTTGAATGCAACAAGCACTTGATCCTTGTGTTGAAGAGGATAAACCCAAACTTTGCAAGAATCGCCATTTATGAATGTGGAACAATAAGCGCCCCTAATGAGACAATAGGTATAGGATGAAAAATGTCATTATGTATCAACTCTAAGCACTCACTTCTTCTATGGCCACTTTCTTTGTGAGGACTTTGTGTCTGTTTACCATACAAACAATAGTCACACATCTTAAAGGTAGAATAATCAAGTCCTGGTAAATAACTAAAACGAGTCAATGCTTTCATTCCCTTTTTACTCATATGAGCAAGAAGGTAATGCCACAAAGAGGCAATCACCCCCCCCCGCCCCCCCAAAAAAAAACGCACCTTCTCATTACATAAGAGGCCATTAAGAAGTGTAAAACTACTTGGTCCCCCTACTATTTTGAGGGCATAGAGTGTATCCACCACCCCCTCCTATTGGCTGGCCTCTAATTAACCTTAATTCCAAAGAGCCCTCTAGAGACTTCATATTTTTCCTAATGGTACACATGTGAATTAGAAGGCCAACTAAAAAAACTACTATTGAGAGTGAGATTTTGTGCAGGAAGGGTGCCCCAACATCCTTCCCACACTACGCCATGTACAAGAAGTAGCTAATGGGGGCACTAGGCACTATGCTCCCATTAGGGACCTAATGCCCACCATTAATAAGCCTTAAAATCTCAAATGGTTGACACATGTACTTTTGATTTTTACATCTAGCTAAGTTAGCCTTGATTTAAGTCTCCTAATCATGTTGTGCATAAAGCCATTATTACAAAATGTGTGTACTAGCATCATAATACCTTGGGTAGATGTTCTTGAGCATGAGTTTGGATAATGATATGCTTAAATTGAGATAAGATGACTTTGTCACTCCATCTAGATTTCCTATTACTACCATGATGAATAAACTTAAGCGCATTGATAGGTAAAATTTTGGTTTTGTTAACTTTTGACTACTAGTTGTTATTTGTAGCTCATGATAAGAAAGCTAGCTTGAATACTCATGTCTTCAAAGAATATTCTCCCACTATCATCAATTCAAATTATTGGGATATATAGGAATCTTATATATAAATCATCTAGGAAGGTTGTGGTTGACCCACCGAATGTCATCATAGTAGCGAAAAGAATGTTGAAAGTTGATGAGGAGGTTATGTTTCTTATAATCCTCTAGGAGATGGTTGGGGCATCTGTATTCTCGTGCATGTTATTGTAGATTGCACCAGATGGGGTGCATTCTCAACCTAAGTGTATGTCATTAGCTTGTCAAAAAATATGACCATTCTTTGTACAAAGTTATGGTCGACGACCTAGCGAGTGAGAGTCTTTTAAAAGAGACAGAATTTCCTTGATAATGCTTATGACTGTAGAGACTAATTTGGAATTGAGAGTGGTTAGCCCATCATCACCCTCATGAGGAATGTTCCCATAGCACATCTTGATGTCAGCAGTGCACAACAAATGTATGTCACTAGAAAGGTTGATTACTTGTCATAATAACTAATATCTAATTCTCCTAAATGATTTTCTCATGTTAAACTGATCATTTAATATGGGGAAGTGCCAGCGGAGAAAAAGTTAGAATATTGGTTAAGCTGGTAGACCGGCCACAATAGGGATCCAAAGGAGGGAAAATAGGGATCCAAAGAGGGGGCCATCTGCAAAAGAGCAATGTGCAACAATGGGCTTTAAAGACCCTGAGGTTCAGCCCATTAAGACTTCCAAAATGCTACGGTTCCAATCCTCAAAGGTTGTGTCCAAAGGTCAAACAGAAGGAAAATTGGATGCTTTGTGTGTGTACCAAAAAGTCTTCAAAACTCCTACAAAGGAGGGGGCGAGCCTTGCAAGTAGGGGATGAGAGAGAAACACGCACGCACACACACACACACACACACACAAGCTTCCTTTACACAAAGGGAATGAGGGACACATGTCAGCTCCCTAGCCCTGATGCCCACAAGGCGCACTCAAATCCTATTGGATGGCCATGGAGGTGGACCAATGAGAATTAGGCTAGAGTAAATCTAGTTTAATTAATTAATTTAAAAAAAAAAAAAAAGAACCAATAAGAATTAAGCTCTCTAGAAGACTATTGGACAGTCTCCCAAGGGGTCCAATGAGCATTTAGCATCCCAATGGCTTGCCTGATTCCTATTGGCCAGGAGACAAAGGGGCCCAATGAGAGTTTAGTTACATTAATTAATTACATTAAGCTCTCACAAAAGGGGAAAGGGGGACACATGTCACAAGGCTATCACTTATTCCTATTGACTAAGCTTAGAAAGGTCCAATGGAAAGCCAGCAGGAGGAATTAGCAGGAGGGGTCGACCAAGATGAGAGAGGGGGCTGATTTGAAAGGCATTATCACACACACACTCACAAAATCTCATGTGTGAAGCAAGAAGACTCTCTCTCTCTTCTCAAGCTTTAATGGAAAGCTCATCATTGACTCCAAGCTTGTGAGAAGGGAGGCCTACAACAACAACTCTTGGCTTTGTGATGCAAATCCAACCAAGAGCCAAGATTCAATGCATGCTCATCTCCTCTACCATGCTAATTACTAAGCTATGCTAAGATTTTATGAGTTATTCTGTGAGAAAATATATTTCTTTCTCGTAAGATTACTCCTTCTTCCTCTCAGTCTACTCTCATACCCCGCTATCTCTCACCATCGTCGAAGGTGTGTGAGGTCTTGGGTCTGAGACCGTGAGGGAATTGATGTTGTGTTTTATAAGTGTTTGCTTAGTGCTTGAAGCTTCCATCTTTATTGCACTAGCTAGTTATTGAAGGAACACAAAGAATTTTATTGTAAAATGTCTCCCTTGATGGGGGAAACCTATAATACAAAGCCTTTTGGAGGGGGGACCGGCTCCATGTAAATCTATTCCTCAACTGTTGTCAATAGCTTAATCTCTCTCTCTTTTGAAGTATTGTTCATGCCTATCTAACTAGGTGTTCTGCTTTTTGTTGCTCTCTCCACCCAAGCACTCTTGTTATGCTCATTAGGGATCTATTCTAATGAAATGCTCACTATGTTCATGCTATTTTCCGCTACACACAGGTTATTAGGCCATTATATGCTACATTGGTATCAGAGCACAGGGTTTCTCTTTTCTTGCTCAAGAAGGGAGGTCCTCAAGCTAGCTATAAATGGTTGGTATTATTAATTGCAATTGAGTAAATAGAATAGGGATTTTTCAACGTTGCAGTGCACCTGCCTTCGTGAAGATAACGGGGCATCACTGTCAAGAGCTATGGTCTTAACAGTGGAGTCCTTCGGGGCTTGCCTACGGCTTAACCACTATTGAGCTATTAGAAGCTTGACAGGAGCCTGTGTTGTTTTGGTGTTGAATGACCCTCTCTTATATTCCTTGCAATTAATGGTATTTGAGCCATGGGTACAGTAGCTTGAGTTCTTTTCTAAAGGGGTAAAGAGGAGTAGCAACTAGGGATTGAAGTGGCAAAGTACACCTAAAAAAGTTTACACCTAAAAGTTGTTAGAATGGCTGACAATAGTAAAGAGAGTGAAGTTAATGTTGATAGCTTTGATTTTGCTAATGAGCAGGCTACTAATGATGCCCCTATGCTTGTTAGCTACCTTGTTTCTAGGCTTCAACAGCCCATGGGCAATCCATCCCTCCAAAGTGAAGTCCAATGGCAGCTAAGTGCTCATGGCATTCTCCAAGTTCCCCACCATGAAGAGAGAGTACCTAGGAAGCCTCATTGTGAGACTTCCAAAAGAGGCCTCTCTCTGATTTGGGAAGAAGAAGATGATCCATACAAAGGTCTCAAAAATATGATTCTTGAGGACACATCTCCTTCCCAAAGGAGAATTCAAGAGCCCCCACCAAAGGAACAAGAAAGAAGTGAGTCTCCTGCCACCTCGGTGGAGATGGCTCCATGAAGACAGTGGGCTAAACGCTCTCCATCACCTCCTAAACGGAGAAGACCATCGCACACTTCTCCACACCATAATTCAAAGAGGGATGACAAAAAGCAAGAGAAGAAAAAGGCGAGAAAGAGGTCACCCTCTTCTTCATCCTCTTCCTCTTATGAAGAAAGTGATGGTGCGGAAAAAGAGAACCAAGGCAAGAAAAAGGCGAGAAAGAGGTCACCCTCTTCTCCATCTTCCTCAAATTCTTCATCCTCTGAAGAAAGCAATGGTGCAACTTTTGAACCATAAAAAAGAAGAGGCCATAGGAAATCCTATGTCGCGTGGAAGAGTTCGTCCAAGCTCAAGAAGTTCAAAGAGAGAGGAAAGAGCATCTCTTTCCTTACCTACGATGGCACCTTTGGTACTACAGACAAAGTCTCGGCATTCCATCCAACAGTTCGATGCGACATTTGGAGATGAGGGCTTCATTGAGTCCTCTAAGCTACGCCATGTAGCCATGCACTTTCAAAAGTCCGCCAGGCAATGGTGGTCTAGCCTCCGGGCAAACGGTGAAGCTCCACAAACATGGAAAGCTTTAAGAGCTTCCATTATGAAGCAATTTTTTGCCACTGATGCCAAAGACAAAGTACTCGCCGTATGTCAAAGCTTGAAGCTCTCTCCGTACGAATCCATTCACAAATATGTAGACAAGTTTAGGGATTTACATCTCAAAGCCACTGTCTTCAAAAAGATGGATTTTGGAGAGCAAAAACAACAATTTTGTGTGGGCTTAACTGAAGAAATGGCAGAGTATGTCAACTCCCAAAGGCCACGCACCATATCTGCGACGGTTATACACCATACTATGGTAGCTTCTTGAATCAATTTCCAAATAGGGGCTAAGAGAAATCTTAAGCCCATGGAAAACAAGGGCTCCAATGAGCCTAAGGGGAAGGACAATGTCCAAAAGTCTCCTAAGGGCAATACCAATAACAACAAAGCTAAGGAGAAAGGAGTTAACAAAGGAAAAACAAACTCTCTCCTGAAGAGCTTGAGTGTTATCGCAAGGATAACTATTGTTTCAAGTGCGGCGAGCAAGGGCATGCATATCGTGCTTGTCCCCAAAAGAACACCTTCATGGCCTCCTAGAGCTACCTTGGTCGAAACCCAAGAAGAGGAAGCTCACCACAAAGGATCTCTTCTATGCCATGCTTCGGGAAAGGTAAGAGAACATGATGTTTTTATTCTCTTTGACCCTGGTTCTACTCACAATTTCATATCCACAGAGTTGTCCACCAAGCTAGGCATCCAAGCCTATGAGATGGGAGATGTACTACTCGCAGATGGTGCTTTCAAGGGGCGCAGCTTCAGCCACTCCCTTAATTGAGAAATTGAGGCTCCATGTCCAAAGCTATTTGGAAAAAGATGACTTCTTTATCTCTCCTCTCAACTCCTCTCAAGCACGAGGATGTAATCCTAGGGGCACCATGGTTTCATTGCATTGTTGCCAATGTTAAATTCCCTGAAAGAAAAATCTACTTTAAGTACAGGGAAAAAGATATGTACATAGATGCCAAAGAGATAGGTAATGCCATACCCATTGTACATACCCAAGCTTTCAATAAGTCAATAAAGAGCTCTATTTCCGTGTACATGATTCTTGTTAAACATTCTCACAATGAACCTAATACTTTAGCAAAAGGAAATATAAATGATCACAAGGAATTAGAGTTATCCAATTTTCTCAAGGGGTTTCAAGATGTCTTTACTGACGACATCCCTTGTGAACTATATCCCCAACGAGGCAATGATGACCATGCAATTGAACTTCTTCCAGGAAGTTTACCGCCTAATAAACCTTCTTATAGAGTTTCTCAAGCTCAACAAGAGGAGATTATGCAGCAAGTGCATGAGTTAGTTGAGAAGGGCATGGTTAGTCCTAGGCTCATCTCCATTTTGCTCACCTGTGTACTCAGTGCAAGAGAAAGATGGCACATATCGCATGTGTGTCGACTATAGAGCACTAAACAGGATCACTATCAAGAATAGGTTTCCTGTTCCACGGTTAGAAGACCTATTTGATAAGCTACAAGGATCGACCTACTTCAGTAGGATTGACCTAAAAAGTGGCTGTCATCAAATAAGGATAGTTGATCAAGACATTGTAAAGACCGCATTTTGCACTATGTTTGGTCTTTACGAATATATTGTCATGCCTTTTGGCTTGATGAATGCACCGGCCACATTCAACCACTTCATGGAGAAGCTATTCAAGCCTCACCGAACCTTTGCTGGAGTGTTGTTTGATGATATTATCATCTACCTTAATTCACTAGACGAACACAATCAACACCTCCAGGTAATATTTCAAGTTTTAAGAGAGAATAAACTTTATGTTAATCGAAAGAAAAGTGAGTTTTTCTTACAAGAGATTCAGTATTTAGGTCACACTATCTCTCAAGATGGCATCCAAATGGATCCATCAAAGTTAAAGGTAATAAAAGGATGGCCTAAACCAAGGAATCTTCATGAACTAAGAAGCTTTATAGGTATGTGCGCATGCTATAGACGCTTCATAGAAAAGTTCTCACAAATCGTGGGACCGTTACATGACTTAACAAAGAAAAACATTAGGTATACATGGTCTGCCAAGGAGAACAATGCTTCGAAAAGCTTATCTCTCAACCTGTGCTTACACTATTGGAACTCTCAAAGCCATTTAATGTCCAATGTGACGCTTGTGGTGATTTCCTTGGAGCTATTTTTCTCCAAGAAGAGCACGCCATAGCCTATGAAAGTCGAAGGCTTGACCCTGTTGAGCAAGCTCTAGGCATATATGAAAAGGAACTCCTTGCAGTTCTACTTGCCTTAGACTCATGGAAGCACTATTTATTGGGGACTCCTTTCATTCTGCGGATGGATCACCAAAGTCTTAAGTACTTCATGATGCAGACCAAGCTCTCCGACAAACAAATGAGGTGGGAAAATTTACTTTTGCAATTTCATTTTCATATTTCTCACATTGCTGGCAAGCATAATCAAGTAACCGATGCACTCTCAAGACGGCCGAGAGTGAATGTGGTTTCCATAGCAACTCACAATCATCTAACTTCTATGATAGATGAGTATGATATTGATCTTGATTTTAGAGATGTTATTTCAGCCCTTACATTAGGGAAGAAAGAGGAACCATTTACTTTACAAGATGGTTATCTTCTCTACGGCAATAGACTATGCGTTACTAACTCACAACGTGAGAAAGTAATGTATGAATCTCATGCTCCTCCTTATGCGGGGCATAGAGGGATTCAGTCTACCCTAAGAGGGATTGAATTCACCTACCATGAAAGAAAACATACAAGAGTATGTTTCTAAATGTGTGGTATGCCAAAAGACAAAGTTTGATAGAGGGAAGCAGCCTTGATTGCTTCAACCCTTGCCAATCCCTAATTCACCATGGGAGAGCATATCCATGGATTTTATCTTTGGTTTGCCTAAGTCTATCCATGTGAATACAGGAATATGGACGATAGTAGACAGGTTCAATAAACAAGCTCATTTTATACCTGTCAAGACTATCAAAGTGCATCAAATGACAACCCTCTTTATTTCACAAATCTTCAAGTACCATGGCTTGCCAATGCCCATAGTGTCGGATAGAGATCCTAGAATGACCAGTAATTTTTGGAAGGGTCTCTTTCAAAATTTAGGGACAAGGCTAAACTTCTCTTCGGCCTATCATCCGCAAACAGATGGCCAAAGTGAAATAGCTAACAATTCTTGATTTACTAAAAGCCTATGTAACATAAGTAGATCAAAGGTCCCAATGGGAGAAGTACTTACCCTTAGTGAAGTCTGCCTACAATAACACTGTACATACTTCCACGGGAAAAGCGCCTTTTGAGGTAATTGAGGGAAGATCCAAAAGCTCCCTACTACCATGGGAAGATCTTCGTTGCAGATGAGTATAGCCGAGACCTACAAGAATTTTTCCAAAAGATTAAGGATGCTATCTCTATCTCATAGCAAAGGCAAAAGGCTGCTGCTAATAAGCACAGAAGAGCCCAATCCTTTAAAGGAAATGATTGGGTCTTACTTAAATTTCCCAAGCCTTTAAAGAAAATGATTGGGTCTTACTTAAATTTCCCAAGGCTCGATTAAGGCACACGACGGACAAGAATCCTACGCTAAGTTAGGCAAAAGGTACTATGGTCCCTTCTAGATTCTTAGACGAATCAATGAGATGGCGTATCAACTCAAGTTGCCCAGCCATTGGCTCATACACAATGCTTTCCATGTGAGCCTACTAAAGCCTTACAAAGGAGAGTCACCTCAAGAACCAACTATTGAAGACCCACTGCAGATCGAGGACCAAGAAGAAGTGCAGAAACCTGAGTCCATTCTCCGACATGAAGACAAGGTATTAAGAGGTGGTAAGATTATCTGATGATATCTTATTAAGTTTAAAAATTGTCCTTTTGAAGATGCTAGATGGATGCAAGGCATACAATTAAAGGATAACCTAAACCTTGTCAATGCTTACAATGTTTCCCTAGAGTAAGCAACTGTACAAATGTTTAAAATGGACAAAGTTTTTGTCTAATAAGACTCTCCTTTTCTTTATTGTGCACAAAAATGAAGTAGTGTGCATGCTTAGAATCAAGTTTGCGGAGACAACATCTCCCTAACCCCAAGTAGAGCTTGTCACTCTACTATGGAAGATTGATAGGACTAATGTGCAGACATGCTTGCTACAGCCTTAGGCTCTCAAGTTTCAAATGGATTAGTCATCCATTCTGGAAAGATGTCGTAGGGTAAGATAGGGATCCTCTACCCGCTAGAAAAAGGACTAATGAATGGGCTTTATCTTCTCTACCCCATAGTCTGGACGACTATGATTTCAAGAGAGAGGTAATGTTATAATAACTAAATCTAATTCTCCTAAATTATTTTCTCATGTTAAACTGATCATTTAATATGGGGAAGTGCCAAGGGAGAAAAAGCTAGAATATTGGTTAAGCTGGCAGATGTCAAACACTAGGGAAATTGGATGCTTTGTGTGTGTACCAAAAACTCTTCAAAACTCCTACAAAGGAGGGGGCGAGCCTTGAAAGTAGGGGATAAGAGAGAAACACACACACACACACACACACACACACACACACACACACACACACTCACAAGCTTCCTTTACACAAAGGGAATGAGGGACACATGTTAGCTCCCTAGCCCAGATGCCCACAAGGTGCACTCAAATCCTATTGGACGGCCATGGAGGTGGACCAATGAGAATTAGGCTAGAGTAAATCTAGTTTAATTAATTTAAAAACACTTAATAAAAGCACCAATAAGAATTAAGCTCTCTAGAAGACTATTGGACAATCTCCCAAGGGGTCCAATGAGCATTCAACAGCCCAATGGCTTGCGCCTGATTCCTATTGGCCAAGAGACAAAGGGGTCCAATGAGAGTTTAGTTGCATTAATTAATTACATTAAGCTCTCACAAAAGGGGAAAAGGGGACACATGTCATAAGGCTATCACTTATGCCTCTTAATTGCTATTGGCTAAGCTTGGAAAAGTCCAATGGAAAGCCAGTAGGAGGAATTAGCAGGAGGGGTTGACCAAGATGAGAGAGGGGGCTGATTTGAAAGGCATTATCACACACACACACACACACACTCACAGAGTCTCATGTGTGAAGCAAGAAGACTCTCTCTCTCTCTCTCTCTCTCTCTCTCTCTCTCTCTCTCTCTCTCTCTCTCTCTCTCTCTCTCCCCTTCTCAAGCTTTAATGGAAAGCTCATCATCTACTCCAAGCTTGTGAGAAGGGAGGCCTACACCAACAATTCTTGGCTTTGTGATGCAAATCCAACCAAGAGCCAAGCTTCAATGCATGCTCATCTCCTCTACCATGCTAATTACTAAGCTATGCTAAGCTTTTATGAGTGATTATGTGATCGAGGAGATATATTTATTTCTCGTAATCCTTCTTCCTCTCAATCGACTCTCAGACCCTGCTAGCTCTCACGAGCTTCAAAGGTGTGTGAGGTCTTGGGTCTGAGACCATGAGGGAATTGATGTTGTGTTTTATAAGTGTTTGCTTAGTGCTTGAAGCTTCCATCTTCATTGCACTAGCTAGTTATTGAAGGAACACAAAGAATTGTATTGTAAAATGTCTCCCTTGATGGGGGAAACCTATAATACAAAGCCTTTTGGAGGGGGGACCAACGGCTCCATGTAAATCCGGTCTTCAACTGTTGTCAATAGCTTAATTTCTCTCTCTTTTGAAGTATTATTCATGCCTATCTAACTAGGTGTTATTCTTTTTGTTGCTCTCTCCACCCAAGCACTCTTGTTATGCTCATTAGGAATCTATTCTAATGAAATGCTCACTATGTTCATGCTATTTTCCGCTACACACAAGTTATTAGGCCATTAAATGTTACATTACTACTTCGTTAACAGAATGAACAATCCCCCAAGATTGAGTTTGTAGATTGTGGTAGAGATAAGATGTCTAATTGGGCTTAGAACCCCTCATCTTGAGAGTGGCGATATAGGTTTTTAGAATGCAAGCTGAGAGAAAAGAGATACTAGAAAAACAACAAGTTGTGACACAACTAATCCACCAAAAGTATTTTTATGTGCCTTGTACCTACGATAAAATATGGAAATAGCAAGCAGTTAGAGCATCCAGAGTGCGGGATGTCTTCTTTGCAAGTTTGGACAGTTTCTTCAATTTGATAGATGCCAAGGTAGGTACCTCTGCTTCCTCTAACCTCTCTTTGACTTCATTGATCATGAAGGCATTATAGACAAAAGCAGTCTTATTAGGGGCTATATAAACACACGTAATATAGTGTTGATGTAGAACTCCCACTTGAGAAAAATTGTAATAGGGTGAAGGGCCCTCGAGACTAAGTCCCACACGGTCTTGAATAAAGTGGAAATGTTATGATTAATAGCGTCTACAGTTGGACACGAATGGTTATGTGAGGGAAGTCATTTGATTTGTCAAAAGTAAACTTGATTAGGTAAAGGTAAACTCAAAGCAAAGGCTTGACATGTACTGCTGTTGACGTGTATAATGAGGGTGGTTGCCAACAACATTATGCATGTTTGATTACTCGCCAAAGAAACTCATGCATGTTAGTATGAGGGTTTTCAAGACTTGATAATGAAAGAGGTAAGAGGATGAAGCAATGTAATCATGAATTTGGTTGCCTTGCAAAACCTGTCAAAATAGTTGATGGTGGTCATATTCCACTAAGTGACGGTATGTCACCCCAGCCAAGCCTGCATTTCTCAGCCGTTGGCTGGGGGACACAATTGGTAGCATTCCAAAATGAGCAAGGCCCGTGGCCTCTTCCTTTTTTTGGGGGGGGGGGCGGGGGGGATGACTGCATGCTTCATGTGTGACAGGGCCCTTGGACGAAACTAAATTTAGGAGCCTCATGCAAAGTCATAGTCCAGAGCGTGCGATAGGCGAGATCGCACGGCGGGGGGTGGAGGATGCGTTGGCAATCCAGGTACCGCACGGTGATTGGTTGAAGGGTGCGGTAAAAGAAAGAGAGGGCTGGAGGTGCTAGATTGTAATATGGCGCCCAAGTCGAAGGAAGCGGTCACGCCCGCAGCAGCCGAGGCCGAGCAGAAGGCCCGAAAGAGCGTGAAGACTGCCGGGAAGAAGCCTGCCGCAGAGAAAAAGCCCGCTGCTAGCAAGGAGGGTGGTGACAAGATTAAAAAGAAAAAAAGGGCCAAGAGCAGCGAGACCTACAAGATCTACATCTTCAAAGTGCTGAAGCAGGTACACCCTGACACAGGTATCTCCTCCAAGGCCATGGGAATTATGAACTCTTTCATCAATGACCTTTTTGAGAAGCTTGCCCAAGAGGCTGCTCGTCTTGCTCGCTACAACAAGAAGCCCACTATCACCAGCAGGGAGATTCAAACTGCAGCGCGACTTATGTTGCCGGGTGAGCTTGCAAAGCATGCTGTCTCTGAAGGTACCAAGGCTGTGACCAAATTCACCAGTGCTTAGAAGGCATATTTTCGAGCCAATCGTGTTGTTATGACCATATATATAGTAGAGGACTCTTGATACAATATCAGATGTTAGAATTTAGTCAGAGGTTACAACTGTGTGACATAGTTTAGCTGGACCAGAGAGTATGAGTATATATATATAGTTGTAAATTCTACTTGAACCCTTGAGCAAGGGTTCATCAGTTTGACCAGATTCGGCTATATGTTTTTTTGTCAATCTTTGGATGTATTTTCCTTAGTCAACATGTTCATACAGATATTTGCTGCCTTTGGTTGTACATTTTGTGAAGTATGCAACACTTTCTAGTACTTGGCATATTTTATTTTTTTATTGTGTACATGGTACTTTTGATGTCATATAGGAACATCTTCAGCTCTCTCTTCAAAATTATGTTATTTTCAACAATATCTATTTCGAGTATCAAAGAAGGATTTGGTGATTTTTGTGAGAAAGAGAGTTGGCGAAGTCTAGTTTTTGGTTCATGATGTGTTACAAGTGAGGACGATGCCTTCCTTAAGGATTGTGTATACTATCAACAATCAATGGGTCAAAAACAATCAAAGCTTGTGAATAAAAGTGGATCATGTTATATCTATAGAAGCAATTTCTCATGGGCTTTGTGTTGCAATACCATATGAGGCATAATTTAATATTCCCAATCTGACTTATATTGGACATGTTTGCAAAATGCATAAAGATCTATATTGTCCAATAATCTTGCTGGAGGATAGGAACACTAAATTGGTTTTATCACAAGTGCAGTAGCTTCTTAGCTGTTTTAAGTTAAATGTTTGAAGACTTCCAATTTATTTCATTATGTGTTACAATAAGTTTGTAATAATTTAATAAGAAATATAATGTCCAATAACAGGCCTTGATAGAAATCTCGGGAGAAATTGAGACCAAATGAAGGTGCAAAGTAGCAAATGAAGGTACAAAGTTTGTAATAATTCAATAAGAAATTTAATGTCCAATAACAAGCCTTGATAGAAAAAGCTCGGGAGAAATTGAGACCAAATTAAGCTTTTGTAGCGAATCTTTTTTAATTGGTTCCTTCACACTTGGGGTCAATGTTGTACTTTTGTTATTTTATGAGGTGTCCATAGCGCTGCTCAAGCTGTAGAGCATTTCGAGCTCTAAAAATAAATGCAAACACGAAATTGATAGATTGCAATATTGACGAAATTTGATGAGAGTTGCATTAGCCTTATGAAACTTGATTGAACCGGTGGAAATGGCAATTTATTGCTCAACTTTGGAGAAGCATCGAATGTCTTCAGTCTTATATTTAAATATTGTAGAAATAGTATAGATCAATCATATACCTATAAATGCACTTATAAAAGAAGTTTCATGAGCTTGTTCAAAAATTATTTGTCCTACCTTTGAGATCCTTCGGTAAGATTTTGTGTTTTTGTTGGTAAGTCCTTAGAGATAGTCCTTGGTTTATTCTCTTACTATCTTCTATGCTTTATTACCAATTTCTATAAAGAAGTCCCTAAAAGCCACAAAGGTGGAGTTTCGTCTACAAATCTAGTGTTGAAGGGGTGAATTGACTTCCAAACCACCTGAATTCCATCATCATTGACAATGCTTTGTAGAAGGTGGGTATTGATGAAGATGGGATCTAGCTTACGAACCACCTCTTATCATATGCACATTGACATGACATTACAATTGAATGGCATCAAATTTGTAAGGTTGATTCTTACATGGCCTCTGGCCTTTAGTAGGAGTTGGTATCTTTCCCGTTTGCACTTGTGCTCATGCCAAGCTCTAAGCTATAAATTAAGCTCTTTTGTATGGTTTTGTTCTAGTTCAATAATCAAACTTTCTAATCGGTTTTCACTTTCTTTTCTAATTGCTTGTATTTATGTGAACCAAGAAATGCCTCTTTGCCTAATTCCCCATAGCTCTATACTTCAACAATTGGTATCCGAGCCTTATAAGAGTTGGTGCTTTGTCAATCCATTAGGTCATTTGGTGTTACAAGGTAGTTTGAATATCTAATCTCATGTGTGGTCTTCAAGTATAATTATTTACACAAGTTTGATTCTCGTGTCACTAATCCCTTTGCTGATTAGAGATTACATTACAAATTCATTAGTCTTTGAGCTTGTGTGCATTGCACTTTTCACTTGCATGATAAAACCATTACATCAATCCACTCAGTATGCTACCCAATTTAACTCTTTAGTAGCACCTTGGTGCTCAAGAAAGTAATTTGGATCAAAGGTGGATTAATGCATAGTTAATTACATCCTTGCGTTATTTTTTTAATGCTATTTTTTTCTAGATTTTCTTCTTTAATTAATCTCATTACATAATTCAAAATCACATGAATTTGGGTTTGATACCTAGGATATTTGGAAGAATTTTTTTGGGACAGAGGCAAAGAAGAGTAGAGTCAATCTTACAACATACTTCTTTAGGCTTAGAAAAGAGCTATTTTTAACATATAAGTGTTTCTACATAGTCTAAACCCCAAGGGGAGGTTTGATGAAGATGGGATATAGCCTATGAACCACCCCTTATTATATGCACATTGCCATAACATTGTAACTAAATGGCATCACATGAAATGAAAACCAAATGAGGTGCACATTGGGAAACCTTTGGATTTTGTATGGGCTTTGTAAGGTTTTTGATATTTATGGAATTAAAGGCTAATTTTTATTCAATAAGGGGTCGAAAACTCAACTGCTACACCTCAATTGACGGCAATTAAGGAGGTCAGAACACACATAAAACTTGTTTACAATGCCTCGTAAGGTTGCCCTTGCAAAGAAGGTTAAGTGACACATAATTAGTGCTTGGTATAGGTGAGTATTTTCATATTGAAAATATAATGCAACTATCCAACTCCACCCATCGACCTTGTGCAAGGAAGAAAAATTAGGCACAAAATGGATCTTCAAGAGCTCACGGACCTACCAAAAAGGGTTTCTCAACATAAGATTCAACAATATGTTTGTTGATTTTCAAAAACTTCAATAAACACTGATTAGATTTTATGGCATTCTTATCGAGGTTTGATATGTATATTATGTTGGTAGTTAGTTTTCATTTTGATATGGCAATCAATTTATTCTAAATTGTTGGCCTTGTGTTTATTTTGAAGTGCTAGGGAACAAGTTGATTTTTATCCACAAATTGGTGGATAAATGTCAAATTGTGAAAGCCCCTAGGCTTGAGAGGATGGACATAGAGGATGAGGAGAGTGCCAAGGATGTTGATGTAGTTTTCCCCACCTTGGAGATTATAATCCTTTCTTACATTTCCCTAAACTCCCCCCTATTGGGACCGTTTTCATACATCTGGTCACATCCTTGTATACTATTGTAAGTGCCTCTAATGGCTCAAACAGACCTTCTACCTGAGGGATGGGAAATCTATTTTTGATAGTGATATGGTTTAGTGCTTGTTGATAGTCCACACACATGTGGTATGTACCATCTTTCTTTTGCACTAAAAGGACTGGACCAAAAAGGGAGAGGAGCTAGGCCTCACTATCCCTTTGTCTACCAATTCTTGTACTTGCCTCATGATCTCCTCTTGTTGAGCTTGGGAAACTCGATAAGGAGGCTTGTTAGGCGGTGAGATTCCCGGTAGGAGCTCAATTCGATGGTCATCATCTCCTCATTTTGGAGGACCAGTCCATAGGATATCCTCGATGAACACATCTTGAAAACCTTTTAGAAAATTAGACAAGTCTAACTCTTCTTGATTCCTACCATTTACATTTGATGAAACATTAAGACCTTTTTGGGATTCTGTGACAAAAATCATGTATGCAAAAACTAAGCTCTTCATTGATTTATCAAAAGCAAGAGGATTTACAAGAGGTATAGTACGACCAGACTCACTAGCATCTATATACATTCTCTTTTCGCTGTAGGTGAAGCTCTTTCTCCTTTCAGGGAACTTCATGTTGGTAGCCATGCGGTTGAACCATGGTGCCCCTAGGATATCATCCTCATGTTGGAGAGGAGAGATGAAGAAGTATTCTTTGTCGACATAGCTTTGGACATGAATCCTCAACTTCCTAATCATGGGAGTAATGGAAGCTTACTATCCCTAGAAAGTGGTATTGGCAGTTACAATATCTCCCATCTCAAAAGATTTTATGCCCAGCTTGGTGGCCAACTCCATTGATATGAAGTTGTGAGTAGAGCCAGGGTCAAACAAGATGAAGGCATCATGTTCCCTTACCTTTCCCCAACATAGGAGAGAGATGATCCTTTTCAACAAGCATCCTCTTTTGGAGCTTCGATAGTGGAAGCTCTAGGAGTCTCATTGCGGGCATTCTCTTAGGGCAAGAACGATAATTATGTCCTTGCTCCCCACACTTAAAACATTTATGGTCCTTGCAAAAAGCTTCAAGCTCTTCAAGAGAGAGTTTGTTTTTACCTTTGTAAACTCCCTTCTCCTTGGACCGATTGTTGTTGTTGTTGTTGGAATTGCCTTAGGAAGAATTTTGGGCATTGGTTTTCCCCTTTTCATCACTTTTGTCTTTCTTTTCCATGGGCTTGACATTCCATCTAGCCCCTTGTTGGAAACTGATGCGTGAAGCAACCATAGTGTGGTAGATTACTTCGGGGATAGAACCAGGCCATTAGGAGTTGACGTAGTCAGCCATGTCCTTAGGTAATCCCGCACAAAATTGTTGCTTTTGCTTGGTGAAGTCTATCTTTTGAAAGACAGTAGCCTTGAGATGTAAATCCCAAAACTTGTCTATATATTTGTGAATAGACTCATGAGAGAGAAGCTTCAAACTACACCATTCCATAAGCACTTTGTCCTTTGCATCGCTTGCAAGGAATTGCTTCATGATGGAAATTCGTAGAGTTTTCCATGTCTTTGGGGCTTCACCGTTGCCACGAATGATATCCCACCATTGACGAGCCAATTTCTGGAAGTGCATAGCTACATGGCATAGCATAATGAAGATGGCAAGCTTAAGCATTGAAGCATGGCTCTTGGTTGGATTTTCATTTCATAGCCAAGAGTGTTGGTGTAGGCTCTCAACTTCTCTACTAACTTGGAGAAGGAGATGGATATCTTGCACTTTGCACTTCACACAATGAGAGTGTGTGTGAGTGTGTGTGGGATTATACCCCCCAAGAAACCCCCTTCTTGCTTTGGTCGATCCCCTCTTCTAGCTCAACATGGAAGCTTGTTGAATCCCTGCTAGCCTAGTAATCACATGCAAAATGCATATCAAGCAACAAGAGTAGCCCTAGGACAAGTGTCCCCCTTTCCCCTTTTAGAGAAAGGACTTGATAAATGCAAAGACAATTAATTAATTTAACTAAATTATCATTGAATCTCTCTAGGGATCAACCAATAGGCTTTGGACACTCCTTGAGGGTAACCTAGCTAGGGGCTTGACATGTGTCCTACTTGCCTCTTGAGCAAGGCGTGCCCTTTGGGAGAGAGAGAGGTCAAGCAACCACCCCCCTACCTGCATGGCTCGTCCCCTCCTTGTTGACTTTTGTGACACCTCAAGCCCCTCAACCTTGGGCCCAATTCTCACCACAAGCTCAACCCTTAAGCCCCTCAAGCTTGGGTTGGGTTCCCACTTGAAGCACAACCCTAGCATCTCAAGCATGACAAGCATCTCAGTTATCAATCACGACAAGAACCACAAGCATCTTAGTCATTAGGCACGACAAGCACCTCAAGCTTGGGCCGGATTCCCATCTCAAACACAACCTTAGCTTACGTAAGGTCAAAGGACTTTTAGCACTAATCTTTGGAGGTCTTCAATGAAGCTAAACCTAAGGTCTTTAAGCTCTATTGTCTAGCCTTGCTCTTTGACAGATCATCTCTCATTTGGACCCCTTTACCATTGGCCCCATGTCGAGATAGACTCGTAAGCACATGTCTATATTCTAACCCTTGTTCCCGTCTATTCTCCCACATAATATGATCAATTTAATATGAGAAAATCATTTTGGTTGGTTAGATATTAAATTTTATGACATATTGCCTATGGTACTAGAGCCCTAGAGGTTCCCAGTGTGGATTATTTTTTTTGAGAAGCAAAAATACCTAGGCTTACCAAATAAGCACACACGTCAAATGACTTTGAATCAATGTGAGAAAAAGAAAAAAGAAAAAGCAAGAAAAATAAAATGAAAAGACTTCCATTGAGCTTCAAGTGAAAAATTCAAGCTTTTGTTTAGATTTGTGAGAGTTAGATAGCTAATCCATGTTGAAAACACAATTAATGTACATTAGGAAAAATTTGGACTCTCAAAGGGTCCATATAAGGAGGTTTGACTTTGCCTCTCTTATCCAAAGTGGGCAACCCGTGAAGTACATAAACGCTTTGTCAAAACCCTATCAAATAGCATATCATTGGAAAGATCTTAGAAAGTAGTTTTTAAATCCCCAAACTTTGGCAAATTTGGAGTTGATTTGTAGAAGTTATTGACTATCCATTGAAGCTGAAATGTGGGGAGAGATTCCATTTATAAGATGGAGTTGTCACAGAAAAAAACCTTCTAGAATATTCAGAATATGATGGCATGCTATTTATATCAATGGATAGATCTCAATGAGTACATTCTAAATCTAGTCAGGTGGTTTAATTCGAGTGTCCATTGACTAAGTGTAAAACTCTTTATGCGATACATAATGTCTTTGGATAGATCTCAATGAGTACATTCTAAATCTAGTCAGGTGGTTTAATTCGAGCGTCCATTGACTAAGTGTAAAACTCTTTATGCAATACATAATGTCTTTGGAGAGTAGCATATAGTCAATCACACTATCTCCATCATGTTTTATACATGGAAATCCATCATTTTCACTCCATAAAGAGTATACACGTACTATTACACATGTGTGAAAGTAGTTTTCATAGTGATATGTCTCTTTCACATCCATTAAAGTACAATCATACAAGTGAACTTCCTCCAACTTCATTGAATTTATGGAATACTAAAATGTTGTTTATCATGTTATAATGAATTTGTGTGGGCACTCATATTCCCAAAGACAATAACATCACAATTTTCTTTAAAATAAGCAATGTTCTCCTCTAAATCAACACATTCTGAGCATATCAAGCCGATTTACAAGTAGGGTATAGCAAACTCTACACGTGACAATTAATTTCTATTCACCCTACCTAAATCACATCCAAAAGTGATTCAAACTCTACACAAGTCAAGAGACTACTATTCTAACCACCTAAAACACCTCCATGTGAGCATTGCCCTACACTTGGCAGGCAACCACAAAATAAATTTGCCTAAACTACTTTGATGTGTGAGCATGGCTCTACACAAAGAAATAACTACTAATTTAAGTTAATTTAAATCACCGTCAAGTTTTTCTAGACATGATAAGCAATCACTAAATTTTCTCTTATTAACACTGTGAGTGAAATCTATAAAACTCTACAAAAGGCTCTATTAACCATGTTTTCTATTCACTACACTGTTTCTACCTATCACACTTTAAATTGATTACTTAAATCAAATCTTTATTTCTAATTTAAAGCTCAATGACTACAAAAAATAATCTTTCTTTTTTTGGGGTTTTGGAATTCACGTTTGTAGAGAACTAAATGATTGAAGTCAGTACCTTTCTTTTGAGAAAACCCTTTTACTACCACAAGCCTAGACTTGTACCTTTTCTTCCCACCTTCTTCTTCCTTCAACTTGCACACCCATTTGTTTTGAAGTGCCCGCTTACCTTTAGACAACTCACCCAACTCCCATGTTTGGTTGCGATGTAGTGAGTCCATCTCCACTTGCATTCTCTTCATCCATTCTTCTTTGGATTTGTGTTGCTGCATAGCTTCTTTGTATGATTCCGGCTCTCCAGAATCTGAGATCAAGAGATGGTTGAAGGAAGGAACAAAACTTTTTGGAGGTCTACTTGCTCTTGTAGACCTTTGGGGAATAGGTTGAGGCTCCTCATTTGGTTGACGTTGTTGCACATTGTCACCGTTTGCAGTCCTCGAGTCTTCACCGTCCTCAAGCTCCATGTACTCATCACCTGTTTCTTTTGTTTGTTTTCTTTCCAAGTAATATTTGTACATATTTTGTTCGTTAAAAATTACATCCCTACTTCTAAAGATTTTACGATCTTCAGGATTCCATAGGCGATACCCAAAGTCACCTTCTCCATAGCCGATGAAGAAACACTTTTTGGACTTTGCATCTAGCTTTGACCTTAGACTTCTATCTATGTGCATGAAAGCCTCACACCAAACACTTTGAGAAATGAATAGTTCACCGGTTTACCTGTCCATGCCTCCTTTGGAACGCCCCCATCCAATGCCGTTGAGGGTGACCGGTTGATTAAGTACACAAACGTACTTACTGCTTTTGCCCAAAGCTCAAGCGGTAGGCCTGCATGTAGCCGCATGCTTCGTGCTCGCTCCATGATGTCATGTTCATCCTTTTCGAAATCCCAATTTGTTGAAATGTTCTTGGGGTTGTCCTTTGCCTCCAAATGCCATTGCTAGCACAAAAGCTTGGCTGCAATATTCGCCTCCATTGTCGGATCTTAGGCACTTAACCTTGGTACGTGCTTCATTCTCCACAAAGGCTTTCCACCTTTGAAATATGAAAAACACATCAGACTTATTCTTCATGACATAAATCTATGTTTTTCTACTCGCATCGTCTACGAATGTTACATAGTACAATGAGCCACCAAGTGATGGTGTACTTGCAAGACCCTAAACATCAGAATGAACCAACTCAAGTTTTTAATTTTTTCTTTCATTTTCTGATTTTTGAAATTTTACTCTCTTTTGTTTACCATAACACAATCTTCGCAGAACCTAAGTCCACTTCTTACAAACCTGGTAGAATCTTCTTTGTTTGAAGGATTTGCATTCCTTTGGCAGTCATATGCCCAAACCGATAGTGCCACACCACACTGTCGACTTCTGTAGTTGCTGCACAAGCTGAAGGTTGCATGCTAATAGTACACAAGTAAAGTGTACCGACCTTTTCTCCCTTGGCAACCACCAAAGATCCCTTTGAGATCTTCCACCGCTTGTTTCTGAATGCAATGTTGTGACCTTCATAATCCAACTGTCCTATAGAGATCAAATTTTTGCGAAGAGAAGGAATATGCCTAACATCTTTAAGCTTCTATTCATTTCCATTAGCAGTTTTGACAAAAATTGTAACTTTGCCGACAATCTCACAAGCTTCATCATCTTCCAAGTATAAATACGCAAAATTACCTTTGGTGTAATCTTGGAAATGTTGCTTGTGTGGTGTTGCATGGAATGAAGCCCCGGAATCTACTATCTAGGAATTAGACACATTGTCTAATGAGAGAATTAGATCATCTTTCTCTACTTTACTTGCCACATTGGCCTTTGATGTTGGCTTCTTGTCTATAGACTCTATCTCCTTCTTCTTCTTGGACCAACAATCCTTCTTGACATGGCCCTTCTTGCCGTAGTTCCAACACTCAAGATCTTACTTTGTGTGTGACTTGCTCCGCCTTGAGCGATCACGACCCTTTTGGTTTTTAAACCTCTCCTTAGGCCTTCCTCTTGTTTCCACTGATAGTGTAGCACTTGATGATTCTCCTGTGCTTCTCCTTCACACTTCCTTGCTTAGGAGAACACCCACAACATCATCAAACTTAAGAGTATTTGTGCGAGAGATAGAATTACTTACAACCATCACTAGGCTGTCCTAACTATCTGGTAGAGATGATAGTATAAGGAGAGCTCGCACTTCGTCATCAAAATTGATTTTCACGGATCGAAGATGACTTATGTTTGTGTTAAAGTCATTTAGGTGTTCTACAACTGAACCATTCTTTGCCATCTGTAGATTGAACAAGCGCTTCATGAGAAATACCTTATTGGATGCCGATGGTTTCTCCTAGAAGTCATCAAGTGACTTCATCAAGTCCTCTGTGGTCTTCATCTCCGAAACATTGAAGGCCATCGTGGATGCCAAGGTTACCTGGATTGTTCTCAGTGCCTTTCGATCAAGGAAAATCCATGCTTCATCTGCCATCGTTGCGGGTTTCTGTGCAAGACCGCCTTATGGAAAATAGAGGTCCTTCTAATGTTGGTAGTTTTTGCCATTGAGCTTCTCGATCTTGAGCTTCCCTTCCTCCACCATTACTCCCACTCAATTCAAGGAATCCTTTCCTTGAGATAATTTAGCTATGAGAAAACCTTGCTCTGATACCGATTGTTAGGAAATATGACATAGCTAAGTAGATAATTGAGTGGATGACTTAAAGGAGAGATAATTTACACACACAAGAGATTATAGAGGAGAGAGAGAGAGAGAGAGAGAGAGAGAGAGAGAGAGAGAGAGAGAGAGAGAGAGAGAGAGTACACACGATATACGCGGTTCACCCAATGTGGGCTACGTCCACGAGAAATCAACCACTCAATGGTTTTAGTACCTCAAAACAAGAAGTAGGTTACAAAGGGATTATACCCTTTTGGAGCTCCCGCCTTGCGTCACTCTCCCCACCTCACACCCACCTTGTTGCATCAGCTTCACTCTATCAAATGTGTGTAGAAATGGCCTCCTTTTATAGGCAAAAAGAGCTACCCTCTCTCATGAGAGGCAGCCATGTGTAGCCGCCCTTGTGTAGATAAGTCCAAATCAAACCCTCCAATCCATCCATGTGTGGACGCCCTTGAGAAAACAAGTCCGCTTTTGAATTCGGCCACCGGCCACCGGCCATTGACTTCCGACCATCGGCCACCGACCAACCGGCCAACCATTTTTCGACCACTTTTTGACCGCCGTCCAGCCATAATATTCCGGCGAGTTATTTTATTTTCCCGCGAGTTATTTTTCTTCACGCACAATGGCTTCTCCTCATATGGGGGCCTTCCAAATGTGCATTTTTAACATAGAAAATTACAAGGGTAAATCAGGCTCCATACTTAACAATCTCCCACCAATGGAGATTGATCTCCAAACCAAACGTGTGACTGCTTTCCATCCTAGCTTGTTATCCTTGTATGCCGATTGAAGATGAGTAAAAGCTCAACTTCTCCATGTTGACCACCTTTGTAAACATGTCTGCAGGATTTTCACTTGTATGCACCTTTCCTAGCTTTAGCTGTCCCTCCTCCAAAAGAGTGTGTATGAAGTGATATCTCACCTCAATGTGCTTTGTCCTTGAATGAAAGGCTGAGTTCTTTGCAAACTGGATAGCGCTTTGGCTGTCACTGTACAATACACAGTTGTCTTGTTTGAATCCAAGCTCTTCAAAGAATTTGTGAAGCCACATAATTTCTTTGCTTGCCTCCATCATTGCTACATACTCTGCTTCCATGGTAGAAAGTGAGACCACTTTCTGCAGCTTTGAAGCCCAGCTTACTTCTGTGCCTCCCACCGTGAAGACATAGCCAGTAGTGCTCCTTCGAGTATCTTTGTCACCTTCCATATCTGCATCAACATACCCTTCTAGAAAAATATCAGTTCTTCCAAAATACAAAGCATTTGTTGTTGTCCCTTTTAGATACCTAAGTATCCACTTCACAGCTTGCCAGTGCTCTTTACCCGGGTTGTCCATGAACCTACTTACAACTACCACTTCATGTGCAATGTCTGGCCTTGTTCAGACCATAGCATACATAAGAGAACCTATCACTGCAGCATATGGAACTTTAGACATATAGGCTATCTCCTCTTGTGTCTTTGGACATGTACCTTGGTTAGTTTAAAGTGACCAGCCAAAGGTGTAGAAACCGTTTTTTCATTTTGCATTGCAAACCTTTCTAGTATCTTCTTGATGTAATCCTCTTGAGATAGCTTTATTGTCTTCTTCGTCCTTTCCCTTGATATCTTCATACCAAGTATCCTCTTTGCAGCACCTAAATCTTTCATTGAAAAAGATTTAGACAGCTCCTCTTTTAGGTCTTTGATGTCGTGCATGTTAGCACTTGCAATCAGCATGTCATCAACATACAACATTAGGATGATGAACTTCCCATCTCCCAAATTCTTCGTGTAGACGCAATGATCTGAGTTGCATCGTCTGAATCCATGATCTAACATCCATCGATCAAACTTCAAGTACTATTGTCTTGATGCTTGCTTTAAACCATACAAGATTTTTTTAAATTTGCAAACCATTTTCTTCTTACCTTTTACTTCATACCTCTTTGGTTGAAGCGTGTAAATTTCCTCCTCTAAGTCACCATGAGGGAATGCCGTATTTACATCC
Source organism: Adiantum capillus-veneris (assembly GCF_014529385.1). Classification (NCBI taxonomy): domain Eukaryota; kingdom Viridiplantae; phylum Streptophyta; class Polypodiopsida; order Polypodiales; family Pteridaceae; genus Adiantum; species Adiantum capillus-veneris. Next base: position 139,311,567 of record NC_140952.1, read on the forward strand.
ATTTGCTCAAGATTTAGATCATGAGCAGCCACAAGGCTTAAGACAAGCCTAATTGAGTTCATTTTTACAATAGGAGAAAATATTTCATTGAAGTCAATACCTTTCTTTTGAGAAAACCCTTTTTACCACAAGCCTAGACTTGTACCTTTTCTTCCCACCTTCTTCTTCCTTCAGCTTGTACACCCATTTGTTTTGAAGTGGCCGCTTACCTTTAGTCAAATCAACCAACTCCAATGTTTGGTTGCGATGTAGTGACTCCACCTCCACTTGTATGCTCTTCATCCATTCTTCTTTGGATTCTTGTTACATAGCTTCTTCGTATGATTCCGACTCTCCAAAATCTAAGATCAAGAGATGGTTGAAGGAAGGAACATACCTTTCTGGAGGTCTACTTGCTCTTGTAGATCTTTGGGGAATAGGTTGAGGCTCCTCATTTGATTGGCGTTGCACATTATCACCATTTGCAGTCCTTGAGTATTCACCGTCCTCAAGCTCTATGTACTCATCACCTGTTTCTTTTGTTTGTTTTCTTTCCAAGTAATCTTTGTACATATTTCGTTAAAAATTACATTCCTACTTCTAAAGATTTTACCATCTTCAGAATTCCATAGGCGATACCTAAAGTCACCTTCTCCATAGCCGATGAAGAAACACTTTTTGGACTTTGCATCTAGCTTTGACCTTAGACTTCTATCTATGTGCATGAAAGCCTCGAGTTAAAATTTTGGTTTTCGGCGAGTGATTTTATTGTCCGGCGAGTTGTTTTTCTTTACGCACGATGGCTTCTCCTCATAATGGGGGCCTTACAAATGTGTGTTTTTAACACAAAAAATTACAAGGGTTAAATCAGGCTCCATACTTAACAAATTTGACACTATTATAGAGAGTTTTGTGCATCTAATACATTTGGTTGATAGAGATGCATTCATATTTGGGTGCATCTATTGGTACATGCATGAGGATATTTGCAAGCTAAAGGAGAGTATTTCGTTTTGAGCACAAGAGAGAAACATGATGGTGTCCTTCACTAAGAAATGTTGGGATTGATTACACACCCTTTACATGGGACAACTTTGTGTTGGATCCAAAGTTTCAAATGCACAATCAATCTACTAATAATGAGGTCGTCAATAATTTTAAGAAAGAGTGTTGAAATTTTTTAGGTAACGAATGTTTGGGGAGCCATGACACATAGATTCAATAAGACATTGAAAGCACCTATTTGATGGAAGGAATAGGAGGGGAGAAAGTGGAGCCATAGTGGTCTTGTCAGTGGCTACCTCTAGTGAAAGCTATTGTAAAAATTGGTTGTCTTTTGCTTTGTGGACACAAAGAAAAGAAATTGATTGACTCCCAAATGAGCTATAGACTTAGTGTACATCTTTTTCAGTATGTGACTAATGCACAAGAAGGCAAGGATAACTACACAAGCTATAGAGAAAAGATTTGGATGTTTCTAGACCCACAAGGCACTTGCAGGTGAAGCCCACTCTGATGATGAAATTGAGTAAGATTTGGAAGATGTGGATCCAAGTTGTTTGGATGTGGAGAAAGTGGATGATATGATACCTGTGATATGGTGTCTGTAACTTTGGCAGATTCCATCAATGGCATGCTACTACTTGGTACTTGTAGCTCTTTGGCTTCACTTGCATGTTTGCCCAAAGACATCAATTCCAAAAAATTGATACAAACTACTACTCCATTATTTTAACAAACTCACCTATAAGATGGAGCCATTAGTTGCTCAATTCTTAAATGCTTTCAGGACTTAATACAATTCTTTAGCTTATGATTCACCCTATTGTTTGCATGCTTTGCAACAAGAATTGGAGCAGTAAATTGTGGTGAACTTTGACATAATGAATCTTGGACTTCCTCAATAATAAAAGATTTTGGCAAAGGCGTGGCATGCTTGAAACCTCCTTGATTATCTACACTCTTGGTGCTTGCACCAACCTTCTTGTTATGAGACAACATGATGGAAAATTTCATCTAAATCTTGCTTTGCTGCATCATCTTCCTTGGACCTCAATTTGTCATCTTCATCATATGTTGTGTTATCATGTTCCAAATAATCACCTTCAGACACACCCTTCATGGGAGTGCTCTTCACATACTTTAGCATATATATTTCCAAGTCATTGAAGGAAGCTTTGCTCTCTTCCTTCACTCTAGAATCCACAAAATCTTTCTTTACAAGAGTGGATTTCCTTCATGTAACCAAAGAAAAAACTAGATAGCACAAAAAATGTATTTATAGATCTACTAGAGTGAATTAAATTTTTTTTGGTGAAATCATTAGCTAAAAACATTGGGCTATATAGAGTACTTCTTCAAATACTAAAGTAGTCTAACATGAGTACTGTATTGAAATAGGTTTACCATGCACTATACCATTTCTAATTTTTAGTTCTTATATTAAACACAACCTCAAGATACTAAGAGTACTATACTTAATGATCATTTTATGACTATTGTACAAATAGTCCTGTACTAAGTGTACTATACTAAGAGTACTATATTGAGTGTAGTATACCAATTGAGCATTATTACAGTCTGCCAATCATTGTACTATTTGTATTCCAAAGTAGTATACTAGAAACTACAAAAGAAAAGTAGGAGTATATGTAGCTATATTAGAGTTTATGTACCATTCACTGACTATTTTTGAGTGAGTATTGCCATTCATTGTAGACTTAATATTCCAAGTTATTACTCTAAACACTAAAACAGTCTACTTGGAGTAGTGTACTATCAACTGAGATGTATCATTCACTGAAGTTCTATGTAAGTAATACAATGAGCTAAGATTACTCTACTAAGAGGTTTAAAATCTAGAATGGTACTACCATAAACACTAGAATAATGTACTTGAAGTACTATACTAAATGAGATCTACAATAATGCATTATTGCATTACCACTTTATAGTTCTATAAGAAACACTACATAAGGATACTATGAGTACTATTATACAAAAAGTATACCATGCACTATAGTATTTCTATTCAAGAGAACTATATAGCATACTAAAATAGGATACCGTAAGAACTATGCTAAAATAGGCTCACCATGCAATATATCAATAGTGTGGGGTATATCAATAATATGATAGAGTACTAGTTTGCACACTAAATTAGGCCTTTAAGAGAACTATGGTGGTAATAAGGTCCTATTGTACTAAGTGTGGTATATATGGTACTACTTGTAATTATACTTCAAGAATCCAAGGTCCTATTGTGCTAAATGTGATATATATTATACTGCTAGTACTTATACTTCAAGAACCTTAGGTGCACTACACTACTATGATAGTACTCTTATGGTAGATAGTGTAGACATTAATACACAAGAGTACATCAAACCCTAATTAGTAGCATGAGTAACTAATTTTTAATTAGTATAGGATTGATGGAAAAATGGAATGCAGGGTATTATTAGTGAATTTACCTGATGCTACTACAAGTGGTGTTTGTAGATGGCCTTGGAAACCCATTGCAAAAATCAAACTGCTTGGGATTTTTTTTGCCTTAGACATGGGCTCATGACAAGAACTGCTCTCTTTAAATCCAAATGCAATGTAAAATATATAGTATGAGTGGAGATAGGGTGAAACCACAAGATTAGCATAAAATCTCAAAGCCAAAGCCACAATATACACATCTACAAAAGCAAGTATAGAAGTCAATTCCTTTGTAGACTCCAATGAAAGGCTTGTACAACTACCACAATGTCACAACAAGCTGCTTTAAGGTCCTCAATGTTCCCTTGTTTTTGTTCTTGCAGATGATCAAAAACCCTGCACCCCTCCTCATTTGGTTGAATTTCTATTAAATATTTATTGAACTTCAAGATTTTCTTTTCAATGTGTGTCTTGGAGCCCATATTCTCATGTAGAGAGAGCTCTACCTCCTTCTCCTCGGCCATTTTTGGGCTAGAAATTTAGAGGTTATAAAGAGACTCTCCTCATGCTAGGTCCTCCATTTTTGAATGATGGCCACTTCTTCTTCTTCAAGTAGCTGTTGAGATGCATACAACATCAAATGTTTTGGTTCAACCTCCATTTAGGAGGGAGTTAATGGATGGTGACACAACATGTTGGTTAGCTCTCTTGCTCTTGTTCTCAGAAAGGTCACTCCAATCCACCTTCGCCCCATGCTTGAAAAGCACAAATGCACAGACCAAGGTTGCTTCCACCTCATTGTTGATCACAAGTTGATTACTACTTTGACTTTATAAATCTCCATGTAAGTTTTATGACGTCCTCTTTCCACTGCTCTCTTAGCCTATTAATGTGGTACCCTTGCCAAATCACCTTGTTAACACACCCCTATGTTTTTGCCAAACATAGATGAAGCTTTGACCAAGATTCGAGATTCATCTTAAAAGAACAAGAGACCTTCTTTTAGCAGGTAAATATGGTGAAGGAAGACTTGTATTTTCCTTCAATGGCGAACTTTAATTTTTATTTCCCTTTGGGCTCATCTTGCTTTTAATGCCCTTTGGAGACATTATGTTGCAAGATAATTAAGTACACACACACACACACACATGCACACACACACACACATACACACATTAACATTGGTGCATGCAAACATAGTCTGTTTACACTTAAACACACAAAATGGATCCAATGGTTCAAATAAGCTTCAAAAAGCTTACCTTTCAAAAACACACCTGTGTAATTCTCCAAGTAGAGTGTTCAAGTAGAGGGTTAGTAGAGTGTTTGTTTGCCTATGGAGAATGGCAGAGTCTTCAAGTAGAGAGTTGGGGTTGTTTAAGAGATTTCCTTATGCATGGATAGCGTAGTAGGTAGTAGGGAAGTTTAAAATGGTGAGAGAGAGAGAGAGAGAGAGAGAGAGAGAGAGAGAGAGAGAGAGAGAGAGAGAGAGAGAGAGATGCATTTCCTGCTTGAAAACCAAATTAGAAATGAGTAGTTGACATGCTCAAATATTGACTAGCATTCTTGTGGATGGAGAGTTCTTGAAAATGCAAAGCTCCTACAAGAGCATATTTATTCTAAGGAGAGTAGAAGGTTAAGTGCAAATTTTTTATTTATTTTTGTAATGAGTGACAAATTATGTTTTTTGATAGTTACTCAGGGCAGGGTATTGTTTTGCACGGTAGGAAATGATAGATTGTTTTGATGTTCAATTGAGGCCTTCATGACAACAATGGTCCAAAATATGATTAATTTTGAGGATACACATCTTGATGGAGCCCTCAATGCATTTTTCATGCCACAACCAAGATTGCAACCATGGCCTCCACCTAAGAGTTACAAAGAGGTTCCTCCAGCAACACGGCAAGCTTTTGCAGTTGCCTTCAATTGTCTTTTTAATCACCCTATCTATAGCTTTTTTTCCTTTACCCAATTTTATAGAGGACAAGGAAGTCACTACATAATACTCTCCTCAAGCCTCAACCCATCAACCAATACCCCAACTAACTCCTCAGCATCACCCAACATCCTTAGTCGCTCATGCTACCAAGGCTGCTCCCTCACCCGCTTGGTCACCTTCCATCCTTGCTCCCTCTCCCTCTATAGCTTCCTAAAGCAAGATTTAACACTCTATTGATGGCTATCAAGATTGACAAGGATCCCCCCATATTGTAAATGAGAGTTAAAACTCATTGTATTTACTAACGACAATACTGTGGGATGGGTGTCTAACCTCACTCCTATCTTATTGCAGATTTAGCAAGAACCACGATTAAATTGTCAATCCATGGGACGAAGTTGACTCAACTAGTGCATAGAGGCTACAAGAGGTTTTCAATCTCTCGGAAAACAACAAACAACTCGCATCTAACTCAAGCTACACTCAAGTGACTGAAATCACCAAAAGCCAATCGCTCATCGCGGCAAACAAATCACATCCGTTATAGCATCAAATGACATCCAAACGTAGCAAAACTTCTAGGACATGTTTATAAGACCTAAGCACACATGATTATGTTCTCAAATCCCACTTTAGGTCAGGTGCCAAGATTACGGTTATTAACAACAATGGAGTTTTGACCTAGTCGTTTTCGACCCAAAATGCACCTAAATGCTTAGCAATGATGCCCCAATACCCCGTCTATGCTTAGTTTTTTATTTTGAAGTTTAAATTCCTACCTATAATGAAATTAGGCCGCGGGCCGGTGACGCCAAAAGCTACAAAATACCGTGAAGTGTTTACGTCAATATGTAGAGCTCTTACCTGCGGTTGCAATGCAACAAACACGACTGCAATGTGACAACCGAGGAGGGAGTAGGAAGCGCGAGAAGGAGATAAGTGAGCGTCGTTAGCTCACGCTATGTATTTCATTATCCAAAACTTAAAATTAACTTACAAAAATTGACTTTTATACCTTATCCAAGGTTTTTGGTGGTCAAAACTAATAATTTGGGAGCGCTAACTAAAGATGGGTAATGATAGGTTGATACAATCTGGAAGCTTGTAGCCTTGACTTATCTATTACAAAGTTTATCCAAATAATAGGAGTTACAATGTTCCAAATTTATCAGAATAATAGGTGTTTTAATAATGAGAGCTCCGAAAAATAGTATCCGAGTTAGCTTGCTGCTAACATTCCTCACCTCCTCGCATGTGTCATCCCTTGACACAACTTTATGGGCTTAAATAGTCTTTGGGTTGACGGCTGGTGAGATGGTCTTTAACTGCATTTAGGGCCTTTTTGTATCTGATCTTTTTCTCATTATCTGGCACATGCAAAAATTGCATAGTGACTCTGTGTTTTGGTAAAATGGTATGTGTGAAGCAAACTTTATTGGATGCAAATCATGTGGTGAAATTCATTAGAGAGCATCAATTTTCGTATGCTCTTTTTCGAACCAAGTCACCAAATAAAGCTTTGCAAATATTTTGCGCGACAAGGTTTGCTATGGCATACTATGTTCTTGTTGTTTTGCAAGAGTTGAAGTCTGCATTGATGGAAACCTTAGCAGACAGAAGATGGGATGGATGGCTCAGCAAGTATCTAAGTTATCAGGAAGCAGTTGTTCGATGTGCGCAAATAGTAAACTCGCCAGTCTTTTGGCGTAATGTAGAAAGAATAGTAACTGTGTCAAAGCCATTTGTAGATCTTTTGAGAGCAGTTGACCCAGATTCTTTTATTTTTGGTCGGGTCTACTGGTATATGTCAGAGGCTATATGCAAGCTAAGAGAAAATGTCAGTTTTGGTGCAAAGGATAAAGCTACCATGATTACAATTGTTAACAAGCGTTGGGTGCAGTTGCATACGCCATTGCATGGTGCGGCTTTTGTATTGGATCCTAAGTTTTAAATGCATCAGCAATCTGCCACCAACAAAGAAGTTATGTCCGACTTCAAAACAGTGTGCTCCGCTCCCAACTCTTAGGGCACAAAGATGGAAAACAGCTTTTCATCAGCGAGTAGATTATGCCAACAGAACTGGTATGTTTCACGATCCATGGCATATAGATGCCATTGGCAAAACAAGTGCACCTTTATGGTGGAAGGAGTATGGTGGAGAGAAAGTGGAGTTGCAACACATTGCAGTAGAGTTTTATCAGTAGCTGTATCATGAAGTGGAAGTTGTGAGCGAAACTGGTCAGCATTCGACTTTGTGCACACTAAAAATCGAAACAGACTTCATACTAAATGGGCTATTGATTTGGTGTATGTTTTTTGCAATATGAGACTTATTTATAAGCCTCAAAACATTGCAACTAGAGCCGCTCAAAAGCAATATGGAGTCTTCCAAACGCATGAAGCTATTTCTGCAGAAGTTGATGATGATGATGATATGGAATGGGAGATAGTTTCAGAATGCTCAGATATGGACGAAGTAGATGATATGGTTGCAGTTTTTGAAGATGGAGATGATTTGTGAGAGTACCATTGTAATACTTACTCAACAAGTTTTTGTATATGATGAAAGAAAGTGTTATCTTGTTGTCGTTCACATCAAAACCTCTCTCTCTCTCTCTCTCTCTCTCTCTCTCTCTCTCTCTCTCTCTCTCTCTCTCTCAAACTCTCAAACGCACATGATATCTTGTCGATAAAAATTACATAAAGTCGATGTAGGTTTGAAATTACAACAAGGTTCTGGGAAATTACTCAATCGAAAAGAGTTTGATATAATTTTGAGATTACAAAAAGCTTCTGAGTGACTTATGAGTTTGATAGATTTGCTATAAGTTCGTCTATGGTAAAATCTGTAATTCCTAGCTAAGGGGATGGTTGAGCAACATCTTTATGTGAAGTGGTAGTATCATCTGGCAAAGGTCCATACAATGATTCATATCATTCAAGCTTTGCTTGTGCATCACTTTAACTCTATTTCAAGCTCAAGAATACGACCACGAAGCATGTCCGATGTTTCTCCTTGGCTGGCAAGGTCTTGTCCTTGGCTGGCTAATTCAGTTAGTGTTTCGAACTCTTCAGGAAGTAAAACAATAGGACGCTTGCGAGGAGGCATTGGATTATTTGCATTGCGTGCTGCCACCTTTTCTGCAATGCGTCCACGTCCAACGCCAGCGGAGCCTGGACGATCTGACCAATCTACTCTCTTCAGCAAAACATACGAACATAGCATTTCTGGATAAAGTAAATTGCTACTTGGTTGTTGTTTGGTAGGCATCTCTCTTGTCGTATAAACCTTTGTAGCAATACACGTGCCAGTCCTTTATGTTGCAAATCAGAGAGCTTTAATGGAGCTATATCTTTTGCATTGCCACTTATTTGAAATAGTTGATGGCGTACAAAGTGATTAGGGAAAATATTTTTGCACTCTTTAAGGGTTAATGGTTCGCCCTGCAGCTCAGATTCATCTTCTTCAATGTTCGCAATAGTAGAAAGATCTGCTTGTCCACATCTAACTTGTTCTTCTTTAAAAATTACCTGAGCTTCAACGTGGTTGATTTCTTCTTCCATATCTGCATATCAGGTGAACATGTCATTACTTTTAAATACCCATTCAATTAATTTGACATTGGACAGTATATCGAATGACAAACATAGATATTTTGTTCAATTAAACATACAATTAAATCTGACACCACAAGTAAAACAATGATGAAATCATGAGACTGTGTTTGGATTAATCATCAGCTGGTCGTAAGCCAGATGTCATTACAATGTTGTAACCCACTCTATGGGCACCATTTAAACCTAAGGAGAGATCAAAAGCATTAGGCCGGGTTTTGGGGTTTTGGCGCTTGCCGGTTTCAAGATGAGCAAGTACATTACTCAAAAAATGTCTCTTGCTTTGTTCTTGGGGCTCTGGTAAGCACTTCAAAATGCGTTTACATGTATGACGCATGGAATAAATATCCATAGCTTTGGTCCAGGAGGGAGGATTACTAGATATACATTCGGGGGCTGCCCATGGATAATCTCTCTCATATTGTTTTCTAGTTTCTATCTGCATATCGCGTAGAGGAGGAAAACCGGCTGTCGTATTTTTTTTGGTGCATGAACCCCAATCCACAATACCGGCATAAACACCTTTTTCGCCAAAATGCAGCATCATATTCCGAGAGTGATACTTTAGAGTTTGGAGGAGAGCATTGATAGATTTGGGCGAGTTGCGCTACTTTCTTGGCATTGAGGTGATCATGACTCCAGAGGGTGTATGGCTGTCTCACAGAGACAGTATGCTTTGGACATGTTGCCAAAGTATGGTATGGCTGATTGTAAGCCAATTTCTATTCCCTTGGATGTGAATGCAAAGCTGAGTGCAGAGAAGGGTGATGTTGTTGAGGATATCAAGATGTACATGAAGATTGTGGGTAGTCTAATCTACTTAACTATCACGAGGCCAGACTTGAGCTACACAGTAGGCTTGGAGAGTTAGTTCATGCAGCTTCCGAGGAAGACACATTTGGACAGAGTACGACACACACTTCGGTATGTGCAAGGGACTCTTGACTAGGCATTGTTCTATGCAACAGATGCGCCATTAGCATTGTATGGGTATACAGATGCAGATTGGGTAGGTAGCATTGTTGATAGGAGATCTACAAGTGGCTTCATGTTCTCTTTTGGGAGTGCTGCTATTACTTGGATCAGCAAAAAGCAACCTACGGTTGCTTTATCAAGCACAGAGGCCGAGTACAGAGGTGCAATAGTTGCGGCGTGCGAGGTAGCTTGGCTATGCACATTACTTGAGGACTTGGGAGTCCAGGTGGACCGGGAGATTTTCATCCATTGTGACAACCTCAGCAACATGCAATTGACTAGGAACCTAGTGTTCCATGCCAGGACCAAGCACATAGAGGTCCATTACCACTACGTTTGAGAGCGAGTGTTGGCGGGCGACATCGACTTGTTCTACGTCAGCATAGAGGAGCAGATAGCGGATATCTTTACCAAGGCCCTCGGAGCTGAGAAGCTTCGACGGTTCTGGACTATGCTTGGACTCTGCAACATGCAGAGCTCGAGGGAGAGTGTTGAGATTTCGAGATCTACGTCTTGAGTTGGCATCCACTACGGGTCTTGACCACTTACGGCATTTACTCACTGGCGCGCTAGGTGACCGACACGGAGGATCTCTGCCAGTGATTCTACAGCTGGACTACACTTGTAGTGCCAGCCTAGTACGCTTCTAGGGAGTTCACACTTAGTGACCGCATGTACATATGTGCTACTTTTCAGCTTTAGCACTTAGTCATTTTGTACTCTCTTTTCTTAGCGAAGAAGAAGAAGGAGCTTCCAATCTCTGTGTGGTTAGTGCTTGTCTTGTGTAGATCTCTTGCATCCTCATTCTTTACATATAATAAGCATCCAATGATCAACAAACTATGATGTATTGAAAATGTGGTGGAAGGATTCTCACTTTGTGACCTTGTAAACGAAATTGTGCTTGTTGAAGGGCCTCAAAACCCATAATAACCAAATGTTCTCGCACATTACTGAGAGTCCAATGCTTTTTCACTTGGACTGCCTCCAAAGCATCGTTGGGCATCTTCACTGCAATGTCAAAGCTTGCAATAGCACCATCTACACTCTATAAGGGAGTCCACACTCCAAGCTTGCACATCCAACGATCATAGTGAAATCGTATGTACAAGGAGGTGCGGGATTTTAAATAGCGCACTCCAATATCTGAAGCTCCAACCTTACAACGGTACCGGTCCCCATTGTGCATGCCCTCCACAAAACCCATTCCTCTTCTAAAAGCCTTCCTAATTCCTCATAATGCACATCTTTACATACAAGCATTGTGGTAGTCTCCACAAACCCAAACTCTTTAAAAATGTGCACAAAACAATGAATAGGAAAACATCAACTCAAGCCCACAGACCTAGAAGCTTTAGAGTATTTCAAAGAGTTTTGTGACATCTATTATCATCTTTTTCTTGAAAGATGCTACCGACCACAAATCTGGCACCGGCCACTCCATACTTAATAAGGAAGTTACTTTGATGGGTTTAAGCATTCCAAACTCTTGTGTAGAAGTAGGCACCACATAGGAGTGAGAATAGAAGAAAATCCTTCTTTGAACCAGTTTGGTTGGGCAAAGATGTGCGAACATTGTTGCTCCAATATCCGCATGTATAGCATTGAATGTGCCGGAGAGACTATGTAGTGGCTGCTCCTCCACCAACGTGGATGGAAATATAACTATAAATGCATGGAAAATCTTAAGTATGAGTCCATAATAACATTACTCTGTGATTTCACACCTAGCTTTGTATTCTCAAAACATGTACTTACAATGTGTTGGAAATCGAGGTGGTTGTTGCAATTGCATGCTTGACATTGAGAAAACTTGTTGCACAATGGCTACGGTCCCCTTGTCTTTGCAGTTCTTGAATCCAAGGAGCTTTCCTTTCCAATGATGATCCAAGTTTGTACGATTCCGCACACGATGAGGGCCAATAGCAGATGGTTTCATGTATACCCAAGCACCTTTGGTGAACTCTTGTGGCACCCTCTCATCATCTATACCTCTAGTGTTGTGGCATGCAAGTGCTGTGACCTCATCCTTTGGCCGCCTTTGTGAAGTAGAGTTGGACATGGCTGAGCAAAGAAAATTAGGAGGAGGAGTAGGACCTTGCTTGTTGCTACAATGTAGGTGGGATAAAGTGATAGGAGAAGGTGGTTAACCCTTGCTTGGTGTGGCAATGGGAGGAGAAGGTGGATAACTCTTGCTTGGTGTGGTAATGGAAGGAGAAGGTGGATAACCCTTGCTTGGTGTGGCAATGGAAGGTGGTAGGTGAGGAGAGAGGAGCTTCCTTGCTGCAGCAATGGAGATGGTGTAGAGAGAGAGTGTTGGAGTAGAGGATGAGTGTGATGGTTGTAACCAAGGAGGGGTTGGAAAAGGGGTTCTAGAGAGAGAAAATCACTTTTTGCCTAAGGACTACTTTTGGGGGAGCTCTGGATAGTAAAAAAAGATTTTTCAAAAGTTTTTTTTTTAAATTTTAGGGGTTTTGGGTGCACGTTTTGACTTTTTGACGGGTCAAGAAATGTTTTTTTGACCATAAAATAGATTTAGGGGGGTTCTAAGAAGATAAAATTTGAGTTTTGAAAATTTTGAAAAATTCAAATCGTTGGGATTTTTTCAAAACCAGACAAAAAAGGAGGAAAGTTGGAGGTTCCATATGGCCCACCCCCACCTCCTAACCCCCCCCTCCCCCCCCCTCTTCCCCTTCTCACTAGGTAAGAGCCCATTTAAGAAGTGTAAGACTACTTTGTCCCCCTACATTTTTGAGGGCATAGAGTGTGTCCACCACCCTCTTCTCATTGGCTGGCCTCTAATTAACCTTAATCCCAAAGGGCCCCTAGAGGGCTCATATTTTTCCTAATGACTATACTTATTCATTATGTACATAATATAATAAGGGGGCTCACATATTGAGAGTGAGTTTTAGCCCATGCAAACACAAGGTCTCCTCTTCTCCTCTCTTCTCCATTGCTGTGCACACTCACACACGCTCCCCCTCATGCACTTTACAAAGTATGCATGCAAGATTAGGGAAAGATTTATGCTTTGAACTAAAGTCTCTCAAGTTGAGACTTGAATTTAGTTTATCATGATTTAATGTTTCCTTTTTTTGAAAGTGACTACCATTCTAAATAACACTATACTCCCTCTCTTGTCTTTTGGAGAAATCCCAAATCTCTAAATCCTGTCCTTTATTTGTGTGATGTAATCCTCTTCATGGAAGTACAAGTATGCCTAGATCTCATCTGAATGAAAATTTTCAATTGCATGAGTGTTTTACACTACACTAGCATGATCACTTATAGGATCTTTGCATTCTACTCTTACACCATCATTCATTGAATACTCACACTCTATTCTTACACAATCAGTCAAAGGAAGTTTTGCAATTCTACCAATAAATTACAAGTTAGTGTACTCTAAAATTTTGTATTTGCATTTCATGATTCGCATTAAAACAAAGGTCATTTTTGAGATCATACACATTGCTCATTTATAATTTTCCTATGTTTAAGTTTGTTTTGCAATTACGGGGGGAGGGGGGGGATAGCTTCATGGAAGTAATGACTGTGTTGCTTAAACATAAAACACCAACCACTTCCATGGAGATACCCCATGCATTGCAAAATATGTAAGAATGAAAAATAGGGATACAATCAAAGATGGGTTTAACCTTGAACTTACATTGAGACAAAACCTTAACTCCTAAGAAACTCACTATTTTCTTAAGATATTGTTTGAATGGACATTAACATGAACTAGGAACTATGGGAATATAACTCAATGAATTTAGTCTAAATTTCAACGAGGATTAAAGATTTATCAAGAAGATATGATGTGGATAGTCATGGCACAACATAGAAGTTTAAGTATGAAATTTGTTTGAAATGATTAGTGAAAAGGTTTACCTCTAGAATGCAATGGGGATGGTCCTTTCTAACTAGGTCTAGTAATCAGTGGTGGTTTTTTTTAAAGCTAAAAATTAATTCAATTCCTTGGATTGGGATTGGATCAGAGTGAGTCCCAGCCAGGTGGGAGTACCCATGCAAATGTATCTAGAAATTGGCTTAGTCCAGGTAGGCCTGATTCTGACAAAAAATGAGGAAGAAAAATGGATCCAACAAGGGATTGGATAAGGGAGAAAGACATGACTAATTAAGATATTATTAGTAATTGTTTGGTAAAAAGGAACCTTGGAAAGTTTAGGAGCTTAAACAAGCTATCCCACACGTCCACATGAGCCGAATAGTTTCTCTACTTCTTGGATTTGTTTCTAAAAGGAACATAGAGTAGACTATTTTTTAAAGCCTTTTCTAAACAAGATAAAAATAATAATTGGAAATTATATAAAGGTGCCACCTCAACACAAGATAGAGGAGACAAGGTACTCGATCCTAGAACGAGGATATAGATATGTCTAGAGAAGTATATGTAAGTGCTTGAAAGATAACTAGATAAATTTAATATTACTAAAGGAAAATGGAATAAAAAATACATTGAAATGAAAAAAGGTAAAAATGACCTGATAAATGAAGACTTGCAAGGGTATGCAATAATCTTTATGTTGCTTTCAAATGCTTGAAATATATTCTCTGGTTTGATTTGATTGGAATCTTGTTTTCCTAGTATCATAGTACTATCTTGAAAATGTGCATTTTTCAATGGTTCGATGGGAGGATTTTGGAGGGTTATATTGTTGGCTAGCAAGTCGATCCCAATTTCCATGTTTTATATTAAGCTAAGTTAAGAACGAGAAAATGGATTTATTGAATGGCTAAGTTAAGAACGAGAAAAGGGATCTCGATTTTTGTGTTTTATATTAAGCTAAGTTAAGAACGAGAAAAGGGATCCAATTTACAGAGTAGGGTCCAAACTTGGGAACATGGGATACATATAATTGGTAATAACACTTACCTTAGGATAATGCATCAATGATTATAATCAGCAATGCCCAAAAAAAAAGCATCCATGACCTTGAGGGCCAAAGCATGTATTTGAGGTAACAAACAGTAGTGTCTTGGACACTACTTTGATAGCAACTCTTAAGGATCCCAATTTCATGTGTCTTGTATGAACATACCAACCATGTTGTATATCATTGGAGATCTTTTGACAAGGAGAATCCAAAATTGCGATGTTCACAAAATTTTGATAAGATTTGCAAAAAAATTACCGTGTCCTACTTTATGATAAGGCAACCACCAAAAAGTGAAATAGTGGTACCACTAATACATGCTTTCACCCTTGAACCAAGGGTGAATTAGAGAACTCTCATCAGTTGGCCCTAGAATGTTGAGTTCAATTTGTCTAATGAACTTGATTTGAAAGGGCGATCCGATAAGAAAATATTTCCCGGGGTAAGATGTCCCTGTAAGAAAAATAAAATGTTATCAGCCCCTTAAGTTGGCAAGAAGGAGGAGTTCTGTCTTGGTGTTGATCTCAAGTGGAAGGGATGTGAGGAATCGTTGCATCTACAAATTCCCACACTTGCGGGTCCTTATAGTTATCAACCCAAAAACCCTTCGAGCAACTAGTGTAAGCTTGAGTATCTGTCATCCCACTCTTTCTTGCACAAGTTGCCCAATATTGAATCAAAGTTTTCTGTAGTTTTGTGATGTAGGCTCATTATCAATGTCTAATAAAGCCATTGTAGGCCAACTTGGATAGATTTCCATGTCACTTAGAACTACACTACAACACGCTGTGCAAAAATCGACGTGGATACTGATGACTCAAAGCTTGTTTTAAAAGTAAAAAGCCCTAGAATAAGCGCCTGAATCACCGTTGGAATTGTATTGTTGGTATATGTACCGGTATATTTATCGTCAAAATAAGCAATGGAACTTACACTAGAATACACATTGGTATAATTTTGCTATACCGACACATATTTGGAGGTTTATAACAGTGTGTATATCTAACCTGTATCGGCGGCAAAACCTGTTTTTTTTTTTGGGCAGAGAGGGATGGGAACAAATGTTGCATGTACTACAGTAACCAAAAAAATCCCTCTGCCCAAAGGAAGAGTGCAAAAGCAACCGCACTCCACCTACAATTTGATGCTAAGAGCGAGTGTATACAAATTAGCAAAATTGTAAGAAGAACAAAACCACAAAATCAAAGGCTTAATCATGACAACTTCCCAAAAGCATAACCATAACATCGATTCCCAAACCATAGGCACAATGACATGAATATTTTTTAGCCATAATTAACCATAGACACAACGGCATGAAGATTTTATAGCCATAATTAAAACATGACTTGAAAGCCGCAAAACCATAAACATAATCCACTTGCCCTACCATAACCATAACCTGCTTGTCATACCATAACCATAACAATCATACCATCATTGCAGAACCATAACCATAACCATAACCATAACCATAACCATAACCATAACCATAACCATAACCATAACCATAACCATAATATGATTTCCAAACCATAACCATAATATGATTGCCAAACCATAACCATAACATGATTTCCATACCATCATTGCAAAACCATACCCATAACTTGATTGCAAAACCCTAACCATAACACGATTGCCATACCATCATTGCAAAACCATAACCATAACCATAACCTCTGCGCCATACCATAATTGCAAAACCATAACCATAACCTGATTGTCATACCACAATCATAATCGTAAATGGTATGCAAAACCATAAACATAAGCGTGAAACTATACATGTATACAATGAATGAGTACAATTGTATCAAGAAGAACACAACTACAAAAAAAGACATATATAGAGGATGTCACCCTCATGGTAATGCCTCCCAGTTGAAGGTTTCTCCCTCCTTCTGTAGCTGGATCAAAAGGGCCACAAGTCCATGCTTGTCTCATACTTCTCCTCTTGGCGTGTCGGAGGGAGCTTCATGGCAACTTCCTACAAAATTATGGTTTAATCATTCGATAAATCTTCAAAAAACATATACATTTTCGACAATTCAAAGCATACATATAATACTTAAAAACTCATGCCAAAGTGTGTCGTAGCCTCCACTCTCAATATGTGACGCTCTAGAGACTCCAAACGTGCTCTAGTTGCATCTCTCTTTTGCTGAAATCTCTTAGTATTGTCTTGTGTCTCTCGTGCAATCCCCACCCAGTCCTCTGCATCCAACCATTCCGGCTTTGGACTTCCATCCTTGTACCTATCTCTCGCCTCTGACCAATGGTGTGACATTGTGGCCCTTGTCATACTCAAAATCCAATCATTTGTACCCGTCTGTCGACCTGTACTCTGTGTAAATGGCATCGACGATGTAACTCTTTCTTTCATCATCTTGATTATCCTAAATATCCATCACAGAGTGGCCAAAATAAAATATATAGAGATACCAAATCCTTTGTTGCATGGCCTTTTTGACCCTATCTGCCACAATAGCCCCATCCTTGCTCTTATACACCTTGCTAGGATCATGCTCGTGTGATCAAGGTGTATGTGGTGTGCCAATTGGTAAACTATCTATTGAAGCAAGTGGTGGATGCTCTCTTGATGGTGTGGATGCATCGTTAGAACCGTTACCACAACAACCACTAGCTCGAGAACGATGCCTACCACGTCTCGAAGATGAACCACTCGTTGGTGTAGGGGACACTGTGGACTGAGGTCTGGGGCCGATCGGTGTAGGGAGCACACTAGTCCTAGGCATAGGGGTGGCCATAGTAGGTCTAGAGGAACCAGTTGCCCAAAAGTTCTGTGTGTAACTAATCTGCTATGATGTGAACTGTGTAGAAAAGGAGCCCATCTGCTTGGGTGACATGCCAACCAGAGTGACAAGAAAACTAAAACTAGGAGAGTATGTATCGTCATCATCGACCATGGCTATAGATACACAAATAACACAGATACAATACATTAGTTTATAAAAGAAATGCTTAAGCAATGCAAATAACAAAAAACCGAAGTTGCAACATAACTCAATGAATCCATCCAATATTTTAAACTAATAAAAATTGTTTTACAAATGAGTTCCTGGTAAAAATTAGTAGTCAATCTCTCATCTTCTATGAGAGATGATGCACCAAATATTTCTATCTCAATCTATACTTCTGCATCTTCATCCTCAAACTCCACTTCTTCGTCGCTCTTCGCATCAACTTCAATATTTGAAAGCTCATTTCTAGGTTGAGGCATCTGCTCACCACTGACCTCCAGCTCAAAATCCAAACTTACATCATCCATCGGCCCTGCACTTTGTTCATGAATCTCTTTGACCTCAACTTCCAATCCTTCACACACTTGCTTGCTTTGTGGAGCAACTTGAACAACATAGAGCAAGTGTAGTTTAGACAGATCTTTTTCTCAGTAGGTATACGCATCACATCATTTGTCAATCTAGTATTTGAGTGCCATGTCATCAAAGCGGCTATAAATTTGCACCCGAACGTGCTCTCTATTCTTGGAATGATAGGAAAGTGTCAAAGTACCTTTGCAGGGATAAATTTTCCTTGTGTGTCCTCTCTATACCTGTTTGATCCACAATTGGGACACTGTTCCAAATTTTCATACTCATTGCAAAAAATTATATAATCATTAGGGCATGCATGTATTTTGTGATAATCCAAGCCCAAGTTAGTAAGAAGCTTTTTAGCAGTTGGACGGGTAGGGGGCATGTGATTTCCTTCCAACAAGATTTTCTCATTGAGCAACCTGTCATTACGTCAACAAGTGAACACAACGATCATATTACTGAAATGTAATTTGCACTTTAACATGCTTAGGATATAATGTATTACTTGAAAAGCTCTGGTGACGGAGGCGTCATACCACCTGTAGACATACTGCAAATTAAGCATTGCCAAAGCGGTATGGAGAACTGAGATTTTTGCACCATTGTAAAGAGGCATATGTGCAAAGAGTTTGCATCATCTCACCCTCTTTATCATTGCTATCATGCCATCGATATGGATAGAATGACCGAGGTTGGTTAGCAGTACTGCCTTGAATATTGATCCCTTCTATGTTTTCAATGATGGGGTCCATGTCAAAGAATGCATCTAACATCTTCTTCATCTCTACTTCTTGAAATGTGGAATCAGGTATTGGTTGGGTGGACTCAATCAATGGCTGTTCGTTCAAAAATTTCTTCTTTGGGATGAAGTTGGAGCAATATCTACTTGCAGAGGTTGATCTATTGCCTCCGGACCATGAGATTGATAACACAGGTCTTGTACTTGCTCTATGGGAAAGAGACCGTAATTGCATATGTGTGCTAGTCATATATTTTTTGTTTTTGAAAGATTTGATGCTTGCAATGCGCACAAGGACACACCATCCTATCGTCCATACTTTATCTATCAATGATGCAACAAATAATTAAATCACTCTTGTAATAATTACACACCACTAACTACATGATGATACATGACAACCTCACATTCTCTAGCCATGTTCGATCCCTGCACACCTCGGTCTAGAGGTGCACGAAGATCAAGACCACAGGGTAATAGCCTTGTCTTTATTGGTCAATGACTATATATTAGGGTTTTTGAATGGTATGTGCACTATTGAAGTCTAATTGCATTATTTTGCTTCGTTTGTCAAAGTTCATTTGCGTTTTTGAACATCACAAGTCATTTCTAAAGACATTTGCACTTCTAAAGTTTGGTTGTAGTTTTTCTACTATTTGCCGCTAGCTCTAACAACCTCACATTCTCTAGCCATTCCCAATGTGTGCACACCTTGGTCTAGATGTGCGCGAAGAGTAGGACCACAAGGTAATAATCTTGTCTTTATTGGTCAATGACTATATATATTAGGGTTTTTGAAGTTTGTGTGCACTATTGAAGTTGATTTCATTATTTTACTTTGTTTTGTCAAAGTCCGTTTGTGTTTATGAAGTACACAAGTCATTTTTGAAGACTTTTGCATTTTTTAAGTTTGTTTGCAGTTTTTCTACTATTTGTTGCTAGCTCTAACAACCTCACATTCTCTACCCATGTCTAATTGCCACACACCTCGATCTAGAGGTGCACAAAGATCAAGACCACAATAATCCCGTCTTTATTGGTCAATGACTATATATTAGGGATTTTGAAGTCTGTCTGCGCTATTGAAGTTTGATTGCGTCATTTCTAAAGACTGAAGTTTCTGAAGTCTGTTTGCAATTTTGCTATTGTTTTCCACTAGCTCTAACAACCTCGCATTCTCTAGCCATGCCTGACCCTTGCACACCTCGATCTAGAGGTGCACAAGGATGAGGACCACAGGGTAATAATCTTGTCTTTATTGGTCAATGACTATATAGTAGGGTTTTTGAAGTTTGTGTGCGCTATTGAAGTCTTATTGTGTTATTTTACTTCATTTGTCAAAGTCCTTTTGCGTTTTTGAAGCACAAGATCGTTGCATTTTTGTAGTCCATTTGCGATTTTTCTACCATTTGCTGCTATGTCTAGCAACCTCACATTCTCTAGCCATGCCCGATCTCCAAACACCTCGGTCTAGAGGTGCACGAAGATCAGGACCACCAGGTAATAATCTCATCTTGATTGGTCAATGCCTCTATATTAGGGTTTGACATAAGTCTATTTTTGAAATCTTTTTGCATTTTTGTAGTCTGGTGTGCTATTGAAGTCCAATTTTCTTAGTTTACTTGTTTTCTAAAGTTCTTTTGCGACTAACACTAAGCGGCTATCCCTAAGTGTGTAGCCCTCAACGGTCTAAATATGAAGTAGTCCTTCCTGACTGGTAAGCGACTAAATACCTAATCGACTACGTATAAGCAACAAGCCCTAATAAACCGTTTGAATACCGATTAAACTTACATGACTAGCCCTAAGTCGCCAAGTGATTAAATAACAAAACTAGCCAAGCCGCGTGTAAAACTAAGCGAGCTCAGCTAAAGATTCAATACGTAAGTAGCTAGACGCTCTAATAAAGCAACTAACCTTCATCGATCTAACTACAAATCAATCCTAAGCAATTAAATTACTTATTACTTACACAATTAGTGTTAAAGGACTAAACCTAATTAAGTGAATAGCCTACGATAAGTCACAATTACAAAAATAACAATATGTTTTTTAAATTTCTAAATTTATTTACAAAAAACAGTAAAACTAATTATAAAATAACATAAAACAAAATAAATATTTCTTCTAATGATAAAATGTAGTTATGTTTCTTAGCTAATGATGATTTTTGATTAATATTACTTATAAAATAAAATTTTATTTTATTTTTAATTGAAAAATATGTGTGTGCATTGTATATAGCGTGTTTATATTGTTTGGTGAGCATTTTTATTTACTTGCATGCATGTTTATGTGAATGTGTGTGTATGTGTGTATGCAACAAAAAAGAATGTTAGAGCACTCACATGCGGCCTATTTGAGCAAGAAAGAGTTGGAAAAATGTCCTCAAACTTGCAAAAATGCACACACACACACACACACACACACACACACACACTATGTTACACACACATACATTAAAGTGCACAAATCTAGATCAAGCCTATCTTGGACACTGCAGCTTTATTTTCTATATTCTTGAATGGAACCCTAGCTAGGACAAGCACTGGAGCTTTGGTGCTCTAGATATTTCAATGGATCTAGCTTGAAAAAGTGGTGGAGTTTGTAGCCTAAATGGAATAAATGGTGGAGCTTTGCTTCTATCCATGTTCTAGTGGAGCTAGCTTGGAAAAGTGGTCGACCTTCAAAGGAAACCTCTCCTAGAAAACATATCAAGGGCTATCCAAGTGATGAAAAAACAGCCATTCAAGATATAGTGTTGGACGATTATTGCAGATGCTCGAATTATGGAAGAAACACACACCAAAGATAATCAAGCATTACCACCAATGGAGGAAGAAACAACTTTCTCACCTATGGATCCACTTCAGGAATAGATCACCAAATTCTCCATGCATACCACACAATTTATACGACCCTAAAATATTAGTGAATAAGATTCTCTAGTGGCTATCCCAAAGACAAAATTCTATATAAAAGAATGCATGAATATCTAGAACCCCCTAGAAGAAGACAACCAAGGGATAAATCAAATACATAAGCAAGAGGAGGCTATCACATCACAGATGGCTCCTCCCAAAGGCATAAAAGAGTATGTAGATGTTACCCACAAACTCGTCAAAAGGGATGAAGATGGAGATATATGCTAGAGAAATCCGCATCAAAAATCAACATATCACACTCTATTACACAACCACACTGTTGGAAGTGTTAGATTCATTTATTGAGGAACTCATCAACTTGCATGATAAGATTTTAGTAGAGATAAAGGAAAAATAAAGAGAAAAACCAAAGCCAATATAAATAGCTCTCTAATTTGACTGCATTTTTGGATCTCTCTATGGCAAGTGAAGAGCAAGCAAAGATATTGGATTAAGTGAAGAAAACTTTGTAAAATATAAGTGTACATGATGAGAGATTACAAGTACAATTAGATGTAGCCAATACATACAGCTGGCTCAAGTAGAGTCTAGAAATAGGACACAAACAAACATACTTGATAAAATGCAATCTAGCCCCATTGTATTTACAATGTAACGTAATTATTTTACATACTAGGCTTGAAAGAATGAGAACAAGGATCTAGAGATGGATCTTAAGCTAGAGGAAATGTAGAGATGCGACCACTAAGATTTATGCAAAAGCAGGGTGCATACCTCAAGGAGACAACATAGCTTAAAGAAGACTTTCAAAAGGCCAAGGACTTGAGAAAAGGTAAGTAGCAAGAGACTAAAGTATACACACTAGAATAAGTGATGATAGATATGGAAGCGATGCATATCTTACAATGCATGCAATAGACAGATGGGAGCTCATCTTTCCCAAAGATATCTCCTTTAGTGATGGAAGCCATCCTCCCCTCATTGTTACTAGAAAGCTTGAGAATCAAGGCAAAAAAGTCCCTCAAAGAAAACATGGCTAGAAGAAATTGAAGCAGACCTAGAAAGCGGAAATGGAGTGGGAAGAGTGTATCCTCCATTTCATCAATGTGGCTCACCAAAGAAGATTGCTGATAATTAGCATCAACAATCTCTTCTACATCTACTGATCAAATTTGAGCTCTTAAATGTATAAGAACATTGCTACATGATCAATCAGTTGGGATATCCAATGCACATCCTACATGGAGAAGAATATAGCTCAATTTACGGCCGAGGTACCTAGTGCTTTATGTCCATGTCCCATCCAAAATAAAATAGGACCCAACTCAATGTCCAATGCCAAGGGTAGAAAGCTAGGCAAGTCATCAAATCGTACAAAAATCCACCCCACATGGCTCAATTACCCCACACTTGCACCACCTATAGGTAAACCAACAAAGGTTTATAAACTTTCATTGAAGCTATTCAAATGTTCTTAAGTATTTTTGACCTCACATGCATCATTAACATTAAGATTTCCAAGATGTTGTTAAATTTCTTGGAGACTTTTTATTTGAGCACATAGATGCTCCCTGGATGTCATTCATAAAGGGATCCAAGGGCCTCTGCTATGACCTCTTAGGCAAGCTATGGATGATTTTTTTTTAGTTTCTATGTTTGATTTTGATGTTCTTACCATCATACCATATGCATACATTCAAAGAGGCATTCTATAATAGATTCTTTACCCACAAGAATAAGATTTTTGGTTTCTATGTTTGATTTTGATGTTCTTACCATCATACCATATGCATACATTCAAAGAGCATTCTATAATAGATTCTTTACCCACAAGAATAAGATTTTTGGCCCAATAATAGAAAACCTTTAAGCATAGATTGTCATGTATTCTACCATGTAGCTGAAGAACAAAGTCAATGTCAGTTCATCATATTTGTAGAGAAAGAGATTGGGATAAAATACCAAGAATATTTGGAAGAGCTAAAGAAAATGCATGCAACATGAAAATTGGACCACTACCTTGCCACCATGTAGCTATGTCTCAAACAACCCACTCTAGGAGGAGGAATGTTAGTTGCTAGGCTAACAACGATGCCATTTTGTATCATTTTGAGCCGAAATGTTGTATTTTAACCTTGATTATTGAATGCAATTTCCATCAAGTCCAAAACTTTGTAGATGATTCTACTCATTTGGCTTCATTCTTCCATCGTTGGAGAAACTAACTCTTGCATTTGCAAGTGATAGCTCACAATTGGGATGCCCCTCTCATTCATATGTTTGCACCACAGTTCACATGCAGGTCCCTACCTATGTCCCAAAGTTCTATAGCATTTTTTGGATTTGGTTTTAGTTCGATCAATAAGAACGAGGCTCTTATGTTTCTTTTACTACTCATTAGATACCTATGGCCTTCTAAATCTGCATACAAAACTTTATCTCCACTGTAGACGTAGAGCTTTAAAATTTTCTTTGTTGCACTTGTGCTTGTGCTACTATTGTTACTCGTTGGCCCTTGGGCACTTGAATTCTCCACTCGGCTTGAGTACATGCTGGCTCAATCCACAAATACTATCTCTTAGCAAATTTTGATGTTGCTTAACAGAATTTCTCCTGCTCGGGTTGACAATATTGCTTGGGCCAAAGAAAGTTTGGTAGTTGAATGTTGTTTAACTCACAAGAGATGGTTAACTCTAGCTCAAATGCTCCAGACTTGATTATAACCTTTGAAACAATGAAAATATGTGCTCTGAATAGCCTAATCTGCAATCCAATGTGAGTTGGGCCCCATTTTTCCCGATTTGAGGCTCAATTTGCATTGCAATTACTTGCACTTGCCAATCTATGGTTGGCACGATCACTTCTAAGATCTGGTGTTTTTTGACTAAATTGTGAGATATTACTCTCCCAAATTTAGATAGAGCACTGACGTTCTTGGCCGAAACGATTAAATCCCAACTCCCATGGGTTTTTTCCGATTCTAGGTCAAATTTTGAAGCTTTGGTGAGTTTTACGAGTTGAATTTCTAGTTTCTTTTCCAAAATAAGGTCAAAACTTGCTCCTGGCTAGCAATTTGGCTCATGAACAATGCCCTAATGGCTAAATCTTACTCAAAGTTTAGTTTTAAATTGAGTTTTTTGAGTGATTTTTATTGATCCATCAATTGGGTTTGACGTTTTCAGGATTCTCTATTCTAATCGGTTTCGCTTTCTACTCGTTTTTTGACAAGTTTTGAATGTTTCTCTCTCATAGCTTCGATATGGTCTTTTTTCTCTTTTCTTTAATTTTTTTCAGGTTTTTTCTGCTCGACTCGCTTGACTTTTGTTTTTTGCTTATGACATGTAAATTCTTCCATGGCTTTTTGCTTTTTTACCGTTTTTGCTTTTTTTGGGCACCTCCCTCTCTCTTTATTTTAGTGAAATTTTTGAATCTTATAATTTTTCTAGCATTCTTGTGATTCTTTATGCATTTTTTTCTTTTTTATTAAATTTTTTACAGATTTTATATTTTTTTGTTTTTTTGTGATTGTTTTGGCGAATTTTAAAGGCTTTTGTTTATTATTATGAATTTTTAATATTTTTATCGTTTTTATTTTTTTTTAAGATTTTCTTTTTTGGGTGATTTTTTACTAATATTCAAGTGAGTTTTTTTCTTTATTAGAATGTTTTGGATTTTAGTGTTTTTTTAATTTTTACGGATTTCTCTTTTTTCCTTCTTTTTTTTAAATTTTTTGATGCTTTTTTTCATTTTTTAGATTGCATTTTTTATTTAATTTTGATTTTTTTTTCTTTTTTCTCATTCTTTAAACTTTCTTTTTTGAATTTACGAAGTAACTAAACTAAATTACACTTAAACTAATGCTTACCTAAGTAAGTGTACTTATCTATGTTGACATGTCGATAGCCTGTAGCGTCGGCGGGGCAATGACGATGAGATGATGATGATTGGCCCGTATGGGCCGTAGGCAGGGGGCGATGGCAAGGCTTGGTGTGGAGTCTGATAGAAAGAGAGAGAGGGTGTAGTGTGTGTGTGGGCCCCAGTGTTTGGGAGCAATCATTTTCCAAACACACAGACTTCCTTTCCTTGAATTTACCAAGAGGAAATTTTAGAGAATTTAGGCTACTTTTTAAGGTTTTTACGCTATTTTTCTCTATTTTGGGGCGGAATTTCTCCTTTCCCCTTGCCCTCAACCGACATTTTGGAAATTGAAAACGACACGATATTAAGCTGAGACACATTTTTCTCGAACATTGGTGGGCCCTGACGGGTCTGGATAAGAGCGACGCAGTTGTTGGGCACACGCAAAAGGAGAGAGAGAGAGAGAGAGAGAGAGAGAGAGAGAGAGAGAGAGAGAGAGAGAGAGAGAGAGAGAGAGAGAGAGAGAGAGAGAGAGAGAGAGAGGTGTGTAGCCCACGTGAGTGGGTGTGTGTAGGGAGAGAGTGGGACCTAATCAAGGGGCAGGCACGATCGAGCATGCAGAGAGAGAGAGAGAGAGAGAGAGAGAGAGAGAGAGAGAGAGAGAGAGAGAGAGAGAGAGAGAGAGAGAGAGAGAGAGAGAGAGAGAGAGAGAGAGAGAGAGAGAGAGAGACAAGCCACAAGCCAAGACAAAGAGTGTGTGTGACAAGCCACAAGCCAAGATAAGAGAGAGTAGGTGATGAGATATTTTTCACCTTGCTAGACATATTACACCACACTGAGAGAGAGAAAAACACAGATTTGCAATATCCATTGGGATTAGTTCAAGCAATAATTTTACAAGAAATGCCATGGTTGAGAACTTGAGAGAAAATTATGACAAGACCAAATGGAGGATCCTTATGCTTCCATGCAAGTGCATTAGATAAAGGGGTATCCTGTTACCTGCCACCATCACCCACAAAGAAACAAGAAATTGTTAGTCTCTCAGATGGAAGGCAAGTGTCATGAGATACTCCTACATGTTATAGATGTCCATCTAATGCAAAAATAGAAGAATAAGTGACATAAACCTTGTTAGAGGGGTCCATTTAAGAGTAAGTGTAGGTGATGGTGTTCTTGGCAGCAAGTAAGGGGTGTACAACTCCTTGGTGGAAAGTCTTGGAAAAGTAGTCACCTTATATAGGTGCTCATCACTTTACTTTTCCTCCAAGAGAGGAGTTGGTCAAGAGGAGTGGGGCATTTACTTTGCAAAGAGAGGGGGGGTTGTCAGTTGTTAGGAGCATCTTTCAAAACAATGTGTATGGATGTGAAAGAGACTCACCTTGCCCTCTTTTCCCTTTTTATATTTGGGTGGTGGCCCCTATGTCTTGTTAGTTATGAGGGGTCATCCCAAGAGGAGTGAAGAGGGGGTTTCCATGTCAATGAGCCTTCCTCTTGTTAGGGATGTTTCCATGTCAATGAGCCCTCCTCTTGTTAGGCTTATGGGGACAAAGTGATTGAGAGAGAGAGAGAGAGAGAGAGAGAGAGAGAGAGAGAGAGAGAGAGAGAGAGAGAGAGAGAGAGAGAGAGAGAGAGAGAGAGAGAGGACCACCTCCACCCACACTAGGAGGATTTGGTTTGTACTCCCTCTTTAGGGGGCACTAGGACCCCTAAGGGGTCCTAGTGCCCTCCAATTTTAAGGTGTTCCACGACTTCGCTTAACAAGCATGTGTAGGAGGATGCTGTGTACCCCTGTAAATGGTTTCTAATTAGCCTCCACAATTTAGCCTTTTCAAAACCATTATGGCGGAATTCTTGGATTAGTGCCCAGATGTCCCAAGCGGCTTCTTATGGATAGAAACTACAAAAAACGATTGGTTTGATTTGTGAAAGTATCACTTTATGTGCCCAATCAACAGGTCGATTACTAGCTCTTTGTAGGTATTTGATGGGTCAATAGGGGAGATTCTCCTCTTTTTTGTTAAGGCACTTGATCAAGAGTCCATTCCCAATTGATAATTGGAGGTTGAGGGACTTCGCATGTGTGCCCATGCTACTCTCAATGGAGAGGCACATAGGGTAGATGGATTGTTGGTCATGAAGTATAGGGGGTCCCTTGAGTCAATGATAAGAATGTCATCAAATTAACAAAAGGGGGATCCCAATTGTTTGAGAGTGGTAGTAGAATTTGGTAGCTTGAGGGTTTGGGCAATGAACTCAAATTCCAAGAAATGTAGGTAGAGATTGCACCATAGGGGGGAGCATGCCAATCCCACGGGGATCCCATTTCTTTCTTGGAAGACTCGTCCTTGGTTTTGTACGTACATGTTAAGCCAAGAGTTGATCCCCAACACTTGTTGTAGGGTGAAGGATAGTCCTGTTTTATATGAGTGGGGGGACCATGCCCCTTCCATACAATGAGTGGGGAATCTCCTAAAAGAGATGTATGGTTGATTGGCAAGGGAGAATGCTATACTTATAAGCTTAGAGATATGATGAATGAGGCCATCCTTTCCTAGATGGGGGATGTTTCCATAACATCTTTTCACATCCCCTGAGTAGAGGGTTTGAAGCGTGCTTGGGTAGGTTCACAACACAATCATAAATTGAGTCCACTATCCACCATGACTGAATGTGGATGTTATGGCAAAGGAGGGCTTTTTGGTTTGCTTGTTTTAGGACAAACTACTCCCCTGTTCATGCTCACAAGCACGACACAGACAGTATACTTGTCATCCAGTGACAGGACTAACCCGTAGGTGCACGGAGGAAATCTCGTTAGCTTGTCAGGCTGAGACCAACCTACACATACACACTTATATGATGCATCAATCATTGATCCTTGTTAACTCCAACCCACTCTATCCCTAAACGCGCATAACACCGTTTACACATCAAATGAACTCGGAATTGCTTCAAACTTGCTAGGCACCATCCCCTCACTAGGATACACTTACCTATAAGTCCAATCTCACCAAATTATAACCCTAGCTACCTCAAATACATCCGCGATAGACTCACATGTCATAACCTAAAAGTGTGTGAAACCTAAGTCTATGAACATATATGCGTAGCTAATCTCGCCCTTGTTTCATAAATAACTTGATTGTTGAAAACAGACACCGTTTGTGCTACTTACAAGCAAAACAAGCTCGTGGGAAGATCGCTCGCAAACAGCTCGAAGATGCGAATGCGTGGTGTGGGCGCGTAGCTCTCGGAGAGGCTACCGCGATGATGTGGTCGCTTCGTGAATCCGGTGAGGGAGATGCACGTAGCGAAGAGGATAAAATCACACACACACACTCTCTCTCTCTCTCTCTCTCAGACTCGTACCACACAGAATTAATCATTCAAAAATGTTATTCAGAAATGGTTCTAAGGTGACCTTTATACTTTAGTCACCTTAGCTCAAAATGTACATGGGGTTTTAATTGAGTTCTACTCATCATAATTACAAAGTGGAAACGCATTGCGTCGTGGCCAACTAATAAATCTATATATAATCCAGACAATTGGATCAAAATGATAAGACTTCTTTGACATAAAAATGGGAATTTGATAGGCTTTACAAGGTGGGCTCATTACAAAAGTTGGACAAGTTGGGCTCCAACACTCCCCCCCTTTTACTTCATGTCTACCACGACATGAAACTTGAGACTATCTTCAATGTCGTCTTTATTGCCTTTCTCTTTCGAGTCGATCAATGAATGTATCATATCGTAGGGAGTCACTTGCTATGAGTGGGCCAAAAATTTGAGACTTGAACAAAAAGAATCCTGTATAAAAAGATTCCTCAAAAGTCTGTAGATGATAGCTCGGCAAAAACATCAGCCTTTTGAAGTAGGCATACAAAACTTGTTCTGATGGAGGTGCACTTAGGTCGTAAGATAACTCCGCTAAGGTTTTTTCTATCTTACAAAGCATCTTGCAGGACAAGTCGGGAGAGCCGCTAAACTCTGCAATGGTGCCCTTGAGGGTTTTCACCATATACGAGCCGGATATTCTCTCTCCTTCGGCCGATCCCTGCAAAACGCGGATAATTTAGCCATGTAGGGTTTCTGATCTGCATGTCTTGATACTTGCTATATGTATAGATTCGTGGCGTAGGACAAAAAGTGGGGTCTTCCCTTAATTTCGAAGGCACATTTACAAGGTGGATTAGGTAATTTGGGTGGTTGTTAAGCCATTGCTGCCGCCACTTTGGTTGACTATCTATAATCATGTTCCTGTCATCTGGGTATTGGATGCTGCCTTCAAAATCTGTCCTGTATTCTTCGTTTTTGAGTTGTTGTTGATGCTCCAGATTTTCATACTTGAGAAGGGAATATGGAAGCATAGGCGCATTCCATTCTTCTCGTAGTTGTGCAGCCTTCTTGCCTGATCTGCAGAGTGCACGTAGCAACTCTCGTTCTCGCTTGATTGCCCTTTGCCACATCCTATCCACCTGCTTCCGCATTTGTTCGGTCAATCTTTGCTCTTCATTTTTGGTAAGAGAATATTCATCTTCAACCTGAGTGCTTGGGCCCTCTTGATCATTCTGAGTATCTAGGGGCCCGTGGTCCTTTGATTCTTTCTCATACTCATCATCACCACCATATAGCTCTGCCAAGCCAGCCAAATCCGTGGCCGCTTGCACCGTGTGCACCCTTACCTGCCCGTGGGGTTGGCTTGCAGTTTGGAGATTTGCAATTTGTGCAGACATTGTTTGATTATCAATTCTGAGTGTTTGGAATTCCATCTCCTTTTGGACTGCAGCATCTTCCAATTCCTTGACTCTGTTGTGCAGATTCTCATTTTCTTCCTTGATGGACTGGAAAGCGAGGCTTTCTCTTTCACTGTCTTGAGCTGGTCCTTGTTGTTGTTCACTTTGTAAATCTGCTATTTTCTTTTGCAACTGATCCTCAACTCTAAGTGCACTTTCAGCTATCATCAACCTCTGTTTTCTTTCCAATTCTAGCTCTCTCTTCAGTGCCTCCACGTCTTCTTGTAGTTGGGCCATTGGTGTTGCTGGTAGCAACGTCTTTTGCTTCTTTGCTCTTTCTATCTCCCTTGCCTGTATGTCCGTCTCACTGCTCTCAAATCCTTCACTTCAATTTGTAAGTCATCAATTATGACTTGTAAATTTTTGACTGCCTCCAGGGCATCTTGCTTTTCTGCCATCAACCTCTAGATTTGTTCATCTCTATCATTGACATCTTCAAGAAACTCAAATAGCATTGAAACTTTCTGACTCCTGGAAATTTTCCTTGAGGAGGTCTATTCTGCTTTTGAGACCTGAGATCTCATCATCTTTAATGCTGATCAGTTTAAGGTTGTCATCTCTTTGCTCCTGCAACTTCAGAACCTCTTGCTGGGTTGTCTCCAATCTCTTTTTTTTATCCCTGTTCTGATCGGCTAACAACCGACTGTGCAGTCTTACTTGGTTTAGTAGAGTCTCATTGCTCCCAAATCCAGGCTAATATTAGCTCCCAACTCAATTACTTGAGAAGAGGACGCTGCTTGTTCTCTTGTAAAATCCACCTCTATGTGCTTGCCTTTTTCAAGGTGTGATACTGTTCCAGTGGGTGGATGGTCATCTATCCTTTCTTCTTCTTCTCTATGGGGTGGTGTAGGGACTCTCTCATCATGAGATGAGCTCTCTGGATGTGAAGGAGAGTCAGCAGGTGGAGTTGGTTGCCTTTCACTTGCCTCTGGCCTTGGAGATGGAGGTGGTGTTTCCTCATCTATTGTAGTTGGACTCAATTGATCTCTTAATGTTTGGAGATCCTCCTCTTCAAGTGGAATCTTTGGCTCATCCGTAGCATTCCTCTCTTGGATGTATCTTTCAAACTAGTCCAACTCAAAGTCTGGATTGTTTTTATTCTTCGTTCTTAGTGTGTAAGAGCTACTAGAGGGTTTCCAAGTGGCGCCTACATCACCTCGTAGAGATCTTTCTAGTACAAAGCCTTCTAGCATTCTCTCCATCTTTGCTACCTTGTGCAATATGGTGTTGTTCTCAATTTCCGCTTTCCGCTTTTCGCTTCTTTAATCTCAAGTTCTCTTCTTCAGCCCTTCTTTCTTCTTCCCTCTTTTCCTGTGTACTTCTGGTGACCCTTTCCAGCCTGCGTCCTCCAATGGTGTTAGTAGAGGGAGGTACTCGCCTTTGTGGTCTGTCTTCAATATTCTCTCGTAGTACCAGCCAGTTTTTCTGTTGAGGAGAAGGTGGTAGCTGATCTATCGCTCCTATGGCATGGTATATCATTCTGGTGAGTACTTCTCCTCCTGCAATATAATTTGGCTTGTCCTGCTGTAGCTTTGTCACTTCCTCAAATATATATGATGCATGACCTATATAGAAATCATGTGTCATTCCCATAGCCCAGGTCATTGTTGTTGAGATGACCCCATTTGGTGTAGTGTATCTAGGCGGTCTCTTGTTGTAGCTCAACAAACATTGACTGTATACCTGTGTCAGTTCCCTCACTTCTGGGTTTGCTATGAGTTTAAAAGACGGCAGTTTGGATCTTTGCAGGTAGACTATGAGATTCTTCCTTCTTTCTCTCATGTTGTCTCCCTGATGAGACACTTTTAAAGCTTCTTTGATGATTTCCTTGGTGATCTGAATCTCCATCATCTCATTCCATGCCTGCAACCCTGCAAGTTCCTTCTTCTTGGATAGTCTCAATTAGTTGTTGTACTCTCTTGAAATCTATCCCCATTGGTGGTAGTGAAACAAAATCCCATAAGCCAACTTTCTTCAGCCATGATCTTTGCGGCGATCTTTTCAGGTATTTTTCTGCCTCCTTGGGGATCATTACTGTATCCACTAAATTTCCTTTGCCATCCATATAGGAACCTTGGTAGATTTGGAGAGCTGCTGCCTATTGCACTTCTACAGGTATCCATGTGGCTGCTGGCTTTAATGAATTTTGTAGAAGTGTATAGGGTGTTGCACCCTCCGTTGCCAGGTTCTGGCCTTTTCTTTTTCCCGGCGAAGCGTCCATGGATCTTGTATCCACAAGTAATGGTTAACATGTAAACATAGTACCTCTTTTCTAAATTGATTATCACTTAAGCATGCATCTAGTTGAGCCCTCTTAGTCCCAAGATGAGTTAGTAAAAAATGTTAGCAGATAGACAAGTTCTTTCAGTGTCTGACTCTGACGGCTTCAAACTAATGCTGTTGATGAAGGAGAATGTGTCCAAATGCTTTGAAACTTTGTGTGGTACATGTGCATAGGGTATCTAAGCTCTCCGTATGGTCACGATTTCAAAATCAAGCCAATTTCAAACTCTGCTGAGTCTATCGTGATAGACTCACTATCTTCTCATAGGGGAGGTATTTTTCACATGTGACTTCACACTCAAGTTCCCCATGGCTTGTACATGATCTGACTTCATTTTCATCTCAAATGGATGTCAAGTGACCTCCCTTTGGCTCAACTTTCATTTTTCCAGAAATCCTCCAAGGAGATGTTGGTCTATCTCCCTCATCTTTTTTTGTTTTGGGTCCAAACTTTGTGGGCAATCTTCTGACACCATGCTGAAGCTAGCTGTTGAATCCAGTTTTTGATCAAGGGTATCTATCTCATTCTACCTAGTCTATCACGATAGACTTGGAGTTAGGCTTATTTTGTCAATTTTTTGGTATGTAGCCTTTGGTCTGCCTTCCCCTAGTTTATGTAAGGTCCCTTGAACCTTCACATGTGGATTTCAACTTTCTATGCTCTTGAGATGTCCTGTTCTGAATCTGGGATGTTGTCAAGTCTATCTCATCTTTTCATATGAGTCTATCTTGTCTAAAATTTGGTATACTTTCTTCATTAGCTTCTACAAGTCTATCCCTGTGATTATCTTTGAAAAGGACCCTCCCAAAGATAGAGTAGTTACTCAGTCCTTGTGCCAGATAGATCAAATTTTGCACTCTGATGTGATATCTGGGGTCATTAAGCCTTGTTAGTCCCATTTATGAATTCACAATCAAAATTCCATGTGTCTAAGTGCATGAGCAAGTCTATCGCGATAGACTCACCATCTTGTCATTTTTACAAGTTTTTTGATGTTAGTTGGCCCCCTTGGGGTGTAGTAGGCTCTCCTAGACACACATTAAGTTTTAACCAATTTGGAAAAGTGTACTCCCTGTTGGCATTGAAAATAAAATGTTATTAAAGTTACATTATAGGTGAATACATATAAGTAATTTAGTTAAACATTCAAATTGTAAATTGACATACTTTTTGTTGCGGGAATGCTACCTGTAATCACATCTCCCGTCCAAAGTGTATCCATGACTCCTCGTGGAATCCTGGAGGTCTCTTGTTTTAGGGACCATACCATACTATCTACTTGTGTTCACAACAAGAGGAAACAATGTATGTCTGTATGTATAAATGCACGTATGTATGTATGTACGTATATATATATGTATGTATGTATGTACGTATGTATGTATGTACGTATATATATATATATATATATATATATATATGTACGTATATATATATGTATGTATGTATGTACGTATGTATGTATGTACGTATATATATACATATATACATATATGTATGTATGTGCATACATACATACATATACACACACACTAGTGCTTTAGTCAAATTAAGTTTAGCTTCTTTTTTTTTATACACATTCTGATTCCTCTCGATACTCCAAGGCTTGTATATTATAGCCATGGAGACCATTCTCATACAATGGGACGTGAAGAAAATCCTTCAGAGAGAGCACCTTCAGTTTATTATGAAGAGTAGTAGATTCCATGTTGGTGTGATAGATGTCAAGGCTTGCATCAAAGGCAATGATGCCAATATTGTTCACATGAGACAGATTGGGGTGTTTATGCTCTTGCACCAACACTCGCACACCAAGATCGTTTATATTTATTTAAATTCTTATAGGCGATCAAAAGGTATTCCTAATGGCTTCAAAAAAATTAAAAGGTATTCTTGATTCAAAGGTTCCCTCAATAACAACAAAAAGAATGTGCTAGTGTATAGCACGCAACAACGGGCAATGATGAAGCACGTAGATTTGTAATAGTATTAGCTGGACATGAAAAGGATGGATACAACATTGAGAGAGAGAGAGAGAGAGAGAGAGAGAGAGAGAGAGAGAGAGAGAGAGAGTAAGGATACTTTAAAGGGAAGAAAATTCTAAAGGAAAAATAAAAGAGAAGAGAAACACAAATATACATTATGAAGTCCATCACCTCTTTATATGGACACAAAAGGTCTTTCAACTTTCCATCTCCATATTTCCTTTGACTTTCCATCTTCATCTATCTTTTCATTTCCTAAACTCACCCTTCACTTAGTCACTTAATATGTTTTGAAAGAATTTTTATTTTTCCAAGATTGGGGAGACCTAATTGTGTCAATAATATTTCACATGTAGGGACATGCAACTTTAGTTGATGATGAGGATGCCATCTATGATCACTTTGCTTGCCATTCTCACACACAACATGGCCATGCAATCCAAGAATTTCAAGTGAACATCTTGTGACAACTTTGCCTCCTGGCCTTGAGACCAAGATTGGTGGCAATTATGCATTCTCTCACAATCTTCTATTGTCTTTAGTGCAAATGTATGATCGCAGACACTATGGGGGATGGCATGGAAGATCTTTTCGTAGAGATAGAGAGGTTTTTAGCTTTTGGGGTGCTCATTACATGATAGCTCCTTCTAGCCTTCTAAATGGAGGATGTGGACTATTCATTGCACAAAATCTACAAGTCCCACCACATTCAGAGGTGACCCCTATGTGCTTTTGTGGACCCATATATGAATGGGGCCCTTGTCATGAGTTTGTGTGCTATATCCATAGCATGACCACTTATAGTTTGTGTCTCAATGCAACATCCCTTTTAGATAGAGGCATTATCCATATAGAAAGCCAAAGAATTTATGTAGAGGGTAGACCATATACACATGGAGACATATCCAGCTTGATCAATAGTAGTTGGGGAAGGAATGCAAGAACCAATTGCACATTTGTGGAATGTGAAAATGGGCATGGACCGGAATACATGGGCAAAGATGTTCCAAGATACAATTTTGTAAATGACATTAGATCATTACGTGTCGATGATGAACTATTAGTGAACTACAGATTTCGTAGACCAAAAAGAGAACTTGTGGATTATTTTCTAGATTGAATATGGAAAAGTGTATACAAAAAACATGCACTTGTGGATTATGTATCAAATTTTTGAAATTTTACACGTCTATATTTGATATTATTTAGTGTTTTTCTTAATCAATTTGTTTCCTTCTTAAATGCTAAGTATGTGTTACAAAATATTAAGTTTGATTTTTTATATAGAATGCTTATAATTGTGTCTATGTGATAGGTCTAGAGTATGATGTTGAAAATGATGTGCGTCTACCTTCTCATGGAATCTCACATATGTGAATTGATTGCATAAAACTCCTTCATAAGAGTGATCCAAACATATATGAGAGATTAAAGAAACTATATGGTTCACATTTTGACAAAAAGAATGATGTTTTCAATGACGATGATGGCATGGATGATCTTATTCGTGACTGAAAAAAGTGAAGCAATAATGAAAGTTTTCTTAGAGCAAAAGTGCTTGAGCAAATTTATGAAGGCGTAAATTTGTCACAATTAAGCGTAATTTTTCTTATTTTGTACCTCTAAAATAGTTATGCTTGGAGTAATGCATCTGTTTTGGCACTATTACAGTAAATGCCTTCTCCGTTGTCAATACTTATTGTATTATTTTTTAATGTTTTAATACTTAATTTGTATGTGGTGTTTGCTCAAAATGTTGCAGGCTACTATCTCAAAAGTTCTTACCCTCAAACATCTTCCTTCCTACATCAGAAGATGAAGTAAAAATGATGTTAAAAAGCAAACTTAGACTCAATTACAACACCATGCACATATGGCCCAACAATTTTATTTGACGAATACAAAAATGAAAAGGCATGTCCATAATGTAAAACATCTTGTAAAGATATGAGCGGGCCTATCCCTCCTAAGGTGCTTTGATATTTTTTTTTGGCACCTCATATACAACACATATTTTGAACCCTAGATTTAGTAAGACTATGGATTGGTGAGCAAAGAATGCAAGTACGGATGGGATTATGAGAATTCCCTTGGATTTCCTCACCTTCAAAATATCAATACAAAATGACATGAGTTTGAAACAGAACCACGACACACTAAGATGGATGTTGGCTTGAATCGTGTGAATCCATTCTCCATGCGCTCAAGTAAATGGTCTACTTAGCCAGCCCATCATTTATAGTTAACTATAATG
Organism: Adiantum capillus-veneris; assembly: GCF_014529385.1. Classification (NCBI taxonomy): domain Eukaryota; kingdom Viridiplantae; phylum Streptophyta; class Polypodiopsida; order Polypodiales; family Pteridaceae; genus Adiantum; species Adiantum capillus-veneris. The sequence goes on from NC_140952.1 coordinate 139,348,555, forward strand.
TACCACACTTTATTTGCTTTAAAAAAAAGCCTTTACTTTTGTCTCCCATAATTCCAAGAAAATATCAAGTTAAAAACATTAACGTATATTTGGCACCTCTAATTGATGGGATCCAAGAGTTGTGGAGAGGCATAGACGTGCTTGATACATCAAAACCGAAAAATGAAAGGAGATTCAGAGTTTAAATTTTTTTAGCATGGACTATACACGACTTTGTTGACTACGGATTCTGTGCCAATACTATCTTTTGTTTAAGTAATACATGGTAGATACTTTTCATTTTATTTTATTTTTTATTATCATACTAAATATTTTACTATGGATGTAGGTGCTCAATCAAAGATTATACATCTTGTCTCTCATGCGGTAATTGATTGAAATCTATGTATAGTAAGCATCTCAATAAAAATATATACCTTTAACATGGACAATTCTTACCCAAATATCATTTTCTATGTCAAAGCACACAAATTTGACATTTCAATGGAAAGCTTGAGAATGGATAATATCCAAAACGGATGACACCTGCAGACATGTATCTAAAGTGGACCAAAGGGCCCATTATTGATCCAGAGTTAGAGATTACAAGCAACAGAGATGATAACCAATCTTGAGGATGACCCTCTCTAAATCCCTCTATATTTGTATGGTTTTCTTTGGAGTATTGGAAGTATTTGAAGATCGCTCATTTACTTTATCCTATGCATATATTCAAAAATATAGGCTACTCTTTGCGGAAATTTCTTATTGGTTTGAGAGACACGAAAGCAGCTCAAAACAACTTAAAAGATCAAAATTATAAACTCAACTTGTGGCTCCATGTTGAGACACGAGTCAAAAAGAATATGCACTTGCACCATGGGGGCTTACCTCCGAAGAGATTGACACGATTAATCAAAAAATACAATCTATACACACATCCACAAGATATGGTGGCTCGTTGAAGAATGTATCCATTGTGGATGACAAGAGTCTTTTGAACTTGAAGACACATGATTGGCATAATTTCATCAAGGTAATCCAGTATTTTTTTAATCGTAACGACTGCTTCCTCCAACCAAGAGATACTAACCTGATTGTATATTGATACATGTAGCATGTTCTCCCCCTTGTTATTGATAATGGTTGCTTAAATAAGTGGTGTCTAAGATTTTATCTATTATTTAGGGAAGCTAGCAAGGTATGTGTATAGTTTGCAGATGTTTGTATATGTATTTTGATAAACATTTCAAACATTGTTCTTTTTTTTATATATATAGATGGATCATGTCTAAGGATATTGATGCAAGGTCAATACCAAAAAAGAAAAGGGAATGCATTGACCTCCTTTGTTTGTAGAGAAAGATTTATGGATGTCCTTTTTTGATATCTAAGTCCACGTACTCATTCATCTCGTGGATGAAATAGAGATTACAGGTGTTGTTAGCACTTGCTAGATGTTTTGGGTTAAAAGATTTATGGAAGGGTTAAAGGGGGCTTGTTCACCAAAGAGAATGACCAGAGGGTTCAATGGCCGAGGGATGGGTGCTTGGAGAGTGCATGTATTACCTTTCATAGTAACTTGAGCATGTTGACATAGCTGCTCCTCATAGATGGACAATGGAAGAGTCTCCTACATTTCCAGATGAGGTGTTATGTGGCAAGGGCATACACCTGCCCCAAAGCTCTACACTCAAAATCCTCACTCCATACCCATCTGTAGAAAATGCGTATAAAGGCAAATCAAAATTTGAAAGTGCCCAAAACTAAAATCTATGAGTATCTATGCATAGCTTATGTTGCCACAATCCTAATGACTACTTGCATGCAAAAACCAAATATCAGTTGATACACTTACAACCAAAAATAGCTCGTAGATGCGTTAGCACATGTGCTCTATTTTGTGTGGAATGCTTGGCTTTTTTGCGTATCTCTCTCTGAGTCTATCACAATGGTGCAGTTGGATCTCTAATTCAATGAGAAAGCAGGGAGTAGCGCCAAGATGAAGCTTGTGTCTCTTTCTTTCTCTCTCACACACAGTTGATGGTAGCACAAAACAAAGTTACCTTGATTAAAATAAAGTTCTCTTTACAAAATGACCTAGGTACCTTATATACTAAGGCTACCATAGGTTAAATAAAAAATAGAGTTCAATGGGTCAAGTGGTTAAATGTATTTAAAATCTGGAAGTGTCGCCACACCCCGGTTTTTGCAACTAGAATAGCTACTCATTACAAATGATGTTTATAACCATAATATGCATCATTTCATAACTCTCAAAAAATAAGACTTTGGTACAAAAATTGAGTTATGCCGCACTATTGACCCATGGGTCAACACTCCTCCCCTCCGAAGTCATGTCGCCCCTTACATGACCTAATTGTCAATGTTGGTGCAGTCTTTGTTGTTGTTTTGCCTTTTCTTGCTCCCTTGCTTGTGCATTGTCTTTTAGATGCCTTTGTAAATTCCTTACTAGAATCTCTTTTGATGCCCAATGCTTGTCAACCTCACTATAACTGCAAGAATGACTTAAGGCTTTGAGTATTCAATTGTCTTCCTTTTGTGTCTGCTCTTCTTCATTGGGGACTTCTTTGTTTGTGCATCAAGGTCATCAAAGCTGGATTTTCCACTGTTAGTGTAAATCATTATATTGCTTCTACTTGACACATGACTTAATTAAAGCCTAAAAACCCCCAGTTAGTTCCCTAGATTAATAACTTGCTTCAAAAAGGCTTTATCCGACATCATTCGTGATAGATGACCATCTATGAGCTATCATTGTCCATTTGTCTCCAAAAGTCATTACATGATGTACAAGGTATGTAGATGTCTATTAGGCTTCAAATCCAAAGAATTGCATCTCTGGATAGGGGTTAGACTTCTATCCTTTTTCAATATTTCTTCACCGTTAGCTTGTATTCTCTATTCATAGCCTACTGACAAAGTTTGGCTTCATTTGGACTTGAATTTGGCTTTCTAAGCTAACTTTTGGATTTCAATCTTGAAAACGACTGATGAGCATCTCTGGCACCTTCTAGTTGCCAAACCTAAAATGAATTATACCTGAGCATTCTCTAAACATGTAGAACCAATACTGATGACCATTATTTGGCTTGACCCGTGATTTCTACTGCAAACAACTATCACAATAGATGACTGAACTATCATTTTTGCCCCCCTTTTTTTCAATATTGTTCTAGTCCCTTTGTATGTTAGGCTTCATTAAATCACATACAAGATAGAAGATTTATAGTGAGTATAAGATCTACTTCTTGTATACGGCCTTGTAGTTGCATGAAGTGTCTGATAGGTAGCTTTACACTTGATGGGTGCTTTTGTTTAGTTGCATCACCACTTTCTTTGTCCTTGTAGGCCATCTCGGAGTTTTATGACCATTCTCATTCATTCTTGGCCTCATATTGTTGTTGAAGATTGATTAGCTTTGTTTTCTTACCTCTGAGATTGTAGCCTTATGCATATGGCTTTTTTAGACATACCTCATGAAGTTTTTTCATTTTCATGTACCTTTTTTCTTTGTACTGCTCAAGCATCTCTTTAGTCTTTTCTACATGTGGATTATGGATTTTTTCCATGTTTTTTTCTCAAGAAAACCTCAAGAAATAACTAAATAAAACCAAAAATCAACTCAATAAAAAGAAGAATCATTCTAATAGAATTCTAAATGCTATGTACATTGTACACATGTCCCTAGGGACTCATATATGCTTCTATCCCCGTATTCCTCCTATAACGCTATTACGAGGGCATATACTTAGAATTTTGTCAAAAAAATCATCATAATAGAACGTAAAAATTCAATGCAGCTCACAAAACATTGCCCTCTAATATTCATAATAGTAGGTCCGCATTTAGAATGCCTCCCCCCCCCTCCTAGTTGGAGTCCTCTTGGGCGACACACTGTCATCAATGGTATGTGTTGTGCTTGGGCAATTAAAACTTGTGCAAATGCAGGCCTTGTAATGTAGCCCTATTATGCATAAATAGTCAATGCATGGAAAAACATTATGTTGTGCAAGATGTGGGTATAAGAAATTTTCTTATTGGCGTTTGCTGGCAAGCCTTCCTATTATAAGCAATGTGATGGTCTTTGAAGCTCCCCTGCCGTTTGCTTGATTGAAGGTTATAGAGAGATTTGGACTTCCTCTTTGGTTGCCTTTAGTTATTTTTCTTTCAAGATTTTCCTATGCATTTAATTTATCACTTGATCCATAAGCCTTGTGCAACATGCAGTGGAGAAGTAAGCGACTTTCTCTCTTATAATTGTACTATAATCGTAGGAGGAATTGAAAGAATTCAAGTGGCGGTGCGGTGACAGTAGTTTTGTAGGTTTCCTTTGGGACCCACTTCTTTGTGATTGCTGGCTATTTCATTGATGATGCTTGCTTGGGAACCCATACTTGTCCCTGCTTTGTTTGTGTTTCAAGAGACTTCTTTAAGATCGACCTTGTCTTTGTGTGAGTCAGCAGCGGTCTTTGATTTAGCCCGTGTATGCTTGATTGGGGGTGTGATTTATAGTTGGGGAGTTGATAATTTAACCATTTTGGATTCCAAATAAACTCATGACCTCTTTGTGCTTGAATCAACTTCTTTGGAATCCAGATCTAAGTTGCAAAAGCTTGCACCTTTGTGATTTTCTTAGTCGTTCTTGCATACTTAGACTATTTTCTTTTTGGTGTTAGATCTTGTGATTTTTTATCAAAGATCTTCATCTTCTAGATCCATACATGCTTTTTTCCAAATTGGCTCTTTGGTATCCAGGTTTGTCAAACTTTTTGGCTTTGACTTGTTGTTCTTTGCTTTTGGCCTTCCATGGTTGTCATAGAAGGTGCTAGTGATAGTGATGACCTGAGTTCTTGGTAGGGGATATCATAAGAATCATTATTGTCGCAACTATCCTCAACAAGGTTGATATCTAGCGCTTTCCCTTGGTGGTTTGGCTGGTTATGTAAATTTAATGTTTGGTTGCTCTTGGATTGCAGTTTCTAGAAGGAATTTTCTAGCCAATTGATTAGCGCATTGTTAGCTCGTTTCCATGGCCGTCTTCTTCTTGGTTGAGTCCGTTCTTCCTATATAGGAGACACGTATGTGGATGCTTGTTGCGCTTGCATCACCACTGAGGGTTTTGGAATGCACTTCTAATTCACTTTATTCTTGTAGTGGTGACATTGGTTCCTAAATCTTTGATTTGAATAATCATAAAACTGTGCATTAGTTGAGATTTTTTTCATGTCACCTTCTGGGTTGTTTGGATTTCCATTATCTGCATCCTCTTGAAGCTCTAAGTGTTCTATGGAGTCATAGAAATTTTGTCCTTCTTCGTCTTCCTAGATCACACTCACTGCAAAGTAAGGATGACATCAAAGCCATCTTTATCACAAAACTTCATTGTTGGACCATCTTGAATAGCGTACATATCCAGAGTAGCCAAGATGTGTTCCCATACTAGTGACTCTAATGCTTCTTTAGGAAATGGTTCCGGGATATAATCCTTATATTCAAAATCTCCCTTTCTAGAATACACTCCTCTCATTTCAAGCTACCACACTGCAAAGCTCCACACATCCACAGTTCTTAAGGCTTACACAACCATGCTGAAACTGTTATCGTAGCAAAATTAAACTCCTAAATCGGTGCTCTCGTCACATCCCTGTAGCTATGTCTTTCAAGTTTATCCTTGTTGTGGTTTCCATATATCTCAGGTAGATATGGTCATAACCCCAATCTTGGACCATTTTCAATTGTCGCATGAATGGTCTTCCTAGAATGATGTCATAGCTGTTCTTTTCACTAAAGTCAACAATAGCAAAAATGTGTTCATATTCAATGCCACGAGAAGTAACAACTACTGTTTCTAGAAGTACTAAGGGATTTTCCATGTGTTCGTCTGCAAGCTGCAGTTTCATCCTGGTAGCCCTCAGTGATGGTTTTCCCCATTTTTTTCAAATCTCTTTTGTTGTGATGGCAACACCAGCTCCACTGTAAAGGATTGCCATGGTTTTTACATCTTGGAACTCCATAGGGATGGATGTGTTGCCATCCTCATCTTCACAATACTTGCCTACCTTGTTTGATGGAACTGGCCTAGTGTTTACCTGAGGCATTTCAAGCTCTTTGATCCCTTCCTTGATTTTGAATCATTGGGTCTTTTACGCCAAATTTCTCTAGGCATTTTCCCACAGTACATGTTTGGTCTTATTTTAAGCAACTTGGCTAACGTTATTGTACATGTGATTGGGGTAGAAAGAACATCTATTGACCCTTTTGAATCAATAACCTTGTTGGAAGACAATTTTTGTGATGGGATTGCAATAACACCTGGCTTGGCCTTATGCTCTTTTGTACATGACAGTAGTGTTCTTAGCAAATGGGGTTGATTGTCCATGAACTGTACAAATCCTTTGTCTCCCCACTATGATTGCACTTCTAGATTCATTTGAGATCGAGCCTGAAAATCCTTTATTGGTGGAAGACACACTCCTCTTCCATCACTAGTCTAGTTTACTCATCTGATTAGCTCACTCGCTTCATTGTCCTCTCTCACTTTTTCCTACAATTTGTCAAGACCATCTATTTATCTAAAACCCTTTGATATAGCTAGGTGAAATCCCTCGAAGGAGTTATCCATGGTATTTTGCTTGGTTCTAATGTTGGGTCCTTGAGCTTTGGTCCATGCTCGTGACTGGGATCTCTAGCTCTATTTGTTCTTGGTTTGGGTGTAGGTGGGACAAGGATGACATCCTCAGGTTTTCCAACTGGTGGTTCTAGTAAGCTTGGGGCTGTTTGAATCATTTTTTGACACATTTTAAGTATTTTGTTTTCTAGTTCTAGATAGGGATATTTCATCCACCTGTGTTCTTGGGTCTAGTTGATTTTGAACCGTATTTCAAAGGCTTTCAAGAGGGAATCTAATGGCTCATTAACCTTCTCGACCAACATTGATTCCTCATTGATCCTCTTGAACTAGCACTTCTCAGTTTCTCTTCCATGGATGGTTCTTCTGGAGGTTGAGGCATCCACGTAAGAGGAAGTGCAAACCTTTCCTGATGTTGTCTTATCTTCTCTTTATCTTGGGTAAGCTCCTCTACTAGGGATTTTTGGTCTCATTCCCTACGTGCTTTCATCCTAGACTTTCTAGCTTTCCAACTATTCCGTTTGCTCTTGGTTTTTTCACTAGTTGTGTTGATCTTTGGTTCATCGTCCATCTCTAGTCTCGCATGAGTTTTTGTTTTCTCGATATTTGGATTCTCATCAGCTTCCTTTTGAGCTTGCACTCATGTAGCTACTTGAACTGGTATGGCGTTTTTGTCTTTCGAGCTACTAGGTAGCTAAACAATACCTGAGACATTCATTGTAATCTTTATGACTCGGTTTGGGTTTTTTGGTCAATCGGGTATCGAGTGAATGACACCACAGCCAAGAAAATAGGAATTTACTTGAGTGATCTCCGTTTGAGAACATTGTTTGACCAAGTGGTTGTCACAACTTTTGTGACAATCCGTCTCTGGTTGAGAAGCTTCTTCTTGCATTTCCTCTTGGCTGTAAATAGGCTCTAACCTAAGCCGCTATTCACAATGAATTGTAATGTCCTTTTGTCCATCTCATACCTTCTTTATTCATGTCAAAATGGAAGAGGTGGAGGTTGTACCAGCCTCACCACTCCATGTGTTTCTCTCATCTTTTGTTGCTTTGAAGGGTAGTACTCGCTTTGGTTGTTATAATACACTGTAGTTGTTTATTAGATGATTTGATCATCGGTGTGTACTAGCTCATGTCTACAAGCATTCTAGCACCTGGCAATGTAGGTTGTTGTCCTAAGACATGTTGTGGCCTTGAAACTCCTACTGGACCTGGCGCATTCCTCGTAACATATCTAGGTAGAGTAGGTACTACTGGAACAGGTTGTACATACCTCTCCCTGGCATATTCCATGCTATAGTAGCACTCTTCCCTCGTATGGTTTTTCCATTTTCTCTCAATTTTGCACCACTTAGGCTCCCTTGGATCAAACCTTACAAGAGGTGTTAACCTCTTGACTATGTCATCTCGATAAACTTTTTTTGATCGATAGGTGCCGTTGGTTTTGCAAGGGACTCAATTATTTGTGAATCATTGTACCAAGGGAATGAGTCATTCTCTTGACTCTTACAATCCTTTTTTTTATATTCCTCACAGTTATCCACTAGATAAAGATCTTCTTTGATCAATTCATTTAGTGTCACGCTTCTTATCAGATGCAGATCCTTCTGAAGACCCACATGTCTCATTCCCTAGATAAAGATGAGCATCAATCATGCCTGCATAGGTAGTTCTGCTCTTGGATAGAACTTGACATATCTCTTGAGATGTAATGCAGCCTTGCACATTGATTCACCCTCTTTCTTCTTGAATTTATGAATTTGCAAGACTGTATTGTGAGCTATGCCTTTCTTCAAGAATTCTTTGATGAATTCTTCCAACAACTCATCTAGAGTCTCAAAATCTCGTCTTTCCACTCAGTCAAGCCATGTAGCCGCATCATCTTCCAGAGTCAATCCAAATCTCGCAAATTGTGTCACAAAATTTAAAACTTCCTCTGCTCTAATTACTCTTCTTAAAGTCATCTTTATCTTTGGAGTACTTCTTGTTTACCCATTTCTAGAATTGCGCCGGTCTAACTCGCTGATTGTCTACAAGTCTAACCATAGACTCTCCCAATCCTTCTCTCTCTTTAGGCCTTCTACTATGCCTAGATTCTTCTTTGATTTCATCTTCTAGTTCATATCCTCGTGAGTGTCTCACAATAGGTGGGTCCTCTCAGAACTCTCTCTCAATTCTTACTCCTTTTGCATAAGGTAACCCTGTTATAGTTGATCTAACAATTGGTCTTTTACCTTCACTCAAATACGGATATGATGGGAATAGTGGTGGTGGACTTGGTCCTTGAATGACCGGATAACCAGCTATATCGATATCTGGCCTTGGTATGGCATCTTGATGTAGCCCCGACTACAATGATTGCAGTGTATTTGTTCCCACGTTGTTCATTGGTGCATAGATCGGCATTTCCACTCTCCTTGTCTTGTTTGATTGGTACCTGATTGTATATTGGTCTTCAAAGAATGGATTGATCATTCTCTTGGATATTGGTTCATGAGGGAGATTCACTTGAGGAGGCATGTCTTCCATCTTTATGATCATTTCATCTCTCGTTATTGCTCTAGGAGGGAATCCAGGTGGCTCCCTTTTTGGAATTCTCATAGGAATTCGCGTATTTGGTGGAGGTATCTGTGGTCCTTTATTGACCAAATATCCACCTATTTCTAATGTAGTCTATGGATTTGTGCTTTCTACAACTCTCTATTCTCATCCATACTTGTCGACAACTATAGATATCCAATGACAGTCGACTCCGTATGTATGGACACATAAGAGCTTGTAATCCATCAACTCTTTGGGGTATGGCTCTAAGAACCTATAAAGGTTGACCTCACTTCCGTCAATGTATCTATATAGTCCTTCACTCTCATAATCTATCATTCAAAATCTCTCAACAAAATTGGTCTTTATCAACTACAAGTTTGGAAGATCCATTATGGGCGGATGCTCCTCTATCGTTGGGATCTTGGAGCTTGTATAAGATCAGTTTGAATCTAAAGTAGACATGGATTTTGGGATTAACATCTCAAGCTTGATGTGAGTAGTCTAATTCCAATGTGTTCAAGTTCTTTGATTAGGAAAAAGTCAAAACTGTCCAAAATTGTTGGAATTAGGGTTGCAAGAAAAAACACACAGCTTGGAGAAGATGAAGGAAGCTCAAGGCACACAACAAAGAGTATGTTACTTAGTGTGCAATTGGAGAAGATGAAGGAAGCTCAAGGCACACAACAAAGAGTATGTTACTTAGTGTGCAATGGAAAGATAGATAGCCCTAGAGTGATGGCGTATATGTAATGTGCAGGGGAAAAAAACTCCTAAAGAGGGAAAAAATGCCCCGGCGGTCCTAGTGTGTTCACACACATCACTACCACATGTATATGGTAACAAATCCCCCATGGAGTGATGTGGTGAATAAGAGCTGGCACATGAGTAAAGGGAAGTTCCATGCCCTGAGAACATGATTAGCCCACAAAGGGGAGTAAGCCCAAATCTTTGTGGAAAGCGTCGAGCTTCTCACAAGACAATGCCATTGTGAAAAGATCTTCAAGGTTGTCCTGCGTTGGCACATAAGCCAAGCTAATCTCTGCTGTTGAGAGCCTCTCGCTGACATAGTGGTAATGCACCTCAATGTGCTTTATGCGAGCATGAAAAACTGGGTTCCTTACAACTACCAATGTGCTCGATTTTCAGTGTTGGCAGTGTCCTGTCCAACACCCAAATCAGCCATAAGGCGTCTGAGCCGTACACATTCAACCGTAGCTATGAAGACTGTCCTGTACTCAGCCTCTCAACTTGAAGTGGCCACAGTAGGTTGATTCTTGCTCAACCATGATATAAATGAGTTACCAAGCATGAAATAAAAACCCTTGTGGACACTCGCGTGTCAAAACAACCAGCCCAATCAGAGTCTGAAAAAGCATGTAAGTTTGGCGGCAATGATCGCCCCTTGGGATAAAAAAAGCCAAGATGTCAAGTGCCACTAAGGTAGTGGAAAATACTCTTGACAGCCTGCCAATGCTTAGACCCTGGGCTATGCATAAATCTGTTGACCTGTGAGACTGCAAACTGAATATCCGGCCTTGTGTGTTGCATACTTAAATGAGGCATCCAACAACAGTTTGGTAAAGTGACATCAACAGGATCAGCAGCGTCATGAAGACTTAATTTTAAAACTGTTTCCATGGGAGTGGCAATAGGTTTGCAATCCTCAAGTCCAAACTTACATAGCAATGTCTCTATGTAACTTTTCTGACACAAGGCAATACCACCATCACCCTGCTTAAACTGCATACCCAAGTAATGATGCAATAGCCCCAAATCTTTCATCTTGAAAGTAACATATCATCCGGTAGTGTCAGCTTTCTCATACCAAGCACGAGGATATTGCTTCAACCCATACAAAGCCTTCTTACATCTGCACACTTTGTCCTCTTGTCCTTTCATGACAAACATGCAAGGCAGTGTTACATAAACTTCCTCAAATATGTCACCATTCAAGAAAGCAGTAACAATGTCTCATTGATGTACATTCCAACCAAAATGAGCTGCGAGTGCACAGAGAAAATGAATAGTAGTCATACGACAAGTGGGAGCAAAAGTTTCTTCATAACCTATGACTTTCTGTTGCGCCTTTTGAAACAAGTCGAACCTTATGGCAATCAAACTCACCATCTAGCTTGCATTTCAACTTGTAAAGCCACTTTGTACCAATGGCCTTTTTGCCATGAGGCAAATCACATAAAGTCCATGTGTCATTTTCTATAAGTGCATCATATTCTGATTGCATGGCAGGCATCCAATTTTTTGAATTATGTGCTTCATCAAAAGATATAGGTTCCTCAACATCATGTAAGCTAGACACAACCAAAGCATAAGATGCATCGCCAAAGCCTGAACAAGTACGACTAGACAAAGGTGCATCGAATTTACTGTCACACAATGTATGCGCCAACCACTTTGGCATACCTCTAGCCTACTCATTTTCAGCCCTTTCCTCATCAAGTGCATCATGTACATCTGCATCAGTAATAGGCTGATTTGTGACATTTTTGGAAACCCCCATAGGCTATACATTTGCCTCATTGGAATTTACATTCAAACTTCCACCACTAAAAAGAGGCAACAAAGTGTCATAAATGTCCTGTGAGCCAAAAAGAATGCGCCAAAGCTTGACTCTTGACCATACATCGTGCCATTTTCGTAAGTGACATGTTTTTCCTCTCAGATACACCATTTTGATGAGGCATATAGGGCACTATACATTGGTGTTTTATCCCATGAATAGCCAGAAATGCATTAAATTCATGAGACATATACTCCATTTCTCGATCGGAATGGAGGGTGCCCATAGTGCATTTTGGGACATTTTTTGCCATAGCCAAAAATTGTTTGAAGCACATAAAAACTTTGGACTTCACTTTAAGGGAAAATACCCATGCATGCCTGGAGTAATCATCAATGAAAGTCACAAAGTACAGGTAATTTCCCAAGGACGGAGTTTGCATGGGCCCACAAACATCACTATGCACAAGCTGCAACCTGCATCTGGCCCTAACTGAACCAGCCTTTGAAAACTTAGAATGTTGCATTTTACCCAAAATACAGCCTTTACAAGCATGTTTGTCAGGTGCTTCAAGAGGTGGCAAAGAAGCAAACATATCAGATTTCTGCAAACGCAGCAAACTGGCAAAATTTAGATGCCCAAAATGTGCATGCCACAATTTTGCATCTGAAACAGCCCTTGAATCTGCAACTACATTTACAAAATTTTGTACACACTTGTCATACAAAGTGATCTTATACAGCCCACGGCTTAAAAGGACAGATGCAACAATTTCATCACCAAAACTAAGATCATGAACTATACATTTTTCATCCACAAATTTGACTTCAAGTACAAGCTTAGCAAGTGCAGATATAGACAAAAGATATTCTTGATCCCAGGTACATAAAATGCATCAACAAGTGTGAAAGGACTGCCATTTGTAGCAGTAAGCACAGTTTTTCCAACCCCCTTAACTGGATAAGAGGCATTGTTGGCACAAGTGACAGAATTCCCATGAGGGACAGACTCAAGAGGGGTGAACAATTCACAATGTGAGGTAATGTGCTTTGTAGCACCATTGTCAAAATACCACATATGTGAATCTACAGCAACAAATGTGCATGCATCATGGACGGCAGGATTGTAAGTGCACTCTGCAATAAAAGCCCATTCTGCATCAACATCAGCATCACAATCTCCTTTCACAGAAGACTCAACAATGGCTGCATTTGTAGTGGAACCAGCATTTGCAGTGGAACCACCCTCTTTCTTCTTAGCCTCTTTGTCCTTCAACTTAGGACACTGCTTGATCAAGTGATCATTAGCTTTACAATAATAGAAATGCATTTTCTCTTGCCCTTATCACCAGAATATCCAAACAAATTGCTGCTAGCAGAAGCATTAGAAACAAAAGTTTTTCCACTCGCAACAGAACCATAAGAAGTGATTGCATTGTTGTTACCACCCTTTCTTTGAGAAGCAATAAAAGCCTTTTCAACTGCAAACTGCCTAGTCCTGTTGGTTTTGGAAAGTGACTCTTGCAACAGCAATGTGCATAATACATCAAACTTGACAACTTCAGGATTTCCTTGGGTCATCAGTCTCCAAGTACTAGCAAAAGTCTGGTATGAATCTGGTAAGGCATCAAGAACAGTCTGCACAAGGGAACTGTTTGAAATGACTTCACCTGCAAAAATAAGTTGCTCGTTGATATCCTTGACACCAACAAGAAAAGTGTCCATATCATCTTCCTCATTTATAATCTTCGATTCCAGCTCTTTACGCAGCAAAGCAATTTTAGCCTCATTGCGGCTTGCATAAAGACCTGCTAGAATATTCCAAGCCTGTTTTGCAGATTTTGTTTGAACAAATGTGAGAATTAATGGTGCACTTCATAGAGAACACAATCAACGCATGAGCCTGCACATCCTTTACATCCCAACGAGCTTGTTATGTCGTAGGCAAAACAACTCTAACAGCAGCAATCCTTGCAGCAAGACCTGCAACATCCTCAACATCGCCTACATCCTCAGAACCAGGACGTACATCATTTCCCTGCACAATATTCTAGGCACCCTTTGACACAAGAACATGTTGCATCATGTAAGCCCACATAGGGTAATTGTCCCCATCCAATCTGTCCTCAGCAGTAAACATCTTGAACACATTTGTGTTGTTGTCAGCCATGGAAAATGCCTGCACTTGATGTGAAAACCGTCAAAATGAGGAGAAATTGAGTGAGAATATCAGCAGGCTATATATAGCACAACCCGCACCAGATTGTATGAGACTTGTTATGCAATAATACGCGCTGATAGAAATTCTACACAAAATGATGAAATTGCTTGTGCAGACCTGCCTGTAGTGGAAACGAAGGCCGAAATGAGCCCGAATCTGAAATCTGAGCAGACTAAGCTCTACCAGCTCTTCTGAAATATTTGTCGACCAGCAAATGCTTGCCAAACCTCACTAAAATCGAAGAAAGTGATCAAGCGTGTGTGTTGGACAGTTGGCGACTAAGCCCAAGAGGACGCAACCTGCTCTGATACCAATTTTTGGAATTATGGTTGCAAGAAAACACACACAGCTTGGAGAAGATGAAAGAAGCTCAACGAACACAACAGAGAGTATGTTACTTAGTGTGCAATGGAAAGATAGATAGCCCTATACTAATAGGAGTATATGTAATGCACGAGGGGAAAAACCTCCTAATAAAGAGGGAAAAATGCCCCGGCGGTCCTAGTGTGTTCACACACATGACTACCACATGTATATGGTAGGAAAAACCGCGACATTTTCCTCACAATTCTCTCACATTGTCACTTTTAGACACTCCAAAATTTCACATTGACCCACAATGAATGACTCCGAATGGTCTTTAATTTTTTGTTCAAGGGTTGCATTAAATATTGTAGAGCTACTCTTGAGCTTTGCTTTGATTTTTTTATAAAAAGTTTCTTGATATTGTAGACCCCTAGTTATTTTGGAATTTTGTATCAAACTTGGATTATTTGGGGGATTTGCATGGGCATTTTAGCTGCATTTCCATCATATAACTACAATAGTATGCATGCTTGTCCTAATTTGATGATGATTGCATGAATGCATGTTGCTATGCTTTAAATTTTTGCACTGAATAATTTCATTATGCTGTAGATTAGTAAGTCAGTCTGAAATTATAATTTTTATAGCCTAGGTATGCTCAAGATCATTTACTTATGACCATGGACTAGATGGTACTAGACTATAGGATGGGATTGTCTAGAGTGCTAAGTAGATCAAGAGTGATGGCTTTAGTAATGGGTACAAAACTTTGCGAGAATAGCTCTTTAAGGTCTTCTAGGATTGTCTTTATGGCATTAAAAATATCACTTTGTTGACTGATTTGGCGGATAAGAAGAGTAAGAGAGAGAAAGAGGGTCACCCTCTACTGAGTCGAAGTTAGAAAGAGAGAGAGAGAGAGAGAGAGAGAGAGAGAGAGAGAGAGAGAGAGAGAGAGAGAGAGAGAGAGAGAGAGAGAGAGAGAGAAGTTGTTGGAAGGGGATTGCGAGGAGAGCTGAGGGTGAAAGGTTTCCCAAGCCAGCTAAGTGTGGTCATTTTTTTGAGCTTTGGCTCAAGACTCACCGGATAAATTTTTAAGTCACTAAGCATTATCCCTACCACATTAAAATTTCTCTTTGTGAGGAAATAGTGAAAAACAAGAGGGGATTGATGACAATCAGTTAGCAAATGAGAGAGAGATTTTGGACTTTAAAACTCGGTAGACTTTGATTTTGTGGGAATTTTGAAGTGTGGGAATGGTGGCTTGATATTATTTTCTTCTAAGAAAAATAAATAAATAAAACTATTTTTTATGTTATCGAGATGCACTGTGGGAGCGCGAGCCCAGGGAGAGGCCTGAGGGAGTGTGTGCATCCTCCCATGTTGTAGAGGGAACAAGAGCCTGCAAGAAGGAGGATGCAAGTGAGAAGAATGAGGGAGCCCAATAGGGCTAGAATCTGTGTGTGTATGTCTGTGTGTGTCCCATGATGAGGAGGGCATCCATGTGCAAAGAACGGGAGAAAGGAAGCCGAGAGTGGATAGGGATGCCCTGTGTGCAAGCCATGTAACAAGAGTATTGCTAGATTAAGGGAGAGAAAACAAACACAATTTTGTGCGTGTGTTATAATAACTAATATCTAATTCTCCTAAATGATTTTCTCATGTTAAATTGATCATTTAATATAGGGAAGTACCAGGGGAGAAAAAGGAAAAATATTGGTTAGGCTGGCAGACCGGTCAAAGTACGGATCCAAAGGAGGTAAAATAGGGATCCAAAGGGGGGGGCATCTGCAAAAGAGCAATGTGCATCAATGGGCTTCAAAGACCCTAAGGTTCAGCCCATTAAGACTTCCAAAATGCTTTGGTTCCAAAATTCAAAGGTTATGTCCAATGGTCCATCCTTAGGGTAAATTGGATGCTTGTGGGAAGACTCAAAAAGTCTTCCCACATCCCTATCTATCTAGGTGTTATGCTTTTGTTGCTCGATCCATCCAAGCACTCTTGCTATGCTCATTAGGAATCTATTCTAATGAAATGCTCATTATGTCTATGTTATTTTCCGCTACACACAAGTTACTAGACCATTAAATGTTACAGTGTGTATGGTCGTCCCTAAGAGAGAGAGAGAGAGAGAGAGAGAGAGAGAGAGAGAGAGAGAGAGAGAGAGAGAGAGTTTTCCAGGGAATGGACTTGGAGAGAGAGAGAGATTCTTTAAACAACACAAGAAGGGGGGAGAGAAAGTGTGGTGAAGGGCGCATATTGTGTGTGTGTGCGCGCACGCATTGGTTTTTCCGGAATGGAGTGTGTGAGTGCGTGTATTAGCAAGAATGAAATAGTATCCCTGACCTTACCTGTCGATTGTTGTAGATATATATAGAGAGAGGAAGCTAATCAATTTTTAGTTTACTAAATGCATGTGCGTGTGTGTGGAAGGTATAGAGAAGTAGAGAAAAGGAGAGAGTTAGAAAGAGAAAGAGAGGTTGCAACCTTGTTTGCAAAGAAATAGAGAGAGAGAGAGAGAGAGAGAGAGAGAGAGAGAGAGAGAGAGAGAGAGAGAGAGAGAGAGAGAGAGAGAGAGAGAGAGAGAGAGAGAGAGATAGATTGATTGATTATCGTCCTCAAAGGTCAACTATGACCTATGGGACCAAATACACGCATTACAAAGGTAGCTCCATCATATGACTAGTACAGCTCAATTGGTTGGTGTAAAGACTCGGCGTGGGAGTACTAGCTTTTAAGGGGGTCATACAAACGGGCACATGAGCCGCGTATCCTAAAATGCAAAGGAGGGGGACAAAATGACAAAACAAGGGGGAAAAAACCTAAGTGGTTACTGTTGCCAGTAGCAACGGGGTCTTCTTAGGAGTTTGAAAACTCTGAATGAGAGCTCTCCCATCTTGATAGACTGCCCACTTTCCTTCTTTACGAGCGTCATGCATTTTCTTGAGCTCGCTTGCTGTGAGTTTGAGCTGGTTCGTAGTTAACTCCTCAGTGATCCAAAAATTCGTTCCCTTGAGGAGGCGAGATTGGCGTAAAAGCCTCAACCACTCTTCTTTGTCCTTGAAGGTAAGTGTGCATTGCCCAAGTGGCAAGCGTCTGTTTGTGTCGTTGAGCCAAGAGACTGTGTTGGACTCAATAGTGATTGGTTACAGGATGTCATTGAGCTTGATGATCGCTTCTTTGAGAGTGTCCTTGATGGTACACCATCGTGATGGGAGCCCTCTGATCCTCACTTTAAGGCCGGCCTTTAACTCGATCTCGATCTTTTGTGTGATGACATCTGTGACTTCACGGAATTCCTTTTGGACCTTCATGACAACTCCACAATGGAGGTTTTAACCTCTTGTGCTTTTGTAAGGAGAGTCTGGCTCTCTTCTTCCTTTGTGACCTCGAGCTTGTGTAGGCATTTCTTGAGGGCTACATTTTCCCTAATGAGCTCTTGGATTTGGGTCTCAACAGCCGAAATTGTGGCTTCTTGGTAGGTGAAGGAGTCCTTCGTGGGGGCAGCTACCACAACAAGAAAACTTTTGTGTGCACATGAAGCCGGTGTGCTAGGAGTAGTCATTGTTGCAAAACTGTGTGGGAACTGGTGCCTGCGGGTCAAATGGCCTAGCCCAAAAACGAAGAAGCTAGCGGTTGAAGTCCAAGGCGGTATGCTCGAGGTCAGTTGAGGTGGCGGGACAAAGTTTGCTGGATCTTGAACCTGGTTGAGGCCAGCCAGCTGTATCTGCATCTGCATGTGCAATGTTGCCCGAGACTGGATCAGGGCATAGCTACGAGTCGCCAGGGCTGCATGGGCTGGGATGAGCACGTGAGTAGAGCACGTGCCAGAGCCGCAGGGTGCTAGGATGAGAGCTCGAGTAGAGCTGCAGGGCAAAGCTTAACTTAACACCCCTCCCTCACGGCTGCCCCTCCCTAGTGGGAGACTGTGGGAGAGGAGGAGAGGCTAGGGTTATCGTTGTGTTGTGTGTGTGTGTGTGTGTGTGTGTGTGTGTGTGTGTGTGTGTGTGTGTGTGTGTGTGTGTGTGTGTGTGTGTGTGAGAGAGAGAGAGAGAGAGAGAGAGAGAGAGAGAGAGAGAGAGAGAGAGAGAGAGAGAGAGAGAGAGAGAGAGAGAGAGAGAGAGAGAGTGTGTGTTGTGTGTGTGTGTGTGTGTGTTTGAGAGAGAGAGAGAGAGAGAGAGAGAGATTGCAAAGATTGTGTGCCTGTGTGTGAAGTTAGAGAGAGAAAGAGCGATGATGTAGCACAGTTGGAGAGAAAGTAGGATTGATAGCATACCATAATTGGGTGTTTATTTACAATAGTAGTGTGTAATACATGGAGAGAAATAATACCTCTGTAATAATGTTAATTGAGAGTGTTAGAAGGAGTTATAGAGAGAGAACTAGGGCGGAAGGGAAAAAAATGAAGAGAAGCATAATATATTTATGCATGCTTGTGGATGATTGTGTGTCGTAAATGAGTAGGCGAGAGAAAGATAGTATGTATGAATCCGTGTAACTGGGAATAAGAGAGAGAATTAGGCTCCAGAGAGAGATAGCCTAGTTGAAAACCAATAGCCATAAGGGAGACTAGATAGAGAAGTGTTGGAGTTTAAGTATGCATAAGTGAGCAATAGAGTGGATGATTGAAAAAAAGCTGGTATGAACAAGCGTGCTGAAGCCAAACTATGGAACATTGAGTTTGCGACGGTCCAAGAACAAATCATGAGAGAACATCTAAGCAGTAAAAGATTGGTTTATATTGTGATACATAAAATAAATATAAACATAAATTACACAATAAACAATAAAATTTGAATATTGAGCATAAAGTTCAAACATAACTCAAAAAAGGGGTGGGAGCCTTGAACATTTATACTGAACATGAATCAAATTTGCGTATGTGTTATGATTTTTCATTAGTATGAATGTTTGCTAGAGATTTAAATTCAAAAAATATTGCATAATAGATGCATGGGATTGGGAATTACAAAACAATAAAACATTTATATGAATAAATTACAAATTTCATATATTTATTGTGTGTAGAGCAAGTGCATGGGCAATTGGTGCGTCCGTCGTGAGAGGTAAGTCTTAAATAGACTTTGGGTTATCCATGTGCATAGACTTTGCATGCTTGAGCCTTGGTCTTGATGATCTTGAGTTTGCTATTAGAATTTCTTATTCAAATGCCGTCAATTAGTGCATATAAGAAATATTTAATTGCTTGTTGGAGCTAGCAGGTTATAAGAACAGATAGAGAGGAACATGAAGTTGGTGGAAGTAGACCTAGGTGTTTTAAATGGGTGTGTAGGAGATCCTAGCGGACTTAAAGAAGCAGAGGCTATTCAAGTAGAATTACTAAAACGACAAGAACTAGTTGATGAGGCTTTCACTCAAATTTGATAAAAATTGACTAGATTAAAGATAGAAAATGGACAAGCTTTGATGAATTCTAGACAAGATAAAGAGTCTGGCATGTTAGAATATAATTTATTTCAACAAGATATAATACGTTTTAAAGAATAAATTTAAAAAACTTGTGAAAGATAAGGAACCTAAATCGCATGTTGAGGAAGTGAAAATCATGAGTGGGTGCATTAATACAATGGGAGAGGAGCTTGATGAGAATAGGCAACTTATATTTGGATGCCTCATATTTGGATTCCAAGTCCTTTGCAATGATGAGAGGACACATGAGAGTGAGAAGCCTATGACTCCGAGTCAATAATGAATGTTGTATTGACAATATTAGCAAATCTATCAATAACCATATAGATGTTTCTATTGATAACCCATGTTTACTGAGAGATGTAGAAAGGGAGGAAAGAGAGCTAGTAGATAATAATGTAGCTACCTTGATAGATATTGACAAAAGAAAAGTCTCGTTAGAAGCACACCTTGATAAAGAGCATCTACAGGCGTGTGGCAAATCTATTTTGAAATTCCATCACCTTATGAATTAAATGATGTGTGTAATATTGAGGAAGAGATATGTACTTCTATATTGGTGAAAGATAGTATAGGAAGTATAGCTTCTTGTGAGGAGAACATGTCTATGAATTACTTTGCATATGAGCAGTACTCTGAGATTGAAATTGAATTTGGTTCTTCTACTTTTGAGACCAGACATGATTGTGAGGAGTTAAGTATAGAAAAAACTTTATTTTTGAATGAACCTGAGATATTGAGAGAAAATCACAATAAACATATTAGTGGTGATGGTCAAAAATGTAAGAGATATATTAGATATGAATTTCAAGTAAATGCGGTCATTTTAGGGAATGAGATTAGACAATATATTGCATATGTGCAAGAGGGAGATGAAGAAAAGAGAGAAAAAGATAATAGCATACCTAGGAGACAAAATGTCCAAATAAGGTTTCCAATAGAGCCTAGAAAAGACTCCATAGAGAACAAGGATAGCAAAATGTATGAAAAGAGACAATTTGGGTATGAATATTATGGTGTGATAGGACATATTGCAAAGCTTGCAAAAAACAAAGAATTACTAAACCACATCATTTTTTAGCTCACTGATGAGAGAGAATTATAGAGAAGAGTAAGTTATGACTATTGGTCTAGAAAAATGAAATATAAAACAAATAAAAAAAATCTTGTTTGTAATATGAAATAGCTAGCTCATTTTTAATTGAGATGCATATAATTAGGAAGATGTTATTTCATGTTATATGGAAGTGAGGGTGAGTTCTAATGTACTGTCATTTATGAGTATATGTTTGGGCTACACTGAGGACTTTTTGTTGTTCCTATTTGGATGTTTATTGATTTTATGTGTGTGCAAGATGAATAAGAATCCATGTTTTGATGGAAGTTGATTAAGTGGTTAACTTATTATGTGAGGAGAGTAGTTAAAAAAGATAGTGAGTTAAGAGGGAGAGCAAGAAGTGAGTGAAGTGTAGAAGTGAGTGAGAGTGACTTGAGTGGTGGGAGATAAAGTATTGTTTTAGAGGGATCAATATTGAATCCTTGTTTATCCTTGTCATATGTGAGTTGTTTGCATTCATTTGTAGGAAGAATGATGACTTCCAATCAGTTCAAATTCAAACATATTTGACAAATATTTACAGTTTGACTAATATAATTTTAGCAAAAGTATTTAAGAGAGTTGGCCAAATGAGAAAAGGTAGGTAGCATAATTCTACAACAATTGAAATATGCACAAAGCAATCTAGATTTAGTAATGCCATGTTTGGTGGGATCTGTGTTTTAAAATTGAAATGCATATATTAGTGCAAGGAAATTGTGTGTTTAAGGATTAGAGAAGTGCATGAGAGTGAGTTTAAGAGTGGGGAACCTAAAGGGTATGAGTTAGAGGATGTTAGCAAAGTTGAAAAGATGTTACTTGTTAAAGAAGTGAGAGATGTTAGTGGAGAAGTTAGCAAGCCGAGAGATGTAAGTGGAGAAGTTAGCAAGCCGAGAGATGCTTGAGAGTTAGAGATGATTGAGAAGTAGAGTGGAAAGCTAGAGAAGTGAGATGTTTGGGTGATGTTAGTGGAGATATTGTCCGAGAGGTATGAGATGTTTGAGCTAGAAATACTACAATATTTTGAGATGTGAGATTTGAGAGGAAGTTTCAAGATGTTAGTTTATCATTGTTCGTGGTGTCAGTTTCAAAGAAAGAGTTTATACTACAGTTGCATCTGAATAAATATTTGAAAGAAAACATAAAGTCAAAAAAAATTTAAAAGAACATATACATGATGTGAAGAATGTGAAATTGGAGACGATGTGGTCTATGTGTAGGAAGCTGTAGCTTTGTAATGGAAGTAGGTGTTTGTAGCACATGTAGGTGTCTGTGACCTAGGATACAATCTATGTGTAGGACATTGTAGCTCCTTAGAATGTAGGTGACTAAACCATGTATAGATGCATGTAATCCATTGCACTATTCTTGGAAATTTGAATGCTTATTTATATATTTGCAAATTTATGTTTTTTTAAAACAATTCAAAAAATGACAAAAATAATAAAAATTAGGAGTACATTCCATTAGTGGGTGTGTAGTTCTAATCCTTTTGCAATAAGCAAAGTTAGAGTGTGTGATCAAAAGAGAAGATTGGAGTAGTTGTTGTGAAGTGAAGAGTTGTTAAGCTGTATGTGGGATGCAGCTCAAAGTAAAGCAACAGTTTCAAGAAAGACTTAACACGTGTTTTATTTCCAAGTTGGCTGACAAGGAGTAGTAAAGGTTATTAATTTATATAATCACTATAACTAATCTAGTGTTGGATAGTATATTTATACCCTTATGGTAAAAATAACTCTTTGAAGTGTCGTAGTAGATCTCTGTGGTTAGGAGAGACCTTTAAACTCTAGATTATGGTTGGTATGTTAAATATTACACTTGTGATGAGCTTGGGGAGGGAAACTTATATGTTATATGTTGTGTACCCATCGCCGTGTAAGCTTGGTAGGTGGGTAGGCCAACTTTGTCTGTCGTGACAGAGCCAAGAGCCGTATCTAAGATTTATGCGGGTTGGTAAGTGAATGTGAAAGGATATTCCTGCTCGACGTAGCAGTGAGTGTGGAATGCATGAAAACTTAATTTAAAAAACAAAGAAAAAATTTAAATTTCAAGTTTCATGGGACTTGCAAAAAAAAAAAAAAACGAATGTATGAAAAATTAAAAATAAACAATGGGAATTAAAAATGAAAAAAAGGGAATAAAAATCTAGGCTATGACTTCCACGTAGTTGTCATATTGATATACTCTCTATAATATAGGGGTTTAACACGTTTTACCTTCGTAGAGATTTAGTAACACGGAAGGGAGCTGCTTTTGTTATTAATGGTGATAAATTATTGTGTGGATTAGGATAGGTTATAGTTATTCTATTAATTAATCTCTTTTATTATTTACTGTTAAGTTTCATATTGGGGAGGTTAGGGTTTTTGATTGGTAAATCTTTTAAAACATGTTAGTGTGAATATATAGATTTACTAGTGCTATTTGGTTTATTCTACTATGTTTACTACTTATTAATTTATCACTGACTATGTTATTACTTGACTAAAATGTTGAAAAAGTATGATGTTGTATTGTGTTAAATGAGAATAGACAGACTACATCTAGTTTCGTATGTTGGTTGTAGGTTGTGCTCACAAGGGCATTCGCATTTAAGGAGAGAAGAGAGTTATTTTTCAGCACTTGCTATGAAGTGTAGTTGCAGAGCTGGGGAATTACAGCTTTTTGAAGTATTGAAGTGTAGCAGATATTTTTGTTTATCGACGACGACTTCACATTTCAATGGGGGAGAAATGTAGACCCCTATTTATTTGGAATTTTGTATCAAACTTGGGTTATTTGGGGGATTTGCATGGGCATTTTAGCTACATTTGCATGCACATGATTGCAATAGTATGCATGCCATTGATCGTCCTAATTTGATGATGATTGAATGAGTGCATGTTGCTATGATTTAAATTTTTGCACTGAATAATTCATTATGTTGTGGATTAGTAAGGGATCGCGA
Source organism: Adiantum capillus-veneris (assembly GCF_014529385.1). Taxonomy (NCBI): domain Eukaryota; kingdom Viridiplantae; phylum Streptophyta; class Polypodiopsida; order Polypodiales; family Pteridaceae; genus Adiantum; species Adiantum capillus-veneris. The sequence goes on from NC_140952.1 coordinate 139,372,249, forward strand.
TGAGAGCTAAGGGTGAGAGGATTCCCAAGCCAACTAAATGTGGTCATTTTCTTGAGCTTTGGCTCAAGACTCATCGGATAAATCTTTGAAGTCACTAAGCATTATCCCTACCACATTAAAATTTCTCTTTGTGAGGAAGTAGTGAAAAACAAGAGGGGGTCGATGAGTATACGTTAGCAAAAGAGAGAGGTCTTCGACTTTAAAACTCAATAGACTTCGATTTTGTGGGGATTTTGAAGTGTGGGAATGGCGGCTTGATATTATTTTCTTTTAAGGAAAAATAAATAAATAAAACAATTTTTATGCTATCGAGATTTGAAGGGTCTCCAGAGAATGAGGGCGCACAAGCAGTTGCAGGAGAAGAGGGTTGCGAGGCTGTTGTTGGCAACCAGGAGGGAGAGAGGGCGTTGTGGGAGCATGAGCCCACGGAGAGGGTTGAGGGAGGGTGTGCACCCTCCCACATTGTAGAGGGAACAAGAGCCTGCAAGAGAGAAGGATAAGGGAGCCCAATAGGGCTAGAATCTTTGTGTGTCTGTCTGTGTGTGTCCCATGATGAGGAGGGCGTCCATGTGCAGATATTGGGAGAGAGGAAGCTCAGAGTGGATAGGGATGCTCTTTGTGCAGGCCATGTAACAAGAGTATTGTCAGATTAAGGGAGATCAAACAAGCACGATTCTCTATCTGTATGCTTGTTTCTAAGGGAGTTAGAGAGAGAGAGAGAGAGAGATAGTTTTGCCAAGGAATGGGCTTAGAGAGAGATTCTTTATACATCACAAGAAGGGGAAAGAGAAAGTGTGGTGAAGGGCGCATATTGTGTGTGTGCATTGGTTTTGTCATAATTGAGTGTGTGAGTGCATGTATTAGGAAGAAGGAAATAGTGTCCCTGACCATACCTTTCAATTTCAATAGAAATAGAGAGAGAGAGAGAGAGAGAGAGAGAAGCCAATCAATTTTTAGTTTACTAAATGCATGTGCGTGTGTGTGGAAGGTATAGAGAAGTAGAGAGAAGGAGAGAGTTAGAAAGAGAGAAAGAGAGGTTGCAACCTTGTTTGCAGAGAAATAGAGAGAGAGAGAGAGAGAGAGAGAGAGATTTCAGAGATTGTTTGCCTGTGTGTGTGAAGTTAGAGAGAGAAAGAACGATGATGTAGTGCAGTTGAGAGAAAGTAGGATCGATACCATACCATAATTGGGTGTTTATTTACAATAGGAGTGTGTAATACATGGAGAGAAAGAATACCTCTGTAATAACGTTAATCGAGAGTGTTAGAAATAGTTATAGAGAGAGAACTAGGGCGGAAGGGAAAGAAAACTGAAGAGAAACATAATATATTTATGCATGCTTGTGGGTGATTGTGTGTCGTAAATGAGTAGAGAGAGAAATATAGTATGTATGAATTCGTGTAATCGGGAAATAGAGAAATTAGGCTCTAGAGAGAGATAGCCTAGTTGAATATTGATAGCAATAAGAGAGACTAGATAGAGAAGTGTTAGAGTTTAAGTATGCATGAGTGAGCAATATAGTGGTTGATTGAAAATGAGCCGGCATGGACAAGCGTGCTGAAGCCAAACTATGGAGCATTGAGTTTGCAAAGGTCCAAGAAAAAATCATCAAGAGAACATCTAAGCAGTAAAAGGTTGGTTTATATTTTGAAACATAAAATATATATAAACATAAATTACACAATAAACAATAAAATTTGAATATTGATCATAAAGTTGGAACATAACTGAAGATGAACCAAATTTGCATATGTGTTATGATTTTGCATTAGTATGAATGTTTGCTAGAGATTTAAATCCAAAACATATTGCATATTTGACACATGGGATTGGGAAGATTTGCAAAATATTAAAACATTTATATGAAGAAATTACAAATTTCAGATATTTATTGTGTGAAGAGCAAGTGTATGGGCAAGTGAGAATGAATTTTGAGTATGAAAAGTAAAAACATCATTATTATTGATTCTTGAGTTCATATATCGGTTTGAAAGTGTAATGTGGTTTCCATGATACTTGTGATAAAGAAGTGTTTTGGTAAATGAGTGAATGCAGTCAAAGTGAATGCATTCAACACAGAAGTGGAGGTAGAAATTTTTGTCATGCCACACAAAGGGGAGGGCTACCCTATCATTCTTGGAAGGCCATGGCTCATGGCTATGGAGGCTAAGTAGGACTAGAGTACCGAAATGATCCAAATAAAGGATGCTAAGGGAAAGTCCATATTCTACGACATGAAGACTGGAAAGCAACACAACATGATCTTCGAGGCATCGGAAGATGAGTTCACCAATGACTCTTTGACCACCTTAGAAGAAGGGACGACAACAACTAAGGAGAGTGACAATAGCATCAAAGTGATGGGATTCATCCTCATAGATCCAAAGAGATTGACACAATCTTAAACGCCACCGGAGAACCAAGAGGGACCATCAGGTATGCAACCCTTGGTGGATACAAGTAAGTTACATTGGATGCTCTCCAGTGAGTTAGCTAGTGAAGAGAGAGAAGAATACATCTCTATGCTGGGTAGCTTCACCACACTTTTCATTGATGGTTATGAAAAGATCATAGGCATCATAGTGATGCAGCACCGCATAAGATTCAAGGAAGGAAGTAAGCCTGTAGTGAAAAAGCTCAGAAGACTTGAGGTAGTTTAGCAAGAGGTGTTGCTCAAAGAGGTAAGGAATTTTCTATAGGCAGGTTTCATTTACCCCGTCGAGGACTCAAAGTGGGTCTCTTCAGTGGTGATCATGCCAAAGAAGAACGATGAGTGGAGAGTTTGTGTAGACTACAAACCTCTCAATGCAGCAACAAAGAGGGATCATTTTCCCCTCCCATTCCAAGACAGGATTCTCAACAAGGTAGTAGGTCATGAGAGCTACATAGTATGTGATGGCTACTCAAGCTACTTTCAGATAAGCATTGCAGAAGAAGACCAGAAAAAGACAACCTTCATAAGATGTTTTGTTTACAGGGTGATGCCTTTTGGCCTCGACAACGCTCCAGCCACATTCCAACGCTACGTAACTTTTGTCTTCCAGCCATACTTTGGTAAGTCAATACGAGTTTTCATAGATGATTTCTACATCTACAGATCTCGATCCCTCCATTTGAGCAAGGTCTATGATGGCCTGGACAGCTACAAACCTTGGGTGACTAGATTAACGTAGATAAGTGTCACATTAGTGAAATCAAGGTCACTCTTCTTGGCCATGTAATTTCAGCCAAAGGAATTGAGGTTGACCCAAGAAAGGTTCAAGTATTAGAGTCTTTGTCATAACCCACAACAACTAAGCGATTGGTCTCTTTCCTTCAGATGGTGAGGTATTTGAGCAGGTTCATTCACTTGCTCTCTCAAGTGGTTCTCCCTTTACAACAATTCACCCATAGAGATGTCTTCTTATGGAGTGAAGAAAATGAGCAACAATTTAGCGAAGTGAAACAGATCCTGGCTACACTTCCCACCATTGCACCCCCTAGATGGGACGAGCCATTTTATGTTAACCCCAGTGTAGAAAGTGATACACTTGGAGCTATACTAATCCAGAAGGACCCCCAAACCTCTTTTATGTGTCCTATCTACTTCTCTAGTCGTGTCATGACCCCATCAAAAAAAGGATTCACCGCGGTAGAGAACATGGTGCTTGCATTGATGTTTGCCACTACAAAGTTCTGCTCCTATCTATTGCCTAGGCCCTTTGTAATTTCAACAATGGAAGCAGTCTTTCCAGATGTCTCATCTAGAATATCTAAGTGGATTGTTAGATTACAAGAGTTAGATTACACTATGCAAGTGGAGAACTCCACCAGGGCTAGTTTAGCAAGTATTCTTACTCATCGTCACTATGAGAAGAAGCTAAAGGTCAACAAAGAAGGCAAAGAAGTGACACCAATGGTGAAAATTCTTAAGCTAGAAGGAGCTCACTCTTTTTTCTTTGATGGATCGTACAAAAGAACAGTGGACCAAGCTGCAGTTGGCATCATCATTTTTGATGAGAAAAAGGAAAAGGTATTCTCTATTGGGCAGGTGTTATTCTCTATTGGGCAGGTGCTATACTCCCACTCCAACAATGATGCAGAGTATTCTTGGAATAGAACAATGTGTTTTGCAAGGGGTTCAACATCTAAATGTGTTTGGTGATGCCATGCTCTTGATAAAGTAGATAAATGGCACTTGGATTTGTAAAAATCAGGTTTTGCTTGGCCAATTATGCCAAATTAAGGATCTTTTAAGAAAGTTTGAAGTAGTGCAGTTATTTCATATCCCTAGGGCACAAAATCAAGAAGCAGATGCTCTAGCCAAGGAAAGAATACAAGACGTTCCCATAGGAGCAATCAAACTAAATCTACCCCTCTTTCAGGGTAGTGATGCTATGCCTAAAAGCATCAGCTTCTTAGATACAGGAGAATGTCCTAAAGGGTACGCCAAGGGCCAGAAACAATGGCTTGTCCGAAAGGCAACAAGATACTGCAGCAAGGGCAAAGACTAGATCCTCAAGCGAGTGCCAATCTCTAGTGAAATCATGGAGGTAATCTCAAGTTTCCATGATGGTGTTTGCGGCGGCCACTTTGCTCTAGATATTACTAGTAGGAAGATTCTACAAGAAGGATTCTCTTGGCCTAGTTTGAACAAGAATGTGCATCATTGGTGTAAAACATGTAGAGCTTGTCAAGTATCTAGTGATCGAACACAAACCTATGAGCCACAGGCTCCTATCATCTCATATGGCCCGTTTGAGAAGTGGGGGATAGATGCAATTAATCCTTTACCAAGGGCCCAATCAGGTAAACTGTACATTCTAGTTGGTGTAGACTACATGACCCGATGGGCGGAAGCAGCAGTCACACACGCATTATAGCCCAAGAAGTGGAAAAGTTCATATTTGAGCACATCTATTGCCGCTTTGGCACACCTCTGGAGATAATATCTGATAGAGGGCCAGGTTCCAGAGGTGACTTGGTGGGAGAATGGATGAAAAAGCTAGGTATCATGCGCTGACACTCCACTCCATACTATCCATAGTGCAATGGCCTAGTAGAAAAGGTAAACGACATGATCTATAAGATCATCACAAACCAGGTGAATAACCACACAAGTGATTGGGATAAGCATCTCATGGACACTCTTTGGGCCTACCGCACGACATTTTGAACATCACTAGGTTTCACACCTTTCCATCTGGTATATGGAAAAGTGGCCATTCTACCCATCGGTGTACAAATAGCCAAGCTTGCGAGTCATGGCTAGTGAGTTACAGCATCCAATTGCCCATCTTCGCAACCACATCTTGGATCTAGAAAGGCTTCAGTTAGATAGAGAAGATGCAATCAACTACTATGCAACACAAGCAGAACGACGCCGACTCACATTCAATCAAGGGCTTAAGGAAAAGGGTCTGAAGAAAGGCATGTTAGTATTGAGATACAACAACAAATTCGACACTAAGAAAGATAAGAAGTTTCAGCCCATATGGGAAGGCCATTCATTGTCAAAAAGAAATACACCAATGGTAGCTACAAATTGATGGAAGCAGATGGTCGAATTCACAAGACCAGAGTCAAAGGATGCAGGCTCAAAAGGTACTTCTTACGGTTTGACCCAGAGTTCATGGTAGATATTCCAGAGGAGGGAGAGCCCTCCAACTCTACTACTAGAGAATTAGAAGCAGAGTTAAAGACATGAATGCCTCTAGCCAGAAGGGGAGGGCTAATGATGGCTGGCTTTGAGAAGCTACGATCGCGGGAACAAACCCCAAATTGGGTGTATTATTTGAGTAAAATACCAAAAAAAAAACATTTTTCCTTGCATGCTGCACCACCCCACCTCCCTCCTTGACAAGCACTCATAGAGGGGACTGCCAAGCATGGCACCCCTCCCTCCCTCTCCTCCATTATTCCCCCACTATCTCTCCATTATCGCAAGTAGCCAGCTCTCTCTCTCTCTCTCTCTCTCTCTCTCTCTCTCTCTCTCTCTCTCTCTCTCTCTCTCTCTCTCTCGCACGCGTTCCCCCACAAAAACTCCCTCACCCGCTCTCTCACATCATCCCACTCTCTCTCATTTTCAGCATAGTAAAATATCTCTCTCTCTCTCATTCCACACACACACACTCACGTATACATACACATACTCTCTCTCTCACACACACACACACACAATTACGCTACACACTCACAAGCACATATGCATGCAGACATGCACACATTCAAACAAGCACACGCACTCCCTCGTTCATCCCCCCACTTTTCTCTCTCATTTTCAGCATAGTAAAATCTCTCTCTCTCTCTCTCTCTCTCTCTCTCTCTCTCTCTCTCTCTCACACACACACACACACACACACACACACACACACACACACACTCGCTCACGTATACACACACACACATACATGTAAGGTACATGCTGGGGGATGCCACCTTTGAGGCATGGCGTGGAGAAGGTGCAACAGAAGAGGTGAACGAGAGAGAGAGAGAGAGAGAGAGAGAGAGAGAGAGAGAGAGAGAGAGAGAGAGAGAGAGAGAGAGAGAGATCAAAACTGCAAAACCAGAGAGCAAAAATCACGCTATTTTTGTTGATTGATAATGAAAGAACCTTACAATGTATATAAAGCAAAAGATTTCATGCACAACTGAACTTTAACTTTTACTTGTGACTGCATGGCTATAAAAGCCGTTTCCCATGGGTGTCGACAATCTGGGCTTGAAACCCAACAATCCCCTCCTCAAGCCCGAACTAGACAAACCCTCTCATGATACCTCAAGTTTTTGGTATACTCGGCAACCGTGAGTTTTAGGTTCTCTCACAACCAAGGATTTCTTGTGTATCCATAACCTGGTGCTATAATAGTAAGACCACCCCTTGAACAGATAGGGTGCAGGTCAAAAAATTAGCTACCAATAGATGGAGTTTTTGGTTCACTACCAAACCTTGGGTTTAAGGTGTACCCAGCAACCTCATGAGAAGCGGTAACAACAGGCTGAGATCTGACAAAATGGGAGGTCTTACCATTTATGGATGGCAGTGTCTATATCCCGTACAAATTTTGATATGATAAAAGCTGACAAGCATGACAATAACTGACAACAGATAATGTAAAAGAGGATTTGACTAAAAAGGAGAATTTTGTTGACAAAAGACAAACCATAAGTCTATGACACTTAACAAGAAAAATAGAATAAAATTTTGGACTGTGTATATGTCGAGTGTTCTGAGCAAACCGTTGAATGAGCTTTCCTTTCCTGCTGCATGAGCTTTGAATTTGAAGTTGTATATTGCATTTTTGAAGCGAACATCCATGCATGATAGCTGATGCTGTATATAAAACAACATAGCTCCAAATCTCCGCTTTTTCATGTGCCTCGAGCACAACTCATATGTAAATCGAGAAATTTCCGAAACAACCTTCAACACATCGCAAACTGAAATAGTTTGAAGAGATCTCTGCCAACTGAAGAGGCATGCTTTAAGAGGTGATGAAGACTCCTCGAGCTTTATGTGCACTAGCACTAAATTACATGCATGTATGAAGAGATTGTCCACGATCACCAGAGCCTGGAGGAGGAAGGGTTTATGGAGTCGTGGCTTCAAACCGGACAATTTAATCCACTAAATCTTGAGAATCACAGTTGTAAGGTAGGCTAAGATGCCAAACAGCATAGGCGTAGGGCTGTCGACTCAAAGGAGCATCGAGCTCGGCACCAGAGGGTGTGACTGTCCACTAGCTTAAAGGGTTAATTAGGTTGGTTTAATAAAAAAAAGTGGAAATAAAATCCTATTACGACTTTCTCCTGTAGACAAACACAGACTGTCGCAGGCCACAGAAGGCAGGCTAAATTTTTGCAGATGACGTCGCTGAAGTGTCGAAAGATCATCAAAATTCCAAGGCGCATCTGTTGATGCCATGTTCTCTTGCTTCGATGCAGGTCGAGAAGCTTGCTTTCTTCTCTGCAGGCAGTGGTTCCCACGAGGCTTCTTCAAGTCAAGCCGAGGCCGACGGGCAAGCTCTAATACCAGTTTTGTAAGGCACATGCTATGGGGGATGCCACCTTTGAGGCATGGCGTGGAGAAGGTGCAGCAGAAGAGGTGAATGATAGAGGAGAGAGAGAGAGAGAGAGAGAGAGAGAGAGAGAGAGAGAGAGAGAGAGAGAGACACTGCAAAACCAGAGAGCAAAAATCACGCTATTTTTGTTGATTGATAATGAAACAACCTTACAATGTATATAAAGCAAAAGCTTTCATGCACAACTGAACTTTAACTTTTACTTGTGACTGCATGGCTATAAAAGCCATTTCCCATGGGTGTCGACAATCTGGGCTTGAAACCCAACAATACACTCACACACAAACACTTACACACACACACACACACATTTATGCGGGGAATCCCAAAATCCGAGCAAATAAAATCGAGTAAACCATAAACCGAGCAAAACTTATATTTTTTAAAACACAAAATTGAGCAAACCATAAACTTTGCAAAACTTACAATGGCTTTTTATATCCTTGTGCCAAAAACCTTCCATCAACATTGAAAATAACCAAGAAGGTGTATCGCATCTACAAATCAAAATGGAGAGCGCAATAACTAAAATAATGCCGCACGAGAATATTCGAGGCTAAAGTTAATACCCATAAGCACATATCAACCAAAAAGCTACTTCTCAAAACCATTGCAAGGTCCACAAGCCTTCAAGGCTGCATCAACACCCGTGAACCTCCAAGTGCTTGGACTAACTCCAATTTTGTTAGAGCAGCCTGATGCACGAACTCATGAGCATGAGGGTCAAGGCCAAGTACTTGCAGAAATATGAAGTAAATGTGCTTACATGGCATATACACAAGGTGCTTGCTTTCTCGATTTTGAAAGTCCTCGCAAGTACATCTAGGAAAATCTGACATTGTCACAGAGTATGTCACTCCCTTTGCAATTGACCCCACAGTCTTAACATAGAAAACATGTGTTTCATTGCAAACCATAATGACCTCTCGCACCAACTCTGCTGCCATGGTTCTACCCACTTCAATCTTGCCATGAAACTCCTTTGTTAATCGTGACCTCCATTTCACCTGATGTCACTACTGCTTGCAAAACAAAACCATTGGCTTGCAATTGCATTACCTCTTGAGGTTGCAAATTTGTGCCCTCTGCAACCACCCAAACACCGGGAGCTGGACCTGGCGGCCCTTCAACTATGCTGTGAACCTTCCAGGTGTGCATGTTATTGGAGTTACAAAACCAAATGAACCCTTCCACAAGGCCTCCCTGTTGTGAACCCGATGAAGGATATTTTCTGCGACCCCAAAAACAAGGAGCTGGCACCCATATTTTTGGCATCCATTGAACAATCATTAATGAACCGCCCACATCGGTCTCCATCTTTTGACACCACACCAAAACAAGTCATCTTTCGCCCAGGTGCTGTTCTACGTATTGCCCAAACTGACTTTGCTACGCTTACTTCGGGATATGGGACATCCATTGGAGTTTGTTTTTTGTGTTGAAGCCCACCAATTGAATTTGTCATTGTAACATACTCTGGCCTGTGGCTATCCTCCTCCAAGACAATATTTGCATCAGCAAAAATTGGCCTCTTTTTTCTAATACTCTTTTCTTGGAGTATATTTCTATTCATTTCAGGACTATTGACACCCATTTCATGCATTGAAGAATGTGTGAGGTCAACTAGTTTCTTTCCTGCTGCCACTGAAGCAAATGAAGGTTGGTTCATGAAGCGATCTACCAAATCTTTAATGCCGGGACTGGTGGAGCTGCCAACACCTTTCAAATAGGCATTATATTTCACACTTTGAAGCACCGCTAAAGCCATATCTGCACATGCTGCCTCATACAAACTTATGTGATCCTTATAACCAACAAAGGCACGCATACTAGCATGTTTTGACTCAGACAAGTTTGTATTAGGGACAAATATTCCTGCAGCATCTTGTGATACAAATCTTTCTCCCCAATGAGGCACTCGTACATCCCACCAAGCCAGCCATGTCTCCAATGAAGCAATCTCCCCTTCAATGGCCATTCCTGTTTTCCAAAATCTTCTAAGCTCTCCCTTACAATGCTCAGCAGCATTCTCTGTAGGTGCAGTTCTCCACTTGCGGCACAAAATCTTGTGCTCCTCTTGAAATGCGAAACGGATGCACTTGCTAGTATGTCGAACCATACTTTGCTCCCAATGAAACAAACATGATCTCTCTTTGTTTGGAATAGACCTCTTTGCTCCTCCAAAAAAAATAGTACGCACAGCAATCCAATTGGCACTTGCTTCATCTGCCATAAATCCCCTAAACTCTGGCTTATCAAAACCCTGTTCCTTAACCACATTGTTCAACATCTTCCAAAATTCAATCTGAGCATGTTTATTTTCCACGCTAAACTCAGCAGTTGCAATGGTGAGCAGCTCTCGTACGTAAGGGTCATAGACATGCGCTGACATAGTCGGCCATCCTTGTACACGGTGAACATGATCAAAGTGCACCCACATTTTCTCTAAATTACCTCCAGGGTGCATCCGATTCACCAAATCAACTCCACTGCCCGGTCCCTTAATTGACATTTTAAATACATGAGGTTGTACCTTATCACCCAATTGGCCTGGGAAAAGGATACTATGGATGAAAGGATACCTGCACTTGCTTGTCAAGTCAAGCACTGCCTCAAGACCCTTTGAAGTGATATTCTTTGATCTTTTTGCAGACTCCAAACTTCGTTCCACTCTCCTTTTATTTGACAGGGGAGTCATACTGTCAAGGAATTCAGCAAATTCCAGATCTTCAATCATAGCACTTGCAGTTGAACCTGCTCCAGTAAGCTTTTCCATGATAAGGTCATGAGTGGTGGCCCGCTCCAATTGTTTCGCAGTCACCAAAGGGTCCCGACTTGCACGATCAAGCAACATTTCATCTATGTGACTTTCAACCATCCGACTCCTCCCTTTTGCACATGGATGATTATGTTCTCCAAGATGCAAAGCACACCTAGTACAATTATGCTTATCTCTAGGCAAACAATAGTAAATAACTGCAGGACATGTAGAAACACATTCTGGAATTTTTCCACAATGAGTGCATACTAGTGTGCCATACTGAGAAGAGATCAATCCTTTAGGACTAGATTTAACAAGCCGGCCTCTCCATTGAGACTCATTGAACATATTTGAGCGCAAATAAAATGGACAATCAATGTTGATGCAGCGCAAATGCCCAGAACATCTACTAAATCTGACAACGCCATTAAAACTATCACTGCTACAAGTGACATACTCCGTCCACATGTGACTATCATGTCTTTGCTCCATACCACTCATACCTGAAGAATTACCAGCTGGCGGTAATTCAAAAGCAATATACCCATCATAATGAGTTGGGAGCTCATCAATACAGACCACTTTCTTGGCTTGATGGAGGGCAATATATAAATTGCTTTGCAATGGAATGCACTTAATCATGTCAATCACACTTGCGTTGATCTCTGAGAGAGGTACTTTCTTGTCTTTCTTGTCTTGAGAAACTCTGCCAATGCCTGCATCAATCTGATCCTCACTTCTCATATCCACCTTGTAGAACTGGTGCTGCTCATGATCAAGCATAAAATTTTGTTCACCATATGATGATATAGTAGCTTCTACCTTGACTTGCGGTCCAGATAATGTTAATGGACGAAGACAAAAATTAGCATCAGGAAGCTCAAAATGTTCTTGCAAAGAAGCAACTGTCAAAGAATAAATTCTGGTATCAAACATAAGCACTAACTTCTGTCCACGCCCTGGACCAAAAACTGTAATGCATCTCCCCATGTGTTAATAGTGTGCTGAGCAGAAGGTTGCCAATATTAGAAAGCAGTGGCATGGTTTTAATTGATACAATGGGTCCCTCTTAAAATAGACTAATGTGCTTAAAATCCTATTCATAACCGTAAGCCGCCAAGAGGATTGCATGTTCGTGTTCCCAAGAACAACAATCATAGCTTTATAAAATATATTATATTAAAAATAATTCACTTTGAGTTTTAAGATTTTCAGTGAATCGTGCATAGTAATGACAAGCGAATTTCACCTACCCTTGTCAGTATCCCATGCACAAACCCCAAATACCCTCTCCAACCAAATTTTAGAATGTTTGCACAATGTTGAGCTACGGGCATGGTCACGCGAGGCTTAGTCAAAACCAAGGCCTGGCAGTCTCTGACAAGAGCTCAGATATGGTCGGCACAAATAACCGAAAACTAAGCCTCGTGTGACCATAGACTAATGGCCATTCCCTTTTGGGGTGGCAGATTGGTTGTTGCATCTAGTGCTAAAACCCGCACGTTGTTGGTCAGGGAAGATTGACCGCCCATTGTCATGTCCATGCCGAAAACAGCGCCACTACTAATGAAAAGCTACCAAGTTAATAAAATAAAAAAATCTTGTGAAGCTATCTTTATGAAAAGAGGGCAATTGAGCTAAGTTATGAAAAGCTACCAAGTTAATAAAATAAAAAAAGCTTATTCGTTAGTTTGTGAAGCTACCTTGAAGCTTTCCTTAACCTTAAGGCTATCTTAAAGATTTTCTTAACCTTGAAGCTTTTTATAACGCACAAAGGCTTTTCATAACATTGTGCTCTCTTGAAGCTTTTTTTAACCTTAAAGGCTATTCATAAAGGCTTTATAGCCTGCGTTTTTTCAGTAGCCTATTCATAAAGGCTGTACATGTAAAAACCTATTCATAAAGACTTTAGAGCCTGTCTTCGGTTACCTGTTGCATCCACGCCTGCAATTTTCCATGCCACTAGCATTGACAGCTTGCGCTAATCTCATGGACACCTTACGCTTCAGCCTCAGAGACCTTGTCTCTTGCGTCTCTTGCGCTACTTCCCTCTGAGGAAATCCTTCTCTGCAGCAAGAGTAAATCTCCTTCAAATCTTGCTCTGCAATCCTTCTGCGCAGCATTCATTCTCCTTCAAATCTTGCCTTGAAGACTCAATCTCTGCAGCATGCCTTAATCGCTAAGGAAACCCTAAACGCCAAGCTCGGAGTTCGAATACAAATCGCCATGGGGAGAAGAGAGTCTTCCTCGGCTCGAAAGCCTCCTGCCAGGTACCTTTGTAAACTACCTGTAGCCATCCACACTGGCGTGGATGGCTACAAGTAGTTTTTTTTTTCAATGTTTAAGATTAAGTTTTGTAAGGCTACTAGTTTAAATTTTAAAATTTTGACCCTTTTAAAGAATACAGAAAGCTTTTGTATAGCTTTCTGTGGATTACAGAAGAGTAAACTAAACTACAGCAGAGAAAGATTCTTAGCCTAAACTCTTGGATTTACCTATCGATAAGCTCTCTCTGGACATTTGCAGAGTTGAATAGCTTCTCCAAGAACTGTCTGTAGCCATCCACGCCGATGTGGATGGCTAGAAGGAGTTTCTTGGGACAATTTTTGTGATTTATGGTGTCTCATAGCCTCTATTAGAACTGTCTGTAGCCATCCACGCCGGCGTGGATGGCAACAAGAAATTTTTGAATATGAGAATTTTCATCTATAGATAAGCTTTCTATAGAAATTTTCAGAGTTTCATAGCTTCTGTTATAATTGTTTGTAGCCATCCACGCCGGCGTGGATGGCTAGAAGGAATTTTTGAGTTTGTGAATTTTTATATAAATAAACTCTCTCTGGATATTTGCACAGTTACCTAGCTTCTGTTAGAACTGTCTGTAGCCATCCACGCCGACGTGGATGGCTAAAAGGAGTTTCTTGGGACAATTTTTTTTTGCAGGGATTCATTCTTAGAAAGCTCCCTCAAGCCATCCATGCCGACATGGATGGTTAGAAGGAATTTCTCAAGCTGAAATTTTATAGTTGGGCATGCCTTTTTTAAATATGTTAGCTCCCTCTTGTGATCAACGCCGACTTGGATGCTTTGATGGATGATCAATAAATAAATTTTTTGATGTTTTTAATTGCCTCTAGGCATCCGCGTCGGCATGGACTCCTAGAGGCAGTTTCAATGAAGTAAATAAAGTGGTTTTTGTTGTGTTTTGCAAGTCCTTCAATACGTGGACGAGGTCATAGAGGGAGACGACTCTCTTCAACTCAAGCTTCCAGTATCTTAGAGAGCAGTGATCAAATAAGTGCACTATCTGTCACAGATATGACATAAGGTTTGGAGACACAGGAAGAGGAGATGCAAAGTCAAGATTTGGGGCTTGGCTCCATAAATGAAGTTGATGAATCTCTTGCCCCACAAGAGGCATGTTTACAAATAGTGCCTTATGTCGTAAGAGATGAAGTAGCAGTAGATACAGAGACAGGGGATGAACACAAGCTTTACATGCATAGAGGACAAGATATTCTTCAATGTACTCACATGTTTAGCTATTTTGATTGTCCACCAATTCCTTTATGTCGATTGATCCCCTATGCAAGGGTGAGAGGCTTAAGAGATGATGTTAGTGTATTGAAATCTGGTTTTGCAAAGGAGGGCTACATGCAAGAAAAATGAGCTTTTATTGTTTCAATTTGGAATTGCAAGAAGGAGGAAGCTTATGTTACAGGTATTTCATTTCTCTACTTTGATCTTTCCTACTGTGTTTTTTGTCGTTCTCATAAATAGTAGTTGAGTATGCTTTTTTGTCTATGCTTATCTATTTTGCAGAGGACCTTATTACTTCATGGGACCCAATATGGGTTGATATACATAAAGAGTTTGAAATTGAGCTTTCTAAAAGACCAAATCTTCAAGTTCTCTCTAATAAAATGTTCTATGTTTGGGAGGGTAATCATAGAACGGTAGCTTGGACGGCTGCTATTAAAGAGAGATTCTCCACTGATCGAGAAAAGCATTGTAGTGTGCTTTGTACAGTTATTGATCCTACATGAGTGCCAGAGATAGCTCTTCTTAGTAGCTTGCAAAGAATGAATTTGTAAGTTTTATGACCTTCTATATATTTTAGCACAAATGTATATGTTATGTTTCTGACTTTGTATGTATTGTATATGAACTTGGAATAGCATGAACACACATGCTCTTGTGGTCACCCATGTTAGGGATGAGCTTGTCAACTGCTCCCACATTTGTGCAGCAGATCATGAAGCTTATGTAACGGGGCTTCCAGAAAAAGATCAAAAGTTGATTGCTGCAGTCCGTAAGAAATACTCAAAGGGTGTGGAGCCTTGGTATCCACTTACTCGTCGATACTTGGGAAAGATCTTATACGATGTAAGTGTTGATGGGGGCTTTTCACAAGCCAAGCTCCCATACCCCTCTTCTCTTGTCCCCACCCCATGAAAACCCCCTCTTAGGGACGGAGTGATAAAAAGCATTGGAAAAAAGTAAGAAAAAAATAAAGTATGATTATGTAAATATATAAGAAAGGTAAAATAGGCCACCTCATGCCTGCGGGGTAGCCCATCCCCACCTTGCCTCCTTTTTCTTCACTGTTGCCCCGCCGTGTGTCCCTTTTCCTCTCCTCCACTCAAAAGGTCAACCCCCTCTCTCTTCCCCTTTTCCTTTCTCCTTTCTCTCTCCCCTCAAGCTACCCCACCTCTCACCAATAATGCATTATAACTCACCAATAATGCACCCTAACTCACATGCAACTTACCCTATCTTCCAAAATAGTATACCCCACCCCCTCCTTCTCTCTCCTATCATATCCCATGACCCAAATACCCCCCCCTCTCTCTAAAGGGCGCCATGTCTCTTGTCTTGTAGCTAAATAACCTCCCCCACACTCACACACACTCAGTTTCACTAAAAAAGGTGTCCACAGACCCATCCCCACCCGGTGGTTACCTGATTTTTCTTGTGTTCACACACATCTGCACATAGATTCACCTCTGAACACACTCCCCTCTCTCCCCTCTTGTAATTACTTTATTCTCCATGTCACCTCTCACTTTTTTTCATCAACCCATCTCTCTCTCTTAGTCTCTCTCTCATGAGACTGCTGTTCTGGCACATATACACACAGCCAGACAAGTGGGGCCCATAGTCACATGGCCTATGTAGATAATGATTTCTTCATTTCTAAATTCTAGAATTTCTCCCCCCTCCTCCCCTATATAAAGAGGGGTCACCATCACACTAAGGACACAACATCACCAAAGAACACACTATGCACTGTGTGTGCCTAGTGCACACACACACACACACACACCATCACCATCACCGCAATCACCATGCTTGTCTTGAGCATGACCTCTACACCCTTGGCTATGGAAGATGAAGGGCAACTAAATGAAGGATGATGGCCATAATCCTCGTGCGAGTGTTCGCCATCAACTCCCACCTATCCGCCATGTGCTCTACCACTCTCTCCCTTCTCATTCCCCTACCCTATGCTCCCATTTCATCGCCTAATTCTCTAAATAAAGCTTGAGGTTTTGTGAGTATGTTTTCTTGCAATGTTTTGCCCATGTGAGGTGTGCGGAATCGCCACCTAGTCTTGTGTTTTGGAGTGAGGTTGTGTATGTGTGAAGGGTGTGCGGATTCGCCATCCTTTTGTGATGCCTAAGTACTAAGCCGCTATACCCCCTCCCTCACTCTCTCTCTCTCTCTCTCTCTCTCTCTCTCTCTCTCTCTCTCTCTCTCTCTCACTTGATCTCATTCCCTTTCCTTTTCATCATTACTCCCAAGCATCCATCTCTCTTGGATGAAAACTTTGTTATGGTGGTGTGTTGTTTGCGTCCTAGCCGTTGAAGCTAGGTGGTGCCCCCTGTTTGCTTTACCATGACAGGCTCGAGGCGCGCCATTCGGTCCCCGGTGTTTTAGAGGCCATCGGGGTTCGGGGTTTGCTTTGCTCCCGTCATTTGGTGCCCCCACTGAGGATGTTTTCATGAAACCTTTCAGTTTACAAGACTGAAACCCTTAAACTATTGTGAATGGATGAATGGCTAGCAGGATTTGCTAATTGGACGACAGAAGAAGAAGAGCTCCAAGCACAACTAGAAGAACTCCGCATCTCCATCGAAGCTCGAGTGCCAGGCGTAACGGTAATCGATTTGTAGTGGGAGAGTCAACCAACACGCCAAACCCAGTGGATATACATAGGCCAAGTGCCAAGAAGAAGAAGGAGAAGGTCGAAACCATGTCCGCAACCTACAACCAACCCACAACAACAAAATGGAAGTAGCTCTACACAATAGAGAATCAACACTATTCTACTTTGAGAATCGGGTAACTCAAGTCACCGAGGTAATTATCACAGTCAGTTTTCAAGTCGCACCTGATGCTGCAGCACAGATAACGGAAGCATTGGCTCACACTCTCACTAGAGAAACTAGGGATCTACTGAGTTTGTTTCAGGAAAGAACACCACCCTCTCCCACAAGCTTGGACAGTGACTAAGCACCTCTAAGCTTCACATGAATCAGCACAACCTACCTCAAGACAGATCACACATACCAACATGTGTACGCTCAATCAAGGTAATACTGGATTTGAAGGCTCACTACCAGCACGTCATTGACACCATGCCGGGTGGGGAGCGGTTTTTGGAGGTTCTGGCATCAGATCAACCATTTGTCTTACCTTTGGTACAAGGCAATGTACCGTTTGAAGTTTTAATCTATGTCCTAGTATAAGAGAGTATACACGCCTCCTTGTAAAGAAGAAAAAAACTTTTGCAAGTTAAGCAGTGTGTCTTTCTAGCTCTCTCTCAGTAATCATGGCAAGTGTAGCATTTCCAACATTTAAAGGAAAGAAGGGGGAGGATTTGGTAACAGACTTCCTAGATGACTTTGAAGTAGCATGTGTAGTGAGCAACAAAGATACGGATGAATCCCGGGTTAGAATCTTTAAGCATCTTATGAAGCTAGAAGCTAGATCATGGTACAATGCACTTCCACAAGCAACCAAGGATGACTGGGAACCCTTAAAAACCGCTTTTAAGAGGCGCTTTGGGGGAGGTACCACTTCAGAAAAGTTGTGGGACAAGTTGAGAGACTTGAAGCAGGAGGGTCTTTTAGAATATGCCACCTATGAGTCCAAATTTGTGGATTTGTGGGAACGGTGGGTTGAGTCACTGGCTAGGGGGGAAGCTACACCCAATTTCCTAAAAAAAGATCGGTTCACGCATGGCTTATGACCGCTTCTCAAGGAGAAGGTGAAAGGTAGATTCCCGGCTACGTACGAGTTAGCCGTTGAGATTGCTCGCCTTAAAGACAAGAAGCTGCGAATGAAAGACAAAGAAACCGAGTCAATAGAATCAGGAACATCGCGTCGACCAGCAACTACGACAACCACCATTCCATCACCACCACCGGCTCTTGGGGTAAGAGATGACCAACAAGATATGTTGGCCCATATTACTGACCAACTGCAGAATTTGTCTGTCCACTTAATACAACAAGGGAGGAGTCAAGAAAGAGATCAAGACCCTAGAAGATCACGACGACAAAACAAGGAGTATCATTGCTACAACTGCGGAGAAGACGGTCACGGTATGTACTACTGTCCCAAACCACGACAAAACTATAATAGAGGAGGTAGGAGGAACCAATTGTCACCCCCTAGAGAAAGAACACCCCCACCCCGAGCACCACCCCCACCAACACAAATTCTACGTCCACCCCAGACACCACTACAAGTATCCATCCCACCTCTTCCACCAGCCCCACCACCTGATCGCCCTGTAAACATCATAAGGCTAGAAGAGAAAGGAAAAGCCATAGTAGTGGATCCACCCAGAGCAAAGGAGAGGGACAAGGGTAAGGAGAAGGTAACCTTTTTAGAACCACTTGAATCCATGACTTTGAAAAGAGCTAGGAGGGAGAAAGCTACACAATCAGATGATGAGAGAAGCATGAGAGGAGAAACTAGCAAGAGGCCATCCAGGCCACGACGGAAATTGGGCATCACCGACTTCCAGCTAGGGGAAAGTTCTAAGCCCTATGATCTAACATTGGATGTGGCAGAGCAAGGACCGAAGATTACATGGCCACAGCTGCTACATCTTGCACCAAAAGTAAGGCAACAATGGTCTAAAATGGTAAGTACAAGACGCTCCAAAACAAAGGTAGCCGGAGCAATTTCGGGATGCAACATGGATGACATCCTTCCAATTGTCGACGTAAACATAAAAGGAAAGAGGGTTGGAAACACCTACATTGATGGAGGTGCACAAATCTGTGTAATGAGCGAAGCTATGATGCTTCGATTAGGGCTCGAGGTTGATAGGCCTTCTCCATGCAAGGCAAAGATGGCAAACAACGCAAAAGTAAAGTGTGTGGGTGTGGTAAGTGCCGTGAAAATCAAAGCTTTCAACACTGAGGTAGAGGTAGATGTTTTTGTAATGCCTACTAAGGGGGAGGGCTATCCACTAATTTTGGGAAGGCCATGGTTGATGGCCATGAAGGCAAAACAGGACTGGGGTACTGGCCTTCTACGCATGACCGGTAAGAAAGGGGAGACAATCTACTACGACATGAGGATTGGAAAGCAGAAGCAAATGAATTTGGAAACATCGGCAAATGAAACCACTAGCGAATCTTCCAGTTCTGAGGAGGAGACCACATCCACCGACGAAAGTGACAGTTCCATTGATGTGATGGGTATCATTATGAAGGATCCACAAAGGGTAAGCACAACTGGTGATCCATCACCAAAAGGGCAACCCAATGAAGAGGAGAGCAAATCACCTAGCCTAGGAGGAAGTAGGTTGAAGGGTATTTTGTCTACGGAATTAACACTTGAGGAGAAAGATAGTTTTTTGCAAATGTTGATGGGATTTCCTAACCTGTTCATTGACAACTATGAAAGAATCACAGGCATTACAGTGGTGGAACATCATATTAAGCTGAAGGAAGGGGTAAAACCAGTTGTGCAAAAGCTACGACGACTGGGGGTCATACAAGAAAAGGCACTCTTGGCCGAGGTAAGGAAACTGCTGGAGGCGGGATTCATCTATCCTGTAGAAAACTCAGAATGGGTGTCACCCGTAGTGGTGACACCTAAAAAGAATGGTAAGTGAAGGGTCTGTGTTGACTACAAACCACTAAATGTAGCTACAAAGAGAGACCACTTTCCTCTCCCTTTCTTGGATGAAATTCTGAATGAAGTAGCGGGTTTTGAATGCTATACCGTCTGTGATGGTTATTCTGGATACTTTCAAATACGCATAGCCTTGGAAGATCAGCTAAAAACCACTTTTATCACGCCATGGGGTTGTTTTGCATACAGGGTTATGCCATTTGGTCTCACAAATGCACCTGCCACATTCCAGAGATATGTCACATATGTTTTTCAACCGTTCTTTGGAACATCCATAAGAGAGTTCATTGATGATTTTTGTATATATAGCTCCCGTATTTCACATTTAGAAAAGGTAACTGAAGGTTTGGCCAGGTTGCAGAGCCCAGGTGGGCAATTAAATGTGGATAAATGCCACATTGGGGAGAGTAAAGTCATTCTACTAGGCCATGAAATTTCAGCAAAAGGTATCAACGCCGACCCAAGTAAGGTGTCCGCACTCATAGCCCTACCTTCACCAACGACCGCACGTCAACTGGTCTCTTTTCTACAGAAGGTGAGGTACTTAAGTAGATTCATACATCTACTATCACAACTTGTTCTACCACTGCAACAACTCACTCAAAGATCAACTTTCACTTGGGACGAGGAAAGCGAACATCACTACAACAAGGTAAAGGAGGTCTTAGCCACTCTGCCAACTATCTCACCACCTAAGTGGGATGAAAAATTCTATGTCACCTCAAGTGTTGGTGATGACTCATTGGGGGCTGTGCTACTCCAAAAGGATACAACGACATCTTTCATGAGGCCAATCTACTTCTCTAGTCGAATGATGACAGCAGGAGAGAAAGGTTTCACCCATGTGGAACACTTAGTCCTAGCTCTTAGATTTGCAACTACAAAGTTTAGGTCATATTTGCTGCCTAAGCAATTTGTGATTCTAACTACGGATGAAATATTTCCCTATGTTGTACAACACATGGATGTGTCTGCTAGAATTACTAAAGGGCTAGTTCGTCTGCAAGAGTTTGACTACACGGTACAGGTAGAAATCACGACAAGGGCAATTTTGGGGGGACTCATGACCTACAAACTCTTTGAAAGGAAGGAGAAGCAATCTAAGGAAGGAGAAGTCCGATTACCTCCAGTACCACCGATGGCAGAAGGAGCATACTCTCTCTACTTTGATGGAGCCTACAAGCGAGCGTCCGACAAAGCAGCTGCAAGCATAGTGGTCTTTGATGACAAAGGGACAAAGGTATTTTCGTTGGGCCAATTGTTAGATTCACATTCTAACAATGAAGCTGAGTATGCAGCACTAACCAAGGGTCTACAATGGTGCGTCTCGCAAGGTGTACAACGCCTTAATGTATTTGGGGATGCTCTACTTCTGGTAAGGCAAGTAAATGGAGCATGGACATGCAAGAATCCTAGTTTAAGGACTCACTTAAATGGTGTAAAAACCTTGTTGGGTAAGTTTGAAGAAGTTCAAATACACCATATCCCAAGGGCTCAAAACCAAGAAGCAAATGCCCTAGCAAGTGAAAGACTACAGGAAGTGGTGGTTGGAGCAATAAAACTAAAGCTCCCTCTATTTCAAGGCAGTGATGCCTTGCCTGACATCATGCATTTTTTGGAAACAGGGGAATGCCCATCAGATTTAACAAAGGGACAGAAGCAATGGCTGACGCGGAAGGCCACAAGGTATCGACTCATCAATCATGGTTTGTATTGTAAGGGTAAGGACCAAATACTCAGGAAGGTCCCTCTCTCTCACGAAATCACGGGAGTAATTGCTAGCTGTCACGACGGGGTTTGTGGTGGTCACTTTGCCCTAGACATAACAAGTAGGAAAATCTTGCAGGCAGGCTTCATATGGCCTAGCCTCAACCGTGATGTACACCATTGGTGCAAAACGTGTAAGTTGTGTCAAAAGGCCGGCACTAGGTCACTTATGCCTGAACCACAGACACCTATTCTCTCATATGGCCCATTTGAAAAATGGGGTATCGATGCCATTGGGCCATTACCTAGGGCCAGCTCAGGAAAATTCTACATTATCATGGGGGTCGACTACATGACTAGATGGGCAGAGGCTACAACCACCACTAGAATCACAGCGGTAGAGGTAGCTAAATTTATCTACGAGCACATATGCTGTAGGTTTGGCACACCTTTAGAGATCATCTCTGATAGAGGGCCAGGTTTCAGAGCAGACTTGGTAGGAGAATTAATGCAGAAACTGGGCATTACAAGGAGGCACTCTTCACCATATTACCCTCAATGTAATGGCTTAGTTAAAAAGGTAAATGGAATGGTTTCTAAAATTATTACCAAGCAGGTAAACAATCATCGTGGAGACTGGGATAAGTATCTACTACCAACTTTATGGGCCTACAGAACTTCATTTCGTACATCCTTGGGATTCACACCGTATCATCTAGTATTTGGTAAGGAAGAAATCTTGCCCATTGAAGTGCAACTACAAAGTCTCAGAGTAATGGCAAGCCAGCTTCAACAGCCCAACATGCATTTGAGAGATCACATCATCAACTTGGAAAGACTGCAGCTTGACAGAGAAGAAGCAATAAATTATTATGCAGCACAAGCAGAGCATAGACGGCTTAGCTTTAACGAGCATCTCCGGAAAAAAGAATTGAAGAAAGGAATGTTGGTGCTCCGCTACGAC
This sequence comes from Adiantum capillus-veneris, assembly GCF_014529385.1. Lineage (NCBI taxonomy): Eukaryota > Viridiplantae > Streptophyta > Polypodiopsida > Polypodiales > Pteridaceae > Adiantum > Adiantum capillus-veneris. The sequence goes on from NC_140952.1 coordinate 139,394,900, forward strand.
AATCGCTTCGACATGCGCAAGGATAAGAAACTCCTGCTTCGATGGGAAGGCCCTTTCATCATCAGGAAAAAGTATGCCAATGGAAGCTACCAGCTTATGGAGGCTGATGGAAAACTTCATAAAACCAGGGTAAATGGTTGGCGACTTAAACCTTATTTTCTTCGATTTGACCAGGCTCCACCAATTGACATTCCAGATGAAAACACACCATCAACCACCACCTCCGACGATAATGATCAAACAGATGAGCTAGAGACATGAATGCCTCTAGCCAAAAGGGGAGGGCTAATGATGGGGGCTTTTCACAAGCCAAGCTCCCATACCCCTCTTCTCTCATCCCCACCCCATGAAAACCCCCTCTTAGGGAGGAAGTCATAAAAAGCATTGGAAAAAAGTAAGAAAAAAATAAAGTATGATTATGTAAATATATAAGAAAGGTAAAATAGGCCACCTCATGCCTGCGGGGTAGCCCATCCCCACCTTGCCTCCTTTTTCTTCACTGTTGCCCCGCCGTGTGTCCCTTTTCCTCTCCTCCACTCAAAAGGTCAACCCCCTCTCTCTTCCCCTTTTCCTTTCTCCTTTCTCTCTCCCCTCAAGCTACCCCACCTCTCACCAATAATGCATTATAACTCACCAATAATGCACCCTAACTCAAATGCAACTTACCCTATCTTCCAAAACAGTATACCCCACCCCCTCCTTCTCTCTCCTATCATATCCCATGACCCAAATACCCCCTCCCCCCCCCCCTCTCTCTAAAGGGCGCCATGTCTCTTGTCTTGTAGCTAAATAACCTCCCCCACACTCACACACACTCAGTTTCACTGAAAAAGGTGCCCACAGACCCATCCCCACCCGGTGGTTACCTGATTTTTCTTGTGTTCACACACATCTGCACACAGATTCACCTCTGAACACACTCCCCTCTCTCCCCTCTTGTAATTACTTTATTCTCCATGTCACCTCTCACTTTTTTTCATCAACCCATCTCTCTCTCTTAGTCTCTCTCTCATGAGACTGCTGTTCTGGCACATATACACACAGCCAGACAAGTGGGGCCCATAGTCACATGGCCTATGTAGATAATGATTTCTTCATTTCTAAATTCTAGAATTTCTCCCCCCTCCTCCCCTATATAAAGAGGGGTCACCATCACACTAAGGACACAACATCACCAAAGAACACACTATGCACTGTGTGTGCCTAGTGCACACACACACACCCACACCATCACCATCACCGCAATCACCATGCTTGTCTTGAGCATGACCTCTACACCCTTGACTATGGAAGATGAAGGGCAACTAAATGAAGGATTATGGCCATAATCCTCGTGCGAGTGTTCGCCATCAACTCCCACCTATCCGCCATGTGCTCTACCACTCTCTCCCTTCTCATTCCCCTACCCTATGCTCCCCATTTCATCGCCTAATTCTCTAAATAAAGCTTGAGGTTTTGTGAGTATGTTTTCTTGCAATGTTTTGCCCATGTGAGGTGTGCGGAATCGCCACCTAGTCTTGTGTTTTGGAGTGAGGTTGTGTATGTGTGAAGGGTGTGCGGATTCGCCATCCTTTTGTGATGCCTAAGTACTAAGCCGATATACCCCCTCCCTCACTCTCTCTCTCTCTCTCTCTCACTTGATCTCATTCCCTTTCCTTTTCATCATTACTCCCAAGCATCCATCTCTCTTGGATGAAAACTTTGTTATGGTGGTGTGTTGTTTGCGTCCTACCACTGAAGCTAGGTGGTGCCCCCTGTTTGCTTTACCATGACAGGCTCGAGGCGCACCATTCGGTCCACGGTGTTTTAGAGGCCATCAGGGTTCGGGGTTCGCTTTGCTCCCGTCAGTGTCTCTGGATTGCTTTTCAAGAAAGATCTCGTGTTTGGTATTTTTGAAAATTATGTGTTTTCAATTGTGTGTTGAAGGATAAAATATCCAAGTAATTGAGCCAAAGAGTATGTGTTTGTTTTTTTGCAAATTATTTATTTTTAAGTATGTGTTGAAGGTTCAAATGTCCAAGGAATTGAGCCAAAGAATAGAGCAAGCTAGGCAGACAATGACAAATGAAGAACTTATAAAAGAGGAGGAGAAGATATTGAATGATTTAGCACTAAAATATGGAGAGCGCGTTGGAAAGGTGGTTGAATTATTTCTGAACTTAGGTTTTTTGCACATAGTGTAATAGCTGTTCAAACTTGGTTTTTTATTCGTTGCTCAAATACTGTAGTTGCTGAATATTGTTGATCCGAATCTTGGACCGGATTGGATGGTTCGAGTTCTTGCACTCAAGTGGGGTCCTGATAGTTGGGCTACGCTTGAGAAACTAAACTTGATTGCTATGCATGATGCTCCTGTCTTGAGCAAACTGTTATGGGTTTCCTTGCTTGAAGCAGACAAGATTACTAGAGCATCTTATGGTTTAAAGAAAGGAGATCATGTGTATCGCATGTAAGTAAATTTTCTATTGACATTTAAGAATCTTCGATGTAGGATTGCTAGTTTTTTGTGATTGTTTTAGATTTTTCTTGTCTTCCTTGTTATGTAGTTGGATTCGTAGAGGGCCTTCTACAAAGGATTTTTGATAGGGCCACAAAGTTTGTGGAGGACTTAACCAACATTGTTGGTGGTATTTTGTTGCCTCATGATTGCTCTCTTGCCTCTTACTTTGAGCAGCTCAAGTTTGAAGCACGACCCTATCTTTTTCCTTTGGAAACCTCTCTTGAAGCTAAGAAAAAAGATGTTGATAAGCAAGCTATGAAGAAAGTGGACACAGTACGCATGGCATCTCAAAGGCTAGCCTATAGGTCAAGCTCATCATACTTGTATTTCAAGCTTTGCATAATTACAAAGTTTATAGTGATGTTATTTTGCTTCATTGTTTTAGATTTCTATTATCCTTGGTTGGAAAAGGCTTTCTTCCAGGGATTCCATTCTTAGCTAAGCAGTGGGAACAACTATCTACTGGGGAAGAATGCATGTACTCCCCTTCCATACATAAGCTCACTACTTGGGAGATGGAGACATGTCCATGGTGGATAGACATGGCTTATGGGCATGTATTGGCGAGAGAGAGAGAGAGAGAGAGAGCTTCACGATACTATGAGAGTTGGTGGCACATCCATCGATGTGACTCTACCTCCTAGAGTGAATGAGGTGATATCAGGTAAATGGTTACTCAAAACAGTCTCAAACATAATTTGTTGAAGAGCTTTAAACTCTCTTTTTCCTTAACTTATTTGTTTTACATATTGGTGATATTGTGTTTTTTTGCTTTTTTCTAAGCTACAAATACTTCTCACAAGGGAAAGGAGGTGATTGTTGAGACTAGGGTGGATGAAAACATGGAGCAAGAGCATGGTGAGCTATCGCTTACGATGCAGTCGTTTGTATGTTCATTTATTGGAGTTAATTCACTTTGATTAGCCTCTTGTATCGCAGTAGCTTGTGGGGAGATTGTTGCTAAGAAAACCATTTCTTTTGTCTACATCATTGATATTCCCTTGTCTTCTCTGTCCTCATTGTCTGACTCACGATGCATGGCCATTTCTGGGGACTACATAGCCATTGCTGCTGATTTTAGGGCCAGTGTTCGACATCCGGCATGGATTCGTGTTCATGAGCACATGGGATCTGCACGCTTTGATCGGACCTTGTGCGTGCGTGGTGGGAGAACAGTCGCATGGGCTGCTGATTTTATTTTTTTGGATCTTCCCTTTGGTGGTTCCCACTTAGCCTCCCCTGTTGTGCCCCTTTGGGATATTTGTAGTGAGGATCATGTTCGTGCAGGCATGCAACTTGCATATTCGACTTTGTCAGACTCTGGGTGGTTGTTGATCATGGTCTCTATGACAGGTTTGTGCTTCAATCATAATTTTATGCAATACTTGTCTATATTTTTGTTGTGTGTTTTTTATTGTGACTTTAGAAAACTTTTGTAGGAGATACCATTGGCTAGGTTGAGAGATTTTGTCGTGCATCAGAGATGGCTATTCATCGTCGCATTGTAGTCCTTCATCATGGAGCTTATGGTTATGGTAATAGCTTTGGTGGTCAGATTGAGTTAATGCTCTTCTACATAATTAACTTGTTTGTTTCTCATTTTGGTGTATTATTGTTATTTTTATTGTTCTAATTGTCTATGTGGTGGTGTAGTGCCATTGTTCTCTCTTACTTATGGTGCATAGGGTTGGCATGCAACCACCTTGCTTTGTGGTTGAGAGCACTCCGCTATTCAATCGACTTGGCATGCAACCTTTGGATTCTTACATGATGCACCATCTCCCAGAGTCTTCTCTAGCGAGATCGTCATCCGGAGAGCCATGGCGTGGTGGCTTGCAACGAAGTCATTCTTTTATTGCATGTTTTGTGGAGCTTCTTTGTAGGCCTGGAGGTCTTTGTTTGGAGTTGGGATGTGGTACAACACCCGTATTGGCAGCATGTTTAGGCACAGGGCGGGTGTGTGTAGCAGGCGACAGTGACGACACTTTGATTTCAGATTATGTGCAACCATTATTTCGCCCTAAAAAGCGAAGCAGAGAGGGGGCCTCCACCTCTCTTGATGTTGATGATGTGGGTGACATGCCTTCGCGTGTCAACCCCTTTGATGACTAGTGAGAGTCCACCTTACACTTCATTTCCCCACCCTATTTTATGTTTCCATCATACTTTTATGCTATTTTGTCACTTTTTGGTATCATTATTCAGTATTTGAAAATTATGGATAATGATTCAAACAACAATTTGAGATTTCTTGTGTTTCAATGATGTAGGTTATGTATTGCTTATATGTGGATTGTGAGACTTACCTTTTTCTTTTTGTATGGAAGTGTGTTGCCAGTTTATGCCGAGGGGATTGCAAAAACCATGGCTGCTGATATACGATACGATTTTGACACCCACAAGAAATGTTAGAGGCACAATGTCTTTATTGATGATGAGTGTGACTCTTCATAGTCACGAGATAGAACCGTAGCATTTCTTGTTGTTATTAGAGTGTAGAGGCATGACATGCTGCTCTCTATATTCCACTAAATATTCCACTTGTTATCTTACCATCTTGAAGAAATCTCTCTTTTTTGGGTATAAGATATGACAATTGTCTCTTAATATAGTTTAGAAACTTTGTAGATGTATGAGCATTGTTGACTAAATTTAAAGTTAAAATTAAAATTATGGTGTTGAATGTAGTTGTGGATCATTGCATGGTTTGTAATAGCTTTGCTACCTGTTTGGGTTTCTCATTGCTCTACATATCAAGCCTCAACTACACAAAAGAATCTAAAGTCTAATTTTGAACAATGCTATTGCTACGATTACTTACGGATTCAAGAAAAGATTCTCATTTTGAATAGTGTTATTGCTATCACTTGGGGCTTTAAGTAGGATCTTCATGCATCTTTCGTAACGAAGCCCATTTGGTTTCTTTATTCATTTGCTCGGATTTTCCTTCGCTCGAGAAATCTCGCTCGCCACATGGTAAGACTCCATTTATGCTACACACTCACAGGCACATACGCATAAACGCACGCACACATTCAAACAAGCACACACACGCCATATGCACGCACAAGAAGAAAAACCAAAGGAACTCGACATCGACGCCCAAAAACAACAAAAAAGGACGACCAAATCACGCAATGGCGACTAAGAATCAAGAGATGACGCTGAAAGCATGCCCCGGCCACGGCCCCGAAAGTGACAAACGAGCTACATCGATGCACCATCAAAGCCCGCTATTCACCAGCATATCGTTCACGATGCATCTCCATAGTAAACATCCGTAGGGTAATCTATTTTCCCGTTTTCAAGTCAAACCCTTGTATAAAAAACATTTGTATATTGCCACCTCTCTCTAGGTGATGGTTACAAAGGCCCACCTAGGAGATATCATTTTAAAGTTCTCCTAAAACAAAGCAAGGTTCAACCATCTGGGACCCGGATCCTTGCTTTGTCTCTCCTGATTAGGGCCCTAACCTAATCAAATTATCCTAAACTAATGCAGCCTACACCTATAAAAGAACACTGAGAGGTCACTATCAAGGGCAGCAACTTGAGAGTCAGCACTTGAGAAGGCAGCCATGCACACACACTAACTCTAAGGGTTGCCACACACAAGAGTAGGATCTCCGTGCATATCGAATTTTTCCTAGAGAATGCACTATAGCCTCTCTCTCTCTCTCTCTCTCTCTCTCTCTCTCTCTCTCTCTCTCTCTCCACAGTCTCCATCTTGCCGAAGCTAAGTATTCTATAAATACCACTTTGAATCAAGATTGCTTTTACATCCCGAGGGGTTTTCATCATCTCTCTCTCTCTCTCTCATGGAACTATATGAGACTGTTACATGGAGAGTACGAACCGCAGAGGATCTTTTAGACCCTCTTCACTCTACTATTGGGGTGAAGCAGGGATTCTCACTTTCTTCGATTTTTTTTGGATTGTATATGGATGAAATTGATGACTATATTGAGATTGTAGGGGATAGAGGAGCATAGATGTCAGGTGCAGTTTCAGGGGCCACGCACTAAGTGTGGTTATTTGACACATTGTTCACTTCCACCATGCTTTATGGAGTGCAGATATGGGGGCCTAGCTTGGATTGTCATAGTAGATCAGGGTACACATATGATCCATGGATGGAGATCCATGGAAAGACCACTTATATCCATGATTTCCAAGCTGATCCTGGTAAAAGCCTCAATACCACATTGTTAGTGCCTGATGTGTCAAGGTACTTACCCTTTTTATTGTAACTAAGGTCTTAGTTTTAAACCTTAAGGGCATGTTTACACAAGCTTAAGGGCAAGAAGACAGTTGCAGTTTGTACCAACACGAACATCTAACTTATCTTTCAATCCACATATCTTTCCTATGCAGTCTCTATATGCAATTCCTTGTAGCTCTTCTGTGTAGATTCTGTGCAGTTTGTTGCACAATTAGTTGCATTTCAATTCAGATAATAATAGTTTTCTACTACAAGAAATTTTCACTTTTTGAAAGTATGCATTTTATGCAGTACACAAACGTATGTAGCCTTTTGAAGGTTATTTTAGTATATGGTTATTATTATTGTTCTCTATTTCTTTGATCTTTGATTTATGGTGACAAAGAAGAAAAAGAGAAAGTAAGCTATTTGTCAAAAAGATGGGGCACTGTGCAGAGCGATGTCCTTGTTAAGTATGGAGACTGATTTACCCCTTGTAACTTTTTATATTAAAAACGCACATTTGTAAGGCCTCCGTTATGAGGAGAATCCATCACGCGTGAATAAAAATCACTCGCCAAAAAGCAAAATTTTCACGGCCAATCCCGAGCAAGGCCAACGCATCTAATCCACCGACTTAAAAGATGAAAAAGAAAAAGAAAAAAATAGAAAGAAAAAAAATGTTCAAGAAAAATTTGGGTTCAATTTAAGCACCAAAGTATACTCACGAGACACTTTCGGCTTATGCCATGGGAACATGGACATAACCAATACATAGGAAATTAGCTTTTCATTTTGAGAAAAAATAGCATAAAGGAAAAGATAAGATAAGGGAAAAGGAAAAAGAAAAAGATAAAGGAGAAAAGGAGAAGATAAGGATAAGGTGATTAAGTAACTTGTTGAGAAAGTTTTGAAAATTTAGATAAGTTACCAAAGAAAAATAAGTTATCAACATAAGAAAGATAAGCTATCAAGATAAGTGAAAGCACTTAGTAAAAATGTACATAAAAAGAGGGCTTCTCTTCTCATTTTTCACTTCTCTCCTTCATTTTCTCGAGGTGAAAACTTGAGAGTAAGCTTGAGAAAGCCATAGCCAAACCTCTTTCACACACACACACACACACACACACATGTACATCTCTCCAAGAGAAGCCATGGCCAAAACCCTAATCAAGTTTGTCAAAACTTGATCTTCTTATTCACACTACACTCTCCCTCTCCTCTCTCCTAATTCTCAAGCTTTCACTCTTGTATAAGCACTCAAAGGAAGTTTCATGATGATTTGTCTCAAGACTGTAAGTTGGTGCATTCCAAAGTTTCGTGTTTACCATGCATAGATCACACCAAAGCAAAACTCATTGTAGGAAGCATAAGCATTGTTCATTTCATAAAGAAAAATAAGAATTGAAAATTGTGTCGTGGCGCCGCCTCCACATGTGGTGGAGGAGACAGGATACCCAAGTCCTGGGATGAGGATAGGGATATACTTGGAGGATTATATGTGGTTTCTTGAAAGATAACTAGTTAATTTTATTAATATTAAAGAAAAAAGGAAGTAGAATATTCTATAAAGGAAAAAGGTGGGAACAACCTAATGAATACACACTTGCAAGGGTATGAATCAATTGGCATGCTACTTTCAAATGCTTGAAATGTATTCTTGGTTTGACATGATTGGAATAATGTTTTCTAGTATCATAGTATTACCTATTCGGCAGGTGGAAGGATTCCGGAGGGTTACTTGTTGGCCAAAAAGTTGAACTCAATTTTATGTTTTCCATTAAGTTAAATCTGCGGAAAAGGGTCGCGATCTCGAAAGTGGGGATCAAAACTTGGTAATGAGGGATTTGTGTACTTAGCAAATACACTCATCTTAGGGGAACATATTGACGGATGTGCTTGGTCACAACCGGGGGGGGGGGAGCATCCAGTAACTTTGAACCAAGGATGAATTAGAGGACTCCCACTAGTTGACCCTAGAAGGTTAAGTTCACATTTAGTTTCATGACTTCAACTGGAAATTTCAAAGAAATAAGGAAAGATATTTTGAGGTTAAAGTTTTGTAAGAGAAAAGTGAATGTTATGACCCCCTTGAGTTGGTATCAAAGAGTGAGAGGAGTCCTGCCTTGGTGTCGGTCTCAAGCGAGAGGGATGTTTGGAATCGTGGTCTATCCATTTGGAGTTGGTGCAGCCGACGGTCCCTGGCATGGCCCTCACAAGTGGTATTAGAGCATAGTTTCTTTCCTTGGCCAGACAAAGATTTTCAGTATGAACTTTTGTAGGAAGAGAGTGAGGCATTGACAAAAATGACATGGGAATATTAAGAAGAGAAAGATCTCCACTTTGTGTAAAAATAAATGGAGATAGCAATTGTAGAAAAGAAAGAAGAAAAGAAAGAGGACACGATAAAGAACCTTGTCTATCTCATCTTTCCTACAAAAAGAGAGAATTGGAAATCTGCAAAGATAGGAGACCCATTACAAAATAACATGAATATTGCCTCGTGTCCCATGACTATGATTTGGATAATCTCTGTCTAGAAATGGTGAGAGGAAAATTGGGAGCAGGTCCTGAGTAATATTGTTGGACCCTTGTTGAAACAAATTAGCAATGTAATTTGGGCTCACAAGTCATTTTTTTAATCCTAGTCTATAATATTACAGTTTGGATTATTATGAACCCTAGAGGTTCGAGGGCGGTCCTCTCAAAAGCATAAAATGGGGGAACTTAGCATTTACAAAATGCTAAAGAAGTGCCATTCTATTGATCGCTAATTATTTCCCAAATGTACCCAAATGTAAATTTTGGATGAGATAAAGAGAATCCACCTTTTGAAATGTCTGAGTTTTTATAAATCTTCCCTTGAGTATTTGTGAATCTATCGCTAAGAGAAAGTAGTTCTGTTTGCCACATCCATAGAATATGCCACGTAAATTCCCAAGAGATAGAACTGCTCCGGACTCACCTGTAGCTAACACTTCAGATTTGGTTCTTCTTGATACACAAGCGCCACCAGCACCTCAAGTTGTTCCTGTACCAAATCAGATGTCGCTTTCTACAACACTCATAGAAGATTTTGGACATGACAAGGATCTCAAGGCCCTTCTCAAAACTGTTCAACCACATCCATTTCTAGGCACGGGTGATGATGTGCCTACTTTACTAGAAGAATGAATAATTTAGATGGAAGACTACTTTGCTCTTGCTGGCTCCAATTCAGTTGCTTAGGGAATAATGGGGAGAGCTAAGTTAGAAGGACCAGCAAAAACATGGTGGAAGCTCAACTGTCAATCTCGCCAAGTAACAGAGGTAACCCAAAGCTGGGATGAGTTAAAGCATCATCTCAAGGAGAGATATCTTCCCCTAGACCATTCCACCACTAAGATGAATGAGTTTCTTTCTTGCAAACTAGGAAATAGTTCTGTTGAACCTTACTATGACGTGTTTGTCCAACTTTCACGATATGCTCCTCTCATGACAAAGGAAAAAAAGCTAAGTTGCTTCATCCTTGGGCTTGGAGAAGATTTGGCTCCCAAACTAGAGTCTCTTTGACCTACCTCACTGGTGAATGCTCTAATCTGGGCCAAGTCAAAGCACAACAGTATTTTTAATGAAGGTACTACAACAAGTAGGAAGCATGATCTCCCTTCCTACCCCAATCAACCCTCTCAAGCACCCAAAGTTCCATTTATACCAAAGCCAGTTGCTCAACCTCAATCATCACTGCACTTTGTTGATGTGAATGCTCTTCCTATCACTCAGAGTGTAAGACAAATTCAATGCTATGAATGCCTATAATTTGGTCATAAGAAAGCCCAGTGCCCTAAAGGAAATGACCCTAGTAATTCAAGCCTCCTTGTTAACCTTTAGATTCCACCCAATCAAGGGGGACAATTCAAAAACCTTGGAGCAAGAGGAAGAAATCCAATCGAAGCATTAACTCCCCCTACCACTCATTTTCGTTCTCAAAGTCCAACCGTCAATCCACCTCGATCAGCAACAGTAAACTTTGTCTCAGTAAAGGATGAGATAGATGAACAAGCGAATGTATATGCTACCTTGAATGCTAGTGACCGGAATCAACAATCTCCCATTCTTGAGGCTAAGGAAGAGTATGAGAAAGGAGCTAGGGAAAATTTTAGACATGAAGGAGCCGAAGCTCCTACATAGAGAATGGTTTAGGAGGTTTTTGGTATAGTGGGAGGACTATCTCACTAAAGATACTTACTCAAAGGACTAGGAATGCCTTACTTCTCAAAAATCTTAGCTTTTTGATGAGAGATTTCCTCTAAATGGATCCTACTAGCCCATGTAATTACCACGACAAGCTCTATCTTACTAAACGTTTGTGTTACCTCCGGCTTTTTCCAAGCATGTAAGTGTTACGACTATTAGGAACTATGACGTAGCTAAGTAGATAATTAAGTAGTTTACTTAAAGGAGAGAGATAATTTTCACACATGAGAGATTACAGAGTAGAGAGAGATAGAGCACACACAAATTACGTGGTTCACCCAATGTGGGCTACGTCCACGGGAAATCAGTCACTCAATGGCTTTAGTACTTCAAAACAAGAAGTAGAGTACAAAGGGACTATACCCTTTTGGAGCTCCCGTCTTGCTTCACTCTCACCACCTCATGTCAACATCACAATGCACCACAATGCTTCACAATCCATTTGCATGTAGAAGAGGCCTCCTTTTATAGGCCAACTTCCCTTGTGTTGACAAGTACGACTTGAGCTTTCCAATGCGTCCATGTGTGGCCGTGTGGGCTACGTCCACGGGAAAGTAGCCACTCAATGGCTTTAGTACTTCAAAACAAGAAGTAGATTACAAAGGGACTATACCCTTTTGGAGCTCCCGTCTTGCTTCACTCTCACCACCTCATGTCAACGTCACAATGCACCACAATGCTTCACAATCCATTTGCATGTAGAAGAGGCCTCCTTTTATAGGCCAATTGCCCTTGTATTGACAAGTATGACTTGAGCTTTCAAATGTGTCCATGTGTGGCCGTCCTTGAGAAGACGTGTCCATCTTGAAATCGGCCACCGGCCATTGAATTTGACGATTGCCCACCGGCCATTGACTGCCGGTCAATCGATCGGTTGTTTTTCGATGACTTTTTGGCCACCGTCTGGCCCTAATACTCTGGCGAAGGTAGTCTCGAGCAAAACTCCTAGCCGTGGAAAAAGATAAGATAAGAGAAAAGGAAAAAGAAAAAGATAAAGGAGAAAAGGAGAAGATAAGGATAAGGTGAGTAAGTAACTTGTTGAGAAAGTTTTGATAATAAGTAAGATAAGTTATCAAGATAAAGAAGATAATCTATCAAGAGAAGTCAAAGCACTTATCAAAAATGTGCATAAAAAGAGGGCTTCTCTTCTTATTTTTCACTTCTCTCCTTCATCTTCTCAAGGTGAAAACTTGAGAGTAAGTTTGAGAAAGCCATAGCCAAACCTCTGTCACACACACACACACACACACACACACCTCTCCAAGAGAAGCCATGACTAAAAGCCTAATCAAGTTTGTCAAAACTTGATCTTCTTCTTCACACTACACTCTCCCTGTCCTCTCTCCTAATTTCCCAAGCTTTCCATGACTTGAATTCCTTTTGCCTCGTATCATTCTCTCATTCCAAGTAGCCAAATTGGTGGTCTTCAAGCAAAGGGAAGAGAGGACTACATCCAAAGCAAAGAGAATACTAGATCATACATACACTAAGGTAATGTTTTCTTGTTCTTTTTATGCTCTTACACTTGCATGAAGGTAATTTACTTTCATGCTTACATAAATTTATGCTTAAGCTCTCATTTTTCCTAAGCAAGCCTTTTGCTTGGAAAGAAGAAATAACTACTTAATTTTGTTGTTTCCCTATAATTAAGGTTCATTTTACTAATCATAACTAACTATGTTGCTATAACAACTAACCCCGATGTTATTTCAAGTTCTATTGTTTCAAGCTCTCTAGATTACTATACTAATATGGCATAGAGAGTGTAGAAAGCACTCTCTTTAACCATAGGTGGCTGGAGATCATACTTATAGTTCAAGTTCGGTTCTCTAGATTACCAGACTAATATGGCATAAAGAGAGTAGAAAGCACTCTCTTTAACCATAGGTGACTGGAGATCATACTTATATTTCAAGTTCCGTTCTCTAGATCACTAGACTAATATGGCATAGAGAGAGTAAAAAGTACTCTCTTTAACCATATGTGACTAGAGATCATACTAAAATAGCATGCATGTTGGATGATGATTAATACCTATGTGTATCCTTAAACAACACCAAGAATATCTTTTTTCTATTTTTTAAGATGTACGAGATAATTGCCACATAATCATGGAAAATTAACTATTGGAAATTTTGGAATTAACCATTCTATTCAAAGTGGCATTATAATTTACTCTAAAAAGAATGCTCTTATGAAAGGTTCACAAGTTTTCCTTTAAATTTAAGAAATAGGATTTTTTCTTTCAAAAAGAAAAAGAACATGTGTGTAAGATTTGTTTAGTGATACCAATAGAGTTAATACTAATTCTCTCAAGGAGAATTAAGTTTTGAAGGGTAGTCCTATCTTAATCAAAGGAGTTTTTCCTTGGAAGTGGGAATTTCCTTCCAATTAAGGTATCCCTCCTCCCCCCCCCCCCCTTTATCAATTGGAAAGTCCCAAAACCATAAGCCTCTTCTAGCTACATAATTAATCCTCTCCACGGTAGCAAAGGTATGCCTAAATACCTTCATTAAAAAAAGAATTTGTTAATCATTCATACACTATTACATGAGCATTTTTCACTACACTAGCATGTCCACTCTTAGGAATGTCACATTTTCACTCTTACACTACCATGCATGCAAGGGTTTCACTCTTGCATAAGCACTCAAAGGAAGTTTCACGATGATTTGTCTCAAGATTGCAAGGTGGTGCATTCCAAAGTTTTGTGTTTACCATGCATAGATCGCACCAAAGAAAAACTTATTGTAGAAAGCATATGCATTGTTCGTTTCAAGTTTGTCTACTTTCAAGTTTATTTTGCAAATTTGAAGGGGAGAGTAAGAGGACAGATTCATGGATGTTGTGATCATGTTGCTTGAACATAAAACTCCCATCGCTGCCATGGAGATGTTCCATAGATGGAAAATGATGCAAAAGGACAAAAATGGATTCATCGAAGTCGAGGTTAACTTGAGACTTACGTCGAGACAAAACGTTAAACTCCCAAGAGACTCGTTGTATTTCTTAAGGTCTTGTTTGATTAAAGATTAAATGAACTAGGAAGTAAGAGATTATAAGTCAAAGAACTTAATCTAAATTGAAACTAGGATTAAAAATTTACCAAGAAGATTTGACGTGGATAGCCTTAGCATAATATAGACGATTTAAGTGTAAACTTTGTCTTACATGCTTGGAAAAAGCCCGACTGATAACCGTTGGTCTATGTTTTGAGCTCGGGTTCATTCACTGCCCTGGAAATGGGATTTAATGGGAGTGTGTCCCGATCGGGTGATAGGGACCCATGGGTGCATCTGGAAATCAACCTAGTCCGGGTAGGCCTGATGCCAACAAGAAAAGTAGGAAGGAAAAGGAATCCACGATGATGGATCAAGATAAGTGAGGAGGATGTGATTTAATTAAGGAACTCTTCTAATTGTTTGGTAAAAAGGAACCTTGGAAAGGGTAGGAACCTAAATGGGCTATTCTGCAGTTGTCCTCATCAGCCGAACCTTTTCTCTGCTTCTTAGATTATTGATTTAAAAGTATCTAGAGTAGATTATTTTTTTGTAAGCCTTTTCCACAGAAGATAAAGAAAAATAAGAATTGGAAATTGTGTCATGGAGTCATCTCCACATGTGGCAGAGGAGACAGGATACCCAAGTCTTGGGATGAGGATAGAGATATGCCTAGAAGAGTATATGTAGTTGCTTGAAAGATAACTAGTTAATTTTACTAATATTAAAGAAAAAAGGAAGTAAAATATTCTATAAAGGAAAAAGGTGGGAACGACCTAATGAATGCACACTTGCAAGGGGGTATGCAACAGTTGGCATGCTACTTTCAAATGCTTGAAATCTATTTTTGGTTCGACCTGATTGGAATAATGTTTTCTAGTATCATATGATTACCTTGGGAAGGTGCATTTATCAAACGGTTGGGTGGGTGGGAGGATTCCGGAGGGTTATTTGTTGGCCGAAAAGTTGAACCCAATTTTATGTTGTTCATTAAGTTAAGATTTGTGAAAAAAGATTCCGATCTCCGGAGTGCGGATCAAACTTAGAAACGAGGGATTCGTGTACTTAGTAAATACACTCATATTGGGGGAATGTACTGACGGATGTGTTCAATCATAGGCAACATCAGTGACCTTGAACCCAGGATGAATTAGAGGACTCCCACCAATTGAATCTGAAAGGTGGAGTTCACATTTATTCTGATGACTTCGATTGGAAATTTCAAAAAAATAAGGAAAGGTATTTTGAGGTTAAAGTTTTGTAAGAGAAAAGTGAATGTTATCACCCCCTTGAGTTTGCATCAAAGAGCGGGTGGAGTTCTGTCTTGGTGTTGGTCTCAAGCGGGAGGGATGTCCAAAATCGTGGTGTATCCATTTAGAGATGGTGTAGTCGACGGTCCCTGGCATGTCCTCACACCTCTTCTACATGAAAAAATGGATTGTGAAGCATTGTGGTGCATTATAGAGTTTATGTGAGATGGTGAGAGTGAAGCAAGACGGAAGCTCCAAAAGGGTATAATCCATTTGTAATCTACTTCTTGTTTTGAATTACTAAATTCATTGAGTGACTGCTTTCCCATGGATGTAGCCCACATTGGGTGAACCACGTATATCGTGTATGCTCTCTCTTTCTACTCTACTCTATAATTTCTCATTGTGAAAATTATCTCTCTCCATTAAGTAAACTACTCAATTATCTACTTAGCTACGTCATATTTCCTAACAAGTGGTATCAAAGCAAGGTTTTCTCATAGCTAAAATATCTCAAGGAAAGGGTTCCTTGAATTGTGTGGGACTAATGACAGAGGAAGGGAAGCTCAAGGTCGATAAGTTCAATGGCAAGAACTAGCAACACTGGAAGATGCAGATTGATCTCTACTAGAAGGATCTTTATTTGCCACTAGGCGGTCTTGCAAAGAAGCCCGTAACAATGGCAGATGAAGCAACAATCTGACTAATCTTGGCATCAACGGTGGCCTTCAACGTTTTGGAGATGAAGACCACGAAGGACTTGATGAAGTCACTTAACGGCCTCTATCACAAACCATCGACATCCAATAAGGTATTTCTCATGAAGCGCTTTTTCAATCTAAAGATGGCAGATAATGGTTCAGTTTCAAAACACCTAAATGACTTTAGCTGTAACATGTAATGGCCTAAAAACTTGTGTGTAGCGGAAATTAGCATGAACATAGTGGGCATTTCATTAGAATAGATTCCTAATGAGAATTACAAGAGTGCTTGGGTGGAGAGAGCAACAAAAAGCATAACACCTAGTTAGATAGCATAAACAATACTTTAAAAAGAGAGAGAAATTAAGCTATTGACAACACTTGAGGATCGGATTTTCATGGAGCCGGTCCCCCCTCCAAAAGGCTTTGTATTATGGTTTCTCCCATCAAGAGAGACATTGTACAATACAATTCTTTGTGTTCCTTCAAGACTAGCTAGTGCAATGAAGATGAAAGCTTCATGCACTAAGCAAAACACTTAGCAAACACAACATTAATTATCCCCGGTCTCAGACCCAAGACCTCAAACACCTTCAAAGATGGTGAGAGCTAGCAGGGTATGAGAGTAGATTGAGAGGAAGAAGGAGTATCTTACGAGAAAGATGTACATCTCCTCACATAATTACTCATATTAGCATAGCTTAGCTTAATAATTAGCTTGGTAGAGGAGATGAGCATGCATTGAAGCTTGGCTCTTGGTTGGATTTGCATCCACATGCCAAGAGTATGTCGATGTAGGCTTCTATCTCAGAAGCTTGGAGTAGGTGATGAGCTCTCCATTAAATCTTGGGAAGAGATAGTCTTCTCTTTCTTCACACATGAGATTGTGTGAGTGTGTGTGTGATAATTCCTTGCAAAAATCATCCCCCTCCCTCTCTTGGGCTAGCCCTCTTGCTATTTGCTCTTGCTCTACCCCCATTGGACCTCCCCAAGTCAAGCCAATGACAATTAAGCAACATAAGTGATAGCCTTATGACATGTGTCCCCCTTCCCCTTTTGTGAGAGATTTAGGTAATTTAATAATTCAACTAAACTCTCATTGGACCCCTGTGCCTCCTGGCCAAAAGGAATCAGGCAAGCCATTGGGCTGTTGAATGCTCATTGGACCCCTTGGGAGACTGTCCAATAGTCATCTAGGAGACTAAATTCTCATTGGTTCTTTTTTTAAGTGTTTTTAAATTAATTAAACTAGATTTACTCTAGCCTAATTCTCATTGGTCCACCTCCAAGGCCATCCAATAGGAATTGGGTACACCTTGTTCTGGGCTAGGGAGTTGACATGTGTCCCTCATTCCCTTTGTGTAAAGGGAGCTTGTGTGTGTGTGTGTGTGTGTGTGTGTGTGACTTTCTCTCTCATCCCCTACTCCCAAGGCTCGCCCCCTCCTATGTAGGGATTTGTAAAGACTTTTTGGGTCACACACAAAGCATCCAATTCCCTTAAGGTTGACCTTTGGACACAACCTTTGAATTTTGGAACCTTAGCATTTTGGAAGTCTTAATGGGCTGAACCTTAGGGTCTTTTTAGCCCATTGTTGCACATGGATCTTTTGCACATGGCCCCCCCTTTGGATCCCTATTTTCCCTCCTTTGGATCCCTACTGTGGCCGGTCTACTAGCTTAACCAATATTCTAGCTTTTTCTCCCCTGGAACTTCCCCACATTAAATGATCAGTTTAATACGAGAAAATCATTTAGGAGAATTAGATATTGATTATTATGACATTACCTCTCTATTGAAATCATAGTCGTCCTCGACTATGGTGTAGAAAAGATAAAGCATATTCATGAGTCCTTTTCTTAGCGGGTAGAGGATCCCTATGTTACCCTTCGACATCATTCCACAATGGATGACTAGTGCATTTGGCACTTGAGAGTCTGAGGCTGCCGCAAGCATGTCTGCACATTAGTCCTATCAGTCTTCCATAGTAGAGTGACAAGCTCTACTTGGTGTTTGGGAGACGTCGTCTCCGCAAACTTGATCTAAGCATGCATACTACTTCATTTTTGTGCACAATAAAGAAAAAGAGATTCTTATAAGACAAAAGAAACTTTGTTCATTTTTAACATTTTGTAGATTTGCTTACTCTTGGGAAGCATTGTAAGCATTGACAAGGTTTAGGTTATCCTTTAATTGTATGCCTTGCATCCATCTAGCATCTTCAAAAGGATAATTCTTAAACTTAATAAGATATTGTCGGATAGTCTTACCGCCTCTTAATACCTTGTCTTCATGTTGGAGAATGGACTCGGGCTGCAGCACCTCCTCTTGGTCCTCGATCTCCGGTGGGTCTTCAATAGTTGGTTCTTGAGGTGGCTCTCCTTTGTAAGGCTTTAATAGGCTCACATGGAAAGCATTGTGTATGAGCCAATGATTGGGCAACTTGAGTTGATAGTCCATCTCATTGATTGGCCTTAGAATCTGGAAGGGACCATAGTACCTTTTTGCTAGTTTAGCATAGTACTTTTGGTGGCCCGTAAGATTCTTGCCCGTCGTGTACCTTAATCGATCCTTGGGAAACTTTAATAAGACCCAATAATTTTCTTTAAAGTCTTGGGCTCTTCTGTGCTTGTCAGCAGTAGCCTTTTGCCTTTGCTGTGAGATAGAGATAGCATCCTTAATCTTTTGAAAAGATTCTTGTAGGTCGAAGAGAAGTTTAGCCTTGTACCTAAATTCTCAAAGAGACCCTTCCAGAAATTATTGGTCATTCTAGGATCTCTATCCGACACTATGGACATTGGCAAGCCATGGTACTTGAAATTTTGGGAAATGAAGAGGGTTGCCATTTGATGGGCTTTGATAGTCTTTTTCACAGGTATAAAATGAGCTTGTTTACTGAACCTGTCTACTATCGTCCATATTCCCGTATTCCCATGGATAGACTTAGGCAATCCAAGATAAAATCCATGGATATGCTCTCCCATGGTGAATTAGGGATTGGCAAGGGTTGAAGCAATCCAAGTTTCTTCCCTCTATCAAATTTTTTCTTTTGGCATACCACACATTTAGAAAAATACTCTTGTATGTTCACTTTCATGGTAGTCCAATAGAAATATGTTTCAATTCCCTTTAAGGTAGACTGAATCCCTCTATGCCCCGCATAAGGTGGAGCATGAGATTCATACGTTACTTTCTCACGTAGTGAGTTAGTAACGCATAGTTTATTGCCATAGAGAAGATAACCATCTTGTAAAGTAAATGGTTCTTCTTTCTTCCCTAATGCAAGGGCTAAAATCACATCTCTAAAATCGGGATCAATAGCATACTCATCTATCATTGAAGATAGATCATTGTGAGTTGCTATGGAAACCGCATTCACTCTCGGCCGTCTTGAGAGTGCATTAGCTACTTGATTATGCTTGCCAGCAATGTGAGCAATATGAAAATGAAATTGCAAAAGGAAATTTTTCCACATCATTTGTTTGTCGGAGAGCTTGGTCTGCGTCATGAAGTACTTAAGACTTTGGTGATATGTTCGCAGAATGAAAGGAGTCTCCAATAAATAGTGCTTCCATGAGTCTAAGGCATGTAAAACTGCAAGGAGTTCCTTTTCATATATTCCTAGAGCTTGCTCAACAGGGTCGATCCTTCGACTCTCATAGCCTATGGCGTGCCCTTCTTGGAGCAAAACAACTCCAAGGCAATCACCACAAGCATCACATTGGACCTCAAATGGTTTTGAGAGATCCGGTAGTGTAACCACATGTTGAGAGATAAGCTTTTCGAAATCATTGTTCTCCTTAGCAGACCATGTATACCTAACACTTTTCTTTGTTAGGTCATGTAATGGTCCCGCAATTTTTCAGAACTTTTCTATGAAGCGTCTATAGTATGCACACATACCTATAAAGCTTCTTAGTTCACGAAGATTCCTTGGTTTAGGCCATCCTTTTATTACTCTAACTTTGATGGATCCATTTGGATGCCATCTTGAGAGATAATGTGACCTAAATGCTGAATCTCTTGCAAGAAAAATTCACTTTTCTTTCGATTAACATAAATTTTATTCTCTCTTAAAACTTGAAATATTACCTGGAGGTGTTGCTTGTGTTCGTCTAATGAATTAGAGTAGATGATAATATCATCAAAGAACACTCCAGTGAAGGTTCGATGAGGCCTGAACAGCTTCTCCATCAAGCGGTTGAATGTGGCTGGTGCATTGGTCAATCCAAAAGGCATGACAATGTATTCGTAAAGGCCAAATGTGGTGCGAAATGTGGTCTTTACAATGTCTTGATCAACTATCCTTATTTGATGATAGCCACTTTTTAGGTCAATCCTACTGAAGTAGGTCGATCCTTGTAGCTTATCAAATAGGTCTTCTACCCGTGGAACAGGAAACCTATTCTTGATAGTGATCCTATTTAGTGCTCTATAGTCGACACACATACAATATGTGCCGTCTTTCTTTTGCACTAATAGCACTGGTGAGAAAAACGGAGATGAGCTAGGCCTAACCATGCCCTTCTCAACTAACTCATGCACTTGCCGCATAATCTCCTCTTGTTGAGCTTGAGAAACTCTATAAGGAGGTTTGTTAGGCGGTGAACTTCCTGGAAGAAGTTCAATTGCATGGTCATCATTACCTCGTTTAGGAGGTAGCTCACAAGGGATGCCGTCAATAAAAACATCTTGAAACCCCTTGAGAAAATTGGATAACTCTAATTCCTTTTGGTTGCTTTTATTTTCTTTTGCTAAAGCATTAGGTTCATTTTGAGAATCTTTAACAAAAATCATGTACACGGAAATAGAGCTCTTTATTGACTTGTTGAAAGCTGGTGTATGTACAATGGGGATAGTGTTACCCATTTCCGTAGAATCTATATACATGTCTTTTTCCTTAAACTTAAAGGAGATTCTCCTTTCAAGGAATTTAACATTGGCAGCCAGGCGGTCAAACCATGGTGCCCCTAGGATTACATCCTCATGCTTGAGAGGAGAGATAAAGAAGTCCTCTTTGCCCACATAGCCTTGGACATGAAGCCTCAATTTCCCGATTAAGGGAGTGACTGAAGCTTCTTGCCCCTTGAAGGCACTGTCTGCGGGTAGGACATCTCCCATCTCATAAGCTTGTATGCCTAGCTTAGTGGCCAACTCTATAGATATAAAATTGTGAGTAGAACCAGGGTCAAAGAGAATAAAATCATCATGTTCTCTTACCTTTCCCCAAGCATGGCATAGAGGAGATCCTTTGTGGTGAGTTTGGTGAGTCTCCTCTTCTTGGATTTCAACCAAGGAAGCTCTAGGAGGATCTTGGTGGTTGTTCTTTTGGGGACAGGCGCGGTACGCATGCCCTTGTTTGCCGCACTTGAAACACCGGTTATCCTTGCGATAACGCTCAAGCTCTTCAGGAGAGAGTTTGTTTTTACCTTTGTAAACTCCCTTCTCTTTAGCTTTGTTGGAGTTGCCCTTAGGAGACTTTTGGACATTGTCCTTCCCCTTAGGCTCGTTGGAACCCTTGTTTTCCGTGGGCTTATTATTTCTTTTAGTCCCCGTTTGGAAATTGATTGAAGAGGCCACCATAGTATGGTGTATTACCACCGATATAGTACGTGGCCTTTGGGAGTTGACATACTCCGCCATTTCTTCGGTTAAGCCCGCACAAAATTGTTTCTTTTTCTCTCCAAAATCCAACTTTTTGAAGACAGTGGCTTTGAGTTGTAGGTCCCAAAACTTGTCTACATATTTGTGGATGGATTCATAGGGAGAGAGCTTTAAGCTTCGCGATTCAGTGAGTACTTTGTCTTTGGCATCGGTGGCCAAAAACTGCTTCATAATGGAAGCTCTTAAAGCTTTCCATGTTCGTGGAGCTTCACCGTTGGCTCGTAGGCTAGACCACCATTGCCTGGCGGACTTTTGAAAGTGCATAGCTACATGGCGTAGCTTAGAGGACTCCGTAAAGCCCTCATCTCCAAACGCCGCATCAAATTGCTGGATAAAGGCCAAGACTTATTCCGTAGCACCAAAGGTGCCATCATAGGTAAGGAAAGAGATGCTCTTCCCTCCCTCTTTGAACTTCTTTAGCTTGGATGACCTCTTCCATGCGGCATACGATTTCCTATGGCCTCTTCTTTTTGATGGTTCAAAGGTTGCACCATCACTTTCTTCAGAAGGTGAAGAATTTGAAGAAGGTGGAGAAGAGGGTGACCTCTTTCTCGCCTTTTTCTTGTCTTGATCTTCGTCGTCTTCACTACCATCACTTTCATAATAGGAAGAGGATGAAGAAGATGGAGAAGAGGGTGTCCTCTTTCTTGCCTTTTTCTTCTCTTGCTTTTTATCATCCCTCTTTGAATTATGGTGTGGAGAAGAGTGTGATGGTCTTCTCCGCTTTGGTGGTGATGGAGAGCGTTTAGCCCGCCGTCTTCGTGGAGCCATCTCCACCGAGGTGGCGGGAGACTCACTTCTTTCTCGTTCCTTCGGTGGAGGCTCTTGAGTTCTCCTTTGGGAAGGAGATGCATCATCAAGAAGTAAATTCTTGAGCCCTTCATATAAATTCTCTTCTTCTTTCGGAATCGGAGAGAGACCTCTTTTGGGAGTCTCACAAGGAGGCTTCCTAGGTGTTCTCTCGTCATGGTGATGAGCTTGGAGAATCCCGTGAGCACGGAGCTGCCGTTGCACTTCACTTTGGAGAGATGGATTGCCCATGGCTTGTTGAAGCCTAGAAACAAGATAGTTAACAAGCATCGAAGCATCATTAGTAGCTTGCTCATTAGCAAAATCAAAGTTATCAACATTAATTTCACTCTCTTTACTATTGTCAGCCATTCTAACAACTTTTAAGTGTAAACTTTTTAGGTGTACTTTGGCACTTCAAGCCCTAGTTGCTACTCCTCTTTACCTCTTTAGAAAAAGCACTCAAGCTACTGTACCCGCGGCTCGAATACCATTAATTGCAAGGAATAGAAGAGAGGGTCTTTCAACACCAAAACAGCACCGGCTCCTGTCAAGCTTCTAACAGCTCAATAGTGGTTAAGCCGTAGGCAAGCCCCGTAGGACTCCACTATTAAGACCATAGCTCTCGAAGGTGATGCCCCGTTATCTGCACGAAGGCAGGCGCACTGCAAGGCTGAAAAATCACTATTCTACTTACTCACAGGCAATCAATAATACCAACCATTTATAGCTAGCTTGAGGACCTCCCTTCTTAAGCAAGAAAAGAGAAACCTTGTGCTCTGATACCAATGTAACATTTAATGGCCTAAAAACTTGTGTGTAGCGGAAATTAGCATGAACATAGTGGGCATTTCATTAGAATAGATTCCTAATGAGAATTACAAGAGTGCTTGGGTGGAGAGAGCAACAAAAAGCATAACACCTAGTTAGATAGCATAAACAATACTTTCAAAAGAGAGAGAAATTAAGCTATTGACAACACTTGAGGACCGGATTTTCATGGAGCCGGTCCCCCCTCCAAAAGGCTTTGTATTATGGTTTCTCCCATCAAGAGAGACATTGTACAATACAATTCTTTGTGTTCCTTCAAGACTAGCTAGTGCAATGAAGATGAAAGCTTCATGCACTAAGCAAAACACTTAGCAAACACAACATTAATTATCCCCGGTCTCAGACCCAAGACCTCACACACCTTCGAAGATAGTGAGAGCTAGCAGGGTATGAGAGTAGATTGAGAGGAAGAAGGAGTATCTTATGAGAAATATGTACATCTCCTCACATAATCACTCATATTATCATAGCTTAGCTTAGTAATTAGCTTGGTAGAGGAGATGAG
This sequence comes from Adiantum capillus-veneris, assembly GCF_014529385.1. NCBI lineage: Eukaryota > Viridiplantae > Streptophyta > Polypodiopsida > Polypodiales > Pteridaceae > Adiantum > Adiantum capillus-veneris. Next base: position 139,418,574 of record NC_140952.1, read on the forward strand.
CATGCATTGAAGCTTGGCTCTTGGTTGGATTTGCATCCACATGCCAAGAGTATGTCGATGTAGGCTTCTATCTCACAAGCTTGGAGTAGGTGATGAGCTCTCCATTAAAGCTTGAGAAGAGATAGTCTTCTCTTTCTTCACACATGAGATTGTGTGAGTGTGTGTGTGATAATTCCTTGCAAAAATCATCCCCCTCCCTCTCTTGGGCGAGCCCTCTTGCTATTTGCTCTTGCTCTACCCCCATTGGACCTCCCCAAGTCAAGCCAATGACAATTAAGCAGCATAAGTGATAGCCTTCTGACATGTGTCCCCCTTTCCCCTTTTGTGAGAGCTTTAGGTAATTTAATAATGCAACTAAACTCTCATTGGACCCCTTTGCCTCCTGGACAATAGGAATCAGACAAGCCATTGGGCTGTTGAATGCTCATTGGACCCCTTGGGAGACTGTCCAATAGTCATCTAGGAGACTAAATTCTCATTGGTTCTTTTATTAAGTGTTTTTAAATTAATTAAACTAGATTTACTCTAGCCTAATTCTCATTGGTCCACCTCCAAGGCCATCCAATAGGAATTGGGTACACCTTGTGGGCATCTGGGCTAGGGAGTTGACATGTGTCCCTCATTCCCTTTGTGTAAAGGGAGCTTGTGTGTGTGTGTGACTTTCTCTCTCATCCCCTACTCCCAAGGCTCGCCCCCTCCTATGTAGGGATTTGTAAAGACTTTTTGGGTCACACACAAAGCATCCAATTCCCTTAAGGTTGACCTTTGGACACAACCTTTGAATTTTGGAACCTTAGCATTTTGGAAGTCTTAATGGGCTAAACCTTAGGGTCTTTTTAGCCCATTGTTGCACATGGCTCTTTAGCACATGGCCCCTTCTTTGGATCCCTATTTTCCCTCCTTTGGATCCCTACTGTGTCCGGTCTGCTAGTTTAACCAATATTCTAGCTTTTTCTCCCCTGGAACTTCCCCACATTAAATGATCAGTTTAATATGAGAAAATCATTTAGGAGAATTAGATAATGATTATTATGACATTAACACCAACATAAGTCAAGTTAGATTGGTGAAAATCAACTTCAATTGACGAAGTGAAAGCTCTTCTTATACTATATCACTACCGAATAGTTGGGACAGCCTTGTGATGGCTGTAAGTAATTGTATCTCTCTGGCACAAATACTCTTAAGTTTGATGATTTTGTGGGTGTTCTCCTAAGCAAGGAAAATGCAAAGGAGAAGCACAGGAGAATCATTAAGTGTTGTCCTGTCAGTGGAAACAAGAGGAAGGCCTAAGGAGAGGTTCAAAAACCAAAAGGGTTGTGTGCAATCTTCAACTTGTGCAATAACTATAGAAGTTGACAGTGCGGTGTGGCACTATCGGCTTGGACATATGGGTGTCAAAGGAATGCAAATCCTTCAACCAAAGAAGCTTATATTAGGTTTGAAAGAAGTGGACTTAGAGTTCTTTGAACATTGTGTTTAAGGTAAACAAAAGAGGATAAAATTCCTAAAACTAGGAAATGAAAGAAAAAATAAAAATCTTGAATTGGTTCATTCTGATGTTTGGGGTCCTGCAAGTACACCATCCCTTGGTGGCTCATTGTACTATGACAATGGAGGCAAATATTACAGGCAATATTTTGAAAGATTTTGTGCTAGCAATGGCATTCGGACGCAAAGGACAACCCTAAGGACACCTCAACAAAATGGAATTTCCAAAAGGATGAACAGAACAATCATGGAGCGAGCACGAAGCATGTGGCTACATGCAGGCTTACCGCTTGAGCTTTGGGCAAAAGCAGTAAGTACGCCTATGTATTTGATCAATCGGTCACCCTCAAAGGCATTGGATGGGGGAGTTCTAGAGGAGGCATGGATAGGTAAACTAGTCCATTATTCATTCCTCAAAGTGTTTGGGTGTGAGGCTTTCATACACATAGATAGAAGCCTAAGATCATAAAGCTAGATGAAAAGTCCAAAAAGTGTTTCTTCATTGACTATGGAGAAGGTGACTTTGGGTATCGCCTGTGGAATTTTGAAGATGGTAAAAGTTTTAGAAGTAGGGATGTAATTTTCAATGAACAAAATATGTACAAAGATTACTTGGAAACAAAAGAAACAAAAGAAACAAGTGATGAGTACATGGCGCTTAAGGAAGGTGAAGACTCAAGGAGTGAAAATGGTGGTTTAAACCAAGCATCAAGACAATGGTACTTGAAGTTCGATCAAATCATTGCGTCTACACAACGAATTTGGGAGATGGGAAGTTCATCATCCTAATGTTGTATATTGATGAGATGTTGATTGCAAGTGCTAATATGCAGGACGTCAAAGACCTAAAAGAGGAGCTATCTAAATCTTTTTGAATGAAATATTGAGTTGCAAAGAAGATACTTGGTATGAAGATATCAAAAGATAGGATGAAGAAGACAATAAATCTATCTAAGGAGGATTACATCAAGAAGGTACTAGAAAGGTTTGCAATGCAAAATGCAAAAATGGTTTCTACACCTTTGGGTCGTCACTTAAAACTAACCAAGGATATGTGTTCAAAGACACAAGAGGAGATAGCATATATGTCTAAAGTTATATATGATGCAGTGGTAGGTTCTCTTATATATGCTATGGTCTGGACAAGGCCAACAAGGCTATGGTCTGGTAGGTTCTCCTATGTATGCTATGGTCTGGACAAGGCCAACAAGGCTAGACATTGCACATGCAATGGGAGTTGTAAGTAGGTTCATGTACAACCCAGGTAAAGAGCACTGGCAAGCTCTGAAGTGGATACTTAGGTATCTGAAAGGGAAAACAACAAACGCTTTGTATTTTGGAGGAGCTGATATTTTTCTTCAAGGGTATGTTGATGCAGATATGGCAGGTGACAAAGATACTCGAAGGAGCACTACTAGCTATGTCTTCACGGTTGGAGGCACAGCAATAAGCTGAGCTTCAAAGCTGCTAAAAGTGATCTCACTTTCTACCACGGAAGCAGAGTATGTAGCAATGATAGAGGCAAGCAAAGAAATTATGTGGCTTCACAGATTCTTAGAAGAACTTGGATTCAAATAAGACAATTGTGTCTTGTACAAAGCGCTATCCATCTTGCAAAGAATTCAGCCTTTCATTCAAGGGCAAAGCACATTGAGGTGAGATATCACTTCATACACACTCTTTTGGAAGAGGGACAACTAAAGATAGGAAAGGTGCGTAAAACTAAAAATCCTGCAGACATGTTTACAAAGGTGGTCAACAAGGATAAGTTGCGCTTTTGCTCATCGTCAATCAACATTCAAGGGTAAGAAGCCAGGATGGAAAGCAGTCACAGGTTTGGTGTAGAGATCACTCTCCAAGTGGGAGATTGTTAAGTATGGAGCCTGATTCACCTATTGTAATTTTTTATATTAAAAATGCACATTTGTAAGGCCCCCGTTATGAGGAGAAGCCATCGTGCATGAAGAAAAATCACTTGCCAAAAACAAAAAATTTCACGGGCCAGTTTGGAGCTTTTCTCGAGACTGCCTTCGTTGGAATATTGTGGCCAGACAACGGTTGAAAAGTGGTCGAAAAACGGCCGATCAGTTGGCCTGTAGTCAATGGACGGTGGGCAATGGTCGAATTCAATGGCCAGTGGCCGATTTCAAGAGGGACATGTCTTCTCAAGGACGGCCACAGATGGGCGCATTGGAAAGTCCAAGTCGGACTTTTCAACACAAGGGCGGTTGGCCTATAAAAGGAGGCCTCTTCTACATACAAAAATGGATTGTGAAGCATTGTGGTGCATTGTGATGTTGATGTGAGATGGCGAGAGTGAAGCAAGACGGGAGCTCCAAAAGGGTATGGTCCTTTGTAATCTACTTCTTGTTTTGAAGTACTAAAAACAATGATTGGTTGCTTTGCCGTGGACGTAGCCCACATTGGGTGAACCACATATTTTGTGCTCTCTCTCTCTCTCTCTCTCTCTCTCTCTCTCTCTCTCTCTCTCTCTCTCTCTCTCTCTCTCTCTCTCTCTCTACTCTACTCTACTCTACTCTACAATGTATAATCTCATGTGTGAAAATTATCTCTTACCATTAAGTAAACTACTCAATTATCTACTTATCTACGTCATATTTCCTAACAGTCCTTACATGTATAAGCCTAGTCAGAAAGAGGATGTTTGTGTCAAGTATTGCATACCAAAGTTCTGCAGGGAGTTGTATCAAATTATGCAAAGTTTTTAGGATGCATCATATCATCAGTACATGTGTGATTCTTAAGAGGATCTAGATTTGTTTTCTAATTTTCTTGATGATGATGCACACAAGTGGCATAGTAGTCATGTCGGTAAGAAGAGGAAGTCATGCTCTACAGCTCGGCGAATATCAAGGTTGCAAGAAGCATGTGAATGTATTTCAGAGCACAATATGAGTTTGATGATTACCTTATTGATGATGATGTCCAATCTCATTTTATCAACCTATTAGTGGTTCTAAAAAAAAACAACTTCAAGTTGTCAACTTTCAATTATCAAGGGTTTTTCAGGCATCTGTAGTTTCAAAGCCTAAACCTGATTTTTCAGCACCTGAAGTTTTTTGACCTGATTTTAATGTTCTTGAATATGGGATCAAAGTTGTAGAGACTCGGATTACTAAAGAGAAGAAGTTGATTCAAGAAGGAGATGTCATTGAATACAAGGGAGATGAAGTCCAAAAGATGATGAAGCAAGAAGGAGGAAGCCAGGAGCAGCTCATGAGCCAAAGGAGCCAAGAGGACTTCCAGTTATCCCCAAACCTCACATCAAAGAGACTCACCTCTTTGCAATAAGAGAAGGCAAGTTACCCAAAATAAGATTTGGTGATTCAGAAGAAGGGAATACAAGTGGAGGTGAGCCAAAGAAGCCACCAATATCCCATACAAACCCATATACCAACATTGGACATCAATCTTGAAGAGAGTGAAATTCAAGAAAAGATCATATTACATTGTAATGAAGTGAAAGAAATCATGATAGATGAAAACATAATGTGTGCTAATGATGAGGATGATGTGATGAATCATTTTTTGATGTATCTTAATGAGGAGTTTCCACAAGTGACAGTCTAGAAGGTGTTTGTGTTGATGGTGAAGGTTTTTTTGGAGTTTTGAAGACTGAAAGCCAATTTCTAGGAGTGGATATGAGTTACTCAGGTTACAAAGACAAGGATCTTGAATTTCAGGTCCCTGAACTGCAAGTTTTAATACCAAAGGTCCCTAAATTACAAAGTTCCACAATGCAGGTCCCTGATCATGAGATTACTGATTTGCAAATAAGTTTAGTACCTGAATTTGCTAAGTTTGAAATCCTTGTTGTTTCTCGAGTGGAGATGATCAACAATATCTCATTAGAGTTGGAGAATGAGAGGTATTCAAATATGGTTGCGACAAATGAAGCGATGTTCAAAATCAATCAACTTTAAGAAGAGAAGGGATCATAGATGGTAGAGATTTATGAGGTTTGAATTGAATTTGACTAGCATATTTCTTACTGGTGAAGTTCATGATGCTCTTAAGCAAGTTGTTTTGGATAAGGATAACAAAATTAAAGATTTGAATCTTCAACTTACTCAAATAAAAAATATGGAGTCTTCTTTAAACCTTGATGTTATAAAAAGTGTTTGAATGATGATGTTGTTGTGAATGATCTTTATGATGTTGGTGCTTTTGCAAATTCAATCAAGGAGATTGGAAGTCCATTTGTTTCCAAGGAAGTTCAGTTTCGAGATGGTATTGTTGAAGATTTGTATTCCTTATGTGGTTATGTTCCTGATGTCAATGGTTTTTTTGATGCCAAGGAGATGGTTTTGACTAATGATTATGCAAGCCTTTTGCAAGTTCTTGATGATGGTGAAGTGGGTTTTCTTGGAGATTGTTCTATCTTCCTCTGTGATGTTGTGGATGAAGGAGATATGGGTGATCTTATTATCTCTCAATGGTTCTATGTGTTCATGTTGAACGACATCGATGATGGGTTTTCTAATTTTATCTCTTTTCTATGTGGAAAGATGCTTTATATATTCAATTCATTCCTGACAATAGCATTGCATTCTCATACATGGAAAGTTTTGAATCCATGAGCAGCCTGACTTGAATCTAAATGATGCATTGAAATATATGGAAGAAGAGAAGAAGTGGAAGGAAATTCACGGAGCACAAGTCAAATGTTTTTTCTTTCAGGGAGATATCACTGATTAGAGAGATTTGCAAATACAAAGAGAATTTCTTTATGTTTTCGAGAGGGGATGTGAGCAAGCCATCTTGGTGGTGATTTTGATGAAGGAGAGTTCAATTTGTTATTTTCAAGTATTGAATCAAATCAGTTTGGGTGTTTCTTGAACCAAGATTGTCAAGAAAATCAATTGTTTTGGCATATGAAGTCTAAATCAGGTCTCCCAATGTTTCATCTACATGCAGAGATATTGGATATGTTCAAGAGGAAATGTATGATTGTTGCAGAGTTTGAATCCTATCTTGAATCTTTCTTCAATAGAGAAAACTAAACTTGGACCTGAACCTGAACCTAAACCTGAATTTTAATGTGTACTTGAATATGAAAATGGCCTAAATACCTAAAATCACTTGAAGAAGAGGAGAGTTTTCTGCTTTGTAGAAGGTATCTCAATTCATGGATGTGGAAAAAATAAAATAAAATATGATGGATTACATGAAAATAGTGTGGGTTTAGATCACAATGAGAATGTATCACGTGGTTAGCAAGCCATACAAGATCTTTGCTAAAGAAGAGGCTAAGAAAGAAAACCTGTTGTTGCTGAAGCAGTTCATTGAACTGAAAGATCAGTTTGAACAGTTGAAGTATAAGGGGGAACAACACGTTCAGGACCAATCTGAACTAGAGGTACTGATGGATAATGCAGATCAAGAAGTTCGGGAGCAGTTAACTAAGGATACAATTGCAGTCACAGGATAGGAGAATGAGACAGAGCAGCAGCATGTTGGGGATGCATTACCAAATACTGTCAAGGAAGTGTTAGGTGAAATAATGCCCTGCACAATGTTCCAGACGCCCTTTGACACAAGTACATGTTGCATTATATAAGCCCACATAGGGTAGTTGTCCCCATCCAACCTGTCCTCAATAGCAGCAAACATCTTGAACACATCTGTGTTGTTGTTGTCCTGAAGATTCTACTTTTCTTTCTAAGGTGAAGACGCAAATTGCCAAAGACCCACTTGCTCAGAACATTAGACAACAACTACAAGGACAAGAGGTTAATGAGGACTTTCAAGAAATTGATGGACTAATTTACTATAAGGGTCTTCTCTATATTCCGCCAGGACCAACACGCTTGGAGGTACTTCAGCAGCGGCATGATCTTCCATCAGCAGGGCATTTTGGGGTTAATAAGACAATTGAGCTTCTCTCCCATGACTTTTGGTGGCCTCAAATGTGGAATCTTGTCAAGGAATATGTAGGCACTTGTGACACTTGCAATAGATCAAAAGGCCCCTCGTCATCAACCTCATGGGTTACTCCATCCCTTGCCCATTCCAACCAAACCATGGTCATACATCTCCATGGATTTCATTATAGAGCTACCCTTGTCACAAGGATTTGACTCCATTTTAGTAGTCGTGGATCGGTTTACAAAAATGGCAGGCTTCATTCCAACCACTAAAACCATCACCAGCGAAGGTACGACCAAACTCTTTCTACAGCATATCTATCATTATCACGGATTAGTAGATGACATAGTTTCCGATCGAGGCCCACAATTCATCTCTAGATTTTGGAAAATCTTATTCAAGCTACTCGGAGTACAAATGAACCTCTCCTCATCCAATCACCCACAAAGTGATGGACAAACAGAGAGAGTAAATCAAGTTTTGGAACAGTATCTCCGTTGTACTATCAATTATCACCAGGATAATTGGGTCGAGCTCCTACCGCTAGCAAAATTGTCCTATAATAACAGTTTTCATGCCTCCATCCGTCACACTCCATTCTTTGCTAATTATGGTCAACATCCCAAATAGGATATCCACAGACACTATCAAGTCAAGAATCCAGTTGCTATTCATCTTACACAACAATTATCTGCAATTCACAACGAGCTTACAATTCATATCAAAGAAGCTCAATCCAAGTATAAGGAAAGTGCAGATCTCCATCGCATGCAGCATCCAAAATACAAAGAAGGGGATAAAGTGTGGCTCCTCTGGCGTTATCTGCGTTCATCTCGTCCCTGTCAAAAGCTTAATTATCGAAGGCTTGGCCCGTTTAAAATTATCCGTCAAGTCAATCCAGTCACCTATCGACTCCGATTGCCCTCATCCATGAAAATCCATCCGGTCTTTCATGTCTCAGTCCTAGAACCTTGTCACACATCTAAGATCCCAGGAAGAGCTCTACAACCACCTCCTCCGGTTGAGATTCAAGGACATGATGAATATGAGGTCGAGAAAGTCCTAGATTCTTGAGTTTTGCATGGCAGGTTACAGTACTTGGTGCATTGGAAAGGCTATGATGTTAGTGAGCGAACCTGGGAACCAGCACACAATCTACAGCATGCATCTCTCAAAGTCCAAGAGTTCCATCAACAACATCCATGGAATCCCAACTCAAGGAACACCACTGCTCCTTGTGGAACTCGTCGCTAGAGGAGGAGGTAATGTCATGGATGCTTGAGAGTCAGTCACTGCCTGCATCATCGCCTACATCATCGCTAGAAGGCTCTAGAAGAATCTAGAAGGATCTAGAAGATTCTAGAAGTTCTAAAAGTATCAAGGAGATTCTAGACGTTTCTAGAAGCATGGAGAAGATTTCGGAAGAATCTAGAAGTTTTTGGAAAGCTCTAGAAAGTTGAAGAAGGATCTAGAAGGTTCTAGAAGAACTAGAAGGATCAAGAAGTTTCTGGAAGCTTGGAGAAGATTCCAAAATAATCTAGAAGTTTCTGGAAAGCTCTAGAAAGTTCAAGAAGGATCCAAAAGGTTCTAAAAGAACTAGAAGGATCAAGAAGGTTCTAGAAGATTCTAACCTCCTCAAGAAGAACCTAGAAAGTCCTAACCTCCTCAAGTAACCTCCTCAAGCACTAGTATAAATAAGGGTCTTGGGCCACAAGCCCCTCAGTCTTGCCAACACCAGTTGTGAGGCTCCTATGAGGAAATCCCTCTTCTAGTTCTTATGTTCAAGTCTTGTCCTTGCAATCAAGCCTTGTCTTGTACTCAAGTCATGTAATCCTAGTCTTGTATCTAGCTCTCTTAATAAAGTATTAAGTCTTATAATCAATAGTAAGCTTATCATCAAGTCCAAGTTCTTGTACAGTGTGAGCGCCTCGCCTCCTCTTGCTCTCTTCTAGCTCTATACGCGCTCATAACATGACCTAGATGCTCCATATAAAGGAGGCACCATAGGCATATGTCCATTCCATAGCAATTACCAAGGAGAAACTCCTCCCACCTGAACACTTGAGGGTGCAATGGGAAGAGAGCCCTCCGCAAAATCCTCAGAGCTTCCTTGTTGTGAGGGTAGTTGAAAAACAAGTGAACCAATGTTTCCTCTTCAATATGGCATCTACTACACATATCCTGTGTTTTCCTAATCTTGTTTGATTTGGCTCCATCCCAAATTCCATTGTGTAGAATGATCCATAGAATCAAGATTTGTTTCACTGATCCATGGAAAGCCCAAATGCATTTGAATCTATAGCTCCATTGTTTTTTTCCTCCAAGTAAGTCTCTATCTTAAGTTGATTTTTAGTTGTAAGTCATCCCCCAATTCTTGGACCTGCACAAAAGACTCATAATAGACAGACATGATGTTATATAGCATGATAGCAAGGTGATAGGGCCTCGGACTGATTGTCACATTCTTGAGGAATGTGGAGAGAATGGTTCCACACCAATACGAAGTGACCATAGGTAGCTGAAAGAAATCCTTGATAACCTGAACACTCATCCATTGGTGATTCATGTACATGTCCCCACAGATTCTAATCCCTCTCTTGAAGCACATAAGCGCCCTCCTAGAAAGTTAAATTCCCAACTTATGAGAGTGGCTCCCAAACCAAATGGGATCCTACATGACAAATTTAGAGTTATAAACCAAGTTAGGATGCAAAGATTGATCCTTTTTCAAGCTTAGTCTTGCCAAAACTCCCAGAATCTGCAAGTAAGGGAAGAGTCATTGTACTTCAGAGATTGCTGGCAGAGAGTGACCTCTCTTAGTGAGAGTCCTGACTAGGCTTTGGAGCCGAGCACACAAAAGGAGCTGAGGTTTCTTTGGAGCTTGGCCCAGTAGCACTTTCTATAGATCTTACAACCCATTTTGCAGCCAGCTTCTTGGCAAGAAAGTCCAGGTTGAGGATACCAAGCCCCCCAGCCTCTTTGGGTAAACAACATGTGCTCCATGCTACTTTAGGTAGTCTGAATCTATCTTTATTACCTCCCCATAAAAACATTCTTGCAAGGGTGAAGACTTTACTCAACTGAGTCTTGGAGGGCTTCTAACATGCAAGAAAGAACACCATAGAGGATAGCAAGTAGTGGTTTCGCACAAAAAGTCTAGAAGGGAGGGAAGGCTGCATATTATACCATATAAAGACCTTCTTTCTAAACCTTTCTAATACCTATTCAAATCTCTATGACATGCTGACCTTGAACCCCATATGTATACCAAGGAGCCTAAACACTTTACCATCTTCAATCTACTGACATCTAGCTTGTACAACCAAAGAAGGGGATCCTCCCTTAGATGTCTTATACCCAGTTTTTCCATGGTTAATCTAAGAACCTGAAGCTAAATAAAAAGTTGAGAGGCATTGCCAAAAATTGTTGATAGAGATATCATCATTACTCGGCAAACTGTTTGTATCATCTGCAAATTGTTGTAGGCATAAATCTTTCTCCATGTTCGGAATTTGAATACCTTTTAGAATACCTTGACTGATACAATCATTGACAAGCCATCCCAATCATCTGAAGACATGGCATAAAGAAGATGGGATAGGGGACAACCGTGTCTAATAGATTTGGCAAGCTAGATAGCCTCAATAAGTTCACCATTAAGTGCAATTTCGGCAAAAGAATTACCAAACAAAATATGTACAATCGAACAAACTTGCTTCCCAAATCCAATGTCAACTAAAGATTGCAAAATGAAGTCCCACTCTATTCTATCATAAGCTTTATCAAAATCTATCTTGAAAAATATAAAATCATGTCTTGATTCCATAGCATATTCCATGCCTTCCCAAAGTGTGATGATTGCATCTAATATCTATATGTTCTTGATGAACCCCTTTTGCTCTGGCAAGATGATCCTGTCCATAAGAGGGTTGATCCTTCTAGCCAAGGACATGGAAAAAAATCTTATATATATAAGTCAGACATTGGTTCTCCAATTGGAGAGGTCATCTTTAGCCCCTTTTTGTGGATTAACTTTATGACCCGAGTATTAACCTTAGTAGGAAGAGCTCCAAGCCTAACAGCTTCTAGCCAGACTTGCATGATGTAGGGTATAATGAAATCTTGATAAGCTTTGAAGAACTCATTGGGAATACCATCAATGCCTAAGGTTTTTCCATCTTTCAATGTCCTAATAGAATCTATTATCTCCCCTTCAAAAATGGGACAGTCCAATATTTTTGCCAGATCTTGAGATATACTATTTTTCCTTATCCTAGCAATGTGGGCTCTTGCATTTCTAATATCCTCATTTCTTAGGGGAGGACTAGAGAATATACTAGAGTAGAAAGAGTAGACAAAATCCAAGTTCTCTTTATGATTTAACACAGTGCTTCCATCAGTTTTCCTCGGGAAGGGGACAAAGTCCCTGGCTTTCGTCCTTTTTTTAAGTTTAAATATGTCTTTATTAGGTTTATCAACCTTTCCCGCCCAAAACACTCTAGTCCAAACTAGGGTACTGTTAGCAGCCAGGAGCTCTTCATGTCTAAGGTTTTCCTTTAGGTCTAAAAGTTCCTGAGTAGGGGTGCTTTAGGGTCCAAGTTTTTCTCTATGTCAGAGATCTTGTCCCTTATCATCATCCTTCTGTTAGATCTAATGTCCCTAACTTTCCTCTTACAATCTGTAAACAGATGTTGGATGCTTCTAACAGCTGAATCCCAAGCCTTGAAAGGTGAGTCACAAGCAGAAAAGGAATCATGCAAGATTTCTCTAACTTTTGACTTCATAGAACCCAGTTTCAACAAAGACTGATCAAGATGAGGCCAACCAGCTTTAAATGAGCAATCAGATTGTTCTAACATAGTGATGACAGGCAAGTGATCAGAAAGTAAGATGGCACTGTCTGTTTCACAAATTATTTGCCAATGCTATTGCAAAAAATCCAAATACATATAGACCCTTTCTAAATTGAGTTGTGTGAGGAGTTGTTATGTTTGAAAAATCTCAATCTCTCTCACTGTGTCATAATAATCAATATCTAATTCTCCTAAATGATTTTCTCATGCTAAACTGATCATTTAATATGGGGAAGTGCCAGGGGAGAAAAAGCTAGAATATTGGTTAAGCTAGCAGACCGGCCACAGTAGGGATCCAAAGGAGGGAAATGAGAGAGAAACAACCACACACACTCACAAGCTTCATTTGTACACAAGGGGAAAGAGGGACACATGTCAACTCCCTAGGCCTGATGCCCACAAGGTGTACTCAAATCCTATTGGATGGCCATGGAGGTGGACCAATGAGAATTAGGCTAGAGTAAATCTAGTTTAATTAATCTAAAAACACTTAATAAAAGAACCAATAGGAATTAAGCTCTCTAGAAGACTATTGGACAGTCTCCCAAGGGGACCAATGAGTATTTAGCAGCCCAATGGCTTGTTTGATTCCTGTTGGCCAGGAGGCAAAGGGGTCCAATGAGAGTTTAGTTGAATTAAATAATTACCTAAAGCTCTCACAAAAGGGGAAAGGGGGACACATGTCAGAAGGCTATCACTTATGCTGCTTAATTTCCATTGGCTGAGGCTGGGGAGGTCCAATAGGGTTGTAGCATGAGTAATTAGCAAGGGGGGTCGACCAAGAGAGAGAGGGGGCTGATTTTTGGAAGGCATTATCACACACACACTCACATAATCTCATGTGTGAATCAAAGAAGACTCTCTCTCCTTCTCAAGCTTTAATGGAAAGCTTACCACCTACTCCAAGCTTGTGAGAAGGGAGGCCTACACCAACAACTCTTGGCTTTGTGATGCAAATCCAACCAAGAGCCAAGCTTCAATGCATGTTCGTATCCTCTACCATGCTAATTACTAAGCTATGCTATGCTAATATGAGTGATTATGTGAGGAGATTCACATATTTCTCGTAAGAATACTCCTTCTTCGTCTCAATCTACTCTCATACCCCGCTAGCTCTCACCATCTTCGAAGGTATGTGAGGTCTTGGGTCTGAGACCGTGAGGGAATTGATGTTGTGTTTGATAAGTGTTTTGCTTAGTGCATGAAGTTTCCATCTTCATTGCACTAGCTAGTATTGAAGGAACACAAAGAATTATATTGTAAAATGTCTCTCTTGATGGGAGAAACCATAATACAAAGCCTTTTGGAGGGTGGACCGGCTCCATGCAAATCTGGTGCTCAACTGTTGTCAATTTCTTAATTTCTCTCTCTTTTGAAGTATTGTTCATGCTATCTAACTAGGTGTATTTGCTTTTTGTTGCTCTCTCCACCCAAGCACTCTTGTTATTCTCATTAGGAATCTATTCTAATGAAATGCTCACTATGTTCATGCTATTTTCCGCTACACACAAGTTACTAGGCCATTAAAGGTCTCTCTCTCTCTCTCTCTCTCTCTCTCTCTCTCTCTCTCTGTGTGTGTGTGTGTGTGTGTGTGTGTGTGTGTGTGTGTATATATATATATATGTATATATATACATATATATGTATACATATATATATATATAAGGACATTGCGTTTTAGCACATTGCATGGTAGCTCCACAATTTCATCTATTAGGTGAAGTACGTCGCTAGCAATACCTTCTTCTTCCCTGTAGGACGCAGTAGTAGAGAGAGAGAGAGAGAGAGAGAGAGGGAGAGAGAGGGGTGAACGTTGAATACAGGTTGTTGTGATCTTGTTATTTGTGTACGATCTAAGCAAGTAGGGCCCTCTGTTCTCATAAAAATAAAAATTCTTTCAAAACATTTCAAATGCATAAGTAAAGGGTAAGTATAGAAAACGAAAAGCCCCGTGAAAATGAAAAGTCACAGGAAATGAAAAGCCCATTAAAATGGAAAGTCAAAAGACATTCCATCTCCATATAAAAGAAGTGGTGGAGTGCATTCCTTCTCCATTACCTTTCTTTTAGCATTTCCTTGTTTTAGAAATTTCTCTAGGTAGAGTTTCCTTGCACTATGTAAGGTCATAAAATCATATCGGTAGGACTCTTCTATGTAGGTTTAGTGTGACCCCACCATTTGACCTTTTAATTTTTTTGAAGCCATTTAGGAATACCTTAAATTATAAACATTTATAAACTAGATAAGATAAAATCATTGGTTTCTTGTAGCTCTCAATTGAAGGCCTATTTTAGTATTAGCACGAGCAACTTAATTCAAAAACTCCGAAGACACATTACATAAACACATGCACAATACTAAATCCCATTTAGCACAAGATTATAATCCCTTTAATCGAAACTCCTCTGCCAGCCTCGGGTTATTTGGTGAGGTGGCTCATAGGAGTGCGTGCCAATTGGAGTGCATGTCTTTTGTACATGTTACTTTCCAAATTGCGTTTTTGGACTGTTAGCCTTCCTCGACCACATGGGGGACTAGGGGAGCCATTTACAGGTCAGGCGCACCTATGCCGCCAATATTCCGGGCTTGCAGCCTGGGGCTGATGTACATCGTGCTGGCTGTCACACTGATCGGGTGCATTTTCCAGGCTTGTGTGCATTCAACCGGCCGGTGGGCAAGCAATCGGTCGAGTGCATGTGCGCCAGCTTCCATACACCGGAAGTTGGGAGGCATGTGCCTCGGCGCTATGTATAGGGTGATTCAGAAGTGTTTAGCAAGCAATGACCTACCCCAACAGGAGGCCACCTAAGAAAGGACGCTTCTTGCTCAAAGGACGCTACACCATTTTTGAGGGCGTTACACCATTTTCGACTTGGAGAGGTGCGTGCAAAAGCGCCCTACACGTAGCGGAATTTTCAACGTCGACAAAGAAACGCAGATGCAAAACAGCGATGCTTGTATCAAAAAATGGGGTGGAAAGCAAACCCATAGAGGGGCAAGAAGATGGCCATTGCGCCACGAGGGTTTGAAACCTTCATCTTGCGATCAGGATGCAGTGTGTACTGCTCTAAAGCACCCAACCACTCGAGCTTATGTGTCCTTCAACTCGTGCACTAATTAGGGCTAGAAAAATACATTTTTTCTAACCGAAGAAAATTAGGGCAAACTTGAAATTCTCCTGGTTTTTAGGTCAAAATTTGAAGCTTTTGCCGGTAATTACACTAAAACTTGTGACAATTTCCCGGTTTTCTTCACGGCAAGCTCAAAATTTAATCGGGATTTTAGGATTTCAATCGGTTAAAATACACTAGACCCCGGGTTTTTTCTAACACTGGCACTAATGCACTTACATAGGGGCGAGTTGCATCCTCGCTTCCAGGGGTGGCTTTCTAGTGGGCCCTTTACCCTACCTTTCTATCTCCCAAGTGTTCGGCCGATTGGTTATCTAAGTTTCCTCTTGATTGACAAGTCCTGAATTCATTCCCCACTGTAGATATTCAACACCCCATTGCATTTGAAAGTAAGAAGACTATTTCAACAACATAACTACTCAACCTATTAGTGAGAGTTACCAAAGATTGATCATGAAAGTATGAATGGATTTCGGGTCACAATGAGTTGAATGGATGGAGATACTTCACAAGTTTGACCTTCAACTCCCTCACCAACACAAAACCACCATGACACTCGTGGAGGTTTTCAACCCTACACTCATTGAAAGGAAGGAAAACTCGGTGGACAGAGATATTACACAAGTTTTACCCTAAACTCCTTGACCAACATGAATCAACATGTTCCTCATGAAGGTTTTTACCTTGTCTCATTGATGTATACTTCACACTCCCATAATGAGACATGATTGAGCTAACTAGACTATGCACATCATACTTGTATAGCCGATGGCAAACCAAAACTTTGTTCACTATCGTAACCTATGGGTCCAATAATTAGCATTGGGAACCTGCTGGAAATTAGCATCTTCCATATTAGGCAACAAATTTCCTAACCAGCTTGGATTGCTTTGTAGAAAAATTTTATGTGCGCTTCTTTTTTTGGTGCACAGTGTCTTCACAACACATGCATTACCACACAATTTGACATCCTAATGCAGCTTTGCCCACTAACCAATCAGCGTAAAAATATGGATGTTTCGAAAGTGTCTTTGGCTCTCCTTGAGGAGAATTGATGAGGGCATGCAAGGCCCGTGTCTTTAACACTAGTCCTATTTTTTTACCAAAGTTTTGGTAATTTATTTGTCAAGCTAGAAAGAAGTTTTTACACTTTGCTTCTACCATAGGTTGGTTATGAGGAAAAGAAAACGTTTGATTTTTCTTCATGTCAAAATACAAGCCCTATGGAGAGAATTATGGTAAATTTTAAGTCGTAAATTTTAGTGAAACTTCAAACTATTTTGAAAAAAAAAATCATAAAATTATTATATCCTTTTGTAGAGATGACCTTTTTTATGTTTATAAAATCTTAGTGTTAGTACTTAGTGTTAGAAAACAATGGAATGCCCTTCAAAGACTAGTTTCCAAGACACTTGCAAGTTATAAACATAATTTCATGCTTGAGCACGTGCTAACTAAGAGCATAATTTTGAACTTCCAAAGGTTCTCTCAAGGAATTGGGGCTATTTTAGTGTAGTTTGATAACTACAAATGAACTTTTATGTTGAAAACCAAGAAACTACATGTTTTTTGAGATGTCTAACTCGGTTAAATCTCATTGCTTGAACTTTATCTTGAATTTTTTGTTATGCAAAAACTCTTGACAATCTTGAGTCCTCCACAATAACATTGAAACCAAAGTTTTAGATATCCTAATTGTGTCTGTACCACGTATTTTGATACATTTAGTTGATGTACGTGAAAATTTTGAAGTTATTTGAAGTTTTGAATGCTTATGATCATGAGTCAAAAATTTAAATATCAATGTTTTGTCATGCACAATTTTGAATATTTAAAATGATTAAATAACTGTTGCTTACCAAAGCACTTCTACTTGTCACCTTTAGTCCTCAATGGAGAGGTTAAGCAATGTATCACTTCCTTAAACTCACAAATACATAAAAACACACTTTTTTTTATATGCCATCTCAAACACATAGAACCTTCCACTATTTTGTATACGTAGAACCTTCCACTATTTCATATACTCTCAAGTAAATTCCATCTCAAACATGTAGAACTTTGCACTATTTTGTACACTCTCAAGTAAATCCTTTTACAGGTGAAACTTGCAATTATCTATAGCACAATTGTAAAAAAGCCATGTAAAATTTTCTACCAAGTCTTCATTTTTTCTTAAGCGTATAAAGTCAATTTTTTCACATCATCAATTGTAGTCTTACAAGGTCTACTTGATGAGTATAGTTCTTGATCATGATAGCTTCTAAAATGCAAAGTCATATTTTTGAAAGACCCTCTAACTAACATATTTAAGCATATCAAGAGGGTTTTTTTAAATACATTGTGTGATGCACGTAGCATTTAATCTAAATTTGATAAAAAAGGACACTGAAACTGTCTTGTTTTGGTACCAAACTAGTGTTAATTGATAACACAATTGTGGCATCAAGACACATCCCCTCTCCTTCAGGGTATGGCACATGCAAGACCCACTTCTGAAGTTGACATCCAGCAAACTCCCAATAACGCAATTAATGGAAACCTTGAGGAGCATTCCTGCAGTAAGATCTATCAACCAATTCTACCTTGGCGCAGTTTTCCTGATTGTTTAAGCATCTTTCACAACCTGAACAAGAGGCCCACGAACTCCACCACTTGCATCAGTCCACATGCTGAGCATTGGCTTGTTCCATGCTTTATTTCCCATCCTCAAAGCCTGAATTCTTTTTGCATTTTCTAGCATGCCGGCAGCTTCATAGATATTTGCCATAAGAACATAAGCTGACCCATCACTTCTATCTGCTTGCACTGCCTGTTCAAAGGCCCATCTCCCAGTATTAACATCTTTCCATTTTAGGCAAGCACCCAACAAAGCATTCCAGATTGCAGCATTGTCACAAAATTTCATCTCATGGACCAGTTTTACAGCCCTTTCTAGGTGCCCTGAACGCCCCAAAAGATCAATCATGCAAGTATAACACTCTGAATTTGGCTCAACACCAAACTTGGGGCTCATATTCACAAAGAGAGAATGGCCCTCCTCTATTGGACCCAAGTGGTTGCAAACATTAAGAATAGATCCAAGCGTAACCACATTTGGAAAAATTCCTTCTTGCTGCATTCGCTCAAAAGAGTTCAGTGCTTGCTCCCCTCGGCCCTCTTGCACATATCCTGCTATCAATGCACTCCAAGTAAAAACATCCCGTGATGGGAGCTCCTCAAGCACACAATGAGCCTTGAAAAGAGCATTGCATTTGGCATACATGTCCACTAGAGTACCACCGAAAACAGCATCACTCTGCAGGAACCCTTGTCGAGTGATTTCTTCATGGATTTGTTCTCCTTCGTCCAAGGCTCCTAAACTGCCACAAGCTTTCAAGATAGAGGCATATGTCACTGCATCTGGAGAGATGCTCTCACGCCGCATGCGACAGAAACATTTTAATGCTTGTTCCCCTTGTGCCTTTGATGCATATCCTGCAATCAGTGCACTCCAAGAGACAACATCTCGAGAAGGGAGCTTCTCAAGCACACGCTTTGCCTCTGAAAGAGCACCACACTTGGCATACATGTCCACAAGAGCACCACTCAGCACATTATTATCTCCAAGTAATCCCTGTCTTATAATCTCATCATGAATTTCTTTGCCTTTGTCAACAGCTCCTGAAATGCCACAAGCCTTTAAGATGCAGTTGTAGGTCACTGCATCTGGAGAGATGTTCTCATGCTGCATACATGTGAAACAATTTAATGCTTCCTTAGCTTGGCCTTCTTCTATATATCCTGTCATTAGGGCACTCCAAGAGACAACAGTCCGAGAAGGGAGATCTTCAAGCACCCGACGCGCCTTCTCAAGGTCACCACACTTGGCATACATGCCCACAAGAGCACCACCAAGCACAATATTATTATGCAGCAATCCCTGGTCTGCAATCTTGTCATGAATTTGTTGGCCTATGTCAGCGGCTCCCAAAGTGCCACAGGCTTTTGAAATACAAGTATATGTCACTGCATCTGGAGAGATACCCTCGCTCTGCATACATTCAAAGCACGCCAGAGCTTGTTGGCCTTGCCCTTTCCGTGCATATCCTGCAATCAATGCATTCCAAGTAACGACATTCCTATATGGTAGCTCCTCAAGCACACGGTGTGCCATAGAGAGGGCCCCACACCTAGCATACATGTCCACAAGAGCCCCACCCAACACAATATTATTATGTAATAATCCCTGTTTCACAATCTCAAAATGAATTTTCTTGCCCTCTTCAGCAGCTCCTGTAGAACCATAGGCTTTCAAAATACTGGTATAGGTAACTGCATCAGGAGGTATGCCCTGAAGCTGCATCCGTTCAAAATAATCCAATGCATCTTGGCATTGCCCCTCACGAGCATAGCCAGCTATAAGTGCAGTCCAAGTGATTACATCCATGCTCCGATGCATGTCTAGCAAAGCTTTTGCTTTTGCAAGAGCCCCACATTTAGCATACATGGTGACCAATGCATCAGAACACCTTTCAAGCCAGCCACGTTTCAAAATCTCATCATGAATTTTAGAGCCTTTGCCTATGTCTTTTTTCTTTGCACAAGCTCTTAGCAGGGCCACAAAAGCAGTACACTCATCCTCCATCACCTTACCAGCTCCTTTTCCGTCTCGTGATTGCGAGAAGGCGAGGTCAAACAAAGAGTGTGCTCAGGGTACATATCAGATAACTCCTCATGCAGCGTCAGTGCCGGTGATATTTTTCTGAGCTCTTCAATGAAACAAGAAGGGTTGTAGCAGCTATCAATCCACAAAGACTCCTTGCTGGCATCGTGCAATGTATACATCGAAATTCTTTTGCATAACAAGTCATGATGTGATGTGAGAGAAGAGTCCTTGTGGTTGTATTGAGACTGCCAATCATCTTCGACGTGGCTTGATGACAGAAGTTTCGCAGGCTGTGGGAGGACAGCAACCATAGCCTTGACAACCTTGAGACAAGCTGCAGAGAGAGAACCATGAAGGGCCCCTGTCCACACTCTCCATGCTCAGATCTATGGTGGATGCCATAAACAGGATGTTGTAGCTGTCAAAACCCGTCGCCCAAGAATACAAATTTTGATAAAACTGGCGGTTGCTGCTCCTATGGTAGCTGCTCGTGCCTTGGGCTTGCTGCTGGACATAAGTAGCTCGCTGCTTACTACAGTGCTCGCTCCCAACCAATCATTAGCTTCTAAAATCCGCAGGCAAACGGTTTTGCCCTGCAATTGCAGGTATGCACTTGTGTTTTTCGTTTTCGTTATTAGAAGCACATTGAGTTTACATCATCCAACACGATTTAACTGGCTTAGGTACCCCCCACACGCAGGGGGGTAATTTGTTATTTGGTGAATCTAACAACATAGTGTCATGGCCACACGTCATTAGAATAGTTATTGTTATTTGAAAAGGGGAGAGGTAGAGCAACTGCACCTCAAAAGGGCGTAGTTCGCTCACCTCCTTCCTGTAAAAATTAACTCTCTATCTTGGGATCCTCTACATGGGCATAGGAAAAAGTGAACTTCTCTTTAGTTTTTCAGCTCTAGGTGGTGGACACTTTGTTTTACGTGCAACTTTCACTTTCCACTCCTTCCCTTTCACTTCCCACTCCTCCCAAGGAAATGAATAAAATACTTTTTTATTGTTGAAGTGTAAGCTTTTCTTTTTCCTTTCATTTTATAAGCTCTGACAATTGATTTGATTTGCAGCCTTTTTGAAATTCTTCCCTTTCCCTAGTGAAAAACTCTACAGGTTTTCTCTCTTTCTCTCTCTCACACACAAACTAAATATTTTAACGTTTTAAATTCTCAACTGTGTTTGTGTGCGGTTGCATCCAATTTGAGAGAAAGGGGGGTAATCCTAACGGGAACTTTTTGGAGGGGGTAAAATGGGGTGGCCCAATAACAGCCAACCAGCCAACCCCCTCTCGTGTGGAGGCCCCCTTAGCTGGGGGTGGGGGTCAGGGGGGGGCTCCTCAGTGTCTCACACCGGGTCAGTCAAGGGGGATCTTGGGCCCAAACTGAGGGGCGTTGAGCGGCTTTGATCTCAATCGTCTGATCGCTTGCTGAACTAGGGGTGAACTCAGGGACAAAAATGGCGCCCCGAGTTCACCTCTAGTTTACCCGCCTCGCGGGGTGTGGGTCGAACCCGAGACCTCTCTCTGCCATAACGCTAGCGCGTGTCGTTGTCCATGTGGGCATGGCACACAACCACACCCTAGTTTACCCTGCCCTAGTTCACCTGGTCCTCGTTCACCCTAGTTCACTGAATGATCTGACGACCCAGATTAAAGCCGCTTCCCCCCCCCCCCCCCCCCCCCCCCCCCCCACACACACACACACACACACACACACATCAAATTTGGGCCCTAAATCCCCTATGAGCCACACGCTCGTGCCATATAGTGACCGGGGGCGGGGGGAGGTACGAACATGGAGTGTTGAAAGGGCGGTATGTCAAGTTGGCAAAAGCACATAGAATCATATTAAAGTGCCCAATGTCCGGACCCACCAAGTACATGAGCATGTGAAAGCATGGAGGTGACCACATCAAAGTTGTCTTCTTACGAATGAAACAGATTCCTGTGGTGGGGCTAGAGAAGTTCGAAGGTGGTGTGCATAGCGTGGGTTAACCCCCGCTTAGCGTGAGATACCTCTAACCATTGCACCCCTTCCCATTTGCTACAAGGAAACACAAACCCAAATCACAAATTTACTTGACCGATGTCTTATTAGACCTAGTAATTCACCATACGGAGCTCCAGTACTTCTTTTAAGAAGAAAAATGTTACCTTTTGTATGTGTATTGACTACAAGGCTCTAAATAAGATCACCATTAAGAATAGGCTTCCTATTTCCGGAGTGGATGATCTACTAGACAAATTGAAAGGGCAAACATTTTTAGCAACATTGACCTTAAATTAGGGAACCACCAGGTCAAAATGTTTGAGGAAGATGTTTACAAAACTGCATTCATAACACAAACGGGACACTATAAATTTCTTGTCATGCCATTTGGTCTGACAAATGCATCAGCTACCTTAATTCACATGTGTTACAACTGTCTGATTTTGACCAACCATTCTTTGTTGTAGTCATTCATGCTAGTAGAAAAGATATCGGTGCAGTTCTTTTTTTTTAAAAGCAAAACTCACAATTGTGAGTGAATTGTATTGATCATCTCAAAAAATTACAAGAACTTGCCATGCTCGTGCCCGAGCCATGACACCATCCAGAGACCAAACTTACATCAGCTATCTAAGGAGCCACCCCTAACGACCTGTCCCCATGTCCTTAATACACAAGGTTAATTATCATGTTCTTCACTAATCTTCTGGTTTCATGATTTTCCCCTTTCCTAAGCATTTCGCTGACAACAAGGCACAGGTAACCCTACACCAATCATCCGAGTTTTGCTTACACCCGAGCGTCCATATTAGCACTCTGCTTTCTTGTATAATTCCTGCGAAGTTTGCCACCTCAGGAACTCCTTCAAACACACGGCGGTTCCTTGTTTGCCATACATTATGTAAAAAGCAAAACCTGATAATTTGACTGCACATGAGGAGGGTAGAACTACCCAAGTTCTTACCTCCAAGGAGTAAATCAGTCTTTAAAAAACCAATTTTCCATGTTCTTTGGACCCACTTGCATATTTTTCCTGTAAGGCCTCTGATAGCTGGGCATTCCATAAAAAGGTGGGTCAGATCTTCACTAGCCATCCTACACCCCAGGGCATCGATCTGTCCCTATCCCTCTCTCCTGAATCTTCACCCCCGTCGGAAGAGCACCCCTAATTACTTTCCATAGAAATACCTTCATGTGATGCAGAATCTTTGGTGCCCAGATGTTCTCCATTACTTGCTCCCATCTGTCCTCCCACCATTGTTTTTTCCATGTCTTGTTAAGGGGGCTAGACCAATTCTTCTTTAGCATCATTGTATGGTAAATGCCTTTAGAATAGGGTTTCCATAAGAGGATGCCCGGGCCATTTCTAGGCATTCCAGTCAAACTCCGAGTCACAGATTGGCATTACTGCATTGTCAAGCTCTTTCATCACTTTGTTGACTTGCGACACCTCCAAGCTATTAAGTTGGAATTGGGTTATTAGAAGTTCAGTGGTTTTCCAGCTCTTGCCGTCTCACTGTCCCAGAAGTGCCCCACTTGGTTCAGACCCTTATTATTCAGTTTCCTAGCTGCTTCTATCCACTAGGGATTTTGTGACAGATCTACAACTTTGGAAAGCCAGGGGAACCAATGCAGAATAGAGTTCTTGAAGTATGTGGTTTCTTCCCCCCACTTTAGGACTCCCACTGCTCTGTTGCATTTCCTTACCAATTCCCTTGAGCCGCCCCCCAGACTTAGGGTAGCCCACGTTGGGTTAATAGTTTGTCATGAACCTCTACCCCTCTCCACTTTCCTCCTTTCGAACCAAGTTTAGCTGCTTCTAGCATATCTCTGATCATGATAGCCCAAGCTTGATCTTGTTTAGCCAACGAGACTACAAATTTGGCACAGCAAGCTTCTACATGGGCCACAGGGTTGAGAATTCCGAGGCCTCCTTGATTTACTAGCCGAGCTACTGACTCCCAAGAGGCCCATTGCCATGGCTTGGAGGACTTTGTGTTATTTTTCCATAAAAACCTTTTTACCGGTTTTAAGAACTCTTTCCAGTGACATTTAGCCATCTTGAGAAGCGGGCTAGTGAAGGCAATATAAGGGAGCATAAAGGCATTAATCACTTTTATCCGGCTTGGGAATGGGAGAAGAACATACTCCCACCTACTCATTTTTGTTCTGATTTTTTCCAGTACCCACTGACATCTTTGTTTGTGAGTTACGTCCACCCCCAAGGGGGCCCCCAGATGTCTGAAAATATTCCCTTTGTAAAAATCTCCCACGACCAGTCGGAAGGGTCAAATGAGTCATTTTCCGATAGGAAGATCAGCCTTGACTTCTCTATATTGCATTGGGATCCTAAAGCTATAGATAACACTTGTACAATCTCTAGAGCTTTCCTTACGACCTGGGGACGCACCCTCAAGAAGAGGAGAGAATCGTCTGCAAAAATTTTTGCAAGTAGTTGGTTGTTTCCTGGTAGAGCCAGGCCTTGCAACTCCCCATGCTCAGCACTAGCTTCAAGCGTCGTGATTAAAGGATGTGAATCTATGGCGAACAGCAGGGGTGCCAGAGGGCATCCCTGCTTAATAGACCTTTTGACCTCAAAAGAGCCCACTATTCTATCGTTGAATAGGAGATCTGATTGGCTACCAGTCCCTAGTGCATGAATAAGATGACATAGGCGAGGCCCAAAGCCCAGAGCTTCCATGACTGCTTCTATATATGTCCATGTTATTCTATCATAAGCCTTATCCAGGTCAAGCTGCAGCAAAATGCACTCTTGCTTTGTGAAAGTTGCGTATTTGATACCTACCATTGCTGCCAAGATGTTATCGTATATGGACCTTCCTTTGATGAACCCATGTTGATGGGGAGATACGATCCTGTTAAGTAAGGGGGCTAGTCTGGGGGCTACTGCCTTGGCAACAATTTTGTAGGCCACCGTCATCATCGTTAAAGGGGGGGGCAATGTTTCAGTTGAGAACAACAAAATTGTTTGGGGATGGTGCAGTTCTTATGCAGATAACCGTCCACATTTATTTGAAAGTCGTAAATTTAAACCTTTTGAATCTAAGTGTTGATGTAGTGCATGCTTTGAAATTTTGGATACATTATTTAATGGATGCTGACTTGATAATTAAAATTGATCAACAAAGTATTTATTATCTCAATCCCTAATAGATGATAGGCATATTAAGTGGCCTGCTTTTATTCAAAGTTTTTAGCCCAACATTCAATACCAACTTGGTAAAGAAAACGGTGTGGCTGATTCTTTGAGTTGAAGACCCTCTCTTAATAATCTATCAATTATTATGGTGTACTTCATTTGATTCTATGTCTGATATTTAGGCACAAGATAATGATTTTAAACCACATGGTTACATATGATTGACAATTTTATGCACACATTTCTTGAATACACCATACAAGAAAATTTTCTCTACTTCAAACAAAAATTATGTGTCACAAAACCACATTATGTTGGACATAGAGATTTTGCTACTACTTTTCAGAATTTATGTCATTATTTTTATTGGCCTGCTATGAAAAGTGATGTTAAACAGTATGTTTCATCTTGTTTGATTTGCAAAAAGATGAAAGCAGCAACAAGTAAGAAATTAGGTCTTTACATCCTCTCTCCATTCCTGAAAAACCTTGAGAATACATGTTTATAGACTTTGTTACTGGTTTCCCACTCACTGTTCACAAGCATGATATGATTTGAACTGTTATTGATTTCTTTTCTAAGCAAACATATTTCATTCCATGCAAGAAACCTCTCACTGCACAACAAGTTGCACTTCTCTTTCTAAAAGTTGTCTTTCCTCATCATGGTTTGCCAAAGGTAATCATATCTGATTTCCAAATTTTGTCGTGCTTTTTGGACTACACTCTTTGAAAATCTTGATACTACACTTGATTTCACTTCTGCTTCACGTCTTTCTAACATTGTGCCTACTTCTAATACCTTCGCCATAAATTTTCATTACATTTATGAAAGTTTTCACTCTGTTATCAAGCATCCACAAGAAGTTTACACTAAGCATGTTAATAAGCATCGCAAAGCACATGAATTCAAGGAAGAAGATTATATTATGCTAAATTATCTTCACACTTCCACATTCACAATGCATTCCACATTAGTCTATTACAACCCTTTGAGGACCCTTACCTACACATCATATATATGAGGATCCACCTACACTTGTAGATCAAGAAGAGCAACTCATCCCTAACCAAATAGTTGATCATGGGACCACCACTACACACATTGGCACAGTTTACACCCGTTATCTTTTGACTTTTAAAGACCATCCTAGAGAAGATACTAAATGGATGTCTATCTTTTTTCCAAAACTTCCCAGATCTTCTCCAGACATTTCATCACTCATGGCCTAGTTGATTCTCTATTGAGCAACTGAGAACACACTCAAGAGATCGATTAAATACCGATGCCAAATTACCGATGTCGATGGCGGGCGTCGGTATATGTGTAGGTAAATCTGGAGGGAGACTCAAATTTTAAAAATATCAAATTTTAAATTTTTGACGCTGATATGAACGTGCATTTCAACGACAATTTTGAGACATGTATTGACGATAATTTTGACGCTAATTTGGACACCTATATCGATATCTGCATCGACGCCACCTACAAAACTAGAGGTCGTAAGTTTTTCCAGCATTTTTGTTTCATTTTTCACCTCCCTCTCTTGCTCTCCTCCTCCTCACTTGCTGCAGATCTGGTGATGCAGGGGTTGCCGGGCTTGAAAAATCTACTCACACACTTCCTTGCATCAACAAGGTAAGTTTCTTTTCAAGATTTCTAGTAGATTTCTTTGTCTTTGTGTGTGTGTGTATCTGTGTAACATAGTGTGTGTGTGTGTGTATTTGTGTAACATAGTGTGTGTGTGTGTGTGTGTATCTGTGTAACATAGTGTGTGTGTGTGTGTGTGTGTGTTTGCAGGTTTGGCAACATTTTTTCAAGTGCTTCTTGCTCAAATAGGCTGCATGTGAGTGCTCTATCATTCTCTTCTCTTGCATACACACATAGGTACACACACATGAATATAAACATGCATGCAAATAAATAAAAAATACATACTAATTTGCCTATAATCTAAACACACTATGCGTGCGCGAGCGCACACACACACACACACACATTTTCAAATGAAACAAAAATATTAATTTTGTTATTCTATAAATTTTATCATTCATAAAGAAAGATAATGGAAAAAGAGTTATTTTGATTTAAGTCAATTTATTATTATTTTTATACAAATTTATTTAAAAATTAATAAATTATGTTGCTTTTTTGAATTGGATGACCTATCGTAGGTGTTGTAAAAGTTCATTAGAATGTTTTTAATTAAGATTTAGTGTTAGGTTTTAACTACATTTGATTAGCTTCATGCGTTTGGAAAATTGACGTTGTTATGTCGATCGCTTAGGGAAAATCGACGTTGTTATGTCGATCGAAGGTAGTTGGACGCTTTGGGCTAGCCGCTAATTAGGGTTAGTTGCTTAGGACTAGTCAGTATTCATATCGCTTATGACTAGTCAATATTTAGGCCGCTTAAGGCTAGACGCTTAGGGCTAGTCGCTTAGGGTTAGCCGCCTCCGGCTAGCCGCTTAGGTATTTAGCCGCTTAGCCGTGCCACTTTGTTATTTATCCGATTAGTCGCTTAGGTATTCAGCCGCTTAGGGCTAGTGGGTATTCAGGCCGCTTAGGGTAAGCGGTGGCTGTTTCAACCCGCTTAGAGTATTCCGCTTACAGTAAGTGGTTGGGTTGTTTCAATTCGCTTAGGGTTTAGATCTTAGGGTTAGTCGCTTATGTGTTAGGTCTTTGCAATCTGGTTGTTTCACGCCGCTTATGTAAAGCGAAGTATACTTTGTCCTGTCGGAGTTGACCGCTTAGGGCTAGCTGTTTAGGTCCTAGTTCTTAGCAATTTGGTTGTTGTAGGCCACTAGGAATTTTAGGTTTCATTGACCATTACAATATTAAGGTTTGTACTGGATCTGCATGCATTGTCATGTAGTGTGGGTGTGTACTATCCTCGAATATAGGCATTGACCAATAAAGATGAAAGCATTACCCCATGGTCCTGATCTCCGTGCACCTCTAGATTGAGGTGCACGAGGATCGAGCATGGATAGAGAATGTGAGGTAGTTAGAGCTAGCGGCGGCAAATGGTTATCCTCGATCAATATTTGGCCCTACAAAGACGCTTATAGTTTGGTTGCTAGGATGTGGCTGTGTTTGGGCGATTAGGGAAGAAAAAACAAAAATGGACTTCAAAAATGGACAGTGCAGTTCAAAAACACAAACGAACTTTAATAACGTAGATAGAAAAAAGCAATCAGACTTCAATAATGCAAACAGACTTCAATGATGCAAACGGTCTTCAAAAACACAAATGGTCTTCAAAAATGGCGACGGGTATTAGATCGATCCATTTAAGTAATCCACTTAAGGTATGCAGCTTAGGGTAAGCGGTTAGGCTATTTCAGTCCGTTTAGGGTTAGTCACTTAGGTGTTAGTTCTTCAGTTTCAGATCGCTTAGAGCTAGACGCTCTACATCGGCTAATATTAGTATCGCATTACTTTAGCCATTTTAATAATCTGCTTCGGACATGGAAATTTGGTTGTTTCAGGCCGCTTAGGTCCAACCACCTTAATGGCTTTAGATTTTTCCGCTCTAAATCAGCTTAGTGTTGCATTACTTTAGCCTTTTCAATAAATTAATTCATTTTTGGTATGTAGCGCGTAAGCGGTTGGGTTGTTTCAGTTCGCTTAGGGTTCAAGGCATAGGGCTACTTGCTTAGGTGTTACGTCTTTGCAATATGGTTGTTTCACGTCGCTTAGGGTTACCTGGGGGCGAACTTTCCACTTAGGTATTGGTACTTCGCAATTTGGTTGTTTTAGGCTGCTTAGGTCAACCACTTAGGGTTAGCGGCTTTAGATTTGGGCTACAAATTTTAGGTTTCTACTGGATTAGGGTTTGTACTAGATCTACATGCATTGTCATGTAGACGTGGGTGTGTACTTATGTCGCACCCTCAAATATAAAGACAAAAGTATTACCCGATGGTCCTGATCTCCGTAAACTTCTAGACCGAGGTGTGTGGGGATTGGGCATGGCTAGAGAATGTGAGGTAGTTAGAGCTAGCAGGCCAAACAGTAGAAATAACACAAACGAACTTCAAAAATGCAAACGAACTTCAAAAACATTTGGGATGATCATGATGATAAGAGAAAGAATCACATCTTCGATGCCATTCACAGAGTATAGGCCAATAGAGGGGTACGATCCAGTCTCAAATGACTTGATCTTGAGCGTGGAAATTGCCACGATGTCACACCGTCGATCAGAGGCCAGAGATAAGTACAAGGCCAGTAGTCCAAAGCCGCACAGGAGTGGTCAAGGATTGCACGACACAAGACAATCTTTAAAGATTTCAAAAATAGAGAAATGCAGCTAGAGCACGTTTGGAGTCTACTAAAGTGTCACATCTTGGGAGTGGAGGCTACGACACTCTTCGGCATGAGTTTGTAATTATTATACATATGCTTAAATTTATATGTTATCTTATAGTTAATTGTTTATTTTGTAAAAAGTTACCATGAAGCACCCTCCGGCACGCCAAGAGGAGACGTATGGATACAAGCATGGACTTGTGGCTGTTTTGACCCAAGTTCAGGAGGAGGGAGAGGTTGTCAATTGGGAGGCATTACCATGAGGGTGACATCTTCCATCTATGCTTTTTTGTAGTTATGGTCATCCTGATGATTGTATTCATTGTATACAGTTTGACATTTATGCTTATGGTTAGGTGTTTATGGTCTTTGCTAGATGTTTTTGCTTATGGCTTTCAATCTAATATGGTTATTATGTTGAAATCAAGTTATGGTTACGATTATGCTTTTGGGTTGATGTTATGGTCAGACTTGTTTCAGTTGCTCCTTGGTTATCGTTTTGCATTCCATTTACGGTTATGGTTTTATAATTATGTAGTGTATATGCTCTTTGGTTATGATTTTTCAATTAGGTTATGGTTATGGCTTGGTGATTATGTTGTGGATATGATCTTTGGTTTTGGTATAGCAATCAGGTTATGGTTATGTTTATGGTTTTGCAATTATGTTGTGAATATGGTAACAGTCTTTGAATCATGTTACATTTATGGTTTGAGAATCTTCTTAGTGTTATGGTTACGGTTTTCAAGTCATGGTACAATTATGGGTTGAAAATGTTCTTATCATTACAGTTATGGTTTTCAAGTCATGTTTTTAGTATAGTTAGAAAATCTTAGTACTATTGTGCTTATGGTTTGGCAGTCGATGTTATGGTTATGCTTTTGGAATCTTGTCATATTCATGGTTTTGATTTTGTGGTTTTGTTATGCTTACAATTTTGCTGATCTGTACTTCTCACTCTTCAACGCCAAAATGTAGGAGTACTGTTGCTTTTGCACTCTTCCTTTGAGCAGAGAGGACTGGTTCTTGGTGCTGCAGTACATGAAACATCAGTTGCCAATCCTCTCTGCCCAAAAAAAAAAATTGCACGTTTGAGCGTCGATGCAGGTGCTGGTATACACGTCGAAAGTAGCATCGGTGTAGGAGTCAAAAAATGCATCAAAAATATTATTGCCATTCCAATGTTCTTTTAGATGTGTATACTGACGGTTATAACAGCTCTTATTCTGACAAACCATAACCGGCATGTATATCAACAATACGATGTCGAGGAAAATATCGGTGCTTTTCATTCTTAAAATAAGTTTTTTGGCGTTGATACGCGCGTCGATATTCACAGGACGTCTTGTAGTGATAGTTGCTATCTCTTTAGGTGGGAGGGATGTTACAAGATTGGGCACCCTCCTATTCTATGCGGTTAACTACAATTGGGATAGCTGGCATGTAATGGTTAATTACTGTGTTGTCTTTTTATTTTCACCATTAGTGAGTTGATGTTGTGTAGGTTGGAACTCTGGCAGTTGAGGAGAAGTCGTTGGCAATAAATAATTATCTCGACCATTTTCATTTGCATAGTGTTATAGTTAATTTTGCTAATAAGCCATTATGGCTCCCTTGTAAATGGTTAGTGGGAACCCACCCTATAGAGGGTCATGCAATAAGTGATAGCCATCACTTATAGATTAAAGTATAAAGAGGGGCCTCTAATTTTTGGCATCAATAAGCCAATAATAAAAACTGAATACCAAACTTCAGAAGAGGTGCCGTGGAGTTTGGGGCTACAATCTTTAGGCCATTCATGTGAAAGATTCCTTTATCTCCACTCTTATGCAATTATGTGTATTCACAAATCATGTGTACATCTCCTTCTTTTACAATCTTTCACTATCAAATCTATTTTGTGTATGTGTGTGTGTGTGTGTTCCTAGTCTAAAGTGTGTGCACTTGGGTTTTGGGAGAGATGGTGAGAGGTTGATGGATATGTGTGTGAGAAAATTTGAATTGTTCAAGCAACCGTTCTTCCGGGCTCCCAACAAAGGGACAATTTAGAGCCTTTATCTACATCTCCTACTTTGATCTCCCAAAACACACAAGTACATTCTCTTTCTTTTAAAGGATATGATGCAACTACTCCCTTTATAGGTTGGCTTGGCAATAAGCAACCACATTTACAACGCACTTTAAAGTGGCCCCATTAGATTTCAATTGTTCATGTGTCAACGATCTTTTAGCAATTGTGCATGCACTGTCATGCTCTCCCTTGCCATGTCCTGATCCGAAGAAGAACCACCTCATCCCCATTCATTCCAGTTTAGCATACCTTGCAACAAAATAGAAAGGCCTAGCACTCTTAAATCGTGAGGCAGTACCATCTGACCAAACCCAGTGTCATTCTAAAGTGGCACTTTCTCATTTTAGCTATCCATAATTCGGCATAAGACAATGTTGGACAACCAATGCGTCATGCACCTTGTCATCTTATATGAATAAGTAGATTGACTTGACTACTTCCCCTTCCCTATCCTAGTAGGTTATATGCACAAAAATGGTCAGTTGACTTGAGTGCCAATGCATGGATTGAATCTCATTTGGCTCCTTGAATGCATAGTTTTTTGTAAAATTTACATCCAAAACAACCACATTGTTGGGAAATCTAAGAGTACAATCCTTGAACTATTGTGGTTGCCATTGAGAAATATAGTTATGTTTGATGAAAACCTTGAGCTAGGTCTGTAAGAGTTGAAGAAACTCCCAGTACTACATTTCTTTATTCACAAAATCTTTTATCTTTTTTTATGTTTCCATGCTTATCTATTGCCTCCACATATGCAAACAATTTTATGGAGATGTTCTTACCTAGCCTTTGTGTATCTAAGCAACACGTTTCAAGATTTTTCACACTAGATTTCTTACATTCTCCCATCAAACACTCCCTGTTGTGGTAATCAACATCTATCTGCTTTGGACAAAGAACTTACTCCCATAGATGTGTGATACCTTTGAAAGTGTGACATAAAGCCATGCAACCCATGCTAGCTTCATCACCTTTGATGCAAATGTTGCATGTACATTTCCATTGGGCTCCATGTAGACCGAATGATTGAGACACGTATGATTAAATTTGTCCTTTAAAAAGGACATTTGCACATGATATTTGCAATAGCGTGTGTATCTATTTTTTGACCACTGTACAAAAAATGGATTTATCATCTCAAACATTCACGTACCAAATTTTGCAATTTGGATTCTTTTCTTTGAGTTTGTAGTAGAGCTCAACCTGAAAATATGAGAGAAATTAGAAGGCTATTTGTGTGCTAGCTATATCTTGCAACCATACCTTACATGCATTGTAGTTGAACCTAGAATGCTTAATAGCATCGACCTAATTAGCATTGCGAGTATAATAACTAGCACACTTTGTAATCTCAATAACATGTTCAAGGTTTTAACTAGCATACACATCACACTAACTAGAATTTATAGTGTGCTAATTAGCACATG
This sequence comes from Adiantum capillus-veneris, assembly GCF_014529385.1. Lineage (NCBI taxonomy): Eukaryota > Viridiplantae > Streptophyta > Polypodiopsida > Polypodiales > Pteridaceae > Adiantum > Adiantum capillus-veneris. Next base: position 139,451,558 of record NC_140952.1, read on the forward strand.
CAATATACTAACTAGCACTTAAAGTATGCTAACTGGCACTTACGAAATGCTAGCTAGTACATGCAGTATGCTTCCATGTATTGCTTGTATATTGATTAGCCTTACTAATATGATAATAGCACACTAAGTAAGCATTTCCACCTCTCTAATATCTTGTACCTAAGCGTGTGAGAGTGTGAATTAGGTTTTGCCTCCAAAATGGTGTGCAATCTTGATATGAAATCTCTTTAATCTTTGAAAAGTCATGAAATGGTTGATGTGAAGATGGAATCTCGTGATTTCCTTTCAGCAGCATGAAATTACAACTATGTAATTAGAGGCAAGGCTGTACGATTCCATGAAAGAGGCTAAAAAAACATAAAATGGTTGATGAGGAGGCTATAAGCACATTATTTCCTTTTAATAGTATGAAAATATGACTATGTTATTAGAGACAAGGCTATAAGACTCCATGAACGAGGTTTGGGTTTTGAATGGGTATTGTGCTAGTATGTGAATTGAGATTTCATGGCTGAACTTTAAATGTATTTCATTGTTCTTTTTAAGTAAACTTGGCTATGATTTTTTGATCCTTTCATCATGAACTCGCTCACAAATACAAGCATAATTAGGAGGAAGGTTTGTGCTTTCCCTATCATGAATGGTCTAATATTTTGAACCATTCTTAGGAAGAGAGTTTATGAATAACATAAATACTTTTTCATGAAATGACTTTCATCACAAACTTTCACAGCTATATTTTTGCACCTTCCTAGCTAGACAAAAATTTTCTTTGTAGCATTTGTCCTTGACCACGTCGAAACTCCTCCATTTTTTTGCACCTTCCTAGCTAGACAACAATTTTCTTTGTAGAATTTTTCCTTGACCAAGTTGAAACTCCTCCATTACGACCTTCCTCCTTCATTAGGGAAATATGGACTTTGCATGGGCCTTGTAAGGAAGCCTAATTTTAATGGATTAAGGCTAATGTTGTGGAAGGTTAAGGGGACACGGAGATTCAAAAAGCTAGTTTCTATGGTCTTTTCAAACCTTGTTTTAGGCCCATGTAGGATGTGGATCTAGCAGGTCCCTTTCTCTCTCTAGCTTTTTGAAAGTGAAGGGGAGAAAGGAAGTGTGGCATTAACTACTCCCACTTTTCTTTTTCTCTTATCAAATCATAAAAAATGTGCATAACTAAGGGCCAAAATAATCATTTTCACTGATTTTTGTCTAGAACTTCTCCAAACATATATGCATATCAAAAATACTATTTTTGACATTTTTTGTGACTTACACTCACTAAAACTCCAATCTTTCAATATTCATCCCCCCCCCCCCCCCCCCCCCAAAAAAAAAAAAAAAAAACTTTGTTCTCTCCTGTTCCTCCCTCCCCTCTCCCTCCATCCCCCTTCCTCTTCTCTCCCGCTCCATCCTCCCTTTATGTTGGGAAATGACCTTAGTTATGGGTACTTACCCTACCTCCCAAACACATGATATGTGCCACACATTTATGGTGTCAACACCATGATCCATGCAAGTCTAGGAACATGAGGATGTGAATGGGAAATCAATCCTTGTGACACATCATAGATGACATCACTCAAAACCTCTCTCAAACACTTTATAAACCCCTTTGTATAATCATTATTTTGTGGTGAACCAATCTAATATTTTGTGCATGCACCGCGTCTAGTCTCTCTAATAGCGTAACTCTAACCTAATACTGATGCAACTACCATGACAGGTAGCCTATGCAATCCACCATGAGGGGTCTCAACCCTTAAAACTGGTACCAGAGCTATAGATCCTCTTTAGATTATTTAGGATTCTAAACATTGCATCTTTTTCTTAGCTAGATTAAGAGATGCTCCTCTCCCTTTCATCACTTGGTCGGAAGCATAATTGCTATGCATGTGCATGTTAGATTAAGTGATAATCTAATTTTATATTTTCTTAGCTTTTCAAATATGCCAAGGGTCACCAGTTCATCCCCTATTTTGAGTGGTTTCCAATTGCCTTTATCAAAAGGCCAAACCTAAATTTGATTCTTCTAAAATAGGATAAGGCAAGTCAGAGGGTTTTTTTCAACACTCTACAGAGCTAGGACTACCCATGTGGCTACTCGACCTCATGCTTCATGCCTCATCTTGCCCATTTCTCCATTGTGCTATTCTTACTCGTTGCTTTGTGCTCCCTAGTCACTAAGCCCATGCTCGTGCATGCCCCAGCTCATGCTGCACTCAACTCCGTTCCTACATACCCTTTGCTCTCAGCTGACCCTCAACAAGCCTCGCATGAAGCCCTTTGCAAGATTACCACTTAATCTTGGTTACCTCTCGGATTCCACTACCTACCTCTTCATTACCAGCTTCATTAGATATATCATGTTGCCTTGACAGCTTCCCATCAACCTTCCAACCACGAGAGGAAAGAGAGCCATAACTCTCGAAGCCCTACAAATCAAAGCAAAAGCCCATCAGTTCGGTTACTCTTAGGTTGTTGTAGAGGACCAACCTGGTGCAATAGTCTTCAAGCCTTAAGCCCCAAATGTTGTTGGACTACGCCATCATCAAGCTTCTCAAGCCTCCGACCTTACTGTTGATGAGGGTATCACATACTCTCTTTTTTTACATACTGCAAAAAAAGCTTACATTCGTCACTTGAAAGGGCTTCTTCTTATTACCATAGACTGTGAGTGTCAACTTGTGTTGCTTTCTTGGTGTTCCCCTCTTGCACCATAGGCAAGGGCTGATCATTTTGTCCTAACATCTCTCAACGCTCAATAGCTTGATCGCATCATCTCAAGCCATCAATCCACCCTATCTTGCTCATCTTGGTACATCTCTTATGCCATGATTAGGGCATCATCAGCTTGTGCTTAAGCCCATCTTCACCAAAGCTCAAAGGATAGCCAACAACCAGCTCGATCCATCTAGCGACCATAGTTTCTACTCTCAAGCTATCTTTTGGGCACATTAGAGCTACTATCTCTTAATTTGTATTGTACCCACGTGATGCATCTATTTCCAGTTCACGTCATTTGCACACCTTGAATTTTCAAAAGCTATTGTCAACTTTTTCCACGTCCCATTTTCCATTTCTTGGTTTTTTAATAAGCACCTATTCTCCCTAGCAAAATCCGAGAGAGGGTATAAGGCCCTACATTTTTTGCTATGTATGATATGCCTGTTACGACATGTGCACAAACTTCAAGGTGCTTCTATTACAAGACACCTTCCAGGTCAAGCTCAAGGGGAGGAAAGTCAATCGTTACAAGAGAGACACCGAGCTTCAACAATGAAGAAGTAGAAGAATATCTATCAACTATGAAGATAAAGAGGCTACATGACAGAGACCATGAAGATCAAGATCACCAGAGAAAAACAATAAACCAAGACTCCATGACAAAAACATCAATCAACTATGAATATCCAAGCATACTTAAATGACTAAATGTACAAGTAGGCATTAGTTGAGCCTGGGCACTAATAAGTGATCACCTTGTGAACCTAGAGAGATGAATCAAATTGAACCTCCTAGATGTATCAATGAATCACACCCTAGATGAATCATGATCCTATGCACGATGAATAAGTTTAAGGGGAGGATTGTTGGGAAGTAACCTTAGCCATGGGTACTTACCCTAACTCCCAAACTCATGACATGTGCCATACATTTATGAGGTCAACACCATGGTCCATGCGAGTCTAGGAACATGAGGATGTGCATGGGCAATTAATGCTAGTGACACATCATAGATGATATCACTCAAAACCTCTCTCAAACACTTTATAAACCTACTTGTATAATCATTATTTTGCAATGAACCAATCTACTATTTTGTGCATGCATTGTGTCTAGTCTCTCTAATAACTCAATTCTAACATAATCTTGATGCAACCACCATGAATGGTAGCCTATGCAAGCCACCATGAGGGATCTCAACCCTTACACTTTCCTCTTCTTCCCACTGTCTTTTCCTATGTTGCTTCCTTATGATCAGCTACCACGGTGCTCAATGACATCACAAACTGTGTTCCTTCACCATATACTCCACACACCACAAGCGTATATATTTGTTTGCCCACAAAGTTTGCACCGAAGGCCACATGTGTGGGTGAGCAGAAATCACCACAAAAATGTCGCATTACTAGTGAGACTAATGTCATCCTTTGGATGGATGTCCATTTGTACCCATATGATCTTGTAAGACGCTTCCATCCATCATTTAATAGCCTCTCAATGTCTCTTCAATATGTTGGGAGGGGAAAATAGTCTTGTTAGGTTATTGCAACTAGTTTTCTATGGGTACAAGTGATTATTTGCATCGATGGATGCACCAATATCAAGTGATTTAGCTCAACACATTGGCATTACAAGAAAGAATTGCTTCTTTGGAGAGAGAGTTTGCAACTCTCCAACAATAAATGCAAGAGAAGGATGCCAACATTTCAAAGCTTGGAAACACCATCACACACTTGAAAGAAACATCCCTTGGTCACAAGACAATGCAATCTTACATTTTCATCCATTGAAACACTTGTGCATATGGGTGGAGCACGCAATAGTGACGAGTGACATCCACAAGGTGATTTGTTCTTCACTTGCAGGAGACATTTCTACTTCACAACAATCACATTTATTAAGCCAAAACCTTTATTCAAGGGACATGCGGTGGATCAAGCCAAGATGATTGAGTCAACTTTCTCACTAGTTGTCTCAATATCCATGATGTGATTTCTATTCTATGTTAACCTAGGGGGGAAGCGCATTAGTGATGCACTTACCAAGGAGTTGATGCATAAATTGGCAAATGTGTTCAGTGAAGGTGACATACAACAAGCTTGTGATGAGGGCAAGATCAGTACTAAAGCCTACAAGGCTATTTTTCAACTTCTAAAGGATGCCTTGTAAGAGTGTGGCATTATGGTGAACCTATTTTCCATTATGTACAAGGTCAACGTTGCAAAGAAGGCCACAAACAAAGATGTATTCTCTCACATTGGGTCATACCTACACATTGAGGACACAATGTTTGCTTCACTTTATGATTCATGTATGCCAAAGACAAGGGAAAAAGTTAGTCAAAACTCCATAATGTCATGGATGCTTGAGAGTCAGTCGTTGCCTGCATCATCGCCTATGTCATCGCCTACATCATCGCTAGAAGGCTCTAGAAGAATCTAGAAGGATCTAGAAGATTTTAGAAGTTCTAAAAGTATCAAGGAGATTCTATAAGTTTCTAGAATCATGAAGAAGATTTTGGAAGAATCTAGAGGTTTCTGGAAAGCTCTAGAAAGCTAAGGAAGGATCTAGAAGGTTCTAGAAGAACTAGAAGGATCAAGAAGTTTCCAGAAGCTTGGAGAAGATTCTGAAAGAATCTAGAAGTTTTTGGAAAGCTCTAGAAAGTTGAAGAAGGATCCAGAAGGTTCTAAAAGAACTAGAAGGATCAAGAAGGTTCTAGAAGATTCTAACCTCCTTAAGAAGAACCTAGAAAGTCCTAAACTCCTTAAGTAACCTCCTCAAGCACTAGTATAAATAGGGGTCTTGGACCACAAGCCCCTCAGTCTTGCGAACACCAGTTGTGAGCCTCCTATGAGGAAATCCCTCTCCTAGTTCTAATGTTCAAGTCTTGTCCTTGCAATCAAGCCTTGTCTTGTACTCAAGTCATGTAATCCAAGTCTTGTATCTAGCTCTCTTAATAAAGTATTAAGTCTTGTAATCAATATTAAGCTTATCATCAAATATAAGTTCTTGTACATTGTGAGCTCCTCCTCTTGCTCTCTTCTAGCTCTGTACATGCTTATAACAGTTTGGTAAGACCACCATCTCTTAATCTTCTCAAGCCATCATGTAGCCAACGATGGAAGGTGTCATCAATGCATTGCAAAGCATCCAAGCTCAGTTACAAGAACTTCGCGAGAGTAATGCTCAACTTCAAGCAGGGCACCCGTAATCTTGGGACCGGCGTTGAAAAATCTTCAACGTCAAATTCAAGAGCTTCAAGAGACAAGCACACATCAAGCACAAGCTGCAAGATCTAGCTATCCTCAACAACATAAGAAGGAGCCGAAGGTCAGCATGCCTGAAAAATTTGATGGGACTAGATCAAAGTTTAGAGGTTTTCTTGAACAAGTGCGTCTCTTCATTCGAATGCAACGAGAGCGTTATCCAAATGATGCCTCTCAAGTAGGCCTTATTGGGACCCTCCTCTTGGGTACGGCTCTCTCTTGGTTTGCTCTCTTACTTGAAAAAGAATCTCCTCTTCTTCATGACTTTGAAGCTTTTGTGTGGGAGTTCTCTGCAAACTTTGGGAATACTGATAGAGCAAGGTTTGCTGAAACCAAACTTAGAAATCTCCGCCAAGGATCAAGACCTACATCCGTCTATGCATCCAAATTTCAACAGCTCACTTGTGACCTGACTTGGCATGAGGAATATTTCATTAGCCAATTTTGGTGGGGATTAAAGGATGACGTAAAAGATCTTTTATTGACTATGCCAAAGGTTCACACACTAAGCGAGTTCATCTCTCAAGCAATAGAATGTGATAATCGACTATTTGAGAGGACAAGAGAGGCGTCTTGGGGCACCATTGCCACCTCCATACAGAAGTGACACATAATGGCTACACACCTCAATAGGGCCATGAATCAAGCATTGAGCCCATGCAAATTGACTCAGCATGGTTTCAACCTCTCTCAGCCCAGGAGAAGCAAAGGCGACGCATTAATGGCTTATGTATGTATTGTGGAGAGCAGGGGCACTTAGTTCAACAGTGTCCAAGGAAGAGAAGGATGAAGGTTCATGGTGCAATGGACTCAACGTTGGAGAGGGGGAATGGGGAACACACCGGACACACACGCAACTGCCCCTATATAGCTCAGGGTATTCACAGCACCCCTATCCTCTCGAAAACACATTCACAAAAGACAACTCACACTAACAGGGCCTCGCCCGCACTTCGCCTGACGCACACACGCTTTGCACAATCACCAAACAGCGATCACACCGATCTTGTCCGCTTCCAGCCCTTCCACATCTCAACACCTCTCTCTCTCTCTCTCTCTCTCTCTCTCTCTCTCTCTCTCTCTCTCTCTCACACACACACACACAGGGGGCCCGGGGGGGCGCACACGCTCACACACGACAACACCACACACCTGGGAGACAAGCAAAGAAGAAAGGGGGGAAGGAGGGAAAGACGATGCCAAAATCGACAGTGACAACTTCTCCTTCAAACCACAAACCATGTACAAACCCCATGAATCGTGCTCCATCCAAGCTACACCATGACCATCGCCGCTTTATACAGAGGGGCACACACCTCCCTTGACAAAACCAAAACCCGTCCGCACACGCCTCGACGGGGAAATTCACCACTCACTTCGCATCGGCGGCAACTCCTCCTCTGGGTAGCCTTCGCTGGCTACTTCCTCTGCCAGGCCCTCGCCCTTTCGGGAGCTTCACAAACAACACTTTGCGTGCCGACTTCGACTGTCGAGCACACGAAAACCCTCTCCCTTCTTTCTCTTCCTCCTTCTCTCCAAGAAAAAACCAAGGAACCCTCCAAATCTCGAAACCGCTGCCTTTCTTTTTCTTCCCCTTCTCTTTTCAAAGCCAAGAAAAAAAGCTTCCTTTTTTGGGCAGTGGCGCCACTGCCTCTTAGGCTTAGTCTTCAAAGACTTTTTTTCTTTTTTTTCCACTCCCCTTAACTTTTGAGCTTATACCTCTCCCTTTCCATTTATAAGCAAGAGGATTTAATAATTTGTTCGCACGCCGTCGGTGCTTTGTGTGCTCAGGTTTGCCCAACACTTGTCTCATCAAGTTACTCCCTGCTAGCTTTAAACCTGGAGAGCTTTGTCGCATTCCGAACACTTCACACCCTTCGAATGGCAAGTCACCAAAGTGGGAAAAAATTGAGTTTGCTCCCCTGCAACGATTGGCTATCAACTTGAAGTGGGTGCATCTCGATGTCCCTGACTCTGATTCAAGTTCGGTCGACTCCGACTAGCATCACATGCTGCATACTATCCACTAGACACCTGGTGAGCTCGAGAAAACACCAAATGGCGTGTTTCCCAATGCGGCCTAACCGCCTCGAAACTGGTCCCTGTCAAAACTTGATTGTCCATAACTTTCCATCCAGAAGCCCGATTCTCAATCCGAAAAGACCGACGTGCTCCACAACTCGAGCACTTCCCGTGTATGATATCACACCTGCCTTGACCAACCACCTGTGCCCGCCCAATCCGACGAGGATCTGCAAATGCATCCCCCTTCAACCTGCCATATCTTGCACATCCGGGCTCCGTTTGACGAGCTGTCTGGACGAGCTTCTAGAGCATCTCGAGCACCACATTTCGGAACACATTGCCTGCATTTTGAACACCTTGACTTGCCATCATCATTATCTCACTTTGGAGGCCTCCCTGGCCTAAAAAACCGTCTTAAGCATGCATTTCGGCTGCCACTTGCCTGCTGAGGTCTCCCACACTAGCTTTAGCCCTCTACCATGCACTTGTCAGCACACATAGCACTGCCATGTACACTTCCGAGCACGGACCAACTTTGGTTGCACCATCATTGCCCACCCCCTTGTTGAACATTTATGTTCAACCACAAACATACTTATAGCACTAAAAAACTGCCACACAAAACAAACTCTCTGCACCTCACAAAACCACCTAACGTATGTACAAAACCTGGCATCTGCTACTCGCTACATTTACTCGTGCGGGTTGCTCAACCCCCTACTTTACCTGCCATTATCCGCCTGGATCAAACACCATGTACTGGTATCTCCCGTTCACCTGTAACACCCTTGCATAGTGCCATACCAGGGCACATAGCCAGCTGCATACCCAAACCGCCAACATCATACTTCTATTATTCCATGCACCCCATGGCATACTACCCGCTCGCAACAAAGCACCTCCAAGAACACCAAATAGAGCACCATTGTGCTCAACCAACACTCTCGGCATATCTGCATCATCACTCGTACCAAACAGTCCTAACATATCTGACCCACCCTCCCATCCATGTAAAGCTAGATCCTCATCTAGTAGATCCTGCACAACCTGCTCAACAGTCCATTGCACAGCTGCGCTTATCGGCATACCCTTCAACCACCACTCACAGACCTCCTTAGAAATATTGGACATGGCCTTGGAATCCACATCACCTGTCATAGAGGGCACTGACTGCGTAGGAAGCACCTCTATCTTTGCTTCCATGCTTGCCTTCTCATTTGCATTGCACTCAACTCCAACATCATCAAGATCTCCCTCATCAATCGGCCCTTCAAGGTCGATAAGCACCACTTGCTTGTCGGCTTCCATCACCTGCGCTTCAAGCATCTCTTCTACTGCTGCATCATGCTCCATCAAGGAAGAGAGAAATTCATTCTCTATCGAATTATCCTCGTCCTCTCCAATAGGCAAGGTTGCTCCATCCCGTTTGGCAAAGTTTTGCACCTGTTGTACCACTATGGCACAATCCACTGCCACTTTCATCAACATGGCCATTAACATGGCACCGCACATCACCTTCACCTGCATATCATCACCTGTAGGCTCGGGCTCCTCCACTTGGCCTCCATCAAACATAGAGGTTTGCATTGATCCTTGCTCTTCACATGCATTCACCACATCTCCACTCACTTGCAAGAGATCAAACTCATCATACCTGGACTGAGACGACTCGGTCTCCCAACTTGTGTCAACATCCAAAGAGCTATTTTCACTTGGCTCAACCTCGCTCTCTGTCTCAAGCTCAGGAATCTCCCCTAGCTTCATCGCTTCAATGTCATCTGAAAACCGCACTCTTTGACCTCTACCACACTTCCATGGAGGTTCTACAACCACACCTCGACTTGGCAACACATCCTTTGCCTGATCAGGAACCACCTGCATATCTTCCACAATCGGAGCCGCTCTAGCCGGCATCTTCGGCATGGGAACCGCCCTATCTCTCTGCAACCACAGAACCCTCGGTTCCTCTCGCACATGCACTTCTCTTTGCACAATCCTTGGCTCGGCTACCACCGCATCACACTGTCTTAGCATCATAGCGCCTTGCAAACCCTGCCTAGCTTCGCGCTTCTTCAACATCTTTTTGGTCCGCCCTCTCGCTAGACCTACAATCTCTTCGTATGACACCGGGCCATCAATCTCCACCTTGTCTGGCACTTCCTCATGCAAGCAATCCATGATTTTCCTCAACTTAAAAAACCCAACATTCTCAGCGGCAGTTACCTTTATTAGATTTCTCCAAAGGACCTCAAACTCCCATAGGAACGCTTGAAAATCCGCTTCCAAGCCTTGCTTCAAATTGTCAAGCCTTCTCTTTACTTCATCCAACTACGCATGTGCTACATATTTGCTTCGAAAAGCCGCTTCTAGTGCTTCATGATCCACCTTTTCCTCATTAGGCAGGCCATCAAACCATAGCCTCACTTTACCATGAACCAAGAGAGGAAACACATGTACCGCACCTTCTTCCCTCGACAAACCGCTTTCCAGCAAGAACAACCCATAGTCTTGGAGCCAAGTTCCTGCATCTTCAACCCCAGTGAAAATGGGAAATCCCGTCCAAGGCATTACTTCTCTAGCAGCACTTGCTGTTCAAAGGCCACACCTTTGGCATCACCAAAATCATCGCTTTCTTTTCAAACAGGAGCATCAGTGTGCTCCTCAGTGGGGGCACCAGAAGATGGAGAGGGGGAGTGGGGAACACACTGGACACGCACGCAACTTCCCCTATATAGCTCAGGGTATTCACAGCACCCATATCCTCTCAAAAACACCTTCACAAAAGACAACTCACACTAGCAGGGCCTCGCCCGCACTTCGCCCAACGCACACACGCTTTGCACAATCACCAAACAACGATCACACCGATCTTGTCCGCTTCCAGCCCTTCCACATCTCAACACCTCTCTCTCTCTCTCTTTCTCTCTCACACACACAGGGGGCCAGGGGGGCGCACACGCTCACACACACCAGCACCACACACCTGGAAGATGAGCAAAGAAGAAAGGGGGGAAAGACAATGCCAAAATTGACAGTGACAACTTCTCCTTCAAACCACAAACCATGTACAAACCCCATGAACCGTGCTCCAAACTACACCATGACCATCGCCGCTTTATACACAGGGGCACACACCTCCCTCGACAAAACCAAAATCCGTCAACACACGCCTCGACGGGGAAATTCACCACTCGCTTCGCATCGACGGCAACTCCTCCTCTGGGTAGCCTTCGCTGGCTACTTCCTCTACCAGGCCCTCGCCCTTTCGGGAGCTTCACGGACAACACTTTGCGTGCCAGCTTTGACTATCGAGCACACGAAAACCCTCTCCCTTCTTTCTCTTCCTCCTTCTCTCCAAGAAAAAACCAAGGAACCCTCCAAATCTCGAAACCGCTGCTTTTCTTTTTCTTCCCCTTCTCTTTTCAAAGCCAAGAAAAAAAGATTCTTTTTTTGGGGCAGTGGCGCCGGGAGCTACTCCTGGAGCCAGTGCCTCTTAGGCTTAGTCTTCAAAGACTTTTTTTCTTTTTTTTCCATTCCCCTTAACTTTTGAGCTTACACCTCTCCCTTTCCATTTATAAGCAAGAGGATTTAATAAGTTGTTCGCACGCCGTCGGTGCTCCGTGTGCTCAGGTTTGCGCAACACTTGTCTCATCAAGTTACTCCCTGCCAGCTTTAAACCTGGAGAGCTTTTTTGCATTCCAAACACTTCACACCCTTCGATTGGCAAGTCACCAAAGTGGGAAAAAATGGACTTCGCTCCCCTGCAACGATTGGCTGTCAACTTGAAGTGGGCGCATCTCTATGTCCCTGACTCCGATTCAAGTTCGGTCGACTCCGACTAGCATCACATGTTGCATACTATCCACCAGACACCTGGCGAGCTCGAGAAAAAACCAAATGGAGTGTTTCCCAATGCGGCCCAACCGCCTCGAAACTGGTCCCTGTCAAAACTTCATTGTCCATAACTTTCCACCCAGAAGCCCGATTCTCAATCCGAAAAGACTCACGTGCTCCACAACTCGAGCACTTCCCGTGTATGATATCACACCCGCCTTGGCCAACCACCTGTGCCCGCCCAATCCAGCGAGGATCTGCAAACGCATCCCTCTTCAACCTGCCATATATTGCACATCCGGGCTCCGTTTGACGAGCTGTCTGGACGAGCTTCTAGAACATCTCGAGTACCACATTTCGGGACACATTTCCTGTATTTTTAACACCTTTACTTGCCATCATCATTATCTCACTTTGGAGGCCCCCCTCGCCTAAAAAACCGTCTTAAGCATGCATTTCTGCTGCCACTTGCCTGCTGAGGTCTCCCACACTAGCTTTAGCCCTCTACCATGCACCTGTCAGCACACATAGCACTGCACTGTACACTTCCCCTCACGGACCTACTTTGGTTGCACCAACGTGTTCAAAAAACAAGGACGTCGAACCCCAAAGCGACCGACCGGTTGGACAAAAGACAAGCAAAAAAGGTCTTTTTCTTCCCGCTAATTTCACTTCAAGTTTTATGCTACTAGTCAAGATCCATATGCTCGGTAAGCACATGGATTGTGAAGCATTACTAGAGTCAAGAGCAACGGCGTGCTTCATGGACAAAGAATTTGCAAAAGAACAAGGCATACCACTTGTGGAGAAGTCTAATCGAGCAACTGTAGAAGTCATTGATGGTCGTCTCCTCGCTTTAGGGGATGTCAGAGGTATGAAACTCGCCCCATAGAAGTAACATTGCAGGAGCATGTTTCAAGAATAGCGTTCAATATTATACAAAGCCCAAGCAGGCCAATTGTTATTGGGCTACCATGGCTTGAATTACATAATCCTGACATCGATTGGAGGGCTCGGAGAATTTAACCACAAAAAGTCCAAAAGAAGAAGGGAAGGCATAATAGGCCTATATATCTTGGAGCCAAGGTCTTCATGCGTGCAGCCAAAAAGTATCCAACTTTCCTGATATTTGCAACACCAACCGACACGTCGACAATAAAAATCATGGAGGCATTGCCACGTCAATATCAAGATTACAATGATGTTTTGAGAAGAAGAATGCAGACCTCTTACCGAAGCATCGACCCTAGGATTGTGCTATAGAGCTCCAGGAGGGAACCCAACCCCCTTTTGGCCCAATATACAAGCTATCTCAAGATGAATTGGTAGAATTATGAAAAAATATTGATGAGAATCTTGCTAAGGGGTTCATACGGCATTCAAATTCCCCAGCAAGAGCTCCAATACTCTTTGTAAAAAAGAAGGACGGAAATCTCCGGATGTGCGTGGATTATAGGGGCCTAAACAAGATCACCGTCAAGAATCGCTATCCCCTTCCCTTGATCCCAGAGCTTCTTGAGCGCCTTGGCAAGGCAAGAATATTTACAAAAATAGATCTTCGTGGTGCTTACAACCTAGTCAGAATCAAAGAAGGTGATGAATGGAAGACAACCTTTCGGACATGGTATGGCCACTTTGAATATACCGTCATGCCATTTTGTCTCACAAATGCCCCAACTTTTTTTCAACATTTAATGAACAATATCTTTGGGGAGTATTTGGATTATTTTGTGGTAATATATTTCGATGATATCTTGATATTTTCCAAGGATCAAGAAGAGCATGAGCACCACCTACGATTAGTGCTTGAAAAGCTTCGTGCATCAGGGTTATATGCAAAGTTGGAGAAGTGCTCTTTTCATCAGTCTAAGGTGGAATTCTTGGTTATGTAATTTTTGAAAAGGGAATCTCCATGTATCCAAAGAAGGCTCAAACCATCCTTGATTGGGAGACACCCACCTTAGTAAGAGATGTTCAATGTTTCCTCAGATTTGCAAATTTTTATCGTATCTTCATACAGGGATACTCCAAGGTGGTTACAACACTCACAAGGTTGACAGGCCATAATAAGTTTGTCTGGGACTCAGAGGCCGTGAAAGAATTTTAGACTCTCAAGCAAGCTTTCATGACCGCACACATTCTAATTCACGCAGATCCTACAAAGCCTTTCATCCTAGAAACAGACACTTCAGATTTTGCCTTGGCGCTATTCTATCCCAAGTAGGAGAGGATGGTTGAGTACATCCAATGGCTTTTCATTCCCGCAAGTTCTCAGCTGCAGAAATCAATTATGAAATCCATGACAAAGAGCTCTTAGCAATCATTGACTCCCTCGACACTTGGTATCACCTACTTGAAGGAGCTCCTCATAAGATCCCTGTCTATACAGTTCACAAGAATTTGGAATACTTCATGACATCCCGTGTCTTGAATCGTCGCCAAGCCAGGTGGAGTGGTATCCTATCAAGGTTTGATTTTCTTATCTCTTATAGACCTGGCCATCAACAAGCTAAGCCAGATGTCTTATCAAGAAGATCCTACCTTGCACCTAGAGAAGGCGACGTAGCATTTGATCAACAAGAGTGAGTGATTTTGAAACCTGAGCAGCTTAAGCTAAACGCCACCATGAGCCAAGCTCCTGAAGATTCTACTTTTCTTTCTAAGGTGAAGATGCAAATTGCCAAAGACCCACTTGCTCAAAATATTAGACAACAACTACAAGGACAAGAGGTTAATGAGGACTTTCAAGAAATTGATGGACTAATTTACTATAAGGGTCTTCTCTATATTCCGCCAGGACCAACACGCTTGGAGGTACTTTAACAACGGCATGATCTTCCATCAGCAGGGCATTTTGGGGTTAGAAAGATAATTGAGCTTCTCTCCCATGACTTTTGGTGGCCTCAAATGTGGAAGCTTGTCAAGGAGTATGTAGGCACTTGTGACACTTGCAATAGATCAAAGGCCCCTTGTCATCGTCCTCATGGGTTACTCCATCCCTTGCCCATTCCAACCAAACCATGGTCATCCATCTCCATGGATTTCATTGTAGAGCTACCCTTGTCACAAGTATTTGACTCCATTTTAGTAGTCGTGGATCGGTTTACAAAAATGGCACACTTCATTCCAACCACTAAAACCATTACCAGCGAAGGTACGGCCAAACTCTTTCTATAGCATATCTATCGTTATCAGGAATTACCGGATGACATAGGTTCTGACCGAGGCCCACAATTCATCTCTAGCTTTTGGAAAAGCTTATTCAAGCTACTCGGAGTACAAATCAACCTCTCCTCAACGAATCACCCACAAAGTGATGGACAAACAAAGAGAGTAAATCAAGTTGTTTGGAATACTATCTCCGTTGTACTATCAATTATCACCAAGATAATTGGGTCGAGCTCCTACCGCTAGCAGAATTCTCCTATAATAATAGTTTTCATGCCTCCACCCGTCACACTCCATTCTTTGCTAATTATGGTCAACATCCCAGACATGATATCCACAAACACTATCAAGTCAAGAATCCAGCCGCTATTCATCTTAAACAACAATTATCTGCAATTCACAAAGAACTTACAATTCATATCAAAGAAGCTCAATCCAAGTATAAGGAAAGTGAAGATCTCCATCGCATGCAGGAACCAAAATACAAAGACAGGGATAAAGTGTGGCTCCTTCGACATGATCTGCGTTCATCTCATCCCTGTCAAAAGCTTGACTATCGAAGGCTTGGCCCGTTTAAAATTATCCGTCAAGTCAATCCAGTCACCTATCGACTTCGATTGCCCTCATCCATGAAAATCCATCCGGTCTTTCATGTCTCAGTCCTAGAACCTTGTCACACATCTAAGATCTCAGGAAGAGCCCTACAACCACCTCCTCCAGTTGAGATTTAAGAACATGACGAATATGAGGTTGAGAAAGTCCTAGATTCTCGAGTTTCGCGTGGCAGGTTAGAGTACTTGGTGCATTGGAAAGGCTATGAGGTTAGTGAATGAACTAAGGAACCAACACACAATCTACAACATGCATCTCTCAAAGTCCAAGAGTTCCATCAACAACATCCATGGAAGCCCAACTCAAGGAACACCATTGCTCCTCGTGGAACTCGTTGCTAGAGGAGGGGGTAATGTCATGGATGCTTGAGAGTCAATCGCTTCCTGCATCATCGCCTATGTCATCGCCTACATCATTGCTAGAAGGCTCTAGAAGAATCTAGAAGGATCTAGAAGATTCTAGAAGTTTTAAAAGTATCAAGGAGATTCTAGAAGTTTCTAGAAGCATGGAGAAGATTCCGGAAGAATCTAAAAGTTTCTGGAAAGCTCTAGAAAGCTGAGGAAGGATCTAGAAGGTTCTAAAAGAACTAGAATGATCAAGAAGTTTCGAGAAGCTTGGAGAAGATTCTGAAAGAATCTAGAAGTTTATGGAAAGCTCTAGAAAGTTCAAGAAGGATCCAGAAGGTTCTAGAAGAACTAGAAGGATCAAGAAGGTTCTAGAAGATTCTAACCTCCTTAAGAAGAACCTAGAAAGTCCTAACCTCCTCAAGTAACCTCCTCAAGCACTAGTATAAATAGGGGCCTTGGGCCACAAGCCCTTCAGTCTTGCCAACACCAGTTGTGAGCCTCCTATGAGGAGATCCCTCTCCTAGTTCTTATGTTCAAGTCTTGTCCTTGCAATCAAGCCGTGTCTTGTACTCAAGTCATGTAATCCAAGTCTTGTATCTAGCTCTCTTAATAAAGTATTATGTCTTGTAATCAATATCAAGCTTATCATCATATCCAAGTTCTTGTACATTGTGAGCGCCTCCTCTTGCTCTCTTCTAGCTCTATACGCACTCATAACACACAAGATGTTTAAAGAAGGGCTTCTCTTACACAATGTGGAACAATATATATTTGTGGAACTCAAAAGGCTTTCGCAAGCTATGTCTAGATTCTACTAGTTACCTCACGAAGGTGACACAATATACTTTTTACTTTTGGTTGTATTCTTTTTCTTATAGATTATGATGTATAAGGTCTTGCCTCTTCTTGTTTTGAAGTTCTTGGCACAAAGGTTTCTTTTGTGTTGAAACTCGATAAGTGTCAAATAGTGAAAGGTCAAAGGCTTGAGAGCTTGAGTTTCACTCTTTTGAATGAAGCCCTATTTCAAACAAAGCAAAGGGATTCAAACAAGCCATCTCCCACCCTATCTTTTTTGTGTGCAATAAGAGAAAGACATTTGGTGGTTGGGTGTTTTTGAGGTGTCCAAAGAGACCAATGGAGTACTTTCATGGATTTTTGAGACGAATCTATGGATTACAAAAGTAATACACTCTTAACTAGCAGGTGAGAAGTTGGAGGTTGAGGGTTTAGGTAGCTTCAATGTGGAGTGGCACTTGGGCAAGGAATTAAAGACCATAAAGTGTTTGCTTGGCTACAAACAAGGGGCTTCTTCACTTTATGCTTGTCCATTTTTTTCCTCGGGGATACAAAACTAACAACAAAAGGCACAAAATAACTCTAAAAATGGTGGTTCAATGCTTCCATGGCAAGAGAATGGGGACAAATCTACTAACTAATTTTTTCATTGGAGATGAAGGCGGGGAATGGGAAGCATCTATTTTGAGATGCCCCATGCTCAAATGCATTGGAAGTGAAGGAGAAGACCTAAAATCCCATCTTTCCATTTTCTCTATCTAATGTGAATATCTATATATTACACGCATTCATGCACATTTTTGAAAGGCTATTGAAGCTCCACCTTGGCTATGCTTTCATAATGAATCCACTACAAAATTCCCAATAGGTGATAACTAGCGTGGAGACACTTCTCAATTCCATTGGTTGTCGCGGTGGAAATATGTCAACTGTTGTTGCAAAGAACACATGAGAGGACCATGAGATCGCTCGATAAGTGTCAATGAGTGTACAAAAAGAAAGACACTTTTTAAAGAAAGCTAATTTGGGAATCCCATGCCAAGATTATGCTCAAAGAAGCTTTAACCAAGGCAACTAACCTTTGGGACTCCAAGAGGAAATTATTCAAAGACACTACCAACAATGACTCAAATGTTGAGCTTGAAAACAAGTGCAAGCAAGTTTGGGTAACTTTTGATAGAATGGTCAAGCTTATGGGTCTTATCTTAGCACAACAAAGGAGAAATGCAAATCATTTCAAGTAGTGTTGGCGGATTTCACCAAGGTCTTCACCCTTGCTTAGGATGAGAATAACATCACAATTACATGTGATAAGCCATATCACATAGTGAAAGTATTATGAGAGGTGTTTTTCACTTCATAATTTGCATTTCTCATGTAAGTAGTATATCTTATTTGCATGTGGAGCATTTTTTATGCATAAACATGGTTCGCTTGAGATTTTTAGCACTCATGGCATGGAGAGTCTCATTATCGAGCTAGGGGGGGGGGGGGGTTACTTTAAAAATACTCGACATAGTGGTGATGTGGTATAGTCTAATTATTTGAAACACGTGTTTGATTGGTTCTTCCACATGGCATTTTCTCATAAGCTCACCCTAGAGCGTGCGCAACAATCCAAGATTGTAAGAGAAGTGTGCAAATTGAGTCGTCAAAAGTACAGCAACAAGTGGCAAATGTCACAAGGCCCTACCAGGCATGCAACATGGCACCAATGTGGGGTCTGGTAAGGGTCGAGGTGGATTCAATGCCAATGCTACTCCATGTTTGTATAATTACTTTGATAAAATTTTGGATGTGGGAAGCACCCTTTTAAAAAATAAAAGGTTAAAAAAAAAAAGTGTGAACGGGTCCTTTTAAAATAGGCTCTTATAAATATGAGATCCACTCACTTGTCACTTATTTTTTCTCTCATTCTCACAGGTTAGCTCCCATCATATCCCATGACATGCACCAAATAAACCACCAAAGAGCCTCTACCTATCAAAAAGAACACTCTCCAAGGTTGTGAGAAGCGAATGTGGATTGAAATAGGATCCACTATGCAAAATATGGAAGGTCCTCACCCAACGATTGAGAGAAGAAGAGTAATCATCATCTACAATTGATAGGGAAGAGCCACCATGCCATGGAACGCAAGTAGGAGGGTCACCGTAGCACAAGTGATGAATATAGAAAGTGAGTCAAAGGTAGATCCACCATGGTAGTATGCTCAAATACCACACACACACACATTGGGTGCCAATGGCGGGGAAGACAATACCCCATGGGATGCAAACTCTCCCTACACCACACGATCGGGAGGCAAGGAGAGAGGAGGACGATGATGAGCCAGATAAGGTGGTGCCATCGATAGCAAAGCATGTAAACCACCACAAACCTTTGTTCTTTAAGAAGTTTAACTACCACCCACCAGAAAATGTGCAAGTGCCCCCATGACAACCCCAACGTCGTCGCAAAATTCTTAGGATATTTGCAAAAATCCAACACTAGTGAGCTGAGCTTTTGGTACCCAAAATTGCTTGGTTCCTTGCATGCTTGTGCTATGAGGATGAATTTGGTGTCGAATAGTTGACATTGGTGCTAACATGAGTGTGTTTGTTGGAAACTTAGGATTTTTGAGAGCGGCTTTCCACTCTTCACAATTGTGAGAAAATGGTACCCTCAATTGTCCCCCTTTGAGTGTTAACTCCAGAACTTTGTCATCCCAATTCTGGAGAGCTTTGTATGTTCTCATCCATGGAACTCCTAGTACAATATCCTCGTTCATATGCTCATCAAGCATGCAGATAAACGTATGTAGACACTGAAATCCATGCACAAAGATATTGAGATTGATCAAACCCAATGTTGGAGTAAATTCCTTATGGCAGCCTTTGACTTTAGTCTTGCAATGCTCCAAAGGTTGGGTGGTCGCTCTTTTATACATTGAATAGTTTATTGTATTGATTTGAACATCTATGTCTATGAGTGCTTTGACTTTGAATCCATCTTTCAATGCTATAATTATTCTCATGTCCAATCTGTCTAGCCATTCATTGTCATTTTCCACTTCATCTTTCACTAAAGATTGAGTAAAGTGTTGAGGGTGAAGCTGAAGTATATTGATTGGCAAAACTTCAAGGATTGGTTGCATTGCGGATTTTTGCTTCCCGATTTGAATGTGTGCCTCCTCTTGAGCTTCCTCTATCACCTATTGTCATTTAAGCTGTCATTCCTTAGCTACATGCATTCTTTGCAAGAGATCATCAGTTAATGGTAAATGGTACTTTCTTAAGTGACAACCACAAATTCATTTTTTCAATATTTCCTCATCTAAGGTGGACAATTTTACTACCCCACTTGGTGAAACACTCTCTACTACAAAATAGCCATGTCCCTTTTTTCTGAATTTAGGGATCTGTTGCTTGAGCAAGTAAGCCAATACTAAATCTCCTTGCTTAAAGACTTTCATCAATAAATGTGAATTAAGGAATTGTTTTTGTTTGCATTTTTGAGCATATATATGTGCTATAGCGGCTAATCTTTGCTCATCTAACTATTCCAGATCCTCATTGGTTTTAACTCATGACCTTTTCACTCTAACTCATGTGCAACGCTGAGGGTTGGTAACAAAAACTCCATTGGCAAGATAGTGTCAAGTCTGTAGACCAAGTTAAATGGTTGTTGTTCAAAGCTATTTTGAATGACACCCTATAGGCCCATAAAGGTGAATGAAGATTCATCTTGTCAGTTCTTCTAGAGCTTACAATTTTACTAAGCACCATGTTTAAATTCTTGTTTGTATGTTCTGCTTTGCCATTTTCCTGAGGATGATAGGGCGCAGATTTGTAATGGATCAACATAAACTTGTTCAATAAATTATCCATCACTTTGTTGAAGTAATTGTGTTTCTCAATCACTCACAAGCTCAATAGGAAGTCTGTATCGCATAAATATGCACTCATACAAGAATACAATAGTAGCTTGAGTGTCACTCTTCCTAGTGGCTCTAGGTTATGCCCATTTGGTCAAATAATTTATGGACACAACAATAAATTGTGCTTGAGTCTTGTAGGAAGGTGGTTGTATGGGACCAATAAAGTCTATACCCCACTTGGAAAATGCTCTTGCTCCCATCATAGGTCGCAATGGCATGTTGTCAATTGTAGTTGGCATTTTTTCTCTCTGATAAGAGCTCGGGGTTGCACCATTAAGAAACTATTCATACAATATGCATTCAAAGGGTATTCAAAAATCCCCTTTATTTACATGCTTAAGGTAATAAAATGACCCCTTTTTCTTCCAAAACTTATGGGTTTTTCTCTAAAATCAATTTAAAATCCCCTTTTAATATAATCTTGTTAAAATTTTAAATTCTGGCAATTAAAAAATCCATTCATTTGCCCACGTGGCAACTTACATGTCTGAGAGGTGAACCCCCCGAGGACAAGAGTCACATCATCAAACAAATTCTTTTGCATCAGTAAACAAAGTTGGTCACCAAAGTTGGTCTAGTCATGGTTTCATGGGAGAAATGACAACCTGCTAGCCCGGCATGCGCTTGATCCATGATAGGAAGAGATTCATCATCATTGACACACAATTTAATCTGCTGGTCTTTTCCTTGTATATAGTGTTGTTAACCGATCATTATATAGTTGGTTGATTTAGTCTCTATCACTCTATGTCTTTGTTTACTCATGTCTTCTAGGAACTTCCAATTCATCAAATATTCTACCAGATATCTACTCTACCTCGATGTAATGGAGATCTGGAATAACCTTGTGTGTGCGATGGCTACTCTTTCTTTGCACTGGGAAAAATTGGTTACATAAGCATGAACAAGCCTTTTCATGGTAGGCCAGTAAAATCCTAACCAAGTCAATTGTCACAAAGTTTGGTCTTTTGCAAAATGGATTCCCACTACCGTGGTATGAGCTTGATTCAAGTAGTCTTCTTGTTCCTTAGGGTTTATGCATAGAAGTAGATCCCTTCTTTTTTTCTCCAATACAGTCTTCCAGCCAACAGGTGATACAAAGCTGATTGTTCTATAAGTTGTGTTGTAACTGGAAGTGGGATCTGTGAATCTCTTGAGCTATGATCATCAAAGAGAGAAGATCTTTAGACCATCTAGGAATCATTTCTACTTAGAATAGATACGCATCTGGAAAATCATCATCCACTCCTTTCGGTGGTTCCACATAAGTGATCCTTGATAGGCGATCTGCTTGTTGATGTGTGGTGCCCTTCTTGACTACCACTATGAAATCAAACTCCAGTAGGATGATAAACCATCTTACAATCCTACCAGTATTGCATGGCTTGTTGATTATATAGAGTAAGGCTTGATGGTCCACAAAGAAGACAAACTTATTAGCCAATAAGTAGTGTATTTCTTGACCACATACACCATTCCAAATCCTTCCCTTTCAGACGTGATGTAGTTCTTTTCTTCTATGTTTAGCTGCCTGCTAGCATATGAAATAGGGAAATCCATCGTTCCCCCGCTTGGTTGAGCTAGTATGCAACTAATAAAAAAAATTTGAAGCATCAACATTCACATAGAAAACTTTGTTCCAATATGGTATCTTCAGTATTGGTTCTAATGACAAGGCTTGTTTAAGCTTTTGAAAGGATGCTTCACATTCTTCAGTCCATTCAAAGTAAGTAATAAGGTCATAAATGGGTTTTGCAATGGAAACATGTATATATATAAATCTATGTAATAGCCACAATGCCCCATGAATGCCTGAACTTCAATGACACTCATCGGTCTAGGCATCTCAATAGTTGTTGCTGCCAACTTTTCCATATCAGTAGCAAAACCATTTTTTGAGACAATATGTTTGATAAGTTTTCCTTGTCTAGCCATGAATACACACTTTTCAAGATTTTAAAAAATTCTATAAAGATGGAATTTCTCAACAACGAACATCAAGTGCTCAAAATAGTTTTCTCATTTTGCAAAATGTACACAAAGATCATCCATGTAAACTTCCAAGAAATTCACAGATATTCCTTAAATGCATGAGTCGTTAGTCTCTAGAATGTTGCTAGTGCATTGGTCAACCTGAAAGGCATGACTTTGTATGCAAAAATTTCCCATTCCGTGGCAAAATCAATTTCATGTTGATCTTTTGGATCTATGGCCAATTGGTTGTAACCAAAAAATATATCCAAGAAGCTATACGCTTCTTTTCCAGCTACCCGCTCTAAAATATGACCAGTGATAGGAAGAGGATATCTCGTATGGTAGCTGCATTCATCTTCTTGAGGACTCTGAGTTTTCCATTCTTTTGCGGTACTACCACAATTGGCAACACCCAATGGGTAACAAATCAAAGCAGTAACATCATCCTCAGTGGATACCAAAGAGGCAGCTTGAATCCAAGCTCCAACCCAAGATGGTGTACAAATGGAAACCCAAGGTAACACCAAGCAAAGTGATGTACAAGTGGATGCCAAAGCTTTGGTTTCCATCAACACAACAATCGACATCATTGCTTAATGATACCATCAAAACAGTCGTCGCGAACTATTAAAGAATGAGCATAAATGCTCATTCTTTAAGAGAGTACTCTTTAAGAGAGTTAACCAATAGGATGCTTTGTCTTTGACAACCCTTGAGCTCTCTGCTCATGACCCTCCTCTTGTAGTGTTTTAAACTACATTAACATCACTAGCATGGTGTCAAGGCTAGGGACTTGCTACGCGCCGTGTGCGAGCCACAAAGGCTCCTAGCACACAGTCATACAACAGACAAGCTCACAAGGAAGAACGGTGTGTCACTCACCTTCCTGCGTAGTTGCGAATGAAGGATTCCCGCGCCGCGAAGAAGAGGGAGACGCCGCTACGCCGCGCTCAACCGCCTCGCCACCGTCGTGCCGCCGCAACGCTCGATCGCACACACACTCTCACACTCTCTCTCACACGCACACACACAAGGAGATGGTGAAGGAGAAGGTGGAGATGGAGCAAGAGCAGCTTCTATTGCACAATGAGAGAATGACTCAATTTTAGGTTTAATTGGCTTTTATGTGAGCTCACCCCATTCACACTTGGGCGCCCATGCTTAGCCAACTAACCCTAGCATGTTCTTGTTAGAGTGCGCCTCTCATCGGCGATCACTCTACCTTTCCCTATTGGACCGACAAGCCCGGTGCCTGACTCTACTTAAATAAATAATACGGTTACGGTGTCCGTCGTAGGCGATAGGGTGTCTGTGAGCCACGAGGGTTAACATTGCCCCCCTTCCTGATGTAGATTCCATCCTCGGAAGCTATTGAGTTGAAGCTTGGTATGTCCATGTTGTAGAGCATCTAGATTTGAATCTGCAAGGCAAAGTCACTGTTTTAGCAAGCGGAATTATATTGCCATAAATCATGAGGGGAATGTAAAGTACATGTGGAAATGAGTAAATGCAAGATTTATGAAATGTTAGACTGCCATTAAGGACAAATAAATTGCACTTTGAGTAAATTAATTAATCAAGAGTTTTGAGCTTATGGGTGAGTCTATCAATTAGTTAGCTATGACTAAGGTTAAAACAACTACTCTAGTACTAGCTAAGCTAAGAAGATTATCTAAATGCAAGATTCCCTAATTATGCTTTTCAGCTTTGATTAGCCAACTCGCTCTCACAACTGCAAACAAAAGCTTGAAATGTTAACTGTAAGCTCAATGGAAGTCTTTTAATTTTTCTTTATTTTTTAATTATTTTTTTATTATTTTTTTATTATTTTTTAATACTTTTTTACTTTGGGTCACAATCATGTGACGTGTGTGCTTATTTTGTATGTCCGGGGTTTTTTGCTTCTCAAGGAAAAGCGCCCACACTGGGAACCTCTAGGGCTCTAGTACCATAGACAATACATGTGAGTGAAGTACCAATTCAAGCCAGGATTTCTCTTCCAGCGTAAGATTTTTCATTTGTGGCACTTATGTTTTTTTTTTCTTCCATTTCCTTGGTATTCGCACTAGTGTTTTTTGTTGTTTAAGTGAGCAAGCCTTTCTCTGCCTAAAACATTCCTAAGGTCTCAAATACTCGGATAATTTTATTAGCTACGCCTAGTGGTCAAGTAAATGAGTTAACCTAAAGTCACGGTCTCCTAATCTCCAGGTTCATCCATAAGATTAAACTGGAGTTCAATCAACTTAAGCAAAGACAAATTTATACATCTATAATGGCAGATAACAATCATAACTATTGCACTCAAACAAAGCATGAAAAATCATTATTAGCAATTACACATATCCACCAACATGAATCATGGAAAGTAGTACACCTGGAGGTATGGAGTGGCTCATTTCGTTGAAGCAGATGTCCTCAGCCATGTGGATGGAGATCCATATAAGTCCTACCTAACACATCCAAAAACAGGCACTATACCTCTAGGAGGCATGTCAGTGTGAAAAATTAGAACTCCTAAAAAACAAACTCAAAACACAATTTAGACCCCTAACCTACCTATCTGTCACCCCTTTTAGAATCAAGGAAAGAGGATATTATATAAACCGGGTGGCCACCCTAAGGCTAGGCCTCTATCCTCATCATCTAGATAAATAAAATCGTTGTCCGTGAGGCCATAGTCTTCCTCGGTCTCTATTAGTTCCTCTTCATCATCCTCTTGTGCAAGCATGCTAATCAAGAACCTCGCGATGCGTGGATACTCATCTTGTGCAAAAGAATAAGCATGTGCCACTGGAGACACATTCGCTACTGGGTAGGGATCACTAGTTAGCCATAGACGTATCAGCCATTCTAACTCCTCAAAATTTCTCTCACATGCAAGGCTCTCTATCAAATCCCATTCGCAAGAAAGTATAGGGTAGCATACATAGAACACTTGAGGAAAAGACAAAGGGTACCTTTCATCAAAAATAGAAGCGCATGCCTCTGGTGAAGTAGCCATTTCTGACAATACAGATAGATTTGGTTAGGCCTTTAAAACATAAGAGTTGTTTTTGTGTGTTGCTTGAATTGACACGGTGAATTTGGACTTATATGTAAGATCTGATAGGGTGCTCTCTCGTTGCTAGTCGCTCTTGCTCTTTTACTTTTTTATCTTTTTTGTGAGTATAAGGCTATATATATACATTCCCTAAGATTGGAATTGAGAGGTCAGGGAGGAAGGTTGAGAGGGGAGCGAGTGAATGATTGATGTTAGCAAACACTCCCCCCTTCCTTGGGTAGATCATACCTTGGTCGTCACCTTTTGAAACCAATTGTTCCAAGTTGTTATGGGTGAAGGCTTTAACCAATGGTTTTCGACCTCCCTATGCGTTTTATCTAGTTGCAAGGGTGGTAAGGTACTCTCCCATGATTTATTTGCAACATTGTTGTAGGTGGTGAACTTACCCCGGGAGGTGCAAACTCTTTCGTGCTTGTATGGATATGTACAGTGGTAGGTGGAGGTTGTGTCGAAGCTTCTATTTGCGTATAGGAACTACATGAAGAGCAAGAAGCTTCATTTGATTTCCCTGTTCCTGAGCTAGGTGGAACAAATCGTTCTTTCTTTGGTACCCAAACTAGCTCTAGAGCGGGTGTGTAACATTCCATGATTTTTTCCTTTCCGTGATTTTCAATTTGTTTTGGAGCCACAGGATTGGGTTTACATGGGCCAGGTGATAGGTAAGAGTACACTTTACGTTTGGGCACCCAGATTTGATCATTTCCTTCACAGTATCCTTGGGCTTCCAATAGTCGTTTAGGAATCCAACGCAACGTTTCTTTACATTTCTTGGAGTGAGTGGGACGGTTCTTACGAGGTTTCCGTTTTTTTGCATCAACCATGCTCACTACAGAAGCTTTAGGGACCCACTTGTATGTTTTCTCTGTTATATTAGGATGGTTCTTGTGTGTCTCAAGCTTTCTTTCAACTACATCAGTTGAAGCTCTAGAGAGTTGGGCTATGGGGACGTATGGTTCAACCTCCTGGACATGCAATGTCTTGGGTTTTATTTCCTTAGGCAATATCTCAGGGACTATGGCTTGAGTGGTAGGGCTAAGAGTTGGCTTTTGCGTTGTAACACCCCCAGTCCCCCAATCAATAGTGCATTTGGTGGCTATCATCCACGTGCGGCCTAGGTTTATATTACCCTCCATAGTTCCAGTCGGCATGACCAAAAAGTCTTGAGCTACAGTTACATTGTCATAAATGATAGAAGTGTGCCAGATTCCAAAAACCGTAGTTTTTTTCTTGTTGACACCCTTGACTTGGATAATACTCTCAGATAGAGGTGGCTTCCCTAACTGACACCACACCCCATAGGATAGCAGATTATATTTAGCACCCGTGTCCAATAAGGCGTTATATAGCACTTTTCCATAGGCACTATTTAACTCAATAGGGTATCGTAGAGGTGTGTCAGAGTCCAACCAATCCTCTTCGATTTCCACGTGGAATGCATTTGTGACTCCAAGGTTAGCCTCTCGTTTTTGTCTTATACGTTGTTGTCGCTCCTTAGCCTCAGCTTGAGCTTGTATCTTGTTTAACTCGGTTTGTGCTTTGGCGGCCTTCTTTTGATGAATGGCCCGTAGTTCTTCTTGGCTTAAAGGATCATAATATCTTTTGAATTTACTCCCATTGAGGAATCCAATGGTTTCAACTCCATCAAGAGTTTCCACACGAAGGGTACGTTGTGGGGTAATTTCACATACTCTATATGGTCCTTTACCAACATATTTCAACTTTTTCTTCTCTTTACGTACTCCATACATAAGGACTTTATCACCAACTTTGATGTCCTTGTCCTTCACATGGCGATCAAACCACTTCTTTCTCCTATCCTTTTCCACAAGAGCATTTTGCACAGCCAACTGTTTCTCTTCATTTAGTTTTTCTAAGATATACAAACGCTCGGTTAAGGGGTTACCATTCCATCCTTCTTGCGAAGCTACCCTAAGACTAGGAATGACAAACTCCCAAGGCATAACCGCTTCTTGGCCGTATACCATTTTGAATGGCGTACAATTAATAGCCACTTTATAAGCAGTACGATAAGCCCATAGAGCAGATGTCAACTTCAAATCCCAATCAGTGCGATGAGCTTCTACCGTCTTGGTTAAAATAGAGATTAGAGTCTTGTTGGTGCTCTCGGCTTGTCCATTAGCTTACGGGTAATAAGGTGTAGACTTATGGTGGGATATCATAAAGGTCGTGGTAAGCTCTCTTATTACCTCATTTATAAAATGGGTACCATTATCACTAAAAATTTCAAAAGGGCAACCAAATCTTGTGATAATGTTCTCAAAAAGAAACTTAGCTGTTGTCCTCGCGTCAGCTTTTTGTGAAGCCTTAGCTTCAGCCTACTTTGTTACATAGTCCGTAGCAACTAGAATATATCGAGATTGAGTGTTGCGAGCTGCGGGACTAATTGGACCTACAAAGTCTAAGCCCCATTTTTCAAATGGTTGGGTTACTTTAATAGGATGTAAGGGCATTCTGTCTTTGCACTGTGTGGTCTTGTAACGTTGGCACTCATCACACCCTTTTGTAAAAAGTGATGCATCCTTAAATAAAGTTGGCCACCAATAGCCTGATTGCAGCACCTTTCTAGCAGTCAAGTCTCCTGAAAAATGTCCTCCTGCTATGCCCATATGTGCTTCTTGCAAGAAATACAAATATTCATCCTCGCGGGCACAACGCCTAAGAATATCGTCCTTGCCTAGTCTATACAGAGTTCCGGCAATCAAACAATAGGGTTCACATTCTTTTACTAGCCTTCGAGCGATATCCTTACGAAGTTCCTTGGGTGGAAAACCATTAACTAAAAAGTTAACAATGTTCTCACTCCATTCAGGCATAGTCTCAACTATGAATAGGGAAGTATCGGGTAATTCATCATCAACTCCTGTAGGGGCTTCACCATTGGGTATGCGAGACAAAAATGATCAGCCATGACGTGCCTTTTACCGGGTCTCACTACAGTCATGAAATCAAACTCCAGAAGAATTAACAACCATCGTGTGATTCTTCCTGTGGAGCATGGCTTGTTTACCAGATACAGCAACGCTTGATGATCCACATAAAATACAAACTTGTTTGCCAGAAGGTAGTAGCGAAATTTCTTTACTGCATAAACCATTGCTAAACCTTCTCGCTCTGTAGTGGTGTAGTTCCTTTCAACATCGTTCAATTGACGGCTTGCAAAGCTAATGGGATAGTCCAATTTATGTTCTCCTGGTTGAGTGAGAACACACCCAATAGCAAAGTTTGATGCATCAATATGCACATGGAAAATGACATCCCAGTTAGGTGTCCTTAAAATCGGAGCACTTGCTAGTGTTTTCTTCAATTGTTCATAGGCCTGGTCACACTCTTCAGTCCATTTAAATTCAATGAGAAGCTTGTACAAAGGACGTGCTATCTCAGCGAAAAATAAAATAAACCGTCGATAATAACCCACGTGTCCCATGAACCTTTGAACTCCCTTGTAATTGGTTGGTGGTGGTAACTCTAGAATCACTTTAATTTTTCTCTCATCGGTTGAGATACCATTCTTAGATACTATATGCCCTAAAATAACTCCATGCTTGACCCAAAATTGGCATTTGAACGGGTTCAATGAGATACGATATAACCTACACTTTTCAAACACCTTCCGCAAACATGATAGATGTTCTTTCCAAGAAGAGTAAACACAAAGGTCGTCTAAGAAAGCTTCACAAAACTCTCTCAAATATTCTTTAAAAGCAGTGTTTATTAATCGTTGGAATGTAGTAGGGGCATTTGTTAAGCCAAAAGCCATCACACGAATCGCAAACACGCCAAATTCCGTGATGAAGGCAGTTTTAGCTTGGTCCTCTAGCACTATCGTGATTTGGTTGTAGCCTGAGTACCCATCTAGAAAGCTATAAGCTTCCTTGCCTGCAACTCTTTCGAGTACATGTTCGGAATATGATAGGGGGTAATGGTCTCTTCTAGTAGCTGCATTAACTTTTTTGAGGTCCACGCACACCCTGAGTTTCCCATTCTTTTTTGGCACGATAACTATTGGAGACACCCATTCAGAGTGTTCAATAGGATATATGAACCCACATTTGATAAGATTTTCTAGTTCTTCTTGAATGATCTTTGCGTACTTAGGATTCATCGGGTAGGGTCTTTGTTGTACGGGCTTTGCAGTGCTAATCATAGGGATTGTATGTTGGACCACAGAAGGTGGAACACCTTTCATATCATGGTATGTCCAAGCGAATATGTCCTTGAATTCCTTGAGAAGCTCTTTGAGGACCGCCTCTTCAACTTCTGTGAGTTCTTGGGCAATAAAAACAGGTTTTGATCCTTCACCGGGGTCGGCTAATTCTATTTCTTTAACTATTGCCGGACCATCATAGATTCCATTATTCCCATCGATAGGTATTCTTTGGGCTTTTGTGTACACAACCTTTGCTTCCCCCGTGGTGTAAGATTTGAAATGTTCTGGTGCAGGATGCAAGTCTCTGGATTCTGGTTGTGCTTTGGTCTGTGCTTCTATTTCTTCTTTCTTGTGTTGTCGAGCTAACTCTTGGTTTTGACGCCTCCTTGCAGTGCGGCTCAACTTTGGCTTGTCTATGATCTCTAATTGGGCTATGTCATGGGGTCGTGGTCTACACCACATAACATTTTGGAGATATTCTTCCCAATCGTCTACCAATTTACGATTAGCATCACATGCTCCTATATAACTGAGCCATTCTGCTGAGGATCTCTTCTTTTTTATCCTAGCATGTACATTGGCTCGATATCGACGCCTCTTAAAGTTTTTCTTTTTCTTATTTGAGACCTGATTTTGATTTGCATTTAGATCTGGCTCAATAAAGGAGTCCCCGTTGGTGTCCTCTTCACTCTCGGAGGAGCTATCATCGGTTGATGTGCTCGGTCCTTCCGAATGTTTTGACTCTGAACTTGCTCCACTCTCTAATTCATGAGATTCAGAATCCGTTTCACTCTGGGAGTCAGTGTCTGAGTCATGTTGGTCAAAGTCTTCTATTGAGCTATCGGTGTCACTGTCAGATTGGTCTACAATTGCCTTGCCCTTAGAAGATGCATGTATGGCACTTATCATGTTAGAAGGTGCAATTTGTGGTACCTCTTCCCCCTCTGGTGTGACCCAAGTGGTTCCTCTATTTCCCCAGGTATCTATGGTTGCAGCTAGGTGTACCCAGTCTACGTTGTCTGATTCCGTCATACCCGGTAACACATCCATGTAAGGAGAATCTTGGCCAATGTATGTATCCTTCTTACAAGTGTAACAATATTGTAGTGGGGCCGAGTGAACTGTGGTGTCAAAGCAATGATCAATAATGGTTTTACTCCCTAAGGGGTGTACCTTACCAGTCACCAAATCCACTCTAAGGACAGAGTCTTGGAATTGCAAATAGACATGATTTTTAGAACAATCATGAACCATTTGTGCTTCCCTCATGAATGGTCGTCCTAAAATCATTTCATATGACATAAGGTGTTTAGAGAAATCCATTACAATGAACGTATGTCGTACCTTGTGTCCTAGAACTTTGATCTCAAGATCCTTGAGCATCCCCATAGGTTTGGCTATGGTACCATTTGCCATCTTTACCACAATGTTAGTAATACTGAGGCGGGGTTTTCCCATGGATTCCCAACAATATTTTGTAACGATGCTAACTCCCGCACCACCATCAAGAATTCCCTTTATAGTTAATCCCTTGGTAGTGATGGGTAGGGTCGCATTAGACTCGTCGCCTTCAAAATACTGCCCTAATTCGTTAATGGGTACCTCGATCACAGACTCGTGTCCATCTAAGTCAAGTGATTGCACATGATTTTCCTCATCAATCATAATCCAGTCAGGCCTATTTGGTTGCGCAAACTCCGGTAATCCCGTTCGTAGCTCTCCGTTAAGGAATGCTCGAAGTGCAAGGAATAACTCAGGATCTCCATACAGCTTTGCTATGATCGTGGTTTGGACCTCAGAAGACATGAAGTCCACTAGTTTGGCAACATTCATTGGCATTTTGCAGGGTGTAGGTCCTTGACTAGGAACTGGTGAGGATGGAATCTCATATTCCTCAATGGGATCAGGTATTCCTTCGTTAAACATCCTTTCCAACAAGAAGGGTGTATGCTCACTTTCTGATGTCCCGTCCTCACTCCCTTCTTGGATGATACTAGATATGGCTAACGGTCTATGGTTCATGTGGGGTGGATGAACTTGCGTGGGAAACACTGTGTCATGAATTTTGCCATGCATGGGTTCTGGTTCTAGTTTCCTTTGAGTCTCCTCCACTAAACCTCTTAGATGTTTCACCTGCTCAATCTCGTCTACTGGGTTTGGGTACGTCCCAATCTTCTTTTTACGATTCTTCCCTTTTTGCCCCTGCGGTTTATCTTGGGGGTCTTGGATTGGATTTGGAAACACTTGTGGTGTTTTCAGAGGCTCTTTATGGTTTTTTCTTATTCGGTTTTCATTTGGTTCCATGTTACGGTTTTCTTTGTCGGTCTTTCCCTTTGTGGTATTGGTTCTAGTATCCATTGTCTCGACTGAATCTGAATCATCCTCGAGGTCATTAATATACACGGGGTCATCTCCTGTTCCTATGTTTGTTTTGGAACTTGGCTTTGAATTTCCCGTATTCTGCGACCTCTTCCTTCGTGTCTTCTTTTTCTTTGCTTGGATAACTGACGCGGTATCTGTCTCTTCGAGGATATGGCCTGGCCCTTGAAGCATGGACCGTGTAATCGCATAAGCGGGTGCGACGGGTGGTATTGGCGATGTCACACTAGCAATTTCGACCAAATTTAGGGGTGTGATTTTAGGCGCATTTGGGTTATAGGGGCATTGGGCAATCAAGTGATCTATGCCACAATGATTACATGTGAGTATTGGCATTGTAGACGTGCTCCCTTGATTCATTTGCATCTGTGCAGCATTCTTTTGCAGCCTAATAGGGCACTCCGCTGCCCGATGTGGTCCACCACACTCGTAGCATTGAAGAGGTGGCCTCCTAGCCTGGGTGTTGATATTTTGACCTCTGGATGCAAGAGCAGCAGCTTGATAAACCGGCTTGACTTGCCCCCAACAATCTTCCATGTAGTATATAGGACACTCTTCCAATGTATCAAGTCCGTAGGCAACACTAGTGTCTATTTCCTCCTCACAACCATCTGCATAAGCATTAGATGGCTCGCAACCCACTTGGTTCATAGGGGCAACACTTGGATGCGGGGGCTGCGGTCCTAGCACAGGAGGTGGTAGCGGTGTAACTTGTACAACATTTTGAGATCTAGGGACCATGTGTTGCGGTAGTTGCTCAACAGGTGGAGCAGGTATCAATACAGGAGCTCGAGGTGCATCCGTCCAGGCTACAGGTTGTCTATTTGCCATCATACGTTTGATCATTAAACAATCCTTAGCTTGGTGACCATACCTACCACATGCATTGCAAGTTCCATTAAATTTTACTCTAAACGTAGGGCACTCACTAGTGCTATGTGGACCTAAGCAAATGGAACACCATTGTTGCTCCCTTCTTGGATACATGTGACTATTTTGAGGGGGTCGATTATCCTTAAGAGACTCTTGGATTGCCTTGGTGAGGTCTGTCAAGAATGTCTCATATACCTTTGGCTCATTGGCAATGGGCTTTGCAGTCATGGGTTCATACTCAATGGCTTGTGAGCTAGTGGATCTCGTGTCAGTAGACACCCTCATGCCTGCTATCATCAAGTTGTCCTCTAATTGGATTGCATTGGCAGTGACATCTTCCCAGGTTGTGATACCTCTAATCACTAGTCCATTATAGATTCCTTCATTCCTCAACCCTTGAATGAATCGATCAAGCAGTTGGTTATTGTTGAAGCGCTCATTTACAGGGCAGCGAGAGTTTAAGTGCTTTAGACGACTAATGAAGTCCCTTACTGACTCTCCTTCCTTACGTTCGGCCTTCTGTAGCTGAGATGCTACACCCCAAAGCACACCTTCTCGTATGTACTCCTTTAGAAACAACCTTCGAAGGGTAGGGTAGATTGTTTTCTCGTCCACCCTTAGGGTTCTATACCAATCTCCAGCCTTCCCACTTAATGTCAAGCTTAAGGCATTGCACTTATGTAGTTCGTTGCGTTCCCCTAAGGAATCACATACTTGTTCAAACACTTCAATGTGTTTTCTAGCATCTTCGTCCCCATTGAATTTTTGCGTGAGTTTGGCAATTTGTACTGCCTTACTTCTAGGCTCTCTATCAGATGCATGACGCATATTTTCCGCGATAGATCGACCTATGGTTTGAGCAAACGCTGCCAAGTCACCTATGTGAGGAGGCAGGGCCGGTGGAGGTACTCTTGGAATCATATGTGGGAGAGGGATGGGTACCGGTCTTGGCATATGTGTGAATGATGCAGGATATGGAACATAACCGGGCATAGGTCCACTCAGATAAGGGCTAGGGAGCGGCACTCGAGGAGCATAAACAAGTGGTACAATTGGAGGTGTGGGGGCCATGTGTGCATAAGGGGCTAGAGGCACATACGGTCGAGGCCCCATATTAGGTACTACGACACTAGGTAGTGGCACTGCGCTAACCGTAGATGTCATCGGTACATTCTCTGTCAGGCTTATCCCTGGAGTGAGCACTGTGTTTTCCTTAATAGAGGGTTGAGCCAAGTTAGGGAAGCTAAAGTTGTCGCTCGGAGGCTCAGATTGCATAGAGACCCCAGGTGAAATGACGTAAGATGGGTCCATGGGACTCATTAGAGGAGTCTCCATTTGTGATAGAGTAGGCTGTTGAGCCTTGCTCGTATCCAGAAATCTCATGGGGCCAGTTGAGAGTATATTTACCCCTCGGTTTTGCCTTTCCGATTGAATAATGCCATGGATAACATTACAGATCATTTTCTGTTGATCTTCGATGCTCGTGGCACTAGAGGTGGATTGTACAATCTCTATCCATCCTACATGGTAGGCGTGGCCAGAGTGTAGATCCGTCAACACCTCAGTGTGGAGGTTGTATGTCCAATGATCGTTAATGAACAATCCTTCTAGAGTCAACGTGTTAACGGTTTCTTGTGAGGTAGAAGCAATGTTGCTCCCCGTGGTTTTACTTGTCACCAACGGTACTCTAGAGGGAACTTCTGAAGGAGGCATCTCAACAGGGCCTTCTTGGTAAGAAGTTGGCAGGATATCCACATGGACACTCTTTGGCGGTGTGGGGTCCATGTGCGATGTGAAAGGAGAGTCCACTTCCCCACCCCCTTCGTGTGCTTCATTTGCATCAGGTTCCGAGCGAGTAGCTCTACCTAATGTTTCCATGAAACGGCTAAACATACTAGTACTAGGCTGTGGAGCTTCGGGAGGTGCATGGCATTCTCTCTCAGTGTTTTGGGTAGGGTATGCTTCCATGATTTCTGAGTCGGAGGAGGAATCACTAGCGGCTATTTTAGGGTCTTGGGTGGTGCTACCTTGTGTCCCCGCTGAGGGTCTAGAGTCTATCGTGGATGGGTAATGGGTGTCCGTATGAACAGAGGCACCCTCAATATGCTCGTGTTCTAGCACCCGCCCAGAGCATAAGTGCATGTGCTTTTGATACCCTAAGGTGTCAAAAAGCTGCTCTAGGAGGCCTTGTGACTAGTTTTTTGCGTATTTTTTGTTTGTTTTTTTGCTACATTTTTTTGAGCGTGTCGTGGAATGGGCCGTGTGATAGCTCGAAACGAGCGTATCGCTAGGAGGGACGCGCTGTGCTTTACAGCCCACCGTTTGGTTCTATTTTGCTCCAAAAAAGCCCGAAACAGTCTTTTCCTAGCTGGGGAACTAGGCTCCAAATAGCAAGTCTAAGGGTGCAAGTGGGAAGAGAAGGGAGGAGAGTGGAGGACTTGTCCCACATGCTCTCATTCCCTCTTGAGGAGGTAGGGTATATATATAAGAGTGAGTCTAGTATATATCATAGGACTGAGGACTGAGGCTTGGGCTTGGGCTTGGGCTTGGGGAAATGATCCCGATCCCGATCTAACTTTTATACAAACCAACCCGTCCGTTTTTATAACTCACGTTTTTTATTTTCGAAAATCTAACCTCCCTCTCACTCACGTTTTTATTTTTCGATTTTTTTTTTGAAAAAGATTTTTTTAAATATTTTTTTTTTGGGATATTATTTGGTACGCGTTTGGTGCACGTTGACCTCATCTAACTATTTACTGGCCCACCTACCTACTTACCTGCTAATCAGTGGTTCACCTAATTACTAACCTGCTTAATTAACTAACTGTGCGCCTAACTGTGCACAAACCAGAAAACACAAGAAATGCAGAAAATTGAAACTTGATAGAACTGTGCAGTGCAAACCAGAAAATGCAAAAAATGCAGAAACGCAAGAAATGCTAACTGTGTAAGCTGAAATCGGAGCTTAATAGAACTAACAAAACAGAGCTTAACAGAACACAGAAAACTTGAATGCAGTCAACAACATTGTGTCTTTCTCTACTGTTTTTGCATAACAACAATGATCAAACTTAAGCCGCGCCTTTCCTACTTAAAAAATAGCTTCAATACAATTTACAGGTCGCCATTGGAGCTTCACGCGCAGCAGCTCCCCGGCAGCGGTGCCAAAAATGTCAAGGCTAGGGACTTGCTACGCGCCGTGTGCGAGCCACAAAGGCTCCTAGCACACAGTCATACAACAGACAAGCTCACAAGGAAGAACGGTGTGTCACTCACCTTCCTGCGTAGTTGCGAATGAAGGATTCCCGCGCCGCGAAGAAGAGGGAGACGCCGCTATGCCGCGCTCAACCGCCTCGCCACCGTCGTGCCGCCGCAACGCTCGATCGCACACACACTCTCACACTCTCTCTCACACGCACACACACAAGGAGATGGTGAAGGAGAAGGTGGAGATGGAGCAAGAGCAGCTTCTATTGCACAATGAGAGAATGACTCAATTTTAGGTTTAATTGGCTTTTATGTGAGCTCACCCCATTCACACTTGGGCGCCCATGCTTAGCCAACTAACCCTAGCATGTTCGTGTTAGAGTGCGCCTCTCATCGGCGATCACTCTACCTTTCCCTATTGGACCGACAAGCCCGGTGCCTGACTCTACTTAAATAAATAATACGGTTACGGTGTCCGTCGTAGGCGATAGGGTGTCCGTGAGCCACGAGG
Organism: Adiantum capillus-veneris; assembly: GCF_014529385.1. NCBI lineage: Eukaryota > Viridiplantae > Streptophyta > Polypodiopsida > Polypodiales > Pteridaceae > Adiantum > Adiantum capillus-veneris. The sequence goes on from NC_140952.1 coordinate 139,488,424, forward strand.
GTTAACACATGGTAGAGCCAATTGTGGCTATGCATAGATGCGACTTGAACACCCATGCACTGCACTAACCAGGCTACACCATGTCTTCCCAGAGGACTCCAACAAGGAGGGTGGGAGGCATTTTGAATGCGGACCTAGATAGATGAAACAGACCAGGAAAAGGGCAATGTTTTGAAGTATTTATATGTTAATGTGCAAGTTTTTGCAATCTAATAAAGATTCCCTTATAAGCTAAGAAATTGGGGATAATGTAATATGATAGCCCCTAGGTGTGTGTAAATAGTGTAAATGTCATTAAAGAAAGCTAAATATATTGTAATTTTCACTCTTTGTGCATGTTTTTTGGCCAAAATAGTGATCAAAATGAAGAAATCCACAAAAATATGGCCACGTCTAGATTTTATGTGTGTTTCAATGATTTTTGAATTGGTTTTTTATTTTTTGGATTGCTCTAGTATTTTTTTCTCTTGATTTTTTAACAAAAAAGGGTCAAAAATAGAAAATAAATAGTAAAATAGGCTCAGATGGAGAAACAAAGATACCCTAATGATTAGAAAGGGAAGTTAAATGAGAATTTCAAATCTTGTTCAATTTTGACCATGGTGACAAAAAGCGTAAAGTGAGCCCGCAACGCCTGATTTGGTGAAATTCTCAAAAAAGGAGCAATCAGAGTCCAAATGAGGAACTTTTTTCCTACTCTAGTACGACTAACCAAGGAGTTTGGGAGAAAATGAGGCGAGAAGCCCAAGTATGTATAGCCCAGATAGGCCAAAACTAGTGTCATTTCTACTTTGCCTTCTTGGAGAGAGCTTCTAGAGCCCAGGTGTGTGCGTGCATTCGCTCGCTTCTACCAACCTGTATGCTACACAATCTTGCATGAGGCATGATGTGTATGTTCGTAACCTACTAACGAGCATGTTTAAACTTGTCTTTGGGATCGGGGTAGCTCAAGAAAACCCTAGGTTAGCATAACCTTCCCGAAAAAACACAAAGTGAAAAACGATCGTAATTACCAAATCTATGGACCAAACCTTACCAAACTTGAAGAGGGGCATAACAACCACTATTAAAATATTCCCAGTGAGTTGTATGACCATTTGACTCAAATGCAGAGGGGTCTATAGATAATAAGCTAAAATTTGGCACGGAGCTAGAATCACAATCTGACTTCAAAGAAGGCTTTTCCAGAGGTTTCTTAAACAATGTATCTCGGTGGAATCAAATGGAGATCTCAGTTGAGGCTCTAAACACAAGAAATTGTCTCAAACTACCGCAAAGCATCATGTTTGAGCTAAGACCTCAAAACCACCCCAAACTGGACCAAATTTGGTAGGGCCACTCCTCAAGGCATATGGGACACCACCCCATTCATGGTTGGAAAAAAAGTAACCTTTGTCAAGTGCCAAGAAGTAAACCGCCAAAGTTAGAGGACCAAGTGTAGAAACAACTCAAGGATACCATAATCAATTCAAATTAGGGCTAAAGATTACTCACTAAGGCCTGTAGGACAAGTGTATAGCATTTGAAGTTGAAAAGCCAATTTTTTGCAAGTAGAGATAATCATTGTGCTTATTATCTCCGACCCCAAACTGGCTCATTTTGGAATTTTCACCTCATACACTATATCTATATGATGAATCAAGGCCTTGAATCCCCTCACATGTCAAAAATCACTCACATCATGATCACAACACCAAAAAACGCACTAGAATTTCCAAATTCAAAAATTTAGTTAAGGGAACCACTTTCAAATTCAAAAAGTGTAAGAACATATTCAGAGCAGGCAAACATCATGTATAACTTGCCCAAGCCAAGAAAATGCAAGAAAATTAAAAAATGGCACAGTAGATAATCAACACTCTTATTATCTCTTGTTCCCAAATGAGTCCAATTTTACAAATTTTTGTTCCCATCAGCTTTACCATGCCCTCACAATGCATATCAATTTTGGATCAATTTGGACACTCCAAAATTTTGCACCACCACTTAGTCATTTTTCAGAGCCTTCCAGTCAAAAAGTGATCCCAATTAGGCATCCATGCATCCAAATCTAATCAAACTTTAAGTCCTATCCATTTTCAATGCCTACAACCCCTGTGCATAGCCAAAATCATGCCCTAGAGAATAAGCGTACTTATTATCTCAGTTGCAATTTTTTTGTCAATCAGCTTTTTGATGCTTGCACTTTGTTTTTATGGGTCAATGTAGTAATTATTTGGCTTTAATTGTGAATTTGATATGCAAAATCTCATTTCCGGCCTAGCAAGTGATTTTTGGCTCTGAAATATGTGTGCCTACTCCCGGATCAATGCAGAACCAACCATCCACCGTGAAGAAGAAGACTCAAAAGAAAAGACTTCTCAACCTTCTAGAGTACTAGCTGGAAGAGGAGTCTATCAAGGAGGCAAAGAAGACATTTGATTGGAACCTTCTTGAAAAGAATCATGTGGCCATTTTCCAAGGAAGGTTCGGAACAACAGACAACCAATCAGTCGAGCTACATATGATGCCAAAGGAAATATATGATATGTCCTAGGCACCAGAACTCCAAGTAGCTCACAAAAATCTTGGACTCAAATATTTCTAATAAATGGAGCCGTGTGGATTAGATTTACAATGATCATATGAATTGCTCAATACAATCCAAGAAGATAGAACTGCACAAATATCAGATGCTACCGGCAAACCGATGATAGAAGTGAATATCTTCAAGGAGATAGTGACCGAGGCTCTTAAATTACCAACTGAAGGCGAGTAAATGAGGTCAAAAGAGAAGAAAAGAGCAGGCATTTTCACTAGAAACACTACCTCAGCTACGCCAGTCAGGTCCAGTTGAAAGTGAAGAAGGTCTTTGAAGAAAGTGAAGTCAATCTAGAGATAGAAGAAGAGAAGAAAAGGATGGAAAAGGGAAAAGAAAAAGTTGAACAGGGGCCACCAAAGCGACCTCGCAACACCACCCCAATCATCATTGAAGAACCATCTCAGAGGGTGGCAAGGCTCGAGCACGCAAGAGAAGCCTTTGAAAGAGAAAGAGGTATACAAGGGCATTTCGAGGAGTTCTGGCAACCTAACCCTTGAACAAAACTTAGAACAAAGGACCCACTTCATGGAAAGATCCCCTTGCAGAACTAGAGAAGATTTTCCACAAAGAGGAGCTAGAGAGAACAAAGAGGAAGTTGGGACCTCTAAGTTGCTAAAAACAAAGCATGATAATCAACCTCCCTCTCTAATTATTGTAGAAGTACCCTCTCTGTCTCACATAGAAAAAAGCAAGCATGAAGAGACGGCTCAAGAGGAATAAAGCAATAAAAGAAGATAGAACCTACATATCCAATCTATGATGTAATTTTTCACTTTTTTTAATCAATCTAGAAATCTATAGCCCTAATCCTTTGTAATGCTTTGGTTTATGGAGTTAATTATGTGATCATGAGCGAGACAGAGTGGGGCTAAATGCTTCCAGGTTATATCAATAAAATACTAAGCTGCAAAGAGTTAGAACAATCTCTCATTTTTGACCCCAAAACCTTTGGCTACGGTATAAAAGCCATTTTTTATAGAACTAGAGGAGTCTTTTTTGGATAATTAATGGTACAACTATTTCACAGAGCTGTGTGTACTCTCTTGATTTCTTCTCTAGCTCATAACTTCCTCGTGAAGTGTCCATTTGAAGTCTCGTTGCTTCATTGCATTCAGTGTAAAAGCTTTTCACGACACTATGATTTTCTTGCACTAAAATTGTGTTTTTGTTGTTGCTCACCTATTCCTTAACTTTTTATGGCTCAGCAACTCGACTTTTACTATGCCAAAGAGTGTTTTTTGCACCTTGGTGACGACTTTTTACATTCTTGCGCTTACTATGAATATTTCTTCAGGTAAAAGTAAGCTTGAATCCTTAAAAAGAGCATTAGTGAAGGACCAAGTTGGCATTGAATGTCTCTTTTGCCATACCTGTTTTATCTTCTTCAAATCTGCCAAATTGCATTCACATTGGTTGGGTTGTCCTTCTTTGACTGTGAAGACTCAATTATCTATTTGATTCTCCAATTGGGCCTGTTGTAAGGAGTCTTTGAGGTTGTTGTAGGCCTCTATTGGCTGTCAGCATCTGGCTTTTGACTCGGTTCATTGGAGGACTTAGGAATCCAAATCTCTTGAGGACCTTTGTAACTCCTTTGTTGACTTTTCTTAGCTCTAGGTCTTGTTGAGCTCTTGAGATATTCATGCATGTCTGGTGTAGTTGTAGTTGGCTTGTGCTTGACTGGTAGCCAAATCTTTGCATAACTTATGTAGAATCCTTGTCTAAGAAGAAGATTCTTTGAGATCCGTCTATGTTCTATATCCTCTTGAGAGTCGTGGTAATCTTTAGCATCTTTTGATGTTGTTCTATTGTATACCTGCTTCTTAGGTATCCTAGGATATTGCCGAGCTTGATACCTTGCAGGCCTTCTTTCTTGGGAGGGACTTGATGTTACTTCATATTCCCTTACCTGCAGTTTTGGTACCCATATCTATCTGGTTCCTCTATAGTACTCTTGTTCTTTTAAGCTCCATCGTGGTGCTGTTCATCCCATGTGTTTGTCTTTCTATGTTGATTTCCCATCTTGAATCCAAATCGGATCATTGAATTTGACTAAACTGCTTGGAACAAACACTTGTTTGACTTTCCTTGGTTTTCTTAAGTATTTTGGTTGTTATATCTTTGTTTTTCTAGATGTCTTCCTAGAGGTTTCAGCTGGGTCAACAATTGACTTGAAGTTTTGAAAGCTTGACTTGCTAGAAGTGTCTGATCCACGAGGGTTCTTTGATGTAGAGGATATGCTGTCACACCTTTCGTGATGATCGGTGGAAGGTCCACTTTGGCTTTACCTTTTTTTGCAAGATTTGGCTTTGATTCCTGTGACTCTTGCAACTCTAAATCTAGCATTAACGGTACCTGTATTTGTTGCTTGCTAACACTTGGGAAAGAGAGTATCAACATTGTATCTTCTCTATAGGCCTTGTGTTGGTCTAACTACTGATGGCCAAGGATGAAATTTGCATGCATGTGTGTTGAAGACTTTACTTGAAATTTTACCTGCTCTTGATGTTTCTAGATGCTAAGTGTAGTAGCCATTTCTTCTTTGCTCGCAACCTTACCTAGTATTGCTTTATTGTGTTGTTTTCCTGGAGAGATCGCGAGTATTCTTTGGATGCTATCTACAACTATATTGCACTTTTATTCTTTATCCAACAGAGAATTACATCTAACATTTTCTCTTTTTGTACTACTGAGAACTACAGCTATTCTCAATTTCTCATTGGAGGTTCTATTGAAGATTTATGTGCTGCTTTTGTCACGGTCTCATCTTGATCTAAATGTGTCTCTATGGAGGGCGGCCTAAGACTCTGTTTTCCAATCTGACTTCCATTAGCTTTTAGCTGGCAATGTCTGGATCTTTGGACTTCCTATTGCTTCTTGGGTGTCTGCAATTTTAATCTTCTTTACTTCTTGTCTTGGTGGCATTCTCTGCTCAATAGCTTTCGTGGTTGCTCTTTGCTCTGTTTGATCTGCACTTCTTGATTCTTGATCTACTTTAAGCTCTTCTGAGGTTATGTCCAATGGAGACGAATCATCTTCAATAAGCTTTGCTTTGGCATCGGTCTCTAATTTAACTGTGCTTGAGGACTTTGAGCTGTCATCCACGAGTGACCAGTCTTGGTGTTCATTCTTTGTTGTCTGCGATGACTCCGTCATGTTTGAACTTCGTATCTCTAACATCTTCTGGGCCATTGGTATTCCTAGTATGATGTTGTCTGGGATATCCTTGCTATGATCACGTGGAATTGATATGTGATAATCTTCTGGGCCATTGGCATTCCCACTATGATGTTGTCTGGTATGTCCTTTGTTGTGATCACATGGAATTGGGTTGTGATGATTTGTGAACCTATTTGAATGGCCGTGGAGACAATTCCCCAACATATTTGCTCATTTGTCTCCAGAAATTCAGGAGCATCTTCCATTTGTGGTGGTTGGCCACATTTTTTCCAAGTGCAAAAAGACATGAGGTTCTTGTCTAGAAGAAAATCTAGCTTTACTTCACTTGATAGCTTTTCTTCATTTTCAATGGTGATGCTGCATTCGATTTCTTTCTTGTACTGATTGATTTTGTTGTGGCTGTGTCCATGGGTTGAAATTTTTCTACATTGGCTTTGTCTTGATCACATGCTTCCGTTGATGTTGACTCGTATGACTATGATACCGCACCTCTTTCTTGCAACTATTGAGCATTGTCTGCTTACATTTGAGTAACTTTTGATCTTACAAAATCCATTGTACTTTTTGGCCAAATCTGTCTCTTCGGAAGAGATTTTGATGGTGACCTTTGTGTAGCCTTCTGGACTTTAGCTTTCATTGATTTTGACTTTTTGTCACCTGTTCTAGCAGCTTGAGACTTTGCATCATCTTCAAATAGTCTTTGACTCCAAGTTTAACATTCATAGGGGCTTGTACAAGGTCATGAACCTGTTGAAATTCATTACTGTTTGTATCTTGATATGCATATGTGAGCTTGGTCCCATGCAATTGCTTGAACACTATGGGATTTGTTGGCTTCTGGCTTTGACTTGTGGAGATCAGTTGAAACTTTTTTCCTTGATGATCTTCATAGAAGAATTTTTTTGCAGATTTTGATGGAATCTAGGTCAGTGGAAAACTTCCAACAACCATATGATCTTCCAATGGTTTTTGCTTTGAAAGGGTCTGTTGGCTAGAATTTCTAGGGCTTATACTGGTGTAGCATCTTTTGGTACTAGAGCTGAGCTTGATGGATTTACAGCTCTCCCCTTCCTAGGGTGATCATTATAGCCTGCTCCATTATGAGAGTTTAAAACTATTTGGCTCTGGTTTAGTCTCACCTGTTGGGAGCATAATTTGAGTAGCATTGTTGATGTTTGGAATCTGTAAGCCTTTTGCATAGTTTTCTATGTATCTTCGTGAAACATGACAAATTATTTCCCAAGTCAAGCTGTAGATAGCATTATATTTGCTTTGATATTGTCTATCCCATGGGTATTCTATGAATTGAGCTTCTGTGGTTTTAGGACCCAAGGCATCATAGATTTTAGACTCTCGTCTATATCTACGTCTGTTTTGGTCAAAATATATGCTCTTTTGGTCACAACATCAAAGCTTGATTTTTGATGGAGGAGAGTTTGGCTCTGAACAGATTTTTGGGTTCACCCGGGTAATATCCTTCATCTCTATAGAGGACGGGCCATAATAGATTCTATCCTTTGAAATGAACCATCCTTTTTTATCTATCACTCGATGCACTTCTATGAACTGGTATGTGGTCCGTTCAAACACTGGTTGATCCTTTTTGTACAGTTGCCCTTTTTGGTCTACATAGTGTGCATATGAATTATGTGTACCATACAATGCTAATATCATTCTATTTGACGTGTCCCTTAGACTCATGAATGATTGCACAATTGTGGCAGTGGATATAGAATCATTTGTAAACCTTACACTCTTTTTGACCTTTGGTGATAAATCGCAATTCACATTTTCAGTTTTCTCCATGCTTTGCTTGGCAGTTGATGTGTCCCTATTGTCTAGATTTCTTCGACAATCTTCATGAAAATGTCCACTTTTTCTTCCACAATCTGTGTAATACGCCATGACTGGTGGTATTTCATTTAGTTCTATCATGTCAAGCTCTAGCTGAGAAGTTTCAGCTTCTGTACTCGTCGCCAAGTTGTCGATATCTTCTTTTAAAACACTAAGCATCAAGTTGTAGAATGTTCCATCTTGACCTTTGTATTGTCTTTGACGTGGTTCTCCAATTAGATTGGCTTTAATTGGTTGATCTATTGGATCTTCCATTAATAGCTCTCGACTGTAGATTTGAACAATGTAATCCATGTACAATGATCATGATTGCATATGCACTAAATGGATGCTTTGCGGGCTTGTGCAGGTTTTTGGATAACCACTTTGATCCATCTTTTGCACTTTTATCTGCACCTTGTGTTTGAGCTTGCGATACCTATCCCCATTGAAGTCTGTGAACATGTGGGAGTCCTCTGAATCTGTCTTTACTCTGATCAATAGGATCATGGCTCTTGTGCTGCTTTTATCAATCATAAGATACCTATGGCCTTCCAAATCTGTATCCAAAACCTTATCTCCATTGTAGCCATATAGCTACAAAATTTACTATGTTGCAGTTATGCATATGTTGCTACTGCTACTACTGATTAGCTTTGGTTCTTGTGCATTTGAACTCTCGGCTCGACTTGACTCCATGTTTTCTTGGTCTCTTAGAACTATCTCTTAGCAGATCCCGGTGTTGATTTTGCAGAATTACTCCTACTCAAGTTTGATAAGACTGCTTTTTCCAAATTACTTTTGGCAGTTTATTGCTCTTAGACTCACAAGAGTTGATTAACTCTAGCTCAAAAGTGTCAGAATTGATTGCAGTCTTTGAAATGACGAAAATCTAGGCCTTGAATAACCTAACCTGCAATCCAATGTGATTTGTGCCCCGATTTGCAAGTTCCGCGCGTGAAGCTGCCCTACTTGATTTTACTAAAAATCCATTTTGAATTGTACTTTTATATGCTCAATCCCATTTTGACAGGGTTTTTATCGTTCGCTCCAATTGCTCAATTTTTTGCTAACTATTGTGATAGGTCTGTGTATATCACTTCAATCTGAGCTAAGTGAGTTAGCAAATGAGATTTCCAAATTCTATCCTTGCAAAGAGCTAAAGAACTAATATGCAACCTAAAAAGTGAGTTATCATGTATTAATTTTGATCCAATGGAACCCAAACTTGACCAGTGACCTTGTATTATGTTGCTCTAACACTGTACAAGTTCAAAAGTCTAAAATCTTGTCTCTGGGACTCAAAAGAAAATAATCTGATTATTTACTTTTTCTTAGTTTTCTCACTTTTCAGAATTGTTTTGCCATATAGTACCTTGTTGAAGTCTCTGGACAAGTTTCACTGAGTTTGAACAAGATTTGTCCAAGTTATCAATTGTTTAGGTGTTCGCAGACTCAGTTTTTGATAATCTGGCTTAGGTCCTCACTTTTGTAACCCAAATCTCACCAAACTTAATATGAGTAGTCTACTTGATGTGCTTAACCCTGTGGTATACTCGACTGTGCAAAAATTGTCAAATCTGAGGAAAATATAAATAATCCAATTATTTACTTTTCTCAGTTTTTCTCACTTTTTAGAATTGTTTTGCCATATAGACACCTTTTTTAAGTCTCTGGACAAGTTTCACTGAGTTTGAACAAGATTTGTCCAAGTTATCAACTGTTTAGTGTTCGCAGACTCAGATTTTAAGAATCTGGCCTAAGTCTCACTTCTGTGATCCAAACTCGAGCCTTCATAAAAGATGTTTGTAATCATGCATAGAGTCTCTGGTATTAACGTTCGTCAATTTTGAGCTAAAAGTAAATAGTCATGATTATTTACTTTTGGCTTAAAATGAACCTTTTCTGTAATTTTTTCAATACTCTATCTTTTTGTGACATATTTTAAGCCTCTAAGTCAAGTTTCACAAAATTTGAACAAGATTTATCAAATCAAACTCAATTTCTCGACAATTAGTACAGGTTTTAATTTTTATCAAGGTTTTGGTATGTTTTGTGATCCAAACTCTATGAGCCTTCAAAAAAGATGTTTGTAATCATGCATAGAGTCTCTGGTATCAATGTTTATCAATTTGAGCTAAAAGTAAATAATCATGATTATTTACTTTTGACCTAAATTGAATATTTTTTGCATTTTTTTCAATGTCAGTCTTTTTGTGACATGTTTTAAGCCTTTAAGTCAAGTCAAAACTTAATTTGGCCTAAATTCTCAAGAAAATATAAATAATCTGAGTTTTTGCAAACTCTTGAAAATTTACCTCAAATAGTGGTTCATACAACTTTTATGAACATAATCTCCAGCCGGTTTTAGTGGTTGATAGTCTTTTGGTGCTATTTCAAGCCGTAGACCTGAAATTCTGCAACTTTACATAAACAACTCATAGATGATTCTTTTGGAGTGAACAATGATTTGAGATCCCACCTCGGATTCTACTTACCCTACTCCTAGATTCTACTGCAATTGGGTTGTGGAAGGTGTCCACAAACACTTGTTTTCTTGGTAGACTTGAAATTATGCAACTTCACATAAACAACTCACAGATGATTCTTTTGGAGTGAGCAATGATTTGAGATCCCACCTCGGATTCTACATACCCTACTCCTAGATTCTACTGCAATTGGGATGTGGAAGGTGTCCACAAACACTTGTTTTCTTGTGTTTTATGGTTTTCTAAGCATTGATCTTAAGACTTGTCTTGTCCATTAATCATTCTCAAAATCCTAACCTAATCCTACAATCCTACAAGGTACTTAGCAAGTACAATCTACTTCCAAGCTACCTCTAAAGAGCAAAAGGTGACAGTCTTAAGCTATGTGGTTTTAAAGAGAAAGGTTAACTCTAGGTGATCCTAAAGGAAGTTAAAGGACAACTACACAAAACTCTCTTGTTTTCCCTAGTTTAGGTCTACTCATCCCCGGCAACGGCGCAAAATGTGAATGGGTTTTCTAAACTCACTCTTATCTTATTGCAGACATAGCGAGAACCACGAACATAATTGTCAATCCATGGGACGGAGCTGACTCGACTAGTGCATAGAGACTACAAGAGGGTGTCAATATCTTGGAAAACAATAGACAACTCGCACCTAACACAAGCTACACTAAATTGACCTAAGTCATCAAAAGCTAGTCCCGAATCGGCAAACAAAACATGACCGTTATAGTATCAAACAACATCCGAATGTTACGAAACTTCTAGACAAGTATATAAGACCTAAGCACACATGCTTATAGTCTCAAATCTCACTTTCAATGAAGTGAAAAAAAGCGGTTATAAACAGCAGTGAGATTTTGACCTAGTCGTTTCTTACCCTAAATGCATCTAAATGCTTAGCAATGATGGCCCAATACCCTGCCTATGCCTATTTTGTGATTTTATGCCTTAAATTACTACTTATGATGAAATTAAGCCGTGGGTTGGTGATGCCAAAAGCTACGAGACAACCGACAAGGAGATGGAAGCATGAGAAGGAGAGAAGTGAGCGTAATTAGCTCACGCTGTGTATTTCTTATCCAAAACTTAATAAAATCTTTTCAAAGTTGGTTTTTATGCCTTAGGCAACGTTTAAAATGTGTAATGTCCCGTCGTCCAAGACCTTAGAGGCTCCACAACTTACTGTATCTACAACCTAGGTACACTAACTGACTTACTCTTTACATCTGGAACTCTCTTATTGAGTCCGTAACACTTTACAATTATCACAATGGCTAAATAAATCAAGAAATTACAATACATGGACATTTTGGAAAAATGTGAAAACTGTGTAACTCCAACCTTTATTGCTTCTTCATATTCATCTTTGATGTACATTCATTCATAAGGCTTCAATCTTTAGAGACTCCTGTTAACTGACGTCGGCTCAGTTAACATCAAGCGGAGGTGCGTTGACAATAGTTTTATTGGTTTCCTTTGGGACCCACTCCTTTGTGATTACTAGCTGTTTTGTTGATGATGCTCGTTTTGGAACCCATACTTATCTTTGCTTTGTTTGTGTTTGAAGAGACTTCTTTGGGATCCACCTTATCTTTGTGTGAGTCAGCAATGGCCTTTGCTTTAGCCCTTGTATGCTTGGTTGGAGATGGGATGCAGAATTTGGGAGTTGATACTTTAATTGTTTTGAAATCCAAATAAACTCTTGACCTCTTTGTTCTTGAGTCAACTTCTTTGGAACCCAAATCTGAGTTGCGAAAGCTTGCGAATTTGTGATCTTCTTAGCTGTTCTTGCACGCTTCGATTGTTTTCCTTTTGGTGTTGGATCTTGTGATTTTCCATCGGAGATATTCTTCTTCTTGATCCATGCCTGCTTGTGGCCAAGCTGGCTCTTTGGTATCTGAACTTTTTGGCTTTGTCTTGTCGTTCTTTGCTTTTGGTCTTCATGGATGTTACGGACGCTGCCACTGATAGTGATGACCTGAGTTACTGGTAGGATGTTAACCCTCATGGACACCCTGTGTGCAACGATCGGCCACTGTGGGCGCCCATGTGTGAATGGGCCAAACTCTTATAAAAGGTCCATTTGACCTAAAAATCCTCATTCTCTGAGGTGTAAAGCTAAGAAGTGCTCTTGCTCCATCTCTGTCTCCTTCTCCTTCTATGTGTATGTGTGTATGCTAGAGAGAGAGAGAGAGAGAGAGAGAGAGAGAGAGAGAGAGAGAGAGAGAGAGAGAGAGAGCATTGCGGAGACATCGGCGGCGGCGAGGTGGTAGAGCACGGCATCAGCGAAAACTCCTTCTTCTTCGCAGCACATGATCCTTCACGACAGCAGCATTGAGAGGTGAGTGACACACAATTGTTCTTTGAGCTTGCTAGAATTCTCTAGCTGTGTTTTGCAGCCTTTTGAGGCTCACAGATAGTGCACAGGCAAGTTCCCAGCCTTCGACACGTATGGAAAAGCATACATTTTTGGGGTCGCTATTGAGGATAGCCTTGCATTAAGCTTGAGGAGCACTCAGTGCTACCTTTGGAAGCTTTTCTTTCATCTTTTTTTTGTTTTTTGTTGAGTTCTGTGAGAACTGTTTAGTGACTATAAATGGTAGATTAGCAGGTTTTTGGCAGATTATGTTAGTAATTGTAAGCTCTGTTACTGCTGCATTGTACTGATTTTTTTAAGTTTTACAAGATCTGTAATTTGCAGGTGTTAGTAGAGCTGTTAATGAGTGTAGACAATGAGAAGTAGAGTAGACAGTGAGCAGCGGAGTTGACTGTGTGTAAGTGTGCAATTCTATGTTAGACAGTTAATTAGTTGCAAATAGGTTAGACACAGCTCATAGGAGCTGCTATGTGTGCGTGGGAGCTCGACGTTCACATTATCCTCAGAAAAAGTTTTTTTTTGAAAAAAATTTATTTTAAAAAAATGCTCGGGATATTTGGGACTAAAAATAAATTCAAAAATTACAAATAAAACAATATTATTATAAAATAAAGGGATCAAGATCTTTACCCAAGCCCAAGCCCAGGACTCAGTCTTATGATATTCTACTCACACTACCTCATATATAAAGGCTAAGATCTCAAGTGAAGGAAGGGTATGTGGGACAAGTTCCTCAAGTCCTCTACCATCCCCTTCACACTCACCCTTTGGACTTACTAATCCTAGCCCAGCTCTCCCCACCTAGGAAAGGACTAGTTTTAGGATTCCAAGGGCTCTATGTAATCGAATCGGGGGCTACAAAGCACGACACGTCCCTCTAGCCAAGACGCTCGTTTTGAGCTATCATACACCATATTTCTGTGACTCGGTTAAAAAAAGGGACCAAAATAACAAAAACATTGGGTTGTAAACACCTAAAAGAACTAGGTGAGTGTCCTTCACGGGCACTCACCAACACTTCTAGCGTGTTGAGGCCACATGCACCTACGCTCTGGTCGTGTGCTAGAGGATGAGCACATCAAGAGTGTCTCCGTTTACGCGGGCACTCATTATTCCTCTACCATAGGCTCTAGGCCCTCAGTGGGAACCTGTAGGGATGCGTTGTAGCACGACCTAATCGCAACCCACGAAATTGTCAAATCGTGGATCGGTAACCCGGCTAGGGCATGGAATCACGAGCCTAAGATGTATAGACATAGAGGATTCAAGGGATCCTTCTAGTCATCATAGAGAGAATCCATGGAAAGGGCTTCCTCTAATCAACACACATTCCTACTTACTAATCACTTGAACACAATCATGTGGTTGAAATTAACCTCTCACATCAATCACTCTATTCACAACTCTTAATCACAACTACACAAGCATGCAATTAACATACCTACTCCGCATTAGTGTGTCCATTCCGGCACAACCCCTCAATGTGACTACATATGCACACACACTAACCGCACCTTGTAGAGAGAGATGAAGAGAAGGAAGGCATAGCCCACACACACCATGGCCAATGGTGTGGATAGAATAGATTAACTCAAAAAAAAGGGATTAGGAGATCTACTATCACACTAATACAATCTCACTCCACACAAACAAAGAAGACTAATAAGAAAGAAAGTGTAATTGATTATTAGAAATCAAGAGCTACATGGGCACAGAAAGCACATGAGCCTCATGACCATCCACTCTACAAAGAGAAGAACTCACCCAAGAATGACTACTCATTAAACATAGGGCTCTTTATAGCTTTGGGCCTCAAACCCTTCAACTATGGGATAAAGTTGAGCTCTCTAGCCTAGACTCATACAACTTTGGAACTCCTAAATGAGCCCAAGCCCTATACAATAATCAAGAAATATCGTGCACTATAGCACATCCACATCTTGGTGCATATTCGGTGTAGCCTATGTTAGCAGCTGCTAACATTCCCCCCTTCCTAATTTGGCGCACGTCCTCGTGTGCCAGTGAAACAAGACACGGTGACATGGTAGAAAGCAAGTCCATAGAAGAAATGTTGATCTACAAAACATAAGAACAAGTAATGAGCATCAAAGGCCACCAAGAATAAATAAAGCATGAAGTACAATGAACAATCATACAAAGTGAATTTTTGCTTCCAAAAGATGGGTGAATCATAGTCAAAAACTAGACAACGTAAAGCAAAAAAACACCTAAACTATCATGAAGATTAAACCACTTGAAATTTCAGTTTTATGCATGAAACACAAGCAATCAATATTGACCCTAGGCTAATGCAAGCTCATAAACCTACTAGCCTAAAAACTACGTGAAAAATCTTAATAAATCATTCAAGTCTATCATGTCTAAGGGCTATAAAAAAGCACTTGAAGTACATTGTCAAAAATTTTTGAAGCTTATGGAAGTTTTGGTTTTTGTCATTCATTGAAAAAAGTAAAGCACAATCACAAGGCTACCACCCCAAGGCAAGTCTAGGTGCGACTCTCGGCTCCTTGAACCCTCAAGAAGGTGTTCCAAAGGCCTACTAGCCTACCAAGGCGATGGCTAACCCCTATCAGCCCAGGGCATCGGTTTAGGGCCTTGACCAAGCGAGCCAAGGTGATTCCCCTCGCCTACCAAGTGCCAATAAGGCGCTAGGCCTCACAAAGACACAACACAACATAGAATTTTCTTTTCATGTGTCTAGTAGCATTTTTGCTACATTTTCTTGACACTTTTTTATTTTTTAGCACATTTTTTTTGTGCTTCCATTATGAGATGCGTATGGCAATTGGACTAAGGAGACTAAAGCCTAATCATAGCCCTAGGTCATGTTAAAAATGAATGGAATATTAAGACTATCACTAAGAGTCTAGGACTAGCAAGAAATGAACCTATATTAACCTAAGGTCAAGGCCAATTACCTATGATTAGCACACATAAAACCTAATTTTTTAATGAGTTAATTTTCACAAAGCAAAGTGTTGAAACTTTAAAATGCTTAGCTTTCGAACATGAAAACACCATAGCTTAGAAGCAAAGTTTTACTTAACCAATCATAGAGAATGAAGAGATAAACAAAAGGGCAAAATCATGGAAGGATTACACCTATTCATGCTCTTTGTGCATCCTCGAGCAAGAATCCCCTTCGTGTAGAGAAGCCTCTTGATCCTTTTTACTTGCAAAAGAAGATTTTTGAAGCTAATTGTAAACACAAGCTACAAAAGCCATTTATTTGAAATCCAAAGGCACACAAAAAACATTAATGAAAACCTAAAGCTAGGGTCTTGCATACCCGAATTTGCCAAAGAGAAAAAACCCAAGGGAAAAAAGTGTCTTTGGTTATGCATATGATGCTCTAAAGTATCAAATTTATGCATACATAACAACCATGAGAGAGAAAATGCTTCTAAATAAGCAAGTTTTGCAATTTAAAACTTCTCATGGATGATTCAAAAGTTTGATTAATTTCTAGCTCAATGAAGTATGCAAAAAACAAGCCAAGAGCTGAAAATAATGCAACTTTTGAATGAGATGAAGTGGCTCTCGATAGCCAAATTTTACAATTTAAAGCTTTTCAAAAAGTTGGCTAACAACTAGCTCACATGAAATTTTCAATTTAAGAGCAATCTATGAGCTAGAGATGACTGCAACTCTTAACGGAATGAAAGTGAATGGCTCTCAATAGTCAAATTTTGTACTTGAAAGCTCAAAAATTTTGGGTAAATACTAGCTCAAAATGAAAAAATTAACTTTTGACAAGGCTATGAGCTAGCATAGCATGTATACAACTTTTAATCCAATCAATTGGAATGGCTCTAATTAGCAAAATTTTGCAATATTTTGCAAGGATGACCCCTCCTTGGATCAATGAAATCACAGGCGTGCCACATCCCTTCAAAATTAAGCTCAATTGTTAGTGCTTTTAAACATTTTGTCATTCAAAGTAGGCACTAAAAAAAATATACAATCAACCACAACCCCAAAAGTTTAATGCGCACTCTTGGCCATCAAACAAGCTTCATTTTAGTGCTTTCCAATGATTTTTTATGTTCAAGCACCAAATTGTATAAGTGATGTTAAGTTTTAGCACAAAGTCCGACCAAGCAATCACAACTCATCATTTAGTGCAACTCTCACATGAAGCTCACATGCATGTCAAATAGAGCTTGCCATTTTAGTGAAAATGAGAATTTCAATCAAGCCAAGCACTAGAAGAATGCTCAATCACAAGCCTAGAATTTTACTACCCTCTCATGGTCATTCAAGAAACCCAATTTAGTGCTATACCATGATTTTTGCATACATCTTAAGCACTAAGAAGGTATCGAGAAATGCCGAACACAAACTTCCAATGCACACGCTAGATGATCACATCCAACTAGCACTCATACGGCATGCATAGAAAGGGAAAAAGAAGAGCATAAGATGGAGTGAATTGAAGCTCCCTCGAGGCATCAAACGTGATCTTGTGTCCTTGGCCAATACCTTGGTAAAATGGCTCAATAATTGGTGCAAGAAGGAATGTGGTATGCTAGATAAAAAATGTCAAGCTCAGGCACAAATCCACGATTTTAGTACTACCTTGCCAACAAAATTCAATGATCAAATAGAAATTCATATTCCATGCTCTCTTCTAGAGAATTTTTACATACACAGCAAGAGAGAGAGAGAGAGAGAATGATGTTGACCGTTAAATCCATCAAAAAACCATTTTAGTGCTAAGAGGAGGATTTGTTAATCACAAGCACTCATCCAAAAGTTATTCTTTTCATTTTTCTTGCACTAGATCGTCTCAATGCTCAGCTTGCAGACTTTGAGCTCACCTCCGCCTTGTGCTCAAGACTTCTCCTAAACTTCCCAAGGTGGAGATAAAGAGGGTGGGAATAGCCTCTTTGATGGTAGTAATTTTTATGTTTATTTTTTATTTCATTTTATTCATTTTATGCATTAACTGACTTGGTGGTTTCTTGCTCTGTATAGAAGGAGTCGTTAATGATGGTCTCGCAGGTAGGTGGGCGAGGTCATGGGGTTGCTCCAATTGGGTTTGTGTGATGGCACAATCGACAGATTTGTGTGTTGGCACAAATCGACAGCGAAAGGATGGCAGCGAGCACTGAGTGGTGTGGGTTCAATAGGCAGCGCCAAAGCAAGTGGGTGGGGCGGGAGAGAGCAAAACGGGGTCAACGAGCTGTGGTTCAGTGAATTTGCAGCAGGTTTGAATTAGATGCGCTAATAGCGGGCAATGGTCAGAAGGTAGAGAATCGGGGGGTGCGAGCCAAGTCAAGCCAAAAATGACGCAGTGTGTGTGTGGGTTTTTTCGAGGTGGGCCTGCAGCACGCGCACCCTGCAACTGGGCAAGTGGCGAGCAGTGGTGCGTGTCCAGGCCCATAAAATAGGGAATGTGTGTGTGGTTGGTGAGCTGGCGCAAATCCCTGCTGTCAAAGCTCGCATCCATATTTGGTAGTGCCAATAACAAACAAAGCAAGACTCGGTTGCAGTTGCATGTGTGTGAGTGTGTTTTGAATAAGACCAGACCATATCTGGTAGCAAAAAATGGATATGTGTGTGTGTAGCTTTTTTATTTTCAAAAATCTCCTCTTGGAGGGTGTTTCTATTCCATGGTTGTGGCAATGGATACGATTGGAGTCAAACAATGAGAGTGAGAGAGATGATGTATACGGAAAATTGTGTAAAATTCCTTTCATTTTTTTTTCAATTTCCACATTTGATTGCACACATCTCTTGTGAGGGAAACATTCAAAATTAGATCAATTTCTTATTAAGTTAATGACTTATCAATTTCCATCACTTCCTCGAGCTTTTTTGTTCAACCATTCAACTTGGCATACACACTTGAATCAAAAAATGCCTCAAGATATGCAACTTATTATGAAAAATTCATCAAGTAGACAAAATCTCATGGATACTCATGTAATGGCTCAATTTAGTATTGTATCTCGGATTAACACTCTTTGATCGGACAAGGCATGTATTCACAATTAATGACCATATTTTCTCATTGGAGAGTACCCAACTCATTAGGTAACTATCATTGCAAAATATTGCTCATATCCAATATCAAAAACCATTGATTAAACCTAATTAGGTGTTTCATTGCATCGCTACACGCTTTTGATTATGGCACTTACAAATGCAACACGTAATGAAATTTTTTGCCATATCCAATCGAATTGGCACTCACATCACAATGGCAATGTAGATTAATCATTTTCAATTGGGTCAATTGAATCATCTAAATCAATCAATCAAATACACACCAATCTTTTAGGCCAATAATCATCATAATTGGTAACTGCCACCAATTATTCATCCCAATTTGAATACCAAATGCCATTGAGTAGGCACACACACCCAAATTTAAGCCAAAATTTTATGCAAAAAATTACATCAATTCCACATTGCAATGCAGAAATTGGAAGTTCGATCAAGCATACTTGAATGCATGCATGCTCAATTTCCAAAAAAATAGCATTATTTTTACCCGATCAAGCAATGCACACACTCAAAAATTAAGCACAAAATATCAAATTTGGCTCAATTGGCAATGCATTTAGGCTTATACCTAATCATTGCACACACTTTTAATGATCATCTCACAATCAAAAACCATTTAGGTGTCCCAATTGACCATCCATCATTGAAAATCGAGTGGTCATGGATGGGCACACACACTCAATTTTTGCCCAATTTTTTGGAATTTAAGCTTATCCAATGATTGAGTTAGCCTAACATACACATCATTTACATGATTGCATACTCATGTATCATCAATTCCATCACTTTTTATGTATGCACACATTCAAGATTAGGTGCACACACTTGAAATCTTTGACAGTTTTTTCCCTCTTTGGTGTGTGCACACACACAATGATTTTTATGCACACACATGAATTCTTAATGAGAATTAAGCATTATTTGGATACACACAAAGTTCATTAGTCACATATTGACTATCAATTTCATTCCAAGTGTATTAAATTAGGTGCAAAGTGTAGGTCAATTTGTGTTACACACCTAATTTTAGAAAATAATTAGCAAATTGAATCACATTGATCAATCAGAAATTGACATAACAAGTGAGTGTATTTACATTGTAATTACACTCCAAGTGATTCCTTTGCTTCACCCAAAGTAGCATCATTGCATACACAAGTGTGTGCACCATCAAATCGGTTCCAAAATTGACCATTTGTAGGTCAAAATCAAACACTCAAATCATCAAATTAGGCATAAATTGGTACAATTAACTTGATTAGAGTGATGATTCCACCTCTTGCAAGGGGATTTCACATACTTTACACTTCAAATGTTAGTGGTTAGGTTAGCAAAGTTAGTCAAAATTAGTAGAAATTAGCATAAAATTAGTAAAATTAGCATGGGAAGAAGCAAAATTAGCAAGGGTTAGCATGAAATTAGTGAAATTGGGGGTTTGGGGTATTCATAACTCAACATGATTATCAATTTCTTGCACAAAATCATCAAATCAAACCAAAAAATGAGTTACACACACTCAAAAACCAACAAAATTAGTAGTGAAATTACTCTATTCTACACATCCTAAACTCACTAGCTTAGGTTATCGATCCCCGGCAATGGCGCCAAATGTAGGGATGTGTTGTAGCACGACCTAATCGCAACCCACAAAACTGTCAAATCGTGGATCAATAACCCGGCTAGGGCATGGAAGCACGAGCCTACGATGTATAGACATAGAGGATTCAAGGGATCCTCCTACTCATCATAGAGAGAAGCCATGGAAAGGGCTTCCTCTAATCAACACACATTCCTACTTCCTAATCACTTGCACACAATCATGTGGTTGAAATTAACCTCTCACATCAATCACTCTATTCACAACTCTTAATCACAACTACACAAGCATGCAATTAACATACCTACTCTACATTAGTGTGTCCATTCTGGAACAATTGTTGCAATACTTTTAGCAAAACCATTCATATCTAGTAAGACTAGGTCACCTGCTAAGACTAACGTGCAAAGCTTCGTGTCGCCTATGCAACTTACCTCCTAACATGGTTTATGACAAAGATCATGCCTTGTTCATTTCTTTACATTGTATTTATGCATATAGAGCTTCTTTGATTTTGAAGCAATGGTTTGCGATGAACTCAGAGGGCCATGCTGCAAAAACGTATAGAGGAGAGTCCAAGTTTCCTAAGGTAGACTCGAAGAAAAAATGGAGAGATCCTCAAAACATATTTTTCCTTCTTGCGTACAACAAACAAGTAGATTCATGTAACTTATTGTAGCTAATTATGGGGATTTTTCACAAATAATCTCCTACGCACTCATTTCTCTTTACGGGTGATTTACAATCCCAAGCCTTTGATGTCGAGGTGGTATGTCATCGAGGTAGCACCACAAAGTACACTAGGCTACACATGCTATAATATTCCATTTGTACAAAATGTAGACAAAAATGCACATTGTAGAAGGCGAGGATAGTCCCAAAAGGCAGAAACTACCCCTTAGAATTCCAAACAGCGGGAGCAGTCAGATTAGCAGTAATTACCACAGGCAGTTATTGCAGTAGCTCCTAGGAGCTATAAATAGGACCTGCTACATTGTAATTGGGCTTCTTGACTTCTTAGCTGCTTGACTTTTGGCTTTAGCTTTCTATTTACTTTCGGGTTTATAAGCTCTTTGCCTCTAGCTTCACCCTGTAATCATTGCTTCTGTAATCATTTGATCTTAAACCCAGTATACATTGTACTGGTTATCCTTGAGCTATTGATCTGAACCTGCAAATACTCTTTCCAGTCTTCCAGTCATGTCTCTCATTTCAATATAACATTCGAGTTTAGTTTCCTATTTCAGTTCAGTACTCTGTTCCAGTTTCACTAACTGAACTGGCGACATAACCAGTAGCTCTAAATTCTAACATTGGAATCAGCTGTCTCAAGAGACCAGCTCCAATTCCATTTTGGCGATCATGGTGGTTAGAGTTGTTCGCTCTTTGACCAGAAAACTCTTATCTCCCATTTAGAAATTTTAGCTATACACATGGCACCCAAAGCCAGATGTGGTCGCAAATCATCAACCCGGTTAGGCACTGATTCCAACCTCGTCGACCTATTCCTGAGGTATCAAAAAGAGAGTGTAATCCCAAGAAGGACCCTGAGAGTGAGACTGAGGCTCAAGAGGAGCACAGTTCCTGAGGTATCAGAAAGAGAGTCTGATCCCAAGAAGGACCATGAGAGTGAGATTGAGGCTCAGGAGGAGCATGGTCATGCTGACGAGGCTAGGGACTCTCAACACTCCAGTCATTCTAGGAGGAGAAGGGTTGAGCAAGAAGAATGTAAAACCAGGAGTTCTCGGTCCACACACAAGGCAGTTGAGGCCAAGGGCAGCAAGGGTAGTCGTCATGATTCCACCAAGAAAGCCAGAGAAGAGACAGTGACTGAAACTGAAGAATAAGTTGATTGGGATGTTGACACACATCACTATAGGAACAAGGTCAGAAGAAGCACAGACGATGCCGACCGGCATAATTATACTTCTTTATTGAAAATCTCTTTCCCATTGTTCAAAGGAGGAAAGAAAGATGATCCAAATGTTCATATTCAAGATTTTGAACAATATAGTGAGTTGAAGAATATTGATGAAGATGACTAGGGTGAATATTTTCCTCAGACATTGAAAAATGCAAGAAGGAAATGGAATTACCATTACCCGGCTTGCCAAATCAGATCATACAACAAATTGCTCAAGGATTTCAAATTGGAGTATTCAGACAACAAGGGTGATGAGGACATCCTCTATGAGCTAGATAAGACTAGACAAGGGAAGTTGTCAGTAAGAAGTTATGTAGATAAGTTCAAGGAATTAACCAGGCAATTGCAGGAGCCACCATCAGAAAAGAAGCTACGTGCATGGTTCTAAATGGGTTCCGCAGTAAGAAGCTCATAGAACAAGAGGTACCTGCACCAACAAAGAAATTTAATGATTTGGTGCAGAGAGCTCTGAAGCTTGAACAACAAGCTAAGAAAGAGAGAAGCCACAAGAAGAAAGTCCAATAGTAGCAATTCTTCCACTGAGAATTCCAATACTAGCAAGTTCTCCAGTAGCTCTGATAGAAGCTCATATGAAAAGAGCAAGGACAAGGCAAAGAAGGGGTCTTGGTCTAGAAAGGTTGATGAAATGGCTCGGCAGATTGTTGAAATCAGCCAGACCAAGCAATCAGTTAGGATAATGTAAAGCTGGTGCTCAAGGTGCAAATCTAAAGATCATGTTTTCAATGAATGTCCACAATGTACCTATTGCTAAGCGTATGGTCATTTATGGAACAATTGTGGCATTTAAATTCATCACTTCAAAAAGGGAAAGGATATGTCTCTAGTCGCATTTACCAATGCTAAACCAGCTAAGGTAGAGACAACCAGTGTACCCCAAGATGAGAAATCAGGTACCAACGGCAGTGGTACTAGGCGTGGCAAATACCAAGGAGGTACCGGCCGAGACTGGAGTCGTGGTAATTTTCAAAATTGAAGCCTTAACTGTTATACTTGTGGCAAGTATGGGTACACTTTACAGCTCAATGTCCAGAGGCACCCACCACTGCAGCTACTGAGGCAAAATCCCTAGAGCCAATTCCAGTATGAGCAGTTACACGGAGTAAAGGGGTAGTCATTGAGAAAATCCCAGATGAGCCTGCAAAACCAGTCAGTCCTGAACTAACAAATGGGCTCAGCATAGAGAGGTATGGAAGTCAAAGGGCAAAGAGAAGGTAGTCGATGAATGGTAGGAGCAGAGAGAACTGGCGGCTAAGATCACAGAAGATC
Organism: Adiantum capillus-veneris; assembly: GCF_014529385.1. NCBI lineage: Eukaryota > Viridiplantae > Streptophyta > Polypodiopsida > Polypodiales > Pteridaceae > Adiantum > Adiantum capillus-veneris. The sequence goes on from NC_140952.1 coordinate 139,511,727, forward strand.
TAGCCAAGAAGCTACCAGAGCATTCAGAAAGTTATAATGCTTGGGTCATTCATAAGATACTAGCCCAGTTTTCTGAGAAAAGACAACCAGATCAGTTAGGATCTAGGATTTTTGACACTATGTTGGCTATAGTCCAAGGAATGGTGGAAGATCTAGGAAACGTAAATCAAATCTAACTGCAATGGGAAACAATGAAGGGGGCAAAGGAGACACCAGAGCAGAGGAGTGGCACTATGAAGATAGTCCCGATTCCTTGAGTTCTGAAAATAACTCTAATCAAGAGAGAGAGAGAGAGAGAAGAAGAAATTCATGTTAAAATCTGTGAAAGAATTAAAAAATTGATAGTTGAATTAGAAAATGTCAAAAAAACTTTGCCTGAAGCAGCAAAATTCATCAGACAACGAAGAGAGGCTAAAGCGGATGCCCGAGCAGTTGACTTGGCAGCTGTCAGAGATGATGAAGTGCCGCTGATCCACGTAGACTACAAAGTTAGAAAACAATGGGAGCCACTATCCGCTGTCATATTGGATGGAGGGACAGGTGTAAACGTCCTGGAGGCACACCTTCAGCAAAGAATGGGTATCACAAACTTGAAATCCTTTAAAGTTCAAATGGCCGATCACAGAGTGTGCAAGCAACTAGGATGATAGAGAGTATGCAGATAAGGGTGGGAAAAGAAAAGTTCAAGGCCAGCTTCCTAGTACTGGATGCGGAATGCACATATGAGATGCTACTAGGACGCCCATGGTTGCGAATGGCACAGGCTGTTCACGACTATGCCAATCAGACTCTGATAATACAGGGCACAAGTAGGAAGAATTCAGATCCAGACAAACAACACTAGAAGCTGGAGGAAGGCGATGTTGGCAAGAATGAATATCTTTCCATTGGCTAAGATAGACCTAAATGCAGTATTATTTGACAAGGATCAGGCTGAAAAGCAAAGGAAGCCATTTTCAGATCAGTTCACTGAAGTGAATCCTGGAGAACGACTAGTTCAGCTAACTAGACGGCCAGAGAAACCAGTTGAGTCCAAAGAAGAATTCTCAGATTCCAGTACACCGACGACCACTGAAGAGGTGCACTCTGAAGAAGTTACTAAAAGTCACAATGATAGTTCAGAACTAAAAGGTCCATCATGGGATTATGTTGAGGAGTCAACCAAGCTAGGCATACAAGCTTATGAGATGGGAGATGTCCTACCCGCCGACGGTGCTTTCAAGGGGCAAGAACCTTCAGTCACTCCGGCTCCATGTCCAAAGCTATGTGGACAAAGAGGACTTCTTCATCTCTCCTCTCAAGCATGAGGATGTAATCCTAGGGGCACCATGGTTTGATCGCATGACTGCCAATGTTAAATTCCATGAAAGGAGAATCTCCTTTAAGTTCAGGAAAAAAGATATGTACATAGATGCTAAGGAAATGGGTAACACCATACCCATTGTACATACACAAGCTTTCAACAAGTCAATAAAAAGCTCTATTTTCGTATACATGATTTTTGTTAAAGACTCTCAAAATGAACCTAATGTTTTAGCAAAAGAAAATATACACAATCAAAAGGAATTAGAGTTATCCAATTTTCTCAAGGGGTTTCAAGATGTCTTTATTGACAACATCCCTTGTGAACTACCTCCTAAACGAGGCAATGATGACCATGCACTTGAACTTCTTCCAGGAAGTTCACCGCCTAATAAACCTCCTTATAGAGTTTCTCAAGCTCAACAAGAGGAGATTATGCGGCAAGTGCATGAGTTAGTTGAGAAGGGCATGGTTAAGCCTAGCTCATCTCCATTTTGTTCTCCTATGCTATTAGTGCAAAAGAAAGACGGCACGTATCGTATGCGTGTCGATTATAGAGCACTAAATAGGATCACTATCAAGAATAGGTTTCCCGTTCCACGGGTAGAAGACCTATTTGATAAGCTACAAGGGTCCACCTACTTCAGTAGGATCAACCTAAAAAGTGGCTATCATCAAATAAGGATAGTTGATCAAGACATTGTAAAGACCACATTTCGCACTACGTTTGGTCTTTACAAATACATTGTCATGCCTTTTGGCTTGACCAATGTACGAACCACATTCAACCGCTTGATGAAGAAGCTATTCAGGCCTCACCGAACCTTTACTGGAGTGTTCTTTGATGATATCATCATCTACTCTAATTCATTAGACGAACACAAGCAACACCTCCAGGTAATATTTCAAGTTTTAAGAGAGAACAAACTTTATGTTAATTGAAAGAAAAGTGAATTTTTCTTACAAAAGATTCAGTATTTAGGTCACATTATCTCTCAAGATGGCATCCAAATGGATCCATCAAAGTTAGAGGTAATAAAAGGATGGGCTAAACCAAGGAATCTTCATGAACTAATAAGCTTTATAGGTCTGTGTGCATACTATAGATGCTTCATAGAAAAGTTCTCACTAATAGCAGGACCATTACATGACCTAAAAAAGAAAAACGTTAGGTACAAATGGTCTTCCAAGGAGAACAATGCTTTCAAAAAGCTTATCTCTCAACCTGCGCTTACACTACCGGATCTCTCAAAGCCATTTGAGGTCCAATATGATGCTTGTGGTAATTGCCTTGGAGCTGTTTTGCTCCAAGAAGGGCACGCCATAGGCTATGAGAGTCAAAGGCTCGACCCTGTTGAGCAAGCTCTAGGCATATATAGAAAGGAACTCCTCGTAGTTCTACATGCCTTAGACTCATGAAAGCACTATTTATTAGGGACTCCTTTCATTCTGCGAACGGATCACCAAAGTCTTAAGTACTTCATGACGCAGACCAAGCTCTCCAACAAACAAATAAGGTGGGAAAATTTCATTTTGCAATTTCATTTTCATATTGCTCACATTGCTGGCAAGCATAATCAAGTAGCCGATGCACTCTCAAGACGGCCGAGAGTGAATGCGGTTTCCATAGAAACTCACAATGATCTATCTTCTATGATAGATGAGTATGCTATTGATCTCGATTTTAGAGATGTGATTTCAGCCCTTGCACTAGGGAAGAAAGAGGAACCATTTACTTTACAAGATGGTTATCTTCTCTATGGCAATAGACTATGCGTTACTAACTGACTCCGTGAGAAAGTAATGTATGAATCTCATGCTCCTCCTTATGTGGGGTATAGAGGGATTCAGTCTACCCTAAAGGGGATTGAAACATATTTCTATTGGCCTGCCATGAAAGCAAACATACAAGAGTATGTTTTTAAATGTGTGGTATGCCAAAAGACAAAGTTTAATAGAGGGAAGCAACTTGGATTTCTTCAACCTTTGACAATCCCTAATTCACCATGGGAGAGCATATCCATGGATTTTATCTTTGGATTTCCTAAGTCTATCCATGGGAATACGGGAATATGGACGATAGTAAACAGGTTCAGTAAACAAGCTCATTTTATAACTATCGGAAAGACTATCAAAGCCCATCAAATGGCAACCCTCTTTATTTCACAAATCTTCAAGTACCATGGCTTGCCAATGTCCACAGTGTTAGATAGAGATCCTAGAATGACCAGTAGTTTCTGGAAGGGTCTCTTTGAGAATTTAGGAACAAGGCTAAATTTCTCTTCGGCCTATCACCCGCAAATGGATGGCCAAAGTGAAATAGCTAACCTAACAATTCGCGATCTACTAAAAGCCTATGTGACGGAAGTAGATCAAAGATCCCAATGAGAGAAGTACTTACCCTTAGTGGAGTATGCCTACCATAACACTGTACATACTTCCACGGGAAAATCTCCTTTTGAGGTAATTGAGGGAAGATAAAAAAGTCCCATGCTGCTTAAGGTACATGGGAAGATCTTCGCTGCAGATGAGTATAGACGCTATCTCTATCTCACAGGAAAGGCAAAAGGTTGTTGCTGACAAGCACAAAAGAGCCCAAGCCTTTAAAGAAAATGATTGGGTATTACTCAAATTTCCCAAGGCTCAATTAAGGCACATGATGGGAAAGAATCCTACGGGACACCAAAAGTAGTATGCTAAGCTAGCAAAAAAGTACTATGGTGCCTCCCAGATTCTTAGGCCAATCAATGAAATGGCCTATCAACTCAAGTTTCCCAGCCATTGGCTCATACACAATCCTTTCCATGTGAGCCTACTAAAGCCTTACAAAGGAGAGCCACCTCAAGAACCAACTATTGAAGACCCACTGGACATCGAAGACCAAGAAGAGGTGTTGCAGCCCGAGTCCATTCTCCGACATGAAGACAAGGTACTAAGAGGCGGTAAGACTATTAGATGATATTTTATTAAGTTTAAGAATTATCCTTTTGAATATGCTAGATGGATGCAAGGCATACAATTAAAGGATAACATAAACCTTGTCAATGCTTACAATGCTTCCCTAGAGTAAGCAAATGTACAAATGTTAAAAATGAACAAAGTTTTTGTTTTATAAGACTCTCTTTTTATTTATTGTGTACAAATGTAAAGTAGTATGCATGCTTAGATCAAGTTTGTGGAGACGACGTCTCCCGAACACCAAGTAGAGCTTGTCACTCTACTATGGAAGATTGATAGGCCTAATGTGCAGACATGCTTGCGGTAGCTTAGGCTCTCATCCTGTTACCATATACATGTGGTAGTGATGTGTGTGAACACACTAGGACCGCCGGGGGCATTTTTTCCCTCTTTAGGAGGTTTTTTCCCGCGTGCATTGTATATATGCCCATCACTCTAGGGCTATCTATCTTTCCATTGCACACTAAGTAAGACACTCTCTATTGTGTGCCTTGAGCTTCCTTCGTCTTCTCCAAGCTGTGTGTGTTTCTCTGCAACCCTAATTCCAACAATTGGTATCAGAGCAGGTTGCGTCCTCCCGAGCTTAGTCGCCAGCTGCTCCAGTACACACCTGCTCACTTTCTCCAATTTCAGTGAGCTTTGGCGAGCGTTCGGGCTCATTTCGGCCTCCGTTTCCACTACAGGCAGTACTGCACAGGCTATTTTGTCATTTTGTGTAGAACTTTTGTCAGTGCCGTTTTCTGCATAACAGGTGCCTTATAGTCTTCTACGGTTTGTGCTATATAGCACGTGTTGTTCTCGCTCCATTTCTCCTATTTTCGAGCAGTTTTCACATATGTGCAGCATTTACCATGGCTGACAACAACAACACAGATGTGTTCAAGATGTTTGTTGCTGTTGAGGACAGGTTGGATGGGGACAACTACCCTATGTGGGCTTCTATAATGCAACATGTACTTGTGTCAAAGGGCGTCTGGAACATTGTGCAGGGCATTGATGTACGTCCCGGTTCTGAGGATGTAGGCGATGTTGAGGATGTTGCAGGTCTTGCTGCAAGGATTGCTGCTGTAGAGTTGTTTTGCCTACGGCAGAACAAGCTCGTTGGGATGTTAAGGATGCGCAAGCTCATGCATTGATTGCGTTGTCTGTGAAGCGCACCATTGTTCCTCACATCCATTCAGCAAAATCTGCAAAACAGGCTTGGGATATTTTGGCTGGTCTTTATGCAAGTCGCAATGAGGCTAAAATTGCTTTGCTGCGTAAAGAGCTGGAGTCAAAGATTATGCATGAGGAAGATGATATGGACACTTTCCTTGCTAGTGTCAAGGATATCAATGAGCAACTCATTTCTACAGGTGAAGTCATTTCAGACAGTTCCCTAGTGCAGACTGTTCTTGATGCCTTACCAGATTCTTACCAGAATTTTGCTAGTACTTGGAGACTTATGACCCAAGGAAATCCTGAAGTTGCCAAGTTTGATGCATTATGCACATTGCTATTGCAAGAGTCACTTTCCAAAAAAAACAGGACTAGGAAGCGTGCAGTTGAATAGGCTTTTATTGCTTCTCAAAGAAAGGGTGGTAACAGCAATGCAGCCACTTCTTATGGTTCTGCTACGAGTGGCGAAAATTCTGTTCCTAATGCTTCTGTTGGAAGCACTTCGTCTGGCAATTCTGGTGATAAGGGCAAAAAGAAGATGCGTTTCCATTATTGTAAAGCTAATGATCACTTGATCAAGTCGTGTCCTAAGTTGAAGGCCAAAGAGGCTAAGAAGAAAGAGGGTGGTTCCACTGCAAATGCTGGTTCCACTACAAATGCAGCCATTGTTGAGTCTTCTGTGAAAGGAGACTGTGATGCTGATGTTGATGTAGAATGGGCTTTTAGCGCAGAGTGCACTTACAATCGTGTTGTCCATGATGCATGCTTGTCAGTTGCTGCAGATTCACATGTGTGGTATTTTGACAGTGGTGCTACAAAGCACATTACCTCACATCGTGAATTGTTTACCTCTCTTGAGTCTGTCCCTCATGGGAATTCTGTCACTTGTGCCAACAATGTCTCTTATCCAGTTCAGGGAGTTAGAAAGATTGTGCTTATTGCTGCAAATGGAAATTCCTTCACACTTGTTGATGCACTTTATGTACCTGGGATCAAGAAGAATCTCTTTTCTGTATCCGCACTTGCTAGACTTGACTTGTAGTCAAATTTGTGGATGACAGATGTACAGTTCATGATCTCAGTTTTGGTGATGAAATTGTTGCATCTGGGCTTTTGTGCCGTGGGCTGTATAAGCTCACTTTTTATGACAAGTGTGGATAAAATTTTGCAAATGCTGTTGCAGATTCAAGGGCTATTTCAGATGCAAAACTTTGGCATGCACGTTTTGGGTCATCTGAATTTTGCCAGTTTGCTGCGTTTGCAGAAATCTGATATGGTTGCTTCTTTGCCACCTCTTGAAGCACCCGTCAAACATGTTTGTAAAGGCTGTATTTTGGGTAAGATACAGCGTTCTAGGTTTCCAAAGGATGGTTCAGTTCGGGACACATGCAGGTTGCAGCTTGTGCATAGTGATGTTTGTGGGCCCATGCAAACTCCGTCTTTGGGCAATTACCTGTACTTCGTGACTTTCACTGATGATTACTCTAGGCATGCATGGGTATTTCCACTTAAAGCGAAGTCCGAAGTTTTTATGTGCTTCAAAAAAATTCTGGCTATGGCTGAAAATGTCTCGAAATGTACTATGGGCACCCTCCGTTCTAATCGAGGGGGGGAGTATATGTCTCATGAATTTAATGCATTTCTGGCTAGTCGTGGGATAAAACACCAATGTAAAATTCCTTATACACCTCAGCAAAATGGTGTTGCTGAGAGGAAAAACAGGTCACTGACGGAAATGGCACGATGTATGGTCAAAAGTCAAGCTTTGCCGCATTCTTTTTGGCTTGAGGCCATCATGTGTGCCACTTAGGTACTTAACAGGTGTCCTACAAAAGCTTTGCAGTCTATTACTCCATATGAAGCATGGCATGATAGAAAGCCTTCTATTGAGCACATGCGTGTTTTTGGCTGTTTGGCATATGCTTTGGTGCCACAAGTGCAGCGCAGAAAATTGGATGATAAGGCTGTCAAATGTATTTTTTTTTGGTTATAGTGCTGAAAGCAAAGGTTACAGGTTGTATCATTCGCAAACAAAACGTATTCTGGTTTCTCGGGATGTAGTGTTTGTGGAAGATTCTGTTCAGCCCTTGCTGTCATGTACTAGAGACAGTAATGTAAGCTCATAGGACATTTATGACACTTTGTTGCCTCTTTTCAGTGGTGGAAATACGAATGTAAGTTCCAATGAGGCAAATGTACAGCCTATGGGGGTTTCTGAAAATGTTTTAGATCAGCCTATTACTGATGCAGATGTACATGATGTACTTGATGAGGAAAGGGCTGAAAATGAGCAGGCTAGAGGTATGCCAAAGTGGCTGGTGCACACTTTGCGTGATAGTAAATTGGATGCACCTTTGTCTAGTCGTACTCGTTCAGGATCTCGCCATGCATCTTATGCATCAGATTGTTATGCTTTGGCTGTGTCTAGCTTACATGATGTTGATGATCCTCTATCGTTTGATGAAGCAGAGAATTCAGAAAATTGGATGGTTGCCATGCAATCAGAATATGATGCACTTATAGAAAATGAAACATGGACTTTATGTGATTTGCCTCCTGGCAAAAAGGCCATTGGTACGAAGTGGGTTTACAAGTTGAAATGCAAGCCGGATGGTGAGATTGATCACCATAAGGCTCAACTTGTTGCAAAGGGTTATGCACAGCAAAACGGCATAGATTACGAAGAGACTTTTGCTCCCACTTGTGTATGACTACTATGCGTTTTCTATGTGAATTGGAAGCTCATTTTGGTTGGGATGTACATCAATCAGACATTGTTACTGCTTTCTTGAATGGTGACATATTTGAGGAAGTTCATGTAACACAGCCTCGCGGTTTTGTCATAAAAGGACAAAAGGACAAAGTGTGCAGATGTAAGAAGGCTTTGTATGGGTTGAAGCAATCTCCTTGTGCTTGGTATGAGAAATCTGACACTCATTTGGTTAAACGAGGCTTTCGTAACAGTCCAACAGAAAGCACATTGTATGTAAAGCGTGAGGATGATGTACTTATGATTGTGGTTCTTTATGTTGATGGTTTGCTGATCACTGGACCAAATGAGAGACATATTGCTGAATTTAAGGCTGATTTGAATGCTACTTTCAAGATGAAAGATTTGGGGCTGTTGCATCATTACTTGGGTATACAGTTTAAGCAGTGTGATGGTGGTATTGCCTTGTGTCAGAAAAGTTACATAGAGACATTGCTATGTAAGTTTGGACTTGAGGATTGCAAACCTATTGCCACTCCCATGGAAATAGGTTTGAAGTTGAGTCTACATGATGTTGGCGATCCTGCTGATGTCACTCTTTATCAAAATGCTATTTGCTTCCTCATTTATGTATGCAACACGAGGCCATATATTCATTTTGCAGTCTCACAGTTCAGGAGATTTATGCATAGCCCAGGGTCTAAGCATTGGCAGGATGTCAAGAGGATTTTCCACAACCTTAGTGGCACTTTACATCTTGTCTTGTTTATCCCAAGGGGACATCATTGCCGCCAGACTTACATGCTTTTTCGGACTCAAATTGGGCTGGTTGTTTTGACACGAGAGTGTCCACAAGTGGTTTTTGTTTCATGCTTGGCAATTCATGTATATCATGGTTGAGCAAGAAGCAACCTACTGTGGCCACTTTGAGTTGTGAGGCTGAGTACAGGGTAGTCTTCACAGCTACGGTTGAGTGTGTATGGCTCAAACGCCTTATGGCTGATTTGGGTGTTGGACAGGACACTGCCAACACTATCTACATTGACAGTCAGAGCGCATTGGCAGTTGCGAGGAACCCAGCTTTTCATGCTTGCACAAAGCACATTGAGGTGCATTACCACTATGTCAGGGAGAGGCTCTCAATAGGAGAGATCAGCTTGGCTTATGTGCCAACACAGGACAACCTTGCAGATATTTTCACAAAGGCATCGTCTTGTGAGAAGCTTGAAGCTTTCCGCAAAGCTTTGGGCTTACTCCCCTTTGTGGACTGATCATGTCCTCAGGGCATGGCACTTCCCTTTACTCATGTGCCAGCTCTTGCTCACCGCATCACTCCAGGGGGGATTTGTTACCATATACATGTGGTAGTGATGTGTGTGAACACACCAGGACCGCCGGGGCATTTTTTCCCTCTTTAGGATGTTTTTTCCCCCGTGCATTGTATATATGCCCATCACTCTAGGGCTATCTATCTTTCCATTGCACACTAAGTAAGACACTCTCTATTGTGTGCCTTGAGCTTCCTTCGTCTTCTCCAAGCTGTGTGTGTTTCTCTGCAACCCTAATTCCAACACATCCAAATAAACTAGTCATACATTCTAGAACGATGTCGTAGGGTAACATAGGGATCCTCTACCCGCTAGGAAAAAGGACTAATGAATATGCTTTATCTTCTCTACCCCATATTCGAGCACGACTATGATTTCAAGAGAGAGGTAAGGTCATAATGATCAATATCTAATTCTCCTAAATGATTTTCTCATGTTAAACTGATCATTTAATATGGGGAAGTGCCAAGGGAGGAGAAAAAGCTAGAATATTGGTTAAGCTAGCAGACCGGCCACAGTAGGGATCCAAAGGAGGGAAAATAGGGATCCAAAGGGGGGGGGCATCTGCAAAAGATCAATTTGCAACAATGGGCTTAAAAGACCCTAAGGTTCAGCCCATTAAGACTTCCAAAATTCAAAGGTTGTGTCCAAAGGTCAAAGTTTAGGAAATTTGGATGCTTTGTGTGTGTGTGTGTGTGTGTGTGTGTGTGTGTGTGTGTGTGTGTGTGTGTGTGTGTGTGTGTACAAAAGTCTTCACAAGTCCCTACATAGGAGGGGGCGAGCCCAAGAAGTAGGGGATGAGAGAGAAACACCCACACACACTCAGAAGCTTCATTTGTACACAAGGGCAAAGAGGGACACATGTCAGCTCCCTAGGCCAGATGCCCACAAGGTGTACTCAAATCCTATTGGATGGCCATGGAGGTGGACCAATGAAAATTAGGCTAGAGTAAATCTAGCTTAATTAATTTAAAAACACTTAATAAAAGAACCAATAAGAATTAATCTCTCTTGAAGACTATTGGACAGTCTCCCAAGGGGTCCAATGAGCATTCAGCAGCCCAATGGCTTGCTTGATTCCTATTGACCAGGAGGCAAAGGGGTCCAATGCGAGTTTAGTTGAATTTATTAATTACCTAAAGCTGTCACAAAAGGGAAAAGGGGGTCAAAAGGCTATCACTTATGCTCTTGGAATCCTGTTGGCTAAGCCTTGGGAGGTCCAATGAGGTGCTAGCAAGAGCAAATAGCAAGAGGGGTCGACCAAGAGAGAGAGGGGGCTGATTTTTCAAAAGGAATTATCCACACACACTCACACAAGATCATGTGTAGAGTAAGAAGACTCTCTCTCTCTTCTCAAGCTTTAATGGAAAGCTTATCACCTACTCCAAGCTTGTGAGAAGGGAGGCCTACACCAACAACTCTTGGCTTTGTGATGCAAATTCAACCAAAAGCCAAGCTTCAATGCATGCTCATCTCCTCTACTATGCTAATTACTAAGCTAAGCTATGCTAATATGAGTGATTATGTGAGGAGATGTACATCTTTCTCGTAAGACTACTCCTTCTTCCTCTCAATCTACTCTCATACCCCGCTAGCTCTCACCATCTTCAAAGGCGTGTGAGGTCTTGGGTCTGAGACCGTGAGGGAATTGATGTTGTGTTTGATAAATTTTTTGCTTAGTGCTTGAAGTTTCCAACTTCATTGCACTATCTAGTATTGAAGGAACACAAAGAATTGTATTGTAAAATGTCTCTCTTTATGGGAGAAACCATAATACAAAGTCTTTTGGAGGGGGGAACGTCTCCATGCAAATCCGGTCCTCAATTGTTGTCAATTGCTTAATTTCTCTCTCTTTTGAAGTATTTTTCATGCTATCTAACTAGGTGTTATACTTTTTGTTGCTCTCTCCACCCAAGCACTCTTGTTATTCTCATTAGGAATCTATTCTAATGAAATGCTCACTATGTTCATGCTCTTGTCCACTACACACAAGTTACTAGGCCATTAAATGTTACATTGGTATCAAAGCACAAGGTTTCTCTTTTCTTGCTCAAGAAGGGAGGTCCTCAAGCTAGCTATAAATGGTTGGTATTATTAATTGCATGTGAGTAAGTAGAATAGGGATTTTTCAACCTTTCAGTGTGCCTACCTTTGTGTAGATAACAGGGCATCAATGTCGAGAGCTATGGTCTTAATAGTGGAGTCCTACGGGGCTTGCCTATGGCTTAACCACTATTGAGCTATTAGAAGCTTGACAGAAGCCAGTGTTGTTTTGGTGTTGAACGACCCTCTCTTCTATTCCTTGCAACTAATGGTATTCGAGCCACGGGTACAGTATCTTGAGTGCTTTTTCTAAAGGGGTAAAGAGGAGTAGCAACTAGGGCTTGAAGTGCCAAAGCACACCTAAAAGTTGTTAGAATTGTTGACAATAGTAAAGAGAGTGAAATTAATGTTGATAACTTTGATTTTTCTAATGAGCAGGCTACTAATGATGCCCCGATGCTTGTTAACTATCATGTTTCTAGGCTTCAACAAGCCATGGGTGATCCATCCCTCCAAACTGAAGTGCAACGGCAGCTTCGTGCTCATGGGATTCTCCAAGCTCCCCACCATGACGAGAGAGCACCTAGGAAGCCTCCTTGCGAGACTTCCAAAAGAGGCCTCACTCCGACTTGGGAAGAAGAAGAGTATCCATATGAAGGGCTCAAAAAATTTGCTCCTTGATGATGCATCTCCTTCTAAAAGGAGAAATCAAGAGCCTCCACTGAAGGAATGAGAAAGAAGTGAGTCTCGTGCCACCTCGGTAGAGATGGCTCCACGAAGACGGCGGGCTAAACGCTCTCCATCACCTCCAAAAAGAAGAAGACCATCGCATGCTTCTCCACACCATAATTCAAAGTGGGATGACAAAAGGCAAGAGAAGAAAAGGGCGATAAAGAGGGCACCCTCTTCTCCATCTTCTTCATCCTCTTCCTCTTATGAAAGTGATGGTGAAGACAAAGAAGAACAAGGCAAGAAAAAGGCCAGAAAGAGGTCATTATGTTAATCGAAAGAAAAGTGAATTTTTCTTACAAGAGATTCAGTATTTAGGTCACATTATCTCTCAAGATGGCATCCAAATGGATCCGTCAAAGTTAGAGTTAATATAAGGATGAGCTAAACCAAGGAATCTCCATGAACTAAGAAGCTTTATAGGTATGTGTGCATACTATAGACGCTTCATAGAAAATTTCTCACTAATAGCAGGACCATTACATGACCTAACAAAGAAAAACGTCAGGTACACATGGTATGCCAAGGAGAACAATGCTTTCAAAAAGCTTAAAGAAAAGCTTATCTCTCAACGTGTGCTTACACTATCGGAGCTCTCAAAGCCATTTGAGGTCCAATCTGATGCTTGTGGTGATTGCCTTGGAGCTCTTTTGCTCCTAGGAGGGCATGCCATAGGTTATGAAAGTCGAAGGCTTGACCCTGTTGACCAAGCTCTAGGCATATATGAAAAGGAACTCCTCGCAGTTCTACATGCCTTAGACTCATGGAAGCACTATTTATTGGGGACTCCTTCCATTCTGCGAACGGATCACCAAAGTCTTAAGTACTTCATGACACACACCAAGCTCTCTGACAAACAAATGAGGTGGGAAAATTTCCTTTCGCAATTTCATTTTCATATTGCTCACATTGCTAGCAAGCATAATCAAGTAGCCGATGCACTCTCAAGATGGCCGAGAGTGAATGAGGTTTCCATAGCAAGTCACAATGATCTATCTTCTATGATAGATGAGTATGCTATTGATCTTGATTTTAGAGATGTGATTTCAGCCCTTGCACTAGGGAAGAAAGAGGAACCATTTACTTTACAAGATGGTTATCTTCTCTATGGTACATGACGGGCAAGAATCCTACGGGACACCAAAAGTACTATTCTAAGTTAGCAAAAAAGTACTATGGTCCCTTCCAGATTCTTAGGCCAATCAATGAAATGTCCTATCAACTCAAGTTGCCCAACCATTGGCTCATACACAATGCTTTCCATGTGAGCCTACTAAAGCCTTACAAAGGAGAGCCACCTCAAGAACCAACTATTAAAGACCCACCGGAGATCAAGGACCAAGAAGAGGTGCTACAGCCCGAGTCCATTCTCCGACATGAAGACAAGGTACTAAGAGTCGGTAAGACTATCGGACGATATCTTATTAAGTTTAAGAATTATCCTTTTGAAGATGCTACATGGATGCAAGGCATACAAATAAAGGATAACCTAAACCTTGTCAATGCTTACAATGCTTCCCAAGAGTAAGAAAATGTACAAATGTTAAAAATGAGCAAATTTTTTTTCTTATAAGACTCTCTTTTTCTTTATGCACAAATGTAAAGTAGTATGCATGCTTAGATCAAGTTTGCGGAGACGACGTCTCCCGAACACCAAGTAGAGCTTGTCACTCTACTATGGAAGATTGATAGGACTAATGTGTAGACATGCTTGCGATAGCTGAGGCTCTCAAGCGCCAAATGGACTAGTCATCCATTCTCGAACGATGTCGTAGGGTAACATAGGGATCCTCTACCTGCTAGAAAAAAGTTAATGAATATGCTTTATCTTCTCTACCCCATAGTCGAGGATGACTATGATTTCAAGAGAGAGGTAATTCATAATAATCAATATCTAATTCTCCTAAATGATTTTCTCATGCTAAAGTGATCATTTAATATGGGGAAGTGCCAGGGGAGAAAAAGCTAGAATATTGGTTAAGTTAGCAGACCGGCCACATTAGGGATCCAAAGGAGGGAAAATGGGGATCCAAAGGGGGGGGCATCTGCAAAAGAGCAATGTGCAACAATGGGCTTAAAAGACCCTAAGGTTCACCCCAGTAAATCTTCCAAAATGCTAAGATTCCAAAATTCAAAGGTTGTGTCCAAAGGTCAAAGCTTAGGAAATTTGGATGCTTTGTGTGTGTGTACAAAAGTCTTCACAAGTCCCTACATAAGAGGGGGCGAGCCCAAGAAGTAAGGGATGAGAGAGAAACACCCACACACACTAAGAAGCTTCATTTGTACACAAGGGGAAAGAGGGACACATGTCAGCTCCCTAGGCCAGATGCCCGCAAGGTGTACTCAAATCCTATTGGATGGCCATGGAGGTGGACCAATGAAAACTAGGCCAGATGTCAGCTCCCTAGGCCAGATGCCCGCAAGGTGTACTCAAATCCTATTGGATGGCCATGGAGGTGGACCAATGACAATTAGGCTAGAGTAAATCTAGTTTAATTAATTAAAAACACTTAATAAAAGAACCAATAAGAATTAAGCTCTCTTGAAGACTATTGGACAGTCTCCCAAGGGGTCCAATGAGCATTCAACAGCCCAATGGCTTGCCTGATTCCTATTGGCCAGGAGGCAAAGGGATCCAATCAGCATTTAGTTGAACTAATTACTTACCTAAAGCTCTCACAAAATGGGAAAGGGGGACATATGTCAGAAGGATATCACTTATGGTCTTGAAAACCTATTGGCTAAGCCTGGGGAGGTCCAATGAGGTGCTAGCATGAGCAAATAGCAAGAGGGGTTGACCAAGAGAGAGAGGGGGACTGATTTTTCAAAGGGAATTATCCACACACACTCACACAATCTCATGTGTAGAGTAAGAAGACTCTCTCTCTCTTCTCAAGCTTTAATGGAAAGCTTATCACCTACTCCAAGCTTGTGAGAAGGGAGGCCTACACCAAAAACTCTTGGCTTTGTGATGCAAATCCAACCAAGAGCCAAGCTTCAATGCATGCTCATCTCCTCTACCATGCTAATTACTAAGCTAAGCTATGCTAATATGAGTGATTATGTGAGAAGATGTACATATTTCTCGTAAGACTACTCCTTCTTCCTCTCAATCTACTCTCATACCCCGCTAGCTCTCACCATCTTGGAAGGTGTGTGAGGTCTTGGGTCTGAGACCGTGAGGGAATTGATGTTGTGTTTGATAAGTGTTTTGCTTAGTGCTTGAAGTTTCCATCTTCATTGCACTAGCTAGTATTGAAGGAACACAAAGAATTGTATTGTAAAATGTCTCTCTTGATGGAAGAAGCCATAATACAAAGCCTTTTGGAGAGGGGACCGGTTCCATGAAAATCCAGTTCTCAACTATTGTCAATTGCTTAATTTCTCTCTCTTTTTAAGTATTGTTCATGCTATCTAACTAGGTGTTATACTTTTTGTTGCTCTCTCCACCCAGGCACTCTTGTTATTCTCATTAGGAATCTATTCTCACGATGTTCATGCTATTTTCCGCTACACACAAGTTACTAGGCCATTAAATGTTACAGGATATATCAATTTTTATAGAATATTTGTTGATATGTTTGCTTTCAAGGCATTACCTTTATATGAGCTCACCAAGGAAACCAGCAAGGTCATCTAGACTGTTGAATGTGAGGAGAGCTTCCAATGTCTTAAAAATGCCATTATCAGTAAGCCAGTACTTCGACAACCGGATTGGGATGTTATTTTCCATGTGCATGTTGATGCTTTGGGATTGGCAATGGGAGCAATACTGGTTCAACTAGAAGGGAGGACTGATTATCCAGTGTATTTTGCCAGTCGGAGATTCAGTCATGCTGAACAAGGATATACTATTACGAAGAGAGAAGCTTTAGGAATGGTTTTTAGTGGCACAAAGTTTCGACATTATTTACTGGGCAAGCTATTTCATTTCTATGTGGATCATCAGGTATTATTATTTTTTATTAACAAAGTGATTATTCAAGGAAGATTGATTAGATGGACGATGTTCCTGATGGAGTTTGAATTCCGCATATTTCACAAGCCCGATAAATCTCATTGTGGTGCTGATTTCCTATCCATAAGTACTGACGGCTACTCAAAAATATCCTTGAGAGATGAGCCAGTAGATGTAGAGTTGTTTCAAGCGACAGCTGAGAAAAACACAGATCTAGAATGGTATGATGTATATCAATTTCTTTCCAAAGGAGGATTCACAGAAAACTAAACTCAAAATCAGAAGAAGTCTCTGTTATTAAGACTCTAAATTTCACCATCATAGGAGGATTGCTCTATAGACTGAAAGTAGATGGGGTTCTTCGAAGGTGTGTGCCAATGGAAGGAAGAATGCAAGTTATTTTTGAAGCACGCGATGGGGATTCTGACGAAATTTCTCCACTGATATTATTGATAAGAAGATTTTGGAGGCTGGATTATGTGGTAAACTTTGATATCTGATGTTAGAAGTTTTTGCAAAACTTGTGATATATGTCAAAGAATGGGTAGACCAACAGCAGCTGACATGACTCCACTTACTCCAGCTCAACCACTGGGAGTATTTATGAAATGGGGTCTAGAATACATGGGACCATTCAATAAGGTCACTCCAAGGAAGAACCAGTATATCTTAATGGCTACCTGTTATGTCACTAAATGGGTAGAGGCCAAGGCTCTTCCAGATAATACTGCGAAGCCCACTACGGTTTTACTATTTGAAAACATTATGTGTCGATATGGATGCGCCATTGAGATCGTGTCTGATCAAGGGACACATTTCATCACTGATACCATGGAAATTCTGATGGAAATGCTCTCAGTTAAGCACAGGAAATCAACTCTTTATTATCTAGGTGCAATGGTCAGGCAGAGAGCAGTAACAAACCATCAAGAACATTTTAACCAAGATTGTTCAGAAGGAACCACATCAGTGGGACCTTAAGCTACAAACTGCTCTATGGGCCTACAAAACAGCTTACAAAGTCACCACTGGAATGACACCTTTCAGAATGGTGTATGGTACTGAAGCTGTAGTGCCTAATGAATTTGTGATTCCCAATCTCAGAATGGTGGTGGAATATGGATTAGAATTAATCACAATCTTAAACAAAGACTGGAGGAGTTAGTGCAGTTGGATGAGTTGCGCCAATGTGCCATGCTGGAACAGGGAATTGTTCAGCACAAAGAAGAAAGCACTAGCATGATAGAAGAATCAAAGTTAGGGAGTTCCGGAAGGGAGACTTGGTCTTGCTTTATTAGTCCAAACTGGTCCCTAAGAAACCAAATTAAAGATAGCTTGGCCTGGTCCATATGAAGTTGATTGGGTATTTTCCAACGGCACAGTAAGGTTGAAAGACTTATCTGGATTATTGCTGCCAGGTGTTTATAATGGGGCCAAAATTAATCTATATTGTTCTAATGAGAAAGAGAACTCCAGAAGAGAAAATACGGGCATTCTAGGTACTCATGACCAGGAACTATCATAACCAGCTATTTTAAACCTCTTTCATATACAACAAGTACCAGAACCAGTGACAGTACCAGAAAAGTCTCAGCGTGATAAAACAGTGCCAGTGGCAGAGTCATTAAAGTGGCAAGCCAGTACCAATTCTTATGGGGAAAAGGGCCAGTGGGAATGCATGTGACAATCATCAAAGGGAACATGGGAAGTATTAGCCAATGCATGTGTTCCACGTCACCGATGATGCACAAAACTCTAGGAGTAGTAAGTAGTGGAGCTTTTATGGTGCGAATGCGTATAAAAGTAAGGCAAGTGGGCATTCTTCCTCACAAATCTCCTACGTGATGCTTACCTACTGTTACACACTCGCCAGCGCCAAGCTCTGAGGATTCTTCGCTACAACCACAAACCTCCTCGATAGAAGAATCTGTTGATCACTGTCTATCCCTACCTGACACACCTTGCTATGGCTTGGATTATACAAGTAAGTCTTCTTCCTCTACATACTTCCTGTCTTCACAGTGTATGGGTAGAAGGAAAATGTCGAAGAGATGCAGGATACCATAGATGAAAATGTAGCAATTATCAACTCCCTACAAGCTTCTCTAGCACTTATCCCACATAGAAAGATACAAAGGTATGTGTTTATCGAGCAAGCCAAAGCACTACTGCATCTATGGGATTTGCATGTGGTTGTACAAGCTACGAGGATAGATTTTGATACGGATGTAATCAAGCAGGTTCTTGATTCTTTTAGTGCCAAGGATGACAGTGCTATTGTTAATGGTGTAACAGTCAAAGCAACTCCTGACGCCATTGCCTATGCTTTCAAAATGCCCAATGAGCCAAAGCCGACCACATTGTCTGTAGAACCAAGAAGTTTGGCTCCGAAAGAGGATGAAGCAGCCAAGAATAAATGAAAGGCTAGTGCGCAAGGGGATCAAGTAGCAGGAGTGGACGTCCCCTCAGCCTACAGGTTTGTGGCTAAGGCTGTTAGCCTGAAGAACAATCCCACATATGTGTCAAAAAAGCTGTTTGCCATGGTGCTTGCAAAAAGATTAGATGCTACAGCTAAAATCAACTTATGTCAGATCTTATCTCATAATGTGCTCCAACAGATTGCTAAGCTGAAATCTCAAAATGTATTCAAAGCTTGGTATGTCTAGAAATTTCTATATTAGGCAACTGCTCCAGAAGCTAATTACCAGGTAAGGATGGCTTGGAGTCTGAAGCCCATCCCAGAGACTAACAATGTTGAGCTCTCTTTAGACGAAGAGGCTCCAAGCAAGCACTTGGCTCTAACTGGACAGAAGAGGAAGGCCACACAGGTGGTGGCCGATGGTTCAAAGAAATCAAAGGTTACTTTGGCCAAAAGCAGTGCTTTGCTGAAGCAATTGGAGAGTCAGGTCAAGCCCTTTCCTACTGGAAAGTCCTCAGCATGCCAGACTTCAACCATACTTGAAAAATAGACTCCAGCAGACACCAGTGCTGGAACAAGCCAGTAAGAAATGTCAAGTGGTGAACAGATGGCGTTCAATGACAAGGGAAAGGGTTTAGTACCTGCTACCAATCCAGCCAACAAAATTCCTTTCAGTGAATTGTCTTTATCCATAGCCAAGAAGGATAGACTGCAGCAGTTACAGCATCACCCTCTCAAAGGCCGACTAATTCTAAAAAAACTTGATTTGGAAACATTACCATACATAGCTCCTGTTACGGTTTATGAGCCAGTCCAATCTAGCCCGACAACAGTCGTTGATGGCTGCTCGGTGCTTATCCAATCATCATAAAACACCATTGTCAACGCCTTGGGACAAATGATGGATGCATCAGCCTCCACTGATAAAGTGCCTAAGCTAAAAGAAGAACTGGGAAGCAGCCAGCCGCAGATTCAGAAACTTCAGCAGGATATTGGGGCACAATCTCTTAAGCATAGTATTGTTGAAAATCAGTCAGCACGAACAATTAAGGAGTTACAAGCAAAGATGTGAAAGCTCGAAATGAAGAGTAGGCAGTTAAATGAAGTCAAGGCAGAAGCCGTAAGAAATGCTGACAGATTTCAGACTATGCTGAGAATGAAGAGGGTAGACTTCAATATGTTGCTGACAATTCACATTGCATTGAAGGCTTCCCTTACAGAGAGATATATCTATAATAACCTTGCTGGTATTCTAACTCCAGAAGGAAATGTCACTCTGAATATGGACAATCTGAAGGCACTTATGGAGACCAGACAGAGTGATTTGCAAGACAAGCTCTCTGAATACAACAGCGCTTTAGCAAATGAAGCCTTCATGGATTATATTGATAAGCAAAATGATCCTGATGAGAATTTTGAGAGGGAAGAAGAGCAAGATGAGGAAGGGGAGGAAAACCCATCAGATAAACCTGATGATGATGATAATACTCCTCCTTCCCTACCTTCAAGCTCTGGAGCTAGTGGATCAACTGCCCCACAGGGAGCAGTGACCCCAACAAAGACCAACCAGACTAGCACAAGGACCAGCCAGACTAGCAGTCAGGGGACCAGCGGTCTGATGATCAGCAGCAAGGCAGTGGACAGAAGGGCAACACTAGAGGTTCTCTAGTACACCAGTCACAGCACAGTCTAGATGGAAAAGGAAAAGGAAAAGCTATGGTTGAATCCTTAAAGGCTGATGAGCAATACTCCTTACAACTCATCACATTGAACAAGAGACTAAGACATCAGCAAGCTCCTATACTAGGAAGTATTTGGAGGATGAAACTCTTATCTTTGACCTAGAATTCTTTCAAAGGATGTATGTAGGTGCTAGGGAAATGATTCAGCACTAGAAATCAACTGCCTTTCATGATCAAGAGCTGTGTCAATTACTTGAGCATCCCAGCAGAATCCAGCTACTACTGGAAAGGGTACCTGAGTGGACGCTGACTTCTGATGATTTGACAGTCAATCCACATTGGCAACAAAAGTCAATTGCAGACCGACACTCTTTAGCTCTTGAACTGGATCTACTGCTAGGAAGCAGGCCTACGTACTGGTGTATGAAGGAGGTTAGAACTCAGCTAAAAGAAGTCTTGCTTCAGATGCAAATCGCCAGAAGAGTTTTGGATCATAGGGTGTAGACCATCATTGAAGATCAGTCTTCCAGTAGTAAAGGACCTTGGACTCAAATGACAATAGGAGAATAGGAAATTGCCCTTTGAAGACTCTTTCGGCTTGTCCAAGTTACTAGGAAGATGATGTAGCAGGAGAACCAAGTTGTCCTCAATTTTCTGGAATTTGTGCGTGATTCTCCAGTTCTCATGTATGCATTGCCTGCTAAAGAAGCTGAACTGTCTAGATTTTTCCCAACTTTGTATCCTCAACATCCAGAACTAGTGGATTGGCTCACTTACTTCAACACATCACCAATGAACTTCAAGACTGGTATGAGCAAGCCACTATGGGATGGAAAGCCTGGAAATCACTGATCAACGACGCTCTCAAAATGGATATTGTCATGGATCTGCAAGGAGAAATGCAAAAGGTCAAACTCTGTATGGGACAGGGGAAGATCCAGCTCCGTGGATTAACGAAGATCACAAATCAGTTACTTCAACTGACTATGGAGTCTTCTAAGATTCCTGAAAAGGATATCACTGCAAATCCTGGACTGGAACCACAATACAGAGAGATGGTTGAGATTCTCTTTGAAGCTAGAATCAAGATGAATCAACCTCTTCAGTAGAAATGGATCCACATAGCCTCGCATTGTCATAAATTGGCTAGAACTTGTTTGAGAAAGGGCAAACGCAGTTGTATGATCCCGATACCAAAACCTACAACCCACTCACACCTTATGAATTTGAGATGTCCATTGAAAGGCGGGATCATCTTGAGTAGAAGGCCATTTACAGACTTATCCAGAAGGACAATGCTGGCACTGGGACTTTTGAGGCACCAACACAAAAGAAGGGCAAGAGGAAGCGGGTTGAGTGGAAGGATACTGGGTAGTTCCATCTCAGAATCAGACGGTGGATTTTCTCAGTTAGGCACTGGAATTTCCTTCGCTAGGCACCATTGGAATTACAACTATAGGGGTGTGAAGCACTCAACAAGCATGAAGTATGGTATAAATCTAGCAATACTGAAAGAGTATTATCATGAGGAACATCGGCCAACTCATGAGGAACATTGGCCAAATCAGCAACCAGAAGGGTTTAGGGTTTAGAGTTTAGGCCAAATCAAAAAACCATACGGTTTTCTCAAGACCAACTCAGAATCAGGCGGTGGATTTTTTTAAAAAATTATTTTGGAGTTATACCAAAATTCAAGAAAGGAGGGAAGGATGTAGAAGGCGAGGACAGTCCCAGTGGGAACTGCCCCTTAGAAGGCCAAACAGCGGGAGCAGTCACATTAGCAGTAATTACCACAGGCAATTATTGTAGTAACTCCTGGGAGCTATAAATAGGACCCGTTACATTGTAATTGGGCTTCTTGGCTTCTTAGCTACTTGACTTTTGGCTTTAGCTTTCTAAATACTTTCGGGTTTACAAGCTCTTCGCCTCTAGCTTCACCCTGTAATCATTGCTTCTGTAATCATTTGAGCTTAAACCCATTATACACTGTACTAGTTATTCTTAATCAATTGATCTGAATCTACAAATACTCTTTCCAGTCTTCCCGTCATGTCTCTCGTTTCAGTATAACATTCCAGCTCAGTTCCCTATTTCAGTTTAGTACTCTGTTCCAGTTTCACTAACTGAAATGATGACATAACCAATAGCTCTAAATTCTAACACTAGAATCAGATGTTTGAAGAGACCAGCTCCAATTCCACACACAGTCCAAAAGACACAAAGCAAAAGTTGTGAATGATGCCATTGATATAGAGAAGATATAAGAGCAAACACAAAGGGGAGAAATGCATTGAATGATACCATTGATATAGAGAAGATAGAAGAGCAAACACGAAGGGGAGAAATGTGGAGGATATATTGAATGATAATGTGGATGTCTCCCTAGAGGGAGAGCTCTTCATATATATAGGGATTTATTCTAAGGTATGCCAAGATGAGATGGAGCTTGCTTAAAGTACGACTCATTGTCTTCCATCACATTTTCTCCTAGTGTAACTAGCTAGATATATTTTAATGCAATGAAATCAAAACTTCTTTACTTTATTTAGCTACTTATTAATATTAAGTTGATAAGGTGTTATGGTTTATTTTTATTGTAATGGAAAGTTGTGATTGTTTTTGGTGCAATATTGTTTACTCAAAGTTCGATTGTTGATCGTGCAAGCTAGGCATCTTATACAATGTTCTAGTTTGTTCATTTTTTGACTCTCCTACACTTTCTTCTTTCTACATACATGGTAGATGATAGCCCACAGTAGCTTGGGCTTGTTCTGTATTGCTATCCCAAGTCAATTGGTGTACACGCAGTCCAATTGCCCATCCTTGTCACATTCCACAACCTCAAAGTGTTCCAAATCATCAAAGTCTGGTCGACACTAATGTGAACCCTTGCAGCTATGCTCTATTAGTGGCGGTGGTGGTGGACAATGTGAGATGGCCGTAACCCCGTCATCCCTTGTCATTGCCATAGATTCACTTCCACATTTTTCCTAAGCTTCATACCACTCTTACCCCTTGAGACCCCTCGGCTTCACACCATAAGATACTCCGATTGAGACTCCTTGTTTCACACCGTAGGATACCCCTACCTTCACACTAGAAGAGATACCTATAGATACCCTCGTGGTTACCACTTGCCACTTTTAGCGAGATCCATAGCACATGTGTCCTTATAGAATAGATCAAGTGATTGATCACGTACACATGGATGAGAATGGGAAACCTCTCATTGCATGCACCAAGTTTGCTCCTAGGCCTTCCATCATCACATCTTGAAGAAATGGAGGCAAATCGACATAAGGGTAAAGGAGCAAGAAATTTTTCTCGTTCACAATAATTTTCGAGGGCCCTCTGATGTAATGCTTCTCCAAAAAGTGCATATTGGAGAAGATGGGTGATTAACGCAATCACAAGCATTCCAATGCTTGGGAAGTGCACAAGCATGGTTTAGGTAAGGTTGGTTGGCTAAACAAAGAAGATGAGAATTGCACAAGCATGGATTAGGTAATCCTGGTTGGCTAAACAAAGAAACTTGTAGGTCATCAAAGAGGGGACCATACATCCCCCAACATATGGAGCTAGCAAAGAGAGGTAACGAGGTTGCATGTGGGGCAAGGAGTTCAAATCACATGGAAAGCAATGGTTGGGTGACATTCAAGGATTTATCAACTTTGTCATTGCTTGCTCTAATCTTTTTTTTGAGTTCTTGATTTGAAAATGCCTCCATCACTAGAAGGGAGCCATCCTCACTCAAGCATAGATATGGTGTAAAATAATATCTCCATTCATTGATCCAAAAGTTGTTATCACAAGCTAAATTCGTAAGTTGGTTTAACTTTGAACACAATTTACATTGATGTTACTTTTTTTTTTTTTTTGGTTGTTGTTTTCTTTTTTATTTATTCCTTTTTTCTTGGTAGAACCCACTAGATATCTAACTACAATGGGAAGAGCTTTTGTCATTGGAGTAGTGCAACTAGGATACTTATCTATAGTTTTTTAGCTTTAGCCATATATGTCCTTATTGGGGATGGCACACACATCCCATTTTGTAATTGTGATTTTAGTTTATAAATTGACATGGTTTGTACTTCATCATTTGCTCACTCATTGTATTGAACATCTGAAAGTAAGCAAATACAAAAGCTGCTCAACCTTATGATGTCTTTTGGTGTTCTTTTGGTGTCGCTTCATGAAAAATATTGAGGAAAAGCCTCATTTTCTAGCTCTATCACTTAGAAATTTTTTTTCCTACATTTGTCATTAGTTATAGTTTCTACAACATTTGGTAATTGCGTCGTTACCACGATTGGTAATAACAATTGTGAGAATGATGCACGTACCAATGCTTATGCCAACTGTATTATAAATGAATATACCAACATTCTAATGATTATGCTTGTATTGGACTTTTGATGCTAACATTTGTATCAATGTTATGATGCTAATGCTTGTACCGTCAAAAATATTGATGTCGCAAGAAAAAAATTCCTAGTTAATTGGTGTTGATATTCTTGTCTATAGTCTTAAGACTTGCTTATAGTGTACACCTTATCTAAGCCCATTGTATGGGGCTAGTCAAACTAAAGGCTAGCTAGAAGTTGGGATGTGTGTGTTTATGATTGATTGCCTAAACATAATTTGACTTGTGATAACTACTTAACCATACAGTGGGACTAGACCAAACAATATATATGTACCAAAATGAGAATTAAACTTTTCAAAATGAGAAGTTTCTAGACAATTATCATAGAAATTTTACATGTACATTCTCTCAAACAATAAATTTTGGCATTATGATGGCATGAAAACAAACAAATCAATGATCCATAGCATCATTTGGTAAGAACATGGCATACTATACATGTTTAGCATTCTTGAGAGATTGAGAATACCACTTTGTTTACCCCTTAATGAATGGTTGCTCGATTTTGTTGAAGTTCTAAAGCCCTACAACTGCACTAAAAAATAAAGAAATTGTTAGGTGTTACAACAAAAATTTACATTATTAGAATGCAGTTGAATGCAATTGTGGCCTCTAATTAAGGTGATGTCAAGGTGTATTGTTGGCGGATCGCTGCAATCGGACGATGTAGCCTAGAAAGAACTCAAACCAACATAAATATGTCAATTCAAGGACGTAGCCGACCCGACAAGTGCATGGAAGCATCCAATGAAATGCCCCAACAACAATGCATTGAGGAGAGAGGTGTCACTCTCAAGCAAGGAGGCAACTAAGTGGAAAATGCCTAAGTCTCCCGTACGGTCCAACTAACACTCAAATGGTCATAGAGGTGTCAAATGAACTCCAAATGACATGAAACTTGACATTGGGGGTCTCTAGGCTATAGGCAATAGGTTTCCAACACCAAAACATGCAAAAGTCACAGCCGGGTAGGTGAGGAACCGCAACTGTTTCCACCTCTCACCTTCACCAAAAATGATGAATGAGGGGTCATTTGGCTCCTCGTAAGGCCTACTTACCCCTGTCCATGCTTAGTTCACTTAAAACACCATCGACAACTCAAAACAAACAATTAAACACACTAGGCAACCTAGAGCTAAAACCGCTCATTGCGTCTCTCTCTCTCTCTCTCTCTCTCTCTCTCTCTCTCTCTCTCTCTCTCTCTCTCTCTCTCTCTCTCTCTCACACACACACACACACACACACACACACACACACACACACACAAACATAGCACATTGAACATGTACACGATGCCAAGAGCATGAGGAAGCAGCACATGAAGTTCCATTAGCAATGCTTACCAGTACAAAGACTAGTAAGCATGCAAGTGTGGGCATACTCTTCACTACGTGAGCTCCAAAGTAAAAATAAATCTTTTAATAATCACAAATTTTGGCTTACATACCCAAGGTAGAAAATTGGGTATTTGGTTAGAAAGGGATAGTCAAAAATGTGATGGGCTCTGACATCTAGCCTTTTTATTGAGTACAAAATGGTTTGAAAATAATTAGACTCTTTCGGGTTTAGGATTTACAATGCCGGCTTAGGTGAAAAATAAATGATTAAGGGAAAAAGGTTTTGCAGGCCCGTCCAAATTTGTGTGATTGGGATCCTTTCTTCGACACTCCCCCCTTCCGATCTCTTATTTTCCCTGACAAGACTTCAATCTTTGAGCAGGGGCTTTCTTTGCTTTTTTTGTCGACATACTCCTGAAAATCCAACATCATTAGTTGTACTTGGTCTTCTTTCTGTCGCTTGGAGATTCTAGTTAAGGGTTTTTCTTGTTCATGGAAGGTGTATGCCACAAACTATAGTCTGAGATTGTGGGCATGAACATTGTGGAATCCATCTCAAAGTAGCCCATATAGAAGGCCTCCTTGAAAGTCTACATGTAGTGGCTGAGTAGAAACATGATCCTGGAAAATACGCCATAAATTATCTTCATCTTGGGGGTTTCATTCAAATTGAATATTAGTCCTTTGTACCACTCCAAGAATGAAGTCCATTTCACTTTGGTGGGCTCTGTATTCTTGAAAGTGTTGATGCATGCGGAGAGCATGTAACATATCTTCAGCATAATCTTGCATGTTATATCTGGCTTTCCTTGAACTAGGCTGATCATATGCTTGATGGCCTTCCTCATGTAAGCAAGTAAAGGTGTCTCTCTTGGTTTGGAGAAAATTGGGTAATTTAGCCATGTGGGTGAGAGACAAGCAGTTGTTTGTAATCAGCCCACCTTCTCCTCCTGATGATTGGATAGTACGTCGGGTCAATTTGAAGGTGGGTTGGAGCAAAGGAGTTTACTATTATTTCCTACTTTTCTCCCCCATGAATTTAATTTTCCATTTGGGTATGGATTCTTTGATCTATTCATGTGGTCCATTTTGAAAGATCCACTTCTTTGTAACTTCCTTCGGCATCTGGTAGAATTGCTGGTAGCAACTCTTTCTTCTTCTCTATTGTCAGTCATTTGAGTAGTGGATAGGGAAGTTCTGGCTCAAGAACCTCCTCTTGTAATTGTTCTGGAGTGATGTAATTTAGTAAATCTAATTTTATTAAATGGTGCTCATAGTGGAGGTTCCTGGCCACAACTTCCTTAGTCACTTCCCAGTGCTCCTCTAGTAGATGTGAGTACTCTTGAAATAATTTGTGAGGGTTGGGAGGTTCTGGAACTACTCAACCATTAATAGTTGTTTTCTTAACTCCTCCATTTCCTTCATAAGCATCTCCATGCTTTCTTTTGCCTTTACTTCTTCTATCATGGCCTTGCTCTTGGTGTGTAGAGATTCTTGCAATGTGATTCTCGTTTTTTGAGAAACTTCTAGGGCTTGTGTACTTGTAAATGTGGGTCTTCTCAAAACTACTTGTTGGGATGAGCAAGGGATCTTCTTTAAATGCCTCTAGTTTTCTATTATGATCATCTATCCAGCCCTTAAGCACATCTATTGAGATATATTGCTTCTGGGCAAGTGCTATTGACTATTTGGCACTTTGGTGGGCTTGTTGATATTGCTTTTCCTTCTGGTTCAGGGCAAGTTTACTGCTCTGAGCTATACCCTTTTGCACTTTCGTGGACATCTTTTCTTTCTCGTACATCTCCTTGTACTTTGCCAACTCTCCGCTGACATGCTCTAACTGTGCATCCCTTCTTTGAAGATCTTCTACTAACAAGGTGTTGGTATCAATTAACTCTTGTTTTCACTCCTTGTTTTATCCATCTCTTGTTGTGTACTGACCATCACTAAGTTGAGATTGGCATTGTTTTCTTCTTCTCTCTCATATTTGAAAGTTATCTGCATGATTTCCTTGTTTAAATCCTCAAATAGCTTGGATGTCAATGTTGCCTCGGCCATACTAGACATTGACTCTTGGATTTGAACAGCAACTTGTGTTGTTTCTATGGTGGTTTTGGGGACGGACTCCTTGCTTTCATCTTTCTTGATAACCGTGATTTCGGGTGGAGTGATTGTCTTGATCTTGTGTTGTGGTCTATCTCCGTGGAACCTCTTTAAGAGAGCATCTGGGGAAAGACTTGAGTCTTGCCCTCTGATGCTTTCTCCACATTTCCTATATCTTCTTAACTGCATGGATTATCTGTTGCCATTGAACTTCTAATAAATCAGGTAAACCAGCCATCCCAAGGTTTTCTTCTATTTTTAACAAGCCTTTAGGGTGATTTACTCCTTGTACCTGTTCATTTTTTATTTCCTATCCTTAATCAGTTGTCATTGGGTTTTCTTGTGTTTTTTGCAAGCCCTCTGACTGATCTTCTTCACATATAGCGTGCTCAAATGTTCTTGACTCTAGGCTGGGTTCTTTGAGCAAGGACATTGATAAATCCACCACAGCATGGGCATATTCTAGGTTGTAGCCTGCATCTAACAAATCTTGGATAGTATTTTTTGCATGCTGGCCCGTATGGGACCTCTACCTTTGTACTTTTTGTGTGGCCTTGGCTGGCCTGTTCTAACTGAAGGCTTACATTAGTGGGCGAGGAATCCATGTGAATTAGATTGGTAGGCATAGGGATTGGTATTTTTGGTTCCTCCTGTGGTGTTTCATATTGCTACCCTTTCCTTCCCTGTTCCTCCTGCTGATAGATATGGTCCATCATTTCACCATTGTCTTGATCAAAGGTTTCTTCTTCCGTAGTGGTTGTAGTTGTTTGTTGGAGATTCAATCTTATTTTTGTCCTTATTTCATTAGCGGAGGCACTTTCTTCAGGCTGATCCTGAGTCTTCATTCTTTTAGGCTCCTGGCCTTCTTTTCCTTCTTCTACTGGTCTCTTTGATGTCTGGCATGTTTGTTCTTTGATCTTGACCCTCATCATATCTAACAAACTCCGTGCATGCTCTTCTTTTATAAGTTTTTCTGTATCTCTTCTTCTTTGATTAGCTTCCCTTTGTTTTTTCTTCCTTTCTTCTTCAGCTTTCTACTTTTTCACTTGTTTATCTTTAGCTCTTTGCTCTGTTTGTTCCACGCTCTTGGCATACACTAATATTGGATTTCTTTCTTGAGTAGTGGGGTCTAACTACTAGAGCTCTATCTTTTCCTAGTAAGTCTTTGATCCAGTTGACTCAGAGCTAGTGGCTCCCTCATCCCTGACATACTTTGGTTGTGTTATTTTCTTTGCTCTTGTGATCCTTGCAGATGTAAAAGGTGTTGCCACCTTCTTTGATTTGGATTGTCGTACTTGTTCAACCCATTCGTTTGAATTTGGGGCATCCTGTTCTCTAACTAGACATGATGCAATCTTTGTCAAAAGTTCAGCTCCCCCTAGGTGTGGGATGTCAGATTGCTTGGCCCATTTCTTTTTCTCAGCTGCTGCTACAAGCCGATCGAAGCCCCATTTGGCTAGATCAACAGGTACATGCATGTGTTGTGGTACTATCTTGTGTAGGATTGATGCCAAATTTTTGGCTTGCCTTGTGTATCTGGTTTGCCTCTCAAAATGTAGGTGATGATGCAGAACTCTCATTAAGTATTGTGCCCTTCTTTCTTTGCTACTGCTAAATGTGGGCAACTTCATGGTATTGAAGTCCTCATCAGCATAGCCTTGTGGTTTTACCGGCTCTCCCATTGGTAACTTTGTGACTTCTACTATGGTGTCTAGGGTGATTTCTACGGTTACCTTCTCCCCGTCTGCTTTTGTGAGTGTTTCTGTCATCTTTTCTTCTTCTACCTTTTGGAGAGTTGTGATTAGCTCATGAGCCCATCTGTATAGTTAGCTTGAACTATTGATTCTGATAAGAAATCCTCAAGTCCTAGCCTTGAGATGGCTCTATCGGCATTTTGCGGTGTATAGGCAATGGTGTTGAAATCTTTGCATCTGTGGTGCCTCACATCTCTTTCCTTGTTTGTCTTTCCACACACAATTGAAAATTATGAGGCCGTGCTGCACTTGGATTGCCTCATCGACAAAACACACTCTTGACCCTGTAATGTGGTCAATGTCAACCTGATAGCTTTCTTTCTCCTCAAGCTTGTACATGCTTTTGTGTCTCATTTTTTGGAAATGTCTGATGTTGTGGGAAACAAATGACAAAAATTCAATTTTAAGCTAGGTAATTATCAAATGTTAGTCACTTGTGTAGTTACTTCCCTCAAAGTTAGTTTGGTCAATACCTTGAGCTCAGGGGGTCCAAATTTGGCATATGAGGTGTCATTGGGATGCCCTTCATCATGGTCTACTCCAGTCCCTGAAATCTGACAAATGGTGGCAATTGCGACAGGTCTCATCAGTGTCAAATTTGAGATTTTTTCACATATTTTGTATATTCATCCCCCCTGGATGCCATTCATAGTATTATGCATGAAAAAAAGATGTATGGTTGCAAAAATAAGCATAAATGTCAACAAAGTGATCAACTTGGACACCTAAAATTTCAAATTAGGTCCAAAAAGTATCTAGACCCTTTCTAACTTGGTCTTTTAAGTTGGAAATTTTGACTTTTGGCCTACCTTTCTGAGTCCATTTTTGTATTCTACTCTTCAAGTGGGTTCTCTGGACTGGCAACATGCTATAGCTATCAATTTTCCAGGCTCAAAGTCCTCTTTTTGTAGGTCATGTGGCAACAATTGTGGTACCTGTCAATTTTAGCAAGAATGATACCATCAGATTCCCCTTGATGTGTTGATTCTATTACCATCTTGCATGGTCATTTGAATCACTAGTTTGGTCAACACTTAGTTTTTCCTCTTGCCAAAAATCTTGTTTGTTAAGAAAGCCCTAGTTATGGTTTTGCAGTTGGATTCACACCTTCCCTGTAGCTTCCTATGGTCATTTATGTGCTTCTAGAAGGTTGGGGCCTACTTTTATAAAAAAATGCACTAAAAACACACATTCTATGATAAGTGGAACTCTGACCAACTTTTTTCTCTATTCCTTATGGTAATCAGTTCCTTATGGCTAGATAGAGCTTATGGTCCAAAAATTCGAGGCTTTTTCATAAGTTATGCTAGTTTTGCAATTTTCCCAGCTATTGGACTCTGAAACTTGTAAATCTTTGAGTGAAAAATCCTTGTTGGTCCAATTTTTTAGCAAATGAAGCGTCTATGGACTCCTCATCACCTGTAGAACTTGTTGGTATCAAAATTTTCATGGTCTAAGCCCTATGGCAGCTACCACGATCGGTGTCAACTGAGGCCGTTTTGCACACAGATTACATGGTTGGGTTCCCCATGCCAAGGAGATCCTGTTGGGGCCATGCACTTGTAGTTTGGCGGCATGTTCTCTTTGACAGAGCAATATCTGGGTTTCTGGGTACTTTGACTATTCCTACTGAGTTTTAGGTATCCATTTGAGGTGATCATAGCCTCATTAGGATCCTCTAGAGGTGGACTTCATGCTGGTATGCTTTGTTCATGATTTGGTGCCAGGTAGTAGCTACTGCAATAGGTGTCACTAGCACCTAATGCTGACCTAGGTCACATTGTTTCAATCCCCATGCCTTGGGGGTTCTTTTGATGGCCTGACTATGTCATTTGGACTTTTCTACCTTGTGTAGTGCTCAGTCTTCTATGTGAGGTGCTTATACCCTGTTTTTGTATTTTTGGTGAGTGGGTTAGTTTTTGGCATGCATGCACATGTTTCATAAGTATCATGGAACTCATCGCTAGCTCCGCTTGCCATGGAGAAGATAATCTATGCGTATGGGCTCTTCGAAGGTCGCGCATGCTCGCTTGCTCTCTCTCTCCCGCAAAATTGCTATGTGGAAATGACTAGAAAATCTCCCTAAGTTAGTATTTGTGCCTAGTGCTTTTGGAAAGCCGATTTATTTTTTTATCCCATCATTCCCTATGCATACCTTATAATTTTTATGGATCTTTAATTTTTGCCTTTGGACTTCGTATGTCCCCGATACGGCAGGTTTACCTTTCGGGGGCCCGTCGTATTTAGGTCAAAATTTAACGTCTTCCATTTGCTTCCAAACTTTTTCTATGAGTCACTTCTGTTATGGAATTCTGTCATTTGGCTTCCAATTCTCCATTTCTTTTTTGGGTCTTTAATAGATTTTTAGAAAGAAATTCAAAAAAAGTACTTGAAAAAATGTGATAAATCCCCTAATTTTGCAGAATCAGTCCAAAAAAAGTACTTGAAAAACTCTGATAAATCCCCTAATTTTGCAGAATCAAGCCAAAAATTATCCAAAAATTACCCAAAATTAGGTGAATTATTCATGGCTTAAGAAAATAAGCTTCATATCATGTACAGAATGTTTAAGCCACCATTGGCCTTTTTTGTGCTTTTGTCAATTTTTGATCGAGGTTGACCATTTAATTAGAAACAAAATATGAAAGCTTTTATGTATGGAGTATATACAAGAAGATGGGGTTACTTTTGGCCCTGACATGACCAGATCCCCCTTTACTTACTTTTCAAGCATTACTTAGCATATTTTAGAAAAATCAAATCGCAATAAAGTATAATTGTAAAACAATACTTGGTAATATATATATATATATATGTCATGTCTTTTGTCATGTCTCCCCCTCTCGTGTCTAAGTCCTTTTGGACGAATTGGAAATTATGGGTTCAAGGTGGGCGGATCAATATTTTTGGGCCCATATAGCCTCTGATTGAGTATTGCAACACGTGCTTTCATAGGCATATGGAAAAATTTGACAAGACCGGCTATGTTGATGACTTGTTTTGGCTATTTTGGCCATCATACTTGGTGTTTTTGTAGTGTATGACCCTGCCTATGGATTTGATGTTTGTCTTGTGTTTTTGTCACTGGAATCCAGATCCAAAGCTGATTTTTTTGTGCGTGGCATAGATCTTTGGCCATCCAAACTTGCTTTTTTGACTTGGTTGGCCGTTGATTTTCCAAGTGATGCTTGGTTGGTTTGTTTGGCCTCGTACGGGGATTCAACTTATTGTGCTTAAGAATCCAAATAAGCTCCTATGTTTCTAAGCTTGAATCAACTTCTTTGGTACCCATATTTTTGTGATTGTTGCAGGGGTGGTCCATATGGGTATATGAGATGATACTTAAGTCTTTGCCGGCTTATGGGCTTTGAGTGAATCTTTTGCATATATCTCATACCCAAACCTGCTTTGTTTTGAGATGTTACTTTGGGTATCCCTCTCTCTTTTTTAATTGTCATTTGTCTCATCAGATTTTTTTTTGGTGATGGTGTGGATTGGGCTGATGTCTCCTTGACTTGGTGTGTTGGCTTTTGTGGAGACTTTTGGGAATCCATTGCATGGTTCCTGTAGGCAAGGGTTTTTTTTTGTGCGGTTTTGATGGTCTTATACAACATAAAATCTGTGTGGGTAGACATAATGATTGATTTGAACATATAAGGTCACTAATCCTAATGCTTTGATCTAGTGGTCAATATAGCTCTCCATCTCCTGTGATGTCATTTGAAGCTCTACGTCATGACCAAGCTGTGTATATGCTTGAGGGAGATGATGTTTCCTCGGGCTCGTGTGCCAAGTAGAGTGGTAGTTTCAACTTGATTGTTGCCAATCTTAACTTTGATTACTCGATTCACTCTATCTTGCTTGAATTTTTTTATGGAAATGGAGTTGATACGCAATGGTCTCCCATGTTGTTGTTGTTGTCATAGAAACCTTCCTTTAGCCATTCATTCCTTAGCTTCTGTCTGTGCTTCTTCAACAATTTTTTGCTTTTCTTTTGCTCATTGTTTCTCATTGTGAAACCTCTATAGCATTTCTTGGGTTAGTAGTAGATGATACTTCTTGAGCCTACATCCACTAATCCAGTTAGGCATTTCTTCTCCATTTAATGTCGCAAGCTTGACAGGCCCACTTGGTCACAACTTTTTAATCACAAGGGGTCCCATCCCTTGCTTTTTTAGTTTTTTAGCATGTTGTTTTAGGGTATAGACCAAGACGTAGTCCCTTGTTTTAAATTCTTTTGACCGCACATGCTTGTGGAAGAACTTCTTTTGGCGTCTTTTCTGAGCATAGAGAGATGCTACATTTTGAAGGCGTAGTTCATCTAGCTTTTCCAAATCATCTAACCTTGATGACAGTTCATGACCTGTCCACTCTAGTTTTTTAGATACTCTCAGGGTTGGGATTAAGAATCCAATTGGTAGAATGGCATTAAGACCAAACACCATATATTGTAGGGTGTCGTTCCAATAGATGTCTTATAGGCCACTCTATATGCCCATAAAGCATAATGTAACTTTTGGTCCCAATCTGTTCGTGATTCCGTCACAATTTTTTTAATATTGTGCAAAGTGTTTTATTAGTAGCTTACGTTTGTTCATTGGCTTGTGGGTGGTATGGGGCAGGCTTCTTATGAATACCCATGAATTCATCAAGAAGATTTTCAACAACTTCGTTTACGAAATGTGTGCCTCTATCACTGACAATTTTTATGGGTAATCCATATCTTACAAAGACATTTTCTTATAGAAACTGTGCAGTGGCTCTGGCATCTTCCTTTTGTGTGGATTTTGATTCAGCCCATTTTGTGAGATAGTCCGTGGCAACAATGATATAATGGGCATGGGATTTGTAAGTAGGGTTCCATTAGGAGTTCCTTCAATTTATTAGGAACATTTACTTCTTGTGGTGAAAGAGAAGTAGTAAGAGAAGGGAGAGAGGAAAGAGAATCATATGACATTGAGGAATATTCAACCATAATAGAACCATTATCAACATTTGATAACAAATGACACAAAGAGCAACACAAGAAGAGTTCTTTATTTCATCATTTTAAGAGAGCTTCATAAGCTTGGTTGTAAAAATGAGTGGTAAGGGAGGTACATCTTTTGTCCCCAACAGTTGCACATGCATACCATTGGATTCAAACTTAAGACTATTACGCTCATAGCTATGTCACAATGTTGAACCTAACCCATGCAACCACTTCCAACTCAACACCACATCTCCTCTATCCATGTTCATTGCCTAAAAATCTAAACCTATGTGATACCCTTGGATCTCAAGAGGTACACCTTTTACTTGGGTATCCCAAAATCCAACATCATGGCCATGGTCATTTATCATAGCTACCTTCTAGTGGTGGAAACCAGATGTTTGAGGCACATTGAGACATTTCACTAACTTATAATTAATGAAATTGTGATAGGCTCTATCATTTACAAGGATTCTCACCTTGTGACCTTGAATGTAGCCATGCATTCCCATAAGCTAGTGCGGGCCAAATGTGAGTTGCCACATAAAAGCAATGATAGAGCACTCATGAAATGCTTTGGTATGTGTGACCTCCACATTGTAATAACAAGAAGAAGATTCTAGGGGAAGCAATTACACCATGTGCATTACTTTATCCTTACCCTAGGAAGAAAATTTCCCTTGGGGACAATCCTTTTTGCCATGCCCACTTCCCATGCAAAATAAAATGTAGCTTCTCTTTCTTTGCTTTTTCAAATTCCTCAATTGAAAGATAAGTTCTAGGACCCTTGGGCTTCTTGGACACATCACATGAGGCTACCAAAAATTTTCTTTTATTATGTGCTTGAGTATAGGCATGGGAACTATCAAGCATATGCGTGTTATATTCAGCTACTACTGCGGCTAGCAACCAACATAATTAGCATTGCCACTTTATTTCCCCTACTGATATTTGTACAAAAAAGACTCGCGGTTTGCAATGATTTATCATCTAAACATCATGAATATGTAGTTGCACTATAGCCCTTCAGGTGTTTTAACATGCTTCCTAAGCTCATGAGTCCATGGATAAACCCTCTAGCTTGAGGATAACATCTCTATTATACAAGATATATTCAAGCAGTGTCTTATGCTATCACATAGAACACTAATCCCATGCTATCCAATTTCCCATTACTATTATAACTACCAAATTCTAACTTTATATGAATATCTTCTTAATAGAGTCAGCCTACCAGATCCAACTTGTATTTAGAATTAGCAAATTACATATTTACATAAATTTCTAGTTAATGGAGTTATCCTTAGAGGACTTAAGCACCTAATCATTTCTTAGTGAGACCATAAGTGCAAAAAGGCAAGCTATAAAGTATAAACAATGTCTACATATTTCTATTCGCTAACCTTTGTGTTCATGTTTTTTGCATAGTATATGCATCAACTAAGTAGCATTACTCGTTATATTCGGGAGACGAAGAATACGCAAATAATAGGCATATTATATGCCCGTTTTATATTGTGCCACATCAGCAACGATGGGGTGCCATATAAATTCTTAGTTTTTCAATCGAATTTTTTATGAATTTGTTTTTTTATCAAAAAAATTGGCATAAAAACAGGCTGCGTTGCTCATTTGGCACATTTTCCACTTGAGCAGGTAATTAGTACTTGGAGCAAAATTAAAAAATAAAACAAGTTATTGACTTTTAGAAAAAGATTGCAAATTAATTAAATAGTTTTAAAATAAATCTAGATTAAAAATAATTTAATTTGATTTTGTTCAAATTTTGTCAGGTAATTTTTTTTTCATGGTCAAATAGTATAAGCCCTGTATGTTGTGTAGATCTTGGTCTCTCACTCTATGCAGGGTGATTCTTTATAAGAGTCACTTGCCATGTGCTCAGTTAATTGACACTTGGAAGTGAATTAGTCAAATAATTCAGGGTATTCCCATTGTGTGCAGAGTGTACTCTCACATGAGATAATGAGTTTGAGAAATATTACTTAATAGAGGATAGTTTTACGTAGTTTAGTGTTCTATTTTGATGTGCAAAGATTCAGTCATTTCAAAGTGAACATACGTAGATAGACATTTTTATAGGGCTATCCATTCACACTATGCTCTCACTAAAATTAAAATTTAGGAATAGCATGTCCAAAGATATTGATATTTATTATCTTAATTTGGATTACAAGATCTATCATATTGTGTGAGAACGTACACATGCTTGCAGTGTAGATAGATAAAAGCTTAAAGATATATGGTGGAGTGTGAGAACTTCATGTTTGCACTTTTGATAGATATGGTAATCATCAAGGTCTGCAATTGATTATCACTTATAGCTCCTGTAGCTTGTGCATTTCATAATGATAATCATTTCTGAGACTTGATTAAAATTATCGATTATCGATTATCGCAATGTGTGAAAGCAGCAAGCTTTCACTTTAGATAAATCGATGTAGCACAATGTGATATGATTTGATTTATATGTATTGTTTTTTATATGTGATTAAGATTATCGATTATCATAACTTGTGAAAGTCACAAGCTTGCATCGATGCACTTGAAATGGATGCAAGATTTTGTGGCATGCGGTATACCGTTCAATGCTATGCGCGACCCAATAATTTAAGATGCTTTGATGAGCACAGTCAAAAAAGAGTTTTTGCTACATTACTACAACAAGATGCGCACCGAGTATATAGATAACGTGATAGACATTACTCAAGCCATCCTCAAGCACATGGTGGTAGACTTTGTTCCTGCATATGGTTGCACCATAGCATTAATTGGATGGACTAACTCTCAGAAGAAGCCCGGATCAATGTGATGCTTATCAACCCTAGAGGGTCCATGTTTGTACAGGCCATTGACACCTCTTTAAAGAGAAGACAAGCGACTATTAGCAAGGTTGTACGTGCATGCAATAGCAAGGGCAGGCGGGCCAAAGCATGTGACTACTATCATCACAAATAATGCATCCAACTACAAGGCTGCAGGTAAGGCTATCCAAGCTAAGTATTGCAATTACACTTTGATATAACACAATGTCTTTTTGAGAATACAAATAGGAGGAGGTGAGAGGGAAAAATGTAGTCTAGGATTATAAATTTTTTGATATAACACATTGGCTTTTTGAGAAAACAGATAGGAAGAGGTGAGGGGGTAAAATCTAGTTCTAAGTTCTGAGACTTAATGATTGACTGTGTCATTTTATCTAATTGGTCATCTATGCCAAATTTAGAACTTCTAAGCTCTAAAGATTGGTATGCAGGTTTTTGTTGCAAAGTACCACCCTCATTTGGTAGGGGTCCCTACAAGGAGGCATATCATTGAAGCTTTGCCTCTTTTTAGTTAAGCCTTGCCTAGGATTTTGAAAGCTCTTCTCAAGATCAAGGATTTGGCCATGTAGCATGTCTAGTGTCTCTCTTTGGCTTGCAAGGTCTTTTCCTTGGCTGGCTAATTCAATCAGTGTTTCTCACTAACCCTCAATCCATGCATGTGCACTTTGAAAAATTTTGCAGCATATAGTGGATCTTTAAAGGCACGATGGGTGACACCCACATGCTTCACATGTGTCCATCTTCCCTCTTCCAGTTGTGGAGCCTATATGTTGAATATGGCGGTCTGGCAGAAGATGTAAAACAGGGGGAGCTGAGAGAGGTCTAAAGTAACAACTGTTGATGCAACAAGTTCTGCTCTAATGTTGACTCCTGGATCCTCAACAACATTGGAAGAGCTCACTTCCACTCTTGCATGATTTTTTGATCTTTCAAGCTTCTCCTTGCTCTTGAGATCTATATATAACTATTGCACAAGTTGTATGCGGGTAGCTATGCTCTGTAAGGTAGTATGTTGGACGGATACGCCGCGACGGACGTCAACACAGCGAGAACTCACCTAACAAGATTTGTCAGCTAAGGACGAAGCTCGACCCGCAGGCGCGTGGAAGCAAGCATAGGGTGTCAACCTACACTCGACCGACTCCTAACTAATTCCTACAGAGGTCTCTACCCAATGTCTAAGTCACATCCTTCAAGAGTGCATAAGAGGAAACTTCCTACAACGCTTTCTAGAGCCGAACACCCATCAAACAATCTCAAAACACCACAGAACTTGAAAGAGATCCTACTAACACCAATAGGTCGCTCTCCCTAAGGTCTATGAACCAAAACTCCAACCCAAAACACCTGGTGCAAAATCACGTAGGACGTTTGGCCGAAATTTGCAGGTCTTCGTTTTCGAGATCTAAAGTGCCTAATGTGTAGCTCTACTCAATGTGAACGCGTGGATATGCTGCAATGCAAAATCGGACAACGTATGCTCACCGAATCACTAGATGGAGCTCGCAAAACCAGACCATATGTGCGCAATGTAGGTATCGGCGCATAGCTCTCGTTAGGGGCAACACGCTGCACTTCTCCGCACTCGATTTTGACCACCGGTGCACATGTAGCATCAAGATGAAGCTCACACTCTCTCTCGTACACAGTACGCTCACTCACAGACTTCAAACTTTTTTTTAAAATGACAATAGGTTTTTCATTAAGGTCAAAAAGTGGTATAAATACCTTACAATTCTCAAACCCTAAAGTTCCAAATCAACTATCTACTCAATCTAACTCTCAAAACTGGGATACAATATGGAAACTTCTGTAAGCCCCAATATTTACAAGGTGAAATGTTGAGTTTTCTCAATAAATGAATAATTATAAAAAATGATAATCTGCCGAGTAGTCAGTTTCCGTAGAGTGTGTCCAGCTTCTAACACTCCCCCCCTCCTTGCTCATGTCGTCCCCGACATGGCTGTTGAGCTGCTTCTTCATCTTATGGTTTCGCGCATCTTGAGCAGCGACTCGTATTTTGCATGTAAATCCAGCAGTGTTGGGCCGAATATATCAGTGTTGATGGTGAAGAAGCCGGTGTAGAACGCTTCTTCAAAGGCTTGGAGGTGATAGGATGGCAGAAACATTATCCTTTGATACAATGCATGTATCACCTCCTTGGAAGGCTGACCAGACAGATCATATGCACACCTGTAAGTATCTTGAAAGAAGAAGATACTGTCTATCACTTGGCCCGGTTTGAACGTCTCGAAGACTTCCAAAAGGGTTTTACAGATCTTCCTCATCATTAGGCAAGAAAGGTCAGGCGAGCCATTGAACAATTTGATGGCGCCCGTTAGGGTTTTCACCATGTATTGAACACTTATTCTCTCGCCTGCCTTCAAGCCTGGCAACTTCGGATAGTTCAACCAAGTGGGTTGGCTTCTTTGTAGTATCTCCTAGGCGGAACGGTCAGGCGAAAGCCATTGAACAAAAGTGGCGCCGCAATTAGGGTTTTTTCACCATGTATTGAACACTTATTCTCTCGCCTGCCTTCAAGCCTGGCAACTTCGGATAGTTCAACCAAGTGGGTTGGCTTCTTTGTAGTATCTCCTAGGCCTTCCACGTCCGTATCCTTGGTAGAGGGCAGAAGCTTAGGTTATCTCTGATGATTTTGGGTGCCTCTACCAAATGGATTAGGAATTGTGGATACTTTGTCAGCCACGCCTTTCTCCACCTGGACTGGGAGTCGACTATCAACTTGGCCCCTTCAGGCTGGGAGATATCTGTTGCGTAGAGTGGCATTGTCGGCTCTTCTCTGATCCTCTTGTTGATGGTTGCGGCTTCATACTTTAGCAAAGGATATGGGAGAGAGGGCTGTAGCCATTCACGCCGGAGGTTGCTGGCGTCGATCTTTTGAATGGTCATGGATTTAAAAACCCTCTGCTCTCATTCCAAGGCTTCCTTGGCCGTTTCTCTGATTTCTACCTCTATGGCCTTGCGCAGCTTCTCTTCCTCTTCTTGTGTCAAATCTTGTGACTCTTGAGAGGGTCCTACTAGGATTTCCTCTTGCATGGGTGTGTCCATAGGATCTGCCACATTCTCTAGGTCTATGCCTTCCATGGCTGCCGGCCTTGTGCCTGCCTGCTCTTCTGCCTGTTGTCCTCTCAGCTCTTCTATCTGCTTTAGGAGTGTCTGTTTCTCTGCTTCAACTTCTTCTCCCATGTTCATGAGGAGGTCGTTCAACTCGGCATTTATCTTCTCCGCCTCCTCAAGATTTCTCTTGATAATTTCTAGCTCATCTTGCATTGCTTTCTGCTCTTCTTCCATGTATGTTTGCATAACCACCGACCCTTCCGCCATCATCAACCTTTGCTTTTCCTCTAAAGTCAACTCTTGTTGAAGCTCTTTCATCTGTTCTTCATAGATCTGGCTTTCTGTAGTAGTGAGTCGAGCTAGTAGCTCTGACTCTGGCAGGAGATTCCCATAACCACTGGATGGTTTGATCTTTAACTTTAAGCTGGTCCTTGAGCTCAAGGACCTCATCATGGCTAGCCT
The DNA here is from genome assembly GCF_014529385.1 of Adiantum capillus-veneris. Classification (NCBI taxonomy): domain Eukaryota; kingdom Viridiplantae; phylum Streptophyta; class Polypodiopsida; order Polypodiales; family Pteridaceae; genus Adiantum; species Adiantum capillus-veneris. Next base: position 139,552,989 of record NC_140952.1, read on the forward strand.
CCTGGTCTATTTCTGCCTTTTCTTTGGCATTTTGCATGGCCTCAACTTCCTTGGACTCCTCAGCAAGTTGTAGGGTTAGGTTATCCCTTTCCCTCTCTGCATCTGTCAACAACTTGCTAAGTTGTCTATACTCCTCTTCGGCTCCTTGCAGTCTTTGAGCTACTGCCTGATTTTCTCTTTCCATTTCCTGGCATCTTTGCAATGCCTTTGCCAGACTACTTGCAGCTTGCTTCTCTCTCTATCTGCCTTTGGCTTTGTTTTTGTAAAGTGTCAACTTCCAGCTTTATCTGCACTTCAGTGGCTTTGAGAGTTGCTATTTCACTTTCTAAGGCCATTGACTGTGCTCTTAGCCCGGTTAGCTTTGTCATAACCACATCCCAATCATTGGTGGGCGGGTGTAGGTCCACTGTATCAGTGGCCATCTCCTTTAGCTCTACTAACCGTAGGCTTTGCATTTGCTCTTTGGGCCCCGTGCTTGCGAAGTCGAATGCGACTGTGGCAGCCTCTTCTTTTGTATATCCGACAGCTAGCAGGTCTAGAAATGTGTTGTATGATTCTCTGGCTGCTCACTTTTAGGCTTAGCCTCTTCCTTTGGTTCTTGCTCCTGGCTTTGTTCTTGCTTGGACTCTTCTTGGTCTTCTGGTTTGTCTTGCTCCTCTTTCTCTTCTTGTGGATAGCTACGAGGAGGTGGTGAGGGCGGTGGGTTGGATTGAGGGCTGGCCGGTGGAGTTGTCGGCTTTTTCTTAAAATCTTTGTCCGCCTTTGTCTTCCTTTCTCTCTCTCGGCCTTCCTGCTCTTTTAGCAGTTTCTGTCGGACGTGCTCCACTTCCTCTTCTATAAAGGGTACATGTGGGATATTCTTTGTTGTGGCATCAAGAATCTCAAAATTCTTAATGTAATCATCTAATCTGTCTCTATGCACCCTTTGGGATAATTCCGACATTGCTTCTAGAGACGGCTTCCATAGCTCGTCTAAATCTCCTTTGAGGGCTCTTTCTGCCCTGAAGCTTTCCATCAGCCGCTCTAGACGTGCCGCTTTCTGTGATTTCGTCTCTTTTAATTGCACTTGGGCAGATTCTTTCTTTCCCTTCTTCAGCTCTGGCTGCTCTTCTTGCACGGTTTCTAACCGGCGTTTCAAACGAGTTGCCGTCCTTGGTGCTTTGGGCTGTTCGTCTTCCTTATCTTCCTTGAGCCTCAGCCAATCATTTTGTGATGGAGGGTCGGGCCATCTTCCCTTGGCGTGCAATGCCCCATAAATCACCTTCGTGATTAGCTCACCCGGCACGATGTATGTGGGGTTCTTGTTGCCCATCTTCACCAGATTATCATGTACATAAGCTGCATAATTGATGATCTTCGGCTTGCTTTTCTGCATTGCCCAGGTGAATGTTGTGGCAATTGCTGCAGGCGGCATCCGGTACGTTTGTGGCCACTTTGTACACATATGGAAATATTGATTGTACAGCTGACTCATGATTGCCACTTTAGGGTTGGCAATGTCTTCAAAGGTGTCGTTGGCTTTCTTTTCGGTGTACACCTTTACTTCGTCTCTCCTTTTGGTTACACTATCCCCCTTGTTGGAGAGTTCTAGTGCAGCTGCTGCCACTACTCTTTCTGTGATTAGAATCTCAGTGCCTGGCTTGCCCTGCAGATCTGTAACTCAGGCCACTCCATCTTCTTTTATTGTTGTCACAAATTCCCATACTCTTTTTATGTCAATACCTGCCGACACCGCTTCAAAGTAATTGTGGAGATCAATCTTCTCCAGATACTCTGCCATCTTGCTTCTAACGAACTCATTGAGTTCCCGCGGTAGCATTGGTAGCTCTATCACGTTTCCTTCGGTGTCTTTGAACACGCCTTGGTAAATCTTTAGATCATTGGACTCTAGCAGATCTTCTTGGATCCATGTGCTTGTTGGCTTTAGAGTTCCTTCTGGTATGACGAAGGGCTCTACCTCTTCTAGGTAATCTTTTATGGTCATCCTTTTCTTCTTTGCCGGTGACTTTGCGGCTGCCATAGATCCCGCTGCACTCAGTAGTCCAAAGTTAGCGTTTTTTCCATATCAGCTGAGAAACTGAGTTTTAGCTATCCAAATGACTTGAAAATTGAAAGTAAAGCTTAAAAGGAACTTGTGAAACTGTGCATGTGATTACATCTTCTTTGATGTTGGTAAGACCCTGGGTATAGTGTTTGGGCTCAAAAAGTGTATCTTGAAGGTGTTGGGGGTCAAAAATGATTAGAATGGCTTCAAACTTGGTATATGAGCTCTTGAAGATGATGTGATTAGATCTGGAATGGACAAACACCCTCTGTAGGCCAAAAATGTCAAGTAGACATCCTACGCGTAGGATGTCTACTTCATCAATTTTTGCAGGTGACCACACAGATTGGTTGGCTATGTGCTCATGAATGTGTTGTGCAAGTTTCATGTGATTTGGACAAGTTTTGGTAGGTCTATGGCCCATTATTTCCTCTATGCCCTAACTTTGCGTTTTTTCATGCATATGAGGTTAATGTTGGTCCAAATGGGATGAAACTTGGTGGCTAGCATGTAAAGGCTATTCAAAAAATGTGTGTGATGAAAAATGTTGGGTTCTGTGTCCAGAAATTCCCTTGAGACATCCTACGCGTAGGATGTCTCCTGATGATTTTTTCATGGAATCTGTTCACTAGTGCCTGCCCTTAGTCCCCCTGAGTCCCTTTTAAGCCTAATTTCAACAAAAAAGTCAAATGGATAGAAAGTAACTCCCTGTGTGGATTTCAGAGCCTCTGAGCCGTTTTTTGACTTTTGGAGTGCTTTTCGGCGATGAAATTTCTTGATATTGGTCTCATCCCTTAGGGATCCTTGCCGTATGGTTTTTGTCGACTTTGGCTTCACCAGAGCTCCATTTGGCAATTTGTCTCTCTAGAAGCACCCGTGGTTGCGTTTACAAGTCTTCGATGATTTGTGGTGGTCTACCACCATAGGACTTGGTTGTTGATGGTCTAGGAAAGCCGCTCGTGAAGTTTGGTGGCAAATGGACATGCGGTTTGGCCGCGAGAGCTATTTGACGCTTTGTGTGTTTGATGCCGTTTCTGAAGTTTAGTGCGGCTTCGGGTCAGGCTTCGGGTCACCTTTTGGTCAAGTGGGCTACATAGACTTGTCGAGCATGTCGAGATGCTCCTACCCATGAATTTTGGTAGCATTTGGGCGCCTTTCCACCGATTTCCCATTTGGTGGCCTCTTACGGGATTCTAGGAATTAGGGTTTTTTCCGATGGTTTTCTACTGCCTTTGGACATCCAAGACTGGTGGTCTCCTATGATAGGCTAAGCTTCCGATGAAGTCTCGTTGCTTTTGGGTTAGCCGCCGTTAGGTGGCCGCTTCTACTTGTAGGTCTCTACTGCCCGCTTTGTGTGTGAACCCTACGCTAGTTTTCGCGACAAAACAACAAACATGCGTGAAAAGCTCAAGGTGGTGAGCCTACCTCTCATGTCTGCATCCCGTCGGGTAGTCGTGCGCGTCGTAGAAGCTACTGGAAGTTCCGCTCGCTCTAGGTGGCAGAAGCTCTCTTTCAAAGGACAATAGTGAAAATGAGCTAAAAATGAGGTGAAATTTTCTTATAATGGAGGTCCCCAAACCACTTTTCATGAAATTTGACATGTGCTCCCAACTTCTTGTGAGATGCAGTCTCTCCCTCCCCGGCCAAGCGGCTCTGCACACGCTGCGGGATTTCGGCTTCCCCTTTAGCAGGCGGCTCTTCACGCCCTCAAGGAGATGACATGCAAAAAGCCCTAAGTGGCTCCACGCCCTCTTGCCCAAAATAGACCATTCTCTGATACCAATGTAAGGCAGGGGTGACTAGAGCCTGAGAGTCCACCACCCAACCACCCTTTATATAGGCATGTCCCTGGCCCTTTGCCCTAGTTGGACTCCTCGTTCCACACCGCCTATCCCGGCCCTGCCTTGTCTAGTCCGGCCTTGCCGGTGTCCTGACATTTTGCCTGCCACTCTCATCGAAGAGAGTCACACGAGTGGTGAAGCCAAAGTTGTCGTTTTTTTCTTGTTGCTCGAGGTTTCCATGCCGAGCCGGCTGTAGCAGGTTTGCATGGTGTTGTAGATAATGTTTCTTTGCCATAATTGAAGCAAATTTGATAGGTTCTTTGTGTCGTTTCTTTCCTTTTCCCTCTTTCTTCTCTTTGCTCTGTTACGACAATCTGGTGCCGATGTTGGAGATGTGTGTGCCTCCCGAGGTCTCTCTGTGTGTGAGGGAGAAAGAGAGAGCGGTGTGTAGTTTTGAAGGTGAACTCTAGTGGATTGGGGTGCAATGATAATCCTGGGCTATAGAGAGGCAGAGTCTTTGGGTTGCATGTGTGTTCCCCTTTCCCCCCATCCATCTTCTAGTGCCCCCAATGAGGAGCTATCTGATGGCTCCTGTTTGAAGAAAAAGTTATGGTTTTGGAGCAAGTAAAGTGAAGATTGTGAAGAGCAGAGACATTGAAGGATGGCTTTGACGGGTCTTCCTACTTTCAAAGGATGGAAGATGTGGAAGTCGGGCTGCAGGATTATGGCTTATTTGTGTTGGAAAACAGGTTGATGAGGGAAGAAGGTGCGGTGTAGATTTTTTTGCTATTGGTTCGGGGAAGTGCAAAGTGGTGGTTTGATGGGCTACCTGCAGAAGAAAAGTTGAATTGTGAAGCTTTGGGAGTCGCTTTTTGACGCCAGTACCTACCAGCGGTGCAGATGCATGAGGTAAAGAGTAAGTTGGACGGTTTAAAGTAGAATCTTGACGGAAACGTCTAGGCATTCATATGGGAGTTCAAAGCCCTTTGGCGGGAGCTGATGGAGGGAACTGGTACTCAAAGTGTTGATTTTCTAAGATTGAGCAAGTTTTTTGATTGTCTTCATGAGGAGGTCAGGGATAAAGTGGAGACGGATGGGCCTGTGACATATGCTGAGGCAGTGCAATTGGTGAGAGGCCGGACCAAAAAGATATTAAAGAAGCAGTAGGCCAAGCACAATTTGCCAGATGTGGTGATACCAAAGCAACTAGAGGTGGTGAGACTTGAGTTGAAAGGGGTGCAAAGGACTGTACCAGTGCGGGAAGAACCCGAGGTTTTGTGGGCTCAAAAATTTCTTGATTTGGACTCCATTCTCCCTGGTACCAGAAATTTGGCATTTCGGTCAAAATCTGGCCAAAACACGCTTTCCACTCCAGTCTCATAATTGCACCCCCATTGTACCATAGGTTGTCCTATAGTCACTGATTATCCCCATATTTTTTGTTTTGCATTACGATCGTTTTTCACCTGCTTGTTATATTTTTGGAGTTTTTTTGCCAAAAATTAGCAAACTTAAAAGGAAAATAGCAAATCAAACCCAGAAAATCCCCAAAAATCATAATAAATCAAAAACATCACCGCAAAATATTATATACACTCACATGCAATTTTTATGGCCGGATTTCTTCATTTTACCAATATTTTGCCCGAAAAATAGCTATTTCTACTTATATACACACACCTAGGGGCTTGATTCGGCGTTTGGCCCCATATACCTATAGATACATGCTGTATAAGGGCATATGTACTTGGGTTAGTCCAGAAAATTTCGCAATCAAACAACAACCCTTAAAAATAGTCGAAAATCATGCCCTTTTTTTCTCTTTCTGCTATTGGTTCCGCATTTGAGAATGCCTCCCCCCCCTCCTAGCCGGAGTCCTCCCGGACGACAAGGTATCGCCTCGGAGTATGTGCCGTGCATAGGTTGAAAAATTTGTGCTAATGCTTGGCCGATTAATGTGGCCCTATTTTATGCATACTCAGTCAATGCATGGAAAAATTAATGTTGTGCAAGAGAAGGGTATAAGCAAGATACTTATTGGCATTCACCATCGAGGTTTCCTGTTTTCTTTGCAAGTAACAGCTGTAACTCTACTGCTCTCTGTTTAATTGTCTTTCTTGCAAAAGGCAGTCGCTTTGCCGCTACTGTTGATATGGCCGTAGTTGTCTCTTTGGAGAGGATTGGCTTGGCCGGAATGGCCGTAGACCGTATCTTTTTTTCTTTCCATTGGTAGCTTGTTTTTGCCAGTTTTTGTAGGTTTCTTGCTACTTCCTTGGTTGCCACTGTTTTGTTGCTTATTGGCATCTAGACAACCCAACAAGTGACATAAACGACACTTTAACTAATGCACGGTTTTATGATTTTCCATATCAAAGACCCAAGAACCATTATCACCGCTACAAGAATAAAGTGCATCAGACGTGGATTCCAAAATCTCCAGTGAAGACACAACTACAACAAGCATCCTCATACGTGGCTCATATACATGAAGGAAAGACTCAGTCAAGAAGAACACAACCATGTCAAATGGCTAACAATGCTCTAATCAATTGGCTAGAGAAGTCATTCACGAAACAACAATCCAAAAGCAAACAAATAGTAACTTTCCATAACCAGCCAAACAACAAATGGAAAGTGCTAGAATTCAACCCTGCTGAGGATAGTAGTGACAATGATGATTCTTATGACATCCCTACCAGGAACTCAAGTCATCACTATCATTAGCAGCTTTTATAAGCATAAAGGAAGGCCAGAACAACAAGTCAAAGCTAAAAAGTTTGACAAATCTAGATACCAAAGAGCCAACTTGGCCAAAAGCAGTTATGCATCAAGAAGATGAAGATATTTGATGAAAAATCACAAGATCCAACACCAAAAGGAAACCAGTTAAAGTATGTAAGAACGGCTAAGAAAATCACAAAGTCAGAAGCTTTTGTAAACCATATTTGGGTTCCAAAGAAGTCGATTCAAGCACAAAGAGATTAGGAGTTTACTTGGATTCCAAAATGATTAAAGTATCAACTCTCAAAGTTTGAATCTCGTTCTCAACCAAGTGTACAAGGGCTGAAGCAAAGACCGCTGAAGACTCACAGAAAGAAACAAATCAAGGACAAGTATGGATTCACAAACGAGCATCATCATCAAAACAACAAGAAATCATGAATAAGTGGGTCCCAAAGGAAACCAATAAGACTATTGTCACTGCACTGCCGCTTGAATTCTTCCAATTCCTCCTAATGTCGGAGGTAAGAAAAGACTGCTGATCAGTCTTCAACACCAACATGAGGCCAAAAATGTCTAGGTTGGGACTACAAGGACAAAGAAAATTGGTGATGTGACTAAACAAAAGCACACATCAAGTGTAAAGTTTCCTATCAGACACTTCATCCGAGTACAAGGCCGTATACAGGAAGTAGATCTTTATACTGTAATCTTCTATCTTGTATGTAACTTAATGAAGCCTAACAAACAAAAGGAACTAATAGTACTGACAAGAATAAAAGGGGCAAAAATGATAGTTCAGTCATTATCTATCGCGATACAAGTCTGCACGAGCAACCAGGGGCAAGCCAAATTTTGGTCATCATCATTGGTTCTTTGTAAGGAGGCTACAAATAGAGAATACAAGCTAAGGGTTATTAAAATAAAAAAAACTCTAGCTAGCCAAAGATGCATTTTTTTCAAAGCTGAAGCAATGATAGCCACCTACATACCCTGTATATCATGTATATGAGTTTTGGGGACAAATGAACAATGATAGTTCATAGATGGTCATCTGTCGCGAATGATGTCGGATAAGGCCCTTTTGAAGCAAGTTACTAACTTGGGGAATTAACTGGGGTTTGTCAAGCTTTAATTTAGTCATGTATCAAGTAGAACAGTATAATGATTTACCTATCACACAACTTCACATATCTATACCCAAAAAATGATGTTTTCTTGGATACTAAAGAAGAGACACCAAGTCTACAAAATAGTTTTGAAAACGCTAAATTTGGACAAATCCTTCTTAAAGCCACAAAGAAAGATAAGAAGTTGGGCCTTGACGAACTTTCTCACTAGGCACCAAAAAGTTGCAAAGCAGCACTGGAGAGGCCCAAAGGAATGCGTGTTAGTCATATCGATGAATGTCAACTTGGTTGTAACCACAAGCCATTCATGAAGGTATATAAGTGCAGTCAAAGACATCCAATAAAGGCATTTATACAAAGAAACTTTGGTTGTCTCTTTAGTTGGAGAAACTAATTCTACCAACCATATCTTCTTGTTATTCCTGTGATTTTCATGTGTGAGAACCACTTAGAACACTCAATGGAGATAATGATGATGGAAGCCTCTATCTTGTCTAGTTCCAACGTCATCTCCTCTACATATTTTGGGGTGAGCTTGTAGGAGCATTCACAAGGTGTCCTTTGTTAGCGAATGGTGCATATTGAAGTGTTGAGTTGGACACCTTCAATCTCAATGTAGGAATATGCAAACACATCCTAATTGGAGTGAAGGAAAAAGGAAATTCTTTAATATTATAGGTGTTTTATAACATCATGAGTGAGAGACACTTGGAGTGATGATGGTGCTAGTAATCTTTAGCTTGTTTGGTCCCAACTTAACCTCCTCCATGTACCTTTAGATTGAGGTTGTAGGAGCATTCAAAATCCTAAATTTGTTTTTTGTTATGGTGTGCACCACAATGATAGTCAAAACACATTCAAACTTCATGTAGGTTTATGTAAATACATCCTTGGTAGAGTGGAAGAAGGAAGAAACTATCTCACGTTGTATGTTGTAACTTACAGCTCAATTGCTTATCAACTATCTTATGTGAATTTTTTTTTCTCTTAGTTCTACTAGAAAACATTGTCTTTGACAAGAATTTCCAAGAATTGTTTCTTGATGGAAATTATAATTTTTTTCATAGGAGAATCTTAAATTATGCACACGACATTGCAAAATTTCCACAATTGAGCGACCCCAAGCGCTTGATATGGCAACAAGGAGAATCCCTACAAGAATCCAAATCTTTTACTTGATCTTATTGACATTTTCGTGGCTAAATTTATTGGGAATGGCGTTATGGCGGAAACGTCAGCGAGCCGTTCATGATGTGATTATTGAGTTAATTACAAGAGGTATTAGAGAGAGATTGACACTAATACAAGTAACAAATTATAAGTAGATTAATATGCAAATGGGTACAAAGTAGGCTAGAGTGATAGTAAGTGCATGGATGGAAGAAGGATACAAAGTGTAGCTTAGGCTTCTTTTATAGACTTGGGAGAGGGCATCATATGACCTAATCAATGATGTCAAAGTTGTAGGTTTCCAAACTAGAAAGAGTTCACACTTGTGGTGGTGAGGATGTGGCACACACCCCAACAAAATTTAGGCCAATGGATTGCTAGAAAACAATGATAATTTGGCCAAAGAGGGAGCTACTTGAGAAAGACCTTAAAAGAGATTTAGTGAACCTAGTCCCAACTTAGAATCATGCCACTTTGAAATCCAATAATCCCAATTGAGAGGAAGATGACAAGGAAAAATACCGCATGAGTTTTGAGGGAAATAGTGCAAAACTAGTAAAAATTAGCTCAAAATTTCAAAATTTTCTCTTGAGAAATACATAGAAGGAAATGTGTATGATTTAAAAATTTCCTATAGAGATTCCTTCCAAGGCTGTAGCAACGTGAAAATTAACAATTGTTGTGTGCAATCACTAAATAGCTTGTCTTGTGATTAGCAGAATTGGTCAAATTTAGCAAGTGTACTCTATTAGTAGTTTCAAGTTCAATCTACTCCTTTGCCAAAATAACGTACTATCAATAGGAATCCGATGCTTTGGTTATGCCCAAAAGTGGTGTCAAATTGAATTTGTGTGTGCGTGTGTGAATCACGACCATGAGAGATGCTGACACTATTGGGCATTGCAGGTGTTGACTCTCAAGAGAATTGGAGAATTAATTTTGCACACTTGCAAATGCCCGTAAAAAATAAGAATTGGAGACTTAGATCTGCACTTACAAAGCCATAAAATGTGTTTATGTCCCTTGCACTTCAATTATGGTATGCTCTCTTAAGCACCAATATATTTACTTCATATATAGGGAAGAGGAAAGTAAAAACTTAAGGCCACTCTTGAGGAGATTCAATTTAATCATAGCACGGGAAAATGAACTCTATTCCAAAGTGTTCCAAAATGGTTTGGTTTGTATAAGAGCTTTTGAGGAGTAAAGTTCTCACACACTAACCAAATGATAACCAAGCCGAGACAAATTATTCAAGTAAAAAGAGGTAAAATTTTCTACACTAAACACACATTAGAGAAATTCTCTACCAATAACTATGCACATATAATCCATCACTACCGACTGGTCCAAGAATGGTAGCAACTCAAAAAAGAATCTCTAAGCAAGCACCACAAGAGGAATCAAGAGACAAAGCTATAGTGAGGATATCTTTAAGTCTAAAACAAATCTAAAGAGAGGACTCTTTTAAGTCTGAAAATTGCAGGATCAAAAAGTGGTGAGGGGAACTATAAGTAATGTTACAAGAATTGCTTGTTTAGAGAGGAAAGCGATCACTTAGTCATTCAAAGCTCTAGCAAAAGTAGGAGCAACTCAATTAATGAGCCAAGGTGTATGCAAAGATACAATTCAAAAGCTATGATTGAGACCAACCGAGAATTGCAAAAATTACAAATCATGCTTATGTGTTCAAATCATAATTATGTTTTACATTGATATGCGTCATATAGCTTGGTTCCTTAGGAGTTGAATTTGGGCTTTTAGATGAACTATATAATTAGAAACAAATTTCCAAAGCTTGAACTCCTTGTATCTCTATCATGTGGGGTTTGTGTTGTCATTCCCAATCGATTAGTTTGCTTATATCCATACCAATAAGATTATGTAACAAATCGTTATTATCTTTACAAGTGATATGCCTTTTATATATTTATATATATATATATATATATATATATATATATATAAAGAATGCCTAGACTTTTTGATTGCCTTGTCATTGCGTCTAGTGTGCCATGATTGCTTCGCATTACATTTCCACAAAGCCGATAGTATGCTCTAAGAAGCCTTGTGCGAGCATGTATGTGAATTTGCTTAATCTTAGTCAATAGCGCCCATCACAACATAGAATTGGAGGATGAAGACATAGATCACTTTGATTGGAGAAATGCCTTCATGCCGCATTCGCTTAAATTAATCTAGAGTCAAGTGATCACCTTATCCTTTTAAAGTATTACTCGAGATGATCATAGAATTCCAAGTTGTAAACTAGACTTGAATATGTTATGTTCAATTTAAAAGTAATAATACCTACTTTAGGTTGATTTTGGGCACTTGTTCAAGTTGTATTCATTGTCCAAACCTTGCAAAAATGGAAAATAACAAGTTAGCAATTGTTGGTAGTACTAAAATTTTTACATGTGTGGGTTTAGAAGATTATGATCAATGCATTACATGCTTGTACGATGTGCTCACGGGAAAAAAGATAACATATACAGAAGTTACATCGCCCATCACCCTCACCATAGGGAACGTGCCCTTCCCCGCATACTTCTTTTTCTCCTCTAGTGTTGGAGGGTTGCGATATGCTTCTTCCAGTGTTCCCAAAGAAGATTTTTCAAAACAAATAGAAAAAACTGGGCTTTTGAAATTTACGGGTTTTTCTTCAAAATTTTGCAAGTTTTAATAAAAATTATAACTAAACGAGGGAAAATTTTACTGGTTTTTTGCATTGTAAATTTTTATTTTACAGGTAGAAACCAAAACCTAGCAAGTGAATTGTAACTGTTTACATGTTTTCTGTGAACATTAACTTCTTCTCTAGTGTTGGTCACATTTATTTCTCCTCCAGTTTTCTTTTTAGATTTGCAATGCAAGAAAAGAGATTCATTATCTTCAAATTTCAAAAACGGTGGCATCTTGGCTCATCCTTGTTGGGCATATCATGCAATACGTTCCAAGCGGATCACATTCAAGAGACTATGTTTCGAGAGGAACCCTCGTGTTGATAAGCATATCTGACAAACATTGCATTTGAAGAGACTACATTCTGGACATGAAGATCATAATCAACAGTTAGCGTATAGCTTAAGAGAAATGCTCTTCTTGCATCCAATAAAAGAGCCTTGAGCTTCGTGGCCCTTCCCCTATTGGGCATGTCCTCTTTTCATCAGTTGAAAACAACCCTTCACTAGCAATCTCAACTTGACCCATGTCAACATCTTGTGCAATGCCACATGCCTTCAAGTTAGATTTGGATAGAAGCCCTTGCGTACATCCTTTGAAAATGGCCCATAGCTCCTTGGCCTTGGACTTTTTGTGCTTATGATGCATTCCATATATTTCAAGAGATCTTAAATGACATCTAACACAAGAAGCTTAATAAAAGCCTTACTTGTCGGATGCTAAGGCTGTGGAAACCCTAATATAAATGAGTTCCAAGAATGAAAGTATGATAATCCATCCGATTGAAGGCTGGACAAAATTCCGAAGACCAATACATTCCACCGGTAATGGCCAATGGTACCATAGATCTTGGGTTTGTCAACATGTTTGTAGGAAAGAAATGATATCTTGTACGATGAACAACTCATCCCTTTGAATGTAGGAGCATAGTACTCTGATATTACACCCAAGAGTGGTTGCCTTCTCAACTTGCTTGAGCAGTAACATCTAGTAGCCTATCAGAGCACATATTGGATTGCATGTGCCAAGTGAAAGCCATGCAAGGAACAAAAGAGTACTCTGATTCCGCCAACCCATAGTACAAGAATACAAAAGTGGGTGATGGACACAATCTACCTTGTCTCTGTACGATGCCACACCCCTCATATACTTGAACTCATACCCAACCTGTCCAAATTCACAATTTGCATACGTATAGACTGCATCGTACATATCGATAAGGTGAGATACAAAAGCTTCAGTAGCCGACCATGAAATTTGCTTTTACTTAAGGTGCTTGCCATTGGATACATCATACAATTAGCTCACTTACCTGCCATATGGGCAGGATCGAAAATCCGATCACTATCTTCGTTTTTCGTCGTTAATGCTTTTTCAATCAACACCATTAGGCTCCAAGTGAAGACATCCGAGAGTGAAAACACATCAAGACTTTTCTTTTGTGCTTTAGTGAAGATACTGCATGTGGCAAGCCCCTAACTAGCCTGAATTATCTCGCCGTGTCAACATCTTCCACAATGTCACGAGCTTTCAAGGATTGCTAGATGCTTGCCTTTGAGAAAAGGGCTCTACTTTGCATCTGTTGAAATGAGCCCTGCAATAAGGGCACTCCAAGGGACAACATCGTGGACATGAAGCTGACCAAGAACTGTATGTGGACACTGCCACGGGCCTTCCTGCTTGCTTCGCCTTGTCTCCCGAGTTTCGCTTGCTCGAACAACAGCTTTTAAGAGGCAACATTCCATACAGGAAGACCATCTGCAATCTGATCCTGAATTCTCCCACCGATCCCAACATCGGAGGTGTGTGCAACAGAGCTCTTGTAGCATGCATATCTGGTCGCCCCAGTTTTTTGTGACACCATACACAATAGGCTACAAACACTTTGGCCCTACATAGTAAGTAGGCTCTCAATCTGATCATATGAATGTGTGTGCAATGGAGATCCTGCAACATGCATATCTCGTGCCTACACAAGAGGCTGTAGAGTCTAGTCGCTCTCGATTGTCATTAGCTTCTGCTCGCTTCTGGATGTGTACCCTCTGCTTTCATTTTCAGCTCTGAAGGTGGAGCTTTTCAGTCCCCTTCAGCCCAAGGCGGTTCCTCCTCTACCAAAGCCGGCGCAGTGTACTGTTCTACACAAGTGGTAAGAGTCTTTTAAGCCTTATTAGTGACTGTACTGTTTTCCAACCTAAGCAAGAGACTTCACCCTCCCTCCGTTTTTGTAGTGGTAGAGGCACTACATGGCCATCTTCAGCTCTCTACCCAGGCTCTCTCCTCCAACTTGCAGGAGAGCTGCGGCTTGCAAGCACAGCTTCCTCAACTTTGGGCAGCAATGTACCCACTTTCAATGACTCCGAAGAGTCTCCTGCGTAGTCGTTGGCGACAAGCCTGTGCTGAGAGCTAAACCTTCCATTTGCAAGTCCATTCTTCTTTTGCGCCTTGACATGGAGGCGAGGCAGCTTTTAAAGCTGCTGCAGGTTGGGCTCAGCAGACAGCAGTACCTTTTTTTTTCCCACCGTCAACGCGGGGAAGGTAGTAGGGAGAAACATATCATGTATTTACAACTGTGCATTGCTGTACTTAGACCTCGAGGAGCAACCACCCCCCAATACAAGAGGAGAATACGCCTAAGAGAACGCAACTCGTGAGCCTTGAACCCTCAACCTTGGGGTAACATCACAATGGTCTCACCAACTGAGCTACACTTCTTGGGTAACAATAGTCACTTTGGCACGTCAAAAACCGTAGTTCCTCATCGAAACGGTTCAGCTAAGCAATTTCATCTTGACGTACCACCTGATAGAGCTTGTGCAATGAGCTAAAAATGTATGAAGAATCCCCCCCCCACATCATGATGTACCATGCAATAGAGCTTGTAGACCCCTAATAATGGGCTAATGCAAGATACCGTGTGACTTTTCACTCTATAAACTTATAAAAAACAAGAGAAATATTTCTCAAGCCAATGTAGGCTGTTGTTTCTATGAAACTACACACCTTAATATTTTTATGCTATAATCTACAATACTACATGAGTTTGAATGAAGATATTGAGGAGGATTTGTTGAATGAAGATAGCTCCTGTGAAACTAACCAACTATTGCAATGCCATAAAAAAATCCACTACCAATGTGGGCCCAATTGCTCTTCGATGATTGCAATCCTAGCGTTTATACTCTCAAGGTAGCAATAGCTGGTTCATGAAGGTCAAGGGGAATAGAGGACCAAAAACGGGCCTCTGAACATCATCAAGCTCTAATGGCTGAGATCGTGGGCTCTACAAAGGAGCCAACATCTTTGAAGGAAGCTATTTAGGCTTGACTTATAGTTCTTGCAAGGAATGAGAGTTTTAGTTTATAAGCTTTGTCCACTAATTACATCCTTACTTGAAAACTTTTAGTCTTAATCTAGTGTGCCCTACAAAAGGTGTGCCTTGTAGAGTTTGTAGTATCATTGCCCTCACCTTTTCACATGCATGAAGGTTGGGGTCTAGCAAAGACTTGTTTATTGCAACGATGATCCCTTCTGCTAGAACTCTTGCAGCCTCTCATGCCAACATTTCAGCCAAAGCCACTTTGTCTCTTGCGTCTTCAACATCATCCCCTCATAGCTCCACCTACCATGGTTGGAAGATCATCTTTACCACCTCATCCATGACCCTTATCGCATGACACATGCTCTTGTCGAAGCATGTTACTAAAATCAAATCTTTGAGGTTAAAAAGGAGTTCACATGGTAAGCGTGCCTTGATGTTATCTCAATGGTTGGCCATTGATGATTTGCTATATGCACCTTTTAATGATTTTTCATGCATCTTCAGTTGTGATTGGAATTGTATGGGTGTATTGCACTAGAGTGCCTCAAAATTAATAAATCTCACATAAGACTCATGAAGTGTGACGCATGATTGTTCGTAGCAAATTGTTTTAGATGCTCATATGGAAACATGTTATGTATCAATTATCAATTGGTATACGAGTGCATATTATGTATAATATGAAGAATGATCCAAGATTAACAAAGCCTCTTCATGATAACCAAAAATTTGATTGATATAATTTTAGGTGTGTGATTGTTCTAGTCAAGCATCAATTGGCACATCGATGGATTATAACACTACATTAGTTTTTTTACATTTTTTAGTTCTCCTAAATATGAGGATCTAGACCAAATGGCCTCTACTTAGCTGGCAAAAATGCAATTCTAAACTTTTTTTGCATCTCACATTGAAGGCCCAATTCAACAAAGAAATTAGATGCATCATCTTATTGGGTTTTGATCGGAAAATAGTTATTGCCAATTTTGTACCGTTTTCTTGTAGGTCATGGGCACCCAACCTCTAAGGCAAGAACACATGCCTCCAAGTCATATTGGCTTTTGATCATCCTGTAAGCCAAGCAGGACGTTTCTTCCATCAATATCGCTCTCTGTCTCCTTTAAAACTTTCAGGATTATGATATCTTTATGTCTTTCCCTTGGCCATCCATTTTTTTCCACTTTGTGTGCCATCTCATAGGTTAGTTTCACCTATGCAATAAAGGGGAAATGCTAGCATAGGTTTCAATCTTTAGGTAAGAGTGGCTCTACTCTAGCATGCCTCTCACTAAACTAAACAATGAGGTCATGGTCATCTTGTTTAGGGATATATAAGCTCTACTTCCCTTGTACATTGGCTTTTGGCTATGTACTTAGCTTGTATACATTAAATCATACATAAATGAGGATGATGAAGTCATTATACCCTTACAGGCACTTCTAGAGTCGTGCGATCATATTGTAAAGGAGAGAGCCCATTCCAAGCCTAGATGTCGTCAATCCATTCCACGAAAAAGATAAGGAGACCATAAAAGGACGAAAATAAAAAAATAGAAGCAAAGAATGATCGACCTATGTTGCAACCTCGAGTACCAAGAAGTGTCATCACTGATGTAAGACAAACCATTGCGTGCTAAAGATTGCTTTGCCTACCACCTATACATCCCATCTTCAAGGGGAGAATTTTCTTGTCAAAAGATTAGGTTGCTTAAGGAAAGGGTGCTTGGAGTTCAAAAAAATCCCAATAATTATCGAGCCACAAGAAGATCTCTCCTAATGTTTCTTTCCTTTCTAATATTGAAATAGGGTTAGACCCACCTCATGGAAGGTCACCAAACTTTTCCTACCAGTCACCCACTAGTTTACGAGTTAGAAAGTTCTCCATCATCATAACTTAATGGGTAAATGCCTAGGCAACTCACGTAGCCTTTGATCTGTATTGACTCATCTATAAATCCCTCTCACAAGCCTAATATGTTTTCATTGTGACCTCCTTTCAGATCCTGATTTTCTTCCATTCCAACAAATGAGGACACTGATAAGCTTTCAGTCCGACAAATATTAGCTAAAGGCAATTTGGCCATGTCTTTGTAAAATCACCAAGACCTATGATATGGGTTTTTGCCTGTGGAAACATTCAGGCCCACTTTACACATAAACTAAACTATTGGAGCCATCAAAGAATTCCTGCATGCTTCGTAATCAGATTACACGAAAAAACCTGAGCCATCAACCCTGTCAGCAAAAGCATAATAACTTGCTTATTCACCCTACACCAAGCATTTGATTGTTGCACCTGCACATGCTTTACCTTCTGAACTTACGTTTTCCTTTCAATAACCCCCAACTGTGACCCACATCCAAAAAAGTGTAAAAATATGTCACATTCTTTTTACTTTCCTTCATGCTCTTGTGAGTGTCCATCTAAAATGCAGATGGGCTCTGTCTCATTTAATTAATGCTACTCTACAGCTTAACTATATAATCTCAGATGGTAGACAAATTTTTGAAAATTTAATAGCATTCTTTTTTTGCTCCGATGCTCCAAAAAAACTGTGGTTGGCAACATTTGAAATATTTTCTCTTGGCCCAATGCAACTTCTGTAAAGCTGGAGCTATACCTCTTTTTGGACGCTCTCTGCCATTCTTGAGTCTAGCAAAGAACATTAAAATCCTGAAATGCTGGACACATAATTTGAAGTAGCTCCATTCGAAGTAAAACAGAACAACTGGGCAATAGATCACGACCATACTTTCTTTGATAGAGCTGGGGTGGACATGCAACACATCATAGTTTGCGATACACGATCAATTCTTCCAAAGAGGTGGACCAGGCATGAGACATCACCACTCAATCATATAGACCAACTGTTGGCTTCAAGAAAAATTGAGCTTTTAATTTCATGCAAGAATCACCTCAAAAATCTTCAATTGGGATTTTCATGAATCATGGTCTATTGGCTTCAAGAAAAATTAAGCTTTTAATTTCATGCAAGAGTTACCTCAAAAAACTTCAATTGGGATTTTCATGAATCATAAGCATTGATGATGTGAGGGTAAAGTCAGCAATGACATCTATGGTTCACATATTCATGACCATAGATGATGCAGGGAATAATCGATCCAGAAGTGTATACAGACCCCCACCCACCAGCAATGCTCCACTGCAAAAACAGTATATGTCTCTCTCTCTCTCTCTCTCTCTCTCTCTCTCTCTCTCTCTCTCTCTCTCTCTTGCGACGAAAGAAGAGGGCTTATATATCTCAGCTAGAGCAGGATCTGTATAAGCTGTTTATGAGTCAGGACTCAGAGGAGGTATGAAGATGAGCATTCACCACCACCAGCCATCACCTCCACGGAGACATGGGGGGAATATGCCACATCTCTCTACACAGCATAAGGGCAGCCACCATTGCCGGACCCACCAGAGACATGCCCTGAGACATGTACTTTCTTTACCGCTGAGAGGGTAAGGAAAGCCATTGACAGGATGAAGACATGGAAAACACATGATCATGATGGTCTGGTAGCGGAGCACTTCATCCATGCGAGACATATGCTTGCACAGTTTCTTGCTATGATGTTTAATCGAGCCATGTATGAGGCTTTTCCTGAGACTTGGAGTGTGTCCACGATTGATCCCATGATTCCCGGAAATTATCGCACCCTCATGGTTGGTCACACAATGGCTAGGTTGTACGCATCCAATTCTTGAGAAGGAGCTGAGTAAATGGGCAGAGAGAAAAGGCATACGAGCAGGGCAGGCAAGATTTAGGAGAGGTTTCTCCACACTTGACCATATTCTGACACTCAGAATGATTGAGGAGGGTAGACACCCTGGCAAGAGGATCTATTGTAGCTTTGTGGATTTCTGCAAAGCTTTTGACTTATACGTAGACTATAGGACATTGGTGTGCCCACAGAGATGATTTGGGGGATCTTGGCGTTATACAGGACAGTGGTAGGGAGGGATATGCACTACTGAGGGTATCTCTGACATGGTCCACTCCACCATTGGGGTGAAGCAAGGATGCCTCCTATCTCCAACTCTTTTTGGGATGTATGTGGATGAGTTTTCAGACTATGTAGAGCGAGATGGAGACAGAGGTGCTCAGCTAGCAGGGACATGGATTCCGATGTTGCTATACGCTGATGATATTGTATCGATTTCTGACTCTCCAGAGGGGATGCAACATCATTTGGATGCTTTGCACACATTTGCTCATGATAGTGGATTGACCGTCAACCTTGGGAAAACCAAGGTTATGGTGTTCAGCACCACATCACAGTGGGTCAGGAGGAGGTCAGCACCCACATTCACGTATGATCAGGAGACGGTGGAGTACACAAATGCATACACCTATCTTGGGGTAGTCTTCAGTGGACCGGTGTTTTCATTGAGGAGAGCAGCAGAGACTAGATTGACGAGAGCCTATGTAGCCTTGGGAGGATAAGTTCGTAGATTCAGTTTCAGGAACCGCGAACAAAGCTCTGGCCTTTTGACACTCTAGTGGCTTCAGCTATGGTTTACCGAGTTCAGATATGGGGACCCTCAGTAGACGACCATGGCAGATTTGGCAGCATGGATGGATGGAGATGTATGGAGAGGCCTCTGGTCTCTATGATTTCTCGGATGATTCGGGCTAAGCCCTTAGTGCCATATGAGATTATCCGAGCCGAGCTAGCCGCGCCACCCCTCGTGGTCGAGGCATTGACTAGATCAATATCCTTCATACACAGTGTATGGGACCTCCCTAGAGACAGATACGATTGGCTAGTCTTGGAGTCATCTTGACAACTAGCACTGCATGGTGACACAACATGTTGGTACGGGTGGATGACGTCATGGTTTCAGCATGGATAGATTGCCTCCGTTTCAATACTCCTTGGATGCACCCTCCCTATCTCTCACACGGAAAAAGATCACTAGACTCATACGTCAGGGTCTGATTCAACTAGATACTAGGATCACATGGATACAGCCGGCACAGGAGTTGGGCACGAAGATGGCTTTCTATAGAGAGCATCTTCTTCAACTCACGGAGGACGGTTGTGTGATTAGGCCTGCATACATGGATACACACTATCTCATGGGATACGGTGTGCTATTGGGCAGATACACACATCCTCACATCAGCCTCAAATTGAGACTGGCTGATTTCGAGGGGTACCAACACAGGCTAGGATATGTCATTTATGTGACCTAGAGGCAGAAACAGAGCTACACTACACGTCATTGCCCGGTGTACTATGAGATACGAGGCCGCTTCCACTGTTTGTTTAGAGAGGGTTTTGGACCATTTTCTAGAGTCATGAGAGACGAGGATCAGAGATGTCTTGGATTATTTCTACTAGAGCTGCATAGACATAGAGAGAGCTTGTTGAGGGCATCACGGGAGAGCCAATCTCAGAGACAGATCACAGACTTCTTTACACCAGCCAAGGGACAGCCAGAGGAGCAGTCATCACAACAGATCACAGATCCCACCCACACAAGAGGTACGCTGATTGATCGAGCCATTGAGCTAGGCAGATCCAAGCGCCTACGACCGTGGAGGGCCTCACATCATCGACGGAGGTGGCAACAGAGGATCCAGATCATCCTAGCTCGACATGCGAGACGACCAATCAGAGTATTGACCATGGAGGATATTGATGAGATTCGGCAGCGACCAATGAGGGATCTCATCTGAGCTTGACCCGCCTGCCTCTGATGATTTGTAGCTCATTTGTATCACTAGTGATCTGTGTCCATCTTTGTATTCATTATATCAGCCCTCACCCCATCACCCCTCCCCACCTATTTCGCTTCAGCTTTAGTTTTTTCAATTCTTTGTACTTTCTGTACTCAGACATTGTATCAGATTCACCAATTGTAACTTTTCGGTCTCATAGGCCACTTTGGCCTCTTGAAGACGTAATTATAACATTTCATTTCTCTCTCTCTCTCTCTCTCTCTCTCTCTCTCTCTCTCTCTCTCTCTCTCTCTCTCTCTCTCTCTCTCTCTCTCTCTCTCTCTCTCTCGGGAAGATCACGTGGGAGACGGCCCTATTGTTGTCATTGTGGATTTCCACAAAGCCTTCGATACAGTGCCCAAAGCTAGATTGATGCGCAGTATGTAGGAGATGGGGGTACCCACAGAGTTGATTTGGGGGATCATGGCTCTATACAAGTCAGTAGAGGGGCATGTACGCACTCCGGAGGGGATTTCTGATTTGGTTCAATCCACTAACGGGGTGAGACAGGGCTGCCCGCTATCTCCTACACTATTTGGCATGTATGTGGAAGAGGTTGCTGACTACATTGAGAGAGATGGTGGTGTTTAACACCACACCACAGTGGGTCAGGAGGCCAGCAATGGCTTAGACCATTTTGTATTACATCAGCAGCATTACACAAGTCCCTAGGCATCACAAGATAAACCAGAATCGGTAGTGAAAAATCCCCTGAATTGTGACAACAATAACAACAAACAGAAGGGGAAAAACCACCAGTAATACAGAATTACAAAAGATGGATGATACATCAAAGGTTGAACCAGAAAGAGGCCACTCGGACTTCAGCGAGGAAGTTGATAGCTCCACCATCAAATCTCCTATCAGAGTCCGGATCTCCAAGGCCAAAAGGCGCACACCACCGCACATCCACTCAGCATCAAAACTTCAGGGAGAGAGAGCCTGAAACCATTCTTGCCAACTCACATGGCTATGGGTACCTTCAACTTGCGAAGTGTCAGCATGGGCCCTGGACAAAGCTGAAGATGAGGCTGCAAATCCACCACCCTACCTAGCTCACAAGGGCATCCACCAAACAAAGAAAGCAACAGAAAATAACATGCATGGAAACACACACTTTCACGCACACCTCCCGCAAACAGGCACACAACACACACACCATTGACTAAATATACAACATCCCCACTTACGTCATCAGTGCCCAATAGTGGGTGTGGAACTAGGTACTAACATATTCTCCCAACACAGCACACACCACATGCCCACATACATGAGCATATATCAACACAAAGTTTAGCGTACCGAGTTTCTGTCATGTCTCCAGAGATCAAGGGCAAGACTTGGCCACGATGAAGCCTAGCACTAGAAAAAAGCTTAGAAAGAAGCTGCACTCCTTGACGAAGCCCATCTCTGTTCCATGTATAATGCTCTCAAGTAACGGCTGAATTCTCAAGCTCTTTCAGAGTCTTTGCTAAGATTTTGTAGGCTGAGTTGAGAATGGTGATTGGTCACCACTGCCGAATCTCGTCCAAGGAGCCTCCCTCCTTGGGGATAAGATAAATCAATCCCTTACTCATGCTGCTTGGCATCTCCTCAGTGTAGAGAATGTGCTGGTAAGCACTAAAAAGGTCTCCCAATACTCCATGAAGAAGATGGGAGTCAACCCATCCCCTAGGCAGTTACCCTTGGGAAGTGCCCCGAGGGCCTCTCGAAGCTCCTTTGACGAGAGAGGGCTCTCAAGCCTCTAGCGCATATGCTCAATGACTAAACAAGGCATCTGTGCCCGCAGCTGCTCTCTGCATGCATCTTGACGCTCTGGCTGAAAGAAAATCAAGGTAAAAGTCAGTAGCAATTGCGCCCATATCCTCGGGCTATGTAGCAACAAACCCATTGGGCCTCCTCAGGTGGCGAACATTGGTGTGTGCATGGCGAGGACCCACAATCTCAAAGAACTCATTAGTAACTTTGTCACCCACTTGAGTCCATTGAGATGCCTGACCATGAAAGGCAAACTCGTGGCGCAGCTCCTCGATGGTGATCAGCTCTTGCCGAGCCTGCTGCATCTGCTCCCCCTTCTGAGGGCTACCTACATGACGCTTTTGCATCCGCTCTAAGGAGGCAATGCCCTGCCGTAAGCGCTTCTCTTCCTCCATTGTCGCAGCCAAGCCAGCTGCAAACTCCTGGAGGAAGAAATGTCTAAGCTCCACAAGGTCATTGGCTGCTCTAGCAGCAGGGTCCCCCTGCCTGTCCAAACTCTCTATCTAGAGTGCCACAACCTGCTCTTTGAACTCTGTATCCAACAAAATCCGATGCGTAGCATGACATTGCCCCTTCTTTGTCTATCTAACACAATAAGAATCACTGGTGAATTATCGGAAAAAGTAGTCCCTGCTAAAATGCAAATTGAGCCTCCCATGTCACATATGTGGTCACTACTGTAAAACGATCTATCCTAGATAAATTCATGCCCCCTACTCTGCAATCAAACCGAGAGAAAGAGAGGCTACCTGAGGGCCATACAAAGCCTGCATGCTGCCATACATCCGAAATCCTCACAGTCATACATAGCGCTCCCAAGCAACCAACTCAGCCCCGTGAACTGTAGCATGGCTTCCCCCCCATCCTATCCGAGGGGTCCTCCAGCATGGTGAAGTCCCCCCCCATTACACCACTGCTCTGCGTGAGGAAAGGACTCCACCAAAACTTAGCCTGTGAACTTCCATGATTGGGTGGGCCTCATATTTTTAAAGGCCCTAGGCCCAAAAGCAATTTACATGAAAAGCCTTCAAACTCAAAAGCATCTGGTCCAAAAGCGATGCCCAAAAGTTGCAAGCATAAATCATGGAAATTCGTACAGCTACCACGTTAGCAGTCAACGCAAAACGCAGAAATCCGTACAGTTTGCCACGTCATTATGTCAGCGCAAATTGCGGAGATGCGTACAGTCTGCCACGTCAGCAGTCCAGCACGAAATCCGTGTTTTCCGTACAGCATGTCAACATGAATTTCAAGAATCCGTACAGTTGCTAGGTCATCTCCTTCTACTGCTTAGGGTTTAGGCCCCTCGGTTGTGATCTGAAGGTTGGCTCTATTCTTCACTGACTTGACACGTCAAGCAGTTTGTGACTGTGCATAATTGTTCAAGAAATCCACAAGGCTACCTTGAACCTGCATGGTGACCCATTGAGTCCTACTTGGCACAATAATACCTTTGCCCACAATGGCCTGCTACCATGAGTCCGCAATAGTCATAAATACACCTCCCTAAATGCAGCCAGGTCCAAAAGCAGCTAACCAAAATATCTCATATCTACCTCGTAGAATGTGTCCACAACGTTGAATCCGGCTCTCACATAGATGATGCTCTTGTCTCAACCGACCCCAGAGGTGCACAAACTGTGGTCCTCCCAGATCCTGAATATTCCATGAGACAATCCTCATGGGATCAGTGAGAAAAAACCAATGCTGCTACTGCAGCCAAGCGAGCAATCTTCGAGGCTGATTTGTACGGGGAGTAATCCGCATCTGATCAACCCCGAGACAAACGAGTTTGCATCACATGCCCCACCAAGGCCCAAGATGATTGTGCAGCCCTCTGAGGCACATCTTTGCCCAACCAACCAAGTCCACGGTCCAATCCTGTTGATCCCAACCACAAAGTGGAAAAGAGTATCCCACTGTAGAATCTAGAGCATTTGTATCGTGTGCCGCAAGAAACAGGACTGAACCCGAAAGCAAGCCACCTCTAAGTCAGCATGGGGGTCGCCAAGAAACCAAGTAAAGGGGTAGCTGAAGAGGTCCCACCATCTGCTGATGTCAAAACTGGAGAGGCCCCTTGGAATAGCCCCAAAGGCCGAGGTCTCAACCAAGAGGGGAGGTCGAAGGAAGGGCTACCTCTCCCGAACTAGCCTACTGGCAACAAAAGAGCTGCCCAAGGAACGATGTGCAGTAGGAATGTGCCAACAGTTGGAGGAGGAAAAGGGGGGCTGATGGTGGAGAGCATGAGACTGGTGGTTTGGGGGTGGGTGGGTGGGTGGGGGGGGGGGGGGGGGGGGGGGGGGGGGGGGGGGGGGGGGGGGGGTTGGCATGGATCCTCTTGCACAAAGGAGGTGGAGGGGAGGGGTTTGAGGTCTCCTGCTGCAAAGGTCTGAAGAGGTTTTCCGTAGGAAACCACTCTTGTCGAGGAACAACAAAACCGTCACCAGGGCGAGGTGCCTAGCCTTGTCAATGGCTGCCACGCACCTATTGCCATCTGTCGTTGCTGAAGCTGGATCTCTTGAAGTTGAAGCCCTGGTTGGGGGAGAGCCAGCCCTAGGGGCCTGTGACTGTGGGGCTGGCCGAGCTCTTCTATGTGGACAGGCCTTTGCATGATGCCTCATCTGTCTACAAATGAAGCACTGGTTTGGGAGGGAGGCCCCAATACTCCATACTCTAGTTTGGGAGGGAGGCCCGAATACTCCACACTCTGTCTGATCCAACCACCACTCACCCGAGATAGAAAAACCACCTTTGGGAGTGTATGTGTCTCGAACAAGAACCCGCATAGTGGGTTGTCAAAGTTGACGATGCGGAGGCGTAGAGCAATGGGGAAAATACGAGAGAACGAGAGAGAGAGAGAGAGAGAGAGAGAGAGAGAGAGAGAGTGCTGAACCAACCAACCTTGGCAATGAATTGATATGACGTACAATGGGGGCAAGGGGTCACATATACACCCCCTCACTAAATTGCCCCCTATCGAGACTTTGACAAAATAAGTAAAATAAATACCTAAAAGCCAAAATAAATAATAGGATCACTTTGGGCAGTTCACTTGAGATGCCTAAACTCTACCACCCTCTCTGCAGCTCATAGTGGACATAATAGTGAGACCAAGTCGATGAAGAAGCTACCATGGACACCCCAGCAGCTGTACACTCCACTGGATACACCTTAGATTTGCTACCTTCAACTTTGTTCCATAGAAGAATGCCATCTTGAGGATCGGTTGCCTTTTAGAAAATTGAAATGTCGTCCAAGAATCCCCATTGGTAAACTGTGAACACATCGCGTCCAAAATACTCCAAGATAATAAACTGAGGAACACATCATGTCCATAATCCAATCAACAACAATGGATTGGTGCACTCATCCATAGTGTTTTAGATACGTCTGCTTGGTTCCCTACCAGATGCACGTGCCTTGAACTCTAACCCACGGGTTCAAACAACGATAGCTTGAACACCAACACAAGGGTCCAAATTAATTATATGGAGCATTGTTTGCCCCTCTCTACCACTCACAAGCCTCTCTCTGGCTGAAGCTAGTGGCAGCAACTGTCCTCTGACTAGAAATCTAGTGCCATGGACACTGTGGTCGCCATCACGTGTGCCAGGTCGATCTCCTCTGTCAAATCTTTATTACTGTAATATCTGTCTAGCTTGCCTTTGTCTTTGTCCTTTTGTGAGTTCCTGCTTTTGATTTTGGCTTCAAACTCTCAAGCCAAACAAAGCGTCATCACATTTATAACATTGGTTGTCGGACCTCCTGGATACCAAGGCAGCTAGCTGAGTATTGGTACTGTTGACCTCGTCAAGCGTGCATTTGCCTTTGTCCTCTAGCGAACTCGTGCATTTGCTTTTGGCTTCACAATCCCGAGCCAAACAAATTGACGGCTTCCTTGAGAACTTCACCCGTGCATAGGCCGCTAACTGGAAACTAGTCGATCCACTTTTCATAGCCGATAGTTGGTGTTGGTCATGGTTGTCAATGCCGAAGCTACACAGAAACAAGCCCTTGCTTATGCCTTTGATGCCAAAAGCACAGTACTTTGGGCCTCTTTTGATCATGCATTTCAAAATGCTTTGCAACAAGAGGTCTTCTCTAGCCATCAATGAAGTAATGCTTTACAGATCACAGCCCTCCAAGCCTTCTCTACGTGCAACATTTCAAAACACACTTAGAAAAGCTGCCAACAAGGTCTCCTTGACTCAAAGCCTTTTAAAATGCTGCTCAAATCTCTGCACTATGGAAACAACGTTTCAAAACGTACCTGAGAAAATCTACAATATATAGACAGCGTCTCAAAATGCCCTTCAGTAGACCACCGCATCAACAAATTCCGGCAACATATCAAAACGCCGATTTTAGCAGCATATCAAAAGGCAAATTCTGGCAGCACATCAAACGCATATTCTGGCAGCATATCAAAACGCTACAGAACACACGGATCTTGAAAAACGTGAGCAACCTTCTAGCTTTTCAAAAACGCAATCTTCAACAGATCTCTTGCTTTGGATCTTCCTCTTCTTTGCAGGTGTTTATCCTCTCCCTTGCAATCAATGAGCACAGAGCTCTGATACCATGCCAAAGTTGACGATGAGGAAGCGTAGAGCAATGGGGAGAATATACGAGAGAGAGAGAGAGAGAGAGAGAGAGAGAGAGAGAGAGAGAGAGAGAGAGAGAGAGAGACGAAACGAAATGAAATGATATATTAACGTCTACAAAAGGCCAAAATGACCTATGAGACCAAACTGATTACAATGGTGAATCTAGTACCAAGTCTGGGTACAAACAAAGAAAACTACAAACTAGAAACTGAGATAGGAGTGCTACCGACTCCTATGGGTGGCTGGTAGGTTGAGCAATGGTATAATGCCACAAAGGTACAAAATGGGGATAAGTGTCACCATGACACAATATAGCAGT
Source organism: Adiantum capillus-veneris (assembly GCF_014529385.1). NCBI lineage: Eukaryota > Viridiplantae > Streptophyta > Polypodiopsida > Polypodiales > Pteridaceae > Adiantum > Adiantum capillus-veneris. Next base: position 139,580,257 of record NC_140952.1, read on the forward strand.
AGCATGAAGTCTATCCTGATTGACACTCTGGGTGTCGTGCTAGAATCCAGTGGATCCTCTGTCGCAATCTCCATCGGTGCTGCGTGGCTCCCCTCCTCAGTCGTGGTTGTCTCGATCTCCCCAACTCTATAGCTCGATCAATGAGAGTACCACTGGTGTGTGTATGGATGGGAACCGAGCCTATCATATTTGTCCCTAGTGGTGTCCCATAAGCTGTGTACAAATGATAGTGATCTGGTAAGTGCCTCAATCTCCATAGGTGGGTCAACAGCTAGCTCCGCTCGTATGATGACATGTGTAACTGAGGCCTTGGCTCTAATCAGCCTAGAAATCATAGATACCAAGGGCCTCTCCATATTACTCCATCCAACACTGTCAACAGATGGTCCCCAAACCTGAACCCCGTAGTGCATAACTGAAGCGACCAAAGTGTCGAAGAGCCAGAGCTTTGTTCGAGGTTCCTGGAACCGAACCTGCAAACAAATCCTCTCTAAACCGCCTAGGGCTGCATAGGCACGAGTCAATCTAGTGTCTGCTACCACTCTCAGTGTGAACCTCGGTCCACTAAAGACCACCCCAAGATATGTGTATGCATCAGTGTACTCCATACTGTCTTGACCATATGTGAATGTAGGTGCTGATCTCTTGACCCACTGTGGCTTGGTATTAAATACCATGACCTTGGTTTTACCAAGGTTGACAGACAATCCCCTATCCCCTGCAAAACTATGCAATGCGTCCAAATGTCTCTGCATACCCTCTGGTGAGTCTGATATCAACACTATGTTGTCAGCATACAATAAAAGAGGGATCCATGTCCTTGCAAGTTGAGCACCTCTATCTCCTCCTTTGTCAATATAATCACAGACCTCATCAACATACATACCAAATAAAGTAGAGGACAATGGGCATCCCTGTTTCACTCCGATAGTGGAGTGAACTATGTCAGATATCCCCTGTGGGGTGCGTACATGACCCATCACTGAACTGTACAATGCCATAATCCCCCATATCAACTCTGTGGGTACCCCCAATTCCATAAGTCGGCGCATCAATCTGGCCCTCGGTACTGTGTCAAAAGCTTTGCGGAAGTCCACAAAGCTGCAATATATCATGTGCTTGACCCTCCTCAATAATAGCTCTCAGTGTAAAGACATGATCCAGTGTGGAGAAACACCTCCTGAAACCAACCTGTCCAGGTGCCCGTATGCCCATAGTCTCTGCCCAACTCCTCATCCTATGCTCAAGGATGGATGCATACAACCATGTCAATGTGTGTCCTACCATGATAGTACGGTAATTCCCCGGCACTGTGGGGTCTCCTATCTTGAAGATAGGTACAATAGTAGACAATCTCCAAGACTCAGGAAAGCCCTCACACATGACACGTTTGAACAATCATGCAAGCATCTCTGCCAACAAGTCCCCAGCATGTATAATGTGCTCTACTACCAAACCCTCATGATCATGTGCCTGTCTGGTCTTCATCATGTCCTCCTTTACCATCTCAGTGTAAAGAAAGTGCTCGTAGCCGGACATGGATGTGGTGGATCTGGTAGTGGTGGTTGTCCAGGTACAGTGAATAATGATGCTGCATACTGCCCCCATATCTCCGTAGAAGTAATCACTGGTGGGGGAGACTGCTCATGGAATAGACGCCAAGCCTCTCCTGAATCTCTACTAAGGAAGAGCTGATATAAATCCTGCTCCATCTGGACCAAGAAAGCTCGCTTCTTCCGTCGTACTAGTCATCGTGTAGCAATATGAGACTGTCTATAGGTGATCACTCCCAATGCAAGCTCCCGTTGGATCTAAGCTCTCCTCTGTCACCACTCCTCATCATACCAGCTGTTCTGAGGCATGTGCCCAGAACGACATCTCTGACCAGGCTGAGTGTGTGGGTATGCCTATGTCGCTGCCCCATGTAATGTCACTGTCAGCATAGATGTGATCTCCTCCACTGTGTATACTGGCTTTGATGTGCATAAAAGTTAATGTATCTCCTCTGCATAGACTGAGTCAGTCTCTGGTGTAAAAGTATAGCGTGGATGTCCACCACCCCGTGAGGCCTGAGATGTATTGTACTCAAAGGAGACTGATAATGTCAAAAGTGCATGATCTACTGCTATCCCAACAAGCCTGGGTCCCACTGTAAAATCTTGAATGTAAGAGATAAAGCTCGAATGTGTCAGAGCAGAGTCTACAGTACTGGCCCCATGTCTGTGTGGAAACAAGTAAAACCTGTAGATGATGGGAAGGTCGGTAAGCCATTCAGTATGGCTAAACTGTGAGTAGTCGTCATCTCCCTGAGGTATCTCCCATACTCTGTATGCTCTCTGTCATGTGAGCATCTCTCAAGCCCCATCTCCTCTGGCTCTAGCTCTCTGAGCATCTCCTCTGAGGTGTCATAGAAAACCGTCTGTGAACTGTCTGTACGGGCATTGAAATCCCCCAATAGTATGATGTCTCCATCCCTGAAGAACTCCCAAATATCATCATCAAGTACAGGGTAAGGAGACTGTCCTCTGGGTGAAGCATATACTGAAGTGCTGGGAGGAAAATAGCATATGGCGATGTACAAGAAACGTCCAGTCTCTACCCTCAGCCTCACCCACATGTATCTGGCTTGATCATCTCTGCGAACTATGTGCAGTAGTGGCTGGAGCTCCTCTCTGAAAAGAACTGCTACACCTCTTGATCCTCTAGTCCCATGCTCAGATCTGGTGCATGTCCGGCAAGCTGTCTCCCATCTGTATCTTAATATATGCGGCATCACCTGTCTTGGAGCCCGATGAGTCTCTAAGTAGAAAACAATGTCTCTGTCTCTGAAGCTGTCCTCAAAGGCCCCCACATCAAGTCTATACGAATCATTACAATTCCAAACCGCCATCCTTAGAGTGGTCCCATAGGTCTCGCACCGTCATGTAGAGCGGTGCTCTGTAATCACTACTCGCCCATCTCTGTAAAAGGCTAACTTTCCCTTCTCCCTTGCTGCTATAATCTCCGGCATGACCTCTCTCATATGTGCAAGCTGTGAGAGGGTAAGGTCATCTCCTAAAAAGATACCTCTTTCTTGAGGGTTGGCCTCTTCTTTAAAAAGTCTTTCTTTTCTTCCATGGAGGGAAAGCGCAAAATGAGAGCCCGTTCTTTTGAACTCTCCCCATTACCTTCATTCTTCTTGCCCACTCTCCAAGATTGTGTGTGCAAGGGCTTCTCCACCCCCATCGTTGACATGAGGCTCTTCACCTCTTGGTCCACCTTATTTGAATCTTTTAGGCCGGTCACTCTCACGTGTAGAGCGCGTACCCTTCTTCGTTGTTCCTCTTCAAGTGTCTTGTTGATGATGTCGGGTGTAGCCAGAATGTCCTTGCCCTTCCCCTTCTTGACAACTTCAATCCACTTTTCAGCCTCTTCCACCTTCTTTTGCGTTTTGGAGAGAACCTCTATCCATGAGGTCTTCTTTTCTCCTTCCTCCTTTATCTCTTTGACTTGCGCTCGTATAATATTCAGCTCATCTATCATTGATGGCTGAATTTCTCCATCTTCAAGGCGTCCTCTCTCTTTAGTTTCGGCAAGTTTCTTCTAAAGGGCTGAGATGTTACCTTTTAGAGCTTGAATTTCAGCCCGGAACTCTTTGCGCTCTAGTTCCCTCGCCTTTTCCTCCCTCTTTTTACATTCAAGAAGTGAGCTCTTCTCTTTCTTCCACTCTTCCATTTGAACTTCGCATTCTTTCAACTCTCTTTCAATGGATGTCATCCTCTTGCTTGTGACCATGAAGCACCGCCATATTTCTTGCTTGTTTGTTTCACTTCCTTTTCTTGTAATTTGCAACACTTTCAAAAACCCGTTGTTGCTTGAGGCCCAATCCAAAACTCAAACTCCTTTTCTTGTAATTTGAAACGCAAAGCCTCCAGGGAATGCAAATGATGCAGGGCAATACATGTAGAAGTGCAAATGGAAATGCAGCTTAGGTTGCGTGCACGTGCAGGAAAGGCTTCTAATGTGCTGAATGCAAATAATAATAATAATGATAATAATAATAATGCAAGGCAATGCTTTTGCAGAACTGCAAATCGAACGCAGCTCAGTTTGTAGGAAGAGTCTTCTACTATGTGCTGAACTACGAAGGGGTTAACAAGCAAAATGAGGGGGGAAATGCAGACGCTGGGCTGGCAATTGATCTGCAGCACACTGGAACAGCAGGATGAGAGCTAGGGTGGATGCTCAACAGAGCGAGAGGCAACATTGCACTGTTTGACCCTGCTTACTAGGGTTTCACTGCAGGACTAAGGTTCTCTCTCTCTCTCACACACACACACACACACACACAGAGAGTTTATCATTAATCACTCCCCTCCTCAAAAAAAAAGAGAGAGAGAGAGAGAGAGAGAATGAAATGAAATGTTATATTAACGTCTTCAAAAGGCCATAATGACTATGAGACCAATTTGTTACAACATAGTGAATCTGATACCATGTCTGGGTACAAAAGAAACTAGAACAAAATACTATTGCTACAAGCTGGAACTATGTGAATGTGAAACAATGACAGAATGGGGGGTGGAGAAATGGTGAGGATCCATCCTCATCTGAATTCTGAGTGTCGAGAGAGTATAGCTCGAATCCTCTGATATAGTCTCCATCTATGCTGTGTAGCTCCTCTCCTCAGTCGTGGCCGTCTTGATCTCCGTAGCTCCAATGCTCGGTCGATAAGAGTGCCAGTAGTGGTCGAGTGAGTCTGGGCCGAGCTCTGCGGTGGTGGCTGCTCCTCTGGCTGTCCCATATCTAGTAAAAAGAAACCTGTAATCTGTCTCTGGGACTGTCTCTCTCTAGCTCTCCCCAGTAAAGTGTCTATCTCTGTGTAACTCAAGTAGATATAGTCCAAGACATTTCTAATCCTCATAACTCATGACCCTAGATGAAGGACCGAAACCCTCTCTGAATAGGCAGTGGAAACGGCCCCGTATCTCATAGACACTGTGCAATGACATATGTAATGTAACTCTGTCTCTGGCTCTATCTGGCATAAGCGGCATAACCTGCCGTCTATTGATATCCCTCTCAATCTACCAGTCTCAATCTTGAGCTGATGTGAGGATGTGCGTATCTGACCAATGGCACAACGCAAACCATGGGACATATGTGTGTCCATGTAGCTGGGTCGAATCACAAACCCATCTCCTGTGAGGTGGAGAAGATGCTCTCTATAGAAAGCCATCTTCGTGCCCAACTCCTGAGGCGGATCTATCAATGTATTCCTGGTGTCCAGCTGGATCAGGTTCTGATGAATGAGCCTAGTAATCTCCACCCGTGTAAGAGACAACGAGGGTGCCTGAAGAGAGTACTGGAAAGGGGGCATCCTGTCCATGGTGAAGCCATGCGTCTGAAACCATGATGTCATTTGTGCGTACCAGCATGAATTGTGCCCCTGTAGCGCTAATTGTCTAGAAGACTCAAGGGCCAGTCTAGCATATCTGTCTCTAGTAGTATCCCATAAGCTGTGCACAAAGGAGACTGATCTGGTAAGCACCTCAATCTCCATAGGGGGGGCAGCTAGCTCTGCTTGAATGATAGCGTGAGGTACGAAGGCCTTGGCTCTAATTAGTCGAGAGATCATAGATACCAAGGGCCTCTTCATACATCTCCAACCATCCTGGCCTACAGAAGGTCCCCATACCTGAACCCCATACATCATAGTTGAGGCTACTAAAGTATCAAAGAGCCATAGCTTTGTCCGAGGTTCCTGGAATTGAACCTGCGAACACATACTCTCCAAGCCTCCCAAGGCCGCATAAGCTCTAGTCAATCTAACCTTTGCTGCTCTTACCAAAGAAAACCTCGGCGAGAGAGAGAGAGAGAGAGAGAGAGAGAGAGAGAGAGAGAGAGAGAGAGAGAGAGAGAGAGAGAGAGAGCTGAACCAAACAAACTTGACAATGAATTGATATGATTTACAATGGGGGCAAGGGGTCACATATATACCCACCTCAGTAATATCGCCCTACCCAGACTTTGAAAAATAAGTAAAATAAATACGTAAAAGCCAAAATAAATAATGGGATCACTTTGGGCAGTTCACTTGAGATGGCTGAACTATTACATGGGTAACCATGCGGCCTTGGCCACAATAGTGCTGAAAAGCACGGGGTCTCCAAGACTATTCCATCCTGGAACCAATCATGGAAAGTAAGGGAAGATACTCCCTCCTCAACCTAGGAAGCAAACTGAGATTGAAAGATCTGCCTCCTCCTCAAGCACATCTGAAGTCGAGTCGCGATTGTCTGAAGTAAGCTCGAGCCGCCCCAATGCCTAGCGGGCTTGTCGATATCACTTTGGCTGCCATCTTTGGAGACTCAAACTCTATCTGGTAATAACCTCTCCCAAGAATCTGCACATCAATGATCTTGCCCACTTCGGTGAGGAGTCGGGCCTAGACAAGTACCGAACCTTGCCTCTCTTGGGCCGTGTGCCAACAATCTTGCAAATGACCGAGGTGGCTTGAAGTCGTTCAACCTTGGCCATCGAGCTCGCTTGCTCTTCTAGTGAAAGAGATAGTCCAAGGGTTGGCTTCGTGTTGTCGGACGAGGGGGCTTCAATAGAGTCCCTCTGAGGTGGAACAGGGGCCGCAGGGGCCGCCATTCTGTGTCTGCTTGTTAGGTGCAACGGAATGAATGTTGTATTTTCTCAAGATTAGTGATCTTTATTGCTCAAGGTTCCTTTTAGTTCTTAGGGAAAGAGAGAGCTTTCCGTCTTGTAGAGTGTTGTGGTCAAGAACAAAGTGAGTGGATAGTGCGTGCAAGTGAATGAGACTAAGAGACGGAGAGAGAAGAGATACGACACCCGAGAGGTTGTAAAACCCTCCTCCGAAGGCCCCACTCTCGTCGGCGAGAGTGGTCTATTCTTTGATTTCACATAGGTGTACAATGCGTATGCGATGGACTGATGCAATGGGACTATGCCGATGACGACGACGGTGATGACGACGGCAACATGATGGCTGAAACCTGAGATCTTCTAATTTGCTGAATTCTGGGACTGTTCGGTGGCTGAAAATGACTGTTTTTGGCTGCGTTTTTCGGGGCTAAACTCGGGGACCTTCTCCAACTGAATGGGGGAAATCTGCTACTGTTCTATATGCTGAATCCTGAGTTTTTCTCTTTGCTGAAACTGCAATAGGCTAGCATAAAGTGAGGTACTGGTACCGAACTGTATGGCGTCGAGGGAGATCGCCAATAGCATCCGAAATCCTGGAAGGGACTCTTCGCCGGCCCACTCGGATGTGTGGGTCGTGCGGTACTTGAACTTCATAAAGGTCTGCAATGCTTGCTTCTTTGGGCCGCGCCGAAAGCGACACAAAGTCTTCTGAATCTCCTTTCTTGCTTCAACTTCGTCTAGAGTCCTGCTTCTTTCACCTTCAAGAATCTCCATGGCTGAAAATTCCTGAAACCATCTCCAACACAAAACCATGAACATACCCATTCCATGTAAAGTGAAGGAAAAAAATATTGTCTTCTCTAAAGATTGTGTATGCAATGTAGATGAACATAGAGACGGAGTGACAACCCGTTCATCAAACGCATGCAAACAATGCGATCGTATCTGTTTTATTGGATCGAAATCAATAAATTGTGGCAATTCACAATGGAAATGCCCATGCTTGGTACTCATACAATCATGTGCTCGTTCAGAAACTGTGTCATGCCAAGGAAGAGACATGGAATGTGACTTCCTGACATACAAACTTTTCAACTTTTCATGCACAATCCGCATACATTCGTGCTCATCCATGAGAGAAACGTGCTCAACATACAATATGTCATGCCTAGGAAAAGGGATCACATAACGATGTTGACTAAAATACAGGAAACGATCACGAATGAAACATTCGAACAATGTGTGCGTATCAATCATGCGAACACATAACACTTCTTGTGATGGTTCTTTGGACCAAGGCTCAAGAGCCAAGATCGGTTCTTTGGGATCTATCGAATCTTCTGGTGGGGGATCTGTGGACCTCGACTCGGAAGCCAAGATCGATTCTTGGTGATTGATCGAATCTACAACGAGGTTAGCTGTGCTAGAAAAAGCATCAACTAACACACCATCCTTGTGAACAATCACATCATCTTCATGCAATTCATCATGCTTGTCTTTTTCATCCAAATCATCATGCAAATCATTATCCATCAAATCATCATGCTTCTCATAATCATGCAATTCCTGTGTGTCATGCTGTGGAGAAAAAGAGACTAAGAGAGTCTCCTTATCTCGAATCCGTTCAACCTTGTCCTGCATATTAGCAATGAGAGATGGAGAAGGACCATGAAAGACAGTAGGAGAATCACTTTTGGCATTGATAGTTAAAGTGTTAGCCTCCCAATCAACGAGAGGGTTCAGTTCACGAAACCATTTCATGCCTAAAATCATATCACATCCTGAGAGAGGAGAAACAACAAATCTTCTAGTGAAGGAAGTCTGTTGAATTGCAAACAACACATCAAGGCACTCCTTCGTGATGAGAACGTCCATACCAGGACGAAAGCCAGAGACCTCGATAGGAGATCTCGGACTAACTTCCAGGTGGGCTCTCTCAACAAGAGAGGGGCTGATCACATCATGCATGCTACCTGGGTCAAACAATATGACAAAACGGTGCCCCGACGTACGACCATAACATTTAATGAGAGAATCATCAATGGGAGGGTCCTGAGAAGCTTTGGGCACAATCGTGTTATCATTCATTGCATTGACAGATGTAGTGGGTGTTGTGGGTTCTTTAGATTCATTCGATTCAAGCTTAGGACATGTTCGTTTTATGTGACCCTTAATGTGACAATGAAAACAACGACCTTCTTTAGAATACGTGCTTTGTTCTTCCGAAGTGATGTATCCTCCTACAATTCCTTGTGCTACTTTTTCATCTGGAGTAAGCTTAGGTTTAGCAATTGTGTTAGCCTAACTTGTAGATTCATTGGAAGAATTCTTTGATGAGAGACTATTGGAAGATTGGTTAGAAGAGTTATCATTCTTACCATTCTTACCGTTCTGCGGGTTCTTAGAAGTCTACGAGGTACTTGTGGAAGTCTTGTTCTCCTTAGGCTTTCCTTTGTTGTGCTTCATCTCGTGGGCGAGAGCAATTGCTACCGCTTTGTTGAGATCGATTGGATCGAGTACCTCGGCATCATACTTGATATACTCATCCAATCCGTAAAGAAATGCCTCCTTGCGCTTTGCATCCAATTTGCGTAATTGAGTGCCAAGCTGCAAAACACAATTAGAGAAAGACATAACCGGCATACCGTTGCTTGAGAGCTCGCCAATCGTCCTTCAGTCGTGCCAGGTATTGAGGTGACATAAACCGCGCCTTGAGCTTGTCTTGGAAATCAGCCCAACTAAAAGAGAGGGGCGTGAAATCGTCGGCTGTCTCTAGGTGCGCGGCTAGCTATGCCTCTTGCCATGCCTGGTACCAATTTATGGCATCACCGGCAAGGTACATAGCTGCCGTCAAAACTTTGCTATTGCCTGTTTCTTAGTTGTCGCAAAATAAGCATTAAATTGATGCAACCAAGAATGAATAACAGTAGCATCCATCTTACCGTCATACTTACTGAAAGTCAACTTCTCTGTGACCGGATTGTGTGAGTCTGCACCGTGGCTTGCGCCACTTGACGAACTCCCACGATCTTTTGGGTGGTTCCGTCTTCGAGGCTAGGATTTGGGCTATAAATTAGCTCCCTTTGAGCTTCACCCTCGGCCTCCTTTTCTGCTTTGCGTTCTTTTCGTTCAGCGCGCTCGCGTTCGAGAGCAAGTCGTTGTTCTTCTTGTTTTGCGGCAAGCGCAATGCGCTCACGTTCCTGAGCACCCCTTGGCGGCCTTGCGCTCACACCAAGGTTCCTTTTTCCCACCTCACGTCGATTGGCCGCCTGCTAAGTGCACGGTCCGCTCCCAATGAGTGAAAAGAGACACAAGGGGAGGCTGGACAAGCCCTTCTTTCTTGGGATTCCTGTCACTCTTCAACAAAACACGATTAGGAATCGCCACGCCCAAGTAAACTTGGGTTCGTGCGATCGCAACAAGCAAAAAAATTTCTTGTGGTTCTTGTGGTTCTTTCCTTGAGTAATGCAGAACACTTCCAAAGCTCTGATACCAATGTTAGGTGCAGCGGAATAAATGTTGTATTTTCTCAAGATTAGTGATCTTTATTGCTCAAGGTTCCTTTTAGTTCTTAGGGAAAGAGAGAGATTCCCACCTCACGAACAAAGTCTTGTAGAGTGTTGTGGTCACGAACAAAGTGAGTGGATATTGTGCGTGCAAGTGAATGAGACTGAGAGAAGGAGAGAGAAGAGATACGACACCCGAGAGGTTGTAAAACCCTCCTCCGAAGGCCCCACTCTCGTCGGCGAGAGTGGTCTATTCTTTGATTGCACAAAGGTGTACAATGCGTATGCAATGGACTGATGCAATGGGACTATGCCGATGACGATGGCGACATGATGGCTGAAACCTGAGATCTTCTAATTTGCTGAATTCTGGGACTGTTCGGTGGCTGAAAATGACTGTTTTTGGCTGCGTTTTTCGGGGCTAAACTCGGGGACATTCTGCAACTGAATGGGGGAAATTTGCTACTGTTCTATATGCTGAATCCTGAGTTTTTCTCTCTGCTGAAACTGCAATAGGCTAGCGTTAGTGACTAGGGCTGAAACGCTGGACAATTGTTGGAGTCTTGCTAGCGTTTTTGAAGAGGTTTCTGCCCGGCTGAAAACGCTGAGGTTCTGCAGCTTTTGAAGGGGCTGAAACGATGATAAAACGCTGATCTAGTTGCAGGTTTAGGGGCTGAGTTCTTGCAGCGTTTTTGATGCTGAAAATACCAAGGATCTGCAATGACTGCTAGCGTTAGTGATTCCTTGTACTGCTACCAAGGCTAAAGAAAACGCCAGGCATGTAGTGGTGATGGCTGGCTAGAAAACGCCAAGGGAAGGGAAGGTATGGCGATGGTCTACTGCGGCGGGGGGGGTACTGCTGAGAAGTTGCCTGTTGAGCAGGGAGCTCCTGCTGCCTCTTCTGCCAGAAAGTGTGAACTTTGGTTTGCTTATATATTAACTTAGCAAAATTGCCCTACCTACTTTTGTTGGAAAGTCACTTAAAAATAATAAGTGAAAATCCCAATAAATAGGAAATTAGGCTAAATGCACTGGAAAATTCCCCTAACTGATGCTAATGGATTCTGATGGGAATTCTGATGATCATGCTGTGTGCAACCGGAGGATATGCATCTATGCTAAGTGACTGGACATGCACGGTCTACGAATAGACTCACAAAAGTGCCAGATCACTACTAATCTAGACTTGATTGAACCCTGCTGTGGTGTAGCTTGTCCACGGACACATAGGGTTGGGATGTGTCACGTGACACTGCTACTATAGAGAAGAGAGCGAGTGGAAAAGCAACAAAAGGCAAAGCGAACGGATCAGCACGAAAGAGGAAAAAATGGCGGAAGGAGGGAAGCCCAAAGGCAATGGGGCAGAAAAAGGGGGAGGGGGGTAACACTCATGTCAACTATGTTCTTGGGGTTGATTTGGTGTTGTTGTGGGCTGATTTAACCTGTTCTAGCCAATTCACGTGCCCAAGTTCTCTTTAGAGACCATGGAGAAGGGTGAAGGTTCAAACAAGGAAACAACCTATGAGGAAGTACTACACATGAAGGTTTTTGAGGACGATTCCCGAAACGACGAGCAGCGGGGAGATTGGTCGCAATTCTACTTTGGTGTTGCATGTGTGCGTGTGTACGCGCACGCATGCATGCATATATGTATGTTTACACTTGTATGGGGTTGATATTAAATAGCTCTTGCTACAGCATTTACCCCAATAGTCAATTAGTCTGCTACTGGATCGCCATCAAAATAGTACTCTTGCTTGTCGGCCCCCTATGAGGCCATGCATCATCTCTTCTCAGAGGTCTGAAAAGTTGAGACTTTCTCATCTTCCTCTAGTACATATTACTTTTCAGGTTTCCAGGGGCTTCATGTGGGAAGCTATTTTTCCTATTTGGCATATATCTGCAATACCCACGTTTTGATCTCTTCTCTGGCTGGGTTTGTATTGGTCAGTCTGGACTCTGGACAGTATGTTATTATATCCTCAAAGCATAAGTAAACCTTCTTCGATTGTCTTTAGGCACAGTAACAGCCAAACCTTGACACAAACACTAAAATCCTGCCATAAGATTATGTGTTTTCCCTCCACTTACATGTTATACTTTTAAAAAAACTATAGTTAATGACCAAACCTTGTTGGATTAATCCAGGCTGAATATTTCCGGAATGAAAGGAGCCCCTGCAAAGGAGTAAGAAAACATCCAAGAATGAAGTCAATGAAACCCTTCCAATAGCAATAGTAATGCATAGCAGCTGCTGACGTGATAAAAGTAGGCAAGAGAAAAAGGAAAGAGATTTGAAGAAACCAAACCCGGAGTGCCCCAGCAAAAGAAGCAGCAAGAAGAAGGGGAGCGACATAACCTGTGGTGTAAGCCAAAAGAAGCCCACCTCCAACAACAGGGTCCTGCAGTATATCAATTCAAACATCACAAAAATAACTTTTTCATACTAAGTGTGGATTGTGAATTCTGTTTAGAAGCCATTAGTACTTGTGAAGTAGCAACGTAACCCAAAATGGTTGCTAAAACAGGGCTGCTGCATGGAGATGCAGCCAGTGCAAATGTGAGGCCAGCAAGGTATGCTTGTACACCTGAAGAACTGGGAAAAGTAAATTGCAAATACACAAGGACAAAACTCTCTCTCTCTCTCTCTCTCTCTCTCTCTCTCTCTCTCTCTCTCTCTCTCTCTCTCTCTCTCTCTCTCTCTCTCTCTGTGTGTGTGAATGCGTAATCATATTGATTACCTAAAAGAAATGTACATTTTCAAACGACAAAGGCTAGAGTCCAATATTGGACATAAACATGAAAAGACCATAACCAACATGGCAAAGATCAAGCAATGAATGTCACCGCCAAGATGCCATCCTTCAAGACCTGTGCATTTGCTACACAAGTTTTCTTGGCAATAGGGCAAGTACTGAAGCAATGTCTATTGTCTTCTCAAAAATTCGTGCAATAGAAACACATGCCATTGGAAAGGCACAAACTCCCTCCCAATGAAGCCTCTCACCATAGCCCGCCAAAAGAAACACCTTTCTCTCATAAGGAAGTTGAGTATGCTAGCCTCGAAACAATACATCTCTCCACCAAGCAGTAGAGTTTTGACTTGCCAAGTCTTGTTGGCCTTGTCAGCCAACCAATGCTTTCGTCCAATAAAAGAGTGAGACATAATTGCAGAACTGGCGGTAAGGCAACCACAAAGTCGCTCCTAAATACCTCAATATCCACGAGGGATACGATACCAACAGCGCACTCTACGAAAACAGAAAAGCTAGCTATGTTGCGACTGTCAGAGAGAGAGAGAGAGAGAGAGAGAGATTTGATTTGATTTGATTTGATTTGGTATTAACGTCCGCGGGGGGCCAAAAATGACCCATGGGACCTCAAAGTGATACATAGTCTCCCCTTACGGGGGTGTATGGTGTGGTGTGTGTGTGTGTTATTCTCTTTTTGTGTTCCTATGAGTGTCTTTTGATGCTCAAGTATGCGGGTGAGGTATGTGCCGAGAGCTGTAGGGGAGGGGTCTGTCTTGGATAATAGGTCCGCAAAGGTAGGTAGAGAGAGAGAGAGAGAGAGAGAGAGAGAGAGAGAGAGAGAGAGAGAGAGAGAGAGAGAGAGAAATGAAATGAAATGTTATATTAACGTCTTCAAAAGGCCAAAGTGACCTATGAGACCAGAAAGTTACAATGCGATGTATCTGATACAAAGTCAGATTAACAAAATAAATTAAACTAGGATAACAAAATATAAATACTACGGGACCCTAAACTAAGGAGTACAATGTGAAGACAATATGGGAGGGGAGTAGAGATCCATCTTCATCTGCACTCTGGACGACGAAAGAGTATGGCTTGAATCCTTTGCTGTAGCCTCCTTCGAAACTGTGTAGCTCCTCTTCTCCATCGGGGTCGTCTAGATCTCCCTAGCTCCAATGCTCGGTCTATGAGAATGCCAGTAGAGAGAGAGAGAGAGAGAGAGAGAGAGAGAGAGAGAGAGAGAATGGCGATGGACACACAAGAGACAAATGGAAAAGGCTGGCAAGCCCTAATAACTCCAGATGGCAAAAACTACTCTGTACAAGACAAGATATGAATGGGAGAGTGCATCCCCCCTCTCCGAGTAGGTAGGACAGACCAAAAGCCCCAACGACCATGCACAAAAAACCCATAAATGAGGAAAAAATGAAAAAGGACCAGAATAGGTCCGGCCAGGCAAAGTGCTGAGCAAAACCCTAAATGTGCCTGAAGATCCCTATCCAACAAGTGTACGGGTGGCCAACCCACAACCAAGGGCCAGTGCACGTGATTTGTGTGAAGCCTGTAGGCAGGATGCGAAGCATCTGGAGATGAAGAATCTAACACCCCCCTCAACGACAGATGCAGAGTCACTGAGGAAGAAGATGCAACATGCCTGACAAATTTGGACTGTGAAACAAAGAAGCGCCAGCCAAACAAAAAACGATAAACCGTCCAGCACCAATGTGATGACGACTAAAGCTAGGTCAGGCTGATCAAGTCGCACAAGGAAGCAAATGGAGAGGCTAACAACGAACAAGTCGCTGAAGAGGATATATATGAGGGAAAGATGGAAGACGAGTAGGGAGCTCATCCGTGGAGGTCAGCAGAAGAGAGAGAGACGGAAGAGAGAGAACCCCCCCTGAAGAAGAGCACTCTAACACAAAAGGATAGAAGGCAACGGTGGTAAACCGGCGAACTCCAAGCCAAAAAGTGATCTCGATCATAAGAGGGAAGAAGGAGGTAGATGAACCTAGAGGCTGAAGCCATTGGCCTGTGAAGGGCTAGAGATGGTGGTGGCAGACGTCTGTTGCGAAGCCGTCCCATCCTCAGAATCTGAATCCTTCTTGCGGTCCCGCCGTCGTTTATAACATTTTGCTGCGTAATGACCTTTCTTTCCAGAATAGGTACAAGTAATGTCAGGGCGAGAAGGTGTACAACCAGGTCCAGACTGTCCGGGAGCACTACCACCCGTACTGGATGTAGAAACCAATGCAAACCGACCGCAGAGGTGTCTGAGGTGGCTCTGTCCTGAATGCGCGAAGCTATCTGCTGCACAGCGGTAAGAGCTCCTCCCAAGTAATAGGAGTAGGGCGCGTGGAGGTAGTAAGTGACTGAAACAAGGAATCATAAGTGTCCGGAAGCTTGAGCAGCAACCGAGTTGCCATGCCCTCAGAAGAGATCTGGTGTCCACAAGCTGCTAGCTCATCACGGAGTAGAAGCATGAAGTCCTAGATAGTCGAAAATGACAAGACCTGTAAGTCCATCAAAGTCTTTTCCAGAGCGAGGATCCTTCCGGGTGTCTTCGCCTCGTACATGTCGCAAAGGAAACCCCATACCTCATGTGCAGTGGTGTGAGAGCGTAAAGACGTCAACACACTATCCGCACAATTGATGAGTAAGAAAGAGTAAACTCTGCGATGGTTCAGATTCCACTGATCCACCATAGCTTGTGTAACAACAATACTTGACCGCCATAAGCATTACCATGAGAAGAAGTAGATGAGGAGCTAGCACGTGTAACTGTAACAGACTTGGACACTCCAAGTCAAGAATCAACCGCGACAGCACCAAATAACCACTTCAAAACAATTTACAGATCACAATAGATTTGCACTGGCCCGGCGGAGTTCCGTGCCTAGAGATATTGGCCCCAAAGACTGGCGCCCCTTTCGGTATTTCTTTTTGTATTAATCAATCATCAAAGTACAAGAGAGCGGTTAGGGTTTCACTCTCAGACTCTGCGTCCAGATGCTCTGAGAAGTGAGGCCCTCACCACTAATTTAAAGGTTACAAGGGATGCCCAAAAGCAGAGCCCCAAAAGCTTTTAAAATCAAAAGCATCAATTCTCTCTCTCTCTTAGAGAGTCTTTTCTCTTTTTTTTATAAAAAAAAAAAGCAAAAGCAAAATTCGCGTCGCTCATCATTTTCCAAGAAAAAAAAATAATTAATTAATAATCCGCCTCCGCGATTTCCAGAAATTAGGGTTTTTGGCAAAATTTAGGGTTTGCAAGAATTTTAGGGTTTCTGGCAGAAATTAGGGTTTCTGCTGTCCGCCACATCATCACTTTGTGACATACCCCCCTCTTGAAAGCATTGTAATCGACTGCGATTACGCCTGCAAAACCGACAAAAGCCATAAACCGTCTTAGCAGACACTGACTGTTAGTACCTACGTACTAGGAACGCACATCTAGCACATGTACAAAATCGACAGTCACATCACAGGACATCACCAGACATCACAGGACATCACATGACATTCAACATTCATTCGGATCTTAGACCATGATTTATCGGCAATGTAGCTAGCAATCACATCTAGGTCCAATCGGGACCTCATCGATGTCCGATTGACTAACCCCTATTGCAACCATGTCTATTCGAGATCAATCAGACCAAAATGCTGCAGTCATTTCGGCTATCAGTTCCTGCACTCACAAGAAGTCAAGAACAAATCAGTATCATAATCAGGAATTCCATTTCATAAAGTCATCCAGCAGAATACTGTCAGCTCTCAGTATCCCTGAAGCTCAAAGAGACATCAGTGACTTTAGTATCAAAATCGAGGCATCTGTTGACAAAGGAGCGGAGTGACTCCCCTCTTGTGCATCCCACTGCACCAGATCTTCGGCGAAGCTGAGTTTCTGGGTTCCGTTTGGAGTAGACTATGCTAAACCAAAACATCGAGGTAAAGTTTCACAATCCGAGGAGTATCTGCTAGGTCCTCCTCCTCCATCCACTTCGCATCAAATGCAGGAAAGTTCTTGAACTTAACCAAGAACCGCCTTCGGACTTTACCTTTCTTCGTATCATTATGTGCCAAAATCTGTTCAGGAACAAGGATCTCCTCGTTTTCTTCCACTTTGGGTTGCTCATCAGGCTCCCCATCATCAGGCACATCACCCTTAACAAGTTTCAAGAGACTCACATGCAATGCATTATGAATCCTCCAAGTATCTGGCAGTTCCAATCGGAAGGAGACATCATTTATCTTGTCAGTAATCTGGAAAGGTCCGTAGTATCACATACTAAGCTTTGGAAAAAGCCTCTCCTTTCTCTTTTTCTTTCTTAGGCATGCCTTCTCAAAAGTAAGAGCACCCAATCATCCTCCTTCAGTTTCCAGTCGCGACGATGGCGATCCGCTGCCTTTTTCTGTCGTTCTTGAGACTCCTGCAAAGTCTCGCGAACCTTGGCAAAAGCCGTATCCAAATCTCGCGAATATTCATCCGCTTCAAATTTCTAATCTTTCGTGCTCAGGAAGGATGGAACCTTCGCAGCAGTTTCAACAATCTCTCATGGCGTCTTCCCCGTCGAAGAGTGTATCGTGTTGTTGTAGGCAAATTCCACCAAAGGTAAGTTCTTTTCCCATTGAGTCTTTTGATCCGAGATACAAGACTTCAATAAATCTAAAATCACTTAATTGGCAATCTCAAATTGCCCGTCAGTCTGCAAGTGGAACGATGACGAGAACTGCAACCGCGTGCCAATGTTCTCCCAAATTGCCTTCCAAAACAAACTCATAAATCTGGGGTCTCTGTCGGAGAGAATCGTCTCAGACGTGCCATGTAATCGGAAAATCATCGTGATCATTCTGTGTTCTTGGGAGATCAAAAATGAAATCCATTTCAATATTTTCCCAGGGGCGGGTGGATATGGGTAAAGGCTGTAACAATCCCTGTGCCTTATGCCTGTCAAACTTGACCTTCTGGCATACCAAGCAACTGCGCACAAACTCTTCCACATCCTTCTTCAGTCTCCGCCAAAAGAAATCTCTCTCTACCCCTTTCATGGTGGTAGCAATGCCGCGGTGACCCGTAAAAGGTGGACAGTGGCAATCAATCATAACCTTTTCCCTCAACGGCTGTGTAACGCACAACATAGTCTTTTTCATCAAGTAGCCTTCCCGAAGGGAGTATCCAGCTACTGTCTCCCCATCCCGTATCTGTGTGAAAATATCTGCAAAATCTGTATCTGTGGCATACTGATCGATCGACCATATCCTCGAAGCTCCTATGATGTATCACGGAAATAGCCAGAACCAACGGTTTCCGAGACAAAGCATCTGCCACCACATTCTTCTGACCCTGCACATGGACAATCTGGAAGTGGAACTGTGACAAGATGTTCACCCACCGCATCAGCTTTTCCGAAAGCTGCTTCTGTGACAAGAAGTAGCGCAAACTCTAATGGTTTGTAAAGACAGTAAAATCCGCTCCGAGTAGGTAATGCCGCCACTGAGTAAGAGCGTGGATAACCGCCAAAAGCTCTTTCCCATAGATCTGTGCTGTCATCTTCGGCCTAGAGAACAAACGGCTCTCGTAAGCTATGACATGGTCTTCTTGCATCAAGACCGCACCCAGACTACGACCAGAAGCATCACAAAATACTTCAAATGACTTCTGCAAGTCCGACAAAGTCAAATCTGGTCCTGTAGTCAATTTCTCTTTCAATGTCCGAAAGGCAGTCACCTCTGTGGGTCCCCATGAAAAAGGTACTGCTTTCTGTGTCAAGGTATGCAAAGGGGAAGCAACGTCTGCAAACTTTCGTATGAACCGCCTGTAGTACGAACACAGTCCCAAGAAGCTTCTAACTTCATCGACATTCCTCAAATCGGGCCAATCACGGATAGTCTCTATCTTGGCCGGGTCCATTTGCACTCTTGCTCTGACACAATGTGTCCCAAAAAGTGTATCCATGGTAGGAAAAATTCACTTTTCTTTGCATTAATCACTAGCGTGTGATCTCGTAATGCCTAAAAGACTTGAAGCAGATGATCTCTGTGTTCTGCCTCATTCTTGGAGAAAACAATGATGTCGTCAAAGAAAGTGCCAAAAAAAAAAAAAAAAAGCCTGTACTCTCGAAAAATCCTGTCCATCATCCGGTTAAATGTCGCAGGAGCATTGGTTAAGCCAAAAGGCATCACCAAAAACTAAAATAACCCAAAAGTCGTCCGAAAAGCTGTCTTGTAGACATCTCCTGGCGCTATCCTGATCTGATGATATCCACTCTTCAAGTCAATCCTGCTAAAGCACGAGGATCCTTGTAACCTGTCGAGTATATCATCGATCCTAGGAATCGGAAATCTGTTCTTGATGGTGATTTCGTTGAGAGTGCTATAATCGATGCACATTCTCCAAGATCCGTCTTTCTTCAAAACCAACAACACTGGAGAGCAATACGGTGAAGTACTAGGCTCGACAAGACCCTTTTCCAAGAGGTCTTTCACTGAGTTCATAATCTTTTCATTCTGTACTCGGCTCACACGATAAGGTGGCCGATTCGGTGGCGTGCTTCCAGATATCAGATCAATGGTATGATCTTCAGGCCCTCTCAAAAGCAATCGGCATGAGCGTGGAGAAAAAAATCTTGGCGTTCTTTTCTTCAGGTCAAAACATATTCAACTTTTATCCATCGTTCATTTCTCCCAAAAGAATGAGTAAGAAAACTGAAGTTCATCAAGTACAATCTCTAAGCCCTTCATTTATCAAAGTCGCTTTCTCGGCCTGGTAGTCAACCACGGCGTAGTTCTTGTGGTACCAAGGGATCCCGAGTAGAACGTCACTCACGTGCCCTGAACACCCCTGTCATTGCAAACGAAGTTTGCCAATGCTCGGTGTAATGGCAACATCCCATCCGGGTGCCAGTCGAACTACCTCCGCCTGTGGCGTCAGTCTGTCGGGCGTAGTTCCAAATCGAGCCGCCAATTCCAAGTGAAAAGAAGTTGGCCTTGGCTCCTTCAAAAGAGCTTCCTGATCCTTCACTTTGCCCCGAAAGCGGCAAAGTTTGTACTTTCATTCATTAGATTCGATGCAGGTCCCACGCCATGTGGTACCAGTTCTGCTTTTCTATCTGCCTTTTCTGCCACATTCCTCAGCTGCTCTCGAACTCTCAGACCTGTCGTCGTTTTTATCATTTTGTTCTTTCTGTGCCGTATCAAGGCACTTCGCGGAAATATCCCCGCATCCAAAGCACTTCCCCTCTCTGATGAAGCGAGCTCTCTCCTCAGGAGTAAGCTTGGGTCGTGCATCCTTTTTTTTTTTCTCTGGGTTGCTCTTTTTCATTCTACTTTCATTCCCAGAAGTCTGTTCGGCTCGTTGTGTCATGGCCTCATCTGTGGGGTAGGTCAGACTGCCAGAGTGAATGGCAAAGCCCCGCTTCGCATGACTCATCAACTCCTGAATAGAAGCCGACTTCTGTTCCAAGCAGTGATCTCGGATCTCTGTAGGTAGACCCAAGGTAAACCGCTCAATCTGTTCTCTGAACGAGATCTTCTTGAATGAAGAGGCGGGTAGAAAAGAGCTCCAGAATCTTTCACAATAAGAATTCACTGTATCGCTCTTGGTCATCCGGAGATGGTTCCAAGCAGCTCGTATATCTCGCTCAAACTCTTGAGTCAACCAAGAAGAAATAAAAAGCCTCTTGAATTTCAGCCATGTAACTGGCACAATCTTGCTTAATAGAAGCGTGGACCACCAAGTACGAGCATTCCCCTTCAAGTGAGAGGCAGCCCTCCGAATCTTGGAGTGCTCTGAATAGCGTCCTCCCGCAAAAGCGATGTCAAACTGCTGTATAAAAGACAAAGCCTTCGAAGCATCTAAGTATCCTGAAAAGTATCAAACTTGATCGAGTGGCCACCTTCCTTAAACTCTCGGACTTTCTTGCTTTTATCTTCGAGAAAGTCATACTGGTTGGCTTTGTAAAAATTCTTCTTGTTCGCATAAAACTTTCCGTCATCGGAATCTGAGCTGTCTGTAGACGAGTCCTCAGTAGAACTGTCAGTCTCTGGGCGAGATTTAGCCTTCTTTGCCTTTCTCTTGCCCTTTCCAAAGCGTTGCTTCTTGCTTCGCTTTTTACCTTTTCTGTCTTCTTCGCTCGAATCCGAGGAGCTAGAAGAATTGTCAGAAGAAGAAGAAGAAGATCTGGGTAGGTCTTCAAACTTGACGCGCTTCTTCAATTTCTTTGCCTTGTCAAATGTCGACCGACGACCTAAATATCCCGGGAAGTCAGTGCCTTTCTTCTGCTTTTTTGCCGTGCTTTTTGGCTTTCTTTTGCGTGTCAAAAAGCTGAGCAATCCGTGCATCAACCACGTTCTCCAGTTCCTTCTCCGTATATTTCTTGGAGGCAGAAGGTTTCTTGAGAGCGGGTTTCGAGAGTGGTGTTGTGGTTCTCTGCCACTCCATCTGTACCTCTTCCAAAGAAATCTGGTTCATATATTTTGCCATCTTCGGGTCCTGGGCAAAATTGAGCATCATCTTTATTGCATCGCCGATCAACTGGCGACGCTCTATCTCTCGCCGCTTCGCCTAAGTAGGCCAACGCGGGCCATACTCTCTGCCTGAATCTTCGTTGTGATCCCAGCCCGCATCTCCAAATGCAGAGGGAGTCGACTTATCATTGCCTGAAGCCATAGGTGCCGCGGAAAAAAAAATCAAAGATCGGATTTCCCGTAGAAGAGAAATCGGCCGTGCTCTGATACCACTGTAACAGACTTGGACACTCCAAGTCAAGAATCAACCGCGACAGCACCAAATAACCACTTCAAAACAATTTACAGATCACAATAGATTTGCACTGGCCCGGCGGAGTTCCGTGCCTTGAGATATTGGCCCCAAAGACTGGCGCCCCTTTTGGTATTTCTTTTTGTATTAATCAATCATCAAAGTACAAGAGAGCGGTTAGGGTTTCACTATCAGACTCTACGTCCAGATGCTCTGAGAAGTGAGGCCCTCACCACTAATTTAAAGGTTACAAGGGATGCCCAAAAGCAGAGCCCCAAAAGCTTTTAAAATCAAAAGCATCAATTCTCTCTCTCTTAGAGAGTCTTTTCTCTTTTTTTTATTAAAAAAAAAAGCAAAAGCAAAATTCGCGTCGCTCATCATTTTCCACAAAAAAATAATAATAATAATAATAATAATCCGCCTCCGCGATTTCCGGAAATTAGGGTTTTTGGCAAAATTTAGGGTTTGCAGGAATTTTAGGGTTTCTGCTGTCCGCCACGTCATCACTTTGTGACAATAACTAAAGAAGAAGTGGTAGCTGATGATGTCGATGTAGAAGCACAAGATGCAGGAGCAAGGCCGGGACACACGGCATTTGCAGTATCGATAAGCCACTCCCAAAGGTCAAACTGCAGAAGCATCACCATGATCTTTATCTTCCAGACGACAAAGTTGGAGCCGTCAAGCTTTTCGCCAGGAGGAAAGATGGGCATGGCTATGAGTGTTGGCATAGATACAGACAAAAAATCAGCAGAGAAGTCTCGTGTGTAAAATCAGAAGCAAAGGTGAGTATAGGATCGGAAAACCACGCCGGATAGAACGCCAAAAGACCGCAAAGTAGGGGGTACGCGACGGGAGAGGCAAGGGAAACCCGAAGGGATGCCGATGAAGCAAAGTCGAGGTCGAAACCTGAAATTGCAGCAAAAGGGAGCTCGAAACACCGCAAGAACGCAGGGGTTTGAGCAAAAACGCCAGGTGATGAACACCGGATGCCGAGAAGGTAAGGTGAGGGCTGTAAATGCACCAAAACAAGCTGAAAATCAGCAGGTAAGTGATCGGGAAATCGCCAGCAATAGTCACAACTATTGAGCTTCCAAGCGGGAAGACCAAGGGGCAAGGAGCGGGGCTCCGGCTGTCCAAGATCCGTAACCAAGAAAACGCTGAAGTGAAGGTTAAAAAACGCTGTTCTAAAGCTGTCCTGACTGCCACAAAAAACGCTAGGAATGTTGGCTGCTGTCCTGCCTAAAAACGCTAGGGTATAGGGCTGAAAAACGCAGATCAGCGGGCTGGCGTCCCGCAAAAACGCTAGATCCAGATCTGGCTGAAAAACGCTAAAGCAAGGAGAGGGCTAGCGGTGACGATGAGGCAGAGGGAGGGAGGGCGAGAGCAAAGGATGCAGAAGAGGTACCGTCCACCAAAAACGCTGGTGTTGTAGGCAAAAAACGCAGGTCCAAAGCTGAAAACGCTGGTGGAGAGGGAAATCCTTCCCGATGAAAAGCTCTGCAGAGTCCTCCCAGGTGTAGGCAATGGTAGATCCAAGCCTAGAGCTCTGATACCATGTCAGAGAGAGAGAGAGAGAGAGAGAGAGAGAGAGAGAGAGAGAGAGAATGGCGATGGACACACAAGAGACAGATGGCAAAGGCTGGCAAGCCCCAATAACTCCAGATGGCAAAAATTGTTGTGTACAAGACAAGATATGAATGGGAGAGTGCACCCACCCCCCCCCCCCCCCCCCCTCTCCTATGTATAGGAGAATAGGGAGTAGGTAGGGCAGACTAGAAGCCCCAACGACCATGCACAAAAAACCCATAAATGAGCAAAAAATGGAAAAGGACCAGAATAGGTCCGGCCAGGCAAAGTGCTGAGCAAAACCCTAAATGTGCCTAAAGATCCCTGTCTAGCAGGTGTACGGGTGGCCAACCCACAACCAAGGGCCAGTGCACGCGATGTGTGTGAAGCCTGTAGGCAGTGTGCCAAGCATCTAGAGATGAAGAATCTAACAGCGACAACACGGTATCAGAGAGGTTAACACGACCAAGCCTTGCTATACAGTTGAATCGTTAGCGAAGGTGATCTTTGCCAAGCCGAGTAATATATCTAGAGGTGGAAAGCACCTCAAAATATAGTTAATTTGCTACCTCTCTACAAGAGGGCGGCTTCCAATGAGCAAACTTCAATACCTCTTGCCATGAGAGCACCAAGCACATGAGCAAAAACGATTGCTTACATTTGAATGGCTGATTTTCATTTACAATATGCCACCATGGTGCCTCTATCAAAGTCTTGCCATGTGGCCAAACTTGTCTTGCATATGAAATCCTCAACAATGGAAACCCATGGTTGCATGGAATCAACACACATATCTTGAAGAAGGCCCCAACGCCTGGCTATCATACGTGTCCCTACATTCGAAATTGTTGCCCCACCTATTCTTTTAGGGGTGGATAAGTGCTTTCATGAGACCCACACCGTCCCTGACTTGAGGTTATTTTTCTTTCCAAATCATGAAACGGATGGGTTGAGTGATTCTGGAAATTAATTTAGAATTCCACGGCAACAAAAGTATGAAATACAATAGCATAGGAAGCCATATTGCGTTGGGTGAATGACTTGTGCCAA
Source organism: Adiantum capillus-veneris (assembly GCF_014529385.1). Lineage (NCBI taxonomy): Eukaryota > Viridiplantae > Streptophyta > Polypodiopsida > Polypodiales > Pteridaceae > Adiantum > Adiantum capillus-veneris. Next base: position 139,604,544 of record NC_140952.1, read on the forward strand.
AGTCCGATGCAAACGATTAGCAATAACTTTCATGCAACTCTTATAGAACCCTCCCATTAAGGAAATAGGTCACCACTGTTCAAATTTACATGGAGACGGGACCTTCAATGAAAAACTAATAAGCCCAATCTTCCAAGAATTATGCATGGTGCCAGAATCCCAAACATATTGAAAAAGGGTGGTAAGTGGCTGCTTCAAAGCGTTTGCATACTGAGAAAATAATTCATTGGTAAGTCCATCCCATCTTTAGCTTTTGTTTTTGGGTGAGTGAAGTAAGATATCCTCAACCTCATCCGTAGTAATGTCGACCTCAAGAGTAGCAGCCATATCAGCTGACACACGGGCACACACCAACATAGAGTCCTTGAATCAGCATTTACATTCTGTGAGGAACCCAACAAGGAAGCATTTGTAGCTGCCCTTGAGTCACCATTTACATTCTATGAGGAACCCAAATATGGAGGCATCCACAATCATGTCTCCTACATCATTTTGGAGCCTCACAATGTTTTCACGAGCATGCACAGGATGCAAACCGCGATAGAAACAATGCGTCGATAGCTCCCACTCTAGCCTTTTCATAGTCAGTCATATGCAAAGTAGCAATGTGTTTGACCATGTATTTTGCAGCCAAAAGCAAAGTTTCATGATTTGGTATTTACAACAAGCTGGGCATGAGTAGCATCCAGTAGTGCCTCCAGTAGCATCACCTGTTGACGGTGCACATATGCATTATGAATACAATATTGCTGTGCCACCCTCCGCACATTGGCGACAAATATATTCTAGGCCTAAAGATCAAAAGAGGGCAATACGACAATGAAGTTGGCAATGAGCTGATCCATATAACCTTTGAACACACAATGCTTCAAAAAGGAGCTATTGAAATTCAGTGGAGCCTTTGCTAGCAAGGTTTTGAACATATCCACAAGTTGCTCCAACATTTGAAACACCACAGTAAAGTGGTTTGACGATGACTGTGGAACATTTAGTGTTTCACAGTCATCGTCAAACCTCAGGTAAGAAACCGTCGTCATGTACAACGTACATCCTATACAATTGACTCCATGTGGTGGAATATTGGGCCGATTGGTATGTGTAACATGGTTCATCAGGATGTAACCAAAACCATAGCTCTTGCTTAAGGAAAAAGCACTGCAAAGTTGACCACACCCTATGCTCACGTGTGTCCATCAATGCATGTCGTGAAGAAGATTGCGAGAGAAGCCCATAAAACAGATCGTTCATGACCAACATCATGTACATACAACACATCAAGCCAAGTTAATGTAACAAATGAATTGAAAAGAGGACTTAACCACAAACATATGTCACATGCACATGGCTCTGTGTGCCACGTGGACATGCTTCATCGACTTCCACAGCTAGGTTTCCCCTTGTTCCTATATAGGAGTGTCTAGAATCCTAGGAGGATTAGTACCGGAAATTTTGTGAGCCTATTCATAGTACCTGCATGTTCGGACGAGTCCATTCAATTAGGTTTTCTAGTTTTGGAACCCTCTTGCATAAATGGTTTGTACACATGCACTACAGTGGGCATCTGGCATGACGTGCAAATAGTTTTAGGTTAGAGGAATCCAACGAGACATTCCCTACGTCGATCAGATTCATGGGTGGCCAGATGTGCGACAGTTTCACCCAGAAACTAACCCCTTGGTCAAACTTATTAATAAATCATTTTTATGATTTATTTGTAGGAATTTGACCCAGAAACTAACCCCTGGTCAAACTTATTAATAAATCATTTTCATGATTTATTTGTAGGAATTCGACACAGATTTTGCCCTACCTAGCCCTTAGTTAATTTATAACCCCAAATTTTGGCCTATAAAGAGAGCAATCAGCCTATCGCTTAACATAATTGAAGATAGTGCAGATTGCATAGCTTGGCGTTTGGGAGAAATTAGTCCTAGCATTTTTCTGCTCCAGGCGCCAGATCAGCCAGCAATCTCATCCTTCAGCCCTAGCGCTTGGTCAAGGGCAGCCAATCAGCTAGCATTTTCAGCTTTCAGCCTTGGCGCTGCCATCATTGCAGATCAGCCCCTTGCGTTTTCAATTTTCATCCCTTCCCTCGCCAGATCGGCTTGGATCTCGTCTCGGTAGCTTCTTTGTTGCGGTCAGGTACTTTGGCGGCCCATCGAGTCTCCCCTCGGCCATTCCCTTGCCGTCATAGAGTGCTCCCATTGCCGTCCATCATCGGCATCGTCGAGATCTGCGTTTTCAACCCTTAATTTCTCTCACATCGGGAGCGCAATTCAGCCCCAAATCTATCCCTTGATGGCCATTCGCAATCCCACATTCAGAAGATCCAAAGGTGCATCAAATTAGCCCCCGAGGTGTCTTGTCTTGAGGAGTTATTGCGGCAACAATCATCATTCGAGTCAGTAGAGTTTGCACTTGAGGTATTGCATGTGTGTACATTTTATTTACGGAATCAAAAGCAGATACCACATCAGCAATGGTGTGGGGGGCCCTCGAGAGGGCTGGTTGGGACCTCATGGGGTGTCATTCTCCTCTTCTAACCTAGATCTTCACCATTTTCAATTCTGCTGCACTTAACATTGGTATCAGCGCTTTGAAGATTTTCTACTAATCCGCTAGTCCCCAAAAAAGTTTTTCTTCCTCTCTTGTGTTTTTGGTTGTGTTGGCAGCCCTTTGGTGTATACTTCTCCCTCTCTTGGAACTACAGGCCTGCCATTGCGCGTAGGATCGTGCGCCTTGAGCGTCAAAAAATAGCAACCAATTATACATTGAGTGTTGCATGCGGGGTGCACTGACGAGGGGGTATATAGTCTCCCAAAGATTAGTGTGCAACCTTCCTTGAACCAAAAGCGAAAATCCTTGCATTGTCAAGACTTGTAGCGGTAAGGAGACATCCACCAATCAAGAAGGCGGGTAAGTTCCACCTATGAATCCTCCCATTATTTCTCCCCCTACCCCTCCGTCTTTGCCACCAAATCCCATGGATGCTATGATGCGGATGATGATGGAGATGATGGCGGCAAGAAGAAGCGCGTCGACTAGAGCATGCGGAAGCGGTGGAGCGAGAGGAACGTCGATTGGCCACCGAAGCCGAGACTCGTAGACGGGAGCGCAAGGCAGATGCCAAGGCTCGTAGGCAAGAAAGGGAATCCATGCCTGAACTCATCATCACTTTGGCGGTGCGATCCAATCCTTCTTCTTCGAAACCGGATTATGAGCGGCTTGCCAAGACCATTGCGGAGGCGACCAATGCTACACGGACGACCAATGAACGAATTCCCGAGAAGACCATGTTCCGTAAGTATGGCATAAGATATATGCTATTGTCATTTATTCTTGGTTGCATCAATTTACATCCTATTTTACGATTGTTAAAAAGTCTAATAATAAAAAAATTCTCTTGCTTCCATGCATCTCACGCGTGATGCCATCACTTGAAAGGATGAGTGGATGAAGGAGGAAGCCCACAAGGCGGCCCACTCCGTATCTCTCCTCGTTCCCCCTCTCGAGCTTAGTTGGGAGGAGTTCCAAGAGGATTTGAAGACGCAATTCTTGCCTCCACAATACTTGAAGCGATTGAAGGAAATTTTTTGGGCTTTGTCTCAACAAGGTAAACATGTGATGCCGTATGCTAACCGTGTATCTCAGTTAGGTAGAAAATTGAGGAAATCGGATGAGGAAAGGTTGGAGGCCTTTCTCTTTGGATTGGACCACTCGATCAAGTTTGATGTGGAAGCTGGTGATCCGAAGACATTGCAAGAGGCTATACGCTTGGCTCACTCCAATTGATGAAGCACAACAAGGCTAAGCTCAAGACGGCCAACGGTAATGGTAACTCTTCCTCTCATGACTCCTCTAAGGACAAGGACAAGAATTTTAATGGGAATGGTAACAATAATAAGAAGTCTTCCAGTTCTTCTTCTCAATCTAATTTTCTGTCTATATCACAATCTAAGGGCAATAAATCTAAGCATAAGGGTGAAGGAAAATCTGATAAACCTCAACTCACACCTGATGAAAAGATTCCTCAAGGAGTTTTAGGTGGTCAATTAAGTAGAGAAGAACAAGCATTGTATGCAAAGGAACGTAGGTGCTTCCATTGTCACGTCATAGGTCACCTAAAAAAGGAGTGTCCTAAGAAAGAATCTAAAAAGGAAACCTCTAATGTATCAACTTCTGACTCGCCTTCTCAAGTGAATGCTATGAGTATGACTGAGCTAGAAGCTAAGCAGGAGGGGACTTTCGTAGAAGATGAACTCATAAAATGTTATGGGGATACGAATGGTCAAAGGGTCATTGGGTTGTTTGATTCTGGAAGTTCTCATGATGTCATAAGCGAATCTCTTGTGAAACGTGCATGTCTTCAAACTTCTTCAATCCACACCCTCCTAGTGCAGGGGCTCTCTGAAGGCATGAACGCTTCTCTCTCTCTCTCTCTCTCTCTCTCTCTCTCTCTCTCTCTCTCTCTCTCTCTCTCTCTCTCTCTCTCATTCATAACAGGTCTTGAGTTCAACTCTCCTCGTCGGATAGATCTTTCAGGTCTCTTGGGATAGTTTCCTACGACGTTAATACAATCTTCTCTCTCTCTCTCTATGAGATACGGGGGCGTTTCCACTGCTTATTCAGAGAGGGTTTTGGTCCTCTATCTAGGGTCATGAGTTATGAGGATCAGAGATGTCTTGGACTATATCTACTTGAGTTACACAGGTATAGAGACACTTTACTGGGGAGAGCTAGAGAGAGGCAGTCCCAGAGACACATTACAGATTTCTTTTCACTAGATATGGGACAGCCAGAGGAGCAGCCACCACTGCAGAGCTCGTCCCACACTCATTCGACCACTACTGGCACTCTCATCGACCGAGCATTGGAGCTACAGAGATACAGACGACCGCGACTGAGGAGAGGAGCTACACAGCATCGACGGAGACTACAACAGAAGATTCGAGCCATACTCTCTCGACATCCAGAGTGCAGATGAGGATGGATCCTCACCATTTCTTCCATCTTTGTTTCACACACTGTTACATCCAGTTTACCGGGTACCTATTGTATCAGCTGCCACACCCACGTAGTTTTAGATTGTAGTAGTAGTAGTAGTATTTTGTTCCACTTCTAGTTCTTTTCTAGTTCTTTTGTACCCAGACATGGTATTAGATTCACTATTTTGTAACTGATTGGTCTCATAGGTCATTTTGGCCTTTTGAAGACGTTAATATAACATTTCATTTCATTTCATTTCTCTCTCTCTCTCTCTCTCTCTCTCTCTCTCTCTCTCTCTCTCTCTCTCTCTCTCTCTCAGAGGTGTCTCGGATTGTTCCTACTAGAGCTGCGCAGACTTAGGGAGAGCTTGCTGAGGACATTAGGGGAAAGACAGTCTCAGAGATGGATCACAAATTTCTTTACACCGGCCAGGGGAGAGCCAGAGGAGCAGTCAGTATAGCAGATCTCAGAGCCCATCCATACCAAAGGTACACTGCTTGATCGAGCCACTAAGCTAGGCAAATCCAGACGCCCACGACCTCGGGGGGTCTCCCACCATCGACGAAGGCTGCAACAGAAGATACAAATCACTCTAGCTTGACATGCAAGATGCCCAACTAGAGTACTGGTAGACCATGGAGGAGGTTGATGAGATTCGACAACGACCGATGAGGGATTTCATCTGAACCCACCAACCCCTCCCCCTGTTTCTCTTCTCAATCCCGAATCAGCTTCAGATTTATTTCCTTCCTCAGTGTTCTAGTGTTTAGTTCTTAGTTAGTTTACTTCTTTTAGTTTCGTACTCATACATGATATTAGATTCACCAGTTGTAACTTTTTGGTCTCATAGGTCATTTTGGCCTTTTGAATACGTTAATATAACATTTCATTTCATTTCATCTCCATCTCTCTCTCTCTCTCTCTCTCTCTCTCTCTCTCTCTCTCTCTCTCTCTCTCTCTCTCTCTCTCTCTCACACACACACACACACACACACTTCTGTCGAATGCCTTTCTTTCTCTCTCTATCTCTTTTGCATACCCTAATCAAGCTGCCTTCACAGGCCACATGTACGTTACCTCCTCAAATCTGTTGTTACAAGTAAATAAGAGTAACTTGGAAGGATGTTAAGATGAAATAGCTTAAGGTAAAGTCCAAGTTAACTGGATGGAAGACTTGCTGCAGCTGATCGCGGATCAAAATCTCCAAAGAATGATGGCAGTTGCAATTCAATTATCTGAAAGGACACCATCAACAGAGCATCCGTTAGCTAACACTTTCCTTCAACTCATGGTATGTCAAAGACATATTCTGCAAATATATACCTCAAGAAGATTTAAGCCCATCACTACTGCCAAGGCAGAAGCTCCAATGGGTAACCCCTGTCCAATTTGCCCATATGCCTTGCCAGCCAACGAGGCTACAACACCCAAGAGAGCTAATGTTGAAGCAAGCCCTAAAGAAAAGGATAGGGAGTCCACCAATACCTACCACCAAGAAAAAATACAGATAAAGATGTGAGAAACTTAAGACCAATCAAGATGCGTTGACAAAACCTACATCTGGAAATTTAGTGAAAGATTGAAGTCTTCTTGTGGCAAAGTACGAGCAACCAACCTGCACACGATTCTTTCCAGCTCCAGAAGCTCCTGAAATCCACATCAAAAGCAAGATAGCATTAATATGTAAGTTTCACTGATATAATTCAATCATAAAAAGTCAATGGAGTTCAAGTTGCTGATGAAAGGAATGCTACCAATATAACCAAGAGTCAATGGCAACACACTGAGTGTACAGGGAGAGAGACTTGTAACCAGGCCTGCTCCGAAAATAACAGCCACCCTGTCAATAGGTGATGAAGAAATATTACCAATAATAAGCCAGAGGCCCAAACTTAATGAGACCATGAATGTTTGTCATTACACCTACCCTGCCGGGCCAAGTGTGGTCAGCTGTACCTCAACCAGTTCATTTGCACTCTGTCCTGCGTTATACAAGAGGCTACTAAACCAATCGTCAAGTCCCAAATCAGCTAGAAATATAGCCGAGGGTAATGTAATGTCTCCTCCCTGAGCATAAAAACAAGTTCAGGCATACAATGGCTTTTGTCAAAAAGTTTTACCTGCAAACTGTCTTCTTGTATTCTCAGATAAAGTTGAATCACACCAAAGTCATATGCCACCCCTCTTCAAATCAAAAGATCCACCTCAAAAAAAAAGAAGCGGCCATAGGGTTCGCATAGTGACAGAAAACGCTAGTTTGTGGACCTTGGGATGGCAGAACAGCACAATCTGATGGGCCAAATCAGACAGCACTCCATCATCAAAATTGCAGTGATGTTGGATCATCCTTTGAGGAAAAGCTGAAGGCGGTGGATAACTGTGTAAACAGGGCTATTTAACAAATTAAAGGGTGTTTCTGCTTCTTCAACCTTTCCTTACTCTATACGTGCCAATTTTTGAAAGCTTTTGGCTTCACTCAAGCTTAGTCCTCCCACACATTTCCTCTTCCTTGTCCCTCCACTCTCCTTGCCTCCCTGAACCCATCCATTAACTAAGAAGAATGACGCAAGACATTCTGCATCGTATAAAATGTAGTGCAATAGATTGCACATTCTACAACCAATGCATGTGAGGATTTAGTCCACAGTCATCACATTTACAGAATTTCCAAAGGACGCTATACTTTGTATCAAATGTGCAGACAAGTAAGTTTCTTGACAAACATTTTCAGAAATCTCCTCTTGTTCTCTTTTCTGCCATCAAATACATTGGGACCTCAATTTTGTATAGAAGTTCAAACCAACTTCCACCTATCCAAATAGTTCTAACCAATTGACCAACAGGGGGTACTACACATGTATCACAATATCCATTGTCCGCATATGCAACCAAATATGCACCAGGAATCGCATGAAACAAGATGTGAGAGCTGTACAAAGAGAAGCATTGGTGAAAATAAACCTGAAAGTCCACCTCCATGCGCCATCCTTGCCCATAGAACAAGATTTTGGTCACACCGCTGCCAAAGTATGGCATAGAAACTGCTTTCGAGGCTCAGCCTGAAGAAAAAGACCTTGGACGATGAGCTCGGAAAGCAAGGCATGGCTCGGCATCTCCAGATCAATAATACTCAATCCAACATCCTCCATCGGCGTAATGATGGTAGGCCATGCTACTCACTGATGGATGTCTCTAGAGCCATCACAACCTCCCCAAAGAAAGTTGTGCACGGGCGGCGCAAGCCTCATGCACAACAGGGATAAAACCCATGGATGCACATCCAGCAAGTAGTAGTATACCAAGCTGTCTCAAAAGAAGCACTTGATCTACAACCATAGCTCTTTCTGCAATTGATTAGAAGACTAATGACAGAGCTTCCTCCAAATGGGATTGCAATATTGGCTCAAACGGCTGCTGCGCAGAAATTCAATGCGCACAGGAAAACCGAAGTAACAGCAACTCTAGTAGAGATCTAGCCAAGTAAAGCCATCAAATAGTTCCCAGTCGCACTCCTCAACATCCACCAAAAAAACCATGAGATTTGAGCCAGTTGATCGCACCTCTATGGGCCAGACATTAAAACAGACAAAAGCAGGGTGTCATCTGCATACTCGTGAACAGATCAGGCTCCTCATGCACAGGCATGCGAAGACACACAGCCATGGCATCCTGCCCTGCAGATAGAGGGACATGGCCAACACAAAGAGATATGGAGCTACAGGGGAGCCCTGATGTACTGATCAAGATAGGCCAACACGTTGACCTATAACCCCACAAATGGTGATCCACTAGAAGCGGATCTTCCAAAGTGATGCTACACCAACAATCCACCAGCCCTGATCAAAGTCTGTGCGGGACGCATGGATGAGATCAAGTAAGAATGGCCTCAACCATGCACTAATAATTCAAGAAAATATCTTAAACACAAAGGACATGAAGCAAGATAGGTCTCAATGATGAAGATGCGAGGTATCACCACCATTTGGTATAAGAGGAATCAGTCTGGACGACATAGATGCAGGCATCTCACCAATACCAAAGATGTGCTGCCAACCCTGCAACAGCAACCTACCTAGTATATCCCAATACTTCAAGAAAAACTGGAGTCAAACCATTATCTCCCAGAGAAGAGGCACTGTCACTACCATGCACTGCATCATTCATCTCAGTAAGACTGACAGGTATCAGCAAAAGATGACACATCTCTTGAGTAACCAGATGGAAGACATGCAACCAAACCTCCAATCCAGTAAAAAAAATGGAATCAGTGTGACTGGTTCAGAAGTAGAAAGTGTAACAAAGTCGTCCGAAGCAATGTCAAGAACTTCATCGTGGTTGGTGTGAAGAGCTCCTGTACTATCTCTGAGTGCCCCCACAAAGTATCTCCATTGAGGTCTCTCCATAAAATGCTTCTATCTACTTTGATTATCCATGTTGACTTTGAAGCATGATGTCAAGTCAGATTCCTCCTATTGGAGTTGAAGTAGAGTCTCTCTAGGTTCCACCTCCCCCCCCCCAACAAACCATCCCTTGGAAATTCTTCCATGAGCCTGTCAATGCATCCAAGCCGCATATGTAAATCTCTGTCCTTGCACTGATCCAACCTCTTCATCAAACACCCATGCTATTGGCAGCCTGATGTAAAGTACAAAGAGTGGGGTGTATGAACAGAGGATGGCACATGCTAAGCATCTACAACAAAAGTCGCAAACAAGAATTTGTTCAGTGGATCTCTCTCAACTTTTGAAATGGAACTCAAAATCTGCAAAATGTTCGCTACATAACAACTCAGGGCGGGAAAAACGGCTCGCTGCTGCCCTTGCCCCCCTCCCCTGCGCACGCACCTGCACCCCCCCTCTCGCCATCGCTCTCTCCCCACCCATCCTCCCTCGCACTGCCCTACCCTGCCCAGTCCGCAGCCTGCTCTGCCCGCTGCCAGCCCAGCGTGCAGCCAGATCACAGCAAGCAGCCCGCCCGCCCCAGCCCCGCACTCCCGCTTACATCCCCACCCCCCCCTCCCCCCCCCCCCCATCCCACTTCTCAGCTCGCAGAAAGTTGTTTTCTCAGCCTTCTGGGAGTTTCGCGTCACCTTCGCTCTCTCGATTCAACAGCAGACACAGAATGGCTGCTTCTGCTCCACCTCAGAGGGACTCTACAGAAGTCCCCTTGCCCGACACCGCAGAGCCAACCCTTCGACTTGCTCTCTTGCCAGAAGAGCAAGCGAGCCTGATGGCCGAAGTGGACGTTTGCAAGCCACTTCGGGTATCTGCAAGATCATAGGCATCGGCCCAGTCGGGGCGAGATTTGGGATCTACTTCAGGCCCGCCTTCTCTCCGATGTGGATGTCCAGATCCTCAGGAGAGGTACTACAAGATAGAGTTCGAGTCTCCAGAGATGACAGCCAAGGTGATTTCAATGAGCCCGCTCAACATCCGAGCAGCTCGAGCCTACTTCAGATGATGGCATCATGGTTTTGACCCCTCTAGAGGTGTGCTTGAGGAGGAGGCACACTTGCCGATTTCGGTTTGTTTCCCAGGCCTAAGGCGAGAGTACCCCCCTCTTCTCCCCAACATTGGTTCCATGTTCGGGACAGTTATGGAGTCTCCGCGTACTACAACTTGAGTTGTGCCCAAGGCCACAGGTTTACCTACTATGCGGGTTCTTGTTCAAGACACACACTCCCTCCCCCAAGGTGGTACTGCTGCCTCGGGTGAGTGGGGGATGGATCAGACACTGTAAAGAATTCGGGTCTCCCGAATCAATGTTTCATTTGCAGACACATGGGCCATTTGGCAAAGGCCGTCCTCGCAGGAGACCTCGACCCACAGCGCATGCACAGCCTCTCAAGGCTGAGCATGCCCGACAGCCAGATACACAAGACGCACAGTCTGGTACCTCGACTGAGACCAGCGATCAGACAACTGACGGTTGGCAGTAGATGCCTGGCCGCCACCAACAGGGGAAGCAGTAGGGCGGTGTCATGAGACACATCTAACCCTATGTGCACGTGGACAAGCTACTTCATGACATGGGTTCAGTTCAGTTCAGTCAGCCTAGAATAGGAAGTGATCTGGCACTTTTGTGAGTCTGTTCGCAGACTGTGCATGTCCAGACACTTAGATTAGATGCATATCCTTTGGTTGTACACATCTAACCCTATGTGCACGTGGACAAGCTACTTCATGACATGGGTTCAGTTCAGTTCAGACAGCCTAGAATAGGAAGTGAACTGGCACTTTTGTGAGTCTGTTCGCAGACTATGCATGTCCAGACACTTAGATTAGATGCATGTCCTTTGGTTATACACAGCATGATCATCAGACTTCCATCAGAACCCATCAAGAGCATTTTTACAGTGCATAGACCTATTTTCCCTATTTTTGACATTTTTCACTTATTATTTTTAAGTTACTTTTGTTGGGAACTAGGTAGGGCAATTTTAGAAAGCAAGTATATAAAGAAACCTAGCGCTAGCACTTTCTGGCAAAAGAGGCAGCAGGAACAGTGTGTTCAACAGACACCTTCTCAGCAGGACTCCCCACCAGAGACCCTAGCGTTTTTGCATGCAGATCAGCAGATCCACAGCAAGACACAACAGATTCCCTAGCGTTAGCAGATTTCCACAACAGAGTCCAGTTCAGCCCTAGCGTTTTTGCATCACCCTGAGACCTCAGCTTTTTTGCAGATCTTCGCGACAGAATCAGCCATAGACTAGTGTTTTCAGTTTTCAACAGTTAGAACCGCCCTCAAAGATAGCGAGGTTGGTTGCTGTTGCAGCATCTGTTTTCTCTCACTGACTCCATGAGAATCATCACATGGAATGTGCTGGGATTAGGAGGGTCCCAGTTTCAGCGTCAGAGGGGTCGGCTGCGTCGGAAGCTTCAGAGATGCCTTGTGGGTGGTGAGATCGACATTTTTATGCTACAGGAGCATCATCTTTGTGAGAGCCGCATTAGACGGTGTGGTCAGATTTTGCGTGGTCGCTATGAGACGTTTTGGTCAGCTACATTTCGATATGGAGGCATCCAGGGAGGGGTATGTATGACTATTGCGGATTCTTTGATTGTGGACAGAGGTATTATTGCCCCACGCAGAGCTCAGTGGATTACTATGCAGGTTCAGGGTTGCCTTATGGGTTTCCTGAACATTTATGCGCCCAATGTGGCAAGTGCACGGGCAGAAGGGTTTGATTTACCTCATTCCCAAGGAGGGTGGTTCCTTGGATGAAATTCAGCAGTGGCGATCCATCACCATCGTTAACTCAGCCTACAAAATTCTTGTCAAGGTTCTGAGTTTGAGAATTCAGCCACTTCTAGAGAGTATTATCATGGGACTCGATCAGGTTTTATCAAGGAGCGCAGTATCCTTGACAACATCTTTACTTTTTGGCCCTCGCGCGCCTCCGTGGTGAGGATCTGGTGGTTCTTCTTCTCGATTTTGAGAAGGCCTACAATAGAGTTGACTGGGACTTTTTGGAGGGCACATGATGGGCTTCTCAGATGCCTGGATTAGAGGTGTGTCAGCTCTTTATAGACGTGCACATAGTCAGGTGCTTTTGGTAGGAGGTAGAGGAGATCGGTTCATGCTCACACGTTCGGTCAGACCAGGCTGCCCTCTTGCCCCCTTCCTCTTTCTGTTCTATGTTGAGGCAATGAGCAGATTTTTGGTTTCACAGCAGGTTGGTTTACGTGGCTTAGCGCTTCCTATTCGGGGCGATGAGCTACTGGATGTTGAGTTTGCAGGCGACTCAGCTTTGTACTTGGAGGACCAGGAGGCCAACCTACACAGGTGTGAGCAAGCTCTTGTGACCTTTTGTTGTGCATTAGGTGCACTAATCAACTGGAGGAAGACAGTGGCTTTCTCGGTTGGTAGTGCTCCGATGCCTAATTGGATGCCAGGTGAGGGTTTCAGATGGATCCCCCCAAGTTCGTTGCTTGGGCTCTCAGGTTGGCTTGGACTTGTCTATTGAGCAGCAGATTGCTCCCCTCCTCCTGCCTATCAGGAGGAAGCTGTTACATTGGAGCTCGGCACGACTTTCTTTGACATAGAGTTGTAATGGCCAACCAGGTGTTGTTGGCTACTATGTGGTACATTACATCTTGTTGGATCTTTTCGAGCTCCTACATCAGCTAGGTAGAGAGGCTCATCAGGAATTTCTGGGAAGTTGGCTTGTACATAGTGGTCTCTCGGTAGCATGTGCAGCTTGTGACCATCCTGTGGAGAGTCAACGTCATTGTCTTTAAGACTGTCCTATGGCACAACAGGTTTGGCTTCGTGTCCTTCGGCTGATGCCAGCTCTTTCCACAGCACGACAGTACACTTGGGGGGCAGCTGCTTAGTCCACTCTCATGGGCCCGGCACTACAGTTTGAGCTATCCTCCACCAACAGGATGATAGTGATACAGGGGGGTCGACCTACACTCCAGCCTGCTACAGAGCCTACTCCACAGGAGTGGTGCAGTGAGAGAGAGGAGTGTTGGGAGCTCGTCTACGGCCTGACACTCTGGTTCATCTGGCAGGCCCGCTCCTTCAGCATCTTTGAGGCTCGCCCTGTATCGCCAGCATAGAGAGTTCGAGATTTTTGACTAGAGCCGATCTATACTCTCAGGGGACCGTTTGAGAGACTCCAAGGCAGCTCCGACCGCATGCGGGAGCGTAGAGAGGCTTTCCTTTGACTCTAGCGCCCTGGGCCTTTCTTCACCATGGTTCAGGGTGTGCTCAGATGGCACTACCGTCCACCTGCGTGGTTTTTCCCTCCTCCCATCTCCTGATTTAGCCTCATTGTACATATGCTGTTTTTTCATTGGGAGAGTCTCCCCTTATGATTGTTGTAGCCCTCTCTAGTAGAGGTGGTGGTAGCCCTATGGGCAATTTCATTAACTAGTAGAAGAATCTCTTTCTCGGGAAAAAAAAAACAACAACTCAGGGCCTCAACAATGTTGAAATCTGCAGTCCCCAAAGAGTTGGTCTAACGGTAAGGCTTTGGCTTCTCAACCTACGGTTTGTGGGTTCAAATCCCCTGTAAGATCTTCTTGAGAGGGACACCTTGTGTTGACCTGGTGTTCACGTTGCTAGGGTTCTCGCCCTTGAACACTCTCCTCTTGGGGAGGGTCGCCCAAGAAGGAGGTTCCTAGCTGGTTGCTACGAGTTCTCTCCGTTGTTCCTAGCATGTGGTGCATCAATTAGGTGGCCATGGTGATGCCTACGCGTGGCTCTTGCCCGATAGTACGCGGCCCTTGCCCGACCATGTTTCATGGCTAATATTTGGAAGGGATAAACACCTCCCCCTTTGGGCCCTCTAGTGTAAGTTGTAAAAAAATGTTGAAATCTTTAATCTGCACCTACAATCCATGAGTCCACAGGAAGCCTAACATCCACAAGCTACTGCCAAAGCCAAGCTTGTGTACGTAAATCAATTAGGTGCATACACCACATAATCCCAAACAATGTGTCCCCGACGGGCAAAGAAAGCCATATAGCTTTGCCGGGAATCAAGGTGCCATTGTCAAGCACGAGACAACCATCTAGGTCCCACAGATATGCATACACCCCCATTGCAATGACAGGTATTTTTCTCAGTGATCATCTCAAACTCTCGCAGCTGGCTCACATGAGAGAGGTGATGCCACAGATTACAACAACAAGGGAGAAGGGAAAGATTGCCTTCTACACAGATGGTCAGGTGGTTATTCTAGAGCGACGCTCTACATGACGGTGTGAGACTTATGGAACCAAACTAAAGATAGCAACCTGGAATTGTAATGGATCTTATAGGCTAGATGCGGGTGCCTTTGAGAATAGCTTTCGGGACAAGGACATTACATTCTTCTCAAAGACTCATCAAGCCCCTGGACACATGATGCCACATGTGACAAGATGTAGATGGGAGACAACTTGCCGGACTGACAAGAGATCTGAGCATGGGAGCAGAGGATTGGGGGGAGTAGCAACATTATTCAGGGAGGAGCTACAACCACTTCTACACATTGTACGAAGAGATGATCATGCAAGATACATGTGGGTGAGGATGAGGCCGATTTTTATACATTGCCATATGCTAACCCCCCCCCCCCCCCCCTCGGTACATCACTCTATATTGGAGAGGGCAATCACCTTTCTCTGTCCTAGACAATGACATATGGGAGTTTTCCAAGGATAGTGACATCATCCTCTTAGGGTCCTTCAATGCTCGGATGGGCAATGCTCAGACAGTCTTCTATGACACTTCAAAGGAGATGCTTAGAGAGCTAGATGTAGGAGATTTGGGGCTTGACATACATTCACAGGATAGAGAGCAGAGAAAGTATGGGAGACATCTCACGGAGATGGTGACTACACATGGTTTGGCCACACTTAATGGCCTACAACGTTTTCCTAGAGCAGTCGGTTTCACATGCTTTCCCACACAGGCACGGGGCCAACGATGTTCTTGTCGAGGAAGCAACCTCCCCATCTCGGTCTACTTCCCCGGCCTGAGAAGAGAGTATCTCCCACTTCTTTCCAAGATTGGTTCCAGGATCGGAACAGTCATGGAGACCTCGAGCACGGCAGCTTCAGTTGCTGCCAAGGCAGCAGGAATTCCTACAGTACGCGTTCTGGTACGCGGCACTCATACTCTCCCGAAGGTGTTCCTTTACCTAAAGTGAGTGGTGGGTGGCTACGCCAGAAGGTGGAGCATTCGGGGCTCCCGAACTAGTGGTTCATTTGCAGAAAGATAGGCCACTTAGCAAAGGCCTGTCCTCGTAGGAGATCTCGGCCTGCAGCACAAGCTCAATCCCCCAAGGTTAAACTGCACAGCCGACAAGTACCCACGACACACAGGCTGACACTTCGATAGAGGACAGCGACCGGCCAGCTGATGTCTGCAACAAGTGCACGGCCGCTGTTGACAGGGGAAAACTCGCCACACGCCGCCCCCCGGTGGCCAACCTCCTGCAGCCCAGTAGCATTGGGTTCCCATAGGAATTGGTTCGACCCTTTGTAACAAGATCCCCCTAAGGAGTCTCAAACCATTTCAGCTTCACAACCGCCCCCCCTCCGTAGACCAAGTCCTTTGACCAGCCTCCTCCACCCCCTCCTCCCGCTCCCCCCCCCCCCCCCCTTCTCCCGATCCGCCTGTAGCCTCATCACCCGATCCATCCCGTACTTCCCCTCCGACAAAGCCTTCTCTTCTTCAACCTCTCTCTCTCAAGCTCTTACCTTCAAGCCATCTCCATCTCCAAGTCTTCTCTGCCATCGTCGTGTTGCCCTTCAGATTCTTGAGTTCTCTTTCTCTCTTTCCCTTTTCTCTACCTCGTTACGATGGCCCCGAAGCGAGTGACTCGAAGCTCGAAGAATGCTCATGTCGTTCAATCTCCAAGGAAGGTGCAAAAGAAGATATCATCTACTCCAATCGTAACTCAAGCGAAGGTATCAACTCCGAAAGAAGGTGAAATTGTCCAACCTCAAATACGGGAGGTAATCGAATATGTAGCTAATCCGGTAAGACAAATTTATAATTCTGCATTGTTATTCATGTTGACCTGGGAAGTCAAGCATATGGAACCCCTTAAACCGTCCAAGAAACGTGATTCTATCACAAGAAACAAGCATATGTTTTTATAGATTAGTGAAAGAACTATTTGATAAATTGTCACTGTTTGTTAAATTGTTATTGTTTGATACATTGTTATTGTTTGATAAGTTGTTACTGATTGATATGGAGAATTGATTGATCATGTTTCAAGAATCATTTAAAGAGAAGAATTGTTGAAAGAATATTTTTTGTTCCTCGCCAGAAGCGAGATGATTCTGCGGTTAGTGGGGATTAAGCTAAGGTTATCGGCTCTCTTTTGTTCCTCGCGGGTAGCGGGATGTCTGGCGGTTAGCAAGATGCCTCGCGGGTAGCGGGATGCCTGGCGGTTAGCAAGATGGGAAGGTTGCGCAATTCACGGTTAGCGAATAAATCCTTTGCAAACGCTCTGTTGGTTAGACAGAGAAAGTCTGCGGGTAGCGGCGAACTCATAAGAAATTGGGAAAGTTGTTTTTCTTGAGAAATAGGATTGTCTTCATTAGGCTTTGTTTGAATTTTTTTGGTATTATTTGAAGAGTTGTATAAAAGAATCTGTATCTGGGATTAATTAAGCAACACTGTTTGTATATGTAAAACAGTGTGGTAGTAATTAAAAAAAAAGCTAAAAAGTGTGAGTGTGGGGTGGAAAGGGGAGGCTGGCTCAGGTTGCCAGTCAAGGATGGGTGGTCTCGATTAGTCGAGAAACTCTCCACTCCCTCTTATTAAGAGAAGTGAAATTAAAGACTCATTGTGCCAAGAGTCGAAAGTCTCAAACATACGTGTCCCTGAAAGCTATGGACCGATTAGTCGGATGCTTTTCACAAAATTACTAGTTAGTTTACACTATGTCTCATATCATATTCAAGGTTTATGAATGGCGGTCGTGCCTCTTAAACGTGGGAAAAAAGGCGTCACTTATGGATTCTAAATATGTCAATGGGATTTCATCTTTATGTTATAGAAAATAGCTTCCATTTGAACCCTTGATTTATCGACCTGGCCTGTGGCATATGACCCTTACAACCACGATCACTATCGAGAGAGGACTTCCTCTCTTCTGTTGCTCATATCTCTACTTTGTGGAAACGGAGTAGGGTGTCGTCAACGGAACTTGAGAATAAAGGAATGTCATCTATCAAGTCGGCCCAATCTTCCGGGGTTGGGGACCTCACAATTGGTATCAAAGCATAGGTTAAAAAGATTCAATTGGCTACTTCAAGCCCTTCATGTGTATGGTTACTATACCCATTATCTGACTCGTAGAGATATTACGTTATGCCGATTGACGTGTACCATAGTTATGGTTGAAACCTCTATTATGTTTTCTCAAGGAGAGATCTTTTATAGACCCCTGTATGACATTTTGATGATTTTATAAATAGAAGATTGAGTTGTTTTTCTACAAAGAAATTGTTTAAGTGGTTAAGTCATGAAAGTGAGTTTTTTTTGTGGATTCAATGAGCCATGGCTGGTTAAGTCATGTGATTGAGTTTTAAAGGATCTGATAAGTAATGATTGGTTAAGTCATACTATTGAGTTTTAGTGGACTGGATAAGTCTAACTTTGGAAACTACCTTAGTGTTTTGAGTTATTACGAACAATAACGTTAATATATGCATACACTCAAGAGAATCCTCAAATCACTCCTATAATGGAAAACCCTCATAACGATGCTATCTATACGGAGTTTCAGGAAAAGAAGTTGTTGCTCAAACAAATGCAACCACCTTCTTTTAAAGAAGAGGGTGATGATATTGAGAAAGATGCAGAAGAAGCAACCACCTTCTTTTAAAGAAGAGGGTGATGATATTGAGAAAGATGCAGAAGAATAGATTGAAGCTATGGATAATTACTTCTCTGCTGCAAGGAACACACCTGCAAATCAAGCGATGCTAGGGATGTTTCGTCTCTCAAGGGAAGCAAAATTATGGTGGAAACAAAATTGTCGTGACATTGGAGTGTTGAAAAACTCTCAGAGTTGGTGAGAAATCAAACAAGCGGTGAAGGAAAGATACTTACCCCCTACCCATGAAGCGATAAAGATGAATGAGTTCTTTAGCTTGAAACAATACAGTTTATCATTGGAAGAGTACTACTCAAAGTTTGTAAGGCTTAGACGTTACGCACCGTCAATGACTATAGAGCAGCAGGTAGCTCGCTTTTGTCAAGGTTTAAGAGAACTAATCAATTCACGATTAGAAGCTTTAAAACCTACCACTGTACAAGATGCTTTACTACGAGCTAAACCTTTGATGACGGAACAAGGAATTACAAGAAGAATTGAACAAAATTAAAGCTTCAGAGATACATAACTACAAAGAGCTTATGCCGCGAATGCGCGAAATCCTCCACGCTTGAATGTTCGATGCTTTGAATGTGGAGAGTTGGGACATTATCGGAACTCTTGTCCACGACTGACTAATGGAGCAGCAATCGAAAGTGAAGCAGACTAAAAACACCACCCTTTTGGATATAATGATAGTGATTACAGTCGGAGTATCCTCACTTTTTCTCGAGATGAGGACATCTCGAATCCCTAAGTTGGAGAGATTGTAACGTACCCAACATTTTTCAATAAAAGTATTTCATTTCCTTTGCAAATATTTAAGGTTCGTATTTTATTAAGTCAAAGAGCATTCTAATGGAACGATATTTTATTAAGTCAAAGAGCATTCTAACCGCGAGGAACAAAAGAGAACCGATAACCTCAACTTAATCTCCGCTAACCGCCGAATCATCTCGCTACCCGCAAGGAACAAAAGATATTCTTTCAACAATTCTTCTCTTCAAATGATTCTTCAAACATGATCAACCAATTCTTCATATTAATCAGTAACAACTTATCAAACAATAACAACGTATTCAACGGTAACAATTTAACAAACAGTGACAATTTATCAAACAATTCTCTCACTAATCTATAAAATTATATGCTTGTTTCTTGTTGTCACAAATTGGTGACGTGGCTAGCTGCCCACTTGACACACACGCTGAAATGGTGGCTGGCTGCAGCGTAAGTCCCGGAAATTACGAGCAGAGTGACACATGGCACTGTTGACGTGGCGTCCATACTAACACGTGGCAGCTTGTACGGACCTTCCGCGATTTGGGACACGTTTCACGGACAAGCAGCAGATTGCGACAGCTTTTGGAGCTTTTGCTTTTGGGCTTGCTTTATTTTATTAAAGCCTAAGAAAGAGAAGAAAGAACTCCTTTTGCTTTATTTTGAAGGCTCAAGAGAGAGAGGTTGTGAGAGAAAGCTTACTGCTTTATTTTAAAAGCTTTTGATTTTCAGCTTTTGGGGCTCTGCTTTTGGCATCCCTTGTCCTTTAAATAAGCTGGCAGGGCTTCTCACAACTCAGAGCATCTGGACGCAGAGTCTGAGTATGAGCGCCTACCCGCACTCTTGTACTTTGAACTCAGATTAATACAAAAAGAAATACCGAAAGGGACGCCAATCTTTGGGGCCAATATCTCTAGGCACGGAACTCCGTCGGGCCAGTGTCAAATAAATTGTGAACTGTGAACTGTTTTGAAGTGGTTATTTGGTGCTGTCGCGATAGATTCTTAACATGGAGTGACCAAGTCTATTACAGTGGTATCGGAGCACGGCAGATTTCTCTTCTACGGGAAATCCAATCCCTATTTTTTTTCTGCGGCACTTATGGCTTCAGGCAAAGATCAGTCGACTCCCTCTGCATCCGGAGATGCGGGAAGGGATCACAACGAAGATTTAGACAAGGAGTATGGCCCGCCTCGGCCTACTCAGGCGGAGCGTCAAGAAATGGAGCGCCGACGACAATTGATCGGCGATGCAACAAAGATGATGCTTAATTTTGCCAAGGACCCGAAATTGGCTGTAAATATATGAGCAAGACTTCTTTTGAAGAGGTGCACGCGCAGTGGCAGAAAACCACAGAACAAACCCGAAAACCCGCTCTCAAGAAACCTCCTACTCCCAACAAGTATACAGAGAAGGAATTAGAAGAGGTGATTGATGCACGAATTGCTGCGCTTTTTGACGCGCAGAACAAAGCTAAAAAGCACGACAAAAAGCAAAAGAAAGACACTAACTTCCCGGGTTATTTGGGTCGTCGGTCTACTTTTGAAAAAGCAAGAAACCAGCAAAAGCATATTCGATTTGAAGGAGTATTTCTGCCAAAAACCCTAATTTCCGGAAATCGCGGAGGTGAAAAAATAAAATAAAATTGCAACACAAATCCTAGCTTTTTGCTACGCAAGGATTTTGGATGAGAGAAAGAGTTGAATTGCTTTATTTTAACTCTCATTGAGAGAGAGAGAGAGAATTTGCTTTTGCTTTCAAGCTTTTGGGGCTCTGCTTTTGGGCATCCCTTGTAACCTTTAATTAGTGGTGAGGGCCTCACTTCTCAGAGCATCTGGACGCAGAGTCTGAGAGTGAAACCCGAGCCACTCTCTTGTACTTTGAACTGATTAATACAAAAAGAAATACCGAAAGGGACGCCAGTCTTTGGGGCCAATATCTCTAGGTACGGAACTCCGCCGGGCCAGTGCAAATCTATTGTGATCTGTGAATTGTTTGAAGTGGTTATTTGGTGCTGTCGCGATTGATTATTGACTTGGAGCATCCAAGTCTGTTACAGTGGTATCAGAGCACGGCCGATTTCTCTTCTATAGGAAATCCGATCGCCATTTTTTTTTCCCACGGCACCTATGGCTTTACGCAAGGATCAGTCGACTCCCTCTGCATCTGGAGATGCGGGCAGGGATCACAACGAAGATTCCGGCAGAGAGTATGGCCCTCCTCGGCCTACTCAGGCGGAGCGGCAAGAGATGGAGCGTCGCCAGATGATCGGCGATGCAACGAAGATGATGCTCAATTTTGCGAAGGACCCGAGATTTGCAAAATATATGAGCGAGACTTCTTTTCAGGAAGTGCATGAGCAGTGGCTGAAAACCACTACACCACCCCCGAAACCCACTCACAAGAAATCTTCTGCTCACAAGAAATATTCAGAGAAGGAATTAGAAGAGGTGGTTGATGCATGGATCTCCCAGCTTTTTGACGCGCAAAAGAAAGCCAAAAAGCACGGCAAAAAGCAGAAGAAAAGCATTGACTTCCCAGGATATTTGGGTCCTCAGTCGACATTTGATAAGGCAAAGAAACAGAAGAAGCGTGTTCGATTTGAAGGAGTACCCAGTTCTTCTTCTTCTTTTTCTGACAGTTCTTCTAGCTCTTCAGATTCGAGCGAAGAAGATAGAAAACGTAAAAAGCAAAGCAAGAAACAAAGCTTCAGAAAGGGTAAGAAAAAGGCAAAGAAGGCTACATCTCGCCCAGAAACTGACAGTTCACTAAGGACTCGTCTACAGACAGCTCAGATTCCGATGACGGAAACTTTTCTGCGAACAAGAAGAATTTTTACAAAGCCAACCAGTATGACTTTCTCGAAGATAAAAGCAAGAAAGTCTGAGAGTTTAAGGAAGGTGGCCACTCGATCATGTTTGATACTTTTTCAGGATACTCAGATGCTTCGAAGGCTTTGTCTTTTATACAGCAGTTTGACATCGCTTTCGCGGGAGGAAGCTATTCAGAGCACTCCAAGATTTGGAGAGCTGCCTCTTACTTTAAGGGGAATGCTCGTACTTGGTGGTCCACGCTTCTTTTAAACAAGACTGCGCCAGTTAAATGGCTGAAATTTAAGAAGCTTTTTATTTCTTCTTGGTTGACGCAAGAATATGAACGAGATATACGAGCTGCTTGGAACCATCTTCGGATGACCAAGAAAGATACAATCCATGCTTACTGTGAAAGATTCTGGAGCTCTTTTCTACCCGCCACTTCATTCAAGAAGATCTTGTTTAGAGAACAGATTGAGCGGTTTACCTTGGGTCTACCTACAGAGATCCGAGATCACTGCTTGGAACAGAAGCCGGCTTCTATTCAGGAGTTGATGAGTCATGTGAAGCGGGGCTTTGCCATTCACTCTGGCAGTCTGACCTACCCCACAGATGAGACCATAACACTACGAGCCGAACAGACTTCTGGGAATGACAATAGAAAGAAAAAGAGCAACCCAGAGAAAAAGGATGCACGACCCAAGTTTACTCCTGAGGAGCGAGCTCGCTTCATTAGAGAGGGGAAGTGCTTTGGATGCGGGGAACATGGACATATGTCCACGAAGTGCCCCAAAAAGGCACAGAATGAACAGCATAATAAAGACGACGACAGGCCTGAGAGTTCGAGAGCAGCTGAGGAACGTGGTAGAAAAGGCAGATAGAAAAGCAGAACTGGTACCACATGGCGTGGGACTTGCACCGAATCAAATGAATGAAAGTACAAACTTTGCCGCTTTCAGGGCAAAGTGAAGGATCCGGAAGCTCTTTTGAAGGAGCCAAGGCAAACTTCTTTTCACTTGAAATTGGCGGCTCGATTTGGAATTACGCCCGACAGACTGACACCACAGGCGGAGGTAGTTCGACTGGCACCCGAACGGGATGTTGCCATTACACCGAGCATTGGCAAACTTCGTTTGCAATGACAGGGGTGTTTAGGGCACGCGAGTGACGTTCTACTCGGAATCCCTTGGTACCACAAGAACTACGCCATGGTTGACTACCGGGCCGAGAAAGCGACTTTGATAAATGAAGGGCTTAGAGATTGTACTTGATGAACTTCAGTTTCTTTACTCATTCTTTTGGGAGAGAACTGAACGATGGATAAAGGTTGAATATGTTTTGACCTGATCAAAAGAACCCCAAGATTTTTCTCCACTCTCACGCCGATTGCTTTTCAGAGGGCCTGCCAGGCAAGTTACCACCCGCTCGTCCTGAGGATCATACTAATGATATGATACCAGGAAGCACACCACCAAACCGGCCACCTTACCGTGTGAGCCGAGCACAGAATGAAGAGATTATGAACCAAGTGAAAGACCTCTTGGAAAAGGGTCTTGTCCAACCTAGTACTTCACCGTATTGCTCTCTAGTGTTGTTGGTTTTGAAGAAAGACGGATCTTGGAGGATGTGCATCGATTATAGAGCTCTCAACAAAATCACCATCAAGAACAGACT
This sequence comes from Adiantum capillus-veneris, assembly GCF_014529385.1. Lineage (NCBI taxonomy): Eukaryota > Viridiplantae > Streptophyta > Polypodiopsida > Polypodiales > Pteridaceae > Adiantum > Adiantum capillus-veneris. The sequence continues at coordinate 139,628,131 of NC_140952.1, forward strand.
TCCGATTCCTAGGATCGACGATATACTCGACAGGTTACAGGGATCCTCGTACTTTAGGAGGATTGACTTGAAGAGTGGATATCATCAGATCCGAATCGCGCCGGGAGACGTCTACAAGACAGCCTTTCGGACTACTTTTGGGTTATTTAAGTTTTTGGTGATGCCTTTTGGCTTGACCAATGCTCCTGCAACATTTAACCGCATGACGGACATGATTTTTCGAGAGTACAGACTATTTGTTGGCACTTTCTTTGACGACATCATTGTTTTCTCCAAGAATGAGGCAGAACAAAGAGATCATCTGCTTCAGAGATGCACTTTTTTGGGATACTTTGTCTCGGCAGCAGGAGTGCAAGTGGATTCGGCCAAGATAGAGACTATATGTGTGATTGGCCCGATTTGAAGAATGTGTTCGTACTACAGGCGATTCATACGAAAGTTTGTAGAGGTTGCTCCCCTTTGCATATCTTGACACAGAAAGGAGTCCCTTTCTCGTGGGGATCCACAGAGGTGACTGTTTTTCGGACCTTGAAAGAGAAATCGACTACGGGACCAATTTTGACTTTGCCGGACTTGCAAAAGTCATTTGAAGTATATTGTGATGCTTGTGGTCATAGTCTAGGTGCTGTCCTGATGCAAGAAGGCCATGTCATTGCTTATGAGAGCCGATTGTTCTTTAGGCCGGAGATGACAGCACATATATATGAGAAAGAGCTTTTGGGGTTATCCATGCTCTTAGTCAGTGGCGGCATTACCTACTCGGAGCGGATTTTACTGTCTTTACAGACCATCAGAGTTTGCGCTACTTCTTGTCACAGAAGCAGCTTTCGGAAAAGCAGATGCGGTGGGCAAACATCTTGTCACATTTTCACTTCCACATTGTCCATGTGCAGGGACAGAAGAATGTGGTGGTAGATGCTTTGTCTCGGAAGCCGTTGGTTCTGGCTATTTCCGCGATACATCATAGGAGCTTCGAGGATATGGTCAATCAGTATGCCACAGATACAGATTTTGCAGATATTTTCACACGGATACGGGATGGGGAGACCAGTAGCTGGATACTCCCTTCGGGAAGGCTACTTGATGAAAAAGACTATGTTGTGCGTTACACAGCCGTAGAGGGAAAGGTTATAACTGAATGCCACTGTCCACCTTTTACGGGTCACCGTGGCATTGCTACCACCATGAAAGGGGTAGAGAGATACTTCTTTTGGCCGAGACTCAAAAAGGATGTGGAAGAGTTTGTGCGCAGTATGCCAGAAGGTCAAGTTTGACAGGCATAAGGCACAGGGATTGTTACAGCCTTTACCTCTACCCACCCACCCCTGGGAAAGTATTGCAATGGATTTCATTTTTGATCTCCCGAGAACACAGAATGATCACGATGATCTTCCGACTACATGGCACGTCTGAGACGATTGTCTCCGGCAAAGACCCCAGATTTATGAGTTTGTTTTGGAAGGCAATTTGGGAGAACATTGGCACGCAGTTGCAGTTCTCGTCATCATTCCACTTGCAGACTGACGGGCAATCTGAGATTGCCAATTCAGTGGTTTTAGACTTATTAAAGTCTTGTATCTCGGATCAAAAGACTCAATGGGAAAAGAACTTACCTTTGGTGGAATTTGCCTACAATAACACGATACACTCTTCGACGGGGAAGACGCCATTTGAGATTGTTGAAAGTGTTGCGAAGGTTCCATCCTTCCTAAGCACGAAAAATTAGATATTTCAAGCGGATGAATATTCGCTAGATTTGGATACGGCTTTTCCCAGGTTCGCGAGACTTTGCAGAAGTCTCAAGAACAATAGAAAAAGGCAGCGGATCGCCATCGTCACGACTTGAAATTGAAGGAGGATGATTGGGTGCTCTTACGTTTTGAGAAGGCACGCCTAAGAAAGAAAAAGGGAAAGGAGAGGCTTTTTCCAAAGCTTAGTATGCGATACTACAGACCTTTCCAGATTACTGAAAAGATAAATGATGTCTCCTTCCGATTGAAACTGCCAGATACTTGGAGATTCACAATGCATTGCATGTGAGTCTCTTGAAACCTGTTAAGGGTGATGTGCCTGATGATGGGGAGCCTGATGAGCAACCCGAAGTGGAAGAAAACGAGGAGATCCTTGTTCCTGAACAGATTTTGGCACGTAAGGATACGAAGACTAAAGGTAAAGTCCGAAGGCGGTTCTTGGTTAAGTTCAAGAACTTTCCTGCATTTGATGCGAAGTGGATGGAGGAGGAGGACCTAGCAGATACTCCTCGGATTGTGAAACTTTACCTCGATGTTTTGGTTTAGTATAGTCTACTCCAAACAGAACCTAGAAATTCAGCTTGGCCGAAGATCTGGTGCAGTGGGATGCACAAGAGGGGAGTTACTCCGCTCCTTTGTCAACAAATGCCTTGATTTTGATACTAAAGTCAGTGATGTCTCTTTGAGCTTCAGGGATACTGAGAGCTGATAGTATTCTGTTGGATGACTTTATGAAATGGAATTCCTGATAATGATACTGATTTGTTTCTTCACTTCTTTTGAGTGCAGGAACTGATGGACGAAATGACTGCAGCATTTTGGTCTGATTGATCTCGAATAGACATGGTTGCAATAGGGGTTAGTCAATCAGACATCGATGAGGTCCCGATTGGACTTAGATATGATTGCTAGCTACATTGCCGATAAATCATGGTCTAAGATCCGAATGAATGTTGAATGTCATGTGATGTCCAGTGATGTCTAGTGATGTTCTGTGATGTCGTGTGATGTGACTGTCGATTTGGTACATGCGCTAGATGTGTGTTCCTAGTACCTAGGTACTAATAGTCAGTGTCTGCTAAGACGGTTTATGGCTTTTGTCGGTTTTGCAGGCGTAATCGTGGTCAATTACAATGCTTTCAAGAGGGGGGTATGTCACAAAGTGATGACGTGGCTACCGACAGCAGAAACCCTAATTTCTGCCAGAAACCCTAAAATTCCTGCAAACCCTAATTTCTGCCAAAAACACTAATTTCCGGAAATCGCGGAGGTGGAAAAAAAATTCTTTAAAAAAAAAAAAAAATGAGCGACGCAAATCCTAGCTTTTTGCTACACAAGGATTTTGGATGAGAGAAAGAGTTGAATGGCTTTATTTTAACTCTCATTGAGAGAGAGAGAGAGAGAGAATTGGCTTTTGCTTTCAAGCTTTTGGGGCTCTGCTTTTGGGCATCCCTTGTAACCTTTAAATTAGTGGTGAGGGCCTCACTTCTCAGAGCATCTGCACGCAGAGTCTGAGAGTGAAACCCGAGCCACTCTCTTGTACTTTGAACTGATTAATACAAAAAGAAATACCGAAAGGGGCGCCAGTCTTTGGGGCCAATATCTCTAGGCACGGAACTCGGCCGGGCCAGTGCAAATCTATTGTGATCTGTGAATTGTTTGAAGTGGTTATTCGGTGCTGTCGTGATTGATTATTGACTTGGAGTGTCCAAGTCTGTTACAGACATCGCTTTCGCGGGAGGGCGTTACTAAGAGCACTCTAAGACTCGGAGAGCTGCCTCTTACTTTAAGGGGAATGCTCGAACTTGGTGGTCCACGCTTCTATTAAGCAAGACTGCGCCAGTTAAATGGCTGAAATTCAAGAGGCTTTTTATTTCTTCTTGGCTGACTCGAGAGTATGAACGTGATATACGAAATGCTTGGAACCATCTTCGGATGACCAAGAAGGATACAGTGGACGCTTATTGCGAGAGATTCTGGAGCTCTTTTCTACCCGCCTCTTCATTTAAGAAGATCTCGTTCAAGGAACAGATTGAGCGGTTTACCTTGGGTCTACTTACAGAGATCCGAGATCACTGCTTGGAACAGAAGTCAGCTTCTATTCAGGAGTTAATGAGTCATGCAAAACAGGGTTTTGCCATCCACTCTGGCAGTCTAACTTACCCCACCGATGAGATCATGACACAAAGAGCTGAACAGACTTCGACAAATGAAAGTGGAAAGAGAAAGAGCAACTCACAACAGAAAGATGCATGACCCAAGCTTACTCCTCAGGAGAGAGCTCGCTTCATCCGGGAGGGGAAGTGCTTTGGATGCGGGGAACCTGGACATATCTCCACGAAGTGCCCTGAAAAGGCACAGAAAGAACAGAACGATAAGGACGATGAAAGGCCTGAGAGTTCGAGAGCAGCTGAGGAACGTGGAAGAAAAGGCAGATAAAAAGCAAAACTGGTACCACATTGCATGGGGCCTGAACCGAATCAAATGAATGAAAGTACAAACTTTGCCGCTTTTGGTGCAAAGTGAAAGATCAGGAAGCTCTTTTGAAGGAGCCAAGGCCAACTTCTTTTCACTTGGAATTGGCGGCTCGATTTGAAATTACGCCCGATAGGCTGGGGCCACAAGCGGAGATAGTTCGAGTGGCACCCGGACGGGATGTTGCCATTACAGCAAGCATTGGCAAGCTTCATTTGCAATGACAAGGGTGTTTAGGGCACGAGGAGTTTTATGTATTTGCCTTGGAAGGTTGTGACGTTCTACTCAAAATCCCTTGGTATCACAACAACAACGCCGTGGTTGACTACCGGGCCGAGAAAGCGACTTTGACAAATGAAGGGCTCAGAGATTGTACTTGATGAGCTTCAGTTTCTTTACTCACTTTTTGAGAGAGCACTGAACGATGGATAAAGGTCGAATATGTTTTTGACTTGAACAAAAGAACGCCAATATTTTCTCCACACTCATGCCGATTGCTTTTCAGAGGGCCTGCCAGGCGAGTTACCACCCGCTCGTCCTGAGGATCATACTAATGATATGATACCAGGAAGCACACCACCGAACCGGCCACCTTACCTTTGTGAGCCGAGCACAAAATGAAGAGATTATGAACCAAGTGAAAGACCTCTTGGAAAAGGGTCTTGTCCAACCTAGTACTTCACCGTATTGCTCTCCAGTGTTGTTGGTTTTGAAGAAAGACGGATCTTGGAGAATGGGCATCGATTATAGAGCTCTCAACAAAATCACCATCAAGAACAGATTTCCGATTCCTATGATCGATGATATACTCGACAGATTACAGGGATCCTCGTGCTTTAGCAGGATTGATCTGAAGAGTGGATATCATCAAATGCGAATCGCGCCAGTGGGAGAGACGTCTAGAAGACAGCCTTTCGGACGACTTTTGAGTTATTTGAGTTTTTGGTGATGCCTTTTGGCTTAACCAATGCTCCTGTGACATTTAACTGAACGATGGAAAAGATTTTTTTTGTTTTTTCGAGAGTACAAGCTATTTGTTGGCACTTTCTTTGACAATATCATTGTTTTCTCCAAGAATGAGGCAGAACATAGAGATCATCTGCTTCAGGTCTTTCAGGCATTACGAGATCACAAGTTGGTGATTAATGCAAAGAAAAGTGAATTTTTCATACCAGAGATACACTTTTTGGGACACATTGTGTCAGCACAGCAGGAGTGCAAATGGATCCGGCCAAGATAGGGACTATCCGTGATTGGCCCGATTTGAAGAATGTCCATGAAGTTAGAAGCTTCTTGGGATTGTGTTCGTACTACAGGAGATTCATTCGAAAGTTTGCAGAGGTTGCTTCCCCTTTGCATATCTTGACACAGAAAGAGTCCCTTTCTCGTGGGGACCCACAGAGGTGACTGGCATCTATGAGATTCCTGAGTGGATCTAGATGCGATTGCTAACTGCATTGCCGATAAATCATGGTCTAACATCCGAATGAATGTTGAATGTGATTTGTCATGTGATGTCCTGTGATGTCTAGTGATGTCCTGTGATGTCGTGTGATGTGACTGTCGATTGGTACATGTGCTAGATGTATGTTCCTAGTGTGTAGGTACTAACAATCAGTGTCTGCTAAGACAGTTTACGGCTTTTGTCTGTTTTGCAGGCGTAATCGAGGGCGATTACAATGCTTTCAAGAGGGGGGTATGTCACAAATTGGTGACGTGGCTGGCTGCCCACTAGAATGGTGGCTGGCTGCAGTATAAGTCCTGGAAATTACGGGCAGAGTGACATGTAACACTATTGACGTGGCGTCCGTACTGACACGTGGCAGCTTCTACGGACCTTCCGCGATTTGCGGCGCATTTCACGGACAGGCAGCAGATTGCGGTAGCTTTTGGAGCTTTTGCTTTTGGGCTTGCTTTATTTTATTAAAGCCTAAGAAAGAGAAGAAAGAACTCCTTTTGCTTTATTTTGAAAGCTCAAGAGAGAGAGCTTGTGAGAGAAAGCTTACTGCTTTATTTTAAAAGCTTTTGATTTTCAGCTTTTGGGGCTCTGCTTTTGGCATCCCTTGTACCTTTAAATAAGCTGGCAGGGCTTCTCACAACTCAGAGCATCTGGACGCAAAGTCCGAGTGTGAGCGCCTGCCCGCACTCTTGTACTTTGAACTCAGATTAATACAAAAAGAAATACCGAAAGGGGCGTCAGTCTTTGGGGCCAATATCTCTAGGCACGGAACTCCGCCGGGCCAGTGTCGAATAAATTGTGAGCTGTGAACTGTTTTGAACTGGTTTTTTGGTGCTGTCGTGGTAGATTCTTGACTTGGAGTGACCAAGTCTATTACACTTGTGATAGAATCACGTTTCTTGGACGGTTTAAGAGATTCCATATGCTTGACTTCCCAAGTCAACATAATTAACAATGTAGAATTATAAATTTGTCTTACCGGATTAGCGACATGTTCGATTACCTCCCGTATTTGAGGTTGGACGATTTCACCTTCTTTCGGAGTCGATACCTCCGCTTGAGTTACGATTGGAGTAGATGATACCTTCTTTTGCACCTTCCTTGGAGATGGAACGACATGATCATTCTTCGAGCTTCGGGTCACTCGCTTCAGGGCCATCGTAACGAGGTAGAGAAGAGGGAAAGAGAGAAAGAGAACTCAAGAATCCGAAGGGCAACACGACGATGGTAGAGAAGACTTGGAGATGGAGATGGCTTGAAGGTAAGAGCTTGAGGGAGAGAGGTTGAGGGAGAGAAGGTAACTCCGACATCAAGGCAAGTTAGCTTCCGCTTCTGAGAGTGTGTCCTGTCGGAGGGACAGCCCTACTTAAGGACGCCACTATGGTACAGATCTCTCCTTTTGCAACAGTCCCTCCTGGGCTGACCAGCTATGACATTGACCTGTACCCATGATGTTCAGGCTGACACAGGTGAAAGCTAAGTGCCGTATGAGATTATCAGAGCTGAGATGAGTGCACTACCAATTGTAGTGGAGGCTCTTGCTAGATCAGTGTCTTTCATTCATAGCACATGGGAGCTCTCACGCGACAAATTTGCACTACTAGCGCTTGAGTCATGCGATAGTTTCCATACGTAGGCAAATCACTACTTTTACACACGGACTACTCGGGATGGCCCACCACAGGTTACCCACTCAAACCTGTATAATCATCAATTCATCGCCAAGGTTGGTTGGTTCAGTAGTATCTCTCTCTTTCTCTCTCTCGTGTATTCTCCCATTGGTCTACAATTTAGCATCATCGACATTGACATGGTATCAGAGCTTCATGCTCGATGATCGCAAGGGAGGGGAGCCGGCGCGAAGAAGAGGATTAGAGGTTGGTGATAGCTCTTGGAGTCTGAATTGCCTTCCAAAACGCTGGTGGTTTGCCCGCCAAGGAGGTCAATCCACTACTAGTTTTGTTGATAGAATTTTAAAACGCAGATTGCAAAGAGACTTTTGGGAGCTATTGTGTCATGCTCTTTTACGACGCTTATTGAAACGCAATTATGGGCAGTCTTTAATTCCTAGCGTTTTGAAACGCTTAGAGATGAGAGACCCTAAGAACAGTGTTTTAGGCAGCAAAGGCAACGCAGTAAGTGTTCTTGCGAAGCTTCTATAGCAAAGTGGCCTCCATTGGCAGCAACCTTGAATGACCAACACCAAATAAAGGCTATGGAAAGCGGATCAACCAGCACCTAGTTAGCGGCATGTGCTCGCCCAAAGTTCTCAAGGAAGACATCGCTTCGTTTGGCTCGGGATTGTGAAGTCAAATGCAACTGCATGAGCTCACTAGAGGACAAAGGCAAAGGCTAGCTTGACAAGGATAGTAGAAATAGTGCTCAGTTAGCTGCCTCAATAGCCACGAGATCCAAGAGGGGTTGTTATAAATGTGACAAGACGCTTTGTTTGGCTCGGGAAAGCGAAGCCAAAGGCAAACGCCATAACTCACAAGAGGACAAAGGAAAAGGCAAGCTAGACAGCCGTCCTTGTGTTGGAGTTCAAGTTATCTGTGTTTGAATCTGTGGGTCCAAGTTCAAGGCACATGCATCTGGCAAGGAACCAATCAGACGTATCTAAAACACTATGGATGAGTGCACCAATCCATTGTTGTTGGCCGGATTATGGACAGGATGTGTTTCAAAGTTCATTGTCTGGAAAATTTTGGACGTGAAATGTTCATAGTTCACGAATGGGGATTCTTGGACGTAGTGTGGTCTACAATTCAAATTTCTATAAGACAATCGATGCTCAAGATGGCATTCTTCTAAGGTAAAAAGTTGAGGGTAGCAAAACCGAGATATACCTAGTTGAAGGCCTCTTCTGGGGTATCCATGGTAGCTACTTCATCGACCTGATCTCACTATTTATGTCTATTATGAGCTGCAAAGAGGGTGTTAAAGTTATGGCATCTCAAGTCTGCCCAATGTGGTCCCAATATTTATTTTGGCTTTAGGTATTTATTTTACTTATTTGTCAAACTCTGGGTAGGGCAATTTGCTAAGGTGACTATATAAAGTACACCTAGCCCCCATTGTATAATCATCAGTTCATTGCCAAGGTTGGTTGGTTCAGTAGTCTCTCTCTCTCTCTCTCTCTCTCTCTCTCTCTCTCTCTCTCTCTCTCTCTCTCTCAGACTACAGGAGATGGGGGTGCCCATAGAGGTGATTTGGGGGATTATGGCTTTGTACAAATCAGTGTTGGGACATGTACGCACTCCGGAAGGGGTATCTGATTTAGTTCACTCTACTATTGGAGTGAAACAGGGCTGCCCATTGTCTCCTACTCTATTTGGTATGTATGTTGATGAGGTGTCTGATTACATTGACAGAGAGGGTGGCAGGGTGCCCAGCTGGCAGGGACGTGGATCCCATTGTTGCTATATGCTGATGATATTGTGATGATATCTGACTCACCAGAAGGTATGCAACGACATTTGGATGCACTACGCAGTTTTGCAGAGAATAGTGGATTGTGTGTAAACCTAGGTAAAACCAAGGTTATGGTGTTTAACACCACAACGCAATGGGTCAGGAGATCAATACCTACTTTCAAATATGGTCAGGAGATTGTGGAGTATACAGATGCATACACTTACCTGGGGGTAGTCTTTATTGGGCCGAGATTTTCTTTGAGAAGAGCAACAGAAACTAGACTAACTAGAGCTGGTGCGGCTCTGGGAGGAATGGAGAGGATGTGTTCGCAGGTTCAGTTCCAGGAACCTAGGACAAAGTTATGGCTCTTTGATACTTTGGTTGCCTCTACTATGTTATATGGAGTGCAGGTTTGGGGACCTTCTGTAGGCCAGGATGGTTGGAGGCGTATGGAGAAACCCCTGGTATCTATGATGATATGATCTCTCAGTTGATTAGAGCCAAGGCTTCCGTACCGCATGATATTATTCGAGCGGAATTAGCTGCCCCCCCATGGAGATTGAGTCGCTTCCTAGATCAGTCTCCTTTGTACACAGTCTGTGGGATACTACCAGAGACAGATATGCCAGGGTGGCTCTAGAGTCCTCCAGACAATTAGCTCTTAATGGGGATACATCATGTTGGTATGCACAGATGGCATCATGGTTTCAGACACATGGTTTCACCATGGACAGGTTGCCTCCTTTTCAATACTCTTTACAGTCACCCTTGAGGTCTCTGACGCGGGTAGAGATTAATAGACTCATTCCTCAGGATCTGATCCAGCTGGACACGAGGAGGACATGGATAGAGCCGATACAAGAGTTGGGCACAAAGATGGCTTTCTATAGAGAGCATCTTCTCCACCACACGGGGGATGGGTTTGTGATTCGACCTAGCTATATGGACACGCATCTTTCTCATGTTTGCGTTGTGCCATTGGCCAGATACGCACGTCCTCACATCAGCTCGAGATTGAGACTGGCAGATACAGAGGGACACCAGCAGATAGCAGGATATGCCGCTTATGCCATCTAGAGCGAGAGACAGAGGTACATTACATATGTCATTGTACAGTGTACTATGAGATACGAGGCCGTTTTCATTGTCTATTCAGAGAAGGTTTTGGGCCTCTATCAAGGGTCACAAGTTATGAGGATCAGAGATGTCTTGGGCTATATCTACTTGAGTTACACAGGCATAGAGAAACTTAATGAGGAGAGCTGAAGAGAGACAACCCCAGAGACAAATCAGAGATTTCTTTACACTAGATATTGTACACCCAGAAGAACAGACAGAGGAGCAGCCAACAGTGGAGAGGTCTACCCGCACTACTGGCATTCTCATAGACCGAGCATTGGAGCTAGGGAGATCTAGACGACCCCGATGGAGAAGAGGAGCTACGCAATTTCGAAGGAAGTTACAACAAAGGATTCGAGCCATACTTTTTCGTCGTCCAGAGTGCAGATGAAGATGGATCTCTACTTCCCTCCCATATTGTCTGCACATTGTACTGCTTAGTTCACACATTTTACGCCTTTCACCTTTCACACCTATCAGCTTAGTTTAGGATTCCGCAGTATTTATATTTTTTTATCCTAGTTTAATTTATTTTGTTAATCTGACTTTGTATCAGATACACCGCATTGTAACTTTCTGGTCTCATAGGTCACTTTGGCCTTTTGAAGACGTTTATATAACATTTCATTTCATCTCTCTCTCTCTCTCTCTCTCTCTCTCTCTCTCTCTCTCTCTCTCTCTCTCTCTCGTGTATTCTCCCCATTGCTCTACGTTTTCGCATTGTCGATTTTGATAGTATTATGTAAGCTGATGATGATGATGATGATGTAGGGTAGGCTTAGATACCTACCCACTCTAGGTACCCCATTTATTTTTATTTTTATGTTCCCAAGACATTGTACTAGAGCCACACTTGGATGTAACCTTTTGGTCTCAGGGGTCATTTGAAGACATTAATATAACGCTTTTCTTTTCAGTTCTTTGTACTTTTTGTACCCAGACCTGGTATTAGATTCACCACATGTAACCTTTTGGTCTCATAGGTCATTTTGGCCTTTTGAAGACATTAATATTACATTTCATTTCTCTCTCTCTCTCTCTCTCTCTCTCTCTCTCTCTCTCTCTCTCTCTCTCTCTCTCTCTCTCTCTCTCTCTCTCTCTCACACACACACACACACACACATGTCCTTTCTCTCTTTCTACCTCAATGATATCTCTCCTCTACAGTTGCCTTATATATGTATGGGGCAGGTGTTCTCAAGTATCGGAGGATCCTATTGGAGTCCAGCCAGATCAGAGTCGAGGTGTACACCGGATTAGAGGCCAGTCCATGTCTTCATCACATCTTCCACTTCCTATTCCAACATGAAGCACCACAATGGCCTACATCTCACTAATGCTTGGCTCGTTTGGTCCCAAGCCATTGAGACTACACAACCGACGGCAAAGCATCAATATCTGGCAGCAAGGGCCATAGAAGTGTCCCAAAGCCTGAACAGTCCGAAACCATGCAGAACAATAAAGAAAGAGAGCGAGGTAAGACTTTAGCATCAATCTCATTGTGCCATTCTCTGATGGTCCTTGGATACTCCCTTGATGTGTCAACAAAAAGAATGAGTGGTAGGTAGAACTAACCCTCACTATCAAGCCACTATACAACGCCAATGGATTGTGGAAAGTGAGAAGGGAAGATAGTGGGTGGTACTTCCCCTAACGAAAAGAGCAATGCATGAGTTGTGTGCTGATAAAAAAAGGCTATAAATGACTGCTATGAGGATGATTTGATTTTTGCAGGTAACCATGAGGTTGTAGTGGATCATGTAAGGACTACTTTAAGGTTAGAATTGGACATGAAAGACTTGGATGAGCTGCAATACTTAACTGGGCCTTGAAATTTTGCGCATTGAAGAGCGCATATGGCTGTCACAATTGTAAGCATATTTCTATGCCCTTACTTCAGAATTTGAAGATTAGAGTTGATGCAAGTGAAGTCCTTGAGAATGCCAGAATGAATAGGAAGACCGTGGGTAGCTTAATCCACTTGTCTATCTCACAACCAGGTCAAAGTTACACAATTGAATTGGAGATTCCATTTTTGCAGCTTCCAAGGAAGCCACGCTTGAATGAGTGAGTGCACATTGCGCTAACAACTAACCTTGAGGGAATTTTTTGATAACAGGAATTTATTTAAGTATCTGCAGTTGATGATCAAACAAAATATAACAACAAAAACTAGTTCTCCTCCATTGGATTTGAGATTTTTTGGCAAGGGAGGTGAGATTGTTTCGAATACAGTTTTAGACAATCGTCAAAAACATAGGAAGGATGTATGTTCCTCGACCTGGTTGTCTGGAAAGACAACGTTTGCTTAGTCTAGCCCTTTCCCTCACTTCCTGCCAGGGAAACACATGGCCAGGGCTTTGCCTCCTGATGACTCAAGGGGGCTGCTCTCAAGAAAGCTGAATGCACAGAGTTTCTTGGACAACTCGTATCAATGAAGACAAAATCATTTCAGAAATTTTAATCATTCTCAACTGACCTGAGTTGGTTTACCAAGAAAAATAACCTAGTGCTAGGCTTCAACAACAGATCTCTGGGGAGAGGGGTGTGGATTAACACAGAGATATAATAAAACACCTTTTACAAACAATTCTCAAACATGACTTTGCCCTTGCATGCACAGGAGGGAATTTTTTTGGTAGGTAAAAGCCCCCTGTCAGAGGATTTCAAACTATATTCGACAAGTCCCTTCATATTCAATATCTGTGCTAATACACGAACATTGTACAATTGGGAGAAGAGGCAGCCGACCATAGGGGAGTCGCCAATCCTTTGAATCTCATTCTATTTGATTCCTTCAAGTTAGCTAATGAAGCACCCAAAGCACTACAATTGGAAGGAAAGGTAGCGCACGGGTGCTCATGAAGCACCTAAATACTGTACAGTTGGGAGCAGAGGCAGTGAAAAATGGTTACTCTTGGTCTGTTAAATCTTGAAACAATGAATTCCTTTGAGTCAGGTTTACATCACTGCAGACTCGGTGTGGCAACTGCCCAAGCTCAATATATATAATTTTATTTATTTACATATATTTTTATTTTATTTAAAAAAATTATTTTTTTACTTTTTTTATTTTTTTTATTTTTTTATCCCTCCTTTCTAGTGTTGCTACAAGACACAACCAAAATGGCTCTATTGGAAACTTGGATAATGCTGAAAATTGCACTTTCTCCTTTTCCTTCCTCAAAATGTCTTGCTTTCAACACACATAAGCAGATGTCTTTTCTGAACTGAAAGCACCATGAAATACTAGAAAGTCATTTGTTCAGCCTAACTCTATCATTTCTTTATTAATTCATTAAAATAATGTCAAGCAATTCCTTTTCAACTAAACAAGTTCCACAAATAAATCCAAAAACGCATACCATCTTTCCATTATCCAGTAAACTAGCTGCCGCGGCAAATGAATCCTTGCATCCTGCTATTCTATGCCCATACATCTCAAAAGTTCCCAATCTCTCTCTCTCTCTCTCTCTCTCTCTCTCATACACACACACACACACACACACACACGGTTCCTAGACAGCCACCACTTCGAGACCCCCTAGAGCCATGCCCACATACTTTTGCTTTCTTTACTACAGAGATGGTAAGGAAAGCCATTGACAAAATGAGGATTGGGAGAACTTATGATCATGAGGGCTTAGTAGCAAAGCATTTTATACATGCCAGGGATATGCTTGCAGAGCTGCTAATAGTGATGTTCAACCGTGCAATGTGTGAGGGTCTACCTGAAAAACTTGGAGCTTGTCTACTATAGTGCCTATCTTCAAGGCAAGGGACCATACAGAGCCTGGGAACTATCGTACTATTATGATTGGGCACACGTTGGTTCGGTTGCATGCATCCATTCTTGAGAAGCAGTTGAGCAGATGGTCAGAGAGAGCCCGCATGCGAGTAGTGGGATACGCAGGTTCTAGGCGGGGGTTTTCTACTCTTGATCACATTTTGACACTTAGATCACATGGTAGATCACATGGGAGGAGGATTTATTTTATCTTTGTGGATTTTCACAAAGCATTTGACACAATGCCTAGAGACACGTTGATGCGCAGATTACAGGAGATGGGGGTACCCACAGAGCTGATTTGGGGGATTATGGCACTCTACAGGTCAGTGAGAAGACACGAAGAGGTATCTGATGTAATTCACTCCGCTATTGGGGTGAAGCAGGGATGCCTGCTATCTCCGATGCTCTTTGGCATGTATGTGGATGAGGTTTCTAATTACATTGAGAGGGGAGGTGATAGAGGAGCTCAATTGGCTGGGATATGGATTCCGTTGTAATATGCTGATTTCACTCCACTATTGGGGTGAAGCAGGGATGCCTGCTATCTCCGACGCTCTTTGGCATGTATGTGGATGATTACATTGAGAGGGGAGGTGATAGAGGAGCTCAATTGGCTGGGATGTGGATTCCGTTGTTATATGCTGATGACATTGTGCTGATTTCTAATTTCCAGAGGGGTCGCAGCATCACTTAGATGCTTTACATGTGTTTACCCACGATAGTGGATTGTCTCTCCACCTTGGTAAAACCAAGGTTACGGTATTTAATACCACGCCACAGTGGGTTTGGAGATCAGCACCCATATTTTCTTATGGCCAGGAGTCAGTGGAGTATACAGATGCATACACTTACCTTGGGATAGTCTTCAATGGGCCAGTGTTTTCGTTGAGGAGAGCAGTTGAGACTATATTGACCAGATCTTATGCTCCCCTAGGCATATTAGAGCGGGTGTGTTCGCACGTTCAGTTCCAAGAACCTTGAACAAAGCTGTAAATCTTTAATACTTTAGTGACATCACGTATGCTTTATGGAGTCCAGATATGGGAACCTTCAGTGGACCACCACAGCAAACCTGGTAGCACTGATGGGTGGAAATGTATGGAGAGGCCTTTGGTTTCTCTGATCTCTCGGATGATTAGAACTAAGGCTTAACTACCACATGAGATTATCAAAGTAGAGCTGGAAACATCTCCACTCGTGGTTGAGGCACTCCCCAAATCAGTCTCCATTATGCACAATTGATGGGACCTCCCCAGCCACATATGTTCACTTAACTCTCGAGTCTTCCCAACAGCTAGCACTGCAGGGGCATACTACTTGCTGGTATGGACAGATGACATGATGGTTTCAGTTACACGATTTCAGTATGGATAGATTGCCTCCTTTCTAGTACTTTTTGGAAGCACCATTGGCAGCGGAAAAACACCTGGAAATAACAACAAAACCAAATTATAGGGGAAAACCACCACTGATGCAGAGATACCAAAGATGGCTTGTTTTTTCTACAAACTCTCTTCTCTTTTACAATCAGCCTTGACTCCCAACTCTTATTTATCACCCACTGCAAAAGTCCACCAAAGAGTCTCCAATTTTAGATTCCGAATCTCCAAGGTCTAAAATGGGCAATTCAACAAAAAGGATGACCACACCGATCATTTTGCATCAAAAAGACTCTGGGAGAGAGATAACCTCAAGCCATCCCTCGCAGCAATCAACAAGGGTATGATGCTCTTCAACCTACAAAAACATCAGCAAGTAGGGCAAAGCCAAAGATGGGGCTAAAATCCCGCCCACCAACCCTCCGACACCACAACCACCACTCTTACGTTTCAGTTCAACACAGCTCCATTAGGAGAGGTCCCCACACACACTCGGTATACCTTCGTGAGGGAGACGGATTCTGTGTATATGGATGAGATATACAGGCAGCTATGCACTCAGGAGCCGGGACAGCCACTAGATGAACTCACTCCGATATTGACAGAGACGCTCCATGATGCAGCATCAGAGGCATACCCCCACAGCCAGCCTACACGGAGATGATCTGAGAGCATGCCCCAGAACATCTGGTATGATGAGGAGTGTAGAGAGACGAGGATGAAATTACAAAGGGAAGTGATCATGGGCATTACCACACATAGACAGTCACGGATTATCTTTCGCCGCCTAGTGCGACCAAAGAAAAGGGCTTATCTATCCCAGCTAGAGCGGGATCTGTATCATCTATTTATGAGTCAAGACTCAAGCGAAGCATGGAGACTATTCCATGAGCGTTCACCACCACCAGCCGTCACCTCCACAGAGACATGGGGGGAATATGCCACATCTCTCTACATAGCATCAAGGCAACCACCTTTGCCGGACCCACTAAAGACATGTACTTTCTTTACTGCCGAGAGGGTAAGGAAAGCCATTGACACGATGAAGACAGGGAGAGCACATGATCATGATGGTGCGGTAGCAGAGCACTTCATCCATGCCAGAGATATGCTTGCAGAGCTTCTTGCTATGATGTTTAATCGAGCCATGTATGAAGGCTTTCCTGTGACTTGGAGTATGTCTACGATTGTGCCTATTTTCAAGTCAGGATATCCCATGATTCCCGGGAATTATCGCACCATCATGGTTGGTCACTGAAACCGGCTTGTTCAATCCAAAAAGGGCGGTAGACTTTAGACTTAAATTTTATTTGCTTTCACCCATTTAATTTGTCGCCCACTTTACCTGTACTTTCAAGACACAACAAAGGGGAAAGGGATACAGGCTGCTAGCTTGCACCTGTATGAGAAGACCGACACCAGATTGGCCCCTAAATTAGGCGCCCCTTTCGGTATTTCTTTATTCTTCAACAGAGGGAATAAAAATTGTGGTTCCCTACAAGCTGCCCCGCACAACCTTGGCTGAATTTCTGTTCTGGCCCGATTTCGGCAACATAACTGTACTAGGACCCTTCACAGTCAGTATTCCCACACATTAGATGACTTTCCCGACGCATACGGACACTTTGCAAAACCTGGCAAGAATCTGCAGCACGCTGAATTCTCTGTTTTCTGCCCCGAAAATGTGCCAGATCACTTGTACAGCGGTCCCTCGCGTCCCCGAACCTCCTGGGGGTATTAGGGTCGGTTTAGGGCCAAAACCCTAAACCTGCAAAAATACACAGCAGGCTGTAATTCACTGTTTCGGGCTCCGTTTTGCGTGCCGGTCGCATCCGTAGCAAGTCCTCGAGCTCCCGCACCTATAGGGCTACTTGCCCTTTGAATCGGACGAGATTTTGCACGTGGAACCTCTCCGAATCACCTGTACCTGCAGGGGATTAGCCGCTAGCTAATCCAGTACCTGTGCAAGAGGCTCTTGCCTCGGCAATCGCGCGTGAACCCACACAACTGTACATTGGTCAATTGAAAAGCCCACTAGAGGGGCATAACATACTGCCATAGGGGAGAGAGAGGGCAGTGCGTAGCGTGCAAGGCATCACTCCTGGCACCGTACTGTACATAAGAGGTAAGTAAGCACTCCATTGAAGCTCTCAACCTGTGACAGAGAGAAAATGAGCCCCTCTCCTCTCTAAAATCAGCGCCCCCTCTTCATGCATGAGGAAAGTGCACAGAAATGTGCCACTTGGCACATTTACATGCCATTTCCCGTTTCGGGGTTGCCGCCTAAAAATCTCCCGACCGGTTGCCCAGTTGACTTCACTGCAGAGTAATAAAATGTTCCCCTTGTCATTCCGGAGGTAATGACGCAAACACATTTTCAGGTCCCAAAATAGCAATTCCCTAAATTTTAGGAGATGCTGCCATTGTATCTCTCTAGGTCATCCGACCCTCTTTGTACACTGCAGCCACACCAAGAACTGAAATGTAGCCTCTGTAGCAAAGGATTCCACTTTGGCTAGTCAATGACCCCACTTTGGCTAACCATAGTCCTTGTCCAACCTTAGTGCTCTCTTGCCCTCAGGCCTGGACTCCCTCTGAACAGTTCCACACTAGCTATGCAATGCAGGGCAGTTAGATTTCTCGAGGGGTGTTTCCAAAAAGTGAGTAAATAAATAATAAGAAAGAAATCAACAAAAAGGATAGATAGTAGTCACACGCTGGTGACATACCCCCCTCTTGAAATCTCAAACGTCCTCGTTTGCATCTATGTCGTACATGCTCAAAGTCAACACTGGTGTATTCAACACTTGTCGACACATGTACGACACATACATGCTCATTGTCAACCCTAGTGTATTCAACACCTCGTCGACACATGTATTGCCTGCGTGTGAGCCCTGTCCCAATGACATAGTGGTAGCTTCGTACTCTGCCATTGCTTTGAGTCATTAACTTTCCAATGACAAAATGGTAGTTACGCATTTTGCCACTGTCTTTTAGTACACGTTGGATCCAGTAACACTTTCGAGCATACCCAAACCGACAGTTTAAGAATGCAGTTACACATGTACCCTTTAATAGAAGCAATTACTGTATCCTTGACAAACTGACAAGAAATACTCACTTCTATAGCACTAACCACACTTTTAGACATTCTATAAGAGCAATTGCCAAATTGACAATCTGTACAGTTCTAACATTCATGTAACATGTACTTGATTTGAGCTCACTTTAAATACCATGTACATCATTTGTTTCAGAAGCTATTGTCACACTGACATCCATGTAGCTTTGAAACTCAAGGGGTCAAGGTAGGTTGCAAATCGAAGGCTTCAAGGTAAAGTGATAACACAGTTGGTGACTCTGCAAGTTCACCTTCTTCCATCCACTTAGCATCCATTGGTGGATAGTTTCTGAACTTCACCAAGTAACGCCTAGCAACCTTGCCTTTCACTTTTCTTTCTTTATGTGCCAAAATCTGTTCCGGGACCAAGATCTCGTCAAGTTCCTCGACTTCCGGCTGATCTTAAGCTGGCATATCTTCTGGCACATCACCCACATAGGGTCTGAGAAGACTCACATGAAACGCATTGTGAATCTTCCAACTGTCAGGCAATTTCAGCCTATATGCAACATCATTGATTATGTCGCATACTTGAAAAGGCCCATAGTAACGCATGCTGAGCTTTGGAAACAGTCTTTCCTTGCCCTTCATCTTCTTTAACCTTGCCTTTTCAAAGCGTAGAAGCACCCAATCACCAAGTGAAAATACCACTTCACGACGGTGACGATCAGCTGCTTTCTTTTGCTTTGCCTGAGTCTTTTCTAAGGCCACTTTGACCTTCTTGTACATTTCATCCATGTCCAAAACATACTTATATGCTTCAAATATCTTATCCTTTGTATGCAGTATGGGAGGAACTTTCTTGCCACCTTCAACTATCTCAAAAGGTGCCTTGCCAGTTGATGAATGCATTGTATTATTGTATGCATACTCCACCAATGGCAAATACTGCTCCCACTTTCCTTTATGCTCTGACACATAGCATTTCAGCAGGTCTAGGACAGTAGAATTTGCCTCTTCTGACAGCCCATTTGTTTGAGGATGAAATGACGAAGAGAATTTGAGCGTGGTACCCATATTCTCAAACAAGCCTCTCCAGAACAAACTTGTCATGCATGGATCACGGTCGCTAACAATCGACTGTGGCATGCCATGATACTTGAAAATATTGCTCATAAACAAGCGTGCCATCTGATCTGGCTTTATCTTCTTCCTGACAGGAATAAAATGAGCCTGCTTGCTGAATGTGCAAATGATGGTCCAAATACCATCGTTTCCTGTCTGCGTTCTCGGAAGATCAAAGATAAAATCCATAGCAATACTTTCCCATGGTTTATCTCGAATAGGTAGTGGTTGCAATAACCCTGGTGCCTTTTGCCTGTCAAACTTGACCTTCTGGCATATTAGGCATTCTCACACAAAGGCATCCACATCTCTTCTCAATGTAGGCCAGTAGAAGAATGTCTCAACCGCTTTATCTGTAGCATCGATACCACGATGCCCTGCATACGGTGGGATATGACTCTCTTCCATAACTTTGCGTCACAATGGCTTTGTGACACAATCTGCCATGCATCATCATGAACCCATCTTTGAGAAGATAGTGTTCATGACGTTGTCCATCCATTAGCTGCTCAAAGACCCTTGCAAAATCTTCATCATTTGCATACTGTTCCCTCATATCATCAAGTTCATGATGATAAGGAATTGACACAGCTGAAATTTGTGGCTTTCTTGACAAGGCATCAGCCACAACGTTCTTCTTGCCTTCCACATGCACAATCTGAAAATGGAACATGGACAAGATATTTGCCCATCGCATATGCTTCTCAGATAACTTTGCCTGTGTTAAGAAGTATCGCAAGGTCTGGGGATCCGTTTGGACAACGAAATTTGCACCTAGCAGGTAGTGTTTCCAACTTAAGAGCGCATGAATGACGGCCTGCAGTTCTTTTTCATAGACTTGCATAGTCTTTTCTGGCCCTTGCAAGATTCTACTCTCATAGGCTGCTACCCTGCCATCTTGCATTAGCACTGCACCAATGCTACTACCACAGGCGTCACACTGGACCACAAATGACTTCCTAAGATCTGGCAACACAATGACTGGATCTGAAGTTCCTTCTTTTAAGAGATTAAAAGCTGAGATCTCTTTCTGTGTCCATCTAAAGGTGTCTGCCTTCTTTTGAAGAGCATGTAAAGGTGAAGCAATCTCAGCGAAATTTCGGATAAACCTTCTATAATAGGAGCATAGTCCCAAGAAGCTTCGGACATCATGCACCGTCTTCAAATCTGGCCAAGACTTGATCGCTTCAACTTTTGCAGGATCCATTATGACACCATCCTTTGAGACAATGTGTCCCAGAAAGTGAATCTCTTCCAGGAAAAATTCACTTTTCTTTACATTGATGAGCAACCTATGGCAGCAAAGTTCAGCATTCACATCGGCTGCACCTTATAGAGGACATACTATCAATTAGTTTAAACATGGACATGAACTGATTTTACACGTGCTTTATTATGCGGAACGAGTGATTCAAGCCTCACGTGTACGAGTCAAACGGCATGATACATTGGATTATGAAACGATATGATTCTCGATGCAGATGCAGAGATTATTATTGATGAAGAAGTTTTTCCAAGTGATACTTCGTTACCAGACAAAGATAAGGACATGGTTGCAGATCTTGCCTCTGATGATGACTATGCTCTCTTTGATTCTTTACTGGACGATGATATTCCAATTGCAAGTCATGAAGTGGCAGTTTCTGAAGATAACTCTGAAGGATTCTGGGATTCAATATTGGACGATGATTACACTCTCAAGCCAAAATCCTCTCGAGTGATTACTAAAGTTGAAGTTATCCCATTTAAAGAGTACCTTGAGAAGATTTCCTCTTCACCAAATGTGTCGCAGTTATCGGAAGATCTTAAACCAGAAAACTTACGTCGCATGAAGGATTTTGAAAATCAATCTCTTGTTGCAGTCAACCTGATTAAACCAGATTTTTCTCAAAAAAATTTGAACAATGCAATGACATGGGATTTAGCAATCAAAGCAAAAAGGTTTCGCAAGAAGCAAAGGTTCAAGACAAAGGTTTCCGATAACTCAAAGATCGAAAATTTTCTTTTCAAGAGTTCTATCAACATCAAAAGTTATTTCTTTGACATGGTCTCTTATTTTAAATGGGAGGGAATGTCACGATTGTGACTATGTTGCAATATTACATACACTCCTAGTTGCAGATACGCAAAGTACCGTGACAAGGAGAACGCCTACGCTTGGATGGTCACGACCCTTCGCTCAAGAGACATGCCTCTTCGCCAAAAGCCACACTCCTTCGACGACTGGTCACACCCCTTCGCTCTACGGTTGCGACTCTTCGTCCAATGGTTGCAGCTCTTCGCCAAAAGGATGTGTCTTTACGTCTAAAGTTCCGTCTCTTTAGCATGAGACGTGTCTTCATTTGTGTCTTTTCTACTTCTATATAAGGAGCCCTTGTATCACACATTCAATCAATCAACACAGAGTCTTATGAGTCGTGTTTTTGAGTACAATTCAAGTTTCTTAAGTCTTAATCATGAGTTTACGTAATTAATGAAGCATTAGCAACTAGAATCCTTATAATTTGAGTACTTGCTTAGTGTATGCTTTAGCAATTCAAAACCTTAGTTGCTACTCCTCTTAGCTTTTGAAAATTGGCATTTTAAGTATCTACACCCACAGCTCGAATTGGTTAATTATAGAGAGTAGTGGAGTGGGTCTAATATTGCAGAGTTGCCGAGGGATAGCTCCTTTCAAACTTCTTATGGCTCAATAAAGCCGTAGGCAAGTCTTAAAAAACTCCATTATTAAGACCAAAGCTCCCTAAGTGTGCACTATATTCCTCATAGTGGGCTCAACAAAACCGATAATAGATCTCGGTCCCACTTACCCTAATATAATTAATAAAATCAACCATTTATAAGCTACTTAAGGACCTCTCTTCTTAAGCAAGAAAAGAGAAACCAAATGCTCTGATACCAATGTAATGGAAATGGCCTATGAACTTTGAGAGTAGCGGAATTAGGAAATTAGATAAAGCACTTTTGTGAGATTATTTTGTGAGCATAGAGAGGAACTTAATTGATGGTAGCAACATAAACATGGTACTTAGTTAACTTGGCATGAACAATACTTTTACAAGAGACAAAGTTTAGAGAATATGACAACAGTTGAGGACCGGATTTATGTGGAGTTGGTCGCCCCTCCAATAGGCATTTGTATTATAGTTTCTCCCATCAAGAGAGACTTACTGCAATACAATCTTTGTGTTCCTTGTGACCTAGGTGATGCAATGAAGATGGAAAGCTTCATGCATCACGAGCATAACATAAACTTTGTAGAAAGCATTAACTATTCGAAGCCTCAGTCCCAAGGCCTCAAACACCTTCGAAGGTGGAGAGAGCTAGCGGGGAATGAGGGTAGGAAAGAGGAAGAAGAAACATTTCATAGGAGAAAGAATTAGTTCCTCACTTATCATCACTCTTCTTGCTAGCATACATAATGTAATGAAGATGGAGAAGATGCAAGCTTAAGCTTTGAAGCATAGCTCTTGGTTGGATTTACATTCCATAGCCCAAAGTGTTGGTGTAGGCTCTCAACTTCTCTACTAGCATGGAGAAGGAGATGGAGCTCTTGCACTTTGCACTACACACAATGTGTGTCGGAAAGTATACCCCCCAAGCATGTCCCTAGCTTCCTTGGTCGACCCCCTCTTGTAGCTCAAGCTTGAAGCTCATTGGACCCCTGCAAGACTGGCCAATCACATGCAGGATGCATTACAAGCAACAAGGGTAGTCTTGGGACAAGTGTCCCCCTTTCCCCTTTGAGACTTGATAAATGCAAAAACAATTAATTAAATCTACTAAATTATCATTGGACCCCTTGGGAGGCCAACCAATAGGCTTTAGGCACACCATGAGGGCAACATGAGGAGGAACTTGACAAGTGTCCTATATGCTTTCTTTGTACCAAGCTTGCCTTGTGTGAGTGTGTGTTTTCTCTCTCGTCCCCCTAGCTTTAGGGCTCGCCCCTTCTCTTGTAGGGATGGGATTTGACTTTTGCACACCTTACCCTCAAGCACCTTAGTCAGCAAGCATGGCAAAGCACCTCAAGCTTGGGTAGTGTTCTCACAAGCACCTCAAGCTCCCTAGTCGGCAAGCACGACAAGCACCTCAAGAACCTTAGTCATCAAGCACGACAAGCACCTCAAGCACCTTAGTCATCAAGCACAACAAGCACCTCAAGCTTGGGCCAGGTTCCCACCTCAAGCTCAACCCTAACTTACCTAAGGTCATCGGACTTTTAACACTAACCTTTGGAGGTCTTCAATGAAGCTAACCATAAGGTCTTTTAAGCTCCATTGGTTAGCCTTGCTCTTTGACATACCATCTCTCATTTAGACCCCTTACCATTAGCCCCATGTTGAGATAGATTTGTAAGCACATGTCTATATTCTAACCCTTGTTCTCGTTTATTCTCCCACATTAAATGATCAGTTTAATATGAGAAAATCATTTGGGTTGGTTAGATATTAGATTTTATGACACCGGTCAACTAAAAACTACCCCAGGTTAGGTATATGCATCTGTGTACTCCACAGTCTCCAGGCCATATGTAAATGTGTTGACCTCCTGACCCACTGTGATGTGGTGTTAAACACCATAACCTTGGTTTTCCCAAGGTTGACAAACAATCCATTGTCACAAGCAAATGTATACAAAGCATCTAAATGACGTTGCATCCCCTTTGGAGAGTCAGAAATCAACATAATATCATCAGCATATAGTAACAACGGAATCCATGTCCCTGCTAGTTGAGCCCCTCTGTCTCCCTGACGCTCTACATAGTCTGAAAACTCATCCACATACATGCCAAAAAGAGTCGGAAGCAAATGTATACAAAGCATCTAAATGACGTTGCATCCCCTTTGGAGAGTCAGAAATCAACATAATATCATCAGCATATAGTAACAACGGAATCCATGTCCCTGCTAGTTGAGCCCCTCTGTCTCCCTGACGCTCTACATAGTCTGAAAACTCATCCACATACATGCCAAAAAGAGTCGGAGATAGGGGGCATCCCTGCTTCACTCCAATAGTGAAGTGGACCATGTTCGACCTTCCCTCAGTAATGCGTACCCGCCCCATCACTATCCTGTATAAAGCCAAAATACCCCATATCAGCTCTATAGGCACACCCATGTCTTGTAGTCTGGCTTTCGGTATTGTGTCAAAAGCTTTGCGGAAATCCACAAAGCTACAATATATCCTCTTGCCATGGTGTCTACCCTCCTCAATAATAGCTCTGAGTGTCAGAATCTGGTCAAGAGTGGAGAAACCTCTCCTGAATCCTGCCTGCCCTCGTGCTCGTATGCACTCTCGCTCTGCCCATCTACTCAGCTCCTGCTCAAGAACGGATGCATACAACATAGCCAATGAGTGACTGTCACCAGCGTGTGACTACTATCTATCCTTTTTGTTGATTTCTTTCTTATTATTTATTTACTTTCACTTTTTGGAAACACCCCTCGAGAAATCTAACTGCCCTGCATTGCATAGCTAGTGTGGAACTGTTCAGAGGGAGTCCAGGCTTGAGGGCAAGAGAGCACTAAGGTTAAACAAGGACTATGGTTAGCCAAAGTGGGGTCATTGACTAGCCAAAGTGGAATCCTTTGCTACAGAGGCTACATTTCCGTTCTTGGTGTGGCTGCAGTGTACAAAGAGGGTCGGATGACCTAGAAAGATACAATGGCTGCATCTCCTAAAATTTAGGGAATTGCTATTTTGGGGCCTGAAAATGTGTTCGTGTCATTACCTCCGGAATGACAAGGGGAACATTTTATTACTCTGCAGTGAAGTCAACTGGGCAACCGGTCGGGAGATTTTTAGGCGGCAACCCCGAAACGGGAAATGGCCTGTAAATGTGCCAAGTGGCACATTTCTGTGCACTTTCCTCATGCATGAAGAGGGGGCGCTGATTTTAGAGAGGAGAGGGGCTCATTTTCTCTCTGTCACAGGTTGAGAGCTTCAATGGAGTGCTTACTTACCTCTTATGTACAATACGGTGCCACGAGTAATGCCCTGCACGCTACGCACTGCCCTCTCTCTCCCCTATGGCAGTATGTTATGCCCCTCTAGTGGGCTTTTCAATTGACCAATGTACAGTTGTGTGGGTTCATGCGCGATTGCTGAGGCAAGAGCCTCTTGCACAGGTACTGGATTAGCTAGCGGCTAATCCCCTGCAGGTACAGGTGATTCGGAGAGGTTCCACGTGCAAAATCTCGTCCGATTCAAAGGGCAAGTAGCCCTATAGGTGCGGGAGCTCGAGGACTTGCTACGGATGCGACCGGCACGCAAAACGGAGCCCGAAACAGTGAATTACAGCCTGCTGTGTATTTTTGCAGGTTTAGGGTTTTGGCCCTAAACCGACCCTAATACCCCCAGGAGGTTCGAGGACGCGAGGGGACCGCTGTACAAGTGATCTGGCACATTTTCGGGGCAGAAAACAGAGAATTCAGCATGCTGCAGATTCTTGCCAGGTTTTGCAAAGTGTCCGTATGCGTCGGGAAAGTCATCTAATGTGTGGGAATACTGACTGTGAAGGGTCCTAGTACAGTTATGCTGCCGAAATCGGGCCAGAACAATTGAAATTCAGCCAAGGTTGTGCGGGGCAGCTTGTAGGGAACCACAGTTTTTATTCCCTCTGTTGAAGAATAAAGAAATACCGAAAGGGGCGCCTAATTTAGGGGCCAATCTGGTGTCGGTCTTCTCATACAGGTGTAATCTAGCAGCCTATATCCCTTTCCCCTTTGTTGTGTCTTGAAAGTACAGGTAAAGTGGGCGACAAATTAAATTGGTGAAAGCAAATAAAGTTTAAGTCTAAAGTCTACCGCCCTTTTTGGATTGAACAGGCCGGTTTCATGGTTCCATCGCCGGGATTAAATCACTTTTTTCCATAGAAGTGAGCCTTGGTCAATTTGGGCTTGAAGACACAGGGGATCACAGACCAGACACAGGAAATTGCAATTATGGCTGACAAACCAGATGATGTGACTGAAGAGGTTTCCTCTTCGCAGGGTCAACAGACACATGAAGTGGGTAAGTCTTCAAGACCACCACAGACGGGTGATGATATATTCAGGACCCAGTTGGCTACTGCTATGGCTATGTTCACACAAGTAATGCAGAACCCGAGGTTTTTAGCCTTTCTGCAACCTCCTCTTCCGTCCCAGCAATTTGGGTCACCGAATCATATTCAAAAGCCGGTTAAGGCTCAAGCATCACCTGTACACTTGACGGAGAACATACAGTCTCCACAACCTGTGCCTAAGGCGCAAGAACAGGTGGCTGAGATGCCATTCTTTCAAGCTGTACCAGTTCAGCCAGCCACTTTCCAGTAGCCTATAGCTGGTTCTAATGGGTAGGGAAGCAACCTACAGGCTATGCAACAAGTCTTCCCACCACCTTCAGTACACCCTGGCTATTTTGGAGATGGAACGGTATTCCAGAGCATGGCTGGTCATGCATCTGGAAATCAGTTTTACACTCCAAGAACAGTGTTCCGAGGTGCTCAAACAATGATGCCTAACCCCATGTATGGTGTCACGGGCATGCTACCAGGGTTTCAAAGCATTCAGGGCCAATTTGGGATGCCATAGGCAAATTTTGGTATGGCTGGAATTACAAATCAACAGCCAAATATGGCATTTCCAGGTCAACTTAATAGCAGTCAAGGAACACAGATGAACCCTAACAGTGTTCCCATGTTTCAGTCACTTCCATATAACAACTTAACGCCGCTGGAGAGGCCAACTCCGTACAAAGAAGGTGGCAAAGGTGTGACATTCACGACCTTTACAGGGTTTGATGACAGGAAGAAGGCTCTCTTATTCCTCCAGCAGTTTGACAAGGCCTATGCAAGGGGGAATTTTACAGAGGCTTCAAAGGTCCGCAAGGCAGCCACTTTCTTGACAGGGAATGCGGGACAATGGTGGACAACTTTATTGCTTCAAGGGCAAGCTCCATCCACATGGATTTACTTCAAGCAGATTTTTGCAGCAGCATGGTTATCTGATGACTTTGAAGCAGATGTCATCACAGAATGGCACCAGCTTAACGCTGCCACTTGCAAGAATCTGGATTACTACAATCGGAAGTTTTGGAAAGCTCTACTTCCTGTAACTTCCTATAGGTTTGTATCATTGACAGGACCAATTTAAAAAAACTGTTATGGCCTACCCAAAGGATTGAGAAAGTACTGCACGAAGGCCAAAGTCACTACTTTGACGCAGCTCATCGAGGTAGCAAACACTAGCAATGGTTTGCTCAAGGAAGAAGATTGTGAATTTAATACTGGCGTCAAGGACGGATCGGCCAAGAAAAATTCAGCAAAG
The DNA here is from genome assembly GCF_014529385.1 of Adiantum capillus-veneris. NCBI lineage: Eukaryota > Viridiplantae > Streptophyta > Polypodiopsida > Polypodiales > Pteridaceae > Adiantum > Adiantum capillus-veneris. The sequence goes on from NC_140952.1 coordinate 139,656,019, forward strand.
AAGCACGTTCCCAATGAGGTTTCTAAAGCGACTCAGGAGCCAACCAACGCAGGGAAAGGAAAAGCTATAGCTGAATCAAAAAAGGGACCAGCAAAGAAATGGAAAAGACATTTTCCTCGCAAGTCCGAAGAGCAAAAGAAGGTCCTAAGGTCAGAGAACAAATACTTTTATCTGTGAGCAGCCTGGCCACATTGCTTACAATTGTCCTCAATAGAAAAGGCCAGCTGATTCTGAAGACAAGGAGGACAGGAAAGGAAAGAGGCCCATGGCTGGTCTAGTGCGAGATATGGTGGGCAACAAGCCAAATTCAGATGCAAGTGAGCTTTGCAGAGCATGGGGAAAGGTTAGGGATCAAACAATGCTTATCTTCTTTGATCCAGGTGCCAAACCCAACTTCATTTCCCCAGAATTGGCTTCAAAGTTGGGAATCAGACCTGAAGAGATGGGGTATAGAGCAGAGACAGGTTTGGCATGTCCTGGCCATACAGAGGCTGTGACACCCATCATTGGAAAGTTGCGCCTACATATCCAGTCCTATGTAGATGCTGAAGAATTTTACATCATGCCACTGGACGGACGTGATGTGTTGCTAGGTATTCCTTGGTTGTTTCGTGTACAAGGAATCATGGATGCCTACAACAAAAAGATCACTGTACAGAGCAAGGGAAAGACTCACATTCTGGATGTAAAGCTTAAAGGGGAGTCTATTCCCACTGTATCAGCTTCTGCTATTACTTCTGTAATCTTTCTGCGTACTTGGTTTTTGCACGTGAAGTGTCAGATTGTGATGAATCAAATTTATCTGTGTTAGATAAAGAAAGGTCAATGTTTTTACAACAGTATAGTGACTGTTTTTCCGATTCATTACCGTCTCAATTACCGCCAGAGAGACCCGAGGACCATGCGATAGATTTGGTGCCAAGCAGTAGCCCACCAAATAAGCCTCCATACAGTTAGTGCGGCTCAGCAGAAAGAGATAATGAACCAAGTACAGAAGCTGTTGGAAAAGGGGCTGATTCAGCCTAGTTCATCTCCATTCTGTTCTACAGTGTTGTTGGTGCAGAAAAAGGATGGCTCATGGCGTATGTGCATCGACTACCGTGCACTGAACAAGAATACCATCAAGAATAGGTTCCCTATACCTAGAATTGATGATATTCTGAACAAATTAGAAGCAGCAGCTATGTTTAGCAGGATAGATCTAAAGAGTGGGTACCATCAGATCCGCATTAGATCAGAGGATGTGCACAAGACTGCTTTTAGAACAACGTTTGGCCTTTACGAATTTCTAGTGATGCCCTTTGGTCTCACAAATACTCCTGCTACATTCAATAGGATGATGGACAGAATTTTCCGTCCAACCAGCAATTTGTTGGTACATTCTTTGATGACATGATAGTCTACTCAAAGAATGAAGAGGAGCATAGGCATCACTTGGCCATTGTGTTCACAGAGCTCTCGGACTAAGTGCTCCGAACTGTGCTCAAGGGTTCCTTTTACTTACGAAAGGGAGAGCCTTCTATTCCTTTAGTAAGAGAGTGCAAGTGATCACAAACAAAGTGGATAAACACTGTGAATGAAGGTGCTGAGATTGAGAGATAGAGAGAGAAGAATACGACACCAGAATGTTGTCAAACCCTCCTCCGAGGCCCCACTCTCTGTGGCGAGAGCGGTCTACTATTGATTGCACAAATCTCTACAATGCAATGGACTTGCCGACGATGAGGACTACGATGAGATGGGCTGAAAACTGAAAACGCTAAGGGCTGAAATCTGCAAATCTTGTATCTGCTGAATTATGACTCTATGTCGGTGACGACGGCGATGACGATGATGCGACGACGACGCGCTGAAAACGCAGATGCTGAAATCTACGAATAGCGGGCTGAATCTGCAAACACTGGCTCATCTGACCATGCAACGAGAATCTGCTGCGGGAAGGTGAGATCTACGAGGTTTGGGGGCTGCGGTACGGAACCTCACTACAAAAACTAAAAATGGTGATGCAAATCTGGGAGCTATTGTCAAGGAACTACTGCAAACGCTAGGACTGATCTGCAACTCCAAAAACGCTAGGACTGATGCTGCAAAAACGCTAGGGAAACTACTGGAAATCTGTTAAGGCCAGGCTGATCTGCAATGCTAAAAAACGTTGGGGCTGATCTGCATGTGAAAAACGCTGGCTGGTCTTTGGTGACTGAAAACACTGTGTTCTCTTGCTGGCCTTACTGAGAAGGTGTTCTTTAGAGTGTATCTGTTGCCTCTTCTGCCAGAAAGTGCTAGCGCTAGGTTTCTTATATAGTGACTTACCAGAGTTGCCCTACCCAGTTTCCCAACAAAGTCACTTATTAATAATAAGTGACGGAATGGCTAAAATAGAAAAAATATTTTATGTGCACTAAAAAATGCTCCTGATAGAATTTGATGGTAATGCTGATGATCATGCTGTGTGTAACCAGAGGATATGCATCTACTCTAAGTGCCTGGACATGCACGGTTTGCGAACAGACTCACAAAAGTGCCAGAACACTTCCTAAGCTAGGCTAACTAAACCCTTGTCATGAAGTAGCTTGTCCACATGCACATAGGGTTAGATGTCCACGTGACATCCCCTCCTTTTTAAAGTGAGATACTGGTACCGATTAGCATGGCTTCCTTGTAGACTGCCAACATTTCGGGATAATCTTTGAAAAACTCTTCATCAACCCACACTGCTTCATGGGTTCCTCGATCCTTGAACTTCAAAAAGTACTGTCTCACTTGCTTCTTTGAACCATGACAAAACCGATGCAGCAACACTTGCTCCGATTCCATGACTTCAACTTCATCAATGATTTCTAGTTCTTCTTCTTCTGAAATGTCCTTTGGATGTGTTCTCTGAAACACTTTCAACCAGGAAGCAGGGAAAACGTTGTGCATTGACCATGAGTTAGGCAATTGCAATTTCATTAAAACCTCATTTATCTTTTTAATGACAGGAAATGGACCATACATTCTGAAAGACAACTTTGGACACTTCTTTTCAACTTGCTTAAGACGTTGCTTCATGATTCTTAAATACACCCAATCCCCTTCCTTGATCGGAACATCCTGACGATGCTTATTAGCCTGCCGTAAGTATAGCCGAAGCTTCACTCTCTCAAAAATCTCATTCAAAGACTGACTTTCAGCATTGGCATCAAGCATTTGACTGACCGAGCGAGTCAAAAGTGACTCGAATGGACGACCAAAAGCTGCCTCATACGGAGTTCGACCAATGGCAGAGGAAAAAGAGTCATTCAAAATAGCATAAACCAATGGGAGATAGAGCTCCCAATGAGACTGCTGATCATGCGCATACGACTTTAAAACATCAAAAGCTAACAAATTATACATCTCTGTCTGACCATCTGATTATGGATGAAAGGCGATGAAAAATTCAACTTAGTCCAAAATTTTCAAAGAGTGCGCGTCAAAAATTGGCCGTGAACTTAACATCCCTATCTGAAACAATCGATTTTGGCAAACCACATGTAAATCTCTGTCTGACCATCTGACTGTGAATGAAAGCCGATGAAAAATTCAACTTAGTGCCAAAATTTTCAGAGAGTGAGCGCCAAAAATTTTGGCCGTGAACTTAACATCCCTATCTGAAACAATCGATTTTGGCAAACCACAGAGGGGTACCAATGCTTAATGAACAACCGTGCTACATCTTGTCCGATGACTGTGGCCTCACAAGGAATCAACATGCAAAACTTGCTGAAACGATCAACAATTGTCAAACATTGAGTGTTCCTTGCACGACTCTCTTTTCGCATTTTAGGCCAATAAAAGAATCTTTCTATTTTTTCCAGAGTGGTGTTCATTCCCTACTGTCCACCCGTGAGAGAGTTATGTGCATCATGCAATATGGTTGTCTTGAGAAAGGGCAACACACACAGACGTTGACGAAAATACAACAAACCATCACAAATGAGATAGTTGCTTGGCCCTTGGGAAGCAAGAGCCTGCAACTATTGCTTACCAAACTCGAAATCCGCATACTAGTTCTTCATGCTGTCAGAAGACATACCCTAAAGAGAAATGTGGATCTTGACTCAAGAGCCAGGATCTGTCCTTCACGACTTAACGCATCTGCAAACAGGGTTAGCTTTTCCAAGAAATACTCAATCAAACCTCCAAATTGCTCAAAAAATGGTGACCATCGTGCTTGGCGATCACTCCAATGTGCACTAGGCATAGACTGGAGCCACTTGAGGGCTTGGTGATTTGTGCAAGCTGTAAACTCTCTACCATAAAGAAAATGCTTCCAATGCTTAAGAGAGTGAATGACAGACAAAAGCTTTTTATCATAAACTGAATAGTTCTTTTCTGCACTATTGAACTTCCGACTAAGGAAAGCTACTGGACGACCATGCTGCTGAAGCACAACGCTTATGGAGACATTGCTCACATCAGTCTATATCTCAAAGGGTCACCCCAAGAGGCAAGGATAAGACACGGCGCTTCTGTCACCGCAACCTTGAGAGCTGCGAAAGCTTCAATGGCTGCCTCGGGCAAATTCACGCACTAATGGCGAGTCTTTACCCCTTTCAAAACATCAGTCATAAGTGCGGCAATGTGTGGAAAATTCTCTATGTGTGAACTATATGCTTGACATAAACAAAGAAAAGAACGCACATCATATACAGTTTTGGGCAAATCCCAATTACGTACCTGTTTCATCTTCGCCGGGTCTAGCTTGACACCTTCTGCCGAAATGATATAACCCAGATAAGTAACTTCAGTGAGAAAAAACACAGAATTCCTTACCTGCAATGTCACGTGACGCATCCAACCCTATGTGTCCGTGGACAAGCTACACCATAACAGGGTTTCCGTCAAGTCGAGTCAGTCTAGATTAGAAGTGATCTGGCACTTTTTGTGAGTCTATTCGTAGACCGTGCATGCCCAGTCACTTAGTATAGATGCATATCGTCTGGTTGCACACAGCATGATCATAAGCATTCCCATCAGAATCCATTAGAATCAGTTAGGGGATTTTTCCAGTGCATTTAGCCTATTTTACCTATTTTTGATATTTTTCACTTATTAATTGAAGTGACTTTCCAACAAAAGTGGGTAGGGCAATTTGGGTAAGAAAATATATAAGCAAACCAAGGTTATCCCTAAACAGCAGATGAGCAAGGAGAACAGCAGGCCATTCGCGACAGGTTCCCCTCTCTCTCAGCAGACTCTCCAAGATCCCTTGGCATTTCCATCACCCATTGCCTTGGAGTTTCCCACCCTCAGCCCTAGCGTTGGCATCATCGCTAGCCTCTCCAATGCCTTGGCGCTTTCAGCAGATACGCATAGCTTCACCCCCATTTGCATCTAGCGTCTTCAGCATTGACCAGCAGCAGCAAAACCCTGCGTTTTCAGCCTTAACCCGCAGCAGGACAGCAGCGTTTTCAGCCCTAAAAACAGCAGTCATCAGCGTTTTTATCAAGCAAATTCAGCATCCAAAAACGCAGCCAAACTCAGCGTTTTTATCAGCCCAAACCTGCGTTTTTCAGCAACACAAGATCAACCCCGAATTTCGGCAATTCAGTTGCAGCAAAATTCAGCAGTTAGCGATTTTGGACAGCAGTTAGTAGCATTCATTTTTCAGCCCCTTTGTCATCGTCGCCATCCCGGTTATCATCGTTAACATAGACTAGATCTGCATCAGTCCATGCATCCTCATTGTACCCGTTTGTGCAATCAATCATAGACCACTCTCGCCAACGAGAGTGGGGCCTTCGCAGGAGGGTTTTACAACGTCTCTGGTGTCGTATCTCTCTTCTCTCTCTCTCTCTCTCTCTCTCTCTCTCTCTCATACACTTGCACGCACAGTGTCCACTCACTTTGTTCGTGATCATAGCACTCCCCATTAAGAACGGAAGGCTCTCCATTCCATAAGGACTAAAAGGAACCTTGAGCAAATATGGATCACTCATCTTGAGAAAGTACAACATTCATTCCGCTGCACCTTACATTGGTATCAGAGCTTTGGCAGTGTTCTATATCACTCAAGGAAAGAACCACAAGAATCACAAGGATTTTTTTCTTTTGCTTGTTGCGGTCGCACAAACCCAAGTTCGCTTGGGCGTGTCGATTCCTAATCGTGTTTTTTGAAGAGTGACAGGAATCCCAAGAAAGAAGGGCTTGTCCAGCCTCCCCTTGTGTCTCTTTTCACTCATTGAGAGCGGTTCCGTGCACTTAGGGGCCGGCCAATCGACGTGAGGTGGGAAAAGCAACCTTGACGTGAGCGCAAGGCCGCCAAGGGGTGTGCCCGCAGAAAGGAGTAGAACTCGGGTGAAGAGAAGATCTTTCTCAAACACGGTTTGCAAGCGAAAGTAAACCTCAAGAACCTCAAGACCCTAAAGAACCCAAGTTCCTCGTGAACTTAAGAACCAAAGATCATAGTGCATGGTCGTCACCCGAAGCGGGATGGATACTTTGCATACAGGTGATGAGCATGAGAGAGGCGACGAAGAGTTCTCCCCACGAAGCGCAGCACGAAGCGCGGCCTTGGAGGCCGAGCGTGCAGCTCAAAGAATGGCCTTGGAGATCGAGCGAGAGGCTCAAAGAGAAGTACGCACGCAAGAGTTGATTCGACAAGTACTTGCCTCAAAATCGGAACCATCCAAAGATCGTGGGAGTTCCTCAAGTGGCGCAAGCCACGATGCGGCTTCCAACAACCCAATCACAGAGAAGTTGACTTTCATTAAGTATGATGGTAAGATGGATGCTACGGTTATTCATTCTTGGTTGCATCAATTTAATGTTTATTTTGCGACAACTAAGAGGACAGAAAATAGCAAAGTGTTGACGGCAGCTGTACCTTGCCGGTAATGCCATTAATTGGTACCACGCATCGCAAGAGGCACAGTTAGCCGCGCACCTAGAGGAAGCCGACGAATTCACACCCCTTTCCTTCAATTGGGCTGATTTCCAAGACAAGCTCAAGGCACGGTTTATGCCACCTCAGTACCTCGCACGATTGAAAGACGATTGGCGCGCTCTCAAGCAAAATAGTATGCCAGTTATGTCTTTCTCTAATCGTGTTTTGCAACTAGGTACCCAATTACGCAAGTCGGATGATGAACGCAAAGAGGCATTCCTTTTTGGATTAGACGACTATATCAAGTTTGATGTAGAAGTCTTCGACCCAATCGATCTCAACAAAGCGGTAGCGATTGTTCTCGCACAGGAGATGAAGCACAACAAGGGAAAGCCTAAGGAGAACAAGACTTCCACAAGTACCTCGCAGACTTCTCAAAACCCTCAAAATGGTAAGAATGGTAACTCTTCTAACAAACCTTCCAATAGTCTCTCAGAAAAGAACTCTTCCAATGAATCTAAGGGTAAGGCTAACACGATTGCTAAACCTAAGATTACTAAAGATGATAAGGTAGCACAAGGGATTGTAGGAGGATACATCACGTCGGAAGAGCAAAGCACTTATTCTAAGGAATGTTGTTGTTTTGATTGTCACATTAAGGGTCACATAAAAAGAACATGTCCTAAGCTTGAATCGAATGAACCTAAAGAATCCAGAGAACCTACTTCCTCTGGCCATACAATTAATGATAACATGAGTGTGCCCGTAGTTTCTCATGACCCTCCCATTGATGATTCGCTCATTAAATGTAATGGTCATATGACGGGGCAGCGTTTTGTCATATTGTTTGACCCAGGTAGTATGCATGATGTGATCAATCCCTCTCTTGTTGAGAGAGCCCGCCCAAAAGTTAGTCAGAGATCTCCTATCGAGGTCTTTGGCTTTGTTTCCGGTATGGACACTCTCATCACGAAGGAGTGCCTTGATGTGTTGTTTGCAATTCAACAAACTGCCTTCACTAGAAGATTTGTTGTCTCTCCTCTCTCAGGATGTGATATGATTTTGGGCATTCGATGGTTTCGTGATGCTAACCCTCTCATTGATTGGGAGTCTAACAATTTCACTCTCAATGCCAAAAGTGATTCTCCCATTTTCATTCATGGAGAGGACATTGTTCATTCTCTATCTCTCATTGCTAATATGCAGGACAAGATTGAACGGATTCATGAGAAGGACTCTCTCAGTCTCTTTTTCTCCAAAGCATGAGACACAGGATTTGCATGATTGTGAGCAGCATGATGATTTGATTGACAATGATCACCATGATGATTTGGATGATAAAGACAAGCATAATGATTTGCATGATCAACATGTGATTTCTCACAAGCATGATGATTTGCATGATCAAGATGGGATTTCTCACAAGCATGATGAGTTGCATGAAGAAGATGTGATTGTTCAAAAGGATGATGTGTTAGTTGATGCTTTTTCTAGCGAAGCTAACCTCGTTGCAGATTCGATCAATCACGAAGGATCAATCTTGGCTCTCGAGCCTAGGTTCAAAGAACCCTTACAGGAAGTATTATGTGTTCACATAATTAGTACGCACGCATTGTTCGAGTGCGTCTTTCGTGATCGTTTCCTATATTTTAGTCAGCATCTTTATGTGATCCCTTTTACCTAGGCATGACATATTGTATGTTGAGCACGTTTCTCTCATGGATGAGCACGAATGTATGCTGATTTTTCATGAAAAGTTGAAAAGTATGTATGTAAGGAAGTCACATTCCATGTCTCTTCCTTGGCATGACACAGTTGTAGAAAGAGAACATAAAAGTATGAGCACGAAGCATGGGCATTTCCGTTGTGAATTGCCAAAGTTGATTGCTCTAGATCATAAGAGAAAGATTCGATCTCATTGTTTGCGTGTATATGGTGAATGGTTTAGCACTCTGTCTATTGGTTCATCTACATTGCATGCACAGTCTTTGAGGAAGACAAGATTTTTTCCATTCACTTTACATGGAATGGGTATGTTCATGTTTTTGTGTTGGAAATGGTTTCAGGAATTTTCAGCCATGGACATTCTTGAAGCAGAAAGAAGCAGGACTCTAGACTAAGTTGAAGCATCGAAGGAGACACAATAGACTTTGTGTCGCTTTCGGCGTAGCCCAAAGAAGCAAGCGTTGCAGACCTTTACGAAGTTCAAGTACCGCACGACCCACACATCAGAGTGGGCCGACGAAGAGTCCCTTCCAAGATTCCGGATGTTATTGGCGATCTCCCTCGACGCCGTACAGTTCGGTACCAGTACCTCACTTTGAACAGGAGGGGATGTCATGTGACACATCCAACCCTTGTGTCTGTGGACAAGCTACACCATAGCAGGGTTTCCATCAAGTCCAGTCAGTCTAGATTAGAAGTGATCTGGCACTTTTTGTGAGTCTATTCGTAGACCGTGCATGCCTAGTCACTTAGTATAGATGCATATCGTCTGGTTGCACACAGCATGATCATAAGCATTTCCATCGGAATCCATTAGAATCAGTTAGGAGATTTTTCCAGTGCATTTAGCCTATTTTACCTATTTTTTATATTTTTCACTTATTAATTTAAGTGACTTTCCAACAAAAGTGGGTAGGGCAATTTGGGTAAGAAAATATATAAGCAAACCAAGGTTATCCCTAAACAGCAGATGAGCAAGGAGAACAGCAGGCCATTCGCGACAGGTTCCCCTCTCTCTCAGCAGACTCTCCAAGATCCCTTGGCATTTCCATCACCCATTGCCTTGGAGTTTCCCACCCTCAGCCCTAGCATTGGCATCATCGCTAGCCTCTCCAATGCCTTGGCGCTTTCAGCAGATACGCATAGCTTCACCCCCATTTGCATCTAGCGTCTTCAGCCTTGACCAGCAGCAGCAAAACCCTGCGTTTTCAGCCTTAACCCGCAGCAGGACAGCAGCGTTTTCAGCCCTAAAAACAGCAGTCATCAGCGTTTTTATCAAGCAAATTCAGCATCCAAAAACGCAGCCAAACTCAGCGTTTTTCTCACCCCAAACCTGCATTTTTCAACAACACAAGATCAGCCCCGAATTTCAGCAATTCAGTTGCAGCAGAATTCAACAGTTAGTGATTTTGGACATCAGTTAGTAACATTCATTTTTCAGCCCCTTTGTCGTCATCGCCATCCCGGTTATCATCGTCGACATAGACTAGATCTGCATCAGTCCATGCATCCTCATTGTACCCGTTTGTGCAATCAATCATAGACCACTCTCACCAACGAGAGTGGGGCCTTCGGAGGAGGGTTTTACAACGTCTCTGGTGTTGTATCTCTCTTCTCTCTATCTCTCAGTCTCATACACTTGCACGCACAGTGTCCACTCACCTTTTTCGTGATCATAGCACTCCCCATTAAGAACGGAAGGCTCTCCCTTCCATAAGGACTAAAAGGAACCTTGAGCAAATATGGATCACTCATCTTGAGAAAGTACAACATTCATTCCGCTGCACCTTACATTGGTATCAGAGCCTTGGCAGTGTTCTGTATCACTCAAGGAAAGAGCTACAAGAATCACAAGAATTTTTTCTTTTTGCTTGTTGCGGTCGCACAAACCCGAGTTCGCTTGGGCGTGTCAATTCCTAATCGTGTTTCTTGAAGAATGACAGGAATCCCAAGAAAGAAGGGCTTGTCCGGCCTCCCCTTGTGTCTCTTTTCACTCATTGAGAGCGGACCGTGCAATTAGCGGCCCGCCAGTCGACGTGAGGTGGGAAAAAGCAACCTTGGTGTGAGCGCAAGGCCGCCAAGAGGTGCGCCCGCAGAAAGAAGTAGAACTCGGGTGAAGAGAAGATCCTTCTCAAACACGGTTTGCGAGCGAAAGAAAACCTCAAGAACGTCAAGACCCTCAAGAACCCAAGTTCCTCGTGAACTTAAGAACCAAAGATCATAGTGCATGGTCGTCACCCGAAGCGGAATGGATACTTCGCATACAAGTGATGAGCATGAGAGAGGCGACGAAGAGTTCTCCCCACCAAGAGATTTTTCGGACCCTCCCCGTTCGCCATCTACGCCACGAGTTGTACCAACTTCTATGGAGGCGATGGTCAAGTCGATGTTGGACATGATGGCACAACAACAAGAAACGAATCGAGTTGCGTTGGCACAACTAGCAAGCAAAGCAGAACAACAGGAAGCTAAGGACCGCGAGCGCGACGAAAGAAACGAAAGAATTGCCGCACAACAAGAAGCAAATCGCAATACTTTAGAACGCGAGCGCGACGAACGAAAAGAAAGAAAAGAACAAAGAAAGGAGGAACTGCAGCACGAAGCGCGGCCTTGGAGGCCGAGCGTGCCGCTCAAAGAGTGGCCTTGGAGATCGAGCGAGAGGCTCAAAGAGAACTACGCACGTAAGAGTTGATTCGACAAGTACTTGCCTCGAAATCCGAACCATCCAAAGATCGTGGGAGTTCCTCAAGTGGAGCAAGCCACGATGCAGATTCCAACAACCCAGTCACAGAGAAGTTGACTTTCAGTAAGTATGATGGTAAGATGGATGCTACGGTTATTCATTCTTGGTTGCATCAATTTAATGCTTTATTTGCGACAACTAAGAAGACAGGAAATAGCAAGGTGTTGACGGCAGCTATGTACCTTGCCGGTGACGCCACTAATTGGTACCACGCATGGCAAGAGGCACAGTTAGCCGCGCACCTAGAGAGAGACGACGAATTGACGCCCCTTTCCTTCAATTGGGCTGATTTCCAAGACAAGCTCAAGGCGCGGTTTATGCCACCTCAGTACCTCGCACGATTAAAGGACGATTGGCGCGCTCTCAAGCAAAATGGTATGCTAGTTATGTCTTTTTCTAATCATCTTTTGCAACTAGGTACCCAATTACACAAGTCGGATGATGAACGCAAAGAGGCATTCCTTTTTGGATTAGACGACTATATCAAGTTTAATGTAGAAGTCTTCGACCCAATCGATCTCAACAAAGCGGTAGCGATTGCTCTTGCACAGGAGATGAAGCACAACAAGGGAGAACAAGACTTCCACAAGTACCTCGCAGACTTCTAAGAACCCTCAGAATGGTAAGAATGGTAAGAATGGTAACTCTTCCAACAAATCTTCCAACAGTCTATAAAAAAAGAACTCTTCCAATGAATCTAAGGATAAGGCTAACACAATTGCTAAACCTAAGATTACTCGAGATGAAAAGGTAGAACAAGGAATTGTATGAGGATACATCACGTTGGAAGAGCAAAGCACTTATTCTAAGGAAGGTCGTTGTTTTGATTGTCACATTAAGGGTCACACAAAAAGAACATGTCCTAAGCTTGAATCGAATGAATCTAAAGAATCCACAGAACCCACTTCCTCTGTCCATACAATTAATGATAACATGAGTGTGCCCCAAGTTTCTCATGACCCTCCCATTGATGATTCTCTCATTAAATGTTATAGTCATATGACGGGGCAGCGTTTTGTCATATTGTTTGACCCAGGTAGTATGCAAGATGTGATCAATCCCTCTCTTGTTGAGAGAGCCCGCCCAGAAGTAAGTCAGAGATCTCCTATCGAGGTCTTTGGCTTTCTTCCCGGTATGGACGCTCTCATCACGGAGGAGTGCCTTGATGTGTTGTTTGCAATTCAACAAGCTGCCTTCACTAGAAGATTTGTTGTCTCTCCTCTCTCAGGATGTGATATGATTTTGGGCATTCGATGGTTTCGTGATGCTAACCCTCTCATTGATTGGGAGGCTAACACTTTCACTCTCAATGTCAAAAGTGATTCTCCCATTGTCATTCATGGAGAGGACATTGTTTATTCTCCATCTCTCATTGCTAATATATAGATGAGAAGGACACTCTCTCAGTCTCTTTTTCTCCAAAGCATGACACACAGGATTTGCATGATTGTGAGCAGCATGATGATTTGATTGACAATGATCACCATGATGATTTGGATGATAAAGACAAGCATAATGATTTGCATGATCAACATGTGATTTCTCACAAGCATGATGATTTGCATGATCAAGATGTGATTTCTTACAAGCATGATGAGTTGCATGAAGATGTTATTGTTCACAAGGATGATGTGTTAGTTGATGCTTTTTCTAGAGAAGCTAACCTCGTTGCAGATTCGATCAATCACGAAGGATCAATCTTGGCTCTCGAGCCTAGGTTCAAAGAACCCTTACAGGAAGTATTATGTGTTCGCATGATTAGTACGCACGCATTGTTCGAGTGTTTCACTCATGATCGTTTCCTGTATTTTAGTCAGCATCTCTATGTGATCCCTTTTCCTAGGCATGACATATTGTATGTTGAGCACGTTTCTCTCATGGATGAGCACGAATGTATGCTGATTTTTCATGAAAAGCTGAAAAGTATGTATGTAAGGAAGTCACATTCCATGTCTCTTCCTTGGCATGACACAGTTGTAGAAAGAGCACATAAAAGTATGAGCACGAAGCATGGGCATTTCCGTTGTGAATTGCCAAAGTTGATTGCTCTAGATCATAAGAGAAAGATTCGATCTCATTGTTTGCGTGTATGTGGTGAACGGTTTAGCACTCTGTCTATTGGTTCATCTACATTGCATGCACAGTCTTTGAGGAAGACAAGATTTTTTCCATTCACTTTACATGGAATGGGTATGTTCATGTTTTTGTGTTGGAAATGGTCTCAAGAATTTTCAGCCATGGAGATTCTTCAAGCAGAAAGAAGCAGGACTCTAGACGAAGTTGAAGCATCGAAGGAGCCACAGAAGACTGTGTCGCTTTCGGACGCGGCCCAAAGAAGCAAGCGTTGCAAACCTTTATGAAGTTCAAGTACTGCACGACCCACACATCAGAGTGGGCCGACGAAGAGTCCTTTCCAGGATTCCGGATGCTATTGGCGAACTCCCTCGACGCCATACACTTCGGTACCAGTACCTCATTTTGAAAAGGAGGGGATGTCACGTGACACATCCAACCCTATGTTTCCGTGGACAAGCTACACCATAAGAGGGTTTCCATCAAGTCTAGTCAGAAGTGATATGGCACTTTTTGTGAGTCTATTCATAGACCGTGCATGTCCAGTCACTTAGTATAGATGCATATCCTCTGTTTGCACACAGCATGATCATAAGCATTCCCATCAGAATCCATTAGAATCAGCTAGGGGATTTTTCCAGTGCATTTAGCCTATTTTACCTATTTTTGACATTTTTCACTTATTAATTAAAGTGACTTTCCAACAAAAGTAGGTAGGGCAATTTGGGTAAGAAAATATATAAGCAAACCATGGTTAGCCCTAAACAGCAGATGAGCAAGGAGAACAGCAGGCCATTGGCGACAGGTTCCCCCCTCTCTTAGCAGACTCTCCAAGATCCCTTGGCGTTTCCATTACCCATTGCCTTGGAGTTTCCCACCCTCAGCCCTAGCGTTTGCATCATCGCTAGCCTCTCCATTGCCTTGGCGCTTTCAGCAGATACGCATAGCTTCACCCCCATTTGCATCTAGTGTTTTCAGCCTTGACCAGCAGCACCAAAACCCTACGTTTTCAGCCTTAACCCACAGCAGGACAGCAGCGTTTTCAGCCCTAAAAACAGCAGTTATCAGCGTTTTTATCAAGTAAATTCAGCATCCAAAAACGCAGCCAAAACTCAGCGTTTTTCTCAGCCCAAACCTGCGTTTTTCAGCAACACAAGATCAGCCCCGAATTTCAGCAATTCAGTTGAAGCAGAATTCAGCAGTTAGCGATTTAGCATAATAACATTCACTTTTCAGCCCCTTCGTCGTCGTCGCCATCCCGGTTATCATCGTCGACATAGACTAGATCTGCATCACCATGCATCCTCATTGTACCCGTTTGTGCAATCAATCATAGACCACTCTCGCGAACGAGAATGGGGCCTTTGGAGGAGGGTTTTACAATGTCCCTGGTGTCATATCTCTCTTCTCTCTATCTCTCAGTCTCATACACTTGCACGCACAGTGTCCACTCACTTTGTTCGTGATCATAGCACTCCCCATTAAGAATGGGAGGCTCTCCCTTCCATAAGGACTAAAAGGAACCTTGAGCAAATATGGATCACTCATCTTGAGAAAGTACAACATTCATTCCGCTGCACCTTACATGCAATATACAACTGACACTCATCCAAACAGGTCAATACCCTTTCTACATCCTTTTCATGTTGTTCCCACCATGCAGAAAAAATAAGAATATCATCAAAAAAATGAACACGCATATACCAACCATATCACTGAAACGGCCTACCATGAGACGGTTAAATGTACCTAGGCACCTGTCAATCCAAAAGCCATAACAACAATCTCCTATTGCCCTCGCTCTCTGCGAAAAGTAGTCCTGAAGATGTCGCCTTTGAATACCCTTTTACCTAATGGTATCCACTCTTGAGATCGACCTTAATGAAGACCTTTGCCCCATTGAGCCTATCAAGGATATACTCAATGCGAAGCATCGGAAACTTGTTCTTGACGGTCATCTTGTTCAAAGCCCTGTAATCAACACACAAACGAGATGAACCATCTTTCTTGCGGACAAACAAAATAAGAGCAACAAAAGGACTTACACTAGGACGTATGAATCCTCGAGCCACCAACTCCGTGAGCTCCCGCTCTAACTCTTCTTCTTGTGTCTTGTTCAAACGGAAAGGAGCCTTACTGATAGGCTATGTCCCCTCAGTAAGCTCGATGCGATGGTCCTTCGGCCACTCGGGAGGGAGACGGGGTGGAAGATCATCTTGCAAAAAGAGATGCTTAAACTTCGTAAACAAAGTTGAATACCTGTCTAGAGCTTGAATGCTCTGGGTAACTGGAGAGGCATAAATGAATGCCGCTTGTGCTCCTCGTCGTAATTCACGCTTTGCCTGCATATGAGAGATGATAGGCAAAGAATGCAAACCCTCCTCACCACGAATGATCATGGGAGAGTCACTTTTGGCATTTAAAGTGAGAATATTTTCCTCCCAATTAATAAGAGGGTTATGCTCACAAAACCATCTAATACCCAAAAGCATATCACATCCTGAGAGAGGAGACACGACAAATGCAGCTTGCTAAACTGTAAACATCACATTAGGGCACTCTTGTGTGATGAGAGAGTCCATACAGGGAGCGAAACCCGATGAAGCCCTTCGAGTGGCGGCCGAAGACAGACAAGCGGCCTTGGAGTTAGAGTGTGAAGTGTAGAGAGACCAATGCATGCAAGAGTTGGTCCTACAGATACTCACTTCGAAACCCGAGCCGGCCAAAGATGTTGGTGGTTCATCAAGTGGCACAAGCCGCGATTCGAACTCCAACAACCCCGTCACTGAGAAGTTGACATTCAGTAAGTATGACAGTAAGATGGATACTAATGTTATTCATTCTTGGTTGCATCAATTTAATGCTTATTTTGCGACAACTAAGAAGACAGGGAATAGGTTTTGACGACAGCCATGTATCTTGCCGGTGATGCCATTAATTGGTATCAAGCATGGCAAGAGGAGCAATTGGCTACACACCTAGAGGAAACCGAGGTCGGCGTGCCCCTTTCTTTCAGTTGGGCCGACTTCTAAGACAAGCTCAAGGCGCGGTTCTTGCAACCTCACTACCTAACGCGGTTAAAAGAAGATTGGCGCAATCTCAAGCAGAGTGGTACACCAGTCATGTCTTTTTCTAACCATGTTTTGCAGCTTAGCACCCAATTACGCAAATCGGATGCAAAGCGCAAAGAGGCTTTTATGTTCGCGTTGGACGCTATATCAGGTTTGACGTCAAAGTCCTCGACCCCGTAGATCTCAACAAGGCGATAGCGATTGCTCTCGCACAAGAGATGAAGCACAATACGGGAAAGCCTAAGGAAAACAAGACTTCTCCAAGTACCATGCAGACCTCTAAGAACCCTCAAAATGGTAAGAATGGTAAGAACGGTAAATCTTCTAGCCAATCTTCCTCTAATTCTTCGGAAAAGAGCTCTAACAATGAATCTAATGGTAAAGCTAAAACACTTGCTAAACCTAAGCTCACCCCTAATGAAAAAGCCGCAAAAGGAATTATAGGAGGATACATAACGGCTAAAGAACAAGTCATTTATGCTAAGGAAAGTCGTTCTATCAATGTCACGTCAAGGGTCACATTGAAGCGGCTTGTCCTAAGACAACCCCACCTAAAGAACCTAAGGCACACGCAACTACCACAAGCACTCTAATGAACCAATCTGAATCTTCAAATGTCTCGACACACACATCCACCGAGTTCTCGTCTTCGTTTCATCCACAAACTGATTCTAGTCAGAAGAGGCTAATTCTATTGTCTTAGATCTGCTGAAATGCTATGTGTCAGATAATAAGGGCAAGTGGGAACAGTATTTGCCTATGCTTGAGTATGCGTACAATAATACGGTGCATTCGTCAACTAGCAAAGCACCTTTCGAGATTGTTGAAGGCAGCAAAAAAGTTCCTCCCATTTTGCATACAAAAGACAAGATCTTTGAGGCAGATTGATATGTTGAGAACATGGATGAAATGTATAAGAAAATTAAAGTTGCCTTGGAGAATACTCAGGCAAAGCAGAAAAAGGTTGTTGATGGTCACCGTCGTGAATTGCTATTATCACCTGGTGATTGGCTATTATTAAGGTTCGAAAAGGCAAGGTTAAAGAAGATGAAGGGCAAGGAACGGTTGTTTCCTAAGCTCAGTATGCGTTACTATGGGCCTTTTCAAGTGCTTGACAAGATCAGCAATGTGGCTTACAGGCTGAAATTGCCTAATGCGAGGAAGATTCATAATGCGTTTCACGTGAGTCTTTTAAGACCCTTCGTGGGTGATGTGCCAGAAGATATGCCAGATGAGGATCAGCCAGAAGTTGAGAAACTTGATGAGATTCTGGTACCCGAGCAAGTTTTGGCACATAAGGATAGAAAAGTTAAAGGACAGGTTGCAAGACGCTATTTGGTGAAGTTCAAGAACTATCTGCCTATGGATGCAAAGTGGATGGAAGAGCATGAACTGTCAGAGTCACCAAATGTATTGCAGCTTTACCTTGAAGTCTTTGGGTTACAACCTACTTATGTCCCAACCCAACGTGTACAAAGGAGGGGTAATGATAGAGCTACCACATCAAATGTACATATGAATTCAGTGTAATAGATGGAAATGAAAAAAGTATGAAGGTCTCATTAAGTCATTTGTATCTATGTGTTACGACCTTTCTTGTGGATACATGCGATGATAAAAGAGTGCTAACAACACAAGATCATCAGTGGCATGTATTTATGGTATGCAATCGAGGACGCTTGCGATTTCAAGAGGGGGGTATCTCACGAGGACGTGGCAGCTGTTAACGATGTCACGAGGACGTGGCAACTGCTAACCTTAGTTGTTGGTTTCTTTCCAATGATTTTTGTTTTATTTTTGAGACCCTCTTTTTGAAGTTGCAAATGGTCAGACATTGTATGGCCAATGTCAACGTTAGTTTCACCCGCAGACGGGAAGTTGGTCGGCACTGGAATTCGTATAGTAAGAGGATGTCTAGGCTCAGTGCAAGATCATGTAAGTCACCCCGTCGCACTTAGCAAGTTGGTGGATACTAGGAAGTGAACTCAATAAAGGCATAAAGTCAAGGTGGGATCACCAACAGAAAGTATCCAACAGTTGGGCCACATTGCACTTTTGGATGCGGTCCCAATGAGGATAGATGGTCAGATGACCAAGGGGAGCCCAACGGAAGCATCTCCTAAAAATTAGGGAACTGCTATTTTGGGCCGTGAAATGTGTTCCCGTCATTACCCTCGGAATGACAAGGGGAACATTTTACAACTCTGCCGCGAAGTCAACTAGGCAACCAGTTGAGAGATTTTTAGGCGGCAACCCCGAAACGGGAAAATGCTTGTGAACGCGCCAAGTGGCACATTCCTGTGCACTTTCCTCTTGCATCAAGAAGTGGCGCTGATTTTTAAGCTGGGAGAGGCCTCATTTTGCATTTGTCACACGTTAAGAGCTATGGAGTGCTTTCTTTCCACTCTATGTACACTGTGGTGCTAGGAGTGATGCCCTGCACACTACACACTGCTCTCTCTCTCCCCTACATGCAGTTATGTGATGCCCCACAAGAGGGCTCTTCATTTGGCTGATGTACAGCTGTGTGGTTTCATGCTTTTGTGCTGAAGCAAGAGCCTCCTTGAGCAGGAACAAGGGTAGCTAACTGCTGCTCCAAAGCAGGCACTGGTGAGGGTCATAACCTCACCGTACAAGTGCGTGTTCAGCCCTGCGTATGCGCTGTAATTTGACTATTTTTCAGCCATACGGATGCTAGGACCATTGGGAACAGTGCCCCACTGACAGAGGACAGTTCGGAGACTGTTTAGGGCAGAAAACAGGGCAAAAACCAGTAAATACAGCGTGCTGAATTTACTGTTTTCGGGCAGGAATCAGAGGGTTTATGCCAGTGGAAGTGAGTTCCAGGCTTCCAACAGAGGAATTGGTTTCGCGCAAGTTGTGGGGCTGTTATGCTGCCGAAATTTGGCCAAAATAGGTGGTATCTAGCGGGATACAAGTCAAGGGTTCCCAGGACTCTACTTTGTAATTTTCCCTCTCAAAGTATAAAGAAAGACCGAAAGGAGCGCCAATTTTGGGGCCTACAGGTTGTCGGCGTCTACTCGGAGCATTTTAGCTTCCGAGCCGTGTGTGTGCTTAAGTGTTAATTCCCGTCGCAGGTTTACTTTGCATGTTCTCTCTCTGTGTGTCTAAAGTAAAGAATTTCGGGTGAAAGCCAAAGCCTACCGCCCCACGGGCCGGTTTCATCTCTCACGTGTGTTGCTCTAGATCAGTGTATCAAAGCTTAGACGATTCTTGTTCTACGAAGGATCCGATCCCTTTACTTGCAGCACACATGGATTCAGTCGACCTGAGAGCGTTGCACAGATCTACAAGAAGGAGCTATTAGTACTGTGTCACAAAGTGATGAACGTGGCAAGGCCTTAAAGAATGAAGCCCGGACAGAAGGGGCTTAAACCTCTCGGAAAGAAGCAGAAGAAGTTCTAACCAACGTGCAAGTTCCTGTCAAGGGGCCCAAAGGGGTTAGAGCTGAAAACCTAACCCGCCAACTTATGGAACCTGGCCGAGGGGCCTAAAACCTCTTAAAACAAAAGCAGGGCCCATTTTTACGTAAAGTCTGATGACATAGCAGGCTGTACAGATCTCCGCGAATCGCGTCGTAAATCGCACTGAGAAGCTGACGTCAAAGGTCGTATGAACAGCCCATGGGACGCTAGCTTTTGGGACTCCAGATGCTTTTAGAACCTATGCTTTTCATGTAACTGCTTGTGGGCATGGCCAAGGGCCTTAATAAGTGTGTCAGGGCCTCTTCTCCAGGCAGATTATCTTGGGAGCTTGCCAAAGAGAGGAACCTCGGACATTGCACTTGTGAAAGCTTAATAAATAAAGAAATACCGAGAAGAGACCAATGCTTCTGGGCACGACTTCGTCGTGCCGTGTCGTCTCTCTCAGTTTTTTTCAGTAGTTTCAGTTCTCTCACGTGTGTTGCTCTAGATCTTCGGCTTGGAGTGTCCAAGTCTATGGGGCCAATGCTTCTGGGCACAGAACTCCGTCGGGCCGTGTCGTCTCTCTCAATTTTGTTCAGTAGTTTCAGCTCTCTCACGTGTGTTGCTCTAGATCTTCAGCTTGGAGTGTCCAAGTCTATTACATAGTGACACACGCTCTGACTCAATGGAGGCATTACTTGCTTGGACCAGATTTCACAGCGTTTACAGATCATTAGAGTATGAGATACTTCTTGTCCCAAAAGCAGCTTTTGGATAAGCAAATGAGATGGGCGAACATTTTGTCTCAAATCCATTTCCACATTGTTCACGTTATCGAAAAGAAGAATTTGGTAGCAGATGCGTTGTCGCGAAAGCCATAGGTATCGGCCATCTCCGCGATGCATCACCAAAACTTGAGGATATGCTTGATCAATATGCTACAGATCCTTATTTGCAGACATGATCGGGTACAAAGCGGGGAGACAATTGCACGATATACTATCAAGGAAGGATACTTGATGTGGAAAACCACGTTGTGTGTGACACATGGTCTCGGGAAAAAGGTGTTGATGAAGCGCCATAATCCTCCTTTTGTTGGAAAGAGGCATAGAGGCATTGAGAGTACCGTGAAAGGGGTGGAAAAGTATTTCTAGTGGCCTCAACTCAAGAAGGACGTGGACAAGTTCGTGTGCACTTAATTGGTGTGTCAAAAGGTACAGTTTGGCAGGCACCAATCAGCAAGACTCCTACAGCCTTTAGCTATTCCAACCGACCTTGGGAGAGTATACAATGGATTTCATCTTTGATCTTTCGAAGACTCAGAGTGGGCATGATGGAATTTGAATAGTAATCGAAAGATTCAACAAGCACGCTCACTTCATACCCGTATAGAAGATAGTGAAAGCAGATCATTTGGCCAAGTTGTTTGTCTCGCAGATTTAAACTACATGGCATCGCTATGTCTATAGTGTTGGACAAGACCCCAGATTCACGAGTTTGTTTTGGAGAGCAGTTGGGGAGAATATAGGCACTCAGCTCAAATTCTCGTCGTCGTTTCATCCACAAACAAACAGGCAATCGGAGATGGCCAACTCAATAATTTTGGACTGTTGAAGTCCTATCTCTTCTAGTCACAAGACTCGATGGGAGAAGTATTTTCCTCCGGTGGAATTTGCTTACAATAACACGGTTCACACATCTACAGGGAAGGCGCCATTTGAGATTGTTGAGGGTGCCAGAAAGGATCCACCAATTTTTAGCACCAAGGACAAGATTTTTTGAAGCGGATCCGTATACACAGGATCTAGGCACTACTTTTGCCAAGGTAAAGGAGGCTTTGCAAAAGTCTCAAGCACAGCATAAGAAAGCAGTAGACAAGCTGTAACAATGTCAAACTTTGTAAAATATTTATTTATTTACGAGAAAATAATTATCTAATTAGTTGTGTGAACATCATAATAGATCTAGCAGTTATGGGGCCTCAGGTGCGCCCAAATTTGGGCCAGAGCACCTCAGGGAGACCCTAGCAGAAAATACCCTGAAGCCCTAGTGATTGGGAAATTGGGCCTTCCTCAATAAAGGGGTAGATAGTAGCCTCAGATTTCAGGCTCAAAAAAATACGCACGTCAGTGTGAGCACAAGAATGAGATGGGATCCTTAGAGCAGTAACCCTAAGGCATGAATTATTTTTACGGCCTTAGGATAAGTTAGTTAAAATATTTTAAATTGTTTATGCCGAACCAAATGGTCGGACAAGTGCGAACAGGTAATGCCAGAGCAGTGCCGGTACAGCATTGTGCTGGGAGCAGCTAACGTTTTTATTAGTAGTATCCACGTGTGCAGTTGTGAGTTGATTTGCACATTTTATTAATAGCTTAGGGACTTTTAAAATGTGAAAGTTGAATGGTTTTTAAGTTATTAAGTAAGTGTGACACTTGGCACACTTACCAATGCAAAGTGACTCACTCTCACTCACCCTCTCTCTTCTTCTAGCGCCCCCTTCTTGTTAGAGTCTATAAGAGAGCAGCCTCTCCCCCTCTTCTCAGGTGGAATCAGCTCGCATAGCTGATGGAATACATGACAAGGGTACTCCCAGGAAGATGGAGCAAAGCACCTATCATGCCAAGCAGAAGGCTCTCCATGGAAAGCCTACCTCTACTTCTTCTTCTCAAAAGAAGAAAAGAACCGCCTCCGATACAGAAGCAAAGCCAAATCAGCCCAAGAAAGGGAAATATCTCTCTCCTGCTGAATTGAGAACCTACATCAACGAAGGAAGATGTAAGGTGCAGCGGAATGAATGTTTGAACTTTGCTCAAGATGAGTACTCCGAACTGTGCTCAAGGTTCCTTTTACTTACAGAAGGGAGAGCCTTCCATTCCTTTAGTGAGAGAGTGCAATGGACACAAACAAAGTGAATGGACACTGTACGTGAAAGTGGATGAGGACGACGACGAGACGGGCTGAAATCTGAAAACTCTAAGGGCTCAAATCTGCAAATCTTTATCTGCTGAATTCTGACTCTATGTCGATGGCGACGATGCGACGACGACGCGATGAAAACGCAGATGCTGAAATCTGTGTTTTCCGGGCTGAAACTGTAAACCTTGCGGGATCTGACCGTGCGGCGAGGATCTGCTGCGGGAAGGTGAGATCTGCGATGTTCAGGACTTGATCTGCGGTGTCTAAAGGTTGAAAACTGAAAACGCCGGTTCTAGGGATGATTCCGTCGCGAAGATCTGCAAAAACGCTGAGGAGTCCGGCTGATGCAAAAACGCTAGGGCTGATTTGTCTTGATCTGCAAAAACGCTACTGATCTGCTGGTGCAAACTGCTAACGCTAGGGCTGATCTATCTTCTGCTGTCGCCATGCTACTGCAGATGCAAAAACGCTGGCTGATCTGGGTGCAAAACGCTAGACCTTCTTGCAGATGCAAAAACGCTAGGCTTGCTGGGGTCTTGCTAAGAAGGTGCCTGTTGAACTGAGTTCTTGCTGCCTCTTCTGCCAGAAAGTGCTAGCCCTAGGTTTCTATTTATACAACTTAGGAGAATTGCCCTACCTACTTTCCAACAAAAGTCGCTTAAAAATAATAAGTGAAAAATGTCAAAAATAGGGAAAACAGGTCTATGCACTGTAAAAATGCTACTCATGGGAATCTGATGGTCATGTTGTGTGCAACCAGAGGATATGCATCTAATCTAAGTGTCTGGACATGCACAGTTTGCGAACAGACTCACAAAAGTGCCTGATCACTTCCTATTCTAGACTGACTTGACTGAACTGAACCCTGATCATGTTGTAGCTTGTCCACGGACACATAAGGTTGAATGTGTCACGTGACAGAAGATGCTTCAAGTGTGGACAAATTGGACATTTGAAGGGTAATTGCCCTACCAAAACCCCACAACCACCTTCTTCCAATGCAGTCCTAGATGTACAGGGGAATACAACCAAGGATGGAAAAGAAAGAGCTCTTCTCAAAGCATGGGGTAGCATCAACAACCAACGGGCTCTTATTTTGTTTGATCCTAGCAGTACAGACAATTTCATCTCTACAAAGCTAGCTGATTATCTGAATTTACGGCCCAACCGTTTTAGAGTTTCTATTCAAGCATAATCTGCTTTGAAAGGGCAAAACTCCAGTTCTACTCCAATCATAGGGAAGTTGAATTTAAAGATCGACAACTACAAAGATCAAGAGTCTTTCTTACTAGCTTCACTTGAAGGGTGTGATGTCATCTTGGGAATGCCTTGGCACTACAAGATGCATCCCATTCCTGACTATGTTCAAAAAACTTTTATCCTTTGATCATAAGGGAAACCAATTTCTTGTACTTGCGAATGCAGGTAATTTAATGAAAAAATGTGTTTCAACGTACTTAATTTTTGCAAGAGAGAGAGAGAGAGATTGAGATGGGTCTGCTTCACAACTTTCTTCCTCTTTAGAGCAAAAAAGAATTAAGTTATTAGAAAGTTTTGAAGATTGTTTTGCATATGAACTTCCAAATGAACTCCCACATTCTCGACCTGAGGATCATACAATTGATTTGATCCCAAGAAGTTCTCCTCCAAATCAGTCCCCTTATCGAGTTAGTCTAATGCAGCAAGAGAAAATCCTCAAGCAGGTTAACGAACTTTTGGAGAACGGCTTAATAAGGCCTAGTACTTCTCCATATTGTTCACTTGTCTTGCTAGTACAGAAAAAGGATGGCACATTCCTTATGTGCGTAGACTATAGATCTTTAAACAAGATCACAATCAAGAATCGATTCCCAATCCCTCGGATTAATGACATTCTTGATAAGTTACAAGAATCAAGTGTCTTTAGTCGTATAGACTTGAAGAGCGGGTATCATCAAATCTGCATAGCTCCTCGAGATATGCATAAGACTTCATTTAGAACAACCTTCGGGTTGTATGAATTCTTAGTGATGTCTTTTGGACTCACTAATGCACCGGCCACATTCAACAGAATGATGGATAGAATCTTTCACTCATATAGAAGATTTACAAGAGTTTTCTTCGATGACATCTTAATCTTCTCAGAAACGGAAGAAGAACACTATAAGCATCTCGCATTAGTGTTCAAAGAATTACGCAAACACAAATTATTTGTGAATGCTAAGAAGAGTGAGTTCATTCACTACTTGTGCCCTATAGTATCTCACAACAAGGTGAGAATGGACCCTGATAAGATTCAAGCAATTGTAGAATGGCCTATGCCAACTACAATACATGACGTACGAAGTTGTCTTGGCCTCTGTTCCTATTATCGGCGTTTCATTAGAGCCTTTGCCGCCATACCGGGTCCTCTCCATGATCTGACAAAGAAGCAAATCCCTTCTATTGGGGGCCTGGACAAAAACAAGCTTTTGAAAAGCTTAAGTATCTACTTAGTCATGGACCTGTTCTCACCGTCCCTGATCTTTGCAAACCTTTCGAGGTGTACTGCGATGAATCTGGAGATTGTGTAGGAGCACTTTTGAACCAAGATGGTCACGCCATAGCCTACGAAAGTCGGCGCCTTATAGATCCAGAGTTGCATGCTTCCATTTATGAAAAAGAGCTAATGGCAGTGATTCATGCTCTTTCCATTTGGAAACATTATCTGTTAGGAGCTTATTTTATAATCAAGACAGATCACCAGAGTCTTCGCTACTTTCTTACACAAAGAAAGTTATCAGAAAAGTAGATGAGATGGACCAACTTTCTTTCAATGTTCCATTTTCAGATTTTACACACTTCTGGAACAAAGAGTGCGGTTGCAGATGCTTTCTCCAGGCATCCAAAGATCAATGCAATGACAACAATTAGGAACTAGAATCTCTTAGTGAGACGTATCCTCAAGATCCAGACTTCGCTACAATTTGGGCAGATCTTCAAGCTGGTCACTCAAGGCCACCTTATTCCATTAGGGATAGTACACTAGATCGTCAACAGGCAATATGCATAGCTCAACCCTTATGACAGAAGGTGATGGATGAAGCACATAATTCTCCTTATGCCGGGCATCGGGGAATTGTTGCTACTACTAGTGCCCTTGAAAGATATTTCTTTTGGCCAACACACTAGGCGGACATTGAAAAATATGTACGCGAGTGTTTAGTATGCCAAGAAGTGAAATATGACAGACATAAGGTTTATGGCAAGCTTCAGCCACTCCCTGTGCCTAACACGCCATGGGAAAGTATTGTCATGGATTTTATTACGGATCTTCCTAGATCCAAGAATGGAAATCATGAAATTTGGACTATAGTAGACAGATTCAGTAAGCAAGCACATTTCCTTCCAGTTAAGAAAACGACCAAAGCTGATCACATGGCTAGAATATTTCTAGCTCAGATTTTTGAACACCATGGATTGCCAAAGACTATTGTCAGTGATAGAGATCCTCGCATGGCTAGTCTATTTTGGCAAGCATTGTTCGAGAACTTGGGAACTAAGCTTGATTTTTCGTAAGTCTATCATCCTCAAACAGATGGTCAAAGCAAAATCGCTAATGCCACTGTTTTAGACCTCCTCAAGTGCTATGTTTCAGAAAGACAATCCGAATGGGAACAGTACTTACCGTTAGTTGAGTTTGAGTATAATAATACCATACATTCTTCAGCTGGTAAAGCTCCCTTCGAAATTATTAATGGGAAGCCACTCTTACTTCCTATTATGGTTACCAAAGAAAACATCTTTGCCGCAAATGAATTTGTACGCAATATTGATACCACCTATCAACAAGTAAAGCAAGCGATTCTTCGTACTCAAGAGCAGCGGAAGAGAAAAGCAGACAAGCATAGAAGGAAACTCAATCTTGAAAAAGGACAATATGTCCTACTTAAGTTTGAGAAAGCTAGATTGAAAAACTTTCAGATTGGATTTGCCTTCTCATTGGCGCATCCATAATGCTTTTCATGTAAGTCTCCTCCGACCATATGTTGGACCTCCTCCAGTGATGCCAGTACAAGAAGATCCTCCGGAAGTTGAAGAGACTGAGGAAATCCTTCAACCTCAACAGATAATACACCACTCTGAGAGACAACTAAAGTTCGGGAGGCTACATCGAAAGTATTTAGTCAAGTTCAAGAATTACAGCCCTTTAGTTGCAAAGTGAAAATAATTGATTTATTTACGAGGAAATAATTATCTAATTAGTTGTGTGCACATCAGACTAGATCTAGCAGTTATGGGACATCAGGTACGCCCAAATCTGGCCAGAGCACCTCAGGAAGACCCTAGCAGAAGATACCCTGAAGCCCTAGTGATTGGGAAATCGGGTCTTCAATAAAGGGGTAGATAGTAGCCTCAGATTTCACGCTCAGAAATATACACGCGTCAGTGCGAGCACAAGAATGAGATGGGGTCCTTAGAACAATAACCCTTACGGCCTTAGGATAAGTAGGTTAAAATATTTTAAATTGTTTGTGCCGGACCAAATGGCCGGACAAGTGCGAACAGGTAATGTCAGAGCAGTGCCGGTAGGGCATTGTGCCGGGGAGCAGCTAACGTTTTTATTAGCATTATCCATGTGTACAGTTGTGAGTTAATTTGCACATTTTATTAATAGCTTGGGGACTTTTAAAATGTGAAAGTTGAATGGTTTTTAAGTTATTAAGTGTGTCACTTGGCACACTTACCAAAGCAAAGTGACTCTCTCACTCTCACACTCACCCTCTCTCTTCTTCTAGCGTCCCCTTCTTGCTGGAGTCTATAAGAGAGCAGCCTCTCTCCCTCTTCTCAGTGTTTGCAGTGCTCCTACTCCCCCTATTGTGAGTGTGCTCCACGCGTTGGAGACCTCGATGGAAGCTTGAGAGCAGCCCCTTGCGACATATGTGGTGGCCTCGTGCTCCCATTGTCTAGAACAAGGATTCTCATAGCCATAGCCACCTTTTGGTGAAGATTCATCGCGAGAAGTTGTAGCAGGCACTCTCTCCGTAGAGTGTGGTGGCTGTAGATTCTCTGTTTTCATCCTCTAACCATCTCTTTTAGGGTGAATTTCAGCAAAGTACTCATAGAATCTAGCTCTTCTCTACCTACACTACACGTACACAAAGTTTGGTGCAATTCCATCGCAAAAAAGGTCTCTATTTCCGCATTGGAACGTGTTCAGGTAACATTTTCAGGTTATGTGCAGAAAATTACAGCAAGCATGTGTGCTTGCATATTGCGTGTTTCTCCCTTGTTTTTATTGCAAGAATGATTATGCATAAAGCGACACAGTTAGCGGAAGGTAGACTCTCGCTTTCGAGAGCTTCCGTTGAGTTTTGTGGAAGATAGACTCTCGCTTCCGAGAGCTTCCCAAAATCTCACAGCAGAGGGAAAATCCTCTCAGTACTCAAAGAGTAGTTTTCTCACTCTCTCAGTCAAAAGCAAAAAAGAAAGTATAGAGCACGGGCTTTTGCCCTGTTCTTGTGCTTGTAAAGATTCTCCCTTAGTAATAAAGATAATATCTTTATGGGGGAGGAGGGGGGGGGGGGGGGGGGCCAGGCTGGTCCCCAATGAAGTGTCAAGCTTTCTCTTTCTCTCTCTCCCCAATTCTCTTGCGTATTTTAAGTTTAATTAACAGTCAATTTACGCTTCCGTATTTTTGTGACACGAGCATCGACGCGACTAGCAGCTGAAAGAGAATGATTGGGTGCTTCTTCGATTTTAGAAAGCACGACTACAAAAGCCGAAGGAAGGATTTTCCAAATCTTAGTATTCCAGGTACATGAAAAGATAAACGATGTATCCTTTCGAGTGGGGTTGCCAAATACTCGGAAGATTCACAATGCTTTTCATGTGAGTATCTTGAGACCTTTCAAAGGTGAGGTGCCAGAGAAGAGGGAGCCCAAGGAGCAACAGGATGTGATACACCAAGGAACAATGCAGATCTCCTAGCTATTTTGTATATTGTACAACTTTTGAAGAATTTGTACCGGAAAAGGCATCAACAATGGTTGCATTTGCCTCTTTTTTAGAAGTCTCTTGTTCCTAGCTTAGGACATTGCTAGATGAATCACCTTATGGATATTGCATTTCAAATTTTTCTTACCTTAACACACTTCTTAGACTTATTTCTCTTAATAAAAGTAGTTGCAAAGCTTTGCTAGCCAACGAAGTTGCAATGGCGATGGCAGCATTGCCACTCTTGTAGCCATAAAGGATACCATCTTTTCCACAGCATTTCTAATCTGGCACTCATACAAGGAGAACTAAATAAAGTCTATGACATTGCTGGCTTCTACCAGCATTTGCTATAAAGTATCATAGAGGGTAATCTTTGTCTAGGGGAGCTCATGTAAGGTCTGGAACCTATATCTGATCATAGGTGCTCTCTCTAGACCTAAAAAGATCGGGCCTTGTCCTACTGCTAGGACAGGCACGTCTTTGGACCTACCCTTCAGTGTTTCATGAAAAGTGTGTCTCCTTGTACAATTGTCATGCAAAGGAAAAGTCTTACCTAAAATTTGAGAAATTAGTGTAAAATGTAAAATATTCTTCAATATCATTTTTTAAAATGAAGTGTGTATGATTTGGGGAATGTTCTTTCCGGAGTCTACCATCATACTTAGTTATATGGAATGCATAAAAGTAACTCTTGCCCTCATTCTGTGTAGCTATCATTAGGCTGAAATTCTCTAAAACCTCTATGTGCCACACCCCTCTCTCTCTCTCTCTCTCTCTCTCTCTCTCTCTCTCTCTCTCTCTCTCTCTCTCTCTCTCTCTCTCTCTGTGTGTGTGTGTGTGTGTGTGTGTGTGTGTGGGCTTTGGATTGAAAACTAGACAAACCTGGTAAGGCTAACGGGGCAGCTAAACTGCTAGAAATATCCGTGATCGAGTTCATACACATAACAGTAGTCCTCCTCCGCTTATCGACTTTTGAACTCTCTTTGCTAAAGTGCAATATCCTGGATGGATAGCCTGCAAGAGAAAGTAACAGTGACTCTCTCTCTCTCTCTCTCTCTCTCTCTCTCATTGCACACACACCTGCATGGTGCCCCGTTAGCTGGGAAACGTAACGTTGTGTAAAGCCAGCCACTGTCGCAGCCATAAGGATGACGGTTTAGTGGGTAGCAATTTTTTCTGATAGTTAATGAGCAAGACTCACCGTTGTAAGTCTGGATTCATACGGTTGCATAATGTTCACATGTAGTTACATGAGCATCTTGAAATGTGCAAACCGAGATGGTGCAGCCTCCTCTTTTCATTACACCCAACTTGTAATTGTCTTATGCTTGTTGCATATTGTGAAGAGCATTGTGTATCTTATTCGTATGATCATCAAAAAATCCCTTAACTTGTTGAATCTTCTCAATGGATAACCCCAATGCGACAAGTGAATATGTCGAAAGCCATACATCAATATGAGCCAATGGTTACAGGTTTAGAACGGTTGTAAGCAAACTCTAAAATGGGTAAATACTCTTGCCAAGCAAAAAAAAAATTGATTGCATAATGTGTTAAAAACATATCTTCAAACACTTGATATCCACTCAATTTGAACATCAATTTGTGGAGATGATTAATGATACTTAACCCTAGGTGTTGTACTAACCTTTTGATAAAGGTGTGTCCAAAATGACAATTGAGCATTGGATTGCAGTTGTTAAGAATTTTCCTAGGCATCCCACAAAGCTTATGAGCATTCTCCATGAATAGTCATACTATTGTTGACGTGGTAGGAATTATAAACCTATACATCTTCATCAATTGGTCTAACACAACCCAAATGGAATCATGTCCATAATTTATGGTGAAAATACTAGCAATAAAAACCACAGAGATATTTTCCCACTTCCCATATAAGATCTCTAATGGATGTAATAGCTCGCTTGCTTCCAGACACTCAACTTTTGTTTACCTAGAAATTCTTTCAATGTATGATGTATTCTTGGACCTCTAGATGTAAAATGTTGGCCTTAAAGATTTCCATGTCACTGTAGGTATGTGTTTTATATCCCTAGGTAACCAATAGCTAGACTATCATGACACTGACAAGTATTTATTGCCTAGTACCTCATGCCACAAGTGTACATACTCTTCCCTTGCATAGTAAGTACCAAAAATTGATGGAAAAGTGTTTCTAACAACCTTGCTAATAAAAAAGAACCGTCTGTGTTGTTATCACATGGGCACATCTTTTAGAATGAAACTCCACACCTTAGAGAATGAAGGCCTAATAAAGCTCTAATTTGATCCTAAGATTCCAACATCTATCTCACTAGCGCTGCGAAGCTGAGGGTGCTAATTGTTGGCAACCTACTTAGAGCATTATGTATATCATCCTTTATGATATCATCACTTAAAATATCCACCTAAATAATATTTTCGCGCCTTGACATTGAAACCATTTGATACTCTCAACACAATCCCTAATTGTGCACTATATAAATAGCATCAACACTTATGTAGAGAGTGCATAGTAGCATATAGTTTCCTCTCGCAAGCAGATTAATTCCTTCTTGGCTACCTTGTACTACACTAGTGGCTTCATTACTAGCATCTATGTCCAACACAAATGGTTTGTGCTTGGTCCATCATGGAAATAAAAATATTGGCATAATTCTTAATTAAATATACAAGATATAAAAAAAAATCATCTTCTATAAAGAGGGGTCAGACCATAGAAGTATGTGTCTCTACAAATCATCGGTCTCCATATACACATCAAAAAAAGCACATGAAAAACACAAGATTCTCTAGACTATGGCTAGACACGAGATGGTACACATCCAGATACAATGAATAGCTCAAGGTAGGGTCCACACATAGATTTTGGTGTGCAGGACAAAGCGAACACCCCCAACAACCCTTTGCTTGGAGTTTGGACTATAACCAACTATAGAAAGACCAACAATGCCAAACGAGATAATCGTGCCACACAAGCTACTCTTTACACATACCTCACCCAAAAAAAAACATGTATGACCAATCCAATATAGATTCTCAAAAGCTGACTCCAAGATATGAGGTTGAGGTCCATCTATGTCCTCTAAAAGATATCACTATCACTCTACTTTTGTTGTAATGGTTCCTTCTTGGACTTGTCCGTACCACCATTGTAAGTCTGGATTCACACGGTTGCAAAATGTTCACATGTAGTTAGTTACATGAGCATCTTGAAACGTGCAAACCGAGATGGTGTAGCCTCCTCTTTTCATTACACCAGCTTGTAATTGTCTTATGATTGTTGCATATTGTGAAGAGCATTGTGTATCTTATTCGTATGATCATCAAGAAATTCCTTGACTTGTTGAATCTTCTCAATGGATAACCCCAATGTGACAAGTGAAGTATGTCGAAAGCCATACATCAATATGAGCCAATGGTTACATGCTTAGAACGGTTGTAAGCAAACTCTAAAATGGGTAAATACTCTTCACAAGCAAAAAAAAAAATTGATTGCATAATATGTTAAAAACATACCTTCAAACACTTGATATCCACTCAATTTGAACATCAATTTGTGGAGATGATTAACGATAACCCTAGGTGTTGTACTAACCTTTTGATAAAGGTTTGTCCAAAATGACTATTGAGCATTGGATTGCAATTGTTAAAAATTTTCCTAGTCATCCCACAAAGCTTATGAGCATTCTCCATGAATAGTCATACTATTGTTGACATGGTAGGAATAAACCTATACACCTTCATCAATTGATCTAACACAGCCCAAATGAAATCATGTCCATAATTTATGGTGAAAATACTAGCAATAAAAACCACAGAGATATTTTCCCACTTCCCATATACGATCTCTAATGGATGTAATAGCTCGTTGCTTTCAGACACTCAACTTCTTACCTATAAGTTCTTTCAATGTATGATGTATTCTTGGACCTCTTGATGTAAAATGTTGGCCTTAAAGATTTCCATGTCAGTGTAGGTATGTGTTTTATATCCCTAGGTAACCAATAGTTAGACTATCATGGCTCTCACAAGTATTTATTTCCTAATGCCTCATGCCACAAGTATACATACTCTTCCCTTGCATACTAAGTACCCAAAATTGATGGAAAGGTGTTTCTAACACCATTGCTAGTAAAAAAGAATTGTGTGTGATGTTATCATGGACACATACTCTAGAATAAAACTCCACACTATAAAGTATGACGACTAGGTAAATCTCACAATTGATCTTAAGAGTCCAACATCTATCCCACTAAGCGCTCCGAAGGTGAGAGTGCTAAACATTGGCAACCTACTTAGAGCATCTGCTATATCATCCTTTATGATATCATCGCTTACAATATTCACCTAAATAATATTTTCCCATCTTGACGTTGAAACCATTTGATACTCTCAACATAATCCCTAATTGTGCGTTATATAAATAGCATCAACACTTATATCATGAGTGAATAGTAGCATATAATGTCCTCTCGCAAGCAGAGTAATTCCTTCTAGGTTACCTGCTTGCAATAGTACTGCACTAGTGGCTTCATTACCAGCATCTATGTCCAATACAAATGGTTTGCGCTTGGTCCACCATGGAAACAAAAATATTGGCATAATCCTTAATTAAATATATAAGATATAAAAAAATTCACCTCCTATAAAGAGGGGTCAGGCAGACCATAGATGTATGGGTCTTTTCAAATATCAGGCTCCATATACACCTCAACAAAAGCACATGACAAACACAAGACTCTCTACCACATAGACTATGGCTAGACACGAGATGGTACACATCCAGATACAATGAATAGCTCAAGGTAGGGTCCGCACATAGATTTTGGTGCGTAGGAAAAAGCGAACACCCCAACAACCCTTTGCTTGGGGTTTGGACTACGACCAAATATAGAAAGACCAACAATCCCAAACAACCTAATCGTGCCACACAAGCTACTCTTTACACATACCTCACCAAAAAAAAAAAAAAAACATGTATAACCAATACAATATAGATTCTCAAAACGTGACTCCAATATATGAGGTTGAGCGCCATCCATGTCCTCTAAAAGATGTACATACCTTCAAGCACTTGATATCCGCTCAATTTGAACATCAATTTGTGGAGATAATTAACGATACTTAACCCTAGGTGTTGTACTGACCTTTTGATAAAGGCTTGTCCAAAATGACTATTGAACATTGGATTGCAATTGTTAAGAATTTTCCTACAAAGCTAATGAGCATTCTCCATGAATAGTCGTACTATTGTTGACGTGGTAGGAATAAACCTAGACATCTTCATCAATTGGTCTAACACAACCCAAATGAAATCATGTCCACAATTTATGGTGAAAATACCAGCAATAAAAACCACATAGATATTTTCCCACTCCCCATATAAGATCTCTAATGGATGTAATAGCTCGCTTGCTTTCAGTCACTCAGCTTTTGTTTACTTAGAAATTCTTTCAATGTATGATGTATTCTTGGACCTCTTGATGTAAAATGTTGGCCTAAAAGATTTCCATGTCATTGTAGGTATGTGTTTTATATCCCTAGGTAACCAATAGTTAGAATATCATGACACTCACAAGTATTTATTTCCAAGTGCCTCATGCCACAAGTATACATACTCTTTCCTTGCATAGTAAGTACCCAAAATTGATGGAAAAGTGTTTCTAACAACATTGCTAGTCAAAAAGAACCGTGTGTGATGCTATCATGGACACATCCTTTAGAATTAATCTCCACACCATAGAGTATGACGGCCTAATAAAGCTCACATTTGATCTTAAGATTCCAACATCGATCTTACTAATTGCTGCAAAGCTGAGAGTGCTAAACATTGGCAACCTACTTAGAGCATTATGTATATCATCCTTTATGATACCATCACTTACAATATTCACCTAAATAATCTTTTCCCACCTTGACATTGAAACCATTTGATACTCTCAACACAATCCCTAATCGTGCACTATATAAATAGCATCAACACTTATGTAGTGAGTGACTAGTAGCATATAGTTTCCTCTCGTAGAGTAATTCCATCTAGGCTACCTTCTTGAAATAGTACTGCACTAGTGGCTTCATTACTAGCATCTATGTGCAATACAAATGTTTGTGCTTGGTCCACCATGGAAACAAAAATATTGGCATAGTCCTTAATTAAATATATAAGATATAAAAAAATTCACCTCCTATAAAGAGGGGTCAGGCAGACCATAGATGTATGGGTCTCTACAAATCATCGAGCTCCATATACACCTCAACAAAAGCCCATGAAAAACACAAGACTCTCTACCACATAGACTATGGCTAGACACAAGATGGTACACATCCAGATACAATGAATAGCTCAAGGTAGGGTCCGCACATAGATTTTGGTGCATAGGACAAAGTAAACACCGCCAACAACCCTTTGCTTGGGGTTTGGAAAATGACCAACCATAGAGAGATTAACGATGCCACACGAGCAAATCATGCCACACAAGATACTCTTTTCACATACCTCACCACAAAAAAAAACATGTATGACCAATCCAATATAGATTCTCAAAAGATGACTTTAAGATATGAGGTTGAGGTGAGGAAGTAGGACTTTCACTAGCGGAGGAGGTTGCGGTGAGGTTCTTCTTTATCTAGTGCCCAAGTGTTACAGTTCATTACATTTAATTTTAGGTAGGAGAGTTAGTGAGTCTTGCTCATTTTTCAGGTAGACAAAGAGTCATGTGTTCTCTTTTTGTTGCTTTGTAGGTTAGGACGACCTTAGTTGTTGGTTTCAAAGCATTGTGCATTGAGTCGACGCTTGTTTGAGTCTTGTTGTAAATTATGTTTGGTAGGCGTTTGTGGTGAGTAGGGACTATATTCAGAAATTCCTCTATAATCTACCCCACTATCACTTCTTTTTACTTCATTTTGTTTTATATTTTTATATTTTGTTGTTTAGGTTAGTTGTAGGAGTAGTAGCTAGGTTAACATTACATTTTGGTGTTGCTTGGACGAGCCAAAGTTGCTTTTGTGTCATATTGCGACTTTTGATGGTAAAAGTGATTGAACATGCAAGAAGTGTGGATAACTTGAGAACGAAGTGTGTGAATTGAGAAATTCTTGCTTGTACACGTGCATACACTCTAGTATGGCATATCTAGAAATTTTTGTTAATATTTGAGTCATCATCTGTGAGTTAGAGAAGATTTTGTAGTAATTGGCCAAGTTGAACTTAAAACTTTAGGTGGAGGCCAAAAAGTGGTCATTTTGAGTCATACATAGTGTCATTGGGAAGCCCCAGAGGTAAGGAAACCACAAAGAGTGACTATCTTGAAATCTGACCTTTGTGGCAGCTATTGTGGCTGCTGTCACCTGTCACATTTTCACATCCAGGGTTTACTAGCAAGATCCTTAGACTCCACACTTGCCAAATCCAATTTCCACAAGTCAAAAAGGTTGAACTATTGAATAGAACCACCCAAAATTGCTTAAGTGACCAAGCTCGAGGAGTTAACTTGTCTTTTGACAGGTCAAAATCCAAAATTGCAAGTCACACCTACGTGCAAAGAGTGTACAGGTGATTGGGAAGCTATTGGAAGTGCCAGAACTCAAACATCACACAAAAACCAGTTACTGAGATAGTTTCCATATGTGCCAGATTGGGTCCAAGTTGGTGGCAATTGATTCCTACTAGTGCAAGGATCCTAAATATACCTTCATTGACTCATTTGGACCGCTAAAATCTCCTCTAATCACCCAAAAACTGAATGCCAAGGCCAGAACCTGATAATTGACCCAACAAGCATAAAAAAGTGTCAAAACACTTATCAGGGTGTCAAAAGACTCACTAGGCAAAGCCCAACTAGCAGGTTTTGACCAAGCCCAAAAAGCTCACCAGTGTCATCTAATTGCGGTTGCTGCCATCTGGTCCAACTGGGAAATTGGACCCTACCGGCCTGTAGGAACATCTTGCCAAGTTTCCAAAAATACCTTGGTTGCACCAAACAGACCCAAGAATCACCCTCAAAGACCTTGTTAAAGATTAGGCTATTATTTTTCAAATTCTTGACCCACATTTCAGAATTTCTGCAAATTTTTGAGTTTCAGTGAAGACCCCGGAGAGGAAATTTGGACTAATCACTCAAGGGCCAAGGGGCAAAGTGATTGATTTTGTGTATACAGGTATCCAGGTTACCAAGAGCAAAAGCTGCACAAGGAGCTGGTTGACCTCACAAGTAAGAGGTTAGGATTTTGCAAGAGAGTGTCGGTATTTTTTCATGTATTTGAGGTTGGGCAGTCATCTTATGAGGGAAGGTAGAGTAACAAAGGACCAAGGAAGTCTAGTATCAATAGAGGAGAGTGTAAACCAAGCCAAGATAGATCCCTTAGCACCAATCATAGAAGAGGGCAATGATACTTACACCTCTTCCGACAAATCATATCACTAGATGGCAAACCAGCAACTAAGAGGCTTTCAACAACAAGGGGGCACATGGGGAAGCACCTCCCAGACCCTTTTGAACACACCAAAATACACGACAATCTTTCTAAAGGGAACAAACTCCCATGGAACCCTAATTTATGCGGATGCTCAAGGACAACAATGTATCGATATTGAAGAATGGCTTGCTAGAGGATTAGGAATTATCCTAGTAAATGATGATGGTGATAGATTTCGCAATGAAGAGGAAAACTACTACCTCATTGTCAAAGATCCATAGAATTACCCTCGAAGAACTACCTCCTAAAATTAATCTTCATGGGGCTTTTTATATTCACAACAAGAGAGTGGAAAGAGTGACTACAATTCATGAAAATATAGGGATTTACAAGCATGCGATGGGAGAGTCATCTCTTACTAATGTTGCATGGAAGCCCATGTGAATGAATTAAGCAAAGACAAATTCCTATACTTGTTTTTATATGACTCTACAACAGGAACCCATATTATTTTTGTCAATAAGTACAGAAGAGAATATGAGCCAATCCACCTAGGGGATGTAAGAAGAGTGATAACGCCAAATTTATTACCATAGGCTTCTAAAGAGAAGAAAAAACCCCACACATGGCCCTAGCAAATCCACAAATCCCTTCTCAAATGATTACGACACCACATCGCATACGAATAGACAGCCATTGCCTAACTCTTAAAACTCACAAGACACATCGCTATCATTTCAAACAGTATGCAACATCAAAGCAGAACACAAACATAGGTGGTTATTGAGCCATGTCAGGGCTAGGAGCATCACCAATACCACCACTCCATCAGTAGTACCATGCAAATCCACAAATCCCTTCTCAAATGATTACAACACCACGTCGCATACGAATAGACAGCCATTGCCTAACCCTTAAAATCACAAGACACATCGCTATCATTTCAAACAATATGCAACATCAAAGCAGAACACAAACATAGGTGGTTATCAAGCCATGCCAGGGCTAGGAGCATCACCAATACCACCACTCTATCAGTAGTACCATGATGAGAGTAGAACAAGAACGCCAAATCTGACCAAAAGAGAAGCACCACATTGAGAATGAGAACAAGAACGAGAAGAAAGGATTTGAGGAGAGGAACGACCACTTGCTAGACCAACCAGGAATTATGGATTAGGAGGATCCATAGGAGACGAACACCTACCATACCCTAGGCCAGAAAGAGCTCATAGAGGAGGGTTAGGAGACCCTATGCTTAGAATGATGGATCACCGTAGGATCATACCATCTCACGTCCAAAGGAGTGATATTACAACAAAGGGTACGTAAAGAAACGCCAGTATTCCCCACAAGCCCAAGTAGCAAAGCCCAAGAAGCACAAGCACAAGCCCCGTCAGTGCCAAGATACACAACATGAGTTCTTTTAGGACTAGTAGAAGTTGAAAGGCCACAACCCATCTTAGGACAAAAACCCCCACTGTCAAGAATGAGACCTGTAGGATTCTGATAGGCACCAACGGTAGAAGAACCCAAGGAACAATCCTTAGTATCAATCCCAACATATTACAAAGAGCCTAGTGGATATATGACTTAAACAATATAACTATACATCTGAAGAATCGAAAGCACCAGAACCATGGAGCATGACTGGATCAGCTAGACAACCAACTACTACACATTCTATAGGAGAAGCTAGATACAGCTTGGATGGGGGGTGGCCGTTGAGCGAGCCCATGAGAGCGAGCAACTATTACCATCAAGAATCTAAGTGCAATAGGAGCGAGCGGCATGCACAAAAAATCCTAGTTGAAGGGAGATGGCAAGTTTGGTGAGAAACCTATATATTGCTCATGAGTTAAATAGAGTAAGACATTCTACATGTCTATAAAAGCTAGAGAGCCATAAAACACTGTAAGAGAGTCAACCAACTCCCAAGTCCATTATATAACATTTTCATAGAGTGTATTTGGCATACATGTCAACCAAGGCAATGCCAAGCACTAAATCGTTTGTCAATAGCCCTTGACTAACAATATCATCTGAATTATTTCGCCCATATTAGTTGAGCAAGGCAATGCCAAGCATGACATCGTTTTTCAGTAATGCATGACTAACTATATCATTGGAATTCTTTCACCCATAATAGCCTCTTGCATAATGCCACATGTCCTTCAAATGCAAGCATAGGTGACCGCATTTGGAGAGATGTCCTCGCAGTGCATATGCTAAAAACAACCCTAAGCTTTTTGGCCTTTCCCGTGTTGGGCATATGTTGTAGTCAGTGCACTCCATGAGACGACATACTTGACAAGCAACTCCTCGACCACCTCTTGTGCTTGCAGAGGTAGAGCACATTTGGCATACACGTCGACCAAGGCAATTCCAAGAAAGACATCGTTTTTCAATAGCCCTTGACTAACAATATCATCTGAACTATTTTGCCCATATTAGTGTCTTGCGTAATGGCATAGCGGCCGTGAAGATGCAAGATTAGATGATCGCATTTGGAGAGGCGTCCTTGCATTGCATATGCTCAAAACAGCCCTAAGCTTCCTCGCCTTTTTCGCTTATGTTGGGCATATACGTAGTCAATGCACTCCATGAGACGACATCCCAGACAAGATCAGCCCCAAATCAGCCTAAAGAATTAGCGTTTTTAGCCCAAAAAAACAGCCCCAAATCCGCCACCAAATCAGCCTAAAAAATTAGCGGTTTTAGACCAAGAAAACAGCCCCAAATCAGCTACCAAATCAACCTAAAAAATTAGCGTTTTTAGCCCAAAAAAACAGCCCCATATCAGCCCCAATCCGCCATCAAATCAGCCCAAAATTACAGCATTTTTAGCTCCTAGTTTTGGACTTTCCCGTGTTGGGCATATCTCGCAATTAGTGCACTACATGAGATGACATACCTGACAAGCAACTCCTCGACCACCTTTGGTGCTTGCTGAGGTGGAGCACGTTTCGCTTACATGTTGACCAAGACAATGCCAAGCACGACATCTTTTTCCAGAAATGTTTGACTAACAATATGATCGAAATTCTTTCACCCATATTAGCCTCTTGCATAATGCCACATGTCTTGAAGATGCAAGCGTAGACGATTGCATTTGGAGAGATGTCCCTGCATTGCAAATGCTGAAAACAGTCCTAAGCTTCCTCGCCTTCCCCTCTCGTGTTGGGCATATCCCGCAGTCAATGCACTCCATGAGACGACATCCAGACAAGATCGGTCCCTAATCACCAAATCAGCCCTAAAACTCAACGTTTTTAGCCTCTAAATGATCCATCAAATCAGCCCAGAAAATCAGCGTTTTTAGCTCCTATTCTTGGCCTTTCCTGTGTTGAGAATATCACGCAATCAGTGCATTCCATGAGAAGTCCTCGCATTGCATATGCTAAAAACAGCCCTAAGCTTTTTGGCCTTTTTCGTGTTGGGCATATCCCGCAATTAGTGCACTCCATGAGACGACATCCTTGACAAGCAACTCCTCGACCACCTTTTGTGCTTGCTGAGGTAGAGCACATTTGGCATACACGTCGACCAAGGCAATTCCAAGAAAGACATCGTTTTTCAATAGCCCTTGACTAACAATATCATCTGAACTATTTTGCCCATATTAGTGTCTTGCGTAATGGCATAGCGGCCGTGAAGATACAAGATTAGGTGATCGCATTTGGAGAGGCGTCCTTCCATTGCATATGCTCAAAACAGCCCTAAACTTCCTCGCCTTTTTCACTTATGTTGGGCATATCCGTAGTCAATGCACTCCATGAGAAGACATCCCAGACAAAATCAGCCACCAAATCAGCCTAAAGAATTAGCGTTTTTAGCCCAAAAAAACAGCCCCAAATCCGCCATCGAATCAGCCTAGAAAATTAGCGTTTTTAGACCAAGAAAACAGCCCCAGAACAGCCCCAAATCAGCTACCAAATCAACCTAAAAAATTAGTGTTTTTAGCCCAAAAAAACAGCCCAGATCAGCCCAAAATTACAGCAATTTTTAGCTCCCTGTTTTGGACTTTCCCGTGTTGGGCATATCTCGCAATTAGTGCACTACATGAGATGACATACCTGACAAGCAACTCCTCGACCACCTTTGGTGCTTGCTGAGGTGGAGCACGTTTCGCTTACATGTTGACCAAGGCAATGCCAAGCACGATATCTTTTTCCAGAAATGTTTGCCTAACAATATGATCGAAATTCTTTCACCCATATTAGCCTCTTGCATAATGCCACATGTCTTGAAGATGCAAGCGTAGACGATCGCATTTGGAGAGACGTCCTTGCATTGCATATGCTGAAAACAGTCCTAAGCTTCCTCGCCTTTCCCTCTCGTGTTGCGCATATCCCGCAGTCAATGCACTCCATGAGACGACATCCAGACAAGATCAGTCCCTAATCAACCACCAAATCAGCCCTAAAACTTAGCGTTTTTAGCCTCTAAATGATCCATCAAATCAGCCCAGAAAATCAGTGTTTTTAGCTCCTA
This sequence comes from Adiantum capillus-veneris, assembly GCF_014529385.1. Taxonomy (NCBI): domain Eukaryota; kingdom Viridiplantae; phylum Streptophyta; class Polypodiopsida; order Polypodiales; family Pteridaceae; genus Adiantum; species Adiantum capillus-veneris. Next base: position 139,697,692 of record NC_140952.1, read on the forward strand.
TTCTTGGCCTTTCCTGTGTTGAGAATATCACGCAATCAGTGCATTCCATGAGAAGTCCTCGCATTGCATATGCTAAAAACAGCCCTAAAGCTTTTTGGCCTTTTTCGTGTTGGGCATATCCCGCAATCAGTGCACTCCATGAGACGACATCCCTGACAAGCAACTCCTCGACCACCTTTTGTGCTTGCTGAGATAGAGCACATTTGGCATACACGTCGACCAAGGCAATTCAAAGAAAGACATCGTTTTTCAATAGCCCTTGACTAACAATATCATCTGAACTATTTTTCCCATATTAGTGTCTTGCGTAATGGCATATGCCGTGAAGATGCAAGATTAGGTGATCGCATTTGGAGAGGCGTCCTTGCATTGCATATGCTCAAAACAGCCCTAAGCTTCCTCGCCTTTTTCGCTTATGTTGGGCATATCCGTAGTCAATGCACTCCATGAGACAACATCCCAGACAAGATCAGCCCCAAATCAGCTTAAAGAATTAGCGTTTTTAGCCCAAAAAACAGCCCCAAATCCGCCACCAAATCAGCCTAAAGAATTAGCGTTTTTAGCCCCAAAAAACAGCCCCAAATCCGCCACCAAATCAGCCTACAAAATTAGCGATTTTAGCCCAAAAAAACAGCCCCAGATTAGCCCCAAATCAGCCTAAAGAATTAGCGTTTTTATCCCAAAAAAACAGCCCCATCAAACACACGAGTACCATATTCGACTGTTCTTATACAACCATCAAACACACGAGTACCATATTCGACCGTTCTTATACAACCATAAAAGAAAGGTAGTTTTGAAGAAATCTACAACACTGCCAGTGAGTCTAAGTTTGAGCACAATCATCTAAGAGAATAGCAAAAAGAAAATGTGAAGCTTGGCTGGATCCAATCTTCAACTACATTGCGACCCTTTAAAATCAATCCATCTGCAAAAAAATGCACAATTGCTTAATACATACCCTCTTGTCAATCAACTTATAATTTTCAACGAACCTACTCCTAACATACCTTGACTCCAAATGGCTTCAACAAGCGATCATATATGCGCTCATCCCTCTCAAACATAATGACATGTCTATCCATGAAGCCAGCTGCCAAGCCAAGTGTACCCGTGCCAGCAAATATGTCAAGGACTACATCCTGTGGACGGCTAAAAAGTGCGATTATGTACTTCACAAGCTTTTGACCTCTTTGACAACCACCCCTCCATGGCTTTCCTTTCCTCTTTACTAAATCTGCTTCAGGTACTCTGACATTGAATACACATTTTACTTACTTTAATGGCATATATATATATATAAATGATGGATTAGGCATATAAATAAGTAAATGATAGAGTCAACTCACATATTGAAGATAAGGTCCTGTCCAAATTGAAGGTCACCACCAAGTTTCAATTCTGGCAACTGATCATGATGTATACGATACACACAAGTTGTCGAACAACGAACAAAAGCAGACAAGATCAAGCAATTCACCTATTCAAATAGAAAGCTTTATGTCATACATGTCATTAAAGAATAGGATGCCACACTAAATTCTATTGCACATTAAATCAAGAATCAATTACTTGTACCTGTGTGACAATGGGTCCCAACCTCTTTCCAATAGGTGGTGTGCATCTCACAACCTGACGATGATATATCTTAAACCCTTTTTGCTTGCCAGCTTGCTCGACTTTCACCCCTTCCTCCATGGTGTACAAACAAACAAAAAACCCCCTATCACTCAAGCATGAGTCTGCAAGCTGAAATGTGGTGTCATACAGGTTATCCACTATCTTGTTCCAAAACGGAACTTTATTGCAAAAGCATCCCTCGACAGCCACGTTAGATGGAAAATCTGCAAATATGAGGTCTATGCACAAGTCTAGCTGAGTGCCCTTCACAGTGCCTTGGCTACAAACTACATTGAAGGCCTCTAACACCTCAAGCCCCATTTGCTCTGCTTGTTGGGGATATTCAATAATATGAACAAGCTCTTCAACATAAATGTTGAAAACGTAAATAGTGCCTACAAATCAAAGCTTTTAGATTTAAGAAAATGTATCAACAATCACAACACTCCATGGATCATATTAGATAGACAAAGCAAAGGCATCAACACTACCTGTAGGTTCCAATGTTTCATTGATTATGTCATCATTTTCTCTTAGCCCTCCACTGCTACTTGCGCTTTGATGTTGCCCTTGCATCTTGCCATCCTCTACAGCCTTGTTTGCTTGTAATGCCCTATGTACGACTTCCCTACCAAGATTTATAGGAAGTGTCTTACGAAATGATGCTGATGCAGTGGATGCTACTACTTGAGAAGTTGCCGTCGTCTCCTCTTCCAGGACACTATTCGTAGTAGTTGTAAGTTGAAGGGCTGCTTTATGTTGCTGAAATAATTCCAACTCCTCATCCGGAACATGGTTCTTAACCATGTCTAGCCACCACGGACACTTGGCTTTCTCTATGGTGGACAAGGACTGCACAATCAACAACTATTATTTAGCATAATCTCCCTATGCGTTAAGAGTTAACATAAAAAATGCAATGTAATGCATCGCTTACCCTTCCAAGCTTCACATCGGAATACATGAACGTAGGGTTATCTGCATATGTCCATACACTTGCCAAGGGGGGCATCTCATCAAGCATGTGTTGTGCAATCTCCTTGAGTAGCCATCTAAACACACACCAACTACTAAGTACTAGTTTAATGAGGACTAAAAAATTGAACCATACAAATTAACAAACCTATAAACAACTCAACGGGTAGCATTGTGTAATCCGGGTTGCTCATTCATGGCATTGGTCGACTTAATGCCACCTTCCACAACGCGAAATGCTCTATTGAAGTACTTTCTTCGGCAAAGCATGACAAAGTTGTTGAATCGATGTTCCAATGGCAGCCTTACTCGATCAGCATTTTGAATGTCTAGTAATAGACCTAGACCATATTGATTGACTTGCAACCAAAAGCAATACATGTGGAGCCAGTCCCTAACTTTAGCTTTGTCATTGGGAAGGCACTCCAAGGATCGAATTGATACTTGTGAGCTATCTAACAATTTCACAATGTGTGCCTTATCCACATCTGTTATGCAAGCATTTCCAATCATGTTGAGTTTCTCTTCAGTCGCAATATGCGCACTCGGTTCATGCCAAGGCAAGGACAGAGTAGCACACCAAAACTTCTCTCCATTTGCAGGATCTGCAATCCTTGCATACTTGGAGGTCTTTCCCCTATAGGTAATCTCCATCTTCTTTATCACCTTGGCCCTACTAGTTTCATCCATTCCCTTAGCCAACTCTTCAATCTTCTGTTCCATCTCATCCTTAAAGAGCAACCATGTCATTATTTGCACAGGGAGTGTAAACCAACTCCTTTTCCCCCGAGATGAAACAACCTGCATTTCTTTCTCCACCCATGCTCTGTCTTCAATAGACAAACCATCCAAGAGAGTAGTCTTGTCTGCCTCTCCTAGCCTTCTCAATTGGAACAACCTATCTCCAAATGTGGTTGGCACATATGCATAATCGTTCATCCTGTAGCATTAAAACAAAAAAGAATATCAATAACTCCAAGACAACAATTAAAATTTTCAAGGAGAATAGTAGATGCCCAACATCATCTTACTTGTTCAATCTTGCCAAGGAAAACATTAATTCCCCCACATCAGTCTTTGCAAACTGCAAAAAGTGGCAGACCACAGAGCAATGTCTAGACAGGTCGTTCTCAAACCCTATATTGCATAATTGTACAATTATATTAAAATAGTGCAATCAACACAACAAAAGTTCTTAAAGGAGATTAAGTTAAAGAATACCTTGTCTAATGCATTCCATCCATGCATGCAGACGATTGTTGCCATCCAGGACATGGACCATCTTTCCTTTCAAGTAGGGTCCCCACTCTGTCTCTAAATCAAGGGACCTCTCAAATCTTTCATTAATTGTTTTCCAGTAGTCATCCCAAGAATCTATCCTTTCTTGAGTGATTGGTGTCTCCTCCCCCTCTAGATCAATAATGGAGACAGTAAAGGCTCCCTTGCTCTCAAGATATCCTCCCATCTTAATAAAACTTCTTGTGAGTGATCTTTCGGTGGAAGGGCTTACTTTTCTAATGGCTTCACTAGACAGTAACCTGCATAATGGGATCCTAGGGGGTGGTCCAAAAAATGTGACTCTAATTCTTTCAAGGAATGCCTGTGGTGTAGAGATCTCAAGGATCTTACCAAACACCTCTAATTTGTTTCTTCTCCCCCCTGCAAGATTGGAGATATTCTGGCCTTCTGTCACCTCATCATCTTGTTGCCCCTCAGTCACCTCATCATCATGTTGCCCCTCCTCCTCATCATCTTGCCCTGCAGTCACCTCATCATCACGTTGCCCCTTAGTCACCTGGTCATGTTTCTCAACTACCACCTCCTCACTCTAATCATCTTCCTGAGTTCTCTGAGTATCAGCTCCCTGCTCCTCTCTCTCAATAGCAACTTGATCCACTACCTTCTCAACGTTTTCTTGCTCCAAGTCATGAACAATACTATCAACCAGCTCCTCAGCACCACCATTTCCCTCAACATCTTCAGCATCCTTTTGACTTACTTGAGAATGCTCTTGATTACCTGCTCTTGCAATTGACCTATTGAAGTTGTCTTGCTTTGATGGTCTACCTCTTCTCTTGTATGTTGCTCTAGAATCCCCGGCACCCTGCACAATTTTCCTTCTCTTAGGCATAGTTACCATACTCATAATATCTGCCTCACACTTACCATCCTCACAATTCGATCTTGTGAAGTGCATAAACACTTTGAAAGAATGAAAATTCTTGATTATATGAAATCTACTTAAAAGCCATATGAATGACTGAATCGGACACATTGGAAAGGACAACATCAGCCATTAACTAAATTATGGGTAGTTGTGTTGCGTTAGAGTCATTATGGCAAGTTAAAATCATTACGGTCGACACATTTATCACCACGAATCTCGCTCCACCTCTATATGGTGTGTTAGAGTCATTATGGCGAGTTGAAATCATTACAGCTGGCACATTTATCACTTTACAAATCTCGCACCACCTCTATACTACCACTTATCATTTTGCTCTTCTCCATTCTCCTGGAGCTTTATGTGAAGAATCTATCTGTTCTTTCTGCAAACATGTAAGTGACTCTCTCTCTCTCTATCTGTGTGTGTGTGTGTGTGTGTGTGTGTGTGTGTGTGTGTGTGTGTGTGTTCTCCATTCGCTGACCCCTCCTGGCTTTGCTCTCCAGTTCTCCATCGACAACTCACACCCTGCATCTCACGCTGTTTGAGGTGTTAAGGGAGCTTTACTATACACAGTGTCTCTCATAGGAGCTCTCTCTCTCTCTCTCTCTCTCTCTCTCTCTCTCTCTCTCTCTCTCTCTCTCTCTCTCTCTCTCTCTCTCTCTCTCTCTCTCTCTCTCTCTCTCTCTCTCTCTCTCTGAGCTCTGTTGCTACCACAAACTAGTAGTGATGCAAGCTTCAACAGTGCTACCACCTGCTCAATACACACAGCAACAGGAATCTTCCATTCCTCTCACACCTACGCTCAACTCAAATGCTCTCATTTGCTGTCAAATTCACCTTCTCTTTTCTCAGATCTTTAAGCGCGCTCAGCGTGCTTAAAGATTTGAAAAAGATGGTCCTTAAATCAAAAGGTTAAGCTTACCTTTGCTGTTTTCTTGGGGCTTAAGGGGTGGAAGTATTTGGCCAGTGGCGACGTTTGCAAGAGCCTTGCCTTCCTCATGGCGTTGCAAAGGATGGAAACCAGGCAAACAATATGAATGATTAAGAATAAGCTGAACATTTGAAGGGCAATAAAAATGTTTTGAAAAGTTAGAATATAATTAAAAAACCAAACTAACTTTCTTCAACCATTTCTCCAGATTAACGTATTCTTAAACATGTCTCAAGATTAACATTTTTAAAACATTTCTCAGAATTTCATTTTTAAAAAAAAACTGGGATTGATAGTAGTGTTTTTGAATGTCTGTGAAATTATTAACTTTTACAACCATTTCGCTAGATTAACGTTTTTTAAAACATTTCTCAAGATTAACATTTTTTAAGCATTTGTCAGAATTTCATTTTAAAAAAAAACTCGGATTGAGACAGTAGTGTTTTTGAATGAATGTGAAATTGTTAACTTTACAGAGTTGTTGGTACAGATTGACTTGACACGTGTTCAATTTACTCAAAATTATTAACTATGGATATGGTGTTGATCTGATTGAAAGTTCTCTTTTATGCAGGGAAGCTAAAATTTTCTTGCAATCTGTGTCCGGACAGTCCATCAACATTCCATTCATCCATGGAAAATGCCTCCTTCCCGTCAAGCTCCTGCAAGAGAAGTTGTGTGGTACAAGTAGGGTCATTGTCGAGGCTCTTGTTCAGGAGGGACAAGAGTTTAATGTTTTGGCACCTCTTCCCACCTATGCGGGGGTTTATATGGAGGCATACTTCATCTTGGAGGAATCATTATCTAAAAATTACACTGCAAGACTAGAAGACATCTTTCAGACCCCTGAGTCATCTCCAATTGGTCCATCACCTGCACCAATGTAAGTGTATGTAAGTCCAAGATCATTTTGGAAGGTTTGAATTTGAACAATTCTTCACTATTTTTTTTGCTCTCTTGCAGACAAATTGATGATGATGAGGAAAATGAAGATCATTTTGAATTTGATAAGCTAGATGAAGAAACTCTAAATTTTGAGACAGCAGTTTTTGCATTCCAGATCATCCATACACTCCCTCCCAATGATGTGCTTCACACTATTATGCAAGAGTGTGAATACAAGGGCAAGGTCAAAGATCTACCAAAAACCTACCAAGAATTCTGCATCTATGAAATGATTGAGGGGAAGGCAATGGAGGGTATGGAGCAAAAGTATGAGGGAAATTTGTGGACAAAACCACAAACTCAGACAAGAACTCAAAAATCTTTTGTCCTTAGGAAGAGTTTTTGTGGAGGGGTTTTCCAATGTATGAATGAGCGATGCTCATTTAGGAGCAGAACTAATCAAACTAACAAGCAACATTGGAATGGTCAGTTGTCCAAGCTCCCAAAGAATGGCTGCCTAGCCATGGGGAGCTATGGAAATTTGGAATGCTTTTTTTGCAAGCATGTTCCCATGTGTGTGAAAGATTGTCCAGCAACAGTTTACTACTTTATGCCTAGGGATTCTTGCCATAGTAGGCTATTTATGCACCATGGCAAGCACAAACACATCGTCCCTAAGGGAATGTCTAGAGCATCAATTCGTAACATAAAAGCCTTAGTAGCTAAGGCAGTGACAATGGACAATAGAGCAGGCCCTAGGAAGGTACAAATGATATTGGCTAGAGAGATGGTGCTCAAGGCCTTCACAGATGACAATATTACAAGTGGGGATTTTATAAGTGAGAAGGAGGTCCATGAGATGTCCCAAGAATTGCTTACCCTTGTCAACATGAAGAAGTAAGTTTTCAACTTATAAGCACCAAAACACTTGTATTCTTGAAAAAATGGTTCACCCATGATTATGTATGTTGTAGGGTAAAGCAAATGGTGATGCAGTGTAGAAGGACCACTCGACCAATGGGTGATGGATATGATGCAATTCTTGAACTAAAGAGAAAGTGCCACTTTCAGTTCTTCCATGGCTCTCGATTTCCGTTGCAAGCATCAACATCACAAGAGCGGTCCTTCATATTCAAGATGTCTACTACTGGCCCTGGTTCAGGAGTAGATGTGGTCAGAAGGATGGATAGAGATGGACATGAAGACCTCCGATTATCATGGGTTTGTTTTGACCATGTCCATCGAATAGAAGGAGGCTGGCACACAATGGGAGCACATGTTTATGATCACACGTAAGTAACAAATAAGTATTAAAAAATAAATAAGTGGATGTGGATACTAATTGTGTAAACTATTGTATACCTTGGCTCATGGCTTTGTAATGTTATTAGGATTGGAGAGCTTCTAACTATTGCCACATGCGAGTTCAAAGAAGAGGATGAGGAAGCACAAATAATGTTTTGGGAATCTATGAACCAGGTTATGATTGAGCACACAGATAGGCCAGCCAATTTTCAAGGATTCATGTCAGATGAGGCAGGAGCAAATTGGAATGCAGTGAGATATGTGTTCGGGGACAAGAAGGAAATGGTGGGTAGGGAAAGGTCTTGTCTATGGCACTGGGAGGATAATTTGAGGGTGCACACACAGAGGTATATCCACTCCCAGTACCAATCAAAGCATAAAGAGATGTGTGAGAAGTGGAGATTGTCTGAAACAATAGATGCGGCACTCGAACAATTTCGTAGGATTAGGAGCTGGTGGGCAACAGGCAAGACAATAGATAAAAACATACCAAAGCTAGATAGTTGGTTGAGTTGGTGGCATTTCAGGGTTAGCCATTGGGGACATATGATGGTCAAGGATGGGGAGCCCATAATGAATGCATTGATTCCAAGGACCAACCTCTCTGAGAGTTGGTTGGCTGGAGAGGGGTACAAGCAAAAAATTAGTCTTTATGATGCATGTGTCACTAATCTTATTAATGCCTATCTTCAGTGTGCCCGGCGTCTAGCCTTCTTGGATGGTAAATATATTGGAGGGGGGCCAACATTGGAAATTTTAGTTGACAGAGCCATGTCAAGGATGCAGACTAGTCCATCACCAGCAGCCACCTCTAGGGCAGTGGATGATGCTTCCATGGGTACTCCAATGTTCAATAACAGAGTTAATTTCAAGGGTGAGAAGAGGACAATGCATGCCAAGTGACCATTAATGGATATGGATACAAGCATTTGTAGCCACAGGCCTGAGTATAATTATGTCACGCAAGATAAGACGTCAAATGCAGCACATGAGCAACCATGCAGTGAATTGTTGCAAGCTCTAGAGCAAAATGTCCATGACACAAAGTGGGCTATTCGCAGGATACCAACATCAAGTAGAGTGGAGTGTAACCATTGGACAGCTGGTAAGAAGTGTGGATTGAGGCAGAGACCGGGAGACCCAGCTCCATGTTTTTGGAGTGACTGTCAATTATCTTCTTGGCGGAAGCAAAAGTTTTGCTACTTTTGCAACACAGATGTGAGGCATACATGGAGAATGGTCACAAGCATCATACACCCACCAGAATGCGCTCCGCATGTTTGGCCTATTGCAAAGGGCACCAAACTCAACATCCAAGAAGCTTGTGCACTTGTGAAGGCAGGATTTGAGGTTGGAGTGTCAACGGAATCATTGATCCCCAAAGAAGTGCATCAGAGAGAGCCCCATGCCAACAAAAATGAAGATCAAAATTATCCCTATCGACCAGGGGTATCGAAGGCTGCCTATGCTCAAGTTAATGCAGCATTAGAAATGTCAGCAAAATTGACTGGAAGCCGCGTAGAAGTGGAAGGAGAGAAAGAGATTTTTACCATAGAACTACTGACAGGTCACAGTAGAGCCCCTACATCATGCATAGAAGTTATAATTCAGAATGTCCCATCTTGTTCGTGCATTGATTTTCAAGGCAGGTTGGCAAAAAAAGCATCCTTTCTTGCTTGCAAGCATCTTTATTTTGTGTACTTGATTGTACTTGGACAAGATGTCAACAACAACATGCATATCCATCAAGCACGAATTCCAAAGGCCATTCTTAAGGATATGCTAACAAAGGCAGTCAGAATCCAACCTAATCAGCTATAAGGGCTATAGACTGGGTGATGTCTTATTTTGTTTTTGGAAGGGTAGACAAGATAGCAAAACCTATAGTCTATAGATCACTGCAGTTATTTAGTTCCTCCTACTTAGTGCATTTTGTAACCCACTCAGCACCTAATTTTTGAAATGAATCAGCATAAACTTTTTGTAAGAGGTAGGTACTAAAGCATTTTTTTTTCTAGGTTATTCCTTCAAGAATATGATAGATTTCATCCATAACATATTGAAAGAGTTTTGCAAACTTTGCAACTCTACATTGCTTTCCAATGGTCAACTTTGAATGGCATGCTCTCTGTCACTCTCTCTCTCTCTCACACACACACACACTTCAAACCCCCTCTAGCTTGTCACTATCTCATTTTGTACCCACCACTCATAATCTTTTCAGGTTGTTTCTTTTGTTTCATTCGTGTTTCAAATAATTGTATCATATGTATGATTAATGTATGTTTTTCTCTCATAGATCATTTGGGCCTTTTGCAAAGGTAGTACATCTCAAATCCGCTCTCTCTCTCTCTCTCTCTCTCTCTCTCTCTCTCTCTCTCTCTCTCTCTCTCTCACACACACACACACACACACACACACACACACACACACGCACACGCATACGCGCACACACACACGCACACGCGCACACACACACACACACACACACAAGCTCTCTACAAATTTTCCTCCCTATAAATTTTTCCCATGATTTAAAAGAAATCATGGTGCATGCAATTTTTCCATTGCCCTACCAATTTTTGCTTAGGGAGTATTAACATTCATGAAGGTCTATAAAAATTTTCTCTCTCTCTCTCTCTCTCTCTCTCTCTCTCTCTCTCTCTCTCTCTCTCTCTCTCTCTCTCTCTCGTGATTTTAGGATCGTCTTTCTCTATGTGCACTGGAGTATTTGTCATAGAAGTATTAAACCCTAAATACATGGGGCTTGATTTTACTACAGTGGGGTTGTCTCAAGCTACTTTATGCTCGCTTCTATCTGCTCAACTGATTTCTCATTTTTGCTCGAGGCTCACTGCTCTTGGCTCGCTCCATGGATGCACTCGCTTGGATGGATGCACATTTCTTCATAGAAAATGGAGGATTAGCGGATCAAGACCTGCTTATCAGCAGAGAGTTGCTCAAGGAGCACCTCACCAACCTAAAGCATTGTGTAAGTGTGGCAGTGACCACTTGATGAGAGACTGTCCTCACGATGAAATGATAAGGGTGAATGCATAATTCCCTGAGTGTGGAATCACTCATCTAATCCCTGATTGCCCAAAGGACTCTAACAAAGGATCAAAAGTAATGTTGAATATACTAGAGGCAATGCCATCTAGTTGTGAGTCAGAAAACGAAACTGTGATACCAATCCAAGTGATCACAAGAGCCCAAGCTCAAAAAGTGATAGACAAGCCCATCATAGAAGAACCAAAGACCGATGCACCTAGCATTGAATAAACAAGTCAGCGAAACTCGTGGAAAGCTAGGAAAGCTAGGATGAAAGCTAGGAAGGAATGTGAATAGACTTCCTTAGTCGAAGAGCTAAAACAAACAAGGGAAAAGCTGAGAAAATTGGAGGGAGAAATGAATGAGGAAAAGAGAACCCTTGAGGTGGTACCAGAGCTAGGCATAGTTGAAAAACCCAACGACCTAGTTTAGGAGGATCTATATTGGTAGAAAAGATCAAGGAATCATTAGAGGCCCTCCTTAAGGCCTATGCCACTCATCTAAAAAACAACCAAACTCAAAACCAAAGGTGGATGACATATCCATATGCGGAGCTAGAAAAGCAAAGGCTTGAAATGTGCCAGAAAATGATTCAAACTACCCAAGCCTTACTCGAAACTCTAGTTGGGAAACCGGAAGAAGTGATAATTATCCCACCAGCACCAATAATCCCACCAAACTAGGAATGAATAGAGTTAGATTCTAGTCAAGAATATGGACCAGAGCTCAAGGACCCAACAAGAGAACCAAAGATAGTGTTGAATACCATGGTTAATTCTTTCAAGGGATTCCACCAAGGTATACCAGAGGAGTGTAGAGAAATAGATGGTCTTGACAAACTATTGAAACAAGTCAGAGAGGCCAATGAGCTAGTGAGCTAAGCAAGCACGTAAACTACACCAATGATGGGAGAGTAGTGTTTCTTCCATCGATAGATGAATTTGAGGCTGGATCTCAACTAAATCTAGAAGTGCAATCGTATTGGGGAGACCAAGGATCTGTTCAATCTATAGACAACCAACCCCATTTGCTATAAGAACACTACCATCCTATAAGGGAGAGCACAAAGCCAAGTCAGATGTTGTTCCAGTCCCATCTTAGAGACTCTCTTCCAAGAAAGTCATCGACTCTAAAGGGATGATAGACATTTTGTCAATGCCAGTGACATGCGCATTATCGTTAGCTGAGCTGCTACACATACGATCGAACATGTGGATGATGATAGGAAGTTGTTTGAATATTTTTTTTGTAAAGGATCCTTTGCCACGAATTCAAGAGGGAATTCAAGGACTCGGAAAACCTCACCTTACTACCAGACGGGTATCATTAAACAAAGTCGGAGAGTACTATGAAGGAGAAGATAGCAACATGACTCTTTCGATGGAATTTCAATGTGTCACTACCATGGAAATTCTTGATAGTGGGGCTAGAGTAGCCATTGCTACAAAAGAAACATGGAAAAAAATGGGGAAAACCTACTTTAAGAGCAACACAAATGAAACTTCAACTTGCATATGGATATATGGAGAAATCCCTAGGGCTTTTAGAGAATCTAGTTGTCACCTCTTGCGGAATTGAATATGAGCATACATTTGCTATTGTTGATTGCAGACAACGTCCCTATACTTAAAATGACACATTTTCCAAACAAATTAAAGAGGAGATTGATAAGCTTAAGGAGGCAGAATTCATCTACGAGATTGAACACACTGATTGGGTGTCACCCATTGTAGTTGTCCCCAGGAAAAATGGGATATTACGCATATGTGTGAATCTCAAAAAAGTGAATGCTGCAACAATAAGGGATAACTATCCCTTACCAATCACAAAACATGTGCTTGCTAAGCTGGCAAAACATCAACAAAAGTTCTTCTCTGAGGTCATAGTAAGACACTTTCACCACACGTCAGAGATCGAGCTTCACGCTCTCTAAACCCTGCCACTTCGGAGCACTATTACCAGTTTATAGGGACTTTGACCAAGTCTATAATTGAGCAACTCCGGATCATGTTTGTGTTTGTTGCTTTTGGCATATCACTCATGAAATCAAGTTTGTTATTGAACATGGTCAAGCAGACTATTGGGCAAATCATGAAGACCTTTTAGGAGCTAAAAAATCATGATATTACTATGTTAGAAGCTGGACACACCCTACGGAAACTGACTACTCGGCAGATTATCATTTTTTGTAATTATTCATTTATTGAGGAAACTCAATATTTCACCTTGTAAATGTTGGGGCTTACAGAAGTTTCCAGATTGTATCCTAGTTTAGACAGTTAGATTGAGTAGATGGTTGATTTGGAACTTTAGGGTTTGAGAATTGTAAGGTATTTATACCACTTTTTGACCTTAATGAAAAACCTATTGTCATTTTAAAAAAAAGTTTGAAGTCTGTGAGTGAGCGTAATGTGTACGAGAGAGAGTGTGAGCTTCATCTTGACGCTACGTGTGCACCGGTGGTCGGGATTGAGTGTAGAGAAGTGCAACGTGTTGCCCCCGACGAGAGCTACGCGCCGATACCTACATTGCGTGCATACGGTCTGGTTTTGTGAGCTCCATCTACAAGCTTCATTTGGTGATTCGATGAGCATACGTTGTCCGATTTTGTATTGCAGCATATCCACGCGTTCACATTGAGTAGAGCTACACATTAGGCACTTTAGATTTCAAAAACGAAGACCTGCAAATTTCGGCCAGACATCCTACGTGATTTTGCACCGGATGTTTTGGGTTGGAGTTTTGGTTCATAGACCTTAGGGAGAGCGACCTATTGGTGTTAGTAGGGTCTCTTTCAAGTTCTGTGGTGTTTCGAGATTGTTTGATGGGTGTTCGGCTCTAGAAAGCGTTGTAGGAAGTTTCCTCTTATGCACTTTTGAAGGCTGTGATGGAACAAGACCAAAACCGAGATGGTTATCAAGCCGCACGAGGGCTAAGGGATTTGCAAGAACCACCACTCTATTCAAGGTGTCGAGGAGAGAGTAAGCCAAAGACTCAAGGGTCAACAAAGCCTGGAAGACCACCCATGGAACGAGTTCGAAGAGATGAACCATCTCTGGCAAGAACTGTTAGAAATTATGGCTTAGGAGCACCACTGGGAGAGGAACCAGCCTACTACAGAATACCAGAGGAGGTATATCGATTAGGACGTGGAGATCCAATGACGAGGTTTGTAGACCATCGTAGAATTAGACCTTCTCAAGTGCAAAAATGGGTAAACAAGAAATACACAGGAAACAGAGATCCAAGAGATCATGTAGCAGCCTTTGTGTGCGTAATTAGAGCTGAAGAGGTGTTAAACTTCCCTACCCAATTTGCAGCGTTTGGACTAACCCTAGAGGATGATGCTGCTACTTGGTTTGACTATGTAGAGCGTAGAGACTTTGAGTCTATGGAGGAAGTGTTTGACGAGTCTATCGAGGAATTCTCACAAAGGGGGATAGCTCATAATACCGTCTCACAAATCCATAAATTCAAACAGAAAGATGGGGAATCTGTACGAAAGGCAGCCCTAAAACTAAAAAGATATGTTAAGTTCTGCCCTGTGGAAGAACTGCCAACTCAGTCCAGACTTATGATTATATTCATCCAAGGACTAAGGAATGCAGATCTCCAGAAGGACTTACATATGAAGAGGAGCACGACGTTGAATGAGTTGATCAAGGAGGCTCTTTACCTTGTGGACAATTGTGCGGTCTACAAAGAGGGGGAGTTCAAGGACCTTGACGACGATTCATCTTCACAACAAAGTGGAAGCAAGTCTTCTGAGACAGCACCGAAAGGAGAAGTAGCTCTAAACCAAGAACAGCTTGTAGAGGAAGTGCTAAAAAAGATTAACTTGTACGCCAAACCCCAAGCTAAACAGCCCAAGTGGTGTGCTATTGAACAAAAATGGACAAACCATGGGATGGAGGAATGTTATTATAACAAGGGATATGTGAGAGAGAGACCTTACGCTCCCCAAGCTCAGGTAGATTCTCCTCAAGTTCCACCGATACCTAGGTATCAAGCAGGCAACCTACCAGGACTTGTAGGTGTAGAAAGACCACAACCAGTGTTGGGGCAACAACCACCTCTACAAGGATTACGACCAGTTGGCATAAGATACACACCAACAGTAATCGAATCAGAAGAGAAGTCTTTGTGCCTATGCATGCATATTATGAAGATCCCAATGGATATGCGAAAAACTCTGTCTATTATCCACCGGAAGAACCCTCGACACCAGAACCATGGAGCATGATAGGAAGTACAGGACCACCAACAGCTGCACAGGCAGCAGGAGAAGGAAGATATAGCTTAGATGAACGAACATTGTTGTTCATAGCCAACGGAGGCATGGGCGGACACAGACATGCATACCAACAAAGAGGAGCTCAAGGAGCACCTCAACAACCCAAGGGACCCTGCTACAAGTGTGGTGGAAACCATTGGCTAAGAGACTGTCCTCATGATGAAATCATTAGAGGCAACGCATATTGCACTGAGTGTGGAGTTACTCATTTGATTCGTGATTGCCCTAAAAACCCGAGCAAAGGAGCAAAAACTACCTTGAACATGCTAGAAGCAGTACCTTCCAATGGAGGGTCAGAAAATGAAACAATCATACTTATTCAGGCGGTGACACGAGCCCAAGCTCAAAGAATGACGAACGAACCCATAATTAAAGAGCCAAAAACCGATGCCTTAAGTTCAGAAACGAAAAATCAAAGAAGCACTTGGAAAGCTAGAAAGGCGCATATGAAAGCCAAGAAAGAACGAGAGCAAATAGCTCTATTCGAGGAGTTAAAACATACAAAGGATAGATTAGAGCGGTTAGAGGATCTAGCTAGCTTAAGCTCACACACTACGGCAACCATAGCACCCAAGGAAATAGCAGAGCCCAAAAGTGCAGAATCAGGAGGATCAGTACTGGCAGACAAGGTAAATGAGCAGTTGGATGCACTTCTAAAAGCTTATAAAGCTAGACTCAAAAAGAACCAAACCCAGGAGCAAAGATGGATGACTTATCCATATGCTGAAATAGAAAAACAAAGGTTGAAAATGTGTAGAAAGATTATTGAAACAGCTCAATCATTGATGGAAGACCCGCTTGGTAAACCTGCAAATTGGCATGAAGTACCAGCTCCAACCTATATCCAACCAACTTTAGAGGAACAAGTAGAAACGAAGGAAAGACTCATGAATGCCTATGAGTCCAGAGGAGAGCCTATCATAGTGCCAAATACAACAGATGAGGCAAGTGACGAGTTCGAGCCTAAAACATTGATAGAAATGGGTAACGACTGTAACGGTCTAGATGATCTGTGGAAACAAATCCATGAGGCCAACGAGTCTAACAAGGTGAGTAACCACATGAATAACACGAGAAAAGAGAAGAATGAGATCTTACCTCCTATTGAAGAATTTGAGGCAAGGTCGCAAATGAACTTTGATATACATTCACAGGGGGGAGACCAGGGATCAATTAGTTTGGGGCACAGCCAACCAGACTCGCTGAAAACTCTACCCTCTTACCTAGGAGAGTATGAAGCCAAGTCTGAAATGAGAGCAATCCCATCTCAAATAATTTCTTCTAACAAAGTGATGGATTCACAAGGATTGATTGAGTTATTGTCCACCCCGGTGGCATGCACAATCACATTAGCCGAACTCCTAAGGTTACGACCAAACATGTGGACCACAGTAGGTAAATGCCTAGTAAAATTTGGAGTGAAAGACCCCACCTCGAAGCTTCAGAAAGGGATCAGAGAATTGGACAGGCCTCAACTAAACCCTAGGCCAGTACCATTAAACAAGGTTGGAGAGTATTGCGAGGGAGAAGATGGAAACACCACGCTACCAGTAGAATTCCAAGGAGTAGTTTCCAAAGCTATTCTTGACAGTGGAGCGGGAGTTGCTATCGCCACCAAGGAAATCTGGAAAATATGGGGAAACCCAGCTTTCAGAGCTACCATAATGAAATTGCAATTGGGTTCATGGAGAAGCCTCTTGGACTCTTAGAAAAAGTGATTGTCACTTCGTGCGGAATTGAGTATGAGCATACATTTGCAATAGTCGATTTTGACAAAAAGAACAATTATGAGATCATCTTGGGAAGACCATTCATGCGACAATTGAAGATGGTCCAAGATTGGGGTTATGACCACATATACCTCAGACATGGCGAGACAACAACTAAAATACACCTAAAAGACCATAATTACAAGGATGTGAACCAGACACCAGTGGAAGAATTTGATTCAGCTACATTAGCAGGATCGAAACTCCGAGCATGGTTAGGGCAACAAAAAGAGCTATGGATGTGCGGAGATTCACATTGTGGAAGCTTAAGAAGAGAGGAATGCGTCTTAGAAAGAGCGATTGAGAACAAGGAGTATATTCCGGAACTTTTCCCTGAAGATGCCTTGGAACCTCTAGAATGGGAACACATACTAGCAACATTGGATGTCTGTACCATTACAGATAGTCCAACAACAAAATTTTGCGACAAGGAAGGCTATGATGTGCTACCCTACTACATGGTAAGCATTATACCAGGAGGAGAGGAGACGATAGAACCACCAGAACAAGAAGAGTTTTATAACTCCTCTGAACATCTGGAAATAAATAATGATGCAGATAATGAGTATTCAGACAACTCAAGTAAGTGTGGGGAGAAAGCAGAAAATATCAAGGTTCATGATTTTGCTAATCAGCACCCTAGACGCCAGGAACGCTATAGGAGGAAACGGACAGGAAACAAAGTGAGAGAGAACCTGATGGCCAGGATGAAAGATAAAACTCACTATCTGATGCTTGTAAAAGTAGAGGATTGTGTAAAAGATCAAATATCAGAAAGATTCTCAAAAGTTCAAAGGGAAAGAACGAAAGAGGAAAAAAGACAAGTACGAAAAGCTAAAACAGAAACAAAATCACAAAAATCTCAAAACTCAAAAAAAGAAACAACAAAAGACCAAGAGTGGACCAAACTGGAGCGTAAACAGAAATACCAAGAACTGAAACGGTCTTTACGAGAGATATGGACTACTGAGGGAGATAGTGATGGTAAAGGGGAGTCAGAAAAGGGAAACATGAATGTACCATCACACTATCGGAAATTTACCATCCAGGACAGAAAAATCATAATGACACCACCAGTTAGGGAAAGAACCAACCAGGAATTACGATGGGCCAGAAAATGCAAAAAGGATAGACCTCGCGGAACCAGGTGAAAAGCCTCAGCCGGTCTATATAGCAACCGATTTAGAGCCTGAAGAAGAAGAACGGCTAACACAACTTCTCAAGAAGTATAAAGATGTGTTTGCATGGTCCTACAAAGACCTCAAAGGAGTTGATCCATCGATATGTCAACATACAATTCCTTTGAAATCGGATGCAAAATCTAGCAAACAACGTCCTTATACATATAATGACACATTTGCTAAACGAATCAAAGAGGAGATTGACAAGCTCATGGAAGCTGAATTCATTTATGAAATCGAGCATACAGATTGGGTGTCACCCATTGTGGTAGTCCCCAAAAAGAACGAAAAACTGCGAGTGTGTGTAAACCTCAAAAAGGTAAATGCAGCCACCATAAGGGATAATTATCCCTTGCCAATCACAGAACATGTACTTGAGAGGGTGGCCGGGAAATGGGCTTATTCCTTTCTGGATGGGTTTTCAGGATACAACCAACTGGCAATTGCAATGGAGGATCAACACAAAACAGTGTTTGCCACGGAATGGAGAATATATGCGTATCGAGTTATGCCATTTGGCTTAACTAATGCCCCAGATACCTTCCAAAGGTTAATGACACACGCATTGAAACAATACCTGAGAATATTCTTAGAAATATACATGGATGATCTTTGTGTACACTCTCTTCTACGAAAGGAACATATTGACCATTTGCAAAAGGTATTTGAAAAATGCAAAACATATCGAATCTGTCTTGACCCGGAAAAGTGTATTTTTATGGTTAGGCAAGGCCGCATCTTAGGACACATTGTCTCAAGAAATGGCATAACCACTAACCTAGACAAAGTCAAAGTCATAGTAGACCTACCCAGGCCTACTAATGCGAAACAAGTGCAATCCTTCATGGGACACTGCGGATATTATCGAAGATTCATATATATATGTATGCAGTCATTGCACAACCTCTGTATCGTTTGTTTGCTAGTCAATTTCGATTGGACTGAGGAGTGTGAAACTTCATTCCAAAAGCTGAAGGAAAACCTTGTATCAGCACCTGTACTTAAAGCACCAGATTGGGAAAAGATATTCCATGTTCACATTGATGCTTCTGCATATGCAATCGGGAGTATTCTGGCTCAACCTGGAGACGGAACAATGGATTTTTCAGTTTGTTATGCAAGCCGACAGTTAAACAGTGCGAAAAAGAACTACACAACCACCGAAAGAGAGAGGTTAGGATTGATTTATGCTGTAAAGAAATTTCGGCATTATTTGCTCACAAACAAATTTGTGTTCTTCATAGATCATCAAGCTCTTTTGTATCTGGTGAATAAACCATGCAATACAGGGAGAATTGTACGTTGGTTTATTATATTGCTAGAGTTTGATTTCACAGTGGTGGTCAAAAAGGGTAAAACCCATCTACGAGCGGATCATCTTTCAAGGATACACAACGGGGAAGCTCCTGAAGGAGTAGATAATGACATACCACATGCTTATCTTTTCAATAATGAAATGATACCGAAATGGTCTCAGGAAATTGTTAGCATTCTTTTTTTTGGAGGTAGGTTTGATAATACGGAATACAGATCCAAACAACAAACAATTCGACAAACAAAAAACTTCCAGTTGATTGCAAGACGGCTGTATCATCTAGGATCGGACCAAATTCTACGATTATGTATAAATTTGGAAGAATTCGAGTGTTACCTTGAAGAAGCACATGTCCAGGATTGTGCATTTCATTTTTCAACAGTGAAAACACACCAGAGACTCAAACAGTTAGGGGTTTATTGGCCAACTATGTATGCAGAGACACATTCTTATGTTACCAATTGTACTATATGTAGTGCCAAACGACCAGTGGATCACACGACATTGTTTCAGGTAAACATTGCACCTGCATGGAGTCAATATATCATTGATTTCTTAACCACCAGGACATTTCCTGAAAACATAACAAGAGCACGGAAAAGGGCTATAGAGCTGGAGGCTCGTGACTTTCAGTTAATTGGGAACCAACTCTATAAGCGAGGAAAGGATAATCAACTTAGAATCTGTGCAAGTGAAAGTGAATACCCGCTGATTCTAGAACATGCACATAGCAGAATAAGTGGAGGACATTTTTCAGGCGATAAGACGACAAAAATTGTCTTAACCGTAGGAATATGGTGGCCTATATTGCATATGGATGCTGAAGAGTTTGTAAAGCGTTGTGACGCATGTCAGTGCACCAAGGTGCCGATAAGGAGAGATGAGATGCCACTACGGCCAATGATGGGAGCAAGGGCATTTGCAAAATGGGGCATTGATTTTGTGGGACCTATTTCACCCCCTGCATATCGCACCCATACCCAATATATCATTGTGGCTACGGACTATCTCACAAAATGGGCGGAAGCCAAGGCAACACAAAAAGCAGATGCACGGACCACTGCACAATTTTTGTATGAGAATGTTTTTGTACGATACGGTTTACCAATAGAAATTGTCAGTGACTGTGGAACACATTTTCTTAATGAAGTCATTGAATATCTGCTAGAGGAATTCATGGTCATACATAGGAAATCTCTTCCACACCATCCACAGGCAAATGGACAAGCTGAGGCCACAAATAAAACACTATGCACGGTTCTCACTAAAATTGTGTCAGAGTCAAGAACAGATTGGGATCAACAGCTACACTCAACACTATGGGCATACAGGGTAGCTTACAAACATCGATAGGAAAGACACCGTACAATATGGTGTTTGGTCTAAATGCTATATTACCCATAGAGTTTTTAATTCCAACTCTACGAGTAGCGAAACGCTTAGAATGGACAGGGCATGAGCTCTCTTCAAGAATAGATGACCTTGAAAAGCTAGATGAACTTCGCTTGAGAGCTATAGCTTCGATCTATGCTAAAAAGAGAACACAAAAAGAGTTTTTTGACAAGCATGTGCGCACGAAAGAGTTCAAAACTGGTGATTATGTACTTGTTATACTTTGAAGCAACATGCCAAGAAACTTAAAAAGCGAGGGATGGGACCCTTTGTGATTAGTGATGTATCGCAAAGCGGAGCTGTCAAGCTTGCTACATTAGCTGGTGAACAAATGCCAAATTGGATTAGTGGGTGTCGATTGAAGAAATATCATTTACCAGTAACACAGCATATGCTTCAACAAATCCATCAAGGAAACAACGAATGAAGGAGAAACAGAGAGTACAAGAAGAAGCTGAAGCAGAAGCAAAAGAACGCATTGCAAAACAAAGACTTCTACGACAACAACAACAAGGTGGAGCACCATTGCGAATCAATGCCATTCGACTAACGAAGTTTGATGAAGACACAGTGGAGCCAATAATTGCAGTCAAAATGGGTAGCAATCAAGTTGAATCGACGGCATTGCTTGATTCTGGAGTTCAAGCAAATTTGATCTCTTACAGATTATACAAACAGCTCAAGTCCACATGACAACTTCATCCTACTCCACAAGTAGTACATCACATTCGTTGAAAACATGGGGCTAGACTATATTGCATGTACAAGTGCATCAATATATTTACCCACACAAATTTTATGTAGTTGAGGATGAAAGCACACAACACCCCATGTTGTTGAGACAACCTTGGCAAAAAGAGTACAATGTGCAGATAGATTGGAATGCGAATGTAGTCAAAATTCAGCATGCACAAGAACAACAGGTAATAGCCTTTGCTCAGCAACCTCGCAATAATCAGCTGCCAGCAATGCAATCACTGGAAAAAGAGACAAAAGCAAGGGTGCCACCAAAGAACAACATAATACCCAAGGATAACAAACAGGTCATTGTCCCCTACAAGTATGTCAAGTCACCAACCGCAGTGCAAAGATCAAGGTTACCAAAATCAGAGAAACAAGTATGGATGCGGAAGGATAGAAATGACATGGCAGACAGAAAACACAAAAACGGCAGAATTGAACCGAAGCAGATAGTTCAACCAAAAACTAAGGGCATAAAACAGATATGGATCCCAAGGAAAATGCTCAGCAACAACTCCAATAGTATAAATTTATTTTTGTTTGGTAAGATTGTACATGAGAAGACGTGATACAGTAAAAGAGATGTTTAAGAAATAACCCTCAGTGAGATTCTACCATGCACTTGTGATACTATATCTCTCTTTGAACCCTTTCATTTCTATTTTTGTGGGTAGTCCAAGGGGGCCTATTTTTGAATTATTAGCAATAACTTTTGTTTGAATGAAATTTTGGTTGTTTTAAAGTTTGTACACAGTCTAAGAGTTCATTCTGATAGTTTTCCTTCAATTTTAAATTTTGACCGAGGGCACTCATTGGAAGCCACTTTTAAAGGTGTTAGGGTGAAATTTTGGGAAAGTTTGTATGTAGAAAATACAACCCTTAACACAAGGAAAAACATTGATTCATTGAGTATTTTCAGATTCCATGGTTTTGATGCTCATTGTAGCCCATAGATTAAGGAAAATGAAATATCTGTTTTGCATCAGTGTTTTAGAAATTGCGAACTTTCACGTTGAATACGAGCAAGATATGACTTTTTTGCATCACACGATGGCCGAAGAGTGCAACAAGATGAACAAATTCATGTGAGATAAGCCCGGACAGATTCGGAGCCGATTGGGAGCTACAAGCTGTTGAAAATATCTTAAAAGTTCAACACTTTTATTTTAAAAAAACTTGCCACTTGAATCACTGCCAAACAGGTAAAATGTGCCTGTGTTTGCCATTTTAAGACCCCAGTTTGGCCATTTCACGCGCCTTTGTGGCCCCTCTTGTTGAGGGTCCCTGGGCCTTAAAGTTGCAAACACGACCTTTTTTTAATGCATGGCCATGACATAGAGGTGTAGTGTTTAATGTAAAAGAAAGACTCCCCTCCCTTCCTTGATATGTGTTCAAAGGAGGGTCAAAGGCCTCACAAATTCTGTGCACAACATTAAGCACTACAAAGCAACCAAACAAGGAGCCGGTTTTCACTTCCTTGTGCCTACCCCCTATTTTTGGGAATGTTTCGATAAAGGCATTTCTTTGGTATTTGAAACCACAGGTGATCTCTATTGTTATAGTATCCAACCAAAGGTTTCTTGACTAGAATTTTACGCACGAGTGGTTCATATCTTCTATGTTAACAATGTATGCATCTATAGTTTATGTTTACACTTTCTCTATCCAAATGAGCTACACAGTAGAATTCAAATCCACAATTTAACAGTTAAGTTCACAAGGTGATAACTATTGGGATCATCTTTAGCAATACCAAAGAAATAGATACCAATAGCCAATGAATAGGGATATTTAAGAAGATTTGATACCAAACACTTGTCAACAGTACTCAAAAAAGGTGGAAACTCAAAGGCTTTACAATATATGTATGTTGAAACATGAATCAATAATAAGTTAATTGTTTACCTATCAAATCACCGCTATACATCGACACCTCCATCTCAAGTTGTCCTTTCTATAAGTCAAGCTTGGCATAGGCATACTAGTACGGAAACAATAGCATGTTGAAAATCAAAAGTTTGGCTTTCTCAACTTGTGAAATGTTGTTAATGACGCAGGATATATTCAACATTCCCAAATGAGGACATCTTGACAAAGGTGATGATCCACTTTAATAAGAATAACCATTAATGATTAAACTGAAATCAAAATATTGCTTGAATTTCTTCATGGTGGAGTGATGAAGACTTGAGACTTGAAATATCTTAGAGGAAAATCAACAAATTTTTTCAAATCTGAATGAAACTCTAGTAATCTAAATTAAATACTCTCACTCAATGTGACACCATTTAACAAAATAACAAATTTACATTGCACCAAAATGAGTATAAATACAAAAGCATTTATTAAGGAATCCAACCTCATGAAAAGAATTACAAAGGGAGACAATGTTGTTGTTGTTAGGCTTCTCTTATAGGTGTTTTTCTTCCTCATCTAGAGATTCATATACACTTGAGTATTTGTGTGTCTATGACACTAAGGAAGATGGTAGTAATTTATGGAGGGCTTTTCTAAGAGCTCCTAGAGAGTACCTATTGGTTCAACATTCTACACAAATCCTACTATTCTTATCAGAATCTTTTAATATGGTAGTGAAAGGTTCCTCGAGGACCAAGAATACAGTGTTGCTTGCCCATGTCCTCTCAAAACAAGTTGATTGTATAAGTAAACACCAGATTTTGAGAGCACAAAGTTATTAAGTACAAAATGATGGCATTCTAATAATCTAGTGACAACTATACAAAGAAGAAATTAGAAGGAGAATAGATAACATAACTTACTTGCATTGTGAGACTCAATCACATGCTACACAACCCTAGATGGCACACCAAAGCCATCAAAAAAATAGCACACCCTAATGTTATGAGGTGTGAAGCCTTAGACATTGATATCCATAAAGAGGTTGGTTGTCTCCAGCATGATCAACTTAAAGATGGAGATGATGTTAAGCTATGAACGTAAGCTATAAGGGTGGTTTTCTTAACATTCTATCTTTATGTTGGAGGTAAACCCTTGCAATTTCCACTCACCATTCACACCTCTTGTTGTTGTGGTATGCAAGTCATGTGAGCTCATACTTTTGCCACCATTGGGAGTAGAGGTTTCCATGTGTGAGTGAATGAAAGAGAAGGAGGACAATCTTGTTTCATGTTGTAATGGAGATGAGAGAAGGGAGAGGAGCTAGCTTGGTGTGAAAATACGTGGTGAGCAAGGGGAAGAGATGGCGGGAAGCTTGCTTGGTGCTACAATGGAGGTGAGAGAAAGCTAGAAGAGAGATAATGTTGGACTATAGGTGGTGCATGTGGTTGTTGCAACAATGGAGAGTTTGCAAAATGGTCTTTAGAGAGAGAAATTTATTTTTTAGCTATAGAATAGGTTTAGAAAGACTTTGGAGGGTGAAAAATGATGTTTTGAAATTTTGAAAAAAAAACTAATTTTTTTGTTTGTTCTTCAGTGCATTTTTTTACTTTTGGAGGTCAAAAATGCTTTTTTGACCATAAAATAGGTTTGGGAGCCTTTTAAGGAGGAAAATTTTGAAATTTTTAATTTCTAAGTGAATTTCTAAATCCGGGCACAAAAGTGGGAGGAAAAGAGGTCAAAGTGCCCCCCCCCCCCCCCCCCCCCCCCCCCTCAGCCACCTCCCTTACCTTCTCACTAGGTAAGAGACCATCAAGAGGTATAAGGCTACCTTGTCCCCCTACTTTTTGTAGGATATAAAGTGTGTCCACCACCCTCTTCCTATTGGTTGGCCTCTAATTAACCTTAATCTCAAAGGGTCCCTAGAGGGTTTATTTTTTTCCTAATTACTCTTTATCACTCAAGCAACTCTCCTTTCAGAATTCAAACCTGTCAGTTGTTCTCCTGTTGCATTGTAAAAATATGCCAGCATGTGTGTGCTATCGACGTGGCACACATGCGACGAGCGAGCGGGGAGTAGCACCAGGATGAAGCTCATGCTCTCTCTCTCTCTCTCTCTCTCTCTCTCTCTCTCTCTCTCTCTCACACACACACACACACACACACACACACACACACACACAGTCGACAACAGCTTAAAACTTAGATTATGATAAAGTTGTCCTTATTACAAAATGACCTAGATACCTTATATACTAAGGCTGCCATAAGTTAAACCTAAAATAGAGTTCAAAGGGTAAAATGGCTTTGTATTTAAAATCTGGAAGTGCCATTGCACCCCGGCTTCTGCAACTAGAATATCTACTCATTACAAATGATGTTTATAACCATAATCCACATCATTTCATAACTCTCAAGAAATAAGGCTTTGTTGAGTTATGTAGTCTAGTTGACCCGTGGGTCAACAAGAGTTTCCTCCCAAAAATCTCTAGCTCCATATCTATGTAATGGGCTAGGTTTTACTTAAATCTTGTGAGAAGGTATGGTGTTCATCTTGCGAACAGATTTGCATGCATGGAGAACATGAGAAAGACAAGAACCCAACATCATGGTGTAGTTGCCTACAATAGCGTAGCTAATTACAAACATATCCCTTTTTGCATGATACAATGATTAAAGAATAATGATTAATCAGTTAATGGGTTGGATAGCCACGGACACACGCTAGCCCAATCACAATGGCCTTAAATCCAACAACCTCCCAGTTAAAGGCCATTGTTCTTTTAAAAAATCTATGGATCTATATACAAGATATGTAGAGATTGGATCTCAGCCCAATGCCCATAAGCACTCAAGGGTGTGAAAACTGCTCAAAGGGTAGACCTTCAGTTCCTAAATTAGCAAGGTTGTCATCTATATAGATCTTGAAAAGCTCAATGCGCTTGTTCTCTAGCATTTCATGGACAAACTGCTATGTCACATAAATGTGTTGTCTTTGCATGAAACACTGGATTTTGCAATATGCGGATAGCACTCTAACTATCACAATGAAAACTTGAACTTCTACTCTAATGCCCAAATCTTGCACTAGTAAGCCACATAGCTTCTTTGTGGCATCTGACACAGAAGCGTACTCCACACTTCTATGATCGTATGAGTTGTACAATCTTACAAACACAATTTTCTTGAATTTGTACCACTTGTAAATTTAAAGACATAGCTTGCCGTAGACCTTTTGTTGCTAGATTTCTTGCACAATCTACATATATGTAGCTAATGGCGTATGGTTCTCACCTCCAAATAAAATTCATAGCTCTTTTCTATCATTCAAACAACTCATCACGCCTTCATGGTCTCACAATTCTCCTTGGCAACACTTTCCATAAATCCTCTAATACCTCCCATTTCAAATGTAATGTCTCTATAGAGTCAATCATGCTCTACATTAAAAACCCAACAAATGATGCATAAGAAATCTTGGCCATCTCAACCCTTCCAACATCAAATTTAGGACATGCTAGGCTACCCATATGAAAGCAATGGAGTAGAAATCAATTTCTTCCACCTCTACATTAAAACGCTTCAATATGTGGAGAATGTGCTCTTTTTGTGGTAAGTGAAGAGCTTTCTTGTCATGTCTAGTACAATGTGTGTGCCAACAATATGGTTTTATTCTCCCAATTGCTTCATGTCAAATAACTCATCGAACATCACCTTCGATGCATCTCCCTCAAGATTGTGTCTGAGGTATGGAAACATCATCCACGTAGATGATTAAACTCAAAATACTCCATTTAGACCAACTCCATGTCCTCTTTGGCAACCAAAGCAAGAGCTATTCATAGAGTAGCTGACTTTACAGTCTTTACGGATCATCCGAGTTTATGTTGCTTCTTGTCATAGAAGCAGCTTTCAAAAAAGCAGATGCGATGGGCTAACATCATGTCACAGTTTCACTTCCAGATTGTCCATGTTCAGGGACAAAGGAATTTAGCGACAGATGCATTGTCTCAGAAGCCCTTGTTTCTGACTATTTTCGCGATTCATCACAGAAGCTTCGAGGATATGGTTGACCAGTACTCCACAGATCCTGACTTACGGGACAGCTATTTGATGTGAAAAACAATATGTTACGCAGCCTTTGTGGGAAAAGGTCCACAGACTGCCATTGTCCACCTTTTACAAACCACCACGGCATATGTACCACCTTGAAGGGTGTGGAGAGTTACTTCTATTGGCCGAGGCTTAAAAAGGATGTGGATGACTTTGTTCACAATTGTTTAGTATGACAAAAGGTCAAGTTTGATAGACATAAGGCACAAGAACTTCTACAACCTTTACCCATTCCCACCTGTCCCTGGGAAAGCATTGCTATGGATTTCATATTTGACCTCCCCAAGACTCAAAGTGGGCATGATGGCATTTGGAAAGTCGGACAGATTTAGCAAGCAAGCTCACTTTATTCCATTGAAGAAAACGGTCAAGCCTGATGATTTAGCAAGATTGTTCATTGCTCAGATTTTTTGGTTACATGGAATGCCTGAGACCAAGTCTCGAACAGAGATCCCCAATTCACGAGTTTGTTTTGGAGGGCAATTTGGGAGAACATTGACATGCGGTTGCAGTTCTCATCGTCATTCCAGTAGACAGATGGGCAATTTGAGATAGCCAATCCAGTGGTTTTGGATTTATTGAAGTCTTACATCTCCAATCAAAAGACTCAATGGGAAAAATATTTGCCTCTGGTGGAATTTTCCTACAATAACACGGTTCACTCTTCAACGGGGAAGGCACCATTTGAGGTAACTGAAGGTGCTAAGAAGGTCCCTCCATTTCTAAGCACCGACGGTAAGATTTTTGAAGGAGATCACTACACGAGGGATTTGGACACTTCTTCTGCCAAGGTTAGGGAGGCTCTAGAGAAGTCTCAAGCACGACACAAGAAGGCATCAGATAGACATAGACATGACTTGAAGTTGAAGGAAGATGATTGGGTGCAGGTGCTTACGTTTTGAGAAGGCACGCCTAAGGAAACGAAAGGGAAAGGAGCGGCTTTTTCCAAAGCTTAGCATGAGGTATTTTGACCCTTTCCAGATTCAAGAAAAGATAAATGATGTATCCTTTAGACTCGAGTTGCGAGACACTTGGAAGATTCACAATGCTTTTCATGTGAGTCTCTTGAAACCCTTTGAGAGGGAGGTGCTAGTTGACGAGGAACCTGATGAGCAACCTGAAGTAGAAGAGAGCGAGGAGATACAAAACCTATCTAACAACATAGCATGAGATAACATGTTGCAGTATTACTCTTGAACTCTGCAATTCATCCTTACAATACCCCATTTTGAGAAAGTGTTTTGAGGAGTAGTAAGCTCTCTTTGTATCCATTTATATCGCAAAAATGTTGGAACTAGTCGAAGATGTATTATCCACCATTATCATTCCTCAAGCACTTAAGCTTCTTGTTTGAGTTTCTTTTTATCGTCATAAAAAATCCATTTTTGAGTTATATAAAATGCATCATCCTTATGATCTAATGGATATGGATATAACCAAATTTTAAAATTTGCTTATCTAGGAAGGTAATAAAATCAGCAACACCGCCTAGTGGCTTTTTAGGCAAGGGTCCACACGTTTCATTTCACTTGGTCTAGATTTTCAAGCTTCTTCTTGCCGAACAAAATTGTAGCGACTAAAATAGCACGCTTACCATACATATAGCATCCAAATGGTTCATACTTCGAAAATGAAGGACATGCACATAACCCAAACGAGATAGTGTATTCATTTAGCTTTGGCTCAAATGGTCTAACCAACAAAAAATATAGCTGTCTGCTTAATATATTTACAATATGATCTTGTATTATGCAAACATTTTTAAAAATAAACCATACCAGGCTTATCTCCTCTAGCCAAGACCAAAGATTTTTTTTTAATCTTTTGCAAAACATGTATTATAGCCACAATTATCAAGCTACCGAATAGATATAAGACATTGTGAGTCTCACATTGCTAAGAATAAATGGAGAACCATTGGCAAGCCTCGATGTATCACTCGTACACCAACTATGTCACAAAAAAAATCATATACCAAATATACACATCAATGTTTGCTACTATTATAAGTAGATAAACATTTCCTACGAGGAGTGACATGAAAGGATGCACCAAAATCAAAGATCCAATCTTGGGAAATGAGCCATCTTTGCTTGGAAAGAAACATGCAAGTAATGAAGAGGCAAACAAACATCCCCATCCTCATTGTGAGTGCATCGACCTCTTCAATCTTAGCTTTATATTTGTCCAGTGCATCGACCTCTTCAATCTTAGCTTTATATTTGTCCTCTTTCTTGATAGCCTCGCGCTTCTCTTTCTTCTTTTGCTCTTTCCACTTCTAGGAATTTTTCTTGATGTGCGCCTTCTTGCAAATGATCACACTCAATGTCCTTTTTTGTCTCTAGTTTGATGTGATTTTTCATGAGTTGTTATTCTCACGAGACTTCTCCTTCAATTGATCTATACCTCTATCAACAGAGAGGGCTTCATTTTGCTTACATTGTTCAATAGACTTGCACATAATTTCTTCAAACAATAAGCTGCTACCCACATCAACAAAGTTTAGGGCACCGCTAGAAAGTACGAAATCATGATGCAAGCAAATTTTCTTGAAAGTAAAACTATTCTACATATGGATTTCGAACATTATTATGTGGAATTTGGAGTGAAAATGTGTTCAAGAATATCTAATCTATGTATGCTTTGTTTTGTTTGTTGTGATTTTTTATTTTAGAGCAAGAAATCTGAATTGATAAGATGTTGGAAGTAACAAAAAATAGCAAGGCTATTGTGTGTGCACAGGTACACCATTTGTAACTGCAATCTGCAATCATTGCTTGCAAACAATGTAAAGAAGATGACTGACTTCCTAGAGTGCCTATGATATCTAGATTGTGAAGCATGTAGCTCTATAGGACTAGAGCTTTTAATACATGCTTGACAAGCCTAAGCTGCCTCTAGGCCCTAATCAAACTAACTCCCTATGTGGCAACATTAACATGTTAATGCAAAGTAAGACGTGTTGCCACCATTCGTCTCATGCAAAACCGCTAATTGATATTTGATAGAGGAATTTGCATGCCTTACTTGTTTGACTTTGGTTCCAAAAAGTTTTTGAAGCCTTTTATAGAAAAGGTGTAACTTGAAAATGACATGACTACTAGTAGCAGTGGAAGAAAGGCTGTGAAGAGAAGTCTAAATCTATTAAAAGAAGGTTGCTCCAAAGAACAGTAGACAAATATGACTCTAAAGAAGAGGCATGTTAAGAGGAAAGAAAGGGATGGGCGGAGAGAGAGAGAGAGAGAGAGAGAGAGAGAGAGAGAGAGAGAGATAGAAATTTTATATTAACGTCTTCAAAAGGCCAAAATGACCTGTGAGACCAAAAAGTTACAATTGGTGAATCTGATACCATGTCTGAGTACGGAAATTACCAAGTTACAAAGTTACCAACTTACAAAGAACTAACACTAAAACACTAAGGCACTAAGGATAAAGGGAATAAGGGGGGGGAGGAAAAAGGGGGGGGGGGGGGGGGGGGGGGGGGGGGGGGTTGTGGGTTCAGATGAAATCTCTCATCGGTCGTTGTCGGATCTCATCGACTTCCTCCATGGTCACAACTCTGGTTGGGCGTCTTGCATGTCGAGCTAGAGTGATATGTATCTTCTGTTGCAACCTTCGTCAGTATGGCAGACCCCTCGAGGTCGTGGACGTCTAGATCTGCCAAGTTCAATGGCTTTGTCAAGCAGTGTACCTCTAGTATGAGTAGGCTGTAATGACTGCTCTGTTTGCTCTCCTCTGTCTGGTGTAAAGAACTCTGTGATTCATCTCTGAACCTGTCTTTCCCCTGATGTCCTCAGCAAGCTCTCCCTAAGTCTGCGCAGCTCTAGCAGGAACAATCTGAGACACTTCTGATCCTTATATCTCATGACTCTAGAAAAAGGTCCAAACCCTTCTCTAAACAAGCAGTGGAAGCGTCCGCGTATCTCATAGTATGCCGGGCAGTGGCATGTGTAGTGCAGTTCTGTCTCTGGCTCTAAGTTACATAGGTGACATATCCTGGCTCCTACCGGCACCCCTCGGAATCGTCCAATCTCGATCTGGAGCCGATGTGAGGATGTGCGTATCTGTCCAATAGCGCCTCTTATTGCATGAGATAAGTGTGTATCCATGTATGGTGGCCTGGTCACAAATCCGTCCTCCGTGAGTTGGAGAAGATGCTCTCTGTAGAAGGCCATCTTCGTGCCCAACTCCTGTGTCGCTTGTATCCATGTGCTCCTGGTATTTAGTTGAATCAGATCCTGACGTATGAGCCTGGTGATCTCTGTCCGTGTGAGAGACAAGGAGGGTGCATCCAAGGAGTATTGAAGTGGAGGTAATCTATCATATTGAGACCATGCGACTGGAACCATGATGCCATCTGTCCATACCAACATGATGTATCGCCTTGTAGAGCTAGTTGTCGAGATGACTCCAGGGCAAGCCGAGTGTATCTGTCTCTTGGGAGATCCCATAAACCGTGCATAAAGTACACTAATCTCGTCAGTGCCTCCACCACGAGGGGGGGGGGAGGGGGGGGGGGGGCTAGCTCGGCTCGGATAATCTCATGTGGTACTGAGGCCTTAGTCCGAATCATCCGAGCGATCATAGAGACCAGTGGCCTCTCCATACATCTCCATCCATCTGTATTACCAGATCTCCCATGGTGGTCTACTGAGGGTCCCCATACCTGAACCCCATAGAGCATAGCTGGAGTCACTAGAGTGTCAAAGAGCCATAGCTTTGTTCGCGGTTCCTGAAACTGAACCTGCAAACACATCCTCTCCAGTCCTCCCAAAGCTGCATATGCTCTCGTCAGTCTATTCTCTAATGCTCTCCTTAGTGAAAACACCGGTCCACTGAATACTACCCCAAAATAGGTATATGCATCTGTGTACTCCACAGTCTCCTAGCCATACATAAATGTGGGTGCCGACCTCCTGACCCACTGTGGTGTGGTGTTGAACACCATAACCTTGGTTTTTCCCAGATTGACCGACAATCCACTGTCACGAGCAAATGTATGCAGAGCATCCAAATGACGCTGCATCCCCTCTGGGGAGTCTGAAATCAGCACAATATCATCAGCATATAGTAACAGTGGAATCCATGTCCCTGCTAGCGGAGCCCCTGTCTCCCTGCCGCTCTACATAGTATGAAAACTCATCCACATACATCCCAAAAAGAGTCGAGGATAGTGGGCATCCTTGCTTTACTCCGATAGTGGAGTGGACCATGTCAGACATTCCCTCAGTGGTGTGTACCCGTCCCATCACTGTCCTGTATAGAGCCAGAATACCCCATATCAGCTCTGTAGGCACACCCATGTCCTGTAGTCTGTGTATAAGTCTGGCTCTCGGCACTGTGTCAAAAGCTTTGTGGAAATCCACAAAGTTACAATAGATTCTCTTGCCATGGTGTCTACCCTCCTCAATAATAGCACTGAGTGTCAGAATATGGTCAAGAGTGGAGAAACCTCTCCTGAAACTTGCTTGCCCTGGTGCTCTTATTCCCTCTCGCTCTGCCCATCTACTCAGCTCCTGCTCAAGAACAGCTGCATACAACCTAGCTAATGTGTGGCCAACCATGATGGTGCGATAATTCGCGGGAATCATGGGATCTCCTGACTTGAAAATAGGCACAATCGTAGACATACTCCAGGTCGCTGGGAAGCCTTCATACATGGCTCGATTAAACATCATAGCCAAGAGCTCTGCAAGCATATCCCTGGCATGGATGAAGTGCTCTGCTACCAGACCATCATGATCATGAGCTCTCCTTGTCTTCATCCTGTCAATGGCTTTCCTTACCCTCTCCGCAATAAAGAAAGAACATGTCTCTGGGCATGTCTCTAGTGGGTCCGGCAGAGGTGGTTGCCCTGATGCTGTGTAGAGAGATGTGGCATATTCCCCCCATGTCTCAGTGGAGGTGACCGCGGGTGGTGGTGAATGCTCGTGGAATAGCCTCCATGCTTCGCCTGAGTCCTGACTTATAAATACCAACTGTTCTGGGGCATGTTCCCAGATCGTCTCCGTGTGGGCTGGCTGTGGGGGTATGCCTCTGATGTTGCATCATGGAGCGTCTCTGTCAAAATCTGAGTGAGTTCATCTAGTGGCCGTCCCGGCTCTTGGGTGCATAGCTACCTATATATCTCATCCATATACACAAAATCCGTCTCCCTCATGAAGGTATACCGAGTGTGTATGGGGACCCCACCTAATGGAGCTGTGTTGAGCTGAAAGGTCAGGGTGAAAGACACGATAGCATGATCAACTGCTACTCCAACTGGCCTAGTGCCCACCATGAAATCCTAAAAGAATGGGATGAGACCTGGTTGGGCCATAACATAATCCACTGTGCTTGCACCATGTCGGTGTGGAAAGCAAGTAAAACCTCCAGCTGTTGAAAATCTTTGTAGGCCATTCACAATGGCCAATCTGTGTGCGGTTCCCATATCTATCAAGTATCTACCATACTCAGTGTATTCCTCATCTTGTGATAGTCTGGATAGACCCATCTCTGTGACGTCCAGCTCCCTGAGCATCTCTTCGAAAGTATCATAGAATATTGTCTGGTGGTGGGCAGTCCTAGCATTGAAATCCCCTGGTATGATAATGTCACCATCCTTGGAAAACTCCCATATGTCATTATCCAAAATAGCAAAGGGGGATTGTCCTCTAGGTGATGCATATACTTACGTACTAGGAGGAAAGTAACGAATAGCAATGTAGAGGTATCTGCCCGTCTCTGCCCTGAGCCTCACCCACATGTACCTATCCTGTTCATCCTTGCGTGCTATATATATCATTGGATGCAGTTCCTCCCTGAATAGAACTACCACTCCCCCTGAGCCCCGTCCTCGATGCTCCGATCTGGTCTCTTGTCTGCAAGCTGTCTCCCATCTATATCCGCTCGAGCACCTGTGGCATGGATTGTCCCGGTGCTTGATGCGTCTCAGAGTAGAAAATGATGTCTCTCCCCATAAAGCTATCCTCAAAGGCCCCTACATCAAGACGGAGTGACCCGTTACAATTCCAGGTTGCCATCTTTAGTGTGGTCCCATAGGTCTCGCACCGTCATGCGGGGCCTCGCTCCAATATCACCACCTTTCCATCCCTATAAAAGGCAATCTTCCCCTTTTCCCTTGCTACTCTTATGTCCGGCATTACTTCTTGCATATGAGCAATCTGCGAGAGGGTGAGGTCATCTCCAAGAAAGATGCCCGTCTTCTTTAGAGTCGCTCTCTTCTTCAAGAAATCTTTCTTCACTTCCATGGAGGGGAAGCGGAGAATGAGTGCCCTTTCCTTCGAGGTTTCTCCGTTGCTCCCACTTTTCTTGGTGCCCACTCTCCAAGCCCTTGTATACGTCTGCTCGTTGACCCCCACCAAGGTCATGAGTTCTTTCACCTCTTTGTCTACATTATCTTGGTCTCTAAGGCCACATACCCTTACATGTAAGGCCCGCACACGTCTCCTTTGCTCCTCTTCGAGTGTCAGGTTGATGATGGTTAGTGTGGGGGTGGGAGTTATTTCCTTGCCTTTCCCTTTCTTGACAATCTCAAACCATTTTTCGGCCTTTTCTGCTTTCTGCTGGGTCTTTGTGATGACATCTACCCACGAGGTCGTCATTTCTTTTTGTTGCTCCCCACCTTCTTTGATGGCTCGTACTTGTTCCTTGATCGTGTTAAGCTCTTCAATGACAGAGGGTTGAAGTTCTCCCTCTTCGAAGACATTCTGCGAGCGCACCTCTGCAAGCTCTTCTTGAGTAGTGCGATTTCCTCATCTTGGGCCTTCACACGATCTTCGAGTGTACGTATCGTGCTTTCTTGTGCTGCCACGCCTGCGTCGAGGCCGTTAATAGTACCTAAGAGGTGGCGGTTGATCTTGCAGATGGACTCGCTCAGTTCTTCTTTGCATTTTTGGATGGCATCCTCCATCGGGTCATCCTTGCTATTCGGCTTTCTCATGATTGAGAGACCGCGACAAAGGGGTGTGCACCCACACTAGCAACCGGCACGGTAGCTGGGCAAGTGGGGGAGCGTGAGGAGGTATGGCAAGCGAGGGGCAGTGATAGAGTACGGACGAGAGAGAGAGAGAGAGAGAGAGAGAGAGAGAGAGAGAGAGAGAGAGCACCTCATAGAATCATAAAATGTTTAAAAATTTCTCACCTTTTTCAGTCTATCAAGCCTCATCCAAAAGTCACATATGAGATGTTGGCATTAGAATCAGGCAGAAAAGCCTTTCATGTATATCGAGGATCTTGTAAACTATCACATATATTATCAGTCAGCCCAACATCTTATACTGCTGAGTGAATTCTCTCTCACTGAAGAACAAGAAGCAAGACACCTTATTTTGGAGCAGAGGAATCAAGAGAGGAGTTGATAAGCCAGAAAAGTTAAGATTTACTAAAAGTTCTGGTTGATTGTGGAGCAAAGTTTTTGAAAACCATGCAAAATTTCTACCAAGATTGCATCTCAGAAAACAAAATAAAAGAGCAACGATTAGATAAATCAGTAGATTACCATATGGTAACACGAATCAGGGGCATGCGTTTGTCATAAGCGAACAGATTGATTTTAAGATTAAGAGACGAGTCAAATTCTCTTTTGATTTTTTACAAGGCAAGTGAACCACTTGGTGAATTTTTGAGGTTAAAAGTTCTGAGCTCTTCCATATGTTCTTAGTCATTGAAAGACGAGAGAGAGAGAGAGAGAACACACTTGGTAAAGGGAGGGAGCACAATTTTCTATCAACTCCTATACATCGATTTATCGATTCTATCAGAGAGAGAATATAAAAAGGAAAGCATAGGTCAAGAGAGAAGTGAGAAGGGTAGGAGCCCTTAGCTAGGCTTTCCCTTTCTACCTTCCCGGCTATGATTGTGTGAGAAACACTCTGTGACAAAGAATGATACCAGCACCCACAAAGGAACTTTCCGATTGAGGGTAACAGAGCAAGCACATGATCCAACCAAACCCCTTACAAACAGGCATGCCTGCTCACTCGTGCTTCCACTGAACGTAATACTTGAACAAGAGCGTCTTTAGTAATTACAACAGGAAGTGAACTATCTCGAGAAAAGCACTTACCAAGTGCTCAACCTGTGTGCTTCCATTTCCCAAGCAAGAGGACTTTCGAAGGCATTAGCGACGACTCTACTGAACAGTTAACTAGACTGTTCCTCTGGTTGAAGCCATTACTTCCAGTCTCTGCCACATTTCAATCTGTTTCTCCTTCACTATGATTGCCTTGGCTTCTTCTTCTTTGTACAAGCATCTGCACTTTTGGAAAAGCTCTGAATCCATCTCTTGAAAAAGATTTTGCAGAGTGATTTTCATGTCATGAATTACCCGATTCCAATAATGACTACCGTTGCTCTCCAGGGACGGAACAATAATTGGTAAAATAACCGAACGGTGTGGCTTGATGAGGTTGACAATGTGACTGTTATTGCACAGAAATAAAGCACGCTCCGCAACCTGTGAAGACAAACACCAATCCACCCTATGATTATGCTTCTTTACACATATTTTGCTCGACATAAGCTCCTTAAACAGCCAAGGTTAACGTGACTTAACTGCTACATCCACAACAAACACCATAGAGCATGTATCTGTGAGAAGGAGCAAAGACAACAAATAATATTTTGCCTCGGAGCTGATCTTTAACTATGCATATGTAATCTAACAGCAAGTCCAATATATAAAGAAAACTTTTAAATGTCACAGGATCTGCAGCTTAAAGAAGCCTTTGATACCAAGATTCCAATCTTCATTTGAAAACAAAAACCTTTCTGTCTGTAAGAAGCCTTGAAAAGACAAAACCCGGAAATCAATCATCCAAATAGGAGATGACCTTCTAGAGAGCAAATCTTAAACCAAAGATTGTGATAACCATCCACCATCAGAAAGCTGTGCATTTGAAACCCTATTGTTTTCTAGAAACCAGATGGTTGCATTGCCCTGGTTCTGAATTATAATCAATACTAGCGCACCTTTCTCTTTAAATAAACTAACGGTCATACTGCTTTTGAATATGGTCACACACCCTGAAGACATTTGAAAGCCACAACAAACCAGCCACTCTCACCTCTCCGAGGTCCGAGGTGCAGCTGTTGCCAACAATGATCCTATAATAAATCAGTGCACCACAAACAATATATGTCATCTAATACCTCCTTTGACCTTCAAGGTTCAGTTCACAACTTCAGAACTGCAGATATCTCATCTCAATCTGCTTCAATCTGAGAAACTGAGAAATCGAAACAGAAAAGGGAACACAAAAATGGTACTTTCAGAGAGATTCCCACCCCTCCTAAACAACTCAGAAAGGTTGGGAAAAAACCGGAAACTGTGAAACAACAAAAAAATGGAATTTTGTGAAGTTTCTAGTAACTATGCAAAGCCCCATTGATTGTGCTTGCAAGCAAAGGGGATGTGAGCCCCTGCAAATGTTGAAAGGCAACAAAATTTCAGGACAGAACTCTCTCTTAACCACTCCCTCCATGCATTCTCACACCAACTAATGCATGTTTCCTATCATGTTCTCTACCTCACACTGTCACACTCATGTCCCAGTCTAGTTAACTTCTGCAATTTATACTTATTCACACTGCATGCTCTAATGGACTTTACATACTAGCTGTGGAAAAAAATGCTACATTCAACAGGTAAGTAGTAATTACAAATACTAAATGGCCAATGATGTTGACCCCTCTTCAATAAGGCTGCAGTGCTTTTAAAATGATGTGAGGGCATTATAAAATCTTCCTTAATGTCCAAAACTCCTTGGGGCGACTGCTGTCGCAACAACTCAAGCTAAATAAACTCCTCATGGCCAAAACCACCAGAGGTCGATATTCTCATCTATTAAGCACCAAGGGTCTGCTCTGTAGTGAGTCAGGACTTGACCATCAGCACATAAATGTTGAAACTCTGGAGCCAAAACCTGCAGCAGCAGTGGCCTGCCAGAGTTCCCCTACTGTAGTAACGAGAGTTCCCCACTGGGTGCCTACTAACATAGCCACTCCTGCCTTTCGTTTGTAGCAATCACCTTGCAGGAATGTTGCAGCCTATAACTGTTAAGCCCAGTTAATGCCTTCAAAAGAATTTATCTTACCAGAAGCCCATCAACATCGCCTCAAATCACCAATGTGAACCTTCCATACATGAAGCTCCCCAAGCTCTCAAAACAGATGGACAATGCAATATGCAGAAATTCCACGACATCAAATGCCAGCCAAGTTTCCAAACCAGATGAGCCAGCTGCGGTGGAGGAAGAGCTAGCACCTGTTCAATCCAACAAGGACAACTCGAGTCCCCCAAACTTTGCCTTTGCAGATACTGTATGGCAAAGCGTTTGAAGGGTGATAACTTGTAGCTCAGGTGCTTTACGCTTGAAAGTAGATGTGAACATGTCAAAATCATCACGTGTACTGGCTACTATCTCACTCAAGAGATGGGATGTGGAACATGGACTGTACCATAAAAGTTGCTGCTAATAATGTTCAAGCAAAATCCTCAAAACCTCAATCGTTAGATACGGCAACAAACTAAGATGAGTGGGCATACATGTATCTAAATGAACCAGGAAAAAGGCCAACTTCACCCATGAAGGAAAGCCCAAGTTACTCTTGTAAACATCCAAAAGACTATTAATAAGCCCATAGAGCGCATATTGACAATTTATTCTCTGGAATCATGTGAAAAAGAATCAGAGCGTCAGTCCAAAGTTTAATCCTCAAAGTATTTGGAGCTTCAGATACGACACTTTTGCTCAAACGAGCTGCTATGTTGGAAAACACCTTGCAATTCCGAAAACCTTTTTCAATGCCCTACCGGTAATGTAGAAAATTGGAATGAAACCCAGAAAACAAATCTACTTAAATGAATTTACTTGAAGAAATTACACCACACAAAGTGTTAAGCATATAAACAGTTAAGACTCACCTGGAAATGAGGGCTGTTAAGACACCGGTCCACTTGCCTGAACAAAGGAACCATGCATTGCTCAAAGATTTCTGGCTGTGTAACCTCTAGGATTTCTTCAAGTTCTCCAAGGAACGAAACCTCCTTGTGGCTGTTTGTTATTGGCCAATACTTCAATAAACTTTTGACAACAGTATCTACCAACCTCAAATCCTTTGCGATATACTGAGTCATGCAGTAACAAAGCTGTTGGTGATACGTAGACAAGCTCTTGGCTTTGTGCAGTGGTATCAAAGCCCGCACAAGAAAATTTATATGTTCCTCCTTTAAAGGAATGGCAAATCCATTGATAATACTACCTAGTATTTCTAGAAATTCTGCAATTCCATGATGCCTTTCTGTCTCAAGAACAAAATGGTGAAAAATGTTGTTTACTGCTTGCCTTACAAAAGAACGGTAAACCATGAACTTTCCATAAATACGGTGCAGTATTGTCTTTAGATATTGCCTTTCTCTTGAATCCTCTGACTCAAAAAGGTCCATGAGCTTGAGAATGAAGGATTGATTGATATACAACCTTGCAATCTTTGCGTCTGTAGCTGTTGATGTGATAAACAAAAGGAAAAACTCATATACAACCACCAAATGAGGCCATGCTGGCTCCAGAATAGGCTCCTCATCCTCTTTGTCAAAGCTCTGCGCTTGAAAATTTTCACGCATATTATGTGGTAATGCTCGGAATAGATTGGCAGCTACCATCTTGATGACCTCTTCTACAACAAACTCTGTGATCTTCATAGAATCGGAACTGATAAAGTCCACAAGCTCAAGAAGGGTCCGTTTCTTGATGTGTTTCTCCTTCAGACTGCTAGTAGGGTCTCGAAAATCATAGACATGAGAGCATAGGTGGAGCTTAGCTATGAAGAGGTTTGGCCTTTCAGCCAGGGACACATCACTAAAGAGGGGAAGCGACCTGAGTGGAGGTGTTGTCTTGATGGTGCTGATGGATGTTCGTGCAGCTGATGCATTGCATGACATGGGCCATGCCAATATCTCTGTAGTGATGGTGATAGTTGTCGTTGCCATGAAAGCAGCACAATGTTTCTGTCAATGAAGAGTACACCCTCTGTTTCCTCTCAGGGGGCTACGTCTCTTAATCAGAAGCATATGCATAGCTGGCTCAGTTGGCTGACGCAGAACAAAATCTCAAGTGGACAGTACCTAAGCGTGAAAGACCATGCCAAGGGATTCCACCCTTCAAATAGGCAATGAAACAAGGGGTCACCTTCAGCCTGCTCTGCTCGGAAGAAGTAACCTAAGTATGCAGCGGAAATACCTGATCGAGAGAGAGAAGCCAGCAAGGGTTCAACACACACAGAGAGGGTTGCTGATTCGCTTTTTGCAGGTCGCGGAAGGAGGTGTTGCCATTTGGAGTTAAAAGCTGCGCGGCAAGGTTCCTGACATTTAGAGCCTTGAAAGGCCATTCGCGATTCCGCTCGCCTTTCTCACTCTCGAGTCTCCAGCGCCGCCTACCCCTTGCAATTTTCAACGGACTTGCAATTTAAATTGCAATCCTTCCCACCCTTCCTTTATCCCTAGCCCTGCATTTGCCTGTCAAATTTTTCTAGACCTTCCCACCAAAGGCCACTTTGGCAAAGGAGCCGTTCACTAAGGAAGGGTTGGCATTCTCTTGGTGTTCCTCGGGAACGGCCACTTTTTAAAGTGCCTTTCCAAGGTCAAATGGACGCTGGAGTCTAGGAGTCGAGATTTGATCTTTAGCATTAGCCCAAAGGTCCAATTTTCAATTTCCAATGCGACTTCAATAAAATTGCGAAGGTCGAGACAACTTTGAGGTCTGCATGCAGCTACTAGAACACCTACTCCATTTGATTTTGCAATCGCAACTCGTGAGGGAACCAATACGGGACTCACAAGCGCGCTCCGCGCGTTCAAACTTCAAAGCTCAAACTCTAGAGCAATCAAGAGATTGCATGCGACTCATGAGAGTTGAGGGCAGCACTACGCAACATCAATGATCAGACTGGTCATCACCTCTTTACTACCTCGAGTCAAGAGTTAGGACTTAGGAGTCAAGACTCAGAGTCAAGAAGTGTAAACGATAAACCATTGAGCATAGTTGAGCCTCAGGTTTGCCAATGGACCGAAAGACGTGCTTGGAACAGCTTGGGGCACCGTTGGAGAGAGAGAGAGAGAGAGAGAGAGAGAGAGAGAGAGAGAGAGAGGTCTAGAGCTAGCAAGATTGCTTCGCAAGGATGACACAGAATAAAGGCTTCTTTCCTACATCCTCTTGATTGTAGCAAAAGAACATCTCAGCAAAGGTAATCTCATGCTTTTTCTCGTCGACTCGCCAAGTCCCTTCTTGTGTGTGCGCGCTCTTGCATCATAATTGAGATATGCGCATTGAATAGATGTTACAGGTAAAAGGAAAAGAGATTGTGTATGCTATTGAATTTGTAGTAATGGGTGGGTGTGTTCGTCGGTCATGTGAATGAACTAAACTGGACATCACCTTGCTCTAGTGCAAGCTGCACACTTACAAAGATCATACAAAGGCCTTTGTATCAGTTTCTTTGGTGGCCTTTCCGAACATGGACAACTATGGTACCTATAGAGAAGACTTTTAGAATCATAAATATATGGCTGGACTTTTTACAACCTTGGGTTGCAGATGAGTCTATGAACCTAAGTTTTGATTTCTCATCGACATCACACATGTTTTGTTTCCTGAGAGGTGGTAGGGTGTAATGTACCCAACATTTATCCATATAAGTCATTTCAGTTATTTTGCAAAGTAATTGAGATTCTCAATTTTGTGAGTCATCGTGAGTTTATCAGAGCAATCGGATTGAAACTCGGGTTCAGAATCCTTTTATTTATGATCTTTCTTTATGTGGAACAATAGGTTTATGTGGGAACCTAATCTATGTGTGAAGAAAAATCTTAGAGATATTATTTTTAGGAAAGAAAGAGAGGTGAGTCAAAATTAGGATACTTCTTTCTTTCTGTCTCTTCAAAATAGAATGGGAACTTGTAAGTATAGAGCTTTTTAAAATCGCGCATAGGATTCGCATACCAAAAAAAAAAAAGAGCCGCGACGACGCGCAAGCTTTTTTCCTCTCCTATTCTTGAAACCTCTCAGTATTGTTAGCACCCCCCTAGGGCGTATATAAAGGGCCCTTCTCCTCTCACTTTGAACACACACATCTACAAAAGCGGAAGCTCTCTCGCAACGACAAGCCGGAGGAAACCTCTCTCCCTTAACCTCTCACCCTCAAGCCATCTCCATCTCCAATCGTCGACGTGCCGTCTCCCTATTTGTGGACACTCTCTCTCTCTCTCTCTCTCTCTCTCTCTCTCTCTCTCTCTCTCTCTCCAACAACGCGCTTTTCTTTTCTCCATTCTGAAGCTATGGCTCCGAAGCGTGTAACGCGAAGTTCTAAGAACGCCCATGTTGTTGCACCACCAAGGAAGGTGGGAAGAAAGGTGTCAACTCCAAACGTATCTCATGCGGAAGTATCAACCAAAGAAGAAGTCGAAGTCGTCCAGTCTCCAGCACAGAGTTAGCAGCCGCACGCGCTCCAAATCCGGTAAGACAAATTTATAATTCTGCATTGCTATTCATGTTTGACTTGGGAAGCTAAGCATAGGGAACCCCTTAAACCGTCCGAAAAACGTGATTCTATCACATGAAACAAGCGTATGTTTTCATAGATTAGTGAAAGGACTATTTGATAAATTGTTACTGTTTGTTGAATTGTTATTGCTTAATAAATTGTTATTGTTTGATAAGTAGGTTCTGATTGATATGAAAAATTGGTTGATCATGTTTGATGAATCATTTAATGAGAAGAATTGTTGAAAGAACATATTTTGTTCTCGCGGGAAGCGAGATGCCTCGCGAGTAGCGGGATGATGCCTGGCAGTTACCAAGATGCCTCGCGGTTAGCGAGATGGAAAGGTTGCGCAATTCGCGGTTAGCGAATAAATCCTTTGCAAAGGCTCTGTTGGTTAGACAGAGAAAGTCGACGGGTAGCGGCAAAAATTGGAAAAGTTATTTTTGTTGAATAATAGGGCCTTTACATTAGACCTTGTTTGAACTGTTTTGGTATTGTTTAAACTATTTTGGTATTGTTTGAAAGGCTGTATAAAAACCTGTGTTTGAAACTAATTAAGGAACACTGTTTGTATATGTTAAATAGTGTAGTAAAAAGAGTGAGTGCGGTGTGGAAAGTGGGGACCGGTTTAGGTTGCCAGTCAAGGATGGGTGGACTCGATTAGTCGAGTACTTTTCACTTTGTCTTAGTTAGTTAGAGATTTATCTCTTTTCGTATTTTGGATTTAAGGATGGCGGCCGTGCCTCTTAAACGCGAGGAAAAGAAGTTGTTTTTGGATCCTTAATATGTGAAAGGGATTTTCTTCTCTTATAATGTATGATCTAGAGTCCATAGAACCTTTAATCTCATCGACCTGGCTTGT
Organism: Adiantum capillus-veneris; assembly: GCF_014529385.1. NCBI lineage: Eukaryota > Viridiplantae > Streptophyta > Polypodiopsida > Polypodiales > Pteridaceae > Adiantum > Adiantum capillus-veneris. Next base: position 139,741,690 of record NC_140952.1, read on the forward strand.
GGCGTAGTGTCTTGCAACTACAAACACATCATGTGGAAGTCTTCTTCTCTTTCGTTGCTCGTATCTCTGCTTCGCATTATCGGAGTAGGGTGTCGTCAACGGATTTAGAGGATAAAGAAGGCTATCTTCCAAGTCGCCCCGATCTTCTAGGACGGGGACCTTACAGTTGGTATCAGAGCTTAGGTTAAAAAGATTTAGTTGGCTACTTCAAGCTTCTTCATATGTATGGTTTTCTATCCCCATTACGAGACTCGCAGGGATATTACAACATGCTGATTTATATGTATCATAGTTATGGTTGAAATCTCTATCATGTTTGCTCTTGGAGAGATCTTTTGTAGACCCCTATATGACATTTTGATGACCTTATGATTAAAAGATTGAGTTATTTTCTACAAAGAAATTGTTTGACTGGTTAAGTCATGTAAGTGAGTTTTTTGTGTAGATTGAATGAGCCATGACTGGTTAAGTCATGTAATTGAGATAATCATGAGTGGTTAAGTCATATGATTGAGTTTTGACGGATTGGATAAATCATGACTAGTTAAGTCATATGAATAAGTTTTGATGGACTGGTTAAGTCAAGATTGGTTAGGTCATGTGATTGGGTTTTAATGAATCAGATAAGTAAGGATTGATTAAGTCATACGATTGAGCTTTTAGTGGACAGGATAAGACTAAGTTTCGAAAGTACCCTATTGATTTGAGTTATTACAAACATTGATGTACACTCAGGGGAATCCTCAAATCACTTCTACGTTGGAAAACCCTCAGAACAATGCTCTCTATACGAAGATTCAGGAGAAGAAGTTGTTGCTCAAACAAATGCAACCACCTTCTTTTAAAGAAGAGGGTGATGATATTGAGAAAGAAGCAGAAGTATGGATTGAAGCTATGGATGATTACTTCTCTGCTGCAAGGACCACACCTACAAATCAAGCGATGTTAGGGATGTTTCGCCTCTCAGGGGAAGCAAAATTATGGTGGAAACAACATTGTCATGACATGGGAGTGTTGGAGAACTCTCAGAGTTGGTGGGAGATCAAACGAGCGGTGAAGGAAAGAGACTTACCTCCTGCCCATGAAGCGATAAAGATGAATGAGTTCTTTAGCTTGAAACAATATAGTTTATCTTTGGAAGAGTAATACTCAAAGTTTGTAAGGCTTAGAGGTTATGCACCGTCAATGACCATAGAGCAGCAGGTAGCTCGCTTTTGTCAAGGATTAAGAGAACCCATTTGCTCGCGATTGGAAGCCTTGAAACCTACCACTGTACAAGATGCTTTACTACGAGCCAAACCTTTAATGAAGGAACAAAGGATTACAAAAAGAATTGAACAGAATCAAAGTTTCAACGATAGACAACCACAAAGGGTTTATGCTGCTAATGTGACAGATTCTCGACGCTTGAATGTTCGATGCTTTGAATGTGGAGAATTGGGACATTATCGAAATTCGTGTCCACGACTGAATAACGGAGCAGCAGTATTAAGTGAAGCAGACTAATAATATTACCCTTTTAGAGATAATGATGGTCACTAGTAATTAGAGTAGAAGTATCCTCACTTTTTCCTGAGATGAGAACATCTCGAATCCCTAAGTTGGGGAGATTGTAATGTACCCAACATTTATTTCAGTTATTTTGCAAAGTAATTGAGATTCTCAATTTTGTGAGTCATCATGAGTTTATCAGAGTAATCGGATTGAAAATCGGGTTCAAAATCCATTTATTTATGATCTTTCTTTATGTGGAACAATAGGTTTATGTGGGAACCTAATCTATGTGTGAAGAAAAAGCCTAGAGATAGTATTTTTAGGAAAGAAAGAGAGGTGAGTCAAAATTAGGATACTTCTTTCTTTCTGTCTCTTCAAAATAGAATATGAACTTGTAAGTATAGAGCTTTTTAAAATCGCGCATAGGATTCGCATACAAAAAAAAAAGAGCCGCGACGACGCGCGAGCTTTTTTCCTCTCCTATTCTTGAAACCTCTCAGTATTGTTAGCTCCCCCCTAGGGCGTATATAAAGGACCCTTCTCCTCTCACTTTGAACACGCACATCTACAGAAGCAGAAGCTCCCTCGCAACGACGCGCCGGAGGAAACCTCTCACCCTCAAGCCATCTCCATCTCCAATCGTCGACGTGCCGTCTCTCTATTTGTGGACTCTCTCTCTCTCTCTCTCTCTCTCTCTCTCTCTCTCTCTCTCCAACAACGCGCTTTTCTTTTCTCCATTCCAAAGCTATGGCTCCGAAGTGTGTAACGCGAAGTTCTAAGGACGCCCATGCTGTTGCACCACCAAGGAAGGTGGGAAGAAAGGTGTCAACTCCAAACGTATCTCATGCGGAAGCATCAACCAAAGAAGAAGTCGAAGCCGTCCAGCCTCCAGCACAGGAGTTAGCCGCACGCGCTCCAAATTCGGTAAGACAAATTTATAATTCTGCATTGCTATTCATGTTTGACTTGGGAAGCTAAGCATAGGGAACCCCTTAAACCGTCCAAAAAACGTGATTCTATCACATGAAACAAGCATATGTTTTCATAGATTAGTGAAAGGACTATTTGATAAATTGTTACTGTTTGTTGAATTGTTATTGCTTAATAAATTGTTATTGTTTGATAAGTGGGTTCTGATTGATATGAAGAATTGGTTGATCATGTTTGATGAATCATTTAATGAGAAGAATTGTTGAAAGAACATATTTTGTTCTCGCGGGAAGTGAGATGCCTCGCGGATAGCGGGATGCCTGGCGGTTAGCAAGATGCCTCGCGGTTAGCGAGATGGAAAGGTTGCGCAATCCGCGGTTAGCGAATAAATTCTTTGCAAAGGCTCTGTTGGTTAAACAGAGAAAGTCCGCGGGTAGCAGCAAACATCATGAGAAATTGGAAAAGTTATTTTTGTTGAATAATAGGGCCGTTACATTAGACCTTGTTTGAACTGTTTTGGTATTGTTTGAAAGGCTGTATAAAAACCTGTGTTTGAAACTAATTAAGGAACACTGTTTGTATATGTTAAACAGTGTGGTAAAAAGAGTGAGTGCGGTGTGGAAAGTGGGGACCGGCTCAGGTTGCCGGTCAAGGATGGGTGGACTCGATTAGTCGAGTACTTTTCACTTTGTCTTAGTTAGTTAGAGATTTATCTCTTATCGTATTTCGGATTTAAGGATGGTGGCCGTGCCTCTTAAACGCGAGGAAAAAGGCGTTGTTTTTGGATCCTTAATATGTGAAAGGGATTTTCTTCTCTTATAATGTATGATCTAGAGTCCATAGAACCTTTAATCATCGACCTGGCTTGTGGCGTAGGGTCTTGCAACTACAAACACATCAGGTGGAAGTCTTCTTCTCTTTCGTTGCTCGTATCTCTGCTTCGCATTATCGGAGTAGGGTGTCGTCAACGGATTTAGAGGATAAAGAAGGCTATCTTTCAAGTCGCCCCGATCTTTTAGGACGGGGATCTTACATAGGGATTTTGTTTCTGCAAACTGTCTGTTCTACACAAATCTCACCATTTATTTTCTCGAATTTGCACTCAAGTAAATGCATTGAAATTTGGAGGCTAAAGACATTTTCTTCCTTCTTGCAAGTAGAGCAATCAATTGGTGTTAATTTCAATAGCAGCATGACATAGGTGCTCATATTGTTTTGGCTTGTGAAAAGGTTGGAGAAGGGATGTCTTTTGTTTGTTTTAGACAAGTTAGGCACTTCAAAGATTACCATTAATTGCATTTCACAATTTCAAACGTAGCATGTTTCGGTCTTCCGAAGTTTCGTATAGCTTAATGGAGGAGTGAGAGTATCATGTCTGCATTGAACCTTATGGTATAGTAATGGTCTCTTGCATGATGACATGTTACTTTGTCTATAAAGCTGACAAAGTAAGAGTGAGAGTATCATGTCTGCATTGAACCTTATGGTATAGTAATGGTCTATAAAGCTGACAAAGTATAGCTTAATGGAGGAGTGAGAGTATCATGTCTGCATTGAACCTTATGGTATAGTAATGGTCTCTTGCATGATGACATGTTACTTTGTCTATAAAGCTGACATCACTTGCCTAAAGACCTCAATTAATGATGTGTACAAATGAGCAGACACAAAGCCAACTGAAAATTTGTGAAAAGTATGTACTAGTCCAGAACTCAGAAAAGCTGAAAAAGACAAACACTTTTTTTTGGGGAGAGAGAGAGAGAGAGAGAGAGAGAGAGAGAGAGAGAGAGAGAGAGAGAGAGAGAGAAATGCTAACTTTTTCGAACGAACTACTGATGTACCATTTTTTACCTTGCAGTTTTGATACAAAGAAATGTCATTTATTATGTTTTGTTTGAGATTGGAATCCAATTATATGTTTACTTGAGCAGCTATATTTTATTTCAGGTCCAGAGTGCTTATTCCTTCCTTGGACCTTGGTATGTAGACTTACTTTTGAAGTGTCATAAAACCTAATATCTGATATCTAACCAACCCAAATGATTTTCTCATATTAAATTGATCACTTAATGTGGGAGAATAAAGGGGAACAAAGGTTAAGATATAGACATGTGCTTATAGATCTATCTCAACACGGGGCCAATGGTAAAATGGCCCAAAGGAGAGATGGTCTATCAAAGAGCAAGGCTAACCAATGGAGCATAAGACCTTAGGGTTAGCTTCATTAAAGACCTCCAATAATGTGTGTAAAAGTCCTTTGACCTTAGGTAAGCTGGGGTTGAGCTTGAGGCGGAAACCCGACCCAGCTCGAGGTGCTTGTCCTACTTGTCATGCTTGATGACCAAGGTGCTTGAGGTTCTTGATGATTGAGGTGCTTGAGATGCTTGAGGTGCTTGACATGCTTGAGATGCTAGGGTTGCACTTGAGGTGAGAACCTAGCCCAAGCTTAAAGTGCTTAAGGGCCAAGCTTGTGGTGGGAACTGGGCCTATGCATGAGGGGCTTGAGGTGTCAAAAGGTCAAGATTCAATCCCTACAAGAAGGGATGAGCCCTACAAGAGGGGGGATGAGAGAGAACACCCACACACTCACACAAGGCATGCATGTTACAAAGAGAGCAAAAGAGACACTTGTCAAGTTCTTCCTCATGTTGCCCTCATGGTGTGCCTGAAGCCTATTGGTTGGCCACCCAAGGGGTCCAATGATAATTTAGGAGATTTAATTAATTGATTTTGCATTTATCAAGTCCTCTCTCTCAAAGGGGAAAGGGGGACACTTGTACCAAGGCTACCCTGCTGCTTGTAATGCCTCTTGCTTGTGTTGGCTAGGCCTGGAGGGGTCCAATGAGCTTCAAGCATGAGTTACAAGGGGGGGTCGGCCCAAGAAATCTAGGGGGTTTCTTACGGGGTATACTTACCCACACACACTCACAAAACATTATGATTGTGTGCTATGCAAAGGGCAAGAGCTCCCTCTCCTTCTCCAAGCAAGTAGAGGTTGAGAGCCTACACCAACACTCTTGGCTATGGAGTGCAAATCCAACCAAGAGCCATGCTTCAATGCTTAAGCTTTCCATCTCCTTCTTCTTCATTACTATGCTATTATGTATGCTAGCAAGAAGAGTTATGATAAGTGAGGAACTAATTCTTTCTCCTATGAAAGATGTTTCTTCTTCCTCTTCCCTACCTTCATTCCCTGCTAGCTCTCTCCACCTTCGAGGTGTTTGAGGTCTTGGGACTAAGGCTTGGGATAGTTAAAGCTTTCTTTAAGTTTATGGTATTCTTGTGATGCATGGAGCTTTCCATGCATGGAGCTTTCCATCTTCATTGCATCACCTAGGTCACAAGGAACACACAGATTGTATTGTAACAAGTCTCTCTTAATGTGAGAAATCATAATACAAACGCCTATTGGAGGGGGGACCGGCTCCACATAAATCCGGTCCTCATGTATTGTCATGTTCTCTAAATTCTCTCTCTTGCAAAAGTATCATTCACACCAAGTCACTAATTACTATGATTATGTTGCTATCTTCAATTATGTTCACCCACTATGCTCAAAAGTCATTTCTCAAAAGTACTCTCATTAATTTCCGCTACTCTCAAGTTAAATAGGCCAATTCCATTACATTGGTATCAGAGCCTTTGGTTTCTCTTTCCTTGCTTAAGAAGAGAGGTCCTTAAGTAGCCTATAAATGGTTGATGTTGTTAATTATATTAGGGTAAGTGGAACTGGGATCTATTATCGGTTTTGTTGAGCCCACTATGTGGGATATGGTGCACACCTTGGGAGCTTTAAAATTAATAATGGAGTCTTTTTAGACTTGCCTACGGCTTTACCATTATTGAGCCATAAGAAGTCCAAAAGGAGCTAACCCTCGGCAACTCTGCTATGTTAGACCTACTCCTCTACTCTCTATAATTAACGACTTCAAGCCGTGGGTGTAGATACTTAAGAGCCGATTTTCAAAGACTAAGAAGAGTGGCAACTAAGGTTTTGAATTGCCAAAGCATACACTACGTACATACATAAATTTTGTTAACATGGTTGACAATAATCAAGAGAGTAGAATGAACATTGATAGCTTTGATTTTGCACATGAAGGTGCTAATGATGATGCTCCCATGTTTGCGAACTATCTCGTCACTAGGTTGCAGCAAGCTATGGGCAACCCTGCTTTGCAAGCCGAAGTTACTCAACAACTTCGTGCTTATGGAATTTCCCTTCCTCTCCAAGAGGAGAGAGAGCTTAGGAGGCCTCTTGAAGAGACCCCCAAAATAAGACTCTCTCCCATTCGAGAGGAGGAATCCAAAGAGCAAGAAAGCAATGAAAGTTTAAGTTCCTCTGAAGATGTGGCTCCATGAAGACGGCGGTCTAGACGATCGCCCACTCCTCCCAAGAGGAAAACATCAACACATATTCCTTCTCCTCGTCACTCTGAAAGGGAAGAGAGGAAAAAAAGGAAGAAAAGGGCTAGGAAGAGGTCACCCTCTTCTCCTTCTTCTTCACCTTCCTCCTCTTTCGACGAAAGCTATGGCTATTCTCCTAGAGAATACAAGAGGGGAGGACATCCCAAATCATTTCCTGCATGGCCAAGGTCACAAAAGCTAAAGAAGTTCAAGGAGGGAGGAAAGAGTATCTCTTTTCTCACCTATGATGGCACCTTTGGTGCTACCAACAAAGTGTTGGCCTTCATCCAGCAATTTGATGCGGCCTTTGGAGATGAGGGCTTCACAGAGTCCTCCAAACTACGCCATGTAGCTACGCACTTCCAAAAATCAACTCGTCAATGGTGGGCTAGTCTTCATGGCAATGGTGAAGCCCCAAATACATAGAAAACTCTACAAGTTTCCATCATGAAGCAATTCCATGCAAGCAATGCAAAGGACAAAGTGCTTACCGAATGGCGTAGCTTGAAGATTCTCTCCCATGAGTCTATCCACAAGTATGTAGACAAGTTTTGGGATTTACATCTCAAGGCTACTGTCTTTCAAAAGATAGTCTTTGCCAAGCAAAGGCAGCAATTCTATGAGAGATTACCTCAATGGCTTGGTACTATTAGCGAAGTAATCCATCACACCATAGTTGCTTCACGCATCAATTTCCATCAAGGGGCTAGACGTAATGTCAAGCCCATGGAAAACAAAGACAAAAATGATGCAAAGGGGAAAACCAATGTTCAAAATTCTTCCCAAGGCACTTCCAAAAACAACAACAACAATCACTCCAAGGAGAAGGGAGTTTACAAAGGTAAAAACAAACTCTCTCCTGAAGAGCTTGAAGCTTTTTGCAAGGACCATAAGTGTTTCAAGTGTGGGGAACAAGGACATGGCTATCGTTCTTGCCCCAAGAAGAATACTCGCAATGAGACTCCTAGGGCTTCCACCATCGAAGCTCCAAAAGAGGATGCTCATTGCAAAGGATCATCACTTTCCTATGCTTGTGGAAAGGTAAGAGAGCATGATGCCTTCATCTTGTTTGACCTTGGCTCTACTCACAACTTCATATCAAAGGAGTTGACCACCACGTTGGGCATTCAAGCTTTTGAGATGGGAGATATGGTAATGGTTGACGCAGCTTTCAAGGGGACAATAAGCCTCCGTTACTCCCTTGATTGGGAAGTTGAGGCTTCATGTCCAAAGCTATGTCGACAAAGAAGACTTCTTCATCTGTCCTCTCCAACATGAGGTTGCTATCCTAGGGGTGCCATGGTTTGAGATCGCATGGCTGCCAACATGAAGTTCCCTGAAAGTAGAATCTACTTCACCTACAGGGGAAAGAACATGTATATAGATGCTAGTGAGCGTGGCCGCACTATTCCACTTGTAAATCCTCTTGCTTTTGATAAGTCAATGAAGAGCTCAGTTTCTGCGTACATGATTTTTAATCAAAGAGTCTCTAAAAGATCCTAATGTTTTATCAAATGTAAATGGTAGGAATCAAGAAGAGTTAGACTTGTCTAATTTTCTAAAAGGATTCCAAGATGTGTTCATCGATGATATCCCTATGGACTTACCTCCAAAACGAGGGGATGATGACCATCGCATTGAGCTCCTTCTAGGAAGCTGACCGCCTAACAAGCCTCCTTATCGAGTCTCACAAGCTCAACAAGAGGAGATCATGAGGCAAGTACAGGAATTGGTAGACAAAGGGATGGTGAGGCCTAGTTCATCTCCCTTTTGTTCTCCAGTCCTTTTAGTGCAAAAGAAAGATGGTACATATCGTATGTGAGTGGACTATCGAGCACTAAACCATATCACTATGAAAAACATATTTCCCGTGCCTCGGGTAGAAGGTATGTTTGCTAAGCTACAAGGCTCTACCTACTTTAGTAGGATTGATCTTAAGAGTGTCTATCATCAAATAAGGATAGTGGATGAAGATATCTTAAAGACCGCGTTTTGCACATCGTTTGGTCTTTATGAATATCTAGTCATGCCTTTTGGCTTGACTAATGCACCAGCTACGTTCAATCGTCTAATGGATTTTTTTTAGACCTTATCGTAAATTCACTGGAGTGTTCTTTGATGATATCATCATCTACTCCAAGTCTTTGGAGGAACATAAGCAACATCTCCAAGTGATTTTCCAAGCATTGAGGGAGAATAAGCTTTTCTCCAACCAAAAGAAAAGTGAATTTTTCCTTCAAGAGATTCAATACTTAGGTCATATTATCTCTCAAGATGGTATCCTTATGGATCCATCGAAGTTAGAGGTAATAAAAGCATGGCCTAACCCAAGGAATCTACATGAGCTAAGAAGCTTTATTGGTATGTGTGCATACTATAGACGCTTCATAGCAAAGTTCTCTCAAGTAGCAGGACCACTACACGACTTAACTAAGAAGAACATTAAGTATGTATGGACTGCTAAGGACCAAAATGCTTTTGATAAGCTCAAAGAGAAGCTTCCTTCCCAACCAATCCTCGTACTTCCGAATCTCTCAAAGCCATTTGAGTTCCAATGTGATGCTTGTGGTGATTGTCTTGGAGCAGTTTTGCTTCGAGACGGGCATGCCATAGCATATGAGAGCCAAAGGCTTAATATTGATGAACGAGTATTTGGCATTTATGAGAAAGAGCTTTTAGCTGTTCTACATGCCCTAGACACATGGAAGCACTACTTATTGGGGACTCCATTTATTTTACAAACCGATCACCAAAGTCTGAAGTATTTCATGACGCAAATCAAGATTTCCTACAAACAAATGAGGTGGGAATTTCACAATTTAATTTTCATATTGCTCACATTGCTGGTAAGCACAATCAAGTGGGAATTTCACAAACAAATTTTCTTTCACAATTTAATTTTCATATTGCTCACATTGCTGGTAAGCACAATCAAGTGGCCGATGCACTTTCACGATGACCAAAAGTTAATGCGGTGTCTATAGCTACTCACAATGATCTATCTTCTATGATAGATGAGTATGCTACTGACCCTGACTTTAGAGACATAATCTCAGTCCTTGCTTTGGGGAAGAAAGAAGAACCATTCACCTTGCAGGATGGTTATCTTCTCCACGGCAATAGGCTATGTGTTACACATTCCCTTCATGAGAAAGTTATGTATGAATCCCATGGTCCTCCATATGTAGGGCATAGAGGTATTCAACCTACTCTCCGAGGAGTAGAGACATACTTCTATTGCCCTACCATGAAAGTGGACATACAAGAGTATGTTTCAAAATGTGTAGTATGCCAAAAGACCAAGTATGATAGAGGGAAGCAACCTGGGTTACTCCAGCCATTGCCTATCCCAAATTCACCATGGGAGAGTATATCCATGGATTTCATCTTTGGATTACCCAAGTCTATCCATGGGAATATGGGAATATGGACAATAGTCGACAGGTTTAGCAAGCAATCACATTTTATTCCTGTCAAAAAGACTATTAAAGCACATCAAATGGCAACTCTCTTCATATCTCATATTTTCAAGCACCATGGATTACCCACATCCATTGTGTTAGATAGAGTTCCTAGAATGACCAGTAATGTTTCGAAAGTCTCTTTGAAAATCTAGGAACAAGATTGAATTTCTCTTCGGCCTATCACCCACAAACGGATGGCCAAAGTGAGATAGCCAATCTTACGATACTCGATCTACTCAAGACTTATGTTACCGAAGTAGATCAACGCTCACAATGGGAAAACTACTTACCTCTTGTAGAGTATGCCTACAATAATAATGTACATACTTCTACGGGAAAAGCACCTTTTGAGATCATCGAGGGAAGACCTAAAAGTCCCTTCCTACTCAAAGTACATGGGAAGATCTTCGTCGCCAATGAGTATAGTTGTGACCTACAAGAATCTTTTCAAAAGATTAAGGAGGCTATATCCATCTCTCAACAAAGGCAAAAAGCTACTGTTGATAAGCACAAAAGGGCCTTAATGTTCAAAGAAAATGATTGGGTCTTACTCAAGTTTCCTAAGGCTCGATTAAGGCAAACGACGGGCAAAAATCCTACGGGCCATCAAAGTATTATGCTAAACTAGTAAAAAGATACTATGGTCCTTTCCAAATCTTGAAGCCCATCAATGAGACGGCTTATCAACTCAAGTTGCCTAACCATTGCTCATACACAATGCCTTTCATGTAAACCTACTAAGCCCTACAAAGGAGAGCCACCAAGTGAACCAATTATTGAAGACCCTCCCGAAGTTGAAGACCAAGAAGAGGTGCTACAACCTGAATCTATCCTTCGGCATGAAGACAAGGTACTACGACATGGTAAGATTATCTGACGGTATCTTATTAAGTTCAAAAATTATCCTTTTGAAGATGCTAGATGGATGCAAGGAATATAGCGTAAGGATAGTATGAACCTTGTCAATGCTTACAATGCTACATTCGAGTAATCAAATGTACAAATTTCTTTTAAATGACTCATGTTTTTGTCTTATAAGACTAGTCCTCTTTTTAATTGTGCACATATTTAACTAGTATGCATGCTTAGAATCATGTTTGTGATGACAACGTCTCTCAAACACCAAGTAGAATTTGTCACTCTACTTTGGGAGAATGAAATGGACTAAAGAACAGACATGCTTGCGGCAGCTATGTCTCCCAAGCACCATTTGGATTAGTCATCCATCTTGGAAAGATATCGTAGGATAAAAAGGGATCCTCTACCCTCTAAGTAAAATTGACTAATGACTAAGGCTTTATCTCTTCTACCTCATAGTCGAGGACGACTATGATTTCAAGAGAGAGGTAATGTCATAAAATTCAATATCTAATATCTAACTAACCCAAACGATTTTTTCATATTAAACTGATCACTTCATGTGGGAGAATAAACGGGAACAAGGGTTAAGATATAGACATGTGTTTATAGATCTATCTCAACACGAGGCCAATAGTAAAAGGGCCCAAATGAGAGATGGTCTATCAAAGAGCAAGGCTAACCAATGGAGCATAAGACCTTAGGTTTAGCTTCATTGAAGGTCTCCAATAATGTGTGTAAAAGTCCTTTGACCTTAGGTAAGCTATGGCTGATGGGAACCGATCCAGCTCGAGGTGCTTGTCCTACTTGTCATGCTTGATGACTAAGGTGCTTGAGGTGCTTGATGATTGAGATGCTTGAGGTGCTTGAAATGCTTGAGATGCTAGGGTTGTACTTGAGGTGAGAACCCAGCCCGAGCTTAAAGTGCTAAAGGGCCAAGCTTGTGGTGGGAACTGGGCCTATGCATGAGGGGCTTGCGGTGTCAAAAGTCAAGATTCAATCCCTACAAGGAAGGGGCGAGCCCTACAAGAGGGGGGATGAAAGAGAACACCCACCCACACACACACAAGGCATGCATGTTACAAAGAAATCAAAAGGGACACTTGTCAAGTTCTTACTCATGTTCTCCTCATGGTGTGCCTGAAGCCTATTGGTTGGCCACCCAAGGGGTCCAATGATAATTTAGGAGATTTAGTTAATTGATTTTTCATTTATCAAGTCCTCTCTCTCAAAGGGGAAAGGGGGACACTTGTCCCAAGGCTACCCTTGCTGCTTGTAATGCCTCCTGCTTGTGATTGGCTATGCCTGGAGGTCCAATGAGCTTCAAGCATGAGCTACAAGGGGGGGGGGGGTCGGCCCAAGCAAGCTAGGGGGTTGCTTAGGGGGTATACTCACCCACACACACTCACAAAACACTCTGATTGTGTGCTATGCAAAGTGCAAGAGCTCCCTCTCCTTCTCCAAGCAAGTAGACGTTGAGAGCCTACACCAACACTCTTGGCTATGGAGTGCAAATCCAACCAAGAGCCATGCTTCAATGCTTAAGCTTTCCATCTCCTTCTTATTCATTACTATGCTATTATGTATGCTAGCAAGAAGAGTTATGATAAGTGAGGAACTAATTCTTTCTCCTATGAAAGATGTTTCTTCTTCCTCTTCCCTACCTTCATTCCCTGCTAGCTCTCTCCACCTTCGAAGGTGTTTGAGGTCTTGGGACTGAGGCTTGGGATAGTTAAAGCTTTCTTCAAGTTTATGTTATGCTTGTGATGCATGGAGCTTTCCATCTTCATTGCATCACCTAGGTCATAAGGAACACAAAGATTGTATTGTAACAAGTCTCTCTTAATGGGAGAAATCATAATATAAATGCCTATTAGAGGGGGGACCGGCTCCACATAAATCCGGTCCTCAAGTGTTGTCATGTTCTCTAAATTCTCTCTCTTGCAAAAGTAATTTTCATGCCAAGTGAACTAATTGCTATGATTATGTTGCTATCTTCAATTATGTTCACCCACTATGCTCACAAAGTCATTTCTTAAAAGTTCTCTCATTAATTTCCGCCACTCTCGAGTTAAATAGGCCAATTCCATTACATGAAGTGTATTATGTGCATGTTATTTGTGCTCTTTTCTATATTATGAAAGTTAATTCTAAAACTTGAGATAGCTTGCATCTTGAATGAGTAGCAATAATATCTATGCATTATTAGTGTAGATTCATTTGAATATGGAAAGCGATAAGAAGAAGAACAAGAAGCATGTAGATCTTTCAAGATTTTATAAACTTGTGGAAGGAAAAAGCAAGAGAAAAGAGAAGGAGTTTCAAAAGCAAACAGCTCGAGTCATAGAGGAGATTTTTGAAGAAGGCCCAGAGATAGGACAAGATGATAATGTCAAAGCCCAAGAAGTACAACCAACTCAGAACCAATTCCTAAAGCTAAAAAGCTAAGAAAATGGAGGCCAGCTTGGAAGTTCGAGCACAAATGGGCATATCCAGTGGTAGATGAGGGACAAGTTAGGGTAAAGTGCGAGTGGTGTGTCTATTGTAAACAAAAACCCTTTTTGCAAATAAAGGTTCATCTACACTCCAGCTTCTTGCTCTAAATGAGCATAGTGCTTCAAATGAGCATAAGCTAGCTGCCTTGAAGTGGGCAAACAAGGAAAAGAGGGTATGCATTCCTCTTCCTGAGTATGTCGCATTTGAATACAAGGAGAAAATATGTGTGATCACAATAATGTGGCAATTTTACTTCGTCGTGAAGTGTGCAGGGTCTATGGAGCTCTTTGAGAAGCTCTACCTTCATCAGATTGAGCAAGGGTTGCCAAATATTCTTCGTCATATAGATTATGGTACTTATTTGAATCGAACTGCTGGTATGGAATTCATACAAGCAATCAGGGATGTGCCTTGGAATGCTTTATGTGGAGAAATTCAAGCAAGTCCTTGGTACTCACTCATGGTAGGTGATAGTACAGATAGGGGAAAGAGGGTCATCTCATTGTCTATGTCAGTTATTTGAAAAATGGGGGTAAGGGTGAAAATCATGTTACATTTGTCAAGCTTATAAAAACTGATGATGGTGGAGCAGAAGCTAAATATGATGCTCTTGTGAAATTTCTAAAGGAGATGGGATTGTCTATCCATAAACTTGTATCACTTGCGACCGACGGGTGTTCAGTTATGGTGGGTCAAAGACATGGACTCATTGCTAAAATGAGAGTAGATGTATCCCATCTTCTTCTTGTGCATTGTCTCGCCCATTATGAAAATCTCGCGGCAAGTAAAGCTGTTAACTCATTTCCAAAACTTGTGCATTTGGACAAGCTTTGTAGAAGTATCTACACTTGGCTTCATGCATCAGGAAAGAGGATGGACGATTTCAAGCTTATTGAGGGAGCATTGAATTTGCCGGAGTTAGCCATGCTACGTATCCACTCTGTGAGGTGGCTTTTACGTGGACATGTGATGGAACGCATGGTAAAAGTTATGCCAGATTTGCTTTGGAGTTTGGAAAAGAGAAGCCAAGCCTCTACGCTAAGCTTGTCCTCTATGCAAACCAGATTTACATACATTTATTAGCAGACGTATGTTCAGAATTGAATCTTTTAAGTTGTCAGTTTCAATCAAATCTTGTGGATATTGCTATCATATCAGGGTTTGCTGATGCGGCGTTACAAAACTTGAAGAAGAAATTCTTGAGAGACTCGGCTGATTGTGGAACACAGTATTTGGAGCAATTTTTTCAACAAACAAAATGTGGCCAGATCACTTTTTCTAATGCGAGTGGAGATATGCATGTTCACATGTTAAGGTTTGACAAAATTGAGGGAAGCAACAGAGGTAAATCTTTTGATGATTGCATGCATCTAGGTAAAGAATTAGTCATAAAAGTCGTGGAGAATTTGACTACAAGGATCAATCTTTGAGGCTTGCAAGCTTTTTAGCCCAAAGCACTACCCAAGTGAAGAGTTGTTGCTTGAATCTTGTAGCAAGTAGTGGTTGTTGCAAGTTCTTCGCCAATATAAAAGCTTGGTAGAGAGTGTAGAGAACTGTATGGAAGAACTGGAATCATTTACCACTATTTTGTCTACAACTTTAAACATAAAAGCTTCTGTGATGCATGGGAAGTATGTAGAGATGACATTATCATGCATGACTCATTCCCCAACTTAATATGAGATTCTCTCAGTGGTTCCTGTGAGTACACCTGTTGTAAAACGAGGGTTGTCTTGTCAAAACAACATCAAATCAGCCCATAGAAGAAGCATGAACATGATAACTTTGGAAAACTATATGTTTATAGGCTTGAATGGGACCAAAACCACTGCAGATGTGCCTTGGGATGATGTGTTCTCCTTGTGGAGCAAGAAGAAAAGGAGATTCATAAATGTTGCAGCGTAGAGGATCAAATGTAGCGTGGTGTTCTCTACTATTTCATGGACTTATAGATAACGTGCAAGCTTTGTAGTTCTCTCATAGAGCTTTTGGGCCTTTTTTATATTGATTGTGCTTGCTATAATCCTTGAATGAAAAGCTTTTGTAATTTTGCAAAATTTTGTAATCTTGCAATTTTGTTGGTGAAATAGTACTGAACTCGATTATGTGAAATTTGCATGGTCTGTTTTGATTTACTGGTAGTGCAAAGAGTGTGGTACGTACTTTTCATATTGAAATGTGTGAACTTTGAATTACTTTGCTGGTTCTTGGTGTAAACAAGATGGTGCTTCTCAATCGGTATTTGAAACGAGAAGCGTAGGTAAATTTGAGTTTGGGCAAGTTGAATATTTATCTTTTGGGTTTCTCTTTGCAGAATAGTACAAATAACCAACTACCATAGATAAAATGTATGGCTTTTCTTACAGGTGGACATAAGAGGATTTCTAGGAGAAGGCGTCCAAGTTACACAATAAGTGGAATTTCTCCTGGTACACAATTCATTCCAAATTGAGCTTTGTTCAGTCTTGGTAAATGTCAGCTTCAACAAAAGGAAGCGTCTTCTATTTTGATATGTTTATTTCTTTGTTTGAAAATTTTATACATTTTGCACAAATTTGTAGCTATCATCTTTGCCTGTTACTCATGTGGCACTACCCTCAGATTTTGTATCACCTGCTGCTTTTCCTTCTTGTCTAAGATTTCTTGTCTTTGGAAGTCTCAAGCTTGAGAATGTTTATAAATGGCATGTAAGGATTGCTTCACATAATAACATGTGTGATGAGCTTCTAGTTTGTTTGTTTGTAATGGAAATGGTCATTGAACTTTGAGAATAGTGGAATTAAGAGAATTAGAGTGAGCAATTTTTGTGAGATTACTTTGAGAACATAGAGGGTGAACTTTAATTGATGGTAGCAACATGAACATAGTACTTAATTAACTTGGCATAAAAAATACTTTTGCAAGAGAGAGACTATTAAAGAACATGACAATAGTTGAGGACCGGATTTACTTGGAGCCGGTCCCCCCTCCAAAAGGCGTTTGTATTATAGATTCTCCCATCATGAGAGACTTGTTACAATATAATCTTTGTGTTCCTTGTGACCTTGGTGATTCTAAGAAGATGGAAAGCTTCATGCATCACGAGATTAACATAAACTTTGCAAAAAGAATTAACTATCCCAAGCCTCACTCCCAAGGCTTCAAACACCTTCGAAGGTGGAGAGAGCTAGCGGGGAATGAGGGTAGAGAAGAGGAAGAAGAATCATTCATAGGAGAAAGAAATAGTTCCTTACTTATCATCACTCTTCTTGCTTAGCATAGCATAATATCATAGTAATGAAGATGAAGCAGATGGCAAGATTAAGCATTGAAGCATGGCTCTTGGTTGGATTTGCATTCCATAGCCAAGAGTTGTTGGTGTAGGCTCTCCACTTCTCAACAGGCTTAGAGAAGGAGATGGAGCTCTTGCACTTTGCACTCCACACAATGAGAGAATGTGTGTGTGTGTGTGTGTGTGTGTGTGTGTGTGGGAGAGTATACCCCCCTCTCATGCTTGGTCCACCTCTCTCTCTCTCTCTCGTATTATTTTATTATTTCATTTGGACATGTGTTCTCTTTTTCCTCTTTGAGAGAAAGAACTTAATTATTTATTTTTATGTATCTAAATTCTCATTGGAGCCCTTTAAAACCTATCCAATAGCATTCAAGCACATCATGAGGGCCACATGTGGAAGATCATTTGAACATGTGTCTTTTATGCTTATTAAGTCATTTGGTTGAATTGAATACTTCAAGGACTTAGCCGATCAAGCATGAAACATTGATGCCTTTTGAGAGTTGTCTTTGAATTGAATACTTCAAGACCTTAGTCATTTAAGCATGTGAGAAACACCTCAAGCTTTTGAGAAAGGTTCCCACTAGCACTTAGCAAGCCAACAAGCACCTCATGCTTGGGTAGGATTCCCAGCTCAAGGTCAACCCTAGCTTGTCTAATGTCAAAGGACTTTTGAACACTAACTTTTGGAGGTCTTTAATGAAGCTAACCCTATGGTCTTTAAGCTTCATTCGGTAGCATTGCTCTTTAACATACTATCTCTCATTTGGACCCCTTTTAACCTTGGCCCCGTGTTGAGATACATTCATAAGCACATGTCTATATTCGAACCCTTGTTCCCGTTTATTCTCCCACATTCAATGATCATCAGGTTAATATGAGAAAATCATTTGGGTTGGTTAGTTATTAGATTTTATGACATTGTTTGTGATAATCTGGCACTCCAATTAGGGCATGTATGTGATATTACACAAACTAGTTATAAATTACATTTTTTAAATACAAAGTTTGGAAGGTCATTGAATTTCTCCCATGCACGGTGAATGCCGGATTGTCTAATAGCCCTTCCTTTGGGAAGATGAGAGTTTCCCTTCTCGGGGAAGAGAAGGGGTACCATACAATTTTCATCTCTAATGAGCATGAGAAGCCCTCCTAAACTCTAGCCTAGACGTCCAATAATCAAAGCAAATATGAAAAGTGGTTTGCAATCATCAACTACTTTATGCTTACCGGTTCTGAGCAACAAGTCTCTCCATATGCATTGTGCAGTTGCAGTGTGCATGCTTCAGCTCAAAAGCGTGTTTTATCTATTGCTTTGACATATAAGGGATCAAGTTCTGTACTACTGGAAGTCTTTACCTTGATTGTCTAATATATTTGTAAGAATTCTCCAAGAAGACCTATGCCATACCTCATTGGAGGGAGATAATTAAGGAGGAAGCTATGATCGTGAGACAATTCTAGAGAAGCACACCCAAGACTGTAATGTTGGTATGGGCAAAAAAGTTCACGATGATATTGTTAGTTAGGGTCAGTTGACAGAAAACATTGTGCTTGGTTGCATGCCAAATGTGGTGTACTTCATAAAGCACAAAAAGTGCTTGAGGAGCTTCCTATCTGGGAATGTCGTCTCTTGGAATGCACTGATGCGGGATATGCTCAACAAAGGCAGGGCCAAGAAAAGAGCTATGGGTTGTTTTCAAAAGATGCAAAGAGAGGGCAACTCTCCAAATGCAATTATGTATGCTTGGCACTCCCTTTGGTTGACATGTATGCAAATGTGGTGTACTTCATAAAGCACTCTTTGTCCATAAAGCATATATACTATTTGAGTCATGGTGTCCTCGGTGGTGCTAGCCTTACCCAGGAATCTCACTCGGGTTTGTTGGTTGCAAGTTTGGCCGTGGTTACTAGAGAAACAGTCATATAATTGAAGACACAAGGGTTGCAGAGTAGGATAGTGTAGGTGCTTAGATGGTCGCAATGTATGTGGCTCCATCGAAGGGTAATGGTGGGTGCAAGGAGGGACAATGAGGACTTTAATACTTTGGAACAAGAAGAGAGGGGTGATGGGACCATGTTCCACTACTTTGTTGAAGGTAAGTGTTTTAGGGCAAAACTACTTCCCTGTTCATGCTCACAAGCACGACATAGACAACATACTTATCATCCGACGAAACGACTAACCCATAGGTGCACAGAGGCAATCTCGTTAGCTTGTCAGGCTGAGACCAATCTACACATACGCACTTCTATGATGCATCAATCATTAAACCTTGTTGAATGCAACCCACTCTATCCCTAAACGCTCGCAACACCGTTTACACATCAAATGAACTCGGAATGACATCAAACTTACTAGGCACCATCCTCTCAATAGGATATACTTACCTATAAGTATAATCTCACCAGATTTGAACCCTAGTTATCTCGAATACAGTTGCGATAGACTCACAGGTCATAATATAAAAGTGTGCGAAACCTAAGTCTATGAGTATCTACGTGTAGTTAATCTCCCACTCATTCCATAAAGCACTTGATTGTTGAAAACGGACACTGTTTGTACTACTTACAAGTAAAACAAGCTCGAGGAAGGATCGATCGCGAACAGCTCAAAAATGTGAATGCGTGGCGTGGGCGCGTAGCTCTCGGAGAGGCTACCGCGATGGTGTGGTCACGTCGTGAATCCGGTGAGGGAGAAGCACGTAGCGAAAAGGATAAGACACACACACTCTCTCTCTCTCTCAGACTCGTACAACACAGGATTAATATTCAAATGTTTTTTAAAAAATGGATCTAAGGTGACTTTTATACTTTAGTCACCTTAGCTCAAAAATGTACATGGGGTTCTCTTCATCATAATTACAAAGTGGAAACACATCTGGGTCCTAACTGACTGATTAATCTTTACATAACCCAGATAAGTGGATCAAAATGATAAGACGTCTTTGACATAAAAAATGGGAATTTGATAGGCTTTACAAGGTGGGCTCATTACAACAGTTGGACAAGTTAGGCTCCAACACTCCCCCCCTCCTAGTTCATGTCTACCACAACATGATTGTCTTTGTCTTCAGTGTCGATGTCTTCCTTCCTGGTTGATTTGATGTAGAAACGCATCATATCGCATAGACTCGCTCGCCATTAATGGGCCAATTTTTTTGGATTTGTACATGAAGAAGCCGATGTAAAATGCTCTTCGAATGTTTGGAGATGATAGCTAGGCAAAAACATTAGCCGTCTGAAGTAGGCATACAAAACTGGCTCTGTAGAGTGGCCCACTTAGATCATATGACAGCTGTGATATGCTTCTTTCTGTATTCATGTACTCTGAAGTCCAGCTTTCTGAGAACACTGTGAGACAGGCCAAAAAAGTCCGAGCTATTTTACATAGCATCTTGCAGGATAGGTCGGGAGAGCCTCCGAATTCTGCGATGGCGCCCTGAAGGGTTTTCACCATGTAAGAACCGGATATTCTCTCTCCTTCGGCGGTAGGCCCTGGCAATATTGGATAGTTTAGCCATGTAGGATTTCTGCTTTGTAAGGCTTTATGTTGGCTGTAAGTGTAAGTTCGGGGTGTTGGGCAAAAAGTCCTATCATTCCTCAACTCAGGCGGTGTATTGACTAAGTGGATCAAGTTGTTAGGGTGATCCAAAAGCCATTCACGCCTCCACTTTGGTTGGCTATCTACTATCCTGTTTTGCTGTTCCCGATCCTGTAATTCTCCTTCAAATACTGGCACTTGTTCTTCCTTTGAGAGCTGCCGTTGATGTGTCAGAGTTTCATATTTCACCAGAGCGTAGGGTAACATCGGGGCATTCCATTCTTCCCGTAGCTACGCTGCTGTCTTGCTTGATCTGGAGAGCCCTTGTAGCATCTCCTTCTCTAGTTTCATGGACTTGTACCACATCATCTCTGATTGCTTTTCCATTTTTTCGGCCAGCTTCTGCTCTTCAAATTTTGTGACTGAATCTTCGTCTTCTTCTTGGTTTTTGGAGCCAGTTTGATCAGTCTGCGTATCTGGGGCTTCGTGGTCATCTGATTCTTCCTCATAGTCATCATCACCCCCATATAGTTTTGCCAGTCCAGCCAAATCCGTGGCTGCTTGCTCCAGGTGCACCTGTACCTGCCCTTGGCGTTGACTTGCAGTTTGGAGACTTGCAATTTGTGCAGCCATTGTTCGATTATTGATTTAAAGTGTTTGAAATTCCATCTCCTTTTGGGCTGCAGACTCTTCTAACTCTTTTGCCCTGATGTGAAAATTTTCATTTTTCTCACTTAGGGACTTGGAAACAATACTTTCTATTTCACTGTCATGAGCTGGTCCTTGTTGCTGTTCACTTTGTAAGTCCGAGATTTGCCTTTGCAATTGATCCTTTGCTCTAAGCGCACTTTCGACTATCATTAAGCGTTGTTTTCTTTCCAATTCCAGCTCTCTCTTCATTGCCTCCACTTCTTCTTGCGGTTGGACCACCGGTGTTTGGTAGCGACGTTTTTTGTTTCTTTGCTCGTTCTATCTCTCTTGCCTGTATATTTGTTACTGATCTCAAATCCTTCACTTCAATTTGTAAGTCATCGATTACGACTTGCAAACTTTTGACTGTTTCCAGGGCATCTTGCTTTTCTTTCTCAAACCTTTGGATTTGTTCATCTCTGTCATTGAGGTCTTCAAGAAATACATTGATTGTATCTTCACAAATGGCATTGAAATTTTTTGACTCCTGTAAATTTTCCTTGAGGAGGTTTACTCTGCTGTTGAGCCCCAAGATCTCAGCATCTCTAATACTGATCAGTTTAAGGGTGTCATCTCTTTGCTCTTGCAACTTCAAAACTTCTTGATGGGTTGTTTCTAACTTCGTTTTGTTTGCCCTATTCTGATGGCTAACCACCGACTGTGCAGTCTTGTTCGGTTTAGTAGGGTCTCCATTGACTGTAAATCCAGGTCTATAGTAGCTTCAACCTCAATTTCTTGAGAGGAGGACGCTTTTTCTTTTGTTAGATCCACCTCTTTTTGCTTGCCTTTATCAATGTGTGATATTGTTCCAGTGTTTGGGTGATCATCTGTCCTTTCTTCTTCTTCTTCATTGGGTGGTGTATGAACCCTCTCATCACTATGTGAGCTGTCTGAATGCGAAGGAGAGTCAGCAGGTGGGGTTGATTGCCTCTCACTTGTCTCTGGCCTTGGAGATGGAGGTGGTGTTTCTTGATCTCGTGAAGTTGGCCTCAACTGATCTCTCAAGGTTTGGAGATCCTCCTCTTCAAGTAGCAGTTCTGGTTCATCCATAGCATTCCTTTCTTGGATGTACCTCTCAAACCAGTCGAACTCGAAAGCTGGGTTGTGTTTATTCTTTGTTCTCAATGAGTAAGTGCTACTAGAGGGTCTCCAAGTGGTGCCTACATCGCCTCGTAGAGATCTCTCGAGTACAAAGCCTTCTAGCATTCTTTCCATTTTTGCTACCTTCTGTAATCTTGTGTTGTTCTCCATTTCCGCTTTCCGCTTCTTTAGTCTCAAATCTTCTTCTTCAGTTTTTCTTTCTTCTTCCATCTTTTCCTGTGTACTTATGGTGACTCTTTCCAGCCTGCGTCCTCCAATGGTGTTAGTAGAGGCCGGTACTCGCCTTTGTGATCTGTCTTCAATATTCTCTCTTAACACCAGCTAGTCATTTTGATGAGGAGCAGGTGGTAGCTGATCTGCCGCGCCTATGGCCTAGCATATTATTCTGGTGAGGACTTCTCCTCCTGCAATGTAATTTGGCTTGTCTTGCCATAGCTTTGTCACTTCCTCAAACAGGTATGATGCATAAACTATGTAGAACTCATGTGTCATTCCCATAGCCCACGTCAGTGTTGTTGAGATGACCTCGTGTGGTGTAGTGTATCTAGGCGGTCTCTTGCTATAGCTCAACCAACATTGACTGTATACCTGTGTCAGTTCTCTTACTTCCGGGTTTGCTATGAGTTCAAAGAAGGCCGTTTGGATCTTTGCAGGTAGACTGTGAGATTCTTCCTTCTTTCTCTCATGTTGGCTCCTTGATCAGACAATTTTAACGCTTCTTTGATGATTTCCTTTGTGATCTGAATCTCCATCACCTCATTATCCATGCCTGCCACCCTGCAAGTTCCATCTTCTTGGATAGTCTCAATTAGGTGTTGTACCCTCTTGAAATCTATCCCCACTGGTGGTAGTGAAACAAAGTTCCACAAGCCAACTTTTTTCAGCCATGACCTTTGCGGTGATCTTTTCAGGTAATTTTCTGCCTCCTTTGGGATCATTACTGTATCCACTAAATTTCCTTTGTCATCCACATAGGAACCTTGGTAGAGTTGAAAGGCTGCTGCCTGTTGCACGTCTGCAGGTATCCAGGTGGTTGCTGGCTTTAGTGAATTGGGTAGAAGTGCATAGGGTATTGCACCTTCCGTTGCCAGGTTCTTGCCTTTTCTTTTTCCCGGAGAAGCGTCCATGGATCCTGTATTCACAAATAATGGTTAATGTACAAACATAGTACTTCTTTTCTAAATTGATTACCACTTAATCATGCATCTAGGTGAGCCTTCTTAATCCCAAGACAAGTTAAGGTAAAATGTTAGTAGATAGACAAGCTCTTTCATTGTTTGACTCTGACTGCTTCAAATTAATGTTGTTGATGAAGGAGAACAAGTCCAAATGCCTTGATTTTGTGTGGTGTATGTGCATAGGGTATGTAAGGTCACCCTATAGTCACAAACTGAAAACCAGCTCATTTACAATTTCTGCCCAGTCTATCGCGATAGACTGGCTATCTTTTGACAGGAGATATTGTTTCCACATCTGACTTTACCAGTTGGTTCCTCATGTCTTGTACATGATCTGATCCTATTTTCATCTCAAGTGGATGTCAAGTGACCCCTGTTTGGATCAACTTCCATTTTCCAAATTCCTTCTAAGGAGATGTTGGTCTATCTCCCTCATTTTGTGTTGTTTTGGGATCAAACTTAGTGGGTAGTCCTCTTGCATCATGCTGAAGCTAACTATTGATTCCAATTTTTGATCAGATGGCCATGTATCACTGTGCTTAGTCTATCGCGATAGACTGGGACTTAGTGCCATTTTGTCATATTTTGGCTCTGTAGTCATCTGTCTGCCTTCTCCTAGTTGATGTAAGGTTTCTTGACCTCTCACATGTGAATTTTAACTGTCTGCCATTGAGATGCCCTGTTCTGACTTTGAGTTGCTGTCAAGTCTATCTCGGCTTTCCATATGAGTCCTTCTTGTCTCCAAATTTGGTGTACTGCCTCCATATGCTTCCCCAAGTCTATCCTTGTGAAGATTTTGAAAAGCCTCCCCCTAAAGATAAAAATAGTTTGTCTATCGCGATACTCTCAGTTACTTGGTCAAGAGAGAGCAATTTTGCACTTTGATTTGATATTTGTGGTCATTATTCCTTGTTAGTACCCTTTATGAAGTCAAAATCAAAATTTTACTTGTCTAAGTGTATGAGCAAGTCTATCGTGATAGACTCAGCATCTAGTCATTTTTACAAGTTTTTTGATGTTAGTTGACCATAATGGTGTTAGTAGGCTCTCCTAGACACACACATTAAGTTTTAATCAATTTGGAAAAGTGTACTCCCTGTTTACAGCACTTAGCTGTTTCTGAAATCGGAGTAGACCACTTGGTCATTGTATGACTCAGGATGACTTTCATTTCCTTTTGACCTTCCGTCAAAGCAGTCGGTTGTTCTGTTGGTGTTTACCTCAGCAAAAACGACCATTTGGACGTCTTTCTGGCATGTTTCTAGCATTTGCCCTAGTGGAAGAGCTTTTTCTTGAGTGGACACATTCCAACTCGTAGTTGACCTCTTTTGGATGTACCCTGTCAAATTTGGTGTCATTTGGTCACTTGGTCGGCCCGTTAGAGTATCGTGATGCTTTGCGCGGTTTTCGTCAGTGTTGAGCCAGCAGAGGATCACACCCACATTTTTGCTCACACTCATCATTTTGTAACCATTGATTGTAATAAATGTCTTTTCGACATTAATTTTGATTTGAGCCATTCATTAAGTAACGGGACTCAATTGAGTTTCCAGCTTGTAATCCCGAAGCAATTTCACTTGCCGATGTAATTAGTTAGAGATGTCCTCACCTCCAAGGCTGAGGTATATAAGCCAAAGTTTTTGTAACCTAAGGGATTCAGATTATTAATCAAAGTGAGTTTTTGAGCGCCGTGACTGTGTCTGAGAGAGAGAGAGAGAGAGAGAGAGAGAGAGAGAGAGAGAGAGAGAGAGAGAGAGAGAGAGAGAGAGAGAGAGAGAGTCTTATCTACTTGCTACGCGAGCTACGGAGCTGCCATTGGAGAAGCGACACCGCCATTGTGTTAGCAACGGCGAGAGCTACGCACAGATACCAAGAGTGCGTGCTATCGGCTTCTATGTGTGGTAAGTTCCTACGAGCTTCGGTGTGAGTTTTCTTTCAACTCGTGTGTCGGAATTGAGCGTGCAACATATCTATAGAACCACAACGAGTAGAGCTACACATTAGTACCATCGGGGTCAAGTTTCGATCACCTGTATTTTTCGGCCTGTCTTCATACGCGTTTACCGCACGGAGTGGTTATAGGTTGATTTTGCAGTTCAAGTCTTTAGGGTGTTGTTCTTACCTAGTGTATAGACTTCCCCTTGAGTTTGAGATCGATTCAATGATTCTAGATCCTGTTTCGTATAGCATTCGTTCGTAGTACGGATTTCAGTCACTTGCGTATTTTAGAACTTAGATTTGATTTTCTTAGTAGTGATTGTCATTAGAAGGTCGAGTAGGTGATTTGACACCCACCTAGTTGTTTCCATGTGCCTGCGGGTCAAGCTCCGTCCTCGTCTGACAAATTCTGTTGTTGGTTGAGTTCTCGCTATTTAGCTTCCGCTAGCGGCGTAACCGCCTTAACATTTGGCGCCGTTGCCAGGGACGAGAGCCCTAAGTAGGTGACCTTAGACTAATCCTACGAGGTGAGTCGTATAAACTACTTTGTATACTTTAGTTAGAAAAGATCTAGGAGTGGTGGACTCCGAAGATCTCGAGAGATACTAGGAAGTGGGGTATTCCTGGGTCTTCCGTGCCGACAATATTTTTAGTTTAGCTTAGATTTGTTTGTTGTTTTGTTGGTGTTGAGTAGTTGTTGATAGAAGAAGAATTTGCTAGTCCGTGAGTGACAGTGGATCTCTTTAAAATCACAATTACCAAACCCATTTTATGATTAGGAATAGCTTAGGTAGGACTTCATTTGATCCTGATCTGGAGCTAGTAATCATTGGAGTATTTGCTTGATATGGTTGATTGTATGTTAGATCACTAAACCGTCGAGTTAGTAGTGAAACTTGCAATAAACAAAAGTCAGAGAAATTTTCTGTGTATCTGGGAGTTGCTGAGCACTTGAGAAAGCTTTAGGAAGGATTCTGTGGCAAAAAACTGGAAATCTGCAACTTTAGACATCATACGCGTATGATGTCTAAATGACCAAACAGAGACCAAAACAGAAATTTTGACTTTACCAGAGTGTTCAAAAGGGGGGTTATATCCTAATTTCAACTTAAAACAAGAGCATTAACACTCAAAGAAACCCAAAAAGACAAGTCGGAGCCCAAGAAACGCAAAGAACAGGAAATTTTGGATTCAGATCTTGTTTTTACATTCAAACCTGACAAAAACACTTGAAACTCAATTATAAACATTGGAGAAGGCTTAAAACCAAGAATAGTCAAAATCTGGGACAAAAGACATCATACGCGTATAATGTGTTTTAGCACATCCACTACTTATTTTTGATATCTGACCTGACAAGATTGTTACAAACACTGTAGAAAGCATAAATATCAAGTCTTGACCCAAATTGATGAAAAAGACATCATACGCGTATGATGTCTTTGACCTAATTTTGGACATATTTTGATACTTTGCCAACACAGATCCATTGTAATAGCTGTCTAGAGGTTATATTTCAAGTTTCATCCCATTTGGATCACAATTGACCCAAAATAAGTCAAAAGCGAAAAATTGCCAAGAAAAGCCTAAATCAGCCATAACTTGCTTAAACAGAGTTCAAACTGAATTTTGTGAGTGGACAGAGCATAAGGGGGCTACTGAGAGTGAGCATAACCAAAATAGTCCAAATCTGTGAAAAAAGACATCATACGCGTATAATGTCTTTTTCAGCATAACTGCAACAAAATTCTCACTTGATGAAACAGAAGTTGTCCAACTGACAAGATTAAACAATTGACCAAGTATCAATCAGTTTGGATCAATTCTGACCACAAAAACTTGGGAAAACAAATTGCCGAGACGGAAAAGTTAAAATCCTTTAGGGGAATTGATGAATTTGAGATCGGGTAGGAATCTACAGAATAACCAACCAAAACAAGGGGAACAAGCAAGTGTCATATCAACCGAGGGAAGTGTAAACCAAAGTTGGGTGCAACCATTAGAGCCGATCTTTGAAGGAAGTGTTTCTGATACTTCTTCGGAGAGATCTTACGAGATTTTCACCGAACACTTGGAACACTTGAACCTGAACAACAGAAAATATGGCAGCAGGATCATCAAACCCTTCCGCCACAATGAAGCTATTGTTCATAAAATACCAGTACGACAATGAGCAAGGTGCCAAGATCTACAAAGATGGAATGGACCGCTATTGTGTAAAGATAGAAGATAGACCTAGTGAGTTCAAGGACTTAGTGCCTGTGAGCTATAGCGGAGATAGATATCTAGATGACGAGGGTACCATGTACTTGGTAGTCCTAAACCCTAACATTGTGGACAAGTGGGGATTGATGGGCACCAAAGCCAAAGTAGATGAAGAAGTTGAGGAGAAAGCACCAATAATGAATTTCCCTGATGCGAGGTTAAGAAGAGAGAATGAAACTACAAGGATCAACACTGATAACATCTATGTGGGGCTATACAAATATAATAATGGGGAGCAAGATCTCTATTATAGATGTGAAGAACCCTACATCGGAGAGTTGACAGACCAAAAAAGACTTTATGTCTTTACCTACAGAGGGATCGGAAGTGAAAATTGCCGCTTACGGCAAGTATGGGAGGCAATACTCAACAATGGGCAAGAAAGAATTATAAGGATATACATACTTTGGGGGACCACTACATCAGTATTATGTTACTTCTAGCTCACAAAGACCAGCACCAACAAATGGAGTGCAAAACCCAATGACAACAGGAGGACAAAGAACTCAGGCTGCTGACTCTTTCAGTCAACCTCAGTACTCGAAGCCCGGACCAATGGGGTCATTACATTCCAGAGAGTCAATGGATATGAATCGAGGTAGTGCAGTTCCAATCCCCACGTATACCACTCCAGGTCCAAGGTTCGAAGCGGAACCATCACATTTACCTCCTAGTAGTAGACTCAGGGCAGGGGAACCGACAAGGGTAACCCATGAAGCCCATGATGCTAGAGAAAGCTTTAGCCCATTAGATATGCACCAACCTTAGAGAATCAGGAAGAACAAGCCTTAGTGCCTGTTCAAGCCTTTTATGAAGAATCTGGTGCACACATGTCTCCAACTGTGTATTACCCACCAGAAGAACCCAAACAACCAGAACCATGGGGCATGATTGGGAATGTTGGAACACCAACAGTTACAAGTGCTTCTGATGAAGAGAGATACAATTTGGACGCTAGACCATTGATGTTCATAGCTCATGGAGGGTTAACAGGACAAAGACCATCCTATCCACAAAGGACGAATCAAGTGGGACCAAGACCAGCACTAGGACCCTGTTACAAGTGTGGACGTGACCATCTGATGAATGTTTGTCCACATACGAAAATCATTAGAATTAACGCTTATTGCACTGAGTGTGGGGTTACTCACTTCATTGAGGATTGTTCAAAGAATCCAAACAAAGTGCAAAAGACGACATTGAATATGCTAGAAATTATTCCTACCAGCAGTGGGTCCGAAAATGAAACTCTGATACCAACGCAAGTTGTTACTAGAGCTCAAACTAAGAAAACCACTAGAGAACCTGAGAATGGAAAGTTAGCGATTGAAGTGGTTAGTCAAGGACCGCGGAGTGAGAGAAACACATGGAAAGCTAGAAAAGCACGCATGAAGTTGAGAAAAGAACGTGAAGACGCTATTCTAGCTGAGGAACTAAAGCGGACTAAAGATAGATTAGAAAAACTTGAGAGTCAAAACGGAAAACGAGAGATGAGCCCGGAAAGAACTAAACAAAAGAGTATCAAAGAAACAACGAGCTTAAGCTCAAGGGGATCAATGTTAGTTGACAAAGTACACGAACCATTGGACGCACTGATGAGAGCTTACGAAGCTAGGTTAAAGAACAACCAAACACAAGAACAGAGGTGGATGACATACCCAAACGCGGAATTGGAAAAGCAGAGACTTGAAATGTGCCAGAGAATGATCGAGACTGCACAAGCCTTATTAGAACCACCAAGAGAAACAATGAATTGTGGAACGGAAAACCCAATTCAGCAAGAGACTATCATTTCACGGGTAGCTGAAAAGACTCCCAGTGCACAAAAGCTTGAAAATACACACAAGGATGACCGCGTAGTATTGAACACAACCGATCAGGAGATAGAGAGTTTTCATCCAGTCATACAGAGGTCTTACGGAAGAGATGAGGATTACAATGAATTTTGGAAACAAGTGAGAGAGGCAAACTTTGCAAATGAGCTAAGTTGCCAAGCTAATCAGACAAATTGGGAAAAGGACATCAGGAATCCTCCCATAGTGGAATTTGAGGCAGGATCTCAAGTGGACTTGTATCTGCAATCTTACTGGGGAGATGGGGGTTCTGTTAGAACAATGGAGAGCAAACCTCATTCACTGAATACCTTACCTTCATACTTAGGAGAGTATGAAGCAAAATCCAAGATTAGAGCACTTCCCTCACGAAGAATTTCATCAGAAAAAGTCATGGACTCGCAAGGATTGATAGAGATCTTGGCAACACTAGTGACATGCACTATCACTCTAGCTGAGCTTTTGAAGCTAAGACCACATATGTGGACCACTGTAGGAAAATGCTTGGAGAAATTTGGGATAAAAGACCCAACATCGAGACTGCAAGAGGGTATACAAGAGCTGAGCAAACCACAAAAGAACGCTAAGCCTGTACCCTTAAACAAGGTCGGAGAGTATTGCGAAGGTGAAGAGGGGAATACAGCCTTACCACTTGAATTCCAAGGCGTGAACACGATGGCAATACTAGACAGCGGAGCTGGGGTAGCCATTGCTACAAAAGAAATCTGAAAAAAATGGGGGAAACCAGCAATAAGGAAGACTAGGTTGAAACTCCAATTAGCAGATGGACACATGGAGAAACCTATGGGGTTATTAGAGAAAGTCGTAGTGACTTCTTGCGGCATTGAATACGAACATACTTTTGCTATTGTTGATTTTGGCAAAGAGAATAACTATGATATCATACTGGGAAGACCATTCATGAGACATTTGAAAATGGTCCAGGATTGGGGCTACGATCACATATACCTGAGAAATATGGAAACCACTACACGTGTGAACCTGAAAGACCATAGCTACAAAGATGTGAACCAAACACCGGTAGAGGAGTTTGATTCAGCTACTTTGGCGGGATCCGAATTTCCAGCTTGGTTAGGTAAGCCCAAGGAGTTATGGATGTGTGGAGCCTCGAAATGTGGAAGGTTGAGGCGAGAAGAATATGTTTTAGAAAGGGCTATCGAAGACGAAACTTATATAGGAGAACCCTTTCCAGAGGACACGCTTGAACCATTAGAATGGACACACATTCTAGCAACCCTAGATGTTTGTGCAATTCCGGATGGTCCCACAACAAAATTTTGCGACAAGGACGGGTACGACGTGGTTCCGTACTTCATGTTGAGAACTGTACTCGAAAAAGAAACTGAAAAGAACGATACACTGGAAAAGGAAGATGAAGAAGAGGTGTTTCACGACATTCCCGATCATCCAGAGTGGGGAAATGAAGCAGACAACGAGTCAACGGACAATTCAAGCGAAAACGAAGAAACTATAACGGATGTCAGATTTTATGATTTTTCGAACCAAACTAAACAACGCCAGAAACGCTATAGAGCAAAGAGAAAAACAAAGGGGGTTAGAACCAATCCAATGCCTAGAATAAGAGGAAAAAATCAATTCCTAATGCTAGTAACACACCGATTGGGTATCTCCAATTGTGGTGGTACCCAAGAAGAACGGAAAACTCCGAGTGTGTGTCAACTTAAAGAAAGTGAATGCTGCAACAATTAGGGACAATTATCCCCTGCCGATAACTGATCATGTTCTAGAGCGTGTATCAGGGAAAACAGCATACTCCTTTCTTGATGGTTTTTCAGGATATAACCAGCTAGCCATAGCATCGGCAGATCAACATAAAGCAGCTTTTGCAACGGAGTGGGGAATTTATGCTTATCGGGTTATGCCTTTTGGTCTAACCAATGCTCCCGCAACCTTCCAGAGGCTGATGACGCATGCTGTCAAAGAATACTTAAGGTTGTTTCTAGAAATATACATGGATGACTTATGTGTACATTCTCTTCTGAGAGATGAGCATCTAGAACACCTAAGAAAAGTATTTGAGAAATGTAGGACATATCGCATTTGTCTCAATCCTGAGAAATGT
The DNA here is from genome assembly GCF_014529385.1 of Adiantum capillus-veneris. NCBI lineage: Eukaryota > Viridiplantae > Streptophyta > Polypodiopsida > Polypodiales > Pteridaceae > Adiantum > Adiantum capillus-veneris. The sequence goes on from NC_140952.1 coordinate 139,773,265, forward strand.
GTGTTTATGGTCTGACAGGGTAGAATTCTGGGACATATTGTCTCACAAAACGGAATATCCACAGATTTAGAGAAGATAAAAGTTATAGTGGATATGCCTAGACCAACCAATGCAAAACAAGTACAGAGCTTTATGGGACATTGCGGATATTATAGACGATTCATTTACATGTACGCTATAATAGGCCAACCACTTTACAGGCTAATAGTGAACTTTGAATGGACAGAGGAATGTGAGGAATCATTCAAGAAATTGAAAGAGGCACTCATTACTGCTCCAGTCTTGAAATCACCAGATTGGGAGAAGATATTCCATGTGCATATAGATGCTTCGGCATATGCAATAGGATGCATTTGGCTCAGCCAGAAGAAGGAAACATGGATTTTCCTATCTGTTACGCCAGTCGACAGCTCAACAATGCAGAGAAGAATTACACCACAACAGAGCGAGAAGGATTAGGAATGATATATGCTGTGAAGAAATTTCAGCATTATCTTCTAGCCAACAAGTTTGTGTTTTTTACAGATCACCAAGCCTTGCTCTACCTAGTGAATAAACCATGCAATACCGGGAGAATAGTGAGATGGTTCATTATCTTACTGGAATTCGACTTCACGGTAGTAGTAAAGAAAGGAAAAACACATCTTAGAGCTGATCATCTTTCGCGATTGAGGAATGGAGAAGACCCTATAGGAGTAGATGACGACATGCCAGACGCGTACTTGTTCAACATAGAAATGATACCGAAGTGGGCTCAAAATGTCGTTAGCCTATTAACCTATGGAGGAGAGTTTGATAGAAGAGAATACAACCAGAAACATATTGCTATTCAGCAATCCAAGAATCTTCAATTGGTTGCAGGAAGGTTCTATCAATTGGGAAATGATCATGTTTTACGACTATGCATCAATCCTGAGGAATATAATATATATATGTGCGAAGCATATGTTCAGGAATGTGCATTTCATTGTTCAAGAAGGAAAACATATAGGAATTTGTTACAATTGGGAGTCTATTGGCCAGGAATGAAGAAAGCGTACATGAATATGTCACTGTATGTATTGTATGTTCATCAAAACCGCCAGCAGAGTATTCAACATTATATCAGATAATGATTGCTCCGGAATGGAGTTAGTATATTGTTGAATATCTCACAAATAGAACTTTCCCAGAAGGAACGTCAAAAGCTCGTCAGAAATCTGTAGAGACAGAAGCTAGAGATTACGCTTTAATAGGATATCAACTCTATAAGAGAGGTAAAGACAACCAGCTTAGGATTTGCGCATCAGAGTCTGAGTATGTGATAATCCTGGAGCAAGCTCATGGAGGAGTAGGTGGAGGCCATTTCTCAGGTGATAAGACAACAAAACTTGTCTTAGCCGCAGGAATATGGTGGCCAACATTACATATGGACGCTGAGGAATACGTTAAACGGTGTGATGACTGTCAGCGGACCAAAGTACCACTTAAAAGAGATGATATGCCGCTTAGACCAATGATGGGGGCAAGAGCTTTTGCAAAATGGGGGATTGATTATGTCGGACCCATTTCACCTCCTGCATATAAGACTCATGCACAATACATCGTTGTGGCTACAGACTATCTAACAAAGTGGGTCGAAGCAACGGCAACTCAAAAAGCAGATGCCAGGACCACGACACAATTTCTATATGAATACGTCTTTGTACGATATGGATTGCCAATAGAAATTGTGAGTGATCGAGGCACACATTTTATAAATGAAGTGATAGAGATCCTTCTAGATGAATTCATGGTAATCCATAGGAAATCAGCCCCATATCATCCACAAGCAAACGGACAAGCTGAAGCAACAAACAAAACCATATGCACGGTCCTTACGAAGATTGTATCTGAGTCGAGAACTGACTGGGACCAGAAGTTGCATTCAACATTATGGGCATATAGGGTAGCATATAAAACATCAATAGGAACGACCCCATATAACATGGTTTTTGGGCTAAATGCTATCTTACCAATAGAATTCTTGATTTCAACCTTAAGGGTGGCTAAGGATCTAGAGTGGACAGGGCACGAGCTTTCTGATAGAATAGATGACCTGGAAAAGCTAGACGAGCTTCGCCTAAAAGCAGTAGCTTCTATCTACGCTCAAAAAAGGCGAAAAGGAATTTTTTGATAAGCATGTGCGGACTAAAGAGTTTAAGGTTGGGGACTATGTCCTAGTTTACACTCTGAAAGAGCATGCTAAGAAGCTTAAAAAGCGAGGGACGGGACCTCTGGTGATTAAAGATCTATCACCAAGTGGAGCCGTCAAGCTTGCTACATTAGACGGAGAAGAAATGCCCCATTGGATTAGTGGATGCAGAGTGAAAAAGTATCTTTTGCCGCTAACCCAAGACATGCTTCTCAAAATACATCAAGAAAAGCTGCGTGTCCAGAAAAAGAAAAAGATTTTGGAGGAAGCGCAAGCCGAGGCGAAGGAAAGAATGGAGAAAAGAAGACTACTATGTCAGAAATAGCGCAATGAAGGAGCAATACGAATAAACGTAGTCAGTATAACAGAAATGGATAATGACATAGAAGAACCCATCATTGAATGCAAAGTAGGAACCAACCAAATCAAAGCCAGAGCACTATTGGATTCAGGAGCTCAAACTAACCTACTTTCACTCAGTTTGTATAGACAATTGACAAATGACACTAAATTACAAACTGCCAAGCAAGAGTTAACACTAGGTTGGTAACCTAACAGGACATAAAAGTGTCCTTTCAGGGTTTTGAGAAAAATCTCCAAAACCATGGTAGATCCACTCATTTTGTAAAATCCTTTCATGAGGTTATAGTTCAAGGCCTACTACACATGGAAAAAATAAGATACTTGTAAAATTTCTCATCTTTTGGTCACACCAAGCCTCCAAAGTTGATGGACCAGTACATTTTTATCAAAACAGTCATTTCTTACGTTTTGTGGCATAAAAATAAGATTAGGGATTTTTGTAGGACTTGAGATAAATTCCCTAGTTAACTTCAATGGGTTGGTGATCAGAACATATGATTGCTTCTCACTCACTATTTTTTGTTTTGCCAAAAGAAATAGGTACAAAAAAGTTGAATTTTTACCATTCTGCAAACCTATCATCAAAGTTTCTATAGCCAAGCTCAATACAAATAATATATGCATGTTTTCTTAGTTCCCTATTGTCTTTTAGGTTCATAAGGAGCTATGGACCATGTCAAAAGAATAATACATCTCTTACCAAGGGGAACCTTGGGGACAAAGATGAAGTGCTAAATACAGCAAACATGAAAAAACTGGGTTCAACATTATGAGTTGTAGAATCCCATAGAAACTATTCAATATCTAACCAAATTTGATCCTTATGACTAGATATGGTTACTAACTACAAAATGCATGTAGTTGTCACAAGAAACTAACAATATTGAAAAAGCTATACTTGATATACTTGAATGTTTTGTTTTCTTCTATAATTGAAAAAATCAACCGTCGTTGTCTACTATGCAAAATAGGGTATTAGGTGCCCAAAAACTCAAGGAATATTAGTTTTATGTTACAATACGCGACATAGAAAATCAAACTTCATTTGGATATCATGAAAGACACCAAAAAAATCATAGAAGAGCTAAAATTGGCTAAAAAACAAGATTTGACAATTTTTGTAATTTGGTCATAACTTACAACTTTAACATTTATTTCTCCCTAGAAGCATCAGGACATGTTGAGGACTACTAAAGATAGTTCTCTAGCATTATAGACCTCACAAACATGAATTCTAGAGTGGTATAGTTGCAAAAAGTTGAAAAAAGCCAAAAACAGGACCCGTTTTTTCACACAGTTTAGGTTGTGAAATGTTGTGCAAGGACAAGGTTAAAGATGGAATTGATATTCCAAAAAAATGTCGAGTTTTTTTCAGCTCATGAGACAACTTTCTAGATAGATAGCACCTCAAAATCCATTTTGAAACTCTTGACATAATTCAAGGAAAATGGTCACTTAATAGGACATAAAAGTGTCCCATTACCAACCTAGTGTTAAAGAGTTACTCTGAGAATTCAATCAAAACTGTCGGATGCACAGTTTTACATATACAGATGAACCAGTATGTGTATCCTCATATGTTTTACGTGGTTGAAGACCAAGCTACACAACATCCATTATTGCTAGGACGACCATGGCAGAAGCAATACAATGCAATGATTGACTGGAGTTCTAAATTAGTGCTTATCAAATACGAAGGTGAAAGTCAATCAGTTAAGTTCACCAAAGGAGCAGAGCCAACTCCAAAGGAAGAATCCAAGAACAAAGGTAAACAACAACCAGAGAAAAAGAAGAAGCAATGGCAACCAAAAGTTTCTATACAACTGGATTGCTCTTCGACGAGGAACTCTCAACATTGGATAAGGAAGACAATAAATAATATAACAGCTCAACCTTTGAAACAAACGGAGTCAAAGTTGGTATGGAGACCAAAAAAGGTTGTGCCAGAGAACACAAAGGTGGAAAACAGAGTCTTCAATACCAGACAACAGAGTGATTCCAGACAATCAAGGACAGTGAAACAGATCTAGATTCCAAAGAAGTTCATGACGGCACAAAGCTATAGCAAGCAAATTTGGATCCCAAGGATTTGTAAACAGGAACTCCCTTCAGTACAATCCACGGAAACTCCTAGGTATTTCAAGGCGAGGAAATCAACACAAAGAACAAAGCAGGTTTGGGTCGCAAAGAGTTTGTGGCAAGCACAAGCGAAGCGGAAGCAGATTTGGATTGTGAAAAAGAACAACAAGGTAAAGAAGAATCCATCTACTGATTCTACTACCGAAGTGCCAAAACCAACCCAAAACCCGACCACCAATCCTTCAATCAAACAAAGAGCAGCTTTATTGGAAAGACTGTTGTATCATCGCTCTACAATTGCATTGGGAACTTATGACCAAAACAACTACAATGCTTCGCCCACAGACACTTCATAGTCGTCCAGGAGGACTCAAACTAGGAGGGGGGGAGGTATACAGGTATACAGGAGCTACAAAGCAACTACAAGCGACAAAAACAAAGAAAAACAAAAATTATATTACAAGGGCAGTGTCTTACATGATTTCATAATTTTTATGTTTGATTGCGGATATTGATAATATTTATGCCCTTATATACCTTGTTTTGCAACAAGAAGAGATCAAATGATGAATTTGGGTCTCTAGACGTGTAAATATCACTAAATAAGAGTGTTTTTTGGAGCTAAAAAGTGGAAAAAAGTGGTAATCCAAGTCCAGAAATCACAAATAAGTGTATATTCATATACACAGGGTTACCAGCTATTTATTGTGTATGTTTGGAATTTTTTGGCTTCAATTTGCTATTTTCCTTTATTTTTTGTGATTTTCTTGATAAAAGTAAAAGAAAAATAAAAAAGCAGGTGAAACGAGATCAGAAAAAAGAAAAGAATAGATGGTGATGATCCTAATGACAAGGGAAACCCATGGTAAAAATTGAGTACAATTCGGGAAAAGTTGCGAAAAGCCCGAAATGACTGAATTTTGGCAAAGTGGACAGATTTCTCAGAAAAAGGTCAAACGGAGTCCAAATTGAGAAATTTCAAATCCTAAAGTGCATTTCACGACGAGATAGGAGCACATGTCAAATTTGGTAACAAGTGATCTAGGAAGTCCAAAGTTAAGTATTTTTGACTTCACTTACAAGCTCATTTGCACTATTACCCACTTGGAGAGAGCAAAGAGCACACAGGAGCATCCAACCTTCGACAGCCTTCTACGACTGCTACGAGAGCTCAGAGGACACCAGACATGAGAGGTAGACTCGTTGCCATAAGCTTTTGATGCTTATCATTAACTTTTGTCGCGAAAACTGAGCAAAACCAAGAAACAAGAGCAGACGGGGAATGCGGTAGAATGCTAGGTAGTGGCACAACCGCCTAACCAAACCTTGCAAGAAATTATAGGTGGGTTACCTTAGTATAGAAGATGGGTTTCTAACACTCAAAGCTCGAGAAAGAACGACTGGAAAAACCCTAGGTCAACAGAGCCTGCAAGAGGCAAACAGGAAAAAGTTGTCGAAACGACACAAAACTTCTCAAGAAGCTTAACAACATCGAGGGCAATGCAACCATGGAGTATCTCCAGGTTTGGACCACCAAAAGTGGGTCAAAACAACCGATTTGACGACAGACACACAAAGCGTCATTTTGGCATAACGGCTGAAATTGACGACCGAATGAAATGAAACTTCACAAGGAGCTTCAAGTAACTATTGATGACTTATGTTTGCAAGCAAAACCCAAAAGAAAGCTGATTCACTTACCGATGGTGAAAAAGACGCTTTCGGGCAACCAAATGGAGAAAGATGAAGAACGGGGAGCCAAAGTCAAGTTCAACCAAATAGATGGCTTCACAACATATCCAATGAGCTGGAAATGCAACTCTCGAGAAGAAAAGTTGAAGAAATTCAACTCCGAGGCAAAAAGACGACTTCGGAGACTGAAATGCCTATAAGGGGGCTTTTTAGCTAAACTGATGACTTTTTAAGTTGAAAACTAGTTAGCAGGGCTTAGGGCACTAGCACAAAGCATTCTTTGCACAAAAGGACCAACATTTCAAGAAAAGACATCATACGCGTATAATGTCTCACAGCATGAATTTCACATCCATTTCAACATTTGAGTGCATAGCCTCATTCCACATGTTAATCACATCCTATGAACCAAGTATCATGAGAATTGGAGTTAAAAAACCCAAGGAAAACCAAAAAGACGCAAAGTAGGCCATAAAATTGATTTTTGGTCCTAATTTTGTCAAAATAACTCCAAACTCATTGAAACTTTGTAGGATTGTTGTTAAACACATCTACAAGCTATCTGGAACCAAAAAGCACCATTTTGACACAAAAGACATCATACGCGTATGATGTCTATTTGCACTTACAGAGCCAAAACTGCTCATTTGTCATCATACATCCATTATATATAGCTAATACATGCTACATACGAAATTTGGAACCATTTGGTCAAGAGGGTCACCCCATTAGCCCAATTGAGGGAAAATCCTTCACCTAAAGCCTATTTATGGCCCAAATCCAACATACTCAAGTCCAAACCAAGATTTGAGTAGAAACAGTCCTTCACTAGTACATGGGGAGTCCACAGAACCAATCCCATGCAAAATTGATGAAAAAGACATCATACGCGTATGATGTCTCCAGAGCCATTTTTAGCCCAAAATCTATCCAAACTTCATAAATCCACTGAATAAGCCTATCTAAAGCCAAATCCAAGCTTATAGAGAAATTTGGTCCAAAAATACACTAAAAGACATCATACGCGTATGATGTCTCACTATGTGATTTTGGCACCTCAGGGCTTCAACCACCAAACAGAAGTGATCTACATGCCATTTGAAAGTGAACCACCAAGTTTTATCCAATTTGGATCATAAAATCCAATTCCCTTTCAAAATTTTGCCAAGAGCTGGAACTGGACTAAATTGGCCAAAACTTGACCAAATGGGATCCAAACTCAAATCCAAGCATATGATAATCATGTATACACTATCAGCTACAAGCACAACCAATATGAAGTCATTTTGACACAAAAGACATCATACGCGTATGATGTCTCCAGCATGATTTTGAGCCCATTTTGCATATTTTTTCACCTACCTTGCATCCTTAGGCCCTGAATAGCTCATGTTTCAATTTTCAAGTCATTTGGATAGTTAAAAGCTTCACTTCGGCTTTCAGCACTAAAAAGACGCTAACGTCTGAAATTGGAGTTACAGGATCCATGGATTCCACCAAGTCATCGGCAACGAAGAGAAAAAGACCGACAATCAAAGATGCTATTGCAGAAGCGGAACCCTTTGACATTCCAGCAGAAACTCTCAAGCCAACCAAAACTTGGGTGGAGGAAGCAGTATTGGAGAAAGAGGGAATAAAGATCTACTAGGGGACTTTCAGAGATCCTCAAGGGCAAGCGGTGGATGTACCGATGATCCCACAGGAATTAGTAGATTATAGCAGGTCAGAAGACATCAGCAGGTACCTGGAAAGGGCAGAATTGCACAGTTTCTTCACCTCGAGACCATCAGGTGTGGATACAAGAAGAGTGTACGAGTTGGCAACATCCATTCAGAAGGATGGAAAAGCCACATTGACAGCCATGGATGGAGAGAAGGTAGAGGTACAGATCACTCCACAGCTAATTGCAGACGCATTGAAGCTGCACAACAAAGGGAGCTCGGTCAGGGCAAGAAGAGAGGCCATAGAGGTCTATGGGCCCAAGAAACAAAATGCGACCTATGGAGATATGTCGGACCCAAGAGCGGCAACCCTTTGCCGAATGTACAACCAATTTCTTCATGTTTGCAGTAAAAGACCGCAAAAGTATACGACACCACCCCATGCCATTGCGACCACCATCACATGGGCATTAAAGAGCAATATGCCAAAAGAGGTGAATTACGCTCAACACATCCACGAGCAAGTAATTGCCATGCACAACGAGAAGCCAAAATACATAGGAGGAGCAGAAATTCTGACAAGAATAGCTTATGAAGCTATTGGAGCTAGAGATCAGTGGCCAAAGGCTCCCTCCCAGAACGAGTGGCTTAGAGAAGCCGACGAGGAGGAAGAACAGCCCGAAGTATCCAAGAGGGCATCCACAAGAGCACGCCGGAAACTAGAAGTAGTTTCAGAACCTGAAGAGGATGTGGACGAGCCGCATAAGAAGAAAGTAAAGAAGAAGGTTGCCCCCAAGCAAACCAAAAGTCAGAAAGCGGCAAGAATGGAAAGACTAGTGGAGCAGTTTAGAGCGGAAAGAGCTCTAAAGGGTGACTTTGAAGAAAAGTGGGTGCCAGACCCCACTAAAGTTGGAACTAGCTCAGCCAGGCCACATATTGATCAATATGATCAATATATTAAAGCTTATGAGGAGTTAGAAGCTATTCTGGAGCAGCAACTTGTCGAGCCATACACTGAAGAGGAGGTACAGCAATTAAAAGCTAAGCTGAAAAAAGACGACAAGGGGAAAAGGAAAGTAGATGAGTCTACTAAGCCTCAAGAGAAAGATGGGCAAGCCAACAAAGGGAAAGCCAAGGAAGCTGAGGACAGATATCCCTCTATGACTGATGTACCAAGCCCTAAGAAGACGGGAAAAATTGTGGAGGAGACCACAGTAGAGGTGGACATAGATGATTTGGAAAAGCCAGAGGTCAAGACCAAAGAAAAGAAGATAGATCCAGTTCAGCAAAAGAGAAATGATTATGAGGATCTGGTAGAGATAGGATACACCGAAGAAGAGGCCCTTGAGGCAGTTTATGGGATCACCCTACAAAAACAAGATGAACGGAGGAAAAAACAAAGAGTAAAAAAGAAAGTGAAGAGAAACTGGACGAACCGAAAGTACTAGAAGAGCCAAAGCCAGTGGAGGTGGTGGCGGAAAGAGCTTTAGAGTTGACAGATGATGATGAAAAAGACATGCACATGGTGCATGAACTGATCAGCAAGATAAAAGAAAGGTCCAAGGCAAAGGAAGTAGAGATTGAGACAGCCAAACAAAGGGAAGCGGAGTTGCAGAGAAAATTAGAGAATGCTATGACTGAATTTGAAAGTCATAAAGCATCACTCTATGGTGAGGAAAACGAGAGAGACGGCTTGATACTCCAGCTAGCCGAGGCTCCAAGAGAAGTAACAAGTGCACAGGAAGCAAGGGAGCCGATAGAGGATGAGTTGGAGGTGGCCAAGGATGAGCTCATTGAGCTAAGGGAGAGAGTCGAGCTCCAAGAAAGAACAATCACTAGACTCAGGACTACCCCTAGAGCTAGCAGAGCAGGAACCGAACAAGAGGGAGCTATCATACCAGCTTTGGAAGACCACGTCCGAAGCTTACAAAGAGAGTTGAGATTAGAGCAAGTGCAAAGGTTGCACATTGTGGAGGGATCATTGGCCGCATAGGAGAGGCTCACATTAGAAAATCAAACACTACGGACAGAGAATGAGGCCCTCCGCAAACAGCTCCAAGATCTACAAGAGCAACAAAGAAGAGAGACAGAGACACCACAAGAAGAATCAGGTGGAGCAGCCATAGAGCTACCAGAAACTGGAGAGGCAACCACAATTGAAGATCCAGCCCCAGCTCAAGAGGTGGCCTCAACTTCAAGAATCTCTGAAGAAGAAGAACAAAGGCTCCATGACCAAATAGAAAAGTCAGCAGAGGAGAGTGCCAAGGCGGAAATGGAATGGGAGAGGAGACTTCTAATCTCCATTAGACTTCAGGGACTAGACACAAAAGTGCTCCATGAACAGTGGATGCAACCCAGCCTGCCTTTCCCTTTGATGAAATTTGAAGTGCTAAAGACGAAAAAGAGAATAGAGGAGGAGCAGTATGTCGCTCTTTACGAAGGCGACATCACAAAGGAGGAACAATCAAAGAAGATAGTAGATTCACAACCTAGATGGAGGAAAGGTTGGCTGAACAAATAACCAGCCTACCTCATCTACTTGGTGGAGGCACCAAAGGAGATTCGGGAGGATGCAACCTTCTGCCCGGTGCCAAGAGTCAGAAACTGGAAAGAGCATGGCAGGATTGCAGAAAAGAAGCCAAATTGGCTTAATTATCCCAGGATGCCAGGACCAAAGGCAGGAGAGAGAATAGGTAAAGCCTACATGGTGAAAACCCTAACGGGCACCATCAAGCTCTTTACTGGCTCTCCCGACCTTTCATGTCAGATGCTCAAGAAAATCTGCAGGACTCTCTTAGCTTGCATTGAAGTGTTCGCGCCAGATAAAGCCACGACCTCGAGTCTACTATCGACGGCCGACACGGTGACTGATATGATGTACGATCTTTCATTGCAGCCTTCTCCAAAAGTGTTACAACTCCTATACCAAAGGATTATGTTTTTGCCTAGCTTCCACATGCAAACATTCGAAGAAGCTTTCTACACCGGCTTTTTCACCCACGAAAGCAAAATATTCGGCCCAACCTTGACCATCGGCAACCTACGATATGAATCACATTTGCAGATGCTCAAGACGACAGGACTTTATTGACCAAGCATAAAAGTCATGTCAGGGACGACATGAACGCGGAGGGGGGGAGTGTTGAGCCAGCAGAGGATCACACCCACATTTTTGCTCACACTCATCATTTTGTAACCATTGATTGTAATAAATGTCTTTCCGACATTAATTTTGATTTGAGCCATTCATTAAATAACGGGACTCAATTGAGTTTCCAGCTTGTAATCCCGAAGCAATTTCACTTGCCGATGTAATTAGTTAGAGATGTTCTCACCTCCAAGGCTGAGGTATATAAGCCAAAGTTTTTGTAACCTAAGGGATTCAGATTATTAATCAAAGTGAGTTTTTGAGCGCCGTGACTGTGTCTGAGAGAGAGAGAGAGAGAGAGAGAGAGAGAGAGAGAGAGAGAGAGAGAGAGAGAGAGAGAGAGAGAGAGAGAGAGTGAGAGTCTTATCTACTTGCTACGCGAGCTACGGAGCCGCCATTGGAGAAGCGACACCGCCATTGTGTTAGCAACGGCGAGAGCTACGCACATATACCCAGAGTGCGTGCTATCGGCTTCTATGTGTGGTAAGTTCCTACGAGCTTCGGTGTGAGTTTTCTTCCAACTCGTGTGTCGGAATTGAGCGTGCAGCATATCTATAGAACCACAACGAGTAGAGCTACACATTAGTACCATCGGGCTCAAGTTTCGATCACCTGTATTTTTTGGCCTGTCTTCATACGCGTTTACCGCACGGAGTGGTTATAGGTTGATTTTGCAATTCAAGTCTTTAGGGTGTTGTTCTTACCTAGTGTATAGACTTCCCCTTGAGTTTGAGATCGATTCAATGATTCTAGATCCTGTTTCGTATAGCATTCGTTCGTAGTACGGATTTCAGTCACTTGCGTATTTTAGAACTTAGATTTGATTTCCTTAGTAGTGATTGTCATTAGAAGGTCAAGTAGGTGATTTGACACCCACCTAGTTGTTTCCATGCGCCTGCGGGTCAAGCTCCGTCCTCGTCTGACAAATTCTGTTGTTGGTTGAGTTCTCGCTATTTAGCTTCCGCTAGCGGCGTAATCGCCTTAACAGTCAGATAGGGATTTTAGGCTCCGTTTTGAAGAACTTTTTCATGGTCTAACCATTCAGTTGGTTAGTCAAGGTTATTGGCTTGCTGCCTATGAGTTTTGGCTCATTTCTGATCACTTTAGTTCAGCTGCCCTTCTGCAGGTCGTGAAATTAGGGTTTTTTGGGCGGCTTCCTTCACGCTTTTCGAGGTCATAGGCTTGATCCCTAAGCTATAGGCATTGTGCCTTTCAATTTTGGTTCCATTTGGTGGCCTCTAGGTCTTCCTAACAACAAGTCTACAGTATGTGTGCACAGGTTGTGATGGTGGTGCTAGCGGGGTTTTGCGACTAATTGAAGTAAACAACACTTAGAGTCAGTGTTGACGAGCATACCTCTCATATCTGATGTCGATCTGGTGACCGTGCGCGATGGATGAGCTCCTGGAAGTCTCAACTGCTATAGGGAGCTCTCTCTCTCTCTCTCTCTCTCTCTCTCTCTCTCTCTCTCTCTCTCACACACACACACACACACACACACACACAATGGAAAATGACTCAAATGAGAGATTTCTAGCCTAGCCCCTCTATATGTAATCGGGACTCCGACACGAAATTTTCCCATCTTTTACCTGTGGCTATAACTTTTTGTGAGATGCGGTTTAAGCTCGCAAATTTCCTGATTTGGACCTCGTTTGCTCCAGTTCTACAATTTTTTTGTTGCATGTTCTGGTGGAACTTTCTTTCGTTTCCAGTTGATGACTTTGGTCGTACAGATCCTCGTCGTTGTTGTTGTGGATGCTGCTTGTTTCCGCGTGCTGGTTGTATGATTTAGCTTGTCATTGACAGTTGTAGACAACTATTCGTTGGTCTTCTTTGGCATCCATACTTGTGTTGTTGGCGCGTTCTGAATTGGTAATTTTGGACGCCATACCAATATAGTCCGTTGCGGATTCGACTGGTTGGTAATTGTTCTTTGAAGCTTTGCTGGCTTTGGGTGTTTTGTCTGTTCTTTTGTCCACTTTTTTAACAGGAATTAAGCTGTCTTGCTTGAGCCAAACTTGATATTTCCGCCCTTGATGAAATTGTGCCTCCGCTAGATCTGTACGTCGTACCCAAACTTGCTTGGTTCCCTGCATGATTGTTGATTTTTGATAATACATTTCTTGACATGTAAACTTTGTTTGTAGTTGGTCAATGCTTTGCGGATGTATTGACTCCTGTCTCCACCTTGACATGTATTGGTCAAATGATAAGAAGGGTTCTGAAAAGTTTTCATTTCTGAACAGTGCTTCATTAGTATCCAAATCAATGAATACCTTGTTAGCTTTCATCCATGACACTGCTAAGATACACGGAGTTGCTGATCTAATTGGCGGTAGTACTTGGAACTTGGTAGTGTACGTGTGTGTCTGCACTGTGATTGGTAGTGTACATGTGTGCCTGCACTGTGATTGGTAATATAATAGACCACAACGTGGTCACCTCATCACCCGATGCTACTTTCAACCTCTGTGTCTTTGGGAATTTCCTCATTGGTCCAAGTTTCTGAAAGAGCTCAAAGCTGATGACACTCATTTTTGCCCCAGTGTCAAGCAATGCATAGATTTCAACTTGTTCTGTGCCTGCATAAGCTTTTATGTAACGACTACACCACGTATTTTCCAAGTTGTCAATGGTGCTTTTGTCCTGAGCCATAAAGTCTGTTATTGTCTTTGCTAATTCTTCTCTTTGTATATCCGCTTCGATTGTTCGGAATGTCGAAAGAGGATATTCGTCAGTCATCATTGGTGTGACCATGTTTATTATCCTTAGTAACTGCTTTTGCTTAGCAATGCGTTCCTTGGCTTCTTGTTGTGCTTGGTCCTGAATTCGTTGCTGTTCCTGTCTATAGGCTTTGACATAATGCAATTGAAACAACATTTCCGGTGTTAAAGGTAGATGATACTTTTTCAAACGACACCCACTAATCCAGTTCGGCATTTCTTTTCCATCTAGTGTCGACAGTTTTACTGCTCCGCTGGACGATATTTCTTGGATCAAATAAGGCCCCATTCCTCTCTTCTTTAGCTTCTTGGCATGCTGTTTAAGGGTGTATACTAAGACATAGTCGCCCGTTTTAAAGTCCTTGTTTTTGACATGTTTGTCCAAAAACTCTTTCTGTTGTCTTTTTTTTGCATATATGGCTGCTACAACATTGAGTCGTAACTCATCTAATTTTTCAAGGTCCGCTAATCGTTCTGAAAGCTCATGCCCCATCCAGTCCAACTGTGTGGCTACCCTTAGTGTGGGAATAAAAAATTCAATAGGCAATATTGCATTTAAACCATATACCATATTAAATGGTGTAGCATTGAGTGTTGTTTATATACAACTCGATAAGCTCACAATGCTGAATATAGCATTCGTTCTTGTTTCACTAACCAGTTTTGTAAGAACTGTGCACAATATTTTGTTGGTCGCTTCTGCTTGACCATTGGCTTGTGGATGGTAGGGTGCAGATTTGCGATGAATTACCATAAACTCATTTAAGAGATGTTGGATAACTTCATTTACAAAATGTGTCCCTCTATCACTCACCAGCTCAATTGGAAGGCCATAACGTGTAAACACATATTCATATAAGAATTGTGCCGTGGTTCTAGCGTCTGCTTTTGTTGTGGCTTTTGCTTCCACCCATTTGGTCATGTAATCCGTGGCCACTATAATATATTGTGCTTGTGAACGATACGCTGGTGGAGTAATAGGACCAACAAAGTCTAATCCCCATTTAGCGAATGCTCGAGCACTTATCATTGGTCTTAAAGGCATTTTGTCTCTTTTAACTGGTACCTTAGTGCGTTGACATTCATCACACCTTTTCACGAATTCTGTTGCATCTTGAATCATGGTCGGCCACCATATGCCTGCAACCATAATGATTTTTACAGTTCTTTCTGCTGAAAAATGACCTCCTACTATGCTTGCATGAGCTTGTTCCAATAATGGAAAGTGGTCATTTTCATGAGGAACTAACCTCAACTGGTCATCAGTTCCTCTTTTATACAATTGGTCACTAATGAGGGTATACCTATTCGCTTCGATTTGTAAAGCCTTTTGTCTGGCTTTAGACCAATCTCCTGGCAATTCCTTATTAGTCAAATATTCCACAATAGCATGACTCCATGCGGGTGCTACTGTCACTTGGTATAATGTGGCATAATTCACAATGGTATTGGATGTGAAAAAGTTGCATTTCTTGATGTAATTAGCTACATCGCCTGCCATTCCTGGCCAATATACTCCAAGTATTCTTAATCATTCATAAGTCATTTGATTTCCTTGATGGAATCCCCCTGTTTGTGTATGGGCCTCCTCTAGATACGCGTTGTACTCCTCTGGGCCTATACACAACCTTAGAATCCCATCGTTTCCATGATGGTACATTCTTCCCGTAAGCATTGTGTAATTTTGTGCTTGTCTAACGTTTTCCACCATGTGTCTATCGTCAAGATTCATTCCATATGTCAGCAACAGAATAATTTGCTCTGACCATTTCGGTACCATCTCTATATTAAACAGGTTTGCGTCTGGGAGATCATCATCTACCCCCGTAGCTTTTTTGCCATGTAGTAATCGAGAAAGGTGGTCTGCTCTTTGATGAGTTTTTCCTTTCTTAACTACTACCGTAAAGTCAAACTCAAAAACACAATGAACCATCTTACAATTCGTCCCGTGTTACAAGGTTTGTTTACTAAGTACAAGAGTACCTGATGATCCACAAAAAATGTGAATTTGTTCGCAAGTAAGTAATGCCGAAATTTCTTTGCCGCATATATCATACCCAATCCTTCTCTTTCAGTGGTGGTATAATTCTTCTCTGCACTGTTGAGTTGTCTACTAGCATAACTGATGGGAAAATCTGTATTACCCTCGTCCGGTTGTGCTAATATACAGCCTATTGCAAAGGCCGAAGCATCTACATGTACATGGAAGATCTTTGACCAATCTGGTGCTTTTAGAATTGGTGCAGACACCAGTGCATCTTTTAGTTTCTGGAATGACTCCTCACATTCGTTGGTCCATATGAAGGTCGTGATTAGACTATACAAAGGTTTTGCTATTACAGCGTACATGTAGATAAAACGTCGGTAGTATCCATAATGCCCCATAAATGATTGTACCTCTCGTACAGTGTTTGGTCTTGGCAATTCTATGATCACCTTGACCTTGTCTTCATCAGCTGTAATTCCATTAGCCGAAACAATGTGACCTAGGATTTTACCTTGTCGTACCATGAGTACACATTTTTCTGGGTTGAGGCAAATCCTATACGTTCTGCATTTTTCGAATACCTTTCTAAGATGATCTATATGGTCTTCTCTCAATAGGGAATAGACACACAAGTCATCCATGTAAATATGCAAGAATATTCGCAAGTATTCATTAATCTCTGAAATGTGGCAGGAGCTAGTCAAGCCAAATGGCATTACCCTAACCGCATATATGCCCCATTCTGTTGCAAACGCTGTTTTATATTGATCTTCTAGTTTGACCCCCAATTGGTTATAACCAGAGAATCCGTCCATAAAGCTATAGGCCTGCTTGCTTGCTACTCGTTCCTAATTACACGCACAAAGGCTGCTACATGATGTCTTGGATCCCTGCTTCCTGTGTATTTCTTGTTTACCCATTTTTGCACTTGAGAAGGTCTAATTCTACGATGGTCTACAAATCTCATCATTGGATCTCCACGTCCTAGTCGATATACCTCTTCTGGTCTTCTGTAGTGGCCAGGTTCCTCTCCCAATGGTGCTCCTAAGCCATAATTCTAACAGTTCTTGCAAGAGATGGTTCATCTCTCCAAACTCGTTCCAGGGGTGGTATTCCAGGCTCTATTGACCCCTGAGTCTTTGGCTTACTCTCTCCTTGATACTGTGCATAGAGTGGTGGTTCTTGTAAATCCCTTAGCCCTCGTGCTGTTTGATAACCCTCTCGGGTTCGGTCTTGTTCTAATGTAGCACTCTGTCGAAGCCATGCCTGCAATGATGGCTGAGTAGCTGGTTGGTCCTGGTAGTTAAACGTCGGTTGTCGGGTAGAATGTGAGGTAGCATCGTACTCTTCTAAAAAGGGATTTGTCGACTTGCTAGGGGTGTAGGTGGCTCTTGGTACTTCGTCAGGGGCATATGTTGATGCTCCTGGAACTGTTGCCTTTTCAACCTCCTCTGGGAGAATACGTTTGTATTCTCGCCCGTACCTGTCACAACAAAAACAATATCCTTCCCCATAGCAGTTTCATAAGAGAATAAGTAAAGAACCTTGTCTTTGCTTAATTCGTTTGGGTACCTTGCATCGAAAGTAAGAGACTATTCCCTCGCTTTCATGCTTGTAAATCCCCACATTCTCATTATAGGTTGAGACCCTGGTTGTTTTCTTATCATACATAAAAAGCGCTCCAGGACGATCAATGTTAGGAGGCGGTTCTTGGGTTTCTGAAACCATTTTCCCTTTTGCCACGTTATCCCCATATCTGTTCTAATCCTTAGGGTTACTAACTATCAGATAGTGGTTCCCCTTTTCGTCTCGGAATCTGTCTCCATCATCATAGACTCGAATTATCTCCAGTCTCTGAGCCTGTCTTTCTTCAATACAAATACACTTGTGTCCTTGATAGTCAGAATAAACTAAGGCTCCCCTCGAGTTTATTCCTTCTAAGAAGATTATAGTGAAGTTGGTTTCGTTTAAAGGATGTAGGGAGGTGCTTCCCCCTGGCATTGGTCCTTCAACGTCGAAACCTCCTGGCTGTTGAATCCCCATCATGAAGAAGGATTTCTCCGACGAAGTGTCAGTATCACTACCCTCTTCAATGATCGGTGCTAATGGGTCTAGTCTCGTCTGAGTTACACTCTCTTCGGTGGATGTGGTGCTTACTTGACTTTTGACACTCTTAGCTCCTGACTAAAAAAGGCTCCTGACCTTATATACATAAGAATGAAAGCTGGGTTGCAAACTTAAAGCTTACCTGGACTCCTTCTTCCTATGCGGCTCTGTGATGATCTCCTTCTGGGATCTACACAAGTATGGTTAGTCTGTTCACAAGGGTTTTCCTTGAGCCACGAAAAATCTTTCAAGTATGTACAACAACCACTTAGTCAGTCTTCTGGTGGTCCAATTTCAAATATGAAATGATGGCTGGGATCTATGTGAAGAGTATGTCCTAGTAGTATAGTCACAACTTGCAAAATTTTTTTGAATCACCACTTTCCGAGTCTATCGCGATAGACTGATAAATGGCTCACCATAAGTCAATTTAAAATTGTGACTTCATCTTTGAGTTCCTCTTACCCTCTATAGTCTATCCCTTAAGTTTTATGAAGTTTGGACACCTGGTTTGGGTTTTGGTCCAATTTTAGTATTTTGGTCAGAACCTGATTCTCTATCTGGGCCTTAAATTCACTTTCAGTGATCCAAATGCCTTGAAATTCGGTGTGTATGCTGTATAGGCTCTGCTAAACCTCTCCCTAGGGGAAATTTGAAAAATAAAGTCCTCAGCAGCAGCTTCCCTAGTCTATCGCGATAGACTCAACAAGTTCTCCACTGTTGGCATTTTTCTCAAGTTATCTCCACAGCTGGTTCACCCACTCCCTGTGTAGTGCATTGACAAGTTTTTTCACTGTTTGGACATTTGGTCAAAGCCTTCTTGCCCCTGTCTCTGAATTCAGACTCTAAAACACCAGTTTTGAAGTTTTGTGGTCAAGATGGTGTTCAGTTTCACTCAATTTTTGTGAGTATCCTTGTATTGATGTGTTAAACCTGTGGTATAAAGGGTTTTTCCAATTGTTAGTCAGTCACCAAATTCACCAGTCTATCCCGGTAGACTCAGCAGAGAGAAATTGGGATTTGATTTTTTGTCTGTTTTTGGACAATTGTGTTCTCTGTGCCCATATAAGTCTATCCCTCAAGCTCTATGAAGTTTGGACTTATTTTGACCTTGGACTCAAGCACTTCACAAATTTCACTTTTCTATGGCAATTCACAACTCAAATGCACTTAAAGTGATGCAAATTTGATGACACTTCATCTTAAGCTTGTGAATATCAGTCGTACCACATGACACAGTCAGTTTACCCTAGGCTAATGGTTATATCTCTTCTTGTCCTCTTTAGGTTCACTTAGTGTTTTCTTATGACAATCACCTGTTTCTTTTTGTTGGTTTTGGTTGCAATTTTTATGTTTTCTCAAGTGTTGGATCATAAATTCCAATGTCTACTCTTTTCACCCCCTTAAAGGGTATATGGTGTGGGTTTTGCTTTCAAGGCAAGCAAACAGCCTTATTGTTTCTTCTTTTTGTTTGTTTTGTGTTTTTACAACGTTTTTCTACTCTATTTCTACACAAGTATAACAAGCACTCAAAACCAAAAAACCATAGCTCCACATTATCCTACTTAACTAAATCTAACTAGTCACAGACCATCGACAAGACACAGGCTTCCTGGCTATCCACTAGACCTCAGGATACTCTATCTTGGATCTTATTCTAAAAGTTTAAGCTCTCTCTAGTCGAAACTAAAGTAAGCTAACCATCACACGAGTGACGTAGATCTCCCTACTTAAGGTCTTGTGTCCCCGGCAGCGGCGCTAATGTTTTAGGGCAAAACTACTCCCCTGTTCATGCTCACAAGCACGACACAGACAACATACTTATCATCCGACGACACGACTAACCCGTAGGTGCACAGAGGCAATCTCGTTAGCTTGTCAGGCTGAGACCAATCTACACATACGCACTTCTATGATGCATCAATCATTAACCCTTGTTGAATGCAACCCACTCTATCCCTGAACGCTCACAACACTGTCTCACCAGATTTGAACCCTAGTTATCTCGAATACAGTCGCGGTAGACTCACAGGTCATAATCTAAACGTGTGAGAAACCTAAGTCTATGAGTATCTACGTGTAGTTAATCTCCCACTCATTCCATAAAGCACTTGATTGTTGAAAACAGACACTGTTTGTGCTACTTACAAGTAAAACAAGCTCGAGGAAGGATCGATCGCGAACAACTCGAAAATGTGAATGTGTGGCGTGGGCGCGTAGCTCTTGGAGAGGCTACCGCGATGGTGTGGTCACATCGTGAATCTGGTGAGGGAGAAGCGCGTAGCGAAAAGGATAAGACACACACACACTCTCTCTCTCAGACTCGTACGACACAGGATTAATATTCAAATGTTTTTCTAAAAATGGTTCTAAGGTGACTTTTATACTTTAGTCACCTTAGCTCAAAAATGTAGATGGGGTTCTCTTCATCATAATTACAAAGTGGAAACACATCTGGGTCCTGACTGACTGATTAATCTTTACATAACCCAGATAAGTGGATCAAAATGATAAGACGTCTTTGACATAAAAAATGGGAATTTGATAGGCTTTACAAGGTGGGCTCATTACAATAGTTGGACAAGTTGGGCTCCAACAGTAAGAACCTATGTTTTTTGCACGTGCGTGCACGAGTTGAGATTTCGAGTGATATTTTTGAGCAAGCTCCGGAGTGATCATTTTTCAAATACTCCCTGGATGTCATATTTTAGGAAAAAAGCTTGCCCATGAAGTGATTGGAAAGATTGGAGCGATATTTTTTTATTGTTATTCAGCTCTCTCTCTCTCTCTGTATATATATATATATATATATATATATATATATGTATGTATGTATGTATGTATGTATGTATGTATGTATGTATGTATGTATGTATGTATATGTCTATATGTGTATATAAATATAAAATATACACATACGTACATACATGTATATGTATGTATGCATGTATTTATGAGTCCCTATCTCTCCTTCTCTCTCTCTCTCTCTCTCTGTCTCTCTCATCCAAGTGTGGTAGATTGGTTATGCCATTTCCCTCTTGAATAACAGGTCTTGAGTTCAATTCTCCTCGTCCGATAGGTCTTTAAGGTCTCTTGGGATAGTTTCCTACGACGTTTAAATTCTCTTCTTCTTCTTCTTCTTCTCTCTCTCTCTCTCTCTCTCTCTCTCTCTCTCTCTCTCTCTCCATCCAAGCACACAAGTAAGCACCCACTTGTGTGCTTGGAGAGAGAGAGAGAGAGAGAGAGAGAGAGAGAGAGGGTGAGAGAGGGAGGTATATGGATATGTGTGTGTGTGTGTGTGTATACACATACATGTGTATGTATGTAGGTGTACATACATATATTCATGTGTGTGTGTAGAGAGAGAGATAGAGAGAGAGAGAGAGAGAGAGAGAGAGAGAGAGAGAGAGAGAGAGAGAGAGAGAAAGGGGGAGAGAGAGAGATGGAGAGGGGCGGGGAGAGAGGAAGAGAGAGAAGGAGAGAGAGAGGGATATATATATATATACAAATATATATATTTGAGAGAGAGAGAGAGAGAGAAAGGGGGAGAGAGAGAGATGGAGAGGGGCGGGGAGAGAGGAAGAGAGAGAAGGAGAGAGAGAGGGATATATATATATATACAAATATATATATTTGAGAGAGAGAGAGAGAGAGAGAGAGAGAGAGAGAGAGAGAGAGAGTTGGATAACAACAAAAAGCTCACTCCAATCGTTCCAATCACTTCATGGGTGAATTTTTTTTCTAAAATACAGCATCTAGGGATTATTTGAAAAAAGCTCAATTCGGAGCTCGCTCAAAACGCTTGCTCAAAATCAATCCCCTGCATGCGCACGCACACACACTCAATTCATTTTCTCTATATGTAGCACTCGTTTTGTTTTCACAGGGCAGAGCAATATCCGCTAGACAAGCAAACATGGAGAGGAAGAGAATATTTCTTTTGTAAGCTCACTTAAAGATTGTGCTAAGAACAAGATTTGTACCAAGGCAGTAAGATACATGCTGATATTTGCGATAGTGGGTTACTTGAAAATAATACATACTTAGCCAACATGTATGCCAAGTGTGGTGTACTTGTATGAGCGCAATAAGTCCTTGATGAGCTTCCTGTCTGGAATGATGTCTCTTGCAATGCATTGATTGCGGGATATGCCCAACAGGGGTAGGGCTAGGAAGCTTTAGGCTATTTTCACTAGATGCAAAGAGAGGGCATCCCTCCAATTTCAATTACCTACACGTCTAGCTTGAAGACATCTAGCATCATGCAAGATGTTGGTATGGGCCAAAGAGTTCACAATGATATTGTTAGTCAGGGAATGTTGACAAAAAAAAGTCATGCTTGACATTGCTTTGTCGACATGTATGTCAAATGTGGTGTACTTCATAAAGCACAAAAAGTGCTTGAGGAGCTTCCTGTGTGGAATGTCATCTCTTGGAATGCACCGATAGCAGGATGTTCCCAATAGAGGCAAGGCCGGGAAGCTTTATACTATTTTCAGGAGATGCAAAGAGAGGGCATCCCTCCAAAATCAATTACCTACACGTCTAGCTTGAAGACATCTAGCATCATGCAAGATGTTGGTATGGGCCAAAGAGTTCACAATGATATTGTTAGTCAGGGATTGTTGACAAAAAAAAGTCATGCTTGACATTGCTTTGTCGACATGTATGCCAAATGTGGTGTACTTCACAAAGCACAAAAAGTGCTTGAGGAGCTTCCTGTGTGGAATGTCATCTCTTGGAATGCACCGATAGGAGGATGTTCCCAATAGAGGCAAGGCCGGGAAGCTTTATACTATTTTCAGCATATGCAAAGAGAGGGCAGCTCTCCAAATGCAATCAAGTATGCTTGTATCTTGAAGGCATGTAGCATTATGCAAGATGTTGACATTGGAGAAAGAATTCATGATGATATTGTTAGCCAAGGGCTGTAGGAAAAAAAAAATTGTACTTGGCATTGCTGCCTTGGTTGACATGTATGCCAGATGTGTTGTACTTCATAAAGCACTCTTTGTTTGTTCGTGTGTGTGCACACACACACTCGATTTGTTTTCTCTCTATACAACATTGGTTTTGTTTTCATAGGGCATAGCAATATCCGCTATCCAATCAACATGCAGAGGAAGAGAACGAGTCTTTCTTTTGGGAGCTGAAATAACACATACTTAGCCAACACACTAGTCAATATGTATGTCAAGTGTGGTGTACTAGTTCGAGCACAACAAGTTCTTGATGAGCTTCCTGTCTGGAATGTTGTCTCTTGGAGTGCATTGATTGCAAGATATGCCCAATAGAGGCAGGTCCAGGAAGCTATTGGAATTAGGGTTGCAGGAAAACTCACACAACTTGGAGAAGATGAAGAAGCTCAAGGCACAAAATAGTGAGTGTATTGCTTAGTGCACAATGGAAAGATACGCTAGCCCTAGAATGATGGGAATATATACCATGCATGGGGGGAAAAACCTCCTTGTGAGGGAAAAAAGACCTGGATGGTCCTAAATGTATTCACACAGATCACTATCACATATATGGTAACAAATTTCCCCTGGGAGTAATGCAATGAACGAGAGGTATCACATAGTGTATAGGAATGTGCCACGCCCTAAGGACACGATCAGACTTCTCATGAGGCAATGCCTTTGTGAAAGATCTGCAAGGTTGTCCTATGTCAGCACATAAGAAATGATCTCTCCTAGTGAGAGTCTCTCTCTAGCATAGTGATAATGCACCTCAATGTGCTTTGTGTGAGCATGAAAAATTGGGTTCCTCACAATTGCCAATGCGCTCTGATTGTCAGTGTAGATGATGTTGGCAGTGTCATGTACAATATTCAAATCAACCATAAGGTGTTTGAGCCATACACACTCAATAGTAGTTGTGAAGACTTCCCTATACTCAGCTCCACAACTAGAAGTGACCACAGTAGGTGCTTCTTACTCAACCATGATATGCATGAATTGCTGTCAAGGATGAGACAAAGACCACTTCTAGACACTCATGTGTCATAACAGCTAGCCCAATCCGAGTCTGAAAAAGCATGTAAATATGGCAGCAATTATCCCCCCTCATTGAGATAGAATAACCCAAGAAGTAAAGTTCCACTCAAGTAGCAAAAGGTCATCCTAACATCTTGCCAATGCTTAGACCCTAAGCTATGCATAAATCTACTAACATGTGAGACTGCAAACTGAATATCCGGTCTCATATTGCATACATAAATAAGATATCTAGTTTGATAAAGAGTGACATCAACAGGATCACCAACATCATGAAGACCTAATTTTAAACCTTTTTCCATGGGAGTAGCAATAGGTTTGCAGTCCTCAAGTCCAAACCTACATAGTAATGTCTCTATGTAGCTTGTTTGACCAAAGGCAATACCCCCATCACATTATTTAAATTGTATGCCCAAGTAATGATGAAACAAGCCCAAGCCTTTATTCTTGAAAGCAATCATCCTTGATTTCAGAAATGTGTGTCTCATTCCGACACTTAATTAGCAAATCATCTACATATAGAATGATGATGAGAAATACATCACCCTCACACTTTACATACAAAGTGGTTTCTATTGGACTGTTACAAAAGCCTTGTTTAACCAATTGAGTATCAGCTTTCCCATACAAAGCACGAGGAGGTTGCTTCAATCCATACAAAGCTTTCTTACGTTTGCACACTGTATTTTCTTGTCCTTTCTTGACAAAACCACGAGGCTATGTTACATAAACTTCCTCAAATATATCACCATTCAAGAAAGCAGTAACAATGTATGACTGATGTACATACCATCCAAAGTAAGATGCAAAGCACATAGAAAATGAATAGTAGTCATACAACAAGTGGGAGCAAAAGCCTCTTCATAATCTATGCCTTTTTGTTGTGCATAACCTTTTGCCACAAGCCGAGCCTTGTTGCGATCAATCTCACCATCTGGCTTACATTTCAACTTGTAAACCCATTTATATCAATGGCGTTTTTGCCAGCAGGCAAACCCCATAAAGTCCAAGTGTCATTTTCTGTAAGGGCATCATATTTTTATTGCATGGCAACCATCCAATTTTCAAAATTCTATGCTTCATCAAAAGAAAGAGGTTCCTCCACATCACATAAACTAGAAACAACCAAAGCATAACAATATGGTACATAGGATGAATGACAAGAACCTGAATGAGTACGACTAGACACAGGTGCATCCAATTTATTGTCACATAGAGTATGCACTAGCCATTTTGGCATCTCTCCTCATTCTCAACCATTTCCACTTCAACTACACTATGTACATCTACATCAGTAAATAGGCTGATCAGTAGCATTTTTAGAAACCCCCATAGGCTGTACATTTGCCTCATTGGAATTTACATTCAAGATTACACCATTAAAAAGAGACAACAAAGTGTCATAAATGTCATGTGAGCTTACAATATTGTCTTTGGTACATGATAACAAAGGTTGAACAAAATGCGCATGCCAAATTTTTGCATCTAAACCAACCTTTGAATACACAACTATATTTGCAAAATTCTGTCTACACTTGTCATACAAAGTGAGATTATGTAGCCCACAAGACATAATTACACATGCAACAATTTCATTACCAAAACTGAGATCATGAACTGTACATCTAGCATCCTTAAATTTTCCAACAAGTTTAAGTCTAGCAAGTGAAGATACAGACAAAAGATTCTTCTTGATCCGAGGTACATAAAGTGCATCATCAAGTGTAGAACTACCATTTGCAGTAGATAGCACAATCTTTCCAATGAGTCCTTGGATTGGATAAGAGGTATTCTTGGCACAAATGACTGTATTCCCATGAGGGACACCCTCGAAAGAGGTAAACAAGTCACAATGTGATGTAATGTGCTTTGTAGCACCACTATCAAAGTACCACACATGTGAATCTGCATAAACTGACATACATGCATCATGGACAAAAGGATCATAAGTGCACTTTGCACTAAATGCCCACTCTACATCTACATTAGTATCACAATCTCCTTTCACAGAAGATTTTATAATAGTTGCACTTATGTTAGAACATGTCTCTTTCTTCTTGGCCTCTTTTGCCTTCAATTTAGGACACTGCTTGATCAAGTGATCATTAGCTTTGCAATAATGGCAGCGCATCTTCTTTTTGCCCATTTCATGAGAATCTAGACAAGGCATTTCCAACGGAAGCATTAGGAGCAGGTAATTTGCCAGTCGGCTGAAGAACCATGTGAAGTGGCTACATTGTTGTTATCACCTTTTCTTTGAGCAACAATAAAAGCCTGTTCAACTGAATGCTCTTTAGCCCAATTTTTTTCTTAAAATGACTTCTACAAGAAAAATGTGCATAATGCATTAAACTTGACAACATCAGGATTTCCTTGGGTCATAAGTCTCCAAGTACTAGCAAAAGTTTGATAGGAATCTAGTAATGCATCAAGAACAATCTACACAAGGGAACTGTCTAAAATGACATTTGCCTACAGAAATGAGTTTATCATTGCTATCCTTGATACCAGCAAGGAAAGTGTCCATGTCATCTTCCTCATGCATAATCTATGATTCTAGCTCTTTGTGCAGCAATGCAATTTTAGCCTCATTGTGGCTTGTAGAAAGACTAGCCAGAATATCCCAAGCCTGTTTAGCTCATTTAGTCAAGCAAATGTGCGGAGTAATAGTGTGCTTCATGAATAATGCAATTAATGCATGAGATTTCACATCTCTAACATCCCAATGAGACTGCTCAATTGTAGGCAAATCAGCTCTAGCATCAGCAATCTTGCCACCAAAACTTGCAACATCCTCAACAATGCCTACATTCATAGAATCAAGATGTACATCAATGCCTTGCACAACATTCCAAATTCCCTTTGACACAAGAACATGTTGCATCATGTAAGCCCACAATGGGTAGTTGTCCCCATCCAATTTATCCTCAACAGCAAACATCTTGAACACATCTGTGTTGTTGTCATCCACGGTAAGTGCGTACACCTGGTGTGAAATATGAAGCATGGCATGATAAGAAGCCATCTATTGATCAATCACATACACATTTTTGGTTGTTTAACTCATGCGTTTAGCAGGTTGAATTTGGTGTGGTGTGTGCTGCACAAGAGGGGAGCCACTCCACTACTTTGTCCCAAATTACCTAGAAGGAAATTCAAGGAATGAAGTCACTAATTTCTCTTTGAGATTTTAAGGGTAGTGACATGGTGAAAGTATTGTGCGGAAATGGGAATTCCAAAAACGAACTTGTTACATGTTCTCTCTCATGTGTGCATGTTTGAGTATGCGTGGCAAAGATGAAATGACAACAACATTTATCTGCTCATAGAAAGAGACTTCTTTTAACACGGTTTAAAAAATAAAGAAGCTCTTTAATTTTATAAAGAAAGCATTATCACGTTACATTTGAATGAATGGAACCTTATTTTGAGCCATTTGCTAGCTCAATATTTAAACTTAGATGTGTAAATCAAGGCTCTAGCTTGTTATAGACTCCATATGCATCATGGGACACATTTGCTATTAGCAATTGTACATATGCTAGTGATATCTTGAACTTTACTGATATGGCTAGTAGGTTGCTATCAGACAAGTTTGTATAGAAGTCTTATGAGAGAAATATGTCTCATAGAATTTGCATCAGGTCTAGAGATAGAAAGGATCTTAACTGCTATCATTACAAGAAGAAGAGGCACATTTAGATTAATTGCTGGAAATATAAAGAGAAAAAGAAAAAGAAAAAGAAAAAGAAAAAGGACAAGTGTGATGATGGAAAAAAGGAGAACAAGAGTGCCATGCAGTTGAAGTGGAAAAAGGGCTCCATTTCAAACGAAAAAGGTCTAGAATAGATTAGAGGGAGTGACATGAGTGTAGAGGCCAACTAGAAGTGTTTTCAAAGCATTAAAGTGTTGCAGGTGCTCTTGTGAACAGGATCAGGTATCTTGGATTCTTGTTCAGCCAACTCAGCCTCCACTTGGGGTGGACTTCATCTGCGCCTTCTACTTGCATGTCTTTATAAAGTCTTTCTTTGACCTGGAGCAACTCTACCTTTATCAAGGGATATGGCAGGGATTGCTCATGCCATTGTGCATTGATTTGATTAGGAGTGAGTTGAATAACATTGACAGAGTGAAGAACTCTCAACTCCCAATCCATCACTACTTTTCACTGCTCATCCGTCTCTTGTGTAACCTTTTCTTTAAGTGCATCTTCCTCAACTTTTGACAGTTGGACCATTGACACTTCATCTGCTTCTGTTAATGATACTCATAAATCCTCTTCGCCACCTAGCCCTTCTACTGGCTGTGTTTCCATCTTAGCAAAAGAGACTGAGGGAATATCTATATGTGGCTGCTCTGAAGTACCTACTTCTTCCTGTGTTTCTTGCCGTCCATCTCTCAGCAGCTAGTTGACTCTCTTTAGCTCGGCTATTTCTTTGAGCATCACTTCTTCTCGTTGCACCCGCATCAATGCCAAGTCTCTGCGTTGAGACTGTTCCAGCTTTAGCTCTAGCTCGAGGTCTTTATTCTTTTTCTCTAGTGCTTTGTATACTTCGTCTGTCCCTTTGATTGAGGCAACTGCGGGATTTTCTTATATTTGTCGTAAAAAAGTTTCCTGATCATTGATCCTCTACTCTGAATATTGCAAGGAGGCGTTCGTGACATCTATCTGCACTTGAATCTTCTAAACTGATAGAGTTGTAGTTAGAAGTTCGTTATAATCTCTGTCAGCTGTTCGTCTTTTGTTTTGCAATCATCTATCAACTTCATGAGAAGTCACCTAACTCCTCCATTTTCTTTTGCTGTTTATCTCTTGCTAGCTGATGTTGTTCAACTTCAACTTTCAGTTCTTGCAAATCGGTGATGACGGAGAGCGTCGATCACCATCTCCAATTCTTTAGCCTTTGTGCTGCGGCTAAGTGCTACTGATTGGGAGTTTTTCCGTCATATCCTGCATTTGCTTTGCAAATTCATTGACTTGCAGAATTACCTCATCGTTTGTCTGCCAGTCTTTATTTCTTATGAACTGCCTAGACATTTTGGCAATCTCTCGTGACTCTCTCGGTAGCGTCATGGTGGTTGGTTGTTGCCTTGAGGCTGTGTTTGGCCCTCTTCTACTTTGTCATCTTGAGGCTTCATGGATGCCTCATTCATTTTGTGCTGGGTGGAGGTAGAAGGGGTTTCTTCTGTTTCCTGTTTCTTTGTTTGCTCAAATCTTGCTGACTCCTCTTGTGCAGGACTTGCGTCTCTTTTTGGCTCTGGTTCTTTTGCTTTTGCTTGGTCCTGAGTAGTGGTTCTTTCTGTTCAGGCTGGTAAATGTCTCATTATATGTGTATGGCCTTTGTCTACTTGGTTTTGCATCATCTCTCATGGGTATGGTATGTTGACAGATTTTTGGATCAACACCCTTGAGATCCTTATAAGACCAAGCAAAGATATCTCGGTATTCTTTTAGCAAGCTTAACAAAAGCTCTTCTTATTCTTTTGTTAGGTCAATTCCAATGTAGAATGGTCTAGGCTCTTCTCCTGGTTCAGTCAAATCTATCTTTTTTGCGTTTTCAGGTCCTTCGTAGGACTCGCCCTGTTTTTGTAGTTCTTAACAGGTTGTTCGACTATGATTTTTTGATCTTGGAGAGTATATTTTTTATAATGGGATGGAACACTTATTACATCTGTACCATCCTCTTTAGTGGTTTCCATTTCGGTCGTATATATCTCCTTTAGAGCTTTTTTCAACTCTTGATATTTCTTTTTCTGCTCAACTCGTGTCATGGTTGACTCCTTGTCCTATTTTTAAAGCTTTGCTTGAGTATCCTTCCTCATTTTTCTCGTTGTTTTTGAGATTTTTGGATTTTTGTTTGAAGGATATTTGCCAGTGATTTTGTCCTTGACACAATCATGTGCATCTATCTGCATCAGGAACTGTGTTCTACTAGAGACTGATGGCATAGCTTTCACATTTCTAGTGTCTCTTTTTTGTCTATACCATTTCTGTCTTCTTGGTTTCTGGTGAGGAAAGTCAAAAAACTTTTCCTCCCCTCCTTTCATGAGTAGCTTAGCTCTCACATGTTCATTTTCCAACCCTGAATCTTCTGAGGTAGCTGAATGTTCTTTAAACTCATCTGTTGCATCATAGTAGAGGTCTGAAAAGACTTGTTGAGCTTTCATCAAGTCCTTGGGTTCCTAAATCTCGTCTTCAATGTGGAGGGTTGAGATCATTTGTATGGGAATTATGTCATAGCCGTCCTCATTGCAAAATTGAGTAGGCATAGACGTATTCACACATACATCCATTGTCGCTAAAATTTGAGTCCATTCAAATGGCTCAAACAAATGCTCTGGAAAGGATTCAGGTACAGATGCTTTGTCTGTGCAATCCTTTTCTAAGATACATGCTTCTCATTTTAAGCTCCCATTTTTTGAAGCTCCGCACATCCAAATAGGAGTGTCTTTGTTCAACCAAGATGGAAGTTTAGTTTCAGTCGAAGAGACTAAATCGAACTCTTGTATGGGCGTTTTCATGACATCTCTATAAGTGGGATCGTTTAGATTAACCCTTGTTATTGATCCCACTTGCTTCAAGTACAGATAATTGTTTCTCCAATCTTGGATGAGCTGTACCTGTCGCATGAAAGGTCTTCCCAATATGATTTCGTAATTGAGTTTCTTCCCAAAATCTACTATGGCAAAAGTGTGTTGATATTCAATCCATATGAATTAACTATCACTTTTTCAAGCAGTCCTAATGGTATTTCAATGTGTCCATCAATCAATTGCAATTTCATTTGAGTTTGTCTAATGGCTGGTTGTCCCCAAGATTCCCATACTTCTTTCGTGGCTATGGCTATGCTTGACCCACTATCCAGTATTTCCATGGTTTCTTTATCACTATACCTCACTGGAAGGGTCATGTTTCCTTCTTTCCCTTCATACTATTCTCTGAATTTGTTCATTGGAACAAATCAAATCTCTTTGTTATCCATTTTGTGTTTCAATTTTCCCAATTTTTTTGTGATTAGCCCCATTATTCCCACCTTCTCTAGGGGTTTTTTATAGATAATTCCATAGCTATGGCCTGATTTTTAACAGTTCTCCTAAAGTAAGAGTGCATTAGATGGGTGTAGACATGATTGAATGAATGTTGTATACTTCTAGGGTCTGTTCTGCTCTTTTTACCTGAGTGGTCTTACACACTATGGATTCATCCTAGTTATCTCCCAAGTAAGAGGGTAATGTTTTCAAGGTCAATGGTTTAGACATCCCTGAAGCTTCAGATCCGCAATCCCCACACAAGGATTGTACATCCATGTCCATATCAGGAGGTAAGTTGTCTAACCAAACTTCCGCTATAGGAGTTGACTTTAGAGTTAGGCTCCCATCATTGATCTCTCTAACTTTTTCCCATAAGTATCCTGGCTAGTCTTCTTCTACGAAAGGAATTCCATCTAAGGCATCTTCGCTGTCCGACACTATAAGTTCTGGCTCTTTTGTTTCAAGGTGGGGTTCTACCACCACTTTAGATTTTTCTTTATTGTCTCTTACCACAAGCTCCTCAGATTTTGCCATACTTTCAAGCTTGGGTTTTTGATTTTCCAGCATCTCTCGCGTGATTCTTACCAAATTTTGATAAGCTTCAAGCTTAGCTGCTTCCATGCCTGGAGAAGGATAGTTTTTCCATTTGTTTTTCATGTTTTGGCTTGAAGACCTGCTTGGTAAGCTTCCAAGGCAACATTAATAGGCTAAAAAATTTTATCAACCAAAATTGACACTCCAGATTTCACGGTGGTTTCTTTGATTTCGCTTCCAATTTCTTTCACCTTTTCCTGGAATAGCTTTTTTGCTTTCTCCTCGATTTCAACCCGTTGTTTTTGTTTTCTCATCTCATACCTTTTGCTTCTGCTTCTTTTAGTCTTTTGAGAGGAAATTTTGTATTCTCTGAATCATTAGAGGAGTTATGTTTCTTTTTCTTAGCCTGGGCTCTGGTGATTACCTTGATTCGAACAATCGGTTCACTCTCAGATGAGCTACTAGGTATCACTTGGACTACGTTGACTACTGTTTTACCCTTGTTTAAAGGATTTTTAGGACAATCTTTCGGAAAGTGTCCTTCCTTTTTACAAAATTGTATGCAATAAGCTTCAACTGGCTTGAGGTTCTTGTCCGGCTCTGGGCATTCATTTTTCCAACGATCATCTGCAACATAGTTATGAAAGTTTCCAGATCTTGGCTTAATCATGGGTCTTACCATAGGATGTCTAACACCTTGATTAGCTACATAATACATTGGTGCAAGCTCTGATGGAGCATAAGTCACAGGTTCTTCCATTGCCGGTGGATGTGAATTATACCAGTCTCCTTCTACCATTACTGTAGATGGACTAGGCTCAGCATAGGGTGTAACAGGCACTAGTGCTTGTTCATCTATGACTCCCTCTGGATGCATGTACTTTACATGCACTACATTATGTCCCGGATACGGAGGTTGTTGACCCAACACGGGTTGAGATCTTTCCATACCCGTCGATGGTCTTTGAGCTTGGCCCATGTTAGGTTGATATCTATACATGGGTTGTCCTTGTGGCCTCATAGGCACGTATTGGTCCTCTCATAGGTATTTTTTGCATGTTATTCATCATGTCATTCATCCTTTTGAGCATGTCTTCTATGGCTGAAAGTGGTGCTGCAGTAGCTGTTCCCACTTGTGCGGGTTTAGTGGATGCTGTTTTCTCACTTTGGTTGTCCTTAAGGACATCTTCTTCGTTGAAAATATCACAATTGTCTCCTAATTCAATAGCATCTGACACACACTCTTCTAGGGTTGTATGCTTCTTGCTATATAGTATATCATGAAGCTCTTTATTTAGCAGTCCCTCTAGAAACAATGATACTAGTCGTTCTTCTACAGGTATCTCTAGCTCTGGGCATCTGGCAATGTATTGTTTCATTCGAATTGCACAATTTCTAACAGACTCACCTTGTTTCCACTTAAAGCTGTAGATTTGAGCTACCGTATTGTGTTTGATCCCCGTTTTGGAACAAGCAGCTACAAATCCTTGAGCTAATGTGTTCATGTCCATGATTGACCTTGGTGGAATGTTTTGGAACCATGTCAATGCTTTTCCTTCTAATGTCATTCCAAACCCCTCGAATTGAGTATGGAAAAAAAATATGCGTTCTGCTCTTAGACACTTGCTTAAAGTTGGCTAAGTGGTCGTATGGATCCATTGTATTTTCTGACCCATTTTTGAAAATCAGCTAGTCTGACATGTCTATTTGGTTCAACTCCCGGTCTCCTGGCAGTTGGTCCTGTTTCGAGTTCTTCAAACCAGTCTGTTGGAAATAGTGACTCATGTAGCCCTGGAATGGCTTTAGTGTCCCTCGATTTTCTTTGTGATGGGGTGG
The DNA here is from genome assembly GCF_014529385.1 of Adiantum capillus-veneris. Lineage (NCBI taxonomy): Eukaryota > Viridiplantae > Streptophyta > Polypodiopsida > Polypodiales > Pteridaceae > Adiantum > Adiantum capillus-veneris. Next base: position 139,806,598 of record NC_140952.1, read on the forward strand.
TTTCTGATTTCTTAACATTACTCTCAGAAGATCTCTCACGGTGTTCATCTCTTGGAATAGTTTCTGGTCCTTGGCCCAATATCCAATCCCTTATGGAATACCCTTGGTATTTGGTTTGTTCTACCTCCTCAGGGGTCATCATAACAAAGTTATTATTATAACAATCCCTAAACAGGTAAGTTGGTAGGTCGGCTGATCCCTTATCTCTGATCTTGAAGATATAGATTATCTTCATGGGCGTTAATTGTCCTGATTTGGCACGTGAAGTCCACAGAAGATCTTTTACATTTCTATCCTCCCAGCAATAGACTCCAATCCTAGGATTATCCGTACTAAGCCGTTTCAAAGGCTTCAAATCAACTTGATCGAATCCCTCAAATTGTAAAGTTGTTGTCCCTTCTTTAGCTGCCATATCTGGAATTATGGTGTTTACTTCTAACCCCCATTTGTGTATCACGTCAGGGTTTTCAACTTGTAAATAATGGCTTTTGTTTCTATCCATGTACATTTTTCCTTGTTTGTTTGCCCTGATCTCTTCTTCGAACTCAACACCATGGTCATCAATGCGAATAGCATACTCTTCGTTAGGATCCAGGTAAATCTGAGCTCCATGGTGATTAGTCTCATAAAAAGAGAGTATATGCTTGTAGCACACTGTCGTTCCGATTTCTAAGTGAGTCGAGTAAGAAGACATTTCAGATGTTGAATCGTAAAAAGTGTGTGAGACTTCTTCAAGGATAGTGTGCAAAGAATTGCCTTGATTCACACTTTCTTCGGTGAATATTCTAATGAAGGTTTCTCCAAATATGCCTTGATTTCCTAGTACACGACCAGATCTAAGGTTCATAAAGACTTGTGGAGCCTTGGATAGAGTACTTACTGTCGGATTGACTTGTTGTCAAATTCTTCCACTTGACTTGATTGCAACTTCTGTCAAACTGCCGATTCCTTGTCTGCAACTTAATTCTTGTATCAATTTTGATCAAGTTAGCTATTCTTTCACAAAGACTGTGTAATTTTTACTAACTATTGTGATTGGTTTATGTGTATCACTTCAATTTCAGCTATGGGAGTCAGCAATTGAGACTTTCAGATTCGAGTTTGGCAAAAATTGAAAGGATTAATCTGCAACCTAAAAACTGAGTGAACATGTACCAATTTGGATCCAATTGAACCCAAAATTGCCCGATGGCCTTGTATTATGTTGGTCTATCACTGTACAAGTTCAAAAGTCAAAATTGGTTCCTCTATGTACCAGTAGTAAATAATCGCGATCATTTACTTTTGTCAGTTTTTTATACTTTTTAGCTTGGTTTGCCGAACCTGTTAAGGTCTTGGACAAGTTTGGACAAAATCTGATCAACTGTTTTGTGTCCGCAGACTCTGATTTCAAGAATCTGGCTAAGTCACTTTTGTGATCCAAATTTCACCAAAATTAATTTGTGTGGTCTACTTGATATGTTTGACTTTGTGGTATACTCAAATGTGCAAAATTGTCAATTTTTGAAGCAGATGTAAATAATCATGATTATTTACTCTAGTTAAATTTTTGTAAGTTTTTGACCCAATCTTGACACAGATCTGTTAAGCACCTCAACCTAAGGTCTCTAGCCAAGTTCCATCAAGTTTGGACAATTTTTGTTCAAATGGTCATCACTTTTGTGTCTGCAGACTGACTTTGCAAATTTGGTCACAATTTTCAATCCAATGATCCAAATCTTACCAAATTTGGTTTGTGGGCTTATTACAATATGGTAAAACTAGTGGTATGCTAACTTAGTCAATAAAGTTGAAAAATGGGACAGTTGTAAATAATCGCGATTATTTACTACTGGCAACTTTTTGCATCTTTTTGGTCAAGTGAGCATGTACACATGTCTATAACATCAATATAAGCCTATGAATCAAATTTCATTGAGTTTGGATAAATTTTTTTCCAATTTATACTCAGTTTCCCGAAAGTCAGTACAAACTTTAGTTTTTACACAGTTTTTTGCCAGTTTAGTGATCCAAATCCTATGTACCTTTACAAAAGCTGTTTGTACACATGCAATGAGTCATTGGTATCAAGCTTGGTCAATTTTGAGTTGAAAGTAAATAATTGTGATTATTTATATCATGCTTAAAATGAACATGTTTTTGCACTTTTTCAATGGACAATCTTTTCATGAGCTATTTTAAACCTATGAATCAAGTCAAAACTTAATTTGGCCTAAAATGTTCAGAAAAAGTAAATAATCTGATTTTTACAAACTCTTGAAATTTTTACCTCAATGTGTCTTTGAGCTTACCCACTGGTTCATACAACTTTTGAGCATGCTCTCCAGTTGGATTGAGTGGTTTGGAGTCTTTTTGTGCTATTTTTAGCCGTAGACCTGAGATTCTGCAACTTCAAATAACAACTCACAATTGATTCTTTTGAAGAGAGCAATGTTCTGAAATCCACCTCGGATCCTACTTACCCTACTCCTAGGTTCTCATGCAATGGGGTTATGGAAAGTGTCCACAAACACTCGTTTTCTTGTTTTTTAATGGTTTTGTGAGCATTGATCTTAAGACTTCTCTCGTCTATCAATCATCCTCAAAATCCTAATCTAGTTCTACAATTCTACAATCCTAACGGCACTCAGCAAGTACAACTTACCTCCAAGCTACCTCTACACAGCAAAATACGACAATCTTAAGCTATGTGGTTCTAAAAAGAAAGTTTTTACTCTAGGAGATTGTAGAGGAAGTTAAAGAATAACTTCACAAGACGCTCGTGTTTTTTCATAGTTTAGGTCTCTTTGATCCCCAGCAGCAGTGCCAAATGTGGGACGGGTGTCTAACCTCATTCCTAGCTTATTGCAGATTTAGCGAGAACCACGATTAAATTGTCAATCCATGGGACGAAGCTGACTCGACTAGTGCATAGAGGCTTCAAAAGGTTATCATCTCTCTGAAAACAACAAACAACTCGCATCTAACTCAAGATACACTCAAGTGACTGAAATCACCAAAAGCCAATCGCTCATCAGCAAACAAATCACATCTGTACAGCATCAAATGACATCCAAAGGTAACGAAACTTCTAGGACAAGTTTATAAGAACTAAGCTTACATGCTTATGGTCTTTAATCCCACTTTAGGTCAAGTGCCAAAATCGCAATTATTAACAGCAGTGGATTTTTGACCTAGTCATTTTCGACTTAAATGCATCTAAATGCTTAGCAATGATGCCCCAATACCCCACCTATACTTAGTTTTTGATTTTGAAGTGTAAATTCCTACTTATGATGGAATTAGGCCGCGGGTCAGCGACGCCAAAAGCTACAAAATACTATGAAATTCTTACGTTAATGTGTACAGCTCTTACCTGCGGTTGCAACGCAACAGACGCGGCTGCAATGTGACAACCGGGGAGGGAGTAGGAAGCACGAGGAGAGAAGTGAGCGCCATTAGCTCACGCTGTGTATTTCATTATCCAAAAACTTGAGAATAACTTACAAAAATTGGCTTTTATACCTTATCCAAGGTTTTTGATGGTCAAAACTAATAATCTGTGATCTCTAACTAAAGATGTGTAAAGACAGGTTCATACAGTCTAGAAGCTTATAGCCCCGGCTCATCAATTACAAGGTTTGTATATGAACATGTTTATGGAAGGCTGGAGATTGGTATACGGCCTAAAGGATTGAAAAGTACACGCATTACCCTACTCTTAGGAGATTGTTCTTGAAATTTACATACAAAAGGGTGCGCTTTGGGGCATAGCATCTCGACTCCAAAAATATAAATGGGAGGAAGGGGAGTCAGTGAGAGATTTTATTAGTTGTTTGAAGCATCTGGATTCTCATTGTACTCCAAATCAACATTTCAACAATAATCAGCTGCTCGATAGATTCATTCAAGGGTTGCAACATGAGGATATCTATAATGGCCTAGTTTTAGAGGTATCACTAATTGGGAAGCAATCACAGCCAATGCAATCCAATTAGAAGATAATTTAATGATTGCAGAAGAAAGGTTGTCTTCTAAATTAAATTCTCCTAGCTCACAACTATTTGAGCATGATCCATTGACAATAATGCATATCGCTAAAGAGAAAATATATATGAGATGACTTTGGTAGATCTCACCAAGGCTATTTAAGAAAGCCTTAGAGATAATCGTACTCCACAAAACAATCATATGTATTCAAGGAGGGAGCAACAATGGTGATCAATTTGTTTAGATCCACATAACACCACACTGAATGCCCCACTTTTAGCGTAAAGTTTAACAAAAATTGCAATGCATGTGGTAGGTATGGCCATTAAGCGAAGGATTTCTTAGTGCTTAAATGCATAATGCAAAATAGACCACATTTAGTATAGACAGACTCGCCTCGAGTTCTTGCATTAATGCGTGCCCCAACTGTGAGCAACCATCACATCACATAGTCCCAAGAATCCAAAACGTTGTCTAGCCCACACCCTTACCACCCCTAGTTCTAGAAAAGTCTTTGCAAAAGAACTCTTTATCATTGTTAGGGTTGGCGATCTGTACAAGCTCATAACCTCGCTTTACAAAGAGGGCTTTGATATCCTTGAGTGCATCGTCATAATTTTTGAAGTATTCAATTAGGGACAATAGGTAGTCAAATGAATCTTTCTTTCGCAATGAACTAACCTTTGCATTGTATGTCGTGTCAAACTCTGACTACCAATGCATGAACAAAATGATTTTAGTACTCTTGATTGCAAAAACCTTTTCAAATATACAAAATGGCATATCTGTATCTAGCTTGTGAGGTCATTCACTTACTTTGAAAACCAATTGTGTTAATAGAGCCATTGGAAGCATGATCCACTTAGAATTTTTGGTGGCTTTATGCTTTAGTGCCTTCTCAGCCCATTTGCGTGATCAACACTAGTGAGTTTTGAAATAAGTGATCGTGGATTGGCCAAGCACACCTTTTGCATCATGAAAATATCTTGCCTAGGGGTATTCGGTACATGCATAGAGGTACATTGTTCACGGAAAAAAATTCTTAATCACGCATAATATTTACAAAAATAACTTTGATTGAGACCAATTCAAAAAATAAACACTTATTGATAGTGTGTAGTATCATTAGAAACTCAACTTCATTTTCTTCAAACTTGGGCGCATGTGCACTCAACTGTAGGCAAGAGTTCCTCAACCACTTTTTCCTGCTTGGTCCACTAAGTCCAGGAATGGAGACATTGGTTGCCATCCCAAACTACAAACATCGTATGAGCCATGTGGCTCAATTCGGGTATGGCCTCCAACTGTAAATCCAACTCATAAGAGAGTTTTAGGTCACAATCATCTACATCTTGTCGATCAAAGGTGGGCTCCTATCTGAGAAGGCTCTCCGTAATGATGAATCATGCCATAGTTGGCTGATACAATTTGTCACGGATAGATGAAATTGAACTCTCAATGTGGTCGATATTTGTATGGATTGTAGGATTTTGGAAGAGCCGACACAAGGGGATACGGGGAAGGAGGCATTGGAATGTCGCCATGTGATCATCGTGGACAAAATATGGCTATCTAATATGTGACCAAAAGTATCGATTCCATTCTCCAAATTCATGTGTAAGGGTCGTTAGAACTACCTTCTCTAGTGCCAGTGGAAAAGGTGCTTGCTCACCAGGATTCAGTAGGCCTCAATACTAGTGGATGTATCGTGGACTTCACTCTCCCATATTGTCTAGGGATGTTAATGGATCTTGTGTTACTTGAATCCCTTTGGCATTGTCAATCCCTTGGACCTTCATTCTCGCAAAAATTTGAGGTGCCATAGCCGATGGTGTAGCAGAGAGAGAGAGAGAGAGAGAGAGAGAGAGAGAGAGAGAGAGAGAGAGAGAGAGAGAGAGAGAGAGAGAGAGAGAGAGAGAGAGAGAGAGAGAGAGAGAGAGAGAGAGAGAGAGAGAGAGAGGCCCTTAAGTTTGAGCCTCTTTCCATTGATATCTAGAAGGATTTCATGAGGTTGCGGCCTTTCACAATAGTTGTACACTAGCATATGTAGGCAAGGCTTGAACTTAATAAGCTCAATCCTCTTGCCATTCGTAGCCACAAGGATGTCATGAGGCTAGCACAGTCTAGTGTTGCTACATAGCATATGCAATTGAGACTCATAATAACCTTGTTCAAGCTTGAAGGTGTTATTCTATACCCTCAATAGCCATAGGGATGTCATGAGGCTAGCCTTACACCCTAGTGCTATACTAGCATGTGCATGCGAGGCTCAAAGTTAAGTTTGATCCTAAAGGTGTTTCTCTATGCCCTTAGTAGTAGCCTCAAGGATGACATGAGGCTAGCCTCTTGACATCGATAGCCAGATGTTTCTCTATGCCCTTAGTAGTGGAACGATGTCATGAGGCTAGCCTTGCACGATAGTGCTATAGGAAAATCTCCAACTTAAGTTTGAGATCCTTGCAATTGATAACCACAAAAATTTCATGAGGCTAGCTTACACGAGCATATGTAGTTGAGGCTTGAACTTAAGTTAGATCTTAAAGGTGTTGTTCTATGCGCTTGGAGCTCAAAGGTGTTCTTATAGCTTTGCACCCTAGTGCTACACTAGCATATGCCAATGAGGCTCAAACTTAAGTTCAAGCCTAGAGGTGTTGTTCCATGCCCATGGTAGCCACAAGGATGCCATGAGGCTATGGCCTTGCACATTAGTGTTACATTATCTTATGCATATGAGGCTCGAGCTTAAGTTTGAGTCTCTTATCCTTGGTAGGCACAAGGATATCATGAGGCCCTTGCCTTACATGCTAGCCATATAATAGCATATGCACTTGAGGATCCAACTTAAAGCTATTGTTATATGCCCTTGGTATCACAATGATGTCATGAGGCTAGCCTTACATGATAGTGTCACACGGACGTATTGCCCTTGGTAGCCACAAGGATGTCATGAGGCTAGCCTTACATGATAGTCTTACACGGGTGTATTGCCCTTGGCAGACACAAGGATGTCATGAGACTAGCCTCGCACCCTAATGCTATGCTAGCATATGCAATTGAGGCTCGAACTTAAGTTTGAGCCTAAAGGTGTTCTTCTATGCCCTTGGTAGCCAGAAGGGTGAAGGGTGATGAGGCTCAAACTTAAGTTCAAGCTTAAATGTGTCCACTCAGGGGGTTCACTATTCAATACCTCCCTGTATAACGTGCATTCGTGGGATATTAAATTTTTTTCTTTTAACATGTCTAAATGAATCAAATAGCCCCTTATTTTAGGATTTTTTTTTCAAACTTGAATATAAAAACCCATTATTTTAATGAATCTCTGTTAAATTGCCTAAATTTTTTTACATTTTAAAACCCTTGCTATTACACTCACGTTATACATTAATATGATTACATAGTACACCCCCCAAGGTTGTCCATAAGGATGCCATGAGGCTATGGCATCGCACACTAGTGCTACACTAACATATGCATACGAGGCTCGAGCTTAAGTTTGAGTCCCTTGCTCTTGGTAGCCACAAGGATATCATGAGGCCCTTACCTTAGATGCTAGCCATATAATAGCATATGCACCTGAGGCTCAAACTTAAAGGTGTTGTTCTATGCCCTTTGTAGCCAAAACGATGTCATGAGGCTAGACTCACATGATAGTGTTGCACTTGCATATTGCCGTTGGTAGCCACAAAGGATGTCATGAGGCTAGTTTGGCACCCTAGTGCTACACTAGCATATGCAGTTGAGGCTCAAACTTAAGTTTGAGCCTAAAGGCGGTCTTATATGCCCTTGGTGGCCACAAGGATGTTGTGAGGCTAGCCTTTCACCCTAGCTCTACACTAGCAACTGATGAGGCTCAAACTTAAGTTCAAGCCTAGAGGTGTTGTTCAATGTCCTTGGTAGCCACAAGGATACCATTATTCTATGGCCTTGTATAGTAGTGCTACACTAGCATATGTAGGCAAGGCTCGAACTTAAGTTCGAGCCTCTTGCCATTGATAGGCACAAGGATGTTCATGAGGTTGTGGCCTTGCATAGTAGTTTTACACTAGCATATGTAAGCAAGGCTTGAACTTAAGTTCGAGCCTCTTGCAATTGGTAGCCACAAGGATGTCATGAGCCTAGCCTTGCACCCTAGTGCTACACTAGCATATGCCGATGAGGCTCAAACTTAATTTCGAGCCTAAAGGTGTTGTCCTTGTTAAGTATGGAGCCTGATTTACCCTTGTAATTTTCTGTGGTAAAAGCGCACATTTGTAAGGCCCCCATTATGAGGAGAAGCCATCGTGCGTGAAGGTAAATCTTTTACCGGAAACCAAAATTTTCACAGTAAAAAACCAGGGGCAACTTTAGGGGCCTCGGGGATGGAAGCCCCTGAGACTTTTTTTCCCTCGTTGGAATATTCCTTTTCGTCGGAATATTATGGCCGGACGGCGGCCCGAAAGTGGTTGGAAAACAACCGTCGGTTGGCCGGTGGCCGGTAGTCAATGGCCGGTGGCCGGTGGTTGGAAGTCAATGGCTGGTGGCCGAATTCAATAGCCGGTGGACGAATTCAAAAGTGGACTTGTCTTCTCAAGGGCGGCCACACATGGGCGGATTGGAGGGTCCGATTTGAACTTATCTACACAAGGGCGGCTACACATGGCTGCCTCTCCCTTTTGGCCTATAAAAGGAGGCCATTTCTACACACATTTCATAGTGTGAAGTTGATGCAACAAGGTGAGTGTGAGGTGGTGAGAGTGAAGGAAGGCGGGAGCTCCATTAAGGGTATAATCCCTTTGTAAACTACTTCTTGTTTTGAAGTACTAAAGCCATTGAGTGGCTGCTTTCCCGTGGACGTAACCCACATTGGGTGAACCACGTATATCATGTGTACTCTCTCTCTCTCTCTCTCTCCTCTATAATCTCATGTATGTAAATCTGTCTCTCTCCATTAAGTAATCTACTCAATTATCTATTTAGCTACGTCTTATTTCCTAACAAAACTGGTATCAGAGCAAGGTTTGCTCGTAGCTAAATTATCTCAAGGAAAGGATTCCTTGAATTGAGTGGGAGTTATGGCAGAGGAAGGGAAGCTCAAGATTGAGAAGTTCAACGGTAAAAACTACCAACATTGGAAGATGCAGATTGAAGACTATCTCTACCAGAAGGACCTCTATTTTCCACTAGGCGGTCTTGCAAAGAAGCCCGCAACGATGGCAGATGAAGCATGGATTGTCCTTGATCGAAAGACACTGGGAAAAATCCGGTTAAGCTTGGCGTCAACGGTGGCCTTCAATGTTTCGGAGATGAAGACCACGGAGGACTTGATGAAGTCACTTGACGACTTCTACGAGAAACCATTGGCATCCAATAAGGTATTTCTTATGAAGCGCTTGTTCAATCTAAAGATGCCAGAGAATGGTTCAGTTGCAGAACACCTAAATGACTTTAACACAAACATAAGTCAACTTCAATCGGTGAAAATCAATTTCGATGACGAAGTGCGAGCTCTTCTTATACTATCATCTCTACTAGATAGTTGGGACAGCCTTGTGATGGTTGTAAGTAATTCTATTTCTGGCACAAATACTCTTAAGTTTGATGATGTTGTGGGTGTTCTCCTAAGCGAGGAAATACAAAGGAGAAGCACAGGAGAATCATCAAGTGCTGCAGTGTCAGTGGAAACAAGAGGAAGGCCTAAGGAGAGGTTCAAAAATCAAAAGGGTCGTGATCGCTCAAGGTGGAGCAAGTCACGCACAAAGTCAGTTCTTGAATGTTGGAACTGCGGAAAGAAGGGCCACGTCAAGAAGGATTGCTGGTCCAAGAAGAAGAAGGAGACAGAGTCTCAAGACAACAAGCCACCATCGGAGGCCAATGTGGCAGGTAAAGTAGAGCAAGATGCTCTAATTCTCTCATTAGACAATGTGTCTAATTCCTGGATAGTAGATTCCGGGGCTTCATTCCATGCGACACCACACAAGCAACATTTCCAAGACTACACCAAAGGTAATTTTGGGTATGTATACCTGGGAGATGATGAAGCTTGTGAGATTGTCGGCAAAGGTACAGTTTCTGTCAAAACTACTAACGGAAATGAATGGAAGCTTAAAGATGTTAGGCATGTTCCTTCTCTTCGCAAAAATTTGATCTCTACAAGAAAATTGGACGATGAAGGTCACAACATTGCATTCGGAAACAAACGGTGGAAGATCTCAAAGGGATCTTTGGTGGTTTCCAAGGGAGAAAATGTTGTTACACTTTACTTGTGTACTGTTAGCACGCAACCTTCAGCTTGTGCAGCAACTACAGAAGTTGACAGTGCAGTGTGGCACTACCGGCTTGGGCATATGAGTGCCAAAGGAATGCAAATCCTTCAAACAAAGAAGCTTCTACCAGGTTTGAAAGAAGTGGACTTAGAGTTCTGTGAAGATTGTGTTTATGGTAAACAAAAGAGGGTAAAATTTCAAAAATCAAGAAATGAAAGAAAAAATAAAAAACTTGAGTTGGTTCATTCTGATGTTTGGGGTCCTGCAAGTACACCATCACTTGGAGGCTCATTGTACTATGTAACATTCATAGACGATGCGACTAGAAGAACATGGGTTTATGTCATGAAGAATAAATCCGATGTATTTCCATATTTCAAAGGTGGAAAGCCTTTGTGGAGAATGAAACAGGTACCAAGGTTAAATGCCTCAGATCCGACAATGGAGGCGAATATTGCAGCCAAGCTTTTGAAAGCTTTTGTGCTAGCAATGGCATTCGGAGGCAAAGGACAACCCCAAGGACACCTCAACAAAATGGGATTTTGGAAAGGATGAACAGGACAATCATGGAGCAAGCAGGAAGCATGCAGCTACATGCAGGCCTACCGCTTGACCTTTGGGCGGAAGCTGTAAGTACGTCTGTGTACTTAATCAATCGGTCACCCTCAACGGCATTGGATGGGGGAGTTCCAGAAGAGGCATGGATAGGTAAACCGGTGAATTATGCATTCCTCAAAGTGTTTGGGTGTGAGGCTTTCATGCACATAGATAGAATCCTAAGATCAAAGCTAGATGCAAAGTCCAAAAAGTGTTTCTTCATTGGCTATGGAGAAGGTGACTTTGGGTATGGCCTATGGAATCCTGAAGATGGTAAAATCTTAAGGAGTAGGGATGTAATTTTTAACGAACAAAATATGTACAAAGATTACTTGGAAAGAAAACAAACAAAAGAAACATGTGATGAGTACATGGAGCTTGAGGATGGTGAAGACTCAACGACTGCAAACGGTGACAATGTGCAACAACGTCAACCAAATAACGAGCCTCAACCTATTCCCCGAAGATCTACAAGAGCAAGTAGACCTCCAGAAATGTTTGTTCCTTCCTTCAACCATCTCTTGATCTCAGATTCTGGAGAGCCAGAATCATACGAAGAAGCTATGCAACATGAATCCAAAGAAGAATGGACGAAGAGCATGCAAGTGGAGATGGACTCACTACATCGCAACCAAACATGGGAGTTGGTTGAGTTACCTAAAGGTAAGCGGGCACTTCAAAACAAATGGGTGTACAAGCTGAAAGAAGAAGAAGGTGGGAAGAAAAGGTATAAGTCTAGGCTTGTGGTAAAAGGGTTTTCTCAAAAGAAAGGTATTGACTTCAATGAAATATTTTCTCCTGTTGTAAAAATGAACTCAATTAGGCTTGTCTTAAGCCTTGTGGATGCTCATGATCTAAATCTCGAGCAAATGGATGTAAATACGGCATTCCCTCACGGTGACTTAGAGGAGGAAATCTACATGCTTCAACCAAAGGGGTATGAAGTAAAAGGTAAGGAGAAAATGGTTTGCAGATTAAAGAAGAGCTTGTATGGTTTAAAGCAAGCATCAAGACAATGGTACTTGAAGTTTGATTGATGGATATTGGATCATGGATTCACAAGATGCAACTCGGATCACTGCGTCTACACAAAGAATTTGGGAGATGGGAAATTCATCATCCTAATGTTGTATACTGATGACATGTTGATTGCAAGTGCTAACATGCAGGACATCGAAGACCTAAAAGAGGAGCTGTCTAAATCTTTTTCAATGAAAGATTTAGGTGCTGCAAAGAGGATACTTGGTATGAAAATATCAAGGGACAGGACGAAGAAGACAATAAAGCTATCTCAAGCAGATTACATCAAGAAGGTACTAGAAAGGTTTGCAATGCAAAATGCAAAATCAGTTTCTACATCTTTGGCTGGTCATTTTAAACTAACGAAGGATATGTGTCCAAAGACACAAGAGGAGATATCCTATATGTCTAAAGTTCCATATGCTACAGCGGTAGGTTCTCTAATGTATGCTATGGTCTGGACAAGGCCAGACATTGCACATGCAGTGGGAGTTGTGAGTAGGTTCATGGACAACCCAGGTAAAGAGCATTGGCAAGCTGTGAAGTGGATACTTAGGTATCTAAAAGGGACAACAAAAAATGCTTTGTATTTTGGAGGACTTGATATTTTTCTAGAAGGGTATGCTGATGCAGATATGGCAGGTGACAAAGATACTTGAAGGAGCACTGCTGGCTATGTGTTCACAGTTGGAGGCACAACAATAAGCTGGGCTTCAAAGCTGCAGAAAGTAGTTTCACTTTCTACCACGGAAGCAGAGTATGTAGCAATGACGGAGGCAAGGAAAGAAATTCTGTGGCTTCACAGATTCTTAGAAGAGCTTGGATTCAAACAAGACAATTGTGTCTTGTACAGTGATAGCCAAAGCGCTATCCATCTTGTGAAGAACTCAGCCTTTCATTCAAGGACAAAGCACATTGAGGTGAGATATCACTTCATACGCACTCTTTTGGAAGAGGGACAACTAAAGCTAGGAAAGGTGCATACAAGTGAAAATCCTGCAGACATGTTTACAAAGGTGGTCAACAAGGAGAAGTTGAGCTTTTGCTCATCTTCAATCGGCATTCAAGGATAAGAAGTGAGAATGGAAAGCAGTCACTGGTTTGGTTTGGAGATCAGTCTCCAAGTGGGAGATTGTTAAGTATGGAGCCTGATTTACCCTTGTAATTTTCTGTGGTAAAAGCGCACATTTGTAAGGCCCCCATTATGAGGAGAAGCCATCGTGCGTGAAGGTAAATCACTTACCGGAAACCAAAATTTTCTTAGTACAAAACCAGGGGCAACTTTAGGGGCCTCGGGGAGGGAAGCCCCCGAGATTTTTTCCCTTGCCGGAATATTCCTTTTCGCCAGAATATTATGGCCGGACGGCGGCCGAAAAGTGGTCGGAAAACAACCGTCGGTTGGTCGGTGGCCAGTAGTCAATGGACGGTGGCCGGTGGTCGGAAGTCAATGGCCGGTGGCCGGTGGCCGAATTCAAAAGCGGACTTGTCTTCTCAAGGGCGGTCACACATGGGCGAATTGGAGGGTCCGATTTGAACTTATCTACACAAGGGCGGCTACACATGGCTGCCTCTCATGAGAGAGGGCAGCCCTTTTGGCCTATAAAAGGAGGCCATTTCTACACACATTTCATAGTGTGAAGTTGATGCAACAAGGTGAGTGTGAGGTGGTGAGAGTGAAGGAAGGCGGGAGCTCCATTAAGGGTATAATCCCTCTGTAAACTACTTCTTGTTTTGAAGTACTAAAGCCATTGAGTGGCTGCTTTCCCGTGGACGTAACCCACATTGGGTGAACCACGTATATCGTGTGTACTCTCTCTCTCTCTCTACTCTATAATCTCGTGTATGTAAATCTGTCTCTCTCCATTAAGAATCTACTCAATTATCTATTTAGCTACGTCTTATTTCCTAACAGTCCTCCCGTTGCCCTTGGTAGCCACATGCAAGTGAGGCTCAAGCTTATGTGTGGGCCTAAGAGAGAATTCTCAAGCATGTTCTAGAGGCTTGCCTCTTAGACTACACTATTATATGGAGGAGGGACTTAAAAATAAAGGTTAAGCTTTGCTGACAACAAGGAGCTCAAGTGACTAACTTCAGGTGAAAAGACATATTTGGGAACATGAGGAAAAATGCACAAAAAAGGAAAAAAATTTACTTTTGCTTGAGGGGAAGTGAGCACTAGTGTAGGATGCATTTGGTGTTTCCCTAAAGCTCTTAAATGAAGCTTGGTGTTTAAACAATGTACCCAAATGTAGTTTTAGTGTTTTAATAATGTACCCGAATGCAAGAAGGTTGGTGGTTGAATGATTTATCCATACTTTTTTGCTAAATTCTTGTCTTTATGAATGTATGTGCACCAATGATGCACAAATGTATTTCAAGCTCCACTCATTATTTTCAAGGTCGTATGTTGTTGTAGATTTTGACAACCTTTTGGCCCTAGGAACTACGCATTTCACCTAGCTACCCTTCGGTGTTAAGCATTCTTCTTTTAAAACTAACATTACACTTGCTTGTCAATCATGCATAGTTTCCCACCATGTGGCTAGTTTTTCCATTCTAAAAAATTAATACTAGACTTTTGAGTATCGAGTTTAAACAAACTTGCAGAATGAGGTTATACATTTGTAGACATCTTTCTCCATGACGGCTTTGAAGTCCAAATTTTGGTTTTCTTACTTGAGTTGGAGGCTGAGGTTGAAGTCCCAAATAACATGCATACTTTAGGTTGAAGTTTGAACTTAAGGTTGAAGTTCAGGTTCAGCTTGACTCTAGCTCTCACGCTCCAACTTCCAAGGCTTCAAGTGGGAATCCAAAGATGAGGCCAATCCTGTTACTTCAATCATGACCTAACAAAACATTAAAGAAAAGGTATTAAATGATACGAACCACGCCATGCTGGCAAAAGTGCACTTTAATTTGAAATTCAAACGTGACAAAACATTAGAGAAAAGGTATTAGATGATACGAACCACGCCATGCTAGCAAAAGTGCACTTTATTTTGAAATTCAAACGTGACGCACGTCAAAGAATACGGCATGACATCCATCGATCCATGGCTATGCACTCTACTCTTATCTCTCCAAGCGTATGTCCATGTGCACGCAGCTCTGTGCATGCCCTGGTATAACACATATTTGTCATCTCCTTCTTCAATCTCCCTTGCACGCAATAGTTCCCAACCTTCTCCCTTTCTCAAAAATGTTGAACAGTTACTCCTTTTTTCCATACCCGTATGCAGTGGAGGTGGGAGTTTGGAACCCCTTCCGAACCGGCACGAGAGAGAATAGTGTGTGATCAGAGATCTGTTGAGGTCATGCAATCGAAAAGAGATCTCTGTTTGCTTTCTACATATACGTGGGTGACGTTCTTCTATTACGCATGATTTTCATAGCACGTGCGTACTTAGTACAAGAGCCAGAGACAGTGCAAGGGCATACTAATCTTGGAAAATTTGGATCATCTGCTCAACTTTCCTCTTCGGATCACCTTGGATAGACACTCACCCCTTTCACCCTTAGGCAGTGCAATTGGCAAAACTTGACAGTGCATTCGGCAAACCTTGGCAGGTTGTGGTCTACACCACATGACACACAAGAATAGAGGTGCATACTCTCGCTTGCACTTGTAGAATGCCCCAACACTAGTTTCCTCTCTCTCGCTGTTGTTTGCCTACATGCACACAAAGCTGGGATCGAGGGGCTATTGAAGTTGGACAGGGAGGAGGAGCTGCTCCACCATAGCTACAGTCATATTCCACATCAAAATTGCTATACTACTGCAATTTTGCCTGCGCATGCAACATAGAGGGAGGGAAGTTGATTCTGGACGAGGAGCAGGAGGATTCATTAAAGCCATGATCACAT
Organism: Adiantum capillus-veneris; assembly: GCF_014529385.1. Taxonomy (NCBI): domain Eukaryota; kingdom Viridiplantae; phylum Streptophyta; class Polypodiopsida; order Polypodiales; family Pteridaceae; genus Adiantum; species Adiantum capillus-veneris. The sequence continues at coordinate 139,822,290 of NC_140952.1, forward strand.
GTAGTGCTCTAGCACTTAATCGCAAATCTTGTGGGCATTGCGCAGGAAACTGAATATGCTCACTGGCCAGCTGAGAGCCCTCAGTGTTGGAGGTCAAGAAGTTTGTGAAAGATATCTTGCTTTACACCCCTAGTGCCATGCACAAGAGCTTGGATCTCTAATCAGGGTCAAGGTTTTGTTGGGTCAAGTTCTTTGTGAGCCTTGTTTTTTGTGTCGCCATCCGAAACATGTACGTGTTGTAAGTGGCATATATCCCCTGAATTTAGAGGGTTCTATCATCTATGCAACTCTCTCTCTCTCACTCACTCACTCAGCTAGACCTTAAGTTAGAGCTCCATGTCTTTGTCTACCTACCAGCTCAAACTTAAGTTCAAGCTAGCAACTCGAATGAAAGTTGGAGCTCCATGCCTATATCTACCTAGAAGCTCACCTGAAGCTCCATGCCTCAATCTACCTTGAAGCCCAAGCTCCATGCCTTTATCTACCTAGCAGCTCAATCTTAAGTTCAAGCTTCATGTGAATATCTACCTAGCATCTCAAAATTAAGTTTGAGATCTATATCTATATCTACCTAGCATCTCAACCGAGCTCCATGCCTCAATCTACCTTAAGCCCAAGATCCATGCCTTTATCCACCCCACACGTTTAAGCTCCATCATATGCAGCTTGACCATGTGGTTCATCTGGAGAGCCAGTTTTTTTCACATCTTTGAGTCTCAACCCATTTCACTGGCGGAGACTGTTTATCGTGACATTTGGATGGAGCTAGTCCATCCACTCAAGGGTCAGTTTGAGACACTTTACGGTAGCTTTGGCTGCATGAGGCGTCATGAGGCCTTCTTGCAACATGGCACCTAGGACCTTTCTTCACCATTGTGCCTAGATGGTAGTACCATCCACGTGAGTGTCCTTTTCCTCCTTCCATCTCCTGATCTGACCATCATTCTACATTTTTTTTTAAATTGGGAGAGTCTCCCCACATCTTGGTGTAGCCTTCTCTAGTAGGGACAGATTGTAGAACATTGGGCAGTTTTTTAATTAATGGAAGGATCTTTTGTTTGGAATGGAAAATCCAACCTTCCTGAAGGCGTTCCAAAAGTATTTCCATGCTTTGAGTATGTTAAAGAGAATGAGAAAGTTGTGAAGGGATTAAAGAAGTATGTTAGTTGGTGGAAAGAGCACTTGCAAAAGAAACAAGACAAAAGTGAGTATGGTGGGTCAGCCCAATCCTCATCTAATCGAAGAATCTTATGCAAGCTATGCAAACCCTTGGTACAATTGAAGACAATTTTTTTTAATGAATTTTGGTCAAGAAGTATATGTGAATAAGCTCATCGTCTTGACCTTCCATTTGAAGATAATACAAATGTAGGACTTGATGTAAATGAGGGTTGTTATTGTTGTCCGATGTGCAACAAAGTTGTTGATGAGTTCAACCCAACTATTGATGTGAGGCTTTGTACTTGCAACCTTGTGATACAAATTATCCAATTTGTCTAGGAGTGACAACAACATATGTTGATCAAAAGAATGAGTTAGCAAACTAACTACAAGCAAAGATACAATATTGGGTATCTACTTCAAGACGCTAGTAATGTGGAGGTTTACAACGATTGGTGAAACAAGTATATTGGCGAGAGAACATAAATGATCCTCAACGTTGGGAAGACAGTAGATGCATGAAATCCCAAGGGTGGAAGAATTCCTAGAAAAAATAAGATTTCAAAGGCAATAATCCTTAAGACCAAAGAGAGTTAGATGCTTCAAGTTAGTAGATGCGTAGTTAGAGTCATTATCAACATTGTAATCTTCAAAGAAATATCATTCAATATGACTTGTATTCTTTTCAATTTAGTCACCCAATTTTCTCTTTCAACTTACATTTCAATGAAGTATGTGTGGGTGAAATCTTGATTTTGGGTGTGTGTGTGTGTGTAAATTATCATGTGTAAACATACCCTAGTGTATAGTATGGTTGTTGACAGCACACAATATTAGACGTTGCATGCTCATTAGCGTGCTTTGTGGATGATCATTAGCATCCACGAAGCATTGTACTACAATTTGTGTTCACCAACCTAGCACAACACAACCACACCTCAAGTCCATGTGACACAAAGAATTGTCCCAAATTTGTGTATTTTTTCGTATTTTCCTATATATGTGTTCTATGGGAAGGGATTGAGCATGCTACTAAATCTAGTCAGAAGTTCTATTTTTTCAAAGTTGACTTTGATAAGGCTTATGATAGGATGGAGTGGGATTTCATTCTGTAATCTCTTTTTGACACTGGTTTTGGAAAGAAGTTTATTCAATTTGTTCACTTTATCTTTGGGAATGCATTTGCTAAGGTAGCAATTAATGGTGAGCTTACTGATGTACTAAGATTAATAAGGTCTATTAGACAAAACAGTCCACTTGCACCTCTCCTTTATGCCATTTCTTCAAATGCATTGGGATGGCTGATAAAAGACACGATCAAAATGGGAAAAATAAAAGGAATTGACATCCAAGGATCCCCGTGTTCCCTTTGCCTCCAACAATTTGTTGATGATACCAATGCCTTGATGAAAGCTGACTTTGATTCTGCTAACATTTTCTTGGAATTCCTTAATTTGTCTTTTACAAAAAGTGGATCAATTATTAACCATCACAAAACAGGTTTCAAATCTTCTAATGGGGCCTTTCCCATGTCTGTCTCCAATGCAAGATGTTAAATAATTCCAGATGGTAAGGTTGTGAGACTGTTGGGTGTACCTATGTGCTTCAGAGTCTCCATGGAGCAGAGCTGGCAATGGGTATTAGAAAGATTCAATGAGAAAGGTTTTTCTTTGGCACAACATGAAGGGGATCGGGGAGCACCACAGATGGAGAGTGAGAGAGAGAGAGAAGGAGACACACACACGATGTGGGTGGGGAGACTGTGAAGTGGCAGCTCCCCCTATACAGTATACTCACTATAAGTATAGGGTAACAGTGGGCGGGCGCCCATGACCTGGGCAACCGGTCAAGGCACATAGGCCTTAACCCCAACAACCTCCCACTTAAAGGCCAATGTGCCTTTAAGCAAGATCTACTAGTGTACAACTAATAGAAGGTGAGATATTCTCTCAACCTATGCCCACTGACTCTCGATGAGCTAGTGCATCCGACTCTACTGATAGACAAACATCCCGCTGCGGAAGCCACACAGAGCTAGCTCCAAGCTCTGCAAAGAGTCTACAAGACCTCATGCACTCCTGCAAGTATCGGTCCAATACCTGCAAACCTCCCCTATGCTCTATGCCGAGATCAGTCATCGAACAACTAATCAACCCTGCTGCAAATGCTCCCATTGCAGCTGCTATGTCGGGCCTCGAGATCAGCATCTCGTACATGAGGACACCGAACGTTGATGCAACCCTAGCAACCTCTGCCACCTCCAACTCAGAATTCAACTCATGGCAATCATGTCCCCTATCATAGAGACCATGGGACTCTGACTTCGAGCTCTGGAGTGACTCCTCGTGCCCACCACATATCACATGTGTACCAAGAGTATCCATCTGTCCTGAATCTGCATCAAGCTTTGGCATAAGCATATCAAGAAATGACTCCACAATAGCCGACATCTCAGCATCCATGTGAGTCATCTCTGTCATCACCTCTGATGACTCATCCTGCTGTGACTCACTAGAGCTGTCCCACTCTACCTGTGCATCCGTAGACGCAACCTGCACAACAAGGTCACTGCTCTGCACTCCATGCAAAGCATCTTGCAACCCACAAGCAAAAGAGACTCGCCTGCTCTCTCGCTGTCTACCTGGCTGCATGATCACAGAGACAACACCGTCTCGCCCGTGATCCACATGCAATGGGTAACCTGTACCACTCCTAGCACCTCTCGCAATCACTAGCGAACCCAAATGCATCACAAAAGATCGCTTAAGCAACGATACCCAACATCCACTATCCCGTAACTGTCTGGCTGAGATCAAATCCCGTCTCAGATCTGGCACATAACGCACATGACGCAGGGTAAATCTCATACCACTGGGCAAGGACAAACATACGTCTCCTGCACCCTCAATCTCATACACAACACCATCAGCCATGTGCACACAACCAAGTCTCCCACTAGAAAACGTGCTAAACCACTCACGATGCGACGTGACATGGAAAGTAGCATATGAATCTAGTAACCAATGTGAAGACAATGTGCAATCCGATATACAATCTGTAGACATAAGATCGTCTGAAGACAAGCTAGATGTAAATGTGACATCACCGTCACAAGCATACTCAATAACCACAGGACTGATCTCACTAGCATCTATCATGCCCAAATCTGCATCACGCATCTGTCGCCTCCGTTGTCTCAAACGCCTGAAACATTGACGCCTAAAGTGCCCTCTATGTCCACAATGCCAACATGTCAAGTCTCTATGCCATCGAGACTTGCGTGTGGGACCAATCTCTGCCATGGACATAGAAGTGGGACTAGACTCCCCTGTAGACATGGATGTCGCGTACATAGCATGTAAACTCTGCCATAAAGCATGAGTTGTAGTCTCCCTCTAGACTTGCCAGTAAACAGACTCAACCAAATGCAAATGAATCGTAGACATGGCTAACTCATCAAGATCCTACCAATCATCATCACGCATAGACTTGGGCTTCGTCGATAAACCACGCAAGGGTTTATCCTGCCCCAAATCTGCCAATGCAACAAGCATATGCTCCTTCCAAGCAACAAAATCTGCACCATCAAACTGTGTCAGACCATAACGTTGGAAGTGAAATGAAAAATCAGCCATAATGCTCGCAAAAGAGAAACCAACAATGAGTAGCAAATGTCAACCAAATCAGCCCTAAACTGGCTCGAATCGCATCAAACAAAAGTCTGCAAATATGGCTGCAAATCAGCCCCAAAACAGCCCCAAAATTCAGCTCTTAAACAATTGCATAAACAAGTCACAAACGTGTCCCATATCAGCCTACAACTGAGCCATACATGGACACCTGCAAAGAGGAAACAATGGCTGAAAATTCAGCGCCCAAATAAGCCCTCAAACCTGCCTGTAAACTTGTAAACCTGTAAAACTTGCTGAAAAACCTCAAGCCATTAGTGCTCGAATCCGGCTACCTAGCTCGTAGCCACACAAGCATACATCACAATACTCACTCCTGTGAGTGTGCCAAGATAACTGTACGCCTGTCAAACCGTGAGCTAATCACCAAGCCCACACTGTGCAGTAATCACCAAGCCCACACTATGCGGTATCGATGCATACACACGCACAAATCTCCCACCTGCAGAGAACACCGCACGCAAATGTTGAGTGCAACCCGCAATCTCTACCTAGATGGCATAAATGATGCGCACAAAACTCCTGAGAAAATTTCGCCAGAGTTTCGTCAGTAAAATGGCCACCAAATCAGTAACCAAACTGACTGCACGCTCAAAACCATGAGCAACCAAAGCGCATCAAACCGCACTCCAAATGCATGCACCAATCTCCACACTTTGCATACATCATTGCAAACACCTGCAAATCTAGTACACAAATATCTACTCTGACTGCCAAAAAACATGCTCGAGGCATACATTGCCAAGATCAAAATGCAATCACATTAGTCTCCCTGAGCATCAAACCACATAAGGCATACATTGTATCCTCCCACCTGTGAGGAAACTTGCAGCAAATATCACTCTCACATCTCCTCGACACACAATAAACAACTGCTGCAGCAGAAAATTCAGCGTTCAGAATTTTAAAATTCTGATATGACGAGCGCGTCCGGAGCATGCCAAAACCCCAAGGTAGACTCCTGGATCACATGTATCCGAGTCCGGGTGTGAAAGCTATGCCAAAAACCTCCGTTTCGGCCCAAAAACGCAGCATAAACTGCCAAAAGAGGGCTGAAAAATGCAGCTCCTCAACCGTAGCTCGAATGAGGTTTCTGATGGCTCGAATGGCTTCTAAAGGGGAGTAAAACGCTAGAACACCTTGTGGAAACGCTCTCGGAAAGCTGAATTTGCTGATGCCAAAGTCGAAACCCTGTTTGCACTGTTAAAAGTGCGCGTGCGCGCGGACGCGAAAGCAGCAAGCACAAAACCTCGCTCTGATACCAATTGAAGGGGATCGAGGAGCACCACAGATGGAGAGTGAGAGAGAGAGAGAAGGAGACACACACACGATGTGGGTGGGGAGACTGTGAAGTGGCAGCTCCCCCTATACAGTATACTCACTATAAGTATAGGGTAACAGTGGGCGGGCGCCCATGACCTGGGCGACCGGTCAAGGCACATAGGCCTTAACCCCAACACAACATGCACCCCAACCTCTCATCTAGGGTGTTTGCACTAAATAACTATCTGATTACTTCTTTGATTTATTTTATTTCGTGCTAGAAACCCTCCAACAGCCAACTGAACCAAGCCTTGAAGTTTGCCAGAGGGTTTCTTTGGGGTTGCAATGAATTGGATTCTAAGGTTCCTAAGGTTTCTTGGAAAATATGTCGTATGCACAAAAGCAGGGAAGGATTGGGTATTTTAAACATTAGTAAGCTTTCTACCAAGCTTGCTGCTGATGAGCGCAAAGCGTGACACGGACCCCGACGGCCTCTAAAACGCCGGGAGCCAATGCACACTACAAGCCGGTCGCAGTGAAGCGAACATGGGGCACCACCTAGCTTTGAGCGGCTAGGACATAGACAACGGTGATTTGAAATATCATGGACTCTACACAGAGAGGGCGAGAGAGATAGATAGATAGATAGAGAGAGAGAGAGAGAGAGAGAGAGAGAGAGAGAGAGAGAGAGAGAGAGAGAGAGAGAGAGAATAGACAGGTGATGAAAACCCTCGAGGGTCTGAGGGAGAATTATTCTCTTGAAATATTTATAGCAACCTTATTTCCGATGAGGTGGCAAATCATGGTGATAGAGAGATAGAGGGAGAGATAGTGAGCCTACTTGGTGCGTTCTCTAGAGATGACTCACCGACATGAGAACCTTGCTATCATGAGTGTGTGTGCATCGACCATTGGAATCGAGATGTAGACATAGCTTCTTTACATAGTACAAATTCCCAAAGAAAATTGCTACAGTAAGTCCCCTCTCTCATGGTGCAAATGTTGCCAATTCCTTCCATCCAAATACTACCAAGTGCTGACCTCTGATGAACTTGCCCCCCCTGCCGATAGTGACCTCTCAGTGCCTTTTTATAGGTGCTGACTGCTTTAGATTAGGGTAATCTGGTTTGATTAGGGTAATCTAACCAAGGGAGACAAATCAAGGTGGTGGGCCTTGGGTGGTTGACCCTTGCTTTGTCTTGGGAAATATTATAAGGAAAACCTCTAGGTGGGCCTTTGTGACCATCACCTAGAGAGATGAGAATTTAAAATTTTGGGATTTTTACAAGATTTGGTTTGAAACCTTGAAAAATGACAAAAACCTACGGTTTTTACTAAAGAGGGCATTGTGGACGTGATGCCGGTGAATGGCAGCCTCTCCAGTGCGTCGGTGTAGTGCATTCGTCACTTTCGAGGTCGGCCGGGGCATGCCTTCGTTACCTTTGCTTGTTTTGGTGTCGGTGTCGTGAGATTTGGTCGTCTTCTTTCTTTCGTCGATGTCGATGTCGTTCGGTTTCTTTTTTGTATTTTTTTGGTGTGTGCATATACGCATGCGTGTGTATGCATGTGAGTGTGCGTGGATGTGTGTGTATATATATGAGTGTGTGTAGGCGGGAGAGTGTGTGTGTGGGAATGAGGGAGTGATATATATATATATATTATGTTGCTTACTGCAGAGAGCAGCGATGCAGAGATTTGGAGCAAGAGAGAGAGAGTGTGCGAGGGGTGTGTGCGTGTGTGTGTGTGTGTGTGAGAGAGAGATGGGGTGAAGTGAGAGTGTGTGTGTGTGGTGTGTGTTTTCCCTGCACCCGCATGGGCCAAGAGCAAGAAAGAGAGGGTGAGGGAGGTCGGGCCAGCATGCGGTGGGGAGAGATGGGAGGGGAAGAGAGTGTGTGTGTGTGGTGTGATAGAGAGAGAGAGAGAGTTTCCGTTTACTCTGCTGTGCCCGCATGGGCTGCTCGACACAGGGCGAGAGAGCGCGAGAGGGTGGGATGAGGGAGCACGATGGCGGGTGGCAGTGAGGGTGGATAAGAAAGCGGGACCTGGTGCAAGAGGTCAGGATGAGCTGTGGCAGAGAGAGCGCGCAAGATGGCAGCGGCTCGGGTGGCCCGTGGTCGACAGAGAGCGAGAAGGGGGGGGGGGGGATTAGTCAACGGAAGGGATAAAAGGGGGGGTATAGTAGTTAGAGAGAGAGAGAGAGAGAGAGAGAGAGAGAGAGAGAGAGAGAGAGAGAGAGAGAGAGAGAGAGAGAGAGAGAGAGAGAGAGAGAGAGAGAGAGAGAGAGAGAGAGAGAGAGAGAGAGAGAGAGAGAGAGAGAGAGAGAGAGAGAATTTTTATGGTGGGTTCCCACCGTGGGGAAGAGAGTGAGAGAGAGTGTGTGAGTGAGGGAGGGGGGGAAGGATAGGGGAAGAGGTTAGGGCGGTGGTCCGCCGGTGGGAAGAAACTAGGGGGGGGGGGGGGGGTATAGGGAGGAGAGTGAAGCCAAGGGGGTGTGGACGAGAGGGAAGAGGGAGGGGTATAGGTTACGTGTTCCGCCGGGCTGGGATATGGACGAGGGAAGAGAGAGAGAGAGAGAGAGAGAGAGAGAGAGAGAGAGAGAGAGAGAGAGAGAGAGAGAGAGAGAGAGAGAGAGAGAGAGAGAGAGAGAGAGAGAGAGAGAGAGAGAATAAATGAAAGAGAGAGAGAGAGAGAGAATATTTACAAAACTAGTGGCCCGCCAGAGGGGGTGTGACAGTGGTATCTCGTTATATGCGCCCATTGGGCCGGGTGATGCAGCGGCAAAGTAAGTGAGAGAGAGTGTGTTGGCGGAGCCGAGCAGTAGGAGAGAGAGGGGCTCTGTCCTTTGGCAATAATGGAAAGATGTGGCCGAATTGGTGGCACCCTGCCAGTGATTAAGCCTAGGGGTGGTGAATGTTAAAGAAACTTTTTTTTTCTTGGTAATATGCTCTCCCCTTCTTGGGGTATGGTTCTCGCAGTCGCGGTTTCGAAAACCGGCCATCATTAGCCCTCCCATTTGGCTAGAGACATTCATGGTTCTAGCCCTACCTCTGATTCTTTAGTCGCGGAGCTGGAGGGTTCTCCCTCTTCTGGAATATCTAGCATGAACTCTGGATCAAACCTAAGGAAATACCTTTTAGCCTCCATCCATTGACTCTAGTCTTGTGAATTCTCCCATTTGTTTCCATCAGCTTATAGCTGTCGTTGTCATAGCGCCTTTTAACAATGAATGGTCCTTCCCATCGGGGTTGATATTTCTTGTCCTTCCTGGTGTCAAATCTGTTGTCGTATCTCAATACTAACATGCCTTGTTCCAAGCCCTTTTCCTTAAGCCCTTGATTGAAGGTGAGCCGGCATCGCTCTACCTGCGCTGCATAGTGATTGATTGCATCTTCCCTATCTAGTTGGAGTCTTTCCAGATCCAGGATGTGGTTGCGGAGATTTACAATTGGGCACTGTAATTGCCTAACCATGACTCATAAGCTGGCTATCTGTACCGCAATGGGCAGAATTGCCTCCTTTCCATAACTAGATGGAAAGGGGTGAAACCTAATGATGTTCAAAACGTCGTTCGGTAGGCCCATAGAGCGGCCATGAGATGTTTATCCCAGTCTCCTGTGTGGTTATTCACCTACTTTGTGATGATTTTGCAGATCATTCCGTTTACCTTTTCTACTAGGCCATTACACTGTGGATAGTATGATGTGGAATGTCGGTGTGTGATGCCTAACTTTTTCATCAGTTCTCCCACTAGATCGCCTCTGAAACCTGGTCCCCTATCTGATATTAGCTCAAGAGGAGTGCCAAAACAGCAACAGATGTGCTCAAATATGAACTTTGCTACCTCTTGGGCTGTAATGCGGGTGGTGGCTGCTGCTTCTGCCCATCGGGTCATGTAGTCTACACCAACTAGAATGTATGGTTTACCTGATTGGGCCCTTGGTACAGGACCAATTGCATCTATTTCCCATTTCTCAAATGGACCATATGAGATGATAGGAGTCTGTGGCTCATAGGTTAGTGTGTGATCACTGGCCACTTGACATGCCTTGCATGTTTTACACCAATGATGTACATCCCTGTTCAGGCTAGGCCAAGAGCATCTTGCCTGTAGAATCTTCCTATCGGTGATATCTAAAGAAAAATGACCACCGTAGACACCATCATGGCAACTTGAAATTACCTCTGTGATCTCACAGGAAGTTGGCACTTGCCTGAGAATCTAATCCTTGCCCTTACAATACAAGTGGTCGTTTACAAGGCGGTATCTTGTAGCCTTCCTTACCAGCCACTGTTTCTGGCCCCTAGTGTACCCTTCTGGACATTTTTTTGTATCTAGAAAGCTGATAATATCAGGCATCGCATCACTACATTGAAAGAGGGGTAGTTTCAGTTTGATTGCTCCTATGGGAATGTCTTGTATTCTCTCCTTGTCTAGAGAATCTGCTTCCTGATTTTCTATCCTGGGGACATGAAATAATTGCATTGCTTCAAACTTTCTTAAAAGATCCTTAACTTGGAGTAGTTGACCAAGTAAAACCTGATTTTCACAAACCCAAGTGCCATTTATCTGCTTTATCAAAAGCAAAGCATTGCCAAACACATTTAGGCGCTGAATCCCTTACAAAATACATTTTTCTAACCCAAGAATTAAAGCTGCATACTTTGCTTCGTTGTTGGAGTGGGAGTGTAATAGTTGCCCGATGGAGAATACCCTTTCCTGTGGCTCATTGAAAATGACTATGCCAGCTGGCAGATTGGTCCATTGTTCTCTTGTATGCTCCATCAAAGAAAAGAGAGTGAGCTCTTTCTAGCTTAGGAATTTCTACCATTGGTGTCTCTTGTTTTGCTTCCGTGTTGACCTTCAGCTTCTTCTCATAGTGGTGATGAGTAAGAATACCTGCTAAACTAGACCTGGTGGAGTTTTCTACTTGCATGGTGTAGTCAAACTCTTGTAATCTAACCAGCCATTTAGAGATCCTAGATGAGACATCCATGTGTCACATTACATATGGAAAAACCTCCTCCATTGTCAGAATTACAAAAGGTCTAGGCAGTAGATAGGAGTGGAACTTTGTGGTAGCAAACATTAGCACCATGTGTTCTACTACGATGAATCCCTTTTCTGATGGGGTCATGACACGACTAGAGAAGTAGATAGGACGCATGAAAGAAGTTTGGGGGTCCTTTTGCATTAGTACGGCTCCAAGTGTATCACTTCCTACACTAGGGCTCACATAGAATGGCTCGTCCCACTTGGGGGATAAAATGGTGGGAAGCATAGCTAGGATTTGCTTCACCTCGGTAAATTGCTTCTCATTTTCTTCACTCCATGAGAAGACATCCCTCTGGGTGACTTGTTGTAGAGGGAGAACCACTTGAGATAGCAGGTGAATGAACCTGCTTAAGTATCTTACCTTCTGAAGGAAAGAAACCAACTGCTTAGCTGTGGTGGGTGATGACAAAGATACCAAAGCTGGGATCTTGCTAGGGTCAGCCTCGATCCCTTTTGCTGAGATTACATGGCCAAGAAGAGTGACTTTTCTTTCACCAATGTGACACTTATCCACATTGAGCTGGCTACCAAAGGTTTGCAGCTTGGTCAGGCCATCATAAAATTTGCTCAATGGAGGGAGCATGAACTATAGATGCAAAAATCATCTATGAAGACCTTTATTGACGTTCCAAAGTATGGTTGGAAGACAAAGGTCACATAGCACTGGAATGTGGCCGGAGTGTTGGTGAGGCCAAAAGGCATCACTCTGTAAGCAAACCATCCCCAAGGTGTTATGAAGGTTGTCCTTTTCTGGTCCTCTTCCACAATGCTAATTTGGAAGTATCCTGAGTAGCCATCACATACTGTGTAGCGCTTGTGACCCACCACTTCATTGAGAATTTCATCTTGGAATGGGAGGGGAAAGTGATCCTTATTTGTGGCTGCATTGAGAGGTTTATAGTCCACATAGACTCTCCACTTGCCATTCTTCTTTGGTGTGACTACTACTGGAGAGACCCATTCTGAGTCTTCGATGGGGTAGATGAAACCTGCCTGTAGCAAATTCCTCACTTCTTTGAGTAGTGCCTCTTGTTGGATTACCTCAAGTCATCTAAGATTTTGCACTATGGGTTTACTTCCTTCCTTGAGTTTTATGTGGTGTTGTACTACTGTGATTCCTGTGATCTTATCATAGCCATCAATGAACAGTGTAGTGAAGTTACTTAGCATGGAGACATATTCCTTCCTCTCTTCATCGGTTAACTCATTGGAGAGCATCCTATGTAACTTACTTTCATCCTCTAAGGATTGTGTACCTGATGGTTCCTCTCGGTTTGTTAGGGGTGCTTCAGTTTGTGTCAATCTTTTGGGTCTTTAAGGATGACCCCCATCACTTCGATGCTACTGTCACTCTCTTCAGTTGTTGTTGTCTCTTCTCTTGAGGTGGACAAATAGTCACTGGTGGAATCATCTTCTGAAGCTTCCAAGATCATGTTGCGTTGCTTCCCAGTCCTCATTTCGTAAAATATGGACTTCCCTTTAGCGTCCTTCATCTGAATCATTCCGGTACTCCAGTCTTGCTTAGCTTCCATAGCCATGAGCCAGGGTCTCCCAAGAATGATAGGGTAGCCCTCCCCTTTGTGTGGCATGACAAAGATGACTACCTCCGCTTCTGTATTGAATGCCTTTACTTTGACCGCATTCACAATGCCTACGCATTTCACTTTTACATTATTTGCCATTTTGGCTCATCAAGGTGCCGGCCTACTCACCTCTAGGCCTAGATAGTGCAACATTTTTTCACTCATGACGCATATTTGCGCACCACCATCTATGTAGACGTTTGAGATTCGTTGCCCCTTGATGTGGGCATCCATGGTTGGTAGGATGTTGTCGAGATCCCTCCCAGAGATAGCCCCAGGTATCCTTGGTCTTGATTTCCTTGTACTTACCATCTTCGTCCATTGCCTCCCCCTGCTTGGTGCAAGGGGGATAAATTGGGGCCAAGTTATCTTTGGGCCCTGCATCAACACATCCTGAACTAAGTCATATTGTTTAGCACACTCACCTAGTGAAAAATCCACGATGTCTATCTTCTGTCACGGTTTAGCTACTTGCTTGCTAGACTCGCCTTTTTATTTCATTTTCTCTTCGTTTTTAGAGGCTTCTTCATGGCTGGCACGCTTCACTCCCATGGCATCCACTTCTTCTACTTTTGCTTTCCCTTTGTGCTTCTCTCGAACTGGTTCTTCTACCTTTGCCTTCCCTTTAGCTTCCAAGCTAATGACACTTGCTGCTTGGTTTACAGCAGGTGGTGGGGGTAGCGATGGAATAAGCGGTGGCGGTTGTGGTTGTTGTACAGGTGGTCGAAGGATTTGGACCGGTGAAATTGGCCCTGGTTGCTTGGGTGGTGGTGGTCTCGCCCTTGGTGGAGAGATCTGGTTCGGTCTCCCTCCTCTATTGAAATTTTGCCTTCTTGGATGTGGGCAGTAGTACATGCCATGGCTGTCATCCCCGCAATTATAGGAGTGGTACTCTTGGTTTTGCCTTCGTTGTCCTCTTCGTTGTTCTAGATTCTAACAGGTGCATGCCCTTGCTGCACCAAATGCATGGATAAACTCTCAAGTTGGGTAGTGATGCGACTCAACAGGTCTTGCTGCTCTTCTGATACCTCTTGTGGTTGGGCTCTATGAACGGCTGTTGTAGTCACTGGGGTTAGTCGGACAGAGCTTGATTCCTCTCACTCGTTAACTCTTGCTTGCATGTGCAGCTTCTTGTCTTTACGGCGGGCTACTTCCACTGCCAACTCATATGTTGCAGGAAACCTTCCCTTCACCTTCTCTTTAAGCGGCGACCACCACAGGCTGGCAATGAAACGGTCCTTCTTTAGGAAATTAGGTGCTCCTTCACCTTCCTCCAGTGAGACAACCCATCTCTCCCACAAATCCACAAACTTGGACTCGTAGGTGGCATACTCTAGTAGACCTCCCTGCTTCAATTCCGTCAGTATAACTGCCATAACTTCTCCAAGGTTGTGGCTTCACCAAGGCTCTTCACAAAGGCAGCACGTAGTACATCCCATGCATTTTTGGTAGCCTGGGGCAAAGCATTGTACCAAGACTTGTCCTCTACTTTCATCAGTAGAGGAAAAATCCGAAGCCGTGAGGCGTCATCATCCTTGTTGGAAACCACACAAGCAATGTCGAAATCATCCAAAAAGTCGGTGGTGACGTCTTCTCCCTTCTTTCCACTGAACGTGGGAAAAGAAATACCTGCCATGATAGTGACTCAGGAAATTACAAACTTAAAAAAAAAAAAAAGATTAATGACAGTAGCGGCTCATAGCGTCTTTTTACAAGGTTGGGTGGATAGATTAAAACAGGATAAAGATGGAAAGATTGAAGGAGTGGTGGTAATCCAATATGGGGAAAATGATAGGGTTTGGGGAACTAAGGATTTATCCTAGCACCACAGCACCAAACAAATACACAATTTTCTATTGGTAGAGATTTTCCTATCTACATAAATATTCACATGCATATGTTGCAAGAATCTAACGTGAACGTTGTTGGCCCGTTTTCCATCATGCATAGAGGGTGGAGCAAATACTTATACTCTTATCGTGACGGTGTTGATAAGTTGGCACATCCACAGGAAGTCGCCACCTTTCATAGGCTCTATTTTTCCTTCGTCGCTCAGCACGTACGGGGTGATGGAGACGCGTCTGAATACTCCCAACCTTTTGGCTAGTAGCAACTACAGATAATAAGTGTTGCATGAACTCCACTCCGTTTAGCTATAATCGTCTCCAGCCCACTGGGTTTCACCCATGGTGGAGAGCTTCTTCAGGATGAGCTATACAGGGAGAGGAGGAAGACCCTCCACCCGTCTTCCAAAACAACGAGAGCAGTAGCCAAACCACTCTTCCTTAGGGCATGGGAACCTTCTTACCACTTCTGCTTCAGGATTGTCGAAATGGACTAGCAGTAATTGCATGCGTCATGCGAATCGATAGGCGATCTTCCGCCGCTTAGCCTCGGATGACCTTTTCTTTGGCAAGCTGGGTACGACCCGGCTTTCCGAACTTGAAGCACTCGCGTGGCCGGATGCTTCTTCCTTTGGGGTCATGTGTTTCCAGACTGGCTTAGCCTTTCCTTACCTTTGGCTCAAGCAGCCCCTTTAGGCCATTTTAGAGTAGAGGCTATACCTTTGGTTGCAGTTTCCTTAGGGAAGAGAGGCCTTACCGTTTTCTTTCCTCCTTTGATATGGACGACCTCCTCGTGGTGAATGTCGATGTAGACGATTTCAGCCCCTTCGCTGCCCTCGTTTGCTGGCACTCATTAACAATGCGTTTTGGTTGACAATAGTGATGGCACTTCGTAGACCTCCCACTTGATGCTCTCAATTTGTGGTTAGAACGAGCAACATGAGATGGGGATCTTACCTCTTGAATACTGACGACACTACAGCCTGGCAGTAGTACTTCAATGAAGGCGGCTAGTGCCTCCTTAGTCTCCTCCTCTTCCATCCTCCAGTTACAGAATTTCTTCAGCCATTCGTCCATGATTGATGAAGTGCGTTGCTTTCAGCATTGTAAACTGAAGGTTTCTTGGAAGCCCTCCTCCGTGGCGGCACCAAATGATGAGTGCAAAGCGCGACACGGACCCTGACAGCCTCTAAAACGCTGGGGGCCAATGCATGCCGCAAGCCGGTCATAGTGAAGCGAACAGGGGGCAACACTTAGCTTTGAGCGGCTAGGACGCAGACAACGGTGATTTGAAATATCACGGACTCTACAGAGAGAGAGAGAGAGAGAGAGAGAGAGAGAGAGAGAGAGAGAGAGAGAGAGAGAGAGAGAGAGAGAGAGAGAGAGAGAGAGAGAGAGAGAGAATATAGACAGGTGATGAAAACCCTCGGGGGTGTGAGGGAGAATTATTCTCTTGCAATATTTACAGCAACCTTATTTCCGACGAGGTGGCAAATCATGGTATAGAGAGATGGTGAGCCTACTTGGTGCGTTCTCTAGAGATGACTCACCGACACGAGAACCTTGCTATCATGAGTGTGTGCGCATCGACCATTGGAGTTGAGATGTAGACATAGCTTCTTTACATAGTACAAATTCCCAAAGGAAATCGCTACACTAAGTCCCCTCTCTCGTGGTGCAAATGTTGCCAATTCCTCCCACCAAAATACTACCAAGTGCTGACCTCTGAGGAACTTGCTCCCTGCCGATAGTGACCTCTCAGTGCCTTTTTATAGGTGCTGACTGCTTTAGATTAGGGTAATCTAGTTTGATTAGGGTAATCTAATCAAGGGAGACAAAGAAAGGTGGTGGGCCTTGGGTGGTTGACCCTTTTTTCTTGGGAAATATTATAAGGAAAACCTCTAGGTGGGCCTTTGTGACCATCACCTAGAGAGATGAGAATTTACAAATTTGGGATGTTTACAAGATTTGATTTGAGACTGGGAAAAATGACAATAACCTATGGTTTTTACTAAAGAGGGCGTTGTGGACGTGATGCCGGTGAATGGAAGCCTCGCTCGTGCGTCGGTGTAGCACATTCGTCACTTTCGGGGTCGGCCGGGGCATGCCTTCGGCGCCTTTGCTTGTTTTGGTGTTGGTGTCGCGAGATTTGATCGTCTTATTTCTTTTGTTGATGTCGATGTCGTTGGGTTTTTTTTTTTGTTTTTTTTGTGTGTGTATATACGCGTGCGTGTGTATGTGAGTGCACGTGGATGTGTGTGTATATATATGAGTGTGTGCCATGTGTGTGCGTGTGTGTAGGTGGGAGACTGTGTGCGTGGGAACGAGGGAGTGTTATATATATATAAATTTTCTTATGTTGCTTACTGTAAAGAGCAGCGACATAGAGATTTGGAGCAAGAGAGAGAGTGTGTGCAAGGGGAGGTGTGTGTGTGTGTGTGTGAGAGAGAGAGAGGTGGGGTGAAGTGAGATTGTGTTTGTGTGGTGTGTGTTTTCCCTACACCCGCATGGGCCGAGAGCGAGAGAGAGAGGGTGAGGGAGGTCGGGCTAGCATCCAGTGGGGAGAGATGGGAGGGGAAGGGTGTGTGTGTGTGATAGAGAGAGAGAGAGAGAGAGAGAGAGAGAGAGAGAGAGAGAGAGAGAGAGAGAGAGAGAGAGAGAGAGAGAGAGAGAGAGAGAGAGAGAGAGAGAGTTTCTGTTTACTCTGCTGCACCCGCATGGGCTGCTTGACATAGGGTGAGAGAGCGCGAGAGAGCGGGATGAGGGAGCGCGATGGCGGGTGACAGTGAGGGTGGATAAGAAAGCAGGCTCTAGTGCGAGAGGTCGGGATGAGATGTGGCAGACAGAGCGCGCGAGACGGCGGGGACTCGGGTGGCCCATGGTCGACAGAGAGCAAGAAGGGGGGGGGGATTAGTCAACGGAAGGGATAAAAGGGGGGGAATAGTAGTTAGAGAGAGAGAGAGAGAGAGAGAGAGAGAGAGAGAGAGAGAGAGAGAGAGAGAGAGAGAGAGAGAGAGAGAGAGAGAGAGAATTTTTATGGCGGGTTCGAACCGTGGGGAAGAGAGTGAGAGAGAGTGTGTGAGTGAGGGGGGGAAAAGATAGGGGAAGAGGTTAGGGCGGTGGTCCTCCGGTAGGAAGAAACAAGGGGGGTGGGGGGGGGGGGGTATAGGGAGGAGAGTGAAGCCGAGGGGGTGTGGACGAGAGGGAAGAGGGAGGGGTATAGGTTACGTGGCCCGCTGGGCTGGGATATGGACGAGCGAAGAGAGAGAGAGAGAGAGAGAGAGAGAGAGAGAGAGAGAGAGAGAGAGAGAGAGAGAGAGAGAGAGAGAGAGAGAGAGAGAGAGAGAGAGAGAGAGAGATAGATAGATAGATAGATAGATAGTTCTA
This sequence comes from Adiantum capillus-veneris, assembly GCF_014529385.1. NCBI lineage: Eukaryota > Viridiplantae > Streptophyta > Polypodiopsida > Polypodiales > Pteridaceae > Adiantum > Adiantum capillus-veneris. Next base: position 139,840,270 of record NC_140952.1, read on the forward strand.
TTATCGTCCTGGGAGGTCAAATATGACCTATGGGACCAAATGAACATGTCACGTGGTGTGAGTGGAGTTCATAAGTGACTCTCGATGCTCAAAAATGGCTGAAATGAGCGTCGCAATAGAGAGTCCACATCGTGGTTGGGAGAGGAAGGTATGTAGGGAGAGCTCATGGCTGAATATATGGGGAAAAGAGGACCTAATGTGGTCAAAAGTTGAGCACTCAAGTAGTGTGTGGTACTCACTCTCTCGCACTTGACGAGGGCATAAGGTGCAAAGTCGATGACACTCCTCGCCAGTGCCCCAACGTCCTGTCTCGCAGCGTAGAGAATGGGAGCTAAGACGAATGGAGGCAATGGTGCGGATCGCACTCAACGGGATGGGCTCAAGGATGTAGGAATGGGTTCGGTTACCTCGTTCCGAGAAGAAGAGAGATTTGTAGTTTGGGGCAACGTGTGTGGTGTAATGGCTGAAGTGAGAACCTCCAGATTTCTCCCAAGCCATGATACATTGGCGTTGTAAGAAGGCCTCATTAACTTGGGAGTCGATCGACGCATCCTTGACAAAGTGACATGCATCCCATCTTCCAAACCATTTCTTGATATCAAGCATCCACCCCGAACTTAGTATTTTGCTCTTGCATGTCTTTTGAACCTTTTGACTTGCTTCATATGCGATTCTAGGAAGTCGATGCAAAGGGCTACGTTGTGTCTTACGCATGTACTCCACAACCCTTTCCATGCCCAAGACCTCAATGGGAAGCGATCCGGACTCAAGAAGTAAGAGCATGTAGGGTGTTTGTGTCTCGACTTGGAGAAAGTTGGTGAGAAAACGCTTTTGGACATTCTCAAACTCTTTCCAAGTAGACTTCCCGATGCTTCCACCCCACACCTCCACTCCATAAAGAAGCACCGGTGTCACCAATGTGTCAAAGAGGTACTTTTTGAGAGCCCAACACTTGATCTCTCCTGCATTGCACATGTTCTCAAATGCATAATAAGCCCTCTTTCCGGCTTCCAAGCGACGCATTGCACAATCCTTCCATTTATGATTGGATGGAACCTCAAGGCCAAGGTACTTGAAGTGATCTACCACTTCAAGTTTCTCATTGTTGTATACAATGCATGGATTTTCGTCATTGAGGGTCTTTACAAGCATAACCTTGGTTTTGGATCCATTCACGATCAGCCCGCTATGTAGGCAAAAGCGTTCCAAGACACTCATAAGCTTTTGTGCATCTTCTAAGGTATGTGCCAAGAGCACTACATCATCGGCATAAAGCAAAAGCATGATCACCGCATTTCCAATCTTAACCTCTTCTATGCCTTCTTGCTGCATAAAATCAAGAACCATGTATTCCAATTCATCAATGAGTAGCCCAAAGAGGGTTGGGGAAAGTGGGCATCCTTGTTTGACACCAATAGTGCTTGCAAAAAATTCTGAAATTCCATCTCCCATACGTAATCGACATATCACTTTTTGGTAGATGCGAAAGACTGCATGCATAAATTCTCTCGGCACTTGAAGGCTTTGCATACGTCTCCAAAGATTTCCTCGCGGTACCATGTCAAAAGCTTTCTTGAAATCCACAAAGCAACAATACAACTTTTTTCCTTTCAATCGAGACGCTTCCATAAGAACTCGAAGAGTGACAAGGTGATCAATAGTGCTATGATGCTTTCGAAAACCTGCTTGGCCAAGCGCACGTTTGCCATTCTTTTCAGCCCATTCACTTATCTTCATCTCCATGATACATCCAAATAACTTTGCCATCAAAGAACCAACCATTATAGTGCGATAGTTGTTCACATTGTTTACATCTCCTCCTTTGTGCAAAGGTTTGATCCAATTTGCACTCCAATCATAAGGCATGCCATACTGAAGTGCAAGGTTAAACATATCGCATATCCAATATCGTGTTTTCTTGCTTGTCCATTTAATCATTTCAGCCTTGACACCTTGAAGGTCACCTGCCTTGCGAGTAGCAAGTTTCTCAATCGCACGGCATACATCTTCAATGGTAAAGAAGGGAGACATAAATGGAAGGGAGCTACAACCCTCCATCTTATCAACATTGGGTTGCTCATAGAGGTTCTTACAATGCATATACATATCCTCAAGAGTCAAGTCACCAAAGCTCTCAACGCGCTTGCCTTTTAGATTTTGCCAAAACTTGCCACATGCATGTGCTTTCTCTTGTGCTAAAAGAAGTTGTTTTTCGACTTCCCACCTTCTCCTCTTCTTTTGAACAAGTGCTTTGTATGTGTGTGAACATTCCAAGTAAACTTCCTTGTCTTTGATTGCATCCAATCTTCGCAAGTGTTTTCGGGCTTGACTACATTCCATGTCAAACCATTTCTTCTTGGTGCTACCCTTCTTAGACCTTTTGCAAGACATGTGTTTCGCCGAAAAGCATTCCTTCGCACAAGAGAAAATTACTTCTTTGAAAACTTTCCACTTGCATTCTAATGTTGGGCTCCCTTGATGCTCTATCATGCTTAACATTTGGTCCACCATATCAGCATATATAAGTGCTCGTTTGAAGTCTAGACGTAGGTACAAATGATTCATATCATGATTGGAGGCTACATGCTCGGGCCGTTTACCACACTTGAGGTCAATACATAACATCCTATGATCCGATTCCGGATTCCATTCACCAAGTGTAAAACTTTGTATGCATTCTAGAGTGGCTTCTGAGAACAACATATAGTCAATCACGCTAGCACCATTGTGCTTTCTACATGTAAAGTCATTGGTGCCTTGCCATAGAGATACACCATTTGCAATGAGCATTCCGGTACTATTGCACATATGTAGAAGTGACTTTCCATAGTGATCCACTTCTTTTGCATCATTAGAACTTCGAGTATACATGTATGAGTCATCCACTCTTCTTGATACATGCGGCATGTCGACTTGTTGTGTGTCGTGTTGTAACATATTTGTGCGAGCATTCATGTCTCCAAAAACAATGACTTCACCTTGATCCTTGTAATAAGCAATGTCTTCCTCTAGTTCAACAAAGGGCTGATCTCTATCCATATTCAAGCGAGCATAAAAGTTGGAGTCATAGTGAGGAATGTAGCAGCCGGCCACAAACATGACTTGACCATTTGGTGGGCTGATTTTCAGCCATAAGTAGCGTTTATACTTATCTTCTTTGACAATGGAAACATCTTTCAAACCCTTTTTGGTCATACATGCTATGCCTCCTTGGCCTCTTCGTTGCTTTGCATTTTTGGCCCACATCAAAGAATGTACATCGTATTTGTCAAATCCAAGAATTCGTTGCGCATCATGCTCCCATGTTTCGACAAGAAGTATCACATCGGAGTCATTGGTAAGCTCATCAATGCCAATTCCCGCATTCCATGGATACCCGTTACAATTCCAAAAGCTTATTCGCAAGCGTGAGTTGGTCTCATAGATCATGTGTCCCTATTTGTTGGGTGGACTTGCATCCTCCTCAAGTGCCTTTTCTTCTTGAGATGATACCTTAACCTTCTTGCTTCTTTCCTCGTATGCTTTGCGACGTACATTTTGTTGCATAAGAGTGCGATCCTCATATACATTACAACCCGTTCCTTTGAGGTAGATCCAACCATTGTCAAGGATGATCTTTCTCTTTACCTCATCAGCCATGGTACATACAATAGGTCTTTCTCCCGAGCGAGGGACTCCTTGTTTTCCAACTCGATGTGCACCATAAGCCATGATTCCTGACATGCCAAAGTGTGTAGCAAAAAACTCTTCAATAGCAACCGCAAGAGATTGGGGTGTTTCCATGCTTTCCTCCTTGATTCCACGAATGACGATGTTCTTTGAGCGTTTTTGTCGTTCTTGCAATTCTTGAGTGTCCACATTCTCTACATTCTTTGCTTGGACAACGGCTTGCGTGATAGGAGATGTAGAAACCACATTATCCTTACATATATCAACCCATGATTTGGATGCATTTCTCATCTCACATACATCATGTCGTATTGTATCTATCGTTTCCTCTTTCAATACATGATCACTCTCAACTTTGCTCAAGCGCTCTTTCACTACATTCATGTCCACAAGAGAGCGTTTACATTCTTGAACTTCATTCTCAAGATGCATCAAGCGCGTTGTTTGCATTTCAAAAACCTTCTTGAGGTGCTCATTCTCCACAACGAGAACTCTTAAAGTACCATTTTCCATTGCAAGTGCGCGCAACTCTTCACCTTGCTTGTTGACGGTTTCTTGTAACGAGATCAAGTAAGCCATGATCATTGCTTCCGTTGTTGTAGACGATGTGGTTGGATTAGCATCCAAATTCCTTGGAGATTTTGCATCATTCTCCATGGCGAGTGTGGCTTTTCCACCCTTGCGAGTTTTGTCTGACATTGCCTTCAAGTCGGCAACAAAAACGCAAAGTTTTGACAGTTTTTTCAGTTCTGAGATGCTGTTACAGAGAGAGAGAGAGAGAGAGAGAGAGAGAGAGAGAGAGAGAGAGAGAGAGAGAGAGAGAGAGAGAGAGAGAGAGAGAGAATAAATGAAAGAGAGAGATAATATTTACAAAACTGGTGGTCCGCCAGAGGGGGTGTGAGAGTGGTATCTCGTTTTATGCGCCCACTTGGCCCCGTGATGCAGCGACAGAGTAAGTGAGAGAGAGTGTGTTGGCGGAGCTGAGCAATAGGAGAGAGAGGGCTCTGTCCTCTGGCAATAATGGAAAGATACGGCCAAATTGGTGGCGCCCCGCCAGTGGTTAAGCCTTGGGGGTGGTGAATGTTAAAGAAACTTGTTTTTTTCTTGGTAATATGCTCTCCCCTTCTTGGGGTATGGTTCTCGCAGTCGCAGTTTCGAAAACCGGCCGTCATTGCCAAATGGATATATATACTTGTGGACTCTAATGATTTTTGGGCTTGCCTTCTCAGAAAAACAACAATTAAATGCTACTTAAAAAAGCTAAAAATCTTGGACCAAGTTGACCCTATGGGACATCATGATTGCACCAATGGACATGAAGTGTCCCAACGAGTCCATCTTTGACAGGTTCTGGTGGAAAACCTGGTTTGAAATCAAGAAAAATTGGAAGGTTCCCCTCAACTATATTGCTAATCCTGTTTTTAACATGCAAGATTCCATCTGGTTTGGTCACCTCTCCATACAAGGATGGATCTGCTCCTAAAATCAAAGCAGACAGTTGTTTCAAAAAGGGATTGAGATCTTGGGGAGATGTCCATCAGGGCAGGCTCATGTCTCTCAATGAAATCTCTAGCAAATTTCAATTGTCTGTTGTGGCTATCTTGCAGAAATCTCCAACAGCATTATTCTTTTTCAAAAGTTTTAGGATCAAAGGATCTCTTTTGCTAACAAACCCCATATGTTGGCTGCCATAGCTAGGCATATCTATAAGAAGAAAGTTCTCTCCCCAACATGAACTTTGCCCTCTCTGAAGACAAAGTTCACCTCAAAATGGAAGGTCTCATGGAGTTGCAAATTAAAGGTGCCGCGAGAAGCATGCGTGAGTGCAAGTGCTAGAGCAGAGAGAGAGAGAGAGAGAGAGAGAGAGAGAGAGAGAGAGAGAGAGAGAGAGAGAGAGAGAGAGAGAGAGAGAGAGAGAGAGAGAGAGAGAGAGAGAGAGTTGCTTTGGGTGGAGTGCATAACAACGTTATCCTATTGCAGCTCCTTATTCTGTTGTATTAAAGAATAAGTATATAATGGTTAAGTTAGTAGATGGGTTAGTAGTAAGTGGGATGTCCGGCCAGTTGGCCTGAATCCCAACAAACTCCCACTTGAAGGCCAACATAGACCGAGTGACCTGGTATGTACAACCGTGAAGCAATCTAGTGGCTTCAACTTATACCCATCAACTCATTGCAATGTGTAAACCGCTCCAAAGATAAGCCTTTCGTCAAAGCATCTGCTGGGTTTTCGTCAGTGTGTACCTTGACCAAATCAATGAGCTTTTTGGCCAAGAAATCTCTCATGAGATGATACCTGACTTCAATGTGTTTTGATTTGGAGTGAAACACGGGATTCCTTGCCAATGCAAGAGCACTCTTACTATCACAATATATCACTAGAGTCTCATCAATTCCAAGATTTCTCACTAAGCGAGATAACCATATAGCCTCTTTACTTGCATCTGACAATGCAACGTACTCTGCTTCCATAGTAGAGTCTTGAAGAAATGACCTCCCAGATACTACTGCTCCAGCAAATATGAAGACATAGCCAGATGTCGATCTCTTATTGTCGACAAAACCTGCATAGTTTGCATCCGCATAACCCACGATGGATGCATCAATGTTCCCGAAGAGTAAACACCTGCCAACCGTACCTTTGAAGTACCTAAGAATGTGCTTTACTGCTTCCCAATGCTTGCTGCCAGGATTTGCCATATATCCTATCACCACTCCCACTGCAAAAGCAATGTCTGGTCTTGTGGCCACCATAGCATACATGAGACTGGCCACTACCAAAGAATATGGTACCTTAGCCATTTCAGCTCGCTCAGCATCAGATTTGGGTGCATCTTTCTTGCTGAGTTTCAAGAATGCCTGCATTGGGTTACTCAATGCTTTCCCCCCTGCATATTGAAAAGCTGCAAAACTTTCTCAATGTATGTTTCCTGAGATAACTCAAGAATATGACGTTTGCGATCTCTTTTGATTCGCATTCCAAGAAAGTGTGTAGCATCTCCCAAATCTTTCATTGCAAAATTATTGCTTAGTGTTTTCTTCAAGTTGGCAATTTCCGCAATGGATTTCCCAGCTATAAGCATGTCATCAACATACAAAACTAGAATGATCATCGAGCCATCATCTAGCTTTCTTGTGTACAAGCAGTGATTCTCTTCGCTCCTTTTATATCCTTGAGACCTAATACATGCATCAAATTTATGATACCACTACCTTGAACCCTGTTTTGAGCCATAAAGTGCCTTTTTGAGCTTACATACTAGCTCCTCACGAGATGCGTTCTCCTGAACAAACCCTTCAGGCTGCTGCATGTAAACATCCTCATCGAGATCCTCGTGAAGAAATTATGTCTTCACATTCATTTGGACAAGTTCCATGTCCTCAATCACTATAAGACCAAGTACCGTTCTAAGCATTGTCATCTTGACCATAAGCGAGAAGATTTCATCAAAATGACTCCCTTTTTCTGTTTGAACCCTTTGGCTACAAATGTAGCTTTGTACTTTGGATTTGGATCACCTGAGGTAAATTTCTTCTTATAAATCCATTTGCAAGGTAAAGCTTTCGCATCATTTGGCAGTTCTACCAAGTCCCAAGTGTCATTAGCCAAAATCGAGTTTTACTAAGATTCCATAGCCTGCTCCCACTTCACCACATCATCCGTCATCATGGCTTCTTGGTAGCAGCTTGGCTCACCGCAATCGATCAACATGATGTAATCAAGACATGGCTCAAAACGCGCAAGTGGACGAGAGACTCTAGTAGACCGTCTCACTCCTTGACCATTGCTATCCGCTCTCTCTAGAGCATTGCTAGTGGAAGGTACATCACTAGCCTGCTAAGTTGATTTCATTGTCTCTGAGGAAACATCCTCAAAAGTGACTCTCCAAATCTCTATTTCCTTGATAGGTTGTTTATGCATCTTCGACTCATTGAAGATCACATCTGAACTATGGATGAATCGATGAGATTCCGGGTGCCAGAGACGATATCCCATATCCCCATCTGCATAAGCTTCACAACCAAAAACACGTAGATGGTCATAGTGGGGCTTACATTTAGACTATAACTCTTTTGGAATCTCATAATTTAATGGCGTACTAGGTGAACAATTTATAATGTGCATTACGGTCAAGACGGCTTTTGCCCAAATGCCTTGTGTGAGATTTGCCCTAGAAAGCATGGTTGTGACTCTTTCCTGAATCGTACAATTCATGCACTCAACAACTCCATTTTGAGTTGGTGTGTATGGTGCAGTAAACTGCCTTTTAATCCCCCTTTTAGCATAGAAACTGTCAAACTCCTTGGAGACATACTCTCCATTGTTGTCAGTGCGCAACCTCTTGAGTTTATTGCCAGACTAATTCTCAACAAGTGCTAAGAATTTCTAGAACACAGGAAGAACTTGATCCTTATGTTTCAAAGGATATGCCCACACCTTTTGAGTAGAGTCATCTATGAATGTCACAATATAGTTGGCCCCCCCTAAAGATTTGGTTGACATAGGACCACAAACATCACTATGTACTAAATCTAGAGGTTCGACTCGCTTTTGACCCAATGGTAAGTGCATGGACCTAGTCTATTTTCCATAGATACAATGCTCACAAACAGGAAAGTCGACATAAGACAAGACAGATAAGTAGCCAAAACAAGTTAGAGTTCTCATTTCTTTTTGGCTAATATGACCTAGCCGGCAATGCCACAACTCAGTAGATGGCAGCTCGCCTATAGATATGTAATCATGACCAACATCTCACACATGCATGGAATACAAGGTGCCATGCTTCCAACCTCTAAGTACAACAAGATTACCTTTGCATACTATCCACGAACCATGGCCAAATGTGGTGTTGTAGCCCAAATCATCAAGCTGACCAACAGAAATCAAGTTTTTAGTCAATTGGGGCACATGTATAACATTACATAAAGTAAAGTACGTGCCATTCCTTAGATGCAATTTGACATTTCCAACACCCTCAATGTCTAGTTCATAAGCATCACCAAGTCTCACTTTGCCGCAAGAGTGAGAATAAGTAGAGAACCACTCTCTATGTGGTGTCACATGGAAACGTGCACCAGAATCTACTATCCAATTCTAGGCAAACTGCGCATGTTCTGTAACAAGAGCCTCGACAGGTAAATCTGTTGTGAAGACCAATACGTCAGAGGTAATGTAAGGTCCTCCTCTTAGCCCTTACTCTTGCTGAAATATCTAAGCCATCGACTTTCCGAATACGATCAAGTAACGCACCCTAGCTACCCACGAGACGCTTTCGATTTTCACCATGGGAACATGAATATAATCCATCCAACGCTATCCATGAGACTCTTTTGGTTTTCACCATAGGAACGTGGATATAACCAATGCATGTGATATTAGTTTTATCTCAAGAAAAGAAGAAAAAAAAAGTGCATAAGAAAACAAAGAAAGAATAGGGTAAGGTGAAAAAGTAACTTGTCGAAGAAACAAATCCACTTGTTGAAAGTAGCTTGTTGAAGAAGCCACTTATTGAAAATAGCTTGTTGAATTAAAAAAGTAGCCACTTGTAGAAAAGTAGCTTCATGCATAAGCCACTTGTAGAAAAGTAATAAGCCACTTGTAGGAAAAGAAGCTTCTTGCATTAGTAGCTTGTTGGAGAAGCTTGGAAAAGGAAGACAACATATCAAGATATGCAAAAAGTAACTTATCATGATAAGTTAAGGGCCTTGTCAAAATAAGTTTAAAATGAGGCCTTCCCTACTCATTAAACGCTTCGTTTGACTTCACTTCGCTTCAATTCACTTCCCTTCACTTCTCTTCACATTTTGATAGTGCAAGCTTGATAAGAAAACAAAGAAAGAATAGGGTAAGGTGAAAAAGTAACTTGTTGAAAAAAAAAATCCACATGTTGAAAGTAGCTTGTTGAAGAAGCCACTTGTTGAATTAAAAAAGTAGCCACTTGTTGAATTGAAAAGTAGCCACTTGTAGGAAAGTAGCTTCATGCATAAGCCACTTGTAGAAAAGTAGCTTCATGCATAAGCCACTTGTAGGAAAAGAAGCTTCTTGCATAAGTAGCTTGTTGGAGAAGCTTGGAAAAGGAAGACAACATATCAAGATATGCAAAAAGTAACTTATCATGATAAGTTAAGGGCCTTGTCAAAATAAGTTTAAAATGAGGCCTTCCCTACTCATTAAACGCTTCGTTTGACTTCACTTCGCTTCAATTCACTTCCCTTCACTTCTCTTCACATTTTGATAGTGCAAGCTTGATAATGAGCCATGAAAAGCCAATGCTAATCCTCCTTCACACACACACACCTACACATCCCTCTCTCCTCAAGAGAAGCCATAACCATAATCCAAATTACCATTACTCTCTTCACCCTCTATCTCTTAACCTACAAGCTTTCCATAGCTTGAATTTTCTTGATCTTTTTCTATTCCCATAGCCAAATTGGTGGTTTTCAAGCAAAAGGAAGCGGAAAAGATCGGGCCACGTCAATACACTTGCCGTTACTCTTCCAAAGCAATGAGGAAACTCTACTATCTACACATTAAGTCCCGAAACCTTAAGCCTCTTTAAACCACTTGATTAATCCTCTCCACAATAGTAAAGGTACGCCTAACTCCCTTCCTAAAGAAGAATTTGCTAATCATTCATACACTAGTACATGCATATTTTACGATACACTAGCAAGTCCACTCTTAGGAACTTTGCCATTTTTACACGACCATGCATAGAAGGGTTTTACTCTTGCATAAGCACTCAAAGGAAGTTTTGATTAGTTGCCCAAGATTGCAAGTTGGTGCATTTCACAGTTTTGTGTGTACCACACATAGAAACACCAAGAAAACTCATTATAGAAAGCATATGCATTGTTCATTTCAAGTTTGTCTGCTTTCAAGTTTGTTTTGCAAATTCGAAGGGGGGAGTAAGGGGATAGCTTCATGGATGTCATGACCGTGTTGCTTGAACATAAAACTCCCAATGCTTCCATGGAGATGGCCTATGGATGGAAAATGATGAAAAGGGACCAAAATGGGATTCATCGAAGTCGGGGATAACTTGAAACTTACGTAGAGGCAAAAACTTAAACTTCCATGAGATTCGTTGTTTTCTTAAGGTCTTGTTTGAATAGAAAATTAAAAGGAATTAGGAATTAAGGGTTTATAACTCAAGGATCTTAATCTAAAATTAAACTAGGATTAAAAACTTTACCAAGAAGAATGACGTGGATAGCCCTAGCATAACATAGCGATTTAAGTGTGAACTTGTCTTCATTGTTTGGAAAAAGGCCGGCGAAGGTGTTTACCTGTGGGATACAACGGGGGATGGTCCTTTTCGGCTAGGACTGATAACCATTGGTCTATGTTTGAGCTCAGGGTTCACCCATTGCCCTAGAAATGGGATTGAATGGGAGTTTGTCCCGGCCGGGTGGATGTGACCCACGGATGCGTCTGGAAATCGGCCTAGTCCGGGTAGGCCTGACGCTGACGGGAAAAGGAGGAAGGAAAAAGGATCATGATAAGGGAGGAGGATGTGATTTAATTAAGGAACTCTTCAATTTTTTTGGGAAAAAGGAACTTTGGAAAGGCTAGGGACCTAAATGGGCTATTTCGTAATTGTCCTCATCAGCCGGACCTTTTCTCTTCTTCTCGGGAGTATTGATTTAAAAGGAACCTAAAGTAGATTACCTTTGAAGCCTTTCCCACACAAGATAAAGAAAATAAGAATTGGAATCTGTGTAATGGCGCCGCCTCCACATGGGGCGGAGGAGACAGGATACCCAAGTCTTGGGACGAGGATCGGGGTATGCCTCGAGAAGTATATGTGATTGCTTGAAAGATAACTAGATAATCTTACTAATATTAAAGGAAAAACGAAGTAAAAATATTCTATAAAGTAAAAGGTGGGAACAACCTGATAAATGCACACTTGCAAGAGTATGCAACAGTTTGCATGCTGCTTTCAAATGCTTGAAATGTATTCTTGGTTCGCCATGATTGAAATACTGTTTTCTAGTATCATAGTACTACCTTGTGAAGGGGTATTTATCAAACGGTTTGGTGGGTGGACGAATTCGGGAGGGTTAATTGTTGGTTGGAAAGTTGAACCCAATTTTATGTTGTCTCAATTAAGTCTAGAGCGGGGAAAAATGAATTCCGATCTATGGAGCGGGGAACAACTTGGGATTGAGGGATTTGTGTAGATTATAATACGCTCACCTTAGGGGAACACATTAACGGCTGTGCTCGGTCCTAACCGGGAAAAAAGCGTCAATGACCTTGAACCAAGGGTGAATTAGAGAACTCCCACCAGTTGACCATGGAAGGTTGAGTTCCAAGTTAGTATGATGACTTCAATTGGTAAGTTTGATCGGTAAGCAAGGTTCTTTGGGGCTAAGGGATCCATATGAGAAAAATTGAATGTTATCACCCCCTTGAGTTGGCATCAAAGAGCAGGAGGAGTCCTGTCTTGGTGTCGGTCTCAAGCGGGAGGGATGTCGAAAATCACGGTGTATCCATGTGAAGATGGTACAGGCGGTGGTCCCCGGGCATGGCCTAACAAGTGGTATCAGAGCGCAATTTATGTCCTTGGATAGATAAAGGTTTTAACTGACTCTTGTAGAAAAGGGTGAGGTAATGGAAAATAACTTCTCAATTACAGATGATGTGGACCTCTCAAGAAGAGGAAGTACTCGTAATTGTCCAAAAGCAAATAGAAGAACTTGATGTCTAGAAAGTACTAAAGAAGTGCTAGCCTATATCAGTAATTATTTCCCCGAGATGTATAAAGTTTTTGGCATAATAGAAAGAGAAAAAACAAAAGCTTTGAATGAGAGAAAATAACGAAGAGTTTACCTTTTTGAAAGGTCTATCTTTAAAAGAGTTTAACTAGCTTGTATATCTGAAAGAATCCTAAAGATGGGCCAATTTGAAGGAATCCTAGGGATGGATTGGCTAAGCAAAAATAAAGACAACATCCATTGCAGTGAAGGAAGCATCTCTTTTTCAAACTCAAAGGGTGAACAAGTCTTAGTGCAAGGCGGAACAGCGAAAGCTCCCCTAAAGGTGGTCAAAGCCAATTGTTTGGTTAAGGGGTTAAAGAAAGGACTATCAATTTTTGTTATACAGCTCAATAAACCAGAGGCCAAATCAGAAGAATCACAGTCTGAATGGCTAAATGAATATCAAGATATTTTTCCAGAGGAATTGACAACTCTTCCACCACCTAGGGAATTAGTACATGAGATCGAGCTCATTCCTGGTGCCCAACCAATAGCAAGGACTCCCTACAAGATGTCACGTTTCGAATCCATAGAGCTGAAGAATCAGTTGACTCAGCTTTTGGAACAAGGTTTCATCAAACCGAGTGTCTCTCCATGGGGTGCTCTTGTACTCTTCCAAAAGAAGAAAGATGGAACGTTCAGACTTTGCATAGATTTTTGAGGCCTAAATCAGTGCACCGTCAAGAACAAGTATCCCTTGCCTTGCATAGATGAGCTGCTTGATCGACTCGGGGGTTCCAAATTTTTCACCAAGATTGATCTCAAGTCAGGCTATTACCAAGTTGGGATAAAAAGGGAGGATATTCCGAAAATAGATTTCAACACAAGGTTTGAACTATGCACTCATCGCAGGCCCTCTCACTGAACTCACTAAGAAGGAGGAACCCTTTATCTGGTCAGACAAGAGGGATAAAGCCTTCAACAAATTAAAGGAGATTTTGGCCAGTGAACCTGTTCTCCAACTTCCAGATTTCAAAAAACCTTTGAGGTGATAGTGGATGCTTGCATACAAGGTATAGGCAGAATCCTACAGCAAGAAGGCCATTCCATAGCTTTATGAATCACGAAAGCTCAGGGTTCATGAAAAGAATTATCCCACCCATGACCTTGAACTACTGGCTATGGTTCATGCCCTCAAAAAGTGGAGACACTATCTTCTAGGTCAGATGTTTGAGCTTGTTATTACTGACCACAAAAGTCTCAAGTGGATTTTCACTCAGCCAGATCTCAATATGCAACAAAGGCGGTGGGTTGAGTTCCTACAAGAGTTCACTTTTGAGATCAAATTTAGACCAGGCAAGGAAAATCAAGCTGCTGATGCTCTAAGCCGACGAGTAGTGGCCCTTGCCATTACACTAGTCCATTCAACTCTACCTGAAGAAGTTCAAAATACCCTCCCAAGTGATGAGCAATTTGGTCCGTTGATCTAGGAAATCCAAGCTCAAGTTCATAAAAGATATCTGGAACGCTACTCTATTCAAGATGGACTCTTATTCTTCAGGAATCGATTGTGCATACCTACATGCTTAAGGATGAAAATTCTAAAGGAAGCTCATGAAACTCCCCTTGCAGCTCACCCAGGTTATCACAAAATGTTTGCTTCTCTTAAACAGAATTTATACTGGCCTAAGCTGAAAAAGGATACCTTAGAGTATGTTAAGAAGTGTTTGGTATGCCAAAAGGTGAAGGCTGAAAGAGTTAAGATTCCTGGGAAGCTACAACCCTTGGATATACCTACAATGAAGTGGAGTGCATCAATATGGTTTTTGTAATAGGGTTACCCAAGACTGCTGGAAATTTTGATTCAATTTTTGTGGTGGTGGATAAACTCACCGAAGTAGCTCACCTTGTCCCAGTTAAAGCCACTGCCTTTGCACCACATATTGCTCAAATTTTTGTGAAGAAATTATCAGATTACATGGAATACCTTCTAGGATAATCAGTGATCGTGATGCCAAGTTTACCTCTAAGTTTTAAAAGGCCATGTTCCAATCCTTAGGCACTCAATTAAATCTAAGTTCAGCCTATCATCCAGAGATAGATGGACAAACTGAAAGAGTTAATCAAGTTAATCAAGTCATAGAAGATATGTTGAGATCATACTGCAGTCATCAGCAACCTCATCTTTGGATCAAGTTTTTACCCTTAGTGGAATTTTCTTATAATTCTTCCTACCATAGAAGCCTAGGAATGTCACCATTCAAAGCTCTTTATGGACAAGACTGCATCATTCCTCTCACAATGGCCAACCCAAGTCTCCCAGTACATGCAGCAAAGAAAACACTTGAATACATGGATCATCAAATCAAAATAATAAGGGAGAACCTTAAGAGAGCAAGTGACAGGCAAAAGAGTTATGCTGATTTACATAGATCCCCCCGGATTTTTAAGGCAAGAGATAGAGTTTTCCTTAGGGTCAAACCAAAGAGAAGTTCACTCAAATTGGGAAAATACAAGAAGTTAGCATATGGATATTGTGGACCCATTGAGAAGGATAGGGGACCAATCTTATGAACTCACTTTACCCCCTCACTTGCATGTGCACAATGTTTTTCATGTTAGCTTGCTAAAAAGATATGTTGCAGATCCCCTTCACATCCTAAATGACGAAGATACTATTCTTATCACACAAGAAGAATTCCAGATGGAGCCAAAACAAATTTTAGACATGAAGGAGCGGAAGCTACGACATCGAACAATTGGGAGGCTTTAGTCCAGTGGAAGGGCTACCCCATTGAAGATGCCTCTTGGGAAGATTGGGAACGCCTTACTTCTCAGTTTCCTCATCTTTTTGATCAGGATTCTCCTCTTTTTTGTACTCAAACTAAACCATGTTAGCCCATGTAACTACAAAATCCAAGTTCTATCTTATTGAACTTTTGTAGCTGACCTTTTGCTAAATAATAACGAGATTAGTGTTTTCCTCTACATCTTGTGACTTGGATCTGTGTATGGAATTACAAAATTAATAAATAGATTTAGCTAAGTTTGAAATTCTCTCAGGGACTTCTATAAAATACAAGATATATGAACTCAGAACCAATTTCATTATATCCATAAAGAGAAATCAGGGAAAGAAGGACTTAAGACAGGCACCAAGATCTTAGAACATGATGAACTTGTTAAGGGATATAACAAAGATAAATTTACTAGAGGTCAATAAGCCCATCCATTACATGATCACAAAAGCAACTACCACAAGCAGGGCATATATTAGGCCTCTCATCAATAGGAAAGATTCGCTGTGAAATTATTGCACTAATCTCTCTAGTATGAGGTGTGAAGTTAAACGGCCCTCTAAGTGGTAAACCAAAGTGAGGGTAAAGATATATCTTTTGATGAGGAAGGAATTGAGCAAGCAAAAAGACTCGTTCTAAAAAACCTTGATGCATTGACGTCATCACGCAGTAATACCAAGGACCCAAACCCATAGCTTCAGTAACCATAGCTAAACGGACATTATTACGAAAGTGATCCCAACCCCAAAGGGTCATCCTTGTTATACTTTGAAATGTCCGCCATTTGGTTTGAGCTACTGACGTTCCCAAGTGAGGAAATAGCAGGCGCCCATATCGCTCCACAAAATCTTTCCTCACGGATTCACTTGTTTGTTGTAGATGAGGAATGGCTACAGATAAAACTAGCTCTTGCCACACCGATCCATAACATAAGATAATGAGTAAAGAGACAAACCTAAGGAATTTTGACAAGGGATGGAAAGAAAAGTGAAAGACAAAGGGAATAATACTGCAAGAAATGAAAATATAGTGCACCTTATATAGGCTAGCCAGCCAAGGAAGGATAAATTAGCGTTACCCAGAAGCTGAAAGTGTAATGTGCGAATGAAGATTTCCCAGCTTCCTTATTTTCAAGCTGAGGACAGCTCTTTCTTTTTGTTGGGGAGTTTATAAGGTCCTCCTCTTATCTCTTAGTCTTGCTGAAATATCTAAGCCGTCGACTTTCCGAATACCATCAAGTAAAACACCCTAGCTACCCACGAGACGCTTTCGTTTTTCACCATGGGAACATGGATATAATCAATGCAAAGCTATCCACGAGACGCTTTCAATTTTCACCATAGGAACGTGGATATAACCAATGCATGGGATATTAGTTTTATCTCAACAAAAGAAGAAAAGTTTTTTTGCATAAGAAAACAAAGAAAGAATAGGGTAAGGTGAAAAAGTAACTTGTTGAAAAAAAAAATCCACATGTTGAAAGTAGCTTGTTGAAGAAGCCACTTGTTGAATTAAAAAAGTAGCCACTTGTTGAATTGAAAAGTAGCCACTTGTAGGAAAGTAGCTTCATGCATAAGCCACTTGTAGAAAAGTAGCTTCATGCATAAGCCACTTGTAGGAAAAGAAGCTTCTTGCATAAGTAGCTTGTTGGAGAAGCTTGGAAAAGGAAGACAACATATCAAGATATGCAAAAAGTAACTTATCATGATAAGTTAAGGGCCTTGTCAAAATAAGTTTAAAATGAGGCCTTCCCTACTCATTAAACGCTTCGTTTGACTTCACTTCGCTTCAATTCACTTCCCTTCACTTCTCTTCACATTTTGATAGTGCAAGCTTGATAATGAGCCATGAAAAGCCAATGCTAATCCTCCTTCACACACACACACCTACACATCCCTCTCTCCTCAAGAGAAGCCATAACCATAATCCAAATTACCATTACTCTCTTCACCCTCTATCTCTTAACCTACAAGCTTTCCATAGCTTGAATTTTCTTGATCTTTTTCTATTCCCATAGCCAAATTGGTGGTTTTCAAGCAAAAGGAAGCGGAAAAGATCGGGCCACGTCAATACACTTGCCGTTACTCTTCCAAAGCAATGAGGAAACTCTACTATCTACACATTAAGTCCCGAAACCTTAAGCCTCTTTAAACCACTTGATTAATCCTCTCCACAATAGTAAAGGTACGCCTAACTCCCTTCCTAAAGAAGAATTTGCTAATCATTCATACACTAGTACATGCATATTTTACGATACACTAGCAAGTCCACTCTTAGGAACTTTGCCATTTTTACACGACCATGCATAGAAGGGTTTTACTCTTGCATAAGCACTCAAAGGAAGTTTTGATTAGTTGCCCAAGATTGCAAGTTGGTGCATTTCACAGTTTTGTGTGTACCACACATAGACACACCAAGAAAAACTCATTATAGAAAGCATATGCATTGTTCATTTCAAGTTTGTTTTGCAAATTTGAAGGGGGGAGTAAGGGGATAGCTTCACGGGTGTCATGACCGTGTTGCTTGAACATAAAACTCCCAATGCTTCCATGGAGATGCCCCATGGATGGCAAATGATGAAAAGGGACCAAAATGGGATTCATCGAAGTTGGGGATAGCTTGAAACTTACGTAGAGACAAAACCTGAAACTTCCATGAGATTTGTTGTTTTCTTAAGGTCTTGTTTGAATAGAAAATTAAAAGGAATTAGGAATTAAGGGTTTATAACTCAAGCAGCTTAATTTAAAATTTAAACTAGGATTAAAAACTTTACCAATAAGAATGACGTGGATAGCCCTAGCATAACATAGCGATTTAAGTGTGAACTTGTCTTCATTGTTTGGAAAAAGGCTGGCGCAAGTGTTTACCTATGGGATACAACGGGGGATGGTCCTTTTAGGCTAGGACTGATAACCGTTGGTCTATGTTTGAGCTCAGGGTTCATTCATTGCCCTAGAAATGGGATTGAATGGGAGTGTGTCCAGGCCGGGTGGCTGTGACCCGCGGATGCGTCTGGAAATCGGCCTGGTCCGGGTAGTCCTGATGCCGATGGGAAAAGGAGGAAGGAAAAAGGATACATGGAGGGATCATGATAAGGGAGGAGGATGTGATTTAATTAAGGAACTCCTTAAATTGTTTGGGAAAAAGAAACCTTGGAAAGGCTAGAAACCTAAATGGGCTATTCCACAATTGTCCTCATCAGCCGGACCTTTGCTCTTCTTCTCGAGAGTATTGATTTAAAAGGAACCAAAAGTAGATTACTTTTGAAGCCTTTCCCACACAAGATAAAGAAAAATAAGAATTGGAATCTATGTAATGGCGCCGCATCCACAGGTGGCAGAGGAGACACGATACCCGAGTCCTAGGACAAGGATCGGGATATGCCTGGAGAAGTATATGTGATTGCTTGAAAGATAACTAGATAATCTTACTAATATTAAAGGAAAAAGGAAGTAAAAGTATTCTATAAAGGAAAAGGTGGGAACGACCTGATAAATGCATATTTGCAAGGGTATGCAGCAGTTTGCATGCTGCTTTCAAATGCTTGAAATGTATTCTTCGTTCGCCATGATTGGAATACTGTTTTCTAGTATCATAGTACTACCTTGTGAAGGTGCATTTATCAAACGGTTCGGTGGGTGAGCGGATTCTGGAGGGTTAATTGTTGTTCGGAAAGTTGAACCCAATTTTATGTTGTCTTAACAATTAAGTCCAGAGCAAGGAAAAAGGGACTCCGATCTACGGAGCGGGGAACAACTTGGGATCAAGGGATTCGTGTAGATTATAATACACTCACCTTAGGGAAACACATTGATGGTTGTGCTCGGTCCTAACCGGAAAAAAAGCGTCAATGACCTTGAACCAAGGGTGAATTAGAGAACTCCCACCAATTGACCCTGGAAGGTTGAGTTCCAAGTTAGTCTGATGACTTTGATTGGTAAGTTTGATCGGTAAGCAAGGTTCTTTGGGGCTAAGGGATCCATATGAGAAAAATTGAATGTTATCACCCCCTTGAGTTGGCATCAAAGAGCAGGAGGAGTCTTGTCTCGGTGTCGGTTTCAAGCGGGAGGGATGTCGGAGATCACGATGTATCCATGTGAAGATGGTACAGCCGGTGGTCCCCGGGCATGGTCCTCAGAGGTAAATAGCATAACGACCGCTAGAAGAGTCTCTATAATAGGAGAATTTGAAGACTCTAGCACATTGATCTCCTCTAACTTTGCTTTGCCCTTGTTTGAATCATCAGACTTAGAAGTTTCACCGGATTGTTTATCCTTCTTCCTTTGCTACCATTTCCTGCAATCCTTCTTCACATGCCCTTTTTTATGGTAGTGATAGCACTCGACATTACGCATAGAACCCCGAGACTTACTGCCGGAGCCCCCACGTTCCTTGCTTTTGGCACGACTTTGAGTGTGACCCCTCTATCTATCACTAGCAACATACGCATTACCATCCTTCTTGCCTTCGAGAGATTTTTTGTGAATCTCCTCGGTAAACAGACTCCCAAGGACGTCATTGTACACTAGACCGGTACCAAGTGCTGAGTTGCTAATCGTAGTACAGAACGTATCCCAAGACGAGGGTAAACTGCATAGCAAGAATATACATTTGATTTCCTCATTGAAGACCCTGAGTGGTCAACTGAGTGAAAATGATATTGAACACATTAATGTGAGTAGAAATAGTGCTCTCTTCCTTCATACGAAGGTCAAACAGCTTCTTCATCAACAAAACCTTATTAGTGGCACTTTTGTTCTCATAACTGGAACACAACTTATCCCATATATCTCCAACATTCCTTTCTCCAACTATAGTAAAGTACACAAATTTGGAAAATGTAAATGGAGGATAGATTTGGCCTTAGCATCAAGTTTCTCCCACTCAACATCTGTATACTTTCCCTCTGGGCGCTCCATGATAGGATCCAGTTGACCTTTTTGTATAAGAACATCTTGTATATGATCTTTCCAGATAGCAAAATTCGTCCCATTAAATTTCCGGATATTGTAAATATCCTTTTCAACACTAGATGACATGGCTGCAAGCTAAAGATAATATGGTGATAAACACTGGTAATTTTGGGAAAAATTTGGCAGAATTTCCCTAGAAAAACTCACAGGATCTCAATCCAAAACTATCAGAAGAGATCAGTAATGTATCAAAAGTAATGCTCTAAGAGCATAAGACAACAGGCGCATCAACCACTAACTGTGCATAAAAAGTCAAAAGCTGACCCAAGACTGCCAACACGGCGTCAAATGCACCTAGCCCTCTCTATACATGTCCTATGGCAAGGCCACGAAAAAGGGGTACTCCAGCAACTATCACCGAAAGGATCTCAACATTCGAGAATCCCCCAGCTCAAGAAACCTCACGCTATCGACGCTCACAAAAGGTTATGCAGACAAGAAACCAGCCCAATCTCACAAAGGGCCTCCGAACCGAGTGTCAAAAACGATCGAGACTGCCAGAAATAAGCCAAATCGGCTCCACAAAAGGTACATATGGCAGTTTTTGCAACTCAACGTATATCCATTGTCAACAATACTGCAAGGTACAGTGTACGCGCTCAAACAAGTGCCAAGCGAAATGTGCAAGCAGTAAACAAATCCCTGCGGGCGGCGGGGAGTAAAACCGCTCTCAAAAGAGCTCAAGCACTATCAAAAGTGCCAAAACAATGCATATGCGCATCAAGTACTCCCACTGAAAATCTGTGTTAATGCTAAACATTGCAATCTGTAAGAAACCTAGATTTCCTGTATGTATGCAAGAACCTGTGAGGAGATGGATGCCTGAAAAACCCGAGACAATGTCAATCCGATGCCAAAAAGTGCTCCTAATTAGCCCATAAACACCATCTCAATAACGCATAATAGCCATAAAACGGCTATATACAATCCCAAAATAGTCTTTGAACAACTTGCACCTGTGTCCTGGACCTGTACCTGTACCTCTAGCAAAAGTGGAGTTGAAAAATACAACTCTTGAAGCGTAGCTCGGATGAAGCTTTTGATTGCATGAGCAGCTTCAAAAGGTGGGTAAAACTGCAAGACACCTGATGGAAACGCTCTCGGAACACTGAATTTGCCGATGCCGAAATCAAAATCTTGTTTGCACTTTTGAAATTGCACGCGCGTGCGGACGCAAAAACGGTAAGCACAAAACCTGGCTCTAATACCAGTTGAAGGTGCCTCAGGAAGTGTGTGCGAGTGCGAGTGCAAGTGAGAGAGCAGAGAGAGAGAGAGAGAGAGAGAGAGAGAGAGAGAGAGAGAGAGAGAGAGAGAGAGAGAGAGAGAGAGAGAGAGAGAGAGAGAGAGAGAGAGAGAGAGAGAGAGAGAGAGAGCTGCTTGGGGTGGATCGCACAGCAACGTTATCATGTTGCAGCTCCTTTTTCTGTGTATTAAAGAATAAATATATAATGGTTAAGTTAGTAGATGGGTTAGTAGTAAGTGGGATGTCCGGCCAATTGGCCTGAATCCCAACACAAACAATGGATCCATAGGTTTAAAGCCATCTAGAGCTTCCCAATCCCAATCAAACACTCTTTTCTCAATTGGCTAGTGCTTCATTAGGGTGTATGCATAGGGAATAGGGCCCTTAAAGCAGGTATTGGTAATGGTTTGTAGGGAGGTGTTGTAGCACAACCTAATCACAACCGACACAAAATTAGCAAATTCATGGATCGGCAACCTAGCTAGGGCATAGAAGCACGAGCATCGAATGAATGGAATAGAGAATTCAAGAGATCGCCTCTCCAATGCAAGTAGAGATTAGCCATGGCAAGACTAACTCTAAACCATACTCTAATCCCTAATCAAACAATTCCTGCACACATCAAGCCCACCAAAGTCCAACTTGCCATAGACTAGAAACCCCCAACACACTAATGATAAGCACACCCTAATTACCACATGTCAATTATGGCACTTCATCAATAGCTACACACACGAGGTGAATGGTGCTAGAGCTTCATAAAACCTATCTACACACAAGCAAAGAATAGGGCACACACAAATTACATGATTAAGACCCAACTTAATCAACCTAATTTGTGATGCTAAATATCGCAAATCAATTGCTTATGGAAGAATACGAGTGGTTACTAGCAAGAAGTACATACATCTCTCAAATCTAGAATAATGAAAGTGTAATACTATTTCATGAGACAAGATGAAATGTAGAGAAGAAGTAGAATAATGAGAAAATAAGGATTAGATTAAACAAGAAGAGCTTAAACTAATTACAATGGTTAGCACTAGCCTCTCAAGCATAGTCATTAAGCTCAAGGCTAGGCCATAGAGTGAACACTCTAGAGAGAGGGAGCTCTCAAAATTGGATCCTCAAGAGTGGATACTCAAGAATGAAGCCTCCTTGCATAAAGGCTTCCTTTTAAGGGCTTTCACCACAATCCCTTCTACTATGGGTTTAAGCTTGAGCCCTCTAACTAGCTCGTACAACGACACTTTCCTTTACTCATGTGCCAGCTCTGGTTCACGACATCACGCCGGGGGGGAATTGTTACCATATACATGTGGTAGTGATGTGTGTGAACACACAGGACTGCCGGGGCATTTTTTCCCTCTCTAGGAGGTTTTTCCCCCGTGCATTGTATATACGCCTTTGTCTTCTCCAAGTTGTGTGCGTTTCCTTGCAACCCTAATTCCAACACTTTGGAAAATGGTTTAAGTTAGAAAGGTTGTAAGATGGACATGAATAAAAATTGATATAGTCCATTGATACCTATAAAACAAGAGCGAACATCACTCCTCATAGTTGGCCAAAATACTCCAAGTCTCAAGATCCTTTGCATAGTTTGGTCTTTTGCAAAGTGAAGTCTTACTATGGTAATATGTGCTTGACTTAGGTATTGGGTTTTCTCTTCAGGATTAATGCATAAGCAATATTCCATCTTGATTTCTTTTATATAGCCTACCAGCTAGTACTTGATACATAGCCGATTGCTCAGTTAATCCGATTGTAATAGGAAGTGGTATTTGCGAATCCACTTGAGCTACGGTCATCAATGATACCATATTTTTCATCCATCGAGGTATCATTTCCACAGAGAATAGATATGCATCTGGTAGATCATCGTCTACTCCTTTAGGTGATTTCGCTCAAATAATCCTAGACAATGATCTGCTCTTTGATGAGTAGTGCCCTTTTTTACAACTGCAATGAAATTAAATTCTAGAAGAATAACACCATTTAAGATATGGGAAAATCCCGTTTCCCAAATGCTAATTGGGATGTCAAGATTGTGTTATTTAACTCTTTTAAGGCTCAATTTGTCGTTAGTCTAGATGTGATGTCAACATTCTACCTATTATTTTTATTTTCCTACTTAATAATCTATAATAAAACCACTAATGTAAGTTACAGCAAAAGGATTTGCAATCAATAAATGCTTTTAAAACTTTAATCAAGGCTTTTAGAGATGGCATCTTAAAAGAAGAGGTATCCAACAACACCCAATAAGATGGCTACTAAGCTATATAGGTTTATTGCACCAATATCAAATGTTCTTATAATATCAATGACCTTAATTTGCTTGTATAGCAAAGTACTAAGTCTTTACTTTGCATCACTATCAAATACCAATTACACCATAACTAACATTTAGCAATTGGAAAAGCTTAACAATACTATAGAGTACCCTATGCCCTAAGATCATAAGATGCCACATATGGCACTTATAGTGCCATTTGATATATTTTGTGTCCTATAATGTAACATGAGACACTTATAGAAATAAAATGTCTTAACTTTGCAACACTATCAAGTTTTAATTACATTTTAATATTGTATAATAGAACCATAACTAATATTTAGCAATTAGAAAACCTAAATAGTAATATTAAAGTATCCTATGGTCCTAAGATCATAACATCCTGCTTATGGCACTATATCTCTTTTGTGACCGTAAGTTGTTATATGAGACACTTACATAAATATAACTTTATAGTTTTAAGTACAATTTTTTCTTTACATAGAAATACAATATAAGAACTTTCCATATAATTTTGTGGTCATGAGATTAAGATTCTATACAAATATGCTATATCTACTCCTTAATACATGTTTTAAGACTTTAATGGAAGATCTTAGAGTTGTTGTCTCTAAGAAAAGACATGTTTAAAAACACCATTTGTTGTGACTACCATAAAATTTTGTACATCGATTATGCCAAATCATATGAATTGTAGACACAAAGATTACCAACAGGTGCTGGTCTCATGTAAAACAAAGCACTAAGTACAAAGAGTATGGTGTCTTCAATATAGAGGGTGTTAAACAAACACCTTTTTGTAGTACTCCACTCTTTTCATAAAATTGATGATCTTGATCTTATATCAAACAAAGTACTAAGTAAAAGAGTATGGTATCTCCAAGTCTGAGGGTGTTAAACAAATGGTGTTAAACAAACACCATTTTTGTAGAAATAACATTCATAAACAATAATTGGTAGTTTATATCACTCCCAAAAAAAACATTACTAAGAAAGAAACCATAGCAATATGCCATAAATATTAAACCATTAACTTACAATGCTATTTAAATAAGAAAAGTATCCTCATAATAAGATGCACCTCACAAATTCAAATCTTTGTTACTTTTCAAGCTATAACATGCATGTTCTCATTAAATAAAAAGATTGAAAATATATGCAACACCAAAAGTTTTGGTGGATGATAATTATGATGCATGATGAGTACAATAAAGATCAAGTTATGTTTAAACTCTTTTTCTTTAGATTTGGAATCCTTTAAAAAATATAATATCATTTTAACATGTATGATCATATAGTCAATAATCAAATTGTGATTATAAAACAATGAGCACATTCTACACATGGCACCCAATATGTTACATGACAACTTTTGCGGTACATTTTAGAAAAGGAACCTTGTTTGTCTTATAGCCTCAAGGTCATAGGGGTTTAATAGCATATGATGCAAATCCCTTGGATTCTTTTGACATTAAAATTGTGGAGTGGTAATTTAAAATGATAAACACTTCAGAAGATTCTCAAAAAGGTTTTCTTTTCCCTAAAAAAAATAGCCTTCTTTTTTAGCTATCATTAAATTGAGCCTAAGTGTGAACAAATAGGCTTATGTTTTTCTTTGCAGTTCTCAATATAGAGGCTTTTGCTTTTTACTTTGTGACTTGGAAGTAAACTCCTTGAACTTAGGATCATAGGGTGCTAAATCCAAGCCACACAAAGTAAGTGATTTGTGGAATCAATTATACCACCTTGTGGCCTGATGTTCATAGGGTGCAAATGTCATGGAGTGAAAATCATGTGGCTTCTTATAGTTACAATTGGTAAAGGTCTTGTAGAAGATAGAGGTGGTGCCCTATTGCATTGAGACCATAGGGTGGTTTGCATAAAAACAAATAGCAAGGTTCTTACAATTTGGCTTCATGTAGCTACATTTAGTAAACGTATAAAACAATATCAAATGGTAAAAAAGACTTTAAAATTTTTAAATCCTCTTGTATCTTTAAATTTTTTAAATCCTCTTGTATCTTGAAACCATAAGCACTCTCACAAGAGATTCCAAAGATCATTTGTAGATGCCAAAATATTACAAAAGCTTGTTCCATACATCTTGTTGCACGCTTAAGTTGACAAGGAACCCTATGGCCCTAAGACCATAGGGTGGTCAAGTTTCCTTAGGTAAGGACCATATGCTCATCTTTTGGCACCTTCATGTTAATAGAGAACCCTATGGCCTTAGGGTCATAGAGTGGTTAGGCTGCCTTATCTAATACATACATAAGCATTATGTACTAATGGATATGTACTATAACCCTTTAGTCCTAGGGTCATAGGATGCTCTTTGGAATCTCTTGTGAGAGTGCTTATGGTTTCAAGATACAAGAAGATTTAAAATATTACAAAAGCTTGTTCCATACATCTTGTTGCATGCTTAAGTTGACAAGGAACCCTATGGCCCTAAGACCATAGGGTGGTCAAGTTTCCTTAGGTAAGGACAATATGCTCATCTTTTGGCACCTTCATGTTAATAGAGAACTCTATGGCATTAGGGTCATAGAGTGATTAGGCTGCCTTATCTCATACATACATAAGCATTATGTGCTAATGGCTATGTACTATAACCCTTTAGTCCTAGGGTAATAGGATGCTCTCAAATATTGTGGTCTTATAAGCCTTTTGCCCTAGGTTAAAAGAATGATTTCTATGTAAGTGGAAAACCCTATGGCCCTAGGGTCATAGGATGCTCTCTATTATTGAGGGCTTGAACCCTATGGTGGTCACAAATTTCATTCTGTAATTGCATACGAGATCCTTATGTACTACATACATAGATGACCTAATGGCTCTCTATTGGAATTTTGTGGCCACAAGGTCATAATCTTATCTTGTTGAACCCTTAAGCTAATAGACAACCATATGGACTTAAGGCCATAGGGTGGTCAAGTAGCCTTAAGCAAGGACCATATGCTCATCTTTTTGCACCTTTATGTTAATAATGAACTCTATGGCCTTAGGGCCATATGATGGTTAGGTTGCTTTAGGTAAAATTACATACAAAATCATTATGCACTAATGACTTTGTACTAGAACCTTGTGGTCCTAAGGTCAAAAGATGCTGTCTATGTTAGTAAAAGATCCTATGGCCAAGTTCATATGATGTCCTCTCTTACTGAGGGCTTATAAACTTAAAGTGTATGTGCTCAATTTTGTATCTAAGGACAATATGCTCATCTTTTTACACCTTTATGTCAACAAGGAGCCATATGGCACTAAGGCCATAGGGTGGTCTAGTTGCCTTGTGTACTAGATACAGGATTTGTATGTGCTACATACAAAGATGACCGAATGGCTCTCTATTGGCATCTTGTGGTCCCCTGGTCATAATCTCACATTTGTGAATCCTTACATTAAAAGGGAACGCTATGGCCCTAAGGCCATATGGATTTAGTATAGAGCCATTAGTACATAGTGCAAAAACAATACAAAACTTTGTTTCATCATCTTTTTATGTGTAAATCTATTTAAAAACATAAGCTTTCTCACAAAGTACATAATGACAGTGCATTACAAAACCTTGTTCCATCCTCTCTTCAAGTGTAAATCTATTTGACCCAGCCTATGGCCTTAGGGTGTTAATACAATAAAGTGCAAATTTTTATATGGTTACAAATCAACTTTTGGCCTTATGACCATGTACATTGTTCTTAATAGCTCAATGACCTCAAATTACAAAATAAAAGACTATAAAATCTTTCTAAATAAAAAAACTAAACATTTGGCACATCAAGCTCATGTTCTACTCATAACTCTAATAGAAAAATTTAGAACACTTTCACATCTTCATGTATGTTGAAAACATAAGCACTCTTACAAAGGTTTTTCTATACACAAAGATCATTTGTAAATGCCATAACATTACAACATTTTGTTCCATCATCTCTACAAATGTGAACCTATTTAATACAATATTGACTTTTGAGTTGTTTGATATAATTCTTGGCTTCATGTGCTTTGATCACAGGCTCTTTGTACCCCAATTTCTGAGCAAGCATAATTAACTCAACTCCTTTCAAGGTTGATATAGATTTGATATTCTTCAATATCCTCATTTTTTCTTGATCAAGTGTCAGCCTTTTCTTATCTTGACTTCTAGTGGACATTCCAGTACTGCTAGATGAGGCACCATTCTCATCATCAAGAACGCGAGGAGCTTCTGGTAGCCTGCTTGTAGAGTAGGTTTTTTGTAGACAAACCAAATTGCGCTCCTCCCACTCTGAAACAACCTTTTGTACATGATTGTAAAGCTCGTGACCTTGCACTATGGGAGCTTGTCCATACAAAGAAGATCTTGTAATTGTACGAATGTCGTTGACATGATGAAGAGCTTTGGTATATGGTAGCAGCTCTCCAAGGAGAATATTATCCTCCTCATCAATGTTAAATGATGGTGGAAATATACAATTTAATGCAGGATTAATGCATTCTTTCAATGGTGCATCATCTATAAGAAGCAATCTTTTTAAATCAATCCCAAACTTTGCTGATGCAATAGCTAAAGGTTTGAAAAATGCCTCTACTCCAGGATTGTCGGGGCGAGTGATTCTTGAGTCTACACATTGTTGACATTGACTTTGCCCCCAAATCATAAAGAATGGAAATTGTTCTCCAGCTTCCTTCTCTAAAATCTTGATGATTTGCATAACCTGTGTATCATTAGCTGTTGACCATATGCCAACATTGGAGATGCTTAGGAGACTCTTTAAAAAATCAATGCATCCTGGTCACAAAAAAATATACTCATGTTTAAACTTCAAGCTCTTCATTTTTTTGGACTTTTGCCAACAATGCCTCAAAAGCAATCCACACAAGCTCAATATTATAGTCAGCGTTGGTCCATCATTGGATGAAAGATTTGGATCACCATGCACTCTAATGCTCAAATCTTGAGCTACTAAAATGTTATTGACAGAGTCTTCTTTTGTCCTTCTATATGCTTTGGAGCTTGCATCATCGTCTACTTCCATTGTACCGCTGGAATT
Organism: Adiantum capillus-veneris; assembly: GCF_014529385.1. NCBI lineage: Eukaryota > Viridiplantae > Streptophyta > Polypodiopsida > Polypodiales > Pteridaceae > Adiantum > Adiantum capillus-veneris. The sequence continues at coordinate 139,868,993 of NC_140952.1, forward strand.
TCTGTCCAACAACTGCGATGGTTGACCTTCAAAAACTTGTATCTCTTTGTCATCTTCTTTACAAGCTTGTTGGTTCAAATGAGGATTGATAGATTCTTCTTCAATAGGCTCAATAGCTGGAGCATCCTTTGTATCAATGACCTTACAAGAGACACTGTTAACTGTAAAGTCTTGTTGAAGAGCTGCAAGTTTAAACAACACCCACTTTTAGCTTTGAAAATACCTACAATCTTGATGGCTTAAAAAAACATTAAGTATCCAAACTACATATTAAATATCTCATAACTATATTGCAATGTTGTATATACTACATGATATATTTATTTTATGGCTCTATACTAGCACCCTATCGCCCTAGGACTATAGGGTGACTTCTATATGAAAAGTTTATAGCTATATGGACATAAGGTGTTGAGTTATACATAATGACTATAGGCTCATCTTTTTGCACCTCTAAAATGACATCCTCTATCCCTATGGCCATGCAGTCCTCTCTATATTTTTGTGGAGCCATATGTTAGTGAGGAACCTTATGGCCATTTGTCCATAAGGTGCTCTATTTTGAGTCATTCGAACCATTGGAACATTATATTTCACATCCATATTGGCACCCTATGGCCCTAGGGCCACAAGGTGCTTTCTTTGCTAACTAAGAAACCTATGATCACTAATGTGGCCAATGAGAGCATTACCTATATAGTACACATAGTGAAATTTATGGGACTAGGTGTACATAAGGTACTTATGTAGAGCTTCAATTACCATAAGGTGCTCTCTTTTGAAGCTAAGGACAATAGATTCATCTTCTTTTTACCTATGTACTAGCACATTAGGGATATGGGATCATCTTTGCATTATAAGGTAGCCTATGGCCCTAAGGCTATAGGGTGCTATTTATGATAACAAGGAACCCTATGGTCCTAAGGCCATAGGGTGGTCATGTTGCTTCACTACTACATATACAAGAGCGGAGGGATTTTTACCTTGGTTTTTATGGTGTATGAACCTTTTGATCCTAAGACCGTAATTTGTTATATGCTCTTTTACAAGCTACTACTTACAAAGTGTGGCCTACAATTAGAACCTTTGACCATGAGGTCACTAGTCATAGATTTTTTTAAATATTTTAGAGGATGCATACAATTGACACCCTATGGCCTTAGGGCCATAAGGTTGCATGTCTACAAAGAATGATATGATGTTACAACCATGAAATTTGTCTTCAACAATGAAAAAACTCTAACCCTAAGATCATAGGATGCTTTGACAAGACCCCTAGCCTTAAGTGGTACAATGTCATATGTGTGACAATAAAGCATCACATAGCTTAAAAGCATTACATAATATATCAATAACCACATAGCTTTAAAGTTTTACATCATACATCATTTGATCACAAAGCTAAAGGATGACCTTTGTAACCTAATGTCTATGTATAAATTTTCCACTTAAATTAAACTCATTTATTTGGAAAATACTCAAGCTCACAAGTATACACTCTTATGGTCACATAGATAATGGGTGCTCTTTGCCACCATATGTTCATGACATGATATTTACACACTTAAATTTAATTCATCTAATTTGAAAACATTAAAACTCACAAGCGTGCAAAATAGTTTTTAAAACAAAACAATATTGTTGGTCAATATTTATAAAATCAAAGAGAAACAACAATCTCGATATCATGGGAGAATTGTCGTTGGTTGACCTTCGGAAGCTTGGATCTCTTTGTCATCATCTTTATGGAAATTTTGGTTTAAATGGGGATTGAGAGGCTCTTTTTCAACAGTTTCAATAGCTTGAACATCTTCTGTACCGATGACCTCACATGAAACATCCTCAATTGCAATATCTTGTTGATGACCTGAAAGTTTAAACAACACCTACTTTTAGCTTTGAAAATACTTACAAATGTGATGAATTTCTATAATCAAGCACTTAGAAAAAAGATTGAGTATCCAAATGACATATACATGAGAATTAAATTACAATGCTTTATATACTATATGCAAAGTTCACTTAATTGCTCTATACTACCACCCTATGGCCCTAGGGCCATAGGGTGCTCTATATGTTGGTCAAGAATCTTATGGCCGTAGAATCATATGGTGCCCTCTATATTGACAGTTTATAGTTTCATGAATATAAAGTGCTCCATTTCACACATTAGGACTATAGACTTATATTTTTTGCACCTCTATGGAGGTATCTTTAGTCCTTGTGCTATACCAACCTCTCTTTGCTAGTGAAGAATTCTATGGATCTACACGAGTATTTTGTACTACATACATGTACCTCACGTCCATCAGGTGTTCTATTTTGGGTCATTGGGACCATATGATCATTACATTACACATTTGTATTGGCACCTATGACCCTAGGGCCACAAGGTGATTTCTATGCTCAATACAATTCCTATGGCCACCAAATTGACATAAAAGTGCATTATGTACTACCTACATGGTCACCTAACGGCTCTTAAGCCATTAGGTGTAAATAAGGTAGCCTATGTACTATGTATAGCTTCTTTGTACAAACATCATAGGTCCATGGATGATCTTCATGTTGAAAATGAGCCTTATGGTTCTAAGGCCATATGGTGCTATTTATGTCTACAAGGAACCCTATGGCCCCAAGGCCATAGGGTGGTCATGTTGCTTTATGTATTGCAAACAAGACCTTAGGGATTTCCACTTGGTTTTTGTGGTGTATGACCCCTGTGATCATGAGGCCATAATTTGTCTACAAGGAACCCTATTGCCCCAAGGCCATAGGGTGGTCATGTTGCTTTATGTATTACAAACAAGAGCTTAGGGATTTACACTTGGTTTTTGTGGTGTATGACCCCTGTGATCATGAGGACATAATTTTTCTACAAGGAATCCTATGGCCCCACGGCCATAGGGTGGTCATGTTGCTTTATGTACTGCAAACAAGAGCTTAGGGATTTCCACTTGGTTTTTGTGGTGTATGACCCTGTGATCATGATGCCATAATTTTCTATATGTTCTTCTACAAGCTACTTACAAAGTGTGGTCCACAATTATCACCTTATAATCAAAAGCTCACCAGCAATACACTTTGGATCCCTTTTTTAACGATCCAAAAAAACTCTAAGCAATACGGTGATCAAATTTATGACCATACGGTGCTCAAATTTATACCAAAAACTATTGACTCACCTCTAAAAAGCCACCCTTAGGTCCTAGGGCCATACGGTTCTCTCTTTGTTAGTGAAGATCTCTATGGCCCTACAAAAGTACTATGTACTACATACATGTACCTCATGTCCAAAAGGTGTTCTATTTTGAGACATTGAACCATAGGATCATTATATTGCATATTTGTATTAATAGCCTAAGGTCACCAAAGTGGCCTACAAGAGCATTATGTACTGCCTACAAAGTACACTTAATGGATCTTAGGCCATTAGGTGTACATAAGGTTGCTTAGGTGTTATGTAGAAATTCTATGACCATAAGGTGCTATTTTGAAGCTAAAGACCATAGACTTGTCTCCTTTTTGCCTATGTACTAGCACCATAGGGCCATATTTGATCTTAATGTTAACAAGGATCCCTATGGCCCTATGGCCATAGGGTGCTGTTTATGATTACAAGAAACCCTATGGACCTTAAGGCCATAGGGTGGTCATATTGCTTTATGTACTACAAACAAGAGCCAGGGATTTTCACCTTACTTTTTGTGGTGTATGATCCCTATGATCCTAAGGCCATAATTTGTTTTTTGTTTTTCTACAAGCTACTTAAAAAGTGTGGTCTACATTTATTACCCTTAAGGTCACTAGCAAGACACTTTGGATCTCTTTTTTGACAACTTTGGAAAAAGTCTAAGCCTCTTAGTTAAGCTATAACATAAAATATTTGACACTCCTATTTCGGATATTTTATTGTTTCATAGAGTCATAACCCTATGGTATTGAGGCCATAGGGTGTCATGGGAACCATATACTTTGCACCCAATGGTCACACTACCCTATGACCCTAAACTTTAGATTCATGGGTTTCTCTAAATTCTATAAATGCTACATACAATTTCCATAAACCTAAATTGATACAATTTTATCAAGGGCTTATAAACCTAAATTGTAAGTGCTCTATTTTGCATCTAAGAACAATATGCTCATCAATTTTGCCCTTATACGTCAATAAGGAACCCTATGTCCCTAAGGCCATAAGGTGGTCTAGTTGTGCTGCGTACTAGATACAAGATCTGTGTGTGCTGCATACAAAGATGACATAATGGCTCTCTACTTGTATTTTTTGGCCCCATGGTCATAATCTCATCCTTTTGCATCCTTACATTAAAAAGGAGCCCTATGGCCCTAAGGCCGTAGGGTTCTAGTATGGATCCATTAGTACATAATGCCAAAACAATACAAACCCTTGTTCCATGATCTTTTCAAGTGTAAATCTATTTGAAAACATAAGATTTATCACAAAGTACATAATGATAGAACATTACAAAATATTGCTCCATCATCTGTTCAAGTGTAAATATATTTGATCCAGCCTATGGCTTACGGTCATAGGGTGTTGATACCATAAAGTGAAACTTTTCTTTTGTTTATAAATCAACTTTTGGCCTTATGACAATGTACATTGTCCTTAACATAAAAAATAAACTCAAGTTACAAAATAAAAAGAAATCTTTAAATATGAAAACTAAACATTTGGCACATCAAACTCACATGCTACTCAAAACTTTGATAGAAAGATTTAGAAAACTTTCACATCTTCATATTTTGTGGTTATATTTGATTCATCTATTTTGAAGATAATTTAATTACCAAGCATCCATATCTTATGGGCACATGGTTAAAAGGTGCTCTTTGCTCTTTGGCACCATTTTTTCATGAAATATTTGCACACTTCAATTCAAATCATCTCATTAGAAAATACTCTAAATCATAAGCATACACAATTGTTTTGTGAAATAAAATCAGACCAATGTTTAACATTTCAAAATCAACGTTCAAGATTACAAAGTCAAAGAAAAACACCAAACCAAATACCAATGTTCTAAAGATCATGAAAGAATTGAAATTTTGGCTAGCTTAACCTGTTTCCTGTAGAAGCTCTAGAATGGCATCAACCTCATCATCTAATGGCTCATCGATTTCTTCATTCTCTGAGTCCTTGCCATTATCATTTTGTGGAGTAGAGACCAAACCTGCCCACCTTTTAAGCTCATCATCTTCATCTATTGTAGAATGGCAAAGAGCTTCTAGCTCAGTCATTTGCTCATTGGTACAAGCAACTGAGATCACCTTTCGTTGTTGTAGAAGTGCCTCTTTGGTCCCGTAACCAAGTGAAAATATGTCCACTACCTTATCATCCTCTTTGAGACAAATACACTTGATGGCGCGCCGAACAAAAAAAGCTTTGGCGGTAGTCATAGCATCAAACTCTTCATTGTCGTCAATGCCTAGAGTAGACATTGGTTGAAAGAGAGACTCCTTGAGACTAGACTGATTGGTGAATTGCTCTTCTTGACTAAAGAAAGACCAAACTCCAAAAATTACTTCACGAAGAGCAGTGGGTTGGACGGTCCCTGATGCTATTAAAGAGCCAAGAGGCAAAGCATACAACTCATACCATTTTTCTTTTTCAGAGATTGCCTTCTCAAGAGAAGCAGCATGTTGGTACTTGACTAGACCAACAATAACAAATTCTGATGGTTGATGTGCTATCCTACAAACTCCATCAATAACCTTTCCAAATTGAGCAGCACTCCAACCACTAGATATAGTGCCCTTGTGTGTTGTGTCTATGATACATACACCAACACGCATTGTAGAATTATTCTCACCTTGGCGAAACTCAATGCCTTCTAGATTCTTCCCCATGCACTTTATGGTCCATGCCAAGCTGAATTGTAATCTAGATGAACCATTCTTTTGTGCAATGATCCATTGCACATATCCCTTGGTAACTTTTGGAATTGCTGGGGTCTCCTTTGTTTTTTGAAGCCTAAGATGTAGCCATTGGGTGCAACTGATAAAGAGAGATTTGTAGATCTCATCTGTAATGTTATAATGAGATCTACATTCCTCCCATGAAGTAATGGCTTCTACTGGATCAAGCTCTTTGAATAACTTGAACATCTCAGCCAAAAACACCTTCGTTTGTTTTATGTTTGTTGCACGTGCAGAGAGGTCGATCATGTCCGGTTGATGTGGTTGCTTCACCAAGCAAATCTTTTCTTCTTTGAGCTCCTGTTGTGATAGCTTAACATCGTTATCTTCTAAGACTCGTAAGCATCTAAAAGTAGTTATACTTGGTTGGCGTCCACGTGCAAATGAGGCTTGATGGTTCTCTAGGATGTTTATCCACTCCTCATAGATGTCTTCTGGATACATGACCATGTGGGCTTCTCTATTTGCAAATGAGCTATGGTTAAATGTGATTTTTGCCACAATCACAAAGGCCTACAAGAAACAAAAAGTAATAAGGTTTTATCTACAACTGCAGATTAAGAAAATTAGAAACAAGAAACAGAACTTACATCCCAATCTTTTCAACTCTCATGACCATGGGGAACACCTGCCTTTGGTTTTTTTGTACAAGAATATGCTAGCCACTGTCCACGTCCATGCTTCAAGACCTCCACATAAGGTTGGGTTTTCATTGTTGTCTGTGTCTCTATGTTCTCCATTTTGGAGATTAGCACTGCAATCTCTTTAGGGGCATCTACAACAATCCTTGCAGTTCTGTATTTGTAGAACTCTATCCTTGAAGCATACTTTATGCTCTTGTTGCGCAAAAATGCTCTAGCTGCTATTATGGAGTGTTGACCAGAAAGAATCCAGTAGTGGTATGTTGCCAGCTTGTCTGCATGTACTTCATTAGCCTTTAGAGGCTCCTTTTTTATGGGATCATATGGCATAAGGTCAGCTGCATTGGAGATTGGTCTAGAATGCTTTGCAAATTGTCTCAAAAGGAACTTTACATACACACCTGACAATGGCCTACATTTGAAGTGATCAGGTGCAAGATTGCATTGGTCAACAGAGATGAGTTGTGTAAACTGCACCCCAAACTTGAAGTAGTGCTCTATTCCAATGTACCCATCTAGCCCACTCTTGAAAGTCTTCTTAACATCCTTATCAAGATCTTTTTCTTCCGACTGAACAATTGAGGCTAGCACCTTCACTGAGGCTGAATCTGCAATTACTGCTATTGAAGGAGTTATTAAAGGAGGTTCAGTTAAGCTAGCTTCATCCCTATGTGGAGCCTCTAGAGGTACAAGTGAAAGACTTTCTTGCTCCACATTTTCGGTGCTATTTCTGATTGAGGGCGTCTCACTCTCCTTTAAAGTCTTCTTCTGATTAACTTGACTTGTACCTTCATTTTTTCGCTTCTTACTATTTTGTGCCTTCAAGCTGGCTAAATACTGAATAAATTTCTTGAAGCCTTCAATAAACATGTCCATGAGATTCTTGCTGGGAGTATCTTCTTTGATTTCTATCCACCCTGCCTTTATCATTGTCTCTCCATCACTGCTATCTTTCAGCAACTCCCAAGCAAAGGCCATGGGCTCTAGCAAGTAACAATCACTGTTTTGTACTTTCACACCAAGACATGGGGACATGTCAAGATCTGAGCAATCTTTATTTATCTCCTTAACAATTCCACAATCTTTGAAGGGAGATTGTTCTTTATCTCTAAAGAACAAGTGGACTCTCTCATCAGATTTACCACTTGGTAAGTGAAAATCTAGATACCATGGGCTTGGAGTGGAGCCTGTTGCATCAACTGACTTTGGCATTCTTTTCTTTGAAGAGGATTGAGCCATATCTCTGAAAACATAACAATATAACATTATTTGTATTTATGTTCAATTTGAATATGATTGAGCCAAGTTTATGTAAACTTAACAGCATAACATTACTTTGTTATAAATGGCTCTAGTGCTACATGGCTGGCCTAGGTGCCCAAGTAGAGTCTCTATATTGAATGCTACTAGTCAAATAGAAAACTACCTCACATTATCTAGCCATGCTTGATCTCTGAACATTGTACATTGCCACCCTATGGCTCTTAGGCCACAAGGTCTCCAGATGGAACATATGACACCTTGTGATCCTATGGCCCTAGGATCTCCAAAAGGAGCTTATGGAACCCTATGGACCTTGAGATTGTACATTGGCACCCTATGGCCCTTGGGCCACAGGGTCTTCAAAAGGAACATAGGGCACCCTGTGACCCTAAGTCCATAGGGTCTCACATCATACTTGAGGGCATCCTAGGGCCCAAGGGTGGCCATAACAAACATAGGGAACCCCATGGTGCACATTAATGGGAAACATGGCAGCCCTTACGGCCCTAGGGCCATAGGATCTCCAAACGGAACATAGGGAACTCTATGGCCCTATAGATCTCTAGATGGGACATAGGGCACCCTGTGATCCTATGGCAGTAGGGCCATAGGATCTTCATAAGGAACATAGGGAAACATATGGCCCTTGATATTGTTATTCCTAACCTATGGTCTTGGGCCACAAGGTCTCAAGATGGGACATAGGGCACCCATAAGGAACACAAGGAACCCTATGGCCTTTGAGATTGTACATTGCCACCCTATGGCCCTTAGCCCATAAGATCTCTAGATGGGACATAGGGCACCCTATGATCCTATGGCACTAGGTCCATTGGATCTCCAAAAGGAACATAGGGAACCATATGGCCCTTGAGATTGTAAATTCCCACCCTATGGCCCTTGGGCCACAAGGTCTGTAGATGGGACATAGGGCATTCTTTGATCCTATGGCCCTAGATTCCTTATGTTCCTTTTGGATATCCTATTGCCCTGGTTCCTTAGGATCCCCATAATGAACATAGAAAACCCTATGTCCTTTGAGATTGTACAGTGCCACCCTATGGCCCCTAGGCCATAAGCTCTCTAGATGGGACACAAGGCACCCTGTGATCCTATGGCGTGAGGGCCATAAGATCTCGAAAAGGAACATAGGGAACAATATGGCCCTTGAGATTGTACCCTTCCCCCCTATGGACCTTGGGCCACAAGGTCTCTAGATGGGACATAAGGCACCCTTTGATTCTCTGGCCATAGGTTCCTTATGTTTGTTTTGGAGATCCTATGGGCCTAGGGCCATTGGATCTCAAAAAGGAACATAGGGAACCATATGTCCCTTGAGATTGTACATTTCCACCCTATGGCCCTTGGGCCACAAGGTTTGTACATGGGAAATAGGGCATTCTTTGATCCTATGGACCTAGGTTCCTTATGTTCCTTTTTGAGATCCTATGGCCCTAGGGCCATAGGATCCCCATAAGGAACATAGAGAACCGTATGGCATTTAAGATTGTATAGTGTCACCCTATGGCCCTTGGGCCATAAGCTCTCTAGATGAGACACAAGGAACCCTATGATCCTATGGCCCTAGGGCCATAAGATCTCGAAAAGGAACATAGGGAACAATATGGCCCTTGAGATTTTACCTTTCCCCCCTATGGCCCTTGGGCCACAAGGTCTCTAGATGGGACATAAGGCACCCTTTGATCCTATGGCCATAGGTTCCTTATGTTTGTTTTGGAGATCCTATAGCCCTAGGGCCATTGGATCTCCAAAAGGAACATAGGGAACCATATGTCCCTTAGGCCACAAGGTTTGTACATGGGACATAGGGCATTCTTTGATCCTATGGACCTAGGTTCCTTATGTTCCTTTTGGAGATCCTATGGCCCTAGGGCCATAGGATCCCCATAAGGAACATAGAGAACCATATGGCCCTCAAGATTGTATAGTGTCACCCGATGGCCCTTGGGCCATAAGCTCTCTAGATAAAACACAAGGAACCCTGTGATCCTATGGCCCTAGGGCCATAAGATCTCGAAAAGCAACATAGGGAACAATATGGACCTTGAGATTTTACCTTTACCCCCTATGGCCCTTGGGCCACAAGGTCTCTAGATGGGACATAAGGCACCCTTTGATCCTATGGCCATAGGTTCCTTATGTTTGTTTCGGAGATCCGATGGCCCTAGGGCCATTGGATCTCCAAAAGGAACATAGGGAACCATTTGGCCTTTAAGATTGTACATTCCCACCCTATGGCCCTTGGGCCACAAGGTCTCTAAATGCGACATAGGGCATTCTTTGATCTTATGGCCCTAAGTTTCTTATGTTCCTTTTGAAGATCCTATGGCCCTAGTTCCATAGGATCCCCATAAGGAACATAGAGAACCCTATGTCCTTTGAGATTGTACAGTGCCACCCTATGGCCCTTGGGCCATAAGCTCTCTAGATGGGACACAAGGCACCCTGTGATCCTATGGCCCTAGGGCAATAAGATCTCAAAAACAAACATAGGGAAGAATATGACCCTTGAGCTTGTACCTTTCCCCCCTATGTCCCTTGGACCACAAGGTGTCTAGGTGCGACATAATGCAGCCTTTGATCCTCTGGCCATAGGTTCCTTATGTTTGCTTTGGAGATCCTATGGCCCTAGGGCCATTGGATCTCCAAAAGGAACATAGGGAACCATATGACCTTTGAGATTGTACATTCCCACCCTATGGCCCTTGGGCCACAAGGTCTGTAGATGGGACATAGGGCATTCTTTCATCCTATGCACCTAGGTTCCTTATGTTCCTTTTGGAGATCCTATGGCCCTAGGGCCATAGGATCCCCATAAGGAACATAGAGGCCCTTGAGATTGTACATTCTCACCCTATGGCCCTTGGGAACCTAGGGCCATAGGATCCCCATAAGGAACAAGGCACCCTGTGATCCTATGGCCCTAGGGCCATAAGATCTGGAAAAGGAACAAATGGAACAATATGGCCATAGGTTCCTTATGTTTGTTTTGGAGATCCTATGGTCCTAGGGCCATTGGATCTCCAAAAGGAACATAGGGAACCATATGTCCCTTGAGATTGTACATTCTCACCCTATGGCCTTTGGGCCACAAGGTCTGTCGATGGGACATAGGGAATTCTTTCATCCTATGGACCTAGGTTCCTTATGTTCCTTTTGGACATCCTATGGCCCTAGGGCCATAGGATCCCCATAAGGCACATAGAGGCCCTTGAGATTGTACATTCCCACCCTATGGCCCTTGGGATTGTACATTCCCACCCTATGGCCCTTGGGAACCTAGGGCCATTGGATCGCCAAAAGGAACATAGGGAACCATATGGCCCTTGAGATTGTACATTCCCACCCTATGGTCCTTGGGACACAAGGTCTGTAGGTGGGACATAGGGTATTCTTTGATCCTATGGACCTAGGTTCTTTTGGAGATCCTATGGCCCTAGGGCCATAGGATCCCCATAAGGAACATAGAGATCCATATGGCCCTTGAGATTGTACAGTGTCACCTTATGGCCCTTGGCCCATAATCTCTTTAGATGGGACACAAGCGACCCTGTGATCCTATGGCCCTAGGGCCATAAGATCTCGAAAAGGAACATAGAGAACAATATCTCCCTTGAGATTGTACCTTTCCCCCCTATGGCCCTTGGGCCACAAGGTCTCTAGATGGGACATAAGGCACCCTTTGATCCTCTGGCCATAGGTTCCTTATGTTTGTTTTGGAGATCCTATGGGCCTAGGGCCATTGGATCTCCAAAAGGAACATAGGGAACCATATGTCCCTTGAGATTGTACATTCCCATCCTATGGCCCTTAGGCTACAAGGTCTATAGATGGGACATAGGGCATTCTTTGATCCTATGGACCTAGGTTCCTTATGTTCCTTTTGGAGATCCTATCGCCCTAGGGCTATAGGATCCCCATAAGAAACATAGAGAACCATATGGCGGTTGAGATTGTACAATGTCACCCTATGGCACTTGGGCCATAAGCTCTCTAGATGGGACACAAGGCACCTTGTGATCCTATGGCCCTATGGCCATAAGATCTCCAAAAGGAACATAGGGACCAATATGGCCCTTGAGATTTTACCTTAGCTCCCTATGGCCCTTGGGCCACAAGGTCTCTAGATGGGACATAAGGCACCCTTTGATCCTATGGACATAGATTTCTTATGTTTGTTTTGGAGATCCTATGGCCCTAGGGCCATTGGATCTCCAAAAGGAACATAGGGAACCATATGGCCCTTGAGATTGTACATTCCCACCCTATGGCCCTTGGGCCACAAGGTCTCTAGATTGGACATAGGGCATTCTTTGATCCTAGAGCATTAGGTTACTTATGTTCATTTTGGTGATCCTATGGCCCTAGGGCCATTGGATCTCCAAAAGGAACATAGGGAACCATATGGCCCTTGAGATTGTACATTACCACCCTATGGACCTTGGGCCACAAGGTCTGTAGATGGGACATAGGGCATTCTTTGATCCTATGGCCCTAGGTTCCTTATGTTCCTTTTGGAGATCCTATGGCCTTAGTGCCATACGATCCCCATAAGGAACATAGAGAATTCTATGGCCTTTGAGATTGTACAGTGCCACGCTATGGCCCTTGGGCCATAAGCTCTCTAGATGGGACACAAGGCACCCTGTGATCCTATGGCCTAGGGCCATATGTTCCTTTTGGAGATCCTATGAGCCTAGGGCCATAGGCTCTTCAAAAGAAACATATGGAACCCTATGGCCCTTAAGATTGTCCATTCCTACCCTATGGCCCTTGGGCCACAAGGTCTGTAGATGGGACATATGGCACCCTTTGATCCTATGGCCCTAGGTTCCTTATGTTTCTTTTGGAGATCCTATGGCCCTAGTGCCGTAGGATCTCCAAAAGGAACAGAGGGAATCCTATGGCCCTTGAGATTGTACATTCCCACCCTATGGCCCTTAGGCCACAAGGTCTCCATATGGAACATGGAGCACCCTTTGATCCTATGGCTCTAGGTTCCTTATGTTCCTTTTGGAGATGTTATGGCCCTAGGGCCATAGGATCTCTAAAAGAAACATACAAAACCCTATGGACCTTGGAATTGTATATTCCTACCCTATGGCCCTCGGGCCACAAGATCTGTAGATGGGACACCCTAAACCCTGTGATCCTATGGAAGTAGGGCCATATGTTCCTTTTGGAGATCTTATGGCCCTAGAGCCATAGGATCTTCAGAAGGAACATAGAGAACCCTATGGCCCTTGAGATTGTACAATCCTACCCTATGGCCCTTGGGCCACAAGTTCTGAAGATGGGACATATAGCACCCTTTGATCCTATGGCCCTAGGTTCCTTATGTTCCTTTTGGAGATCCTATGGATCTAATGCCATAGGATCTCCAAAAGGAATATAGGGAACCCTATGGCCCTTGAGATTGTACATTCCTACCCTATCACCCTTGGGCCACAAGGTCTCTAGATGGAACATAGGGAACCCTTTGACCCTATGGAACTTAGGCCACAAAGGTCTCCAGATGGGAGATAGGACACCTTGTGATCCTATGGCCCTAGGGCCATAGGATCTCCAAATGGAACTTATGGAATCCTATGGCCCTTGAGATTGTACATTGGCACCCTATGGACACAAGGAATTAAGATGAGATATAGGGCATCCTTTGATCATATGGCCCTAGGGCCATATGTTCCTTTTGGGGATCATATGGCCCTAGTGCCATAGAATCTCTAAATGGACCATAGGGAAGCCTATGGATCTTGAAATTGTACATCGCAACCCTATGGACCTTGGGCCATAGGGTTTTCAAAAGGAACATAGGGCACCCCATGGTGCACATTAACGGGCAACATGGCAGCCCCATGCCCCTAGGGCCCTAGGGCCATAAGATCTCCAAAAGGAACATAGGGAACACTATGGCCCTTGAGATTGCACATTGCCACCCTATGACCCTCGGGCCACAAGATCTCCAGATGGGACATAGGGCAACTTTGGCCCTAGGAAACCATATTGTTCCTTTTAGAGATCATGTGGCCCTATTGTTCCTTTTGGACATAGAGCACCATGTGATCCTATGGCCCTAGGGCCATAGGATCTTCAATAGGAACATAGGGAACCCTATGACCCTTGAGATTGTACATTGGCACTCTATGGCCAGATGGGACATTGGTCACCCTATAGTACGATGTGAGACCACCCTATGGCCTTATGGTCATAGGGTGACTTAGGGCCATATGTTACTCTTTAGTATGAGGTGAAACCCTATGGCCTCTAGTATGAAGTGACACCCTATGGCCTTATGGCCATATTGTGCCCTGGGGCCATATGATTCCCTCTATTTTGATGTGAGACCCTATGGCCTTATGGCCATAGGGTGTCCTTTGTAGCCACACCCTGTCTGCCCTTCTAAAGATTCTATGTGTAGTTTTATTTTAGTGACCCAGGGCCATAGGGTTCTCTCTATGCCAACAAGGGCTGAAGGCCGTAGGGTCCCCTCTATGCTAGTAAGATCCTATGGCCTCAAGGACAGAAGGTGCCCTCATTCTTTAAAAAAAAACCCTCTATGCTCTATGCTCTATATTAGGAACCTATGGCCTTCAGGCCATAGGGTCCCATGTATGCCATAGGGAGCTATATTTGTCAATAAAAAACACTATTTTCTCTATATTGGCACCATGTGGCTTGAAGGCCATAGGGTCTCCTCTATTCTAGTAAGAGTCTCTCCATGCTCTATATTGGCACCCTTTTGCCTAAAGTCCATAGGGTCCGCTCTATGCTAGTAAGAACGGATCTATGCTCTATATGGAACCCTGTATGCTAGAAACCACTATGAGGGTTTTTTGGCAACCTATGGCCATAGGATGCTCTCTTTATGGCCATAGGGTTTGTTGAATACTAAGGAAAACTCTCCATGGTCTATATCTGGGCATCTAATGGCAGTTGTGCCATTTGCTAATAAGAAACCACCATTTCTCTAGGTTTTTCTTCTATTGTTTTACGACAACAAGGTGCCATGCTCCATGGCAATAATTTAAAAAAACCTAAATGCTCTACATTGACACCCTATGGCGTAGAGCCCAGGTGTGATCTATGCTACCCTAAACCCCTTTATGCTCTACGTTGACAACCTACGGCCCCAGGGCCTCTCTCTCTCTCTCTCTGTCGGATTTAAATTGTTAATTTGGCCTTATTATCAGTCCTCCCTCTCTCTCAGCTTCCTCTCCTCTGTTTGTCTCTCTTACTCTTCTTTCTCTCTCACTCCAAACAACTATTTATCTCCCTCTTCTCATCTCTCCCCATTCATAAAGGGCTTCAATATCTATCGGTGGCATCGTCATTCACGCACCCCCTACCACATCTCCTCTTTCTAGGACCTATCTCACACCAACAGAAAGGTTAGTTCTTTTCTGTTTTTCTGTTTAACTATTTTACTGTTTTAATGTTTTATAGTTTTACTATTTTACAATTTTATTGTTTTACAATTTTAATGTTTTACAGTTTTATAGTTTTACAGTTTTACAGTTTTACTATTTTTTATAGAGAGTGGTAAATAAATTTATTTTAAAAGATTGAGCTTACCTGTGAGGCATTGCGTAGAGAGGGAGAGAGAACGCGAAAGAGGCGGCACCACAGGGCGGCAACGGGCGGCTATTCGATGTCGTGAGAGGGCGGCACCACAGGGTGGCCACGGGCGGCACCACAGGGCGGTTATTCGATGTCGTGAGAGGGCGGCACCACAGGCGCAGCAAGGGCGACAGAGGGGTGCAAAAGAGGCGTTTGGGAGAGGCGTAGGGAGGGCGCACAGAGGGCGTTTAGGAGAGGAGCAAGGAGCACACACGGAGGGCGTTTAGGAGAGAAGCAAGGAGCGCGCAGAGCTGTGCTCGAGAGAGAAGACTAGGGTTTTGAAAATTTTGAAAAAAAGAGAGAGAGAGAGAGAGAGAGAGAGAGAGAGAGAGAGAGAGAGAGAGAGAGAGAGAGAGAGAGAGAGAGAGAGAGAGAGAGAGAGAAAGAAAGAGAGAGAGAGAGAGAAAGAAAGAGAGAGATAGAGATTAGGTTAAAATTTCAAAATTCAAAATTTGACTTTCAAGTTTTAAACATAAACTTCCCGCTCTCTTTTATTTTGAATTTTGAAGAGTTTATAATCGTTTTCTTAAGAGGAGAGTCATACCAAAGGAGTCATAGCAAAAAATAAAAAATAAAAAATTACGTGACACTTTGTCAATGCCCGTGTCGTCTCGCTACGAGTGGAACGACACCCATGGTCGAAATCTCCGTCCCGGGACCAAAATCACATACTGAAAAATACACTAAAAAACATTCAAAATTAGAGAATTTTCCCTCGAAAAAAGTCCGATATTTTTTCGTGCAGTATTGATCGGGAGACTTGAAAACATATTTTAGAAAAATTTGGGGTAAGCAAAAAAAAAAAAGGCTTCTTTCGCCACATGCAATTGCGCACTAATTGCACGTGTTTTGAAAGTGTAAGTATACATGCAACATACATGTATAGATTTATACAAATAGTATTTAAACGAGGAGGTCATATACTAGAATGGGTTGCAAAGGTGCTGGTGCGCATTTGCGAAGAGGCTTGTAAAGGTGCAATTTGATCACACATTTGATCATGCGATACGTGCACACCATTGTTTTTTATGTCCCTTCAAAGATGTAAACATGTCATATGGATGTACATCCACGGGACTACTTGAGACACGGTTTCTAGATATAATCAATGGTTGTGGCATATTATCAATGAATGTGGATGCGCCATGTGGCATATCGTGCGGCTCATACGTACCCCCCTATGTCATGGCAGGCTCTAGCTTTCTGAAATCACTATATATAGCACCCTATGGCCCAAAGTCCATAGGATGCATATATAGCTCACCACAAAACACGAATTGAGGAGACCTTGTGGTCATAAATCCATAAGATCTATATATATTTATCTAGAAACATCAACTATAGAATCCTATGGCCTTTTGTCCGTAGGATGCTCATATAGTCATCATGAAACACCTACATATAGGGCCCTATGGACCTAAGGCCATAGGATGTATATATAGAATCACTCGCTAGGCTATGGAACTTGTGGTCATAAATCCATAAGATCTATATATATTTAGCTAGAAACATCAACTATAGCATCCTATGGCCTTTTGTCCGTAGGATGTTTATATAGTCATCATGAAACACCTACAAATAGGGCCCTATGGACCTAAGGCCATAGGATGTATAGATATAATCATATCAATACACCTACATATAGCATCCCATGGACCTAAGTCCAAAGGATGTATACAAACTCATTGTGTCCCTAAGGCCACATGATGCTATATACCCATCATGAGACAACTACATATAGCGCCCTATCGCCCTCAATACAAAACGCCTTGATAAAACATCATATAGACTAAAGTCCATATGATTTATATATAGTCAACACAAAACACCTAAGGCCATAGAATGTTATAGACCCATCACGAGACAACTACATATAGTGCCCTATGCCCCTTAGACCATAGGATGTGTATGTATGCATTGCGAAACACCTACATATATCATCCAATGGCCCCAAGGCCACAGGATATTATATACCCATCATGAGACAACTATGTATAGTTTCCTATGGCCCTTAGGCCATAGGATGTGTACAGTTCCATCGCAAAACACTTACATATAGCTCTATATTGGCCCTAAGGCCATAGAATGCTATATACCCATCGTGAGATAACTACATATAGTTCCCTATGGACCTCAGTCCATAGGATGTGTATAGTTGCATCACGAAACACCTACATATAGCATCCTATGGCTCTAATGCCACAGGATGTTAAATACCCATTGTGAGACAACTACAAATAGTGCCCTATGGCCCTCAGGCCATAGGATGTGTACAGTTGCATCGCGAAACACCTACATATAGCATCCTATGGCCCTAAGGCCACAGGATGTTATATACCCATCACGAGACAACGACATATAGTGTCCTATGGCCCTTAGGCCATAGGATGTGTACAGTTGCATCGCAAAACACCTACATATAGCTCTATATTGGCCACAAGGCCATAGAATGTTATATACCCATCGTGAGATAACTACATATAGTTCCCTATGGCCCTCAATCCATAGGATGTGTATAGTTGCATCACGAAACACCTACATATAGCATCCTATGGCTCTAATGCCACAGGATGTTAAATACCCATCGTGAGACAACTACAAATAGTGCCCTATGGCCCTCAGGCCATAGGATGTGTACAGTTGCATCGCGAAACACCTACATATAGCATCCTATGGCCCTAAGGCCACAGGATGTTATATACCCATCATGAGACAACTACATATAGTGTCCTATGGCCCTTAGGCCATAGGATGTGTACAGTTGCATCGCAAAACACCTACATATAGCTCTATATTGGCCATAAGGCCATAGAATGTTATATACCCATCGTGAGATAACTACATATAGTGCCCTATGGCCCTCAGTCCATAGGATGTGTATAGTTGCATCACGAAACACCTACGTATAGCATCCTATGGCCCTAAGGCCACAGGATGTTAAATACCCATCATGAGACAACTACAAATAGTGCCCTATGGCCCTATGGCCCTAAGGCCACAGGATGTATATTTACTCAACAAAAAACACCTGCATAAAACATCATATGGACTAAACGCCATATGATTTATACATACTCAATATGAACCACCTACATATAGCATCATATGGCCCTAAGTCCATAGGATTTTGTATACCCATCATGAAACAACCACATATAGTGCCCTCTGTGTATATAATCATAATGAAACACCTACATATATACTCACAATAAAATGATTTTGTGATGGTTTTCTTAACAAATATTTATTGAAACCTTCTTGCACGTATGGATTTTAATCAAGGTGATAGAGTATGCATGTTTGTAGCCACACAAAAGGTTGCCCTTGGGAGTGTCTGTGAGACAAACCCAAATGCATATTGCTAAGGAATGCTTATTGGTGAAGGAAATGTATCGGTGTCAGCTGATTTGTGTTTTCAAAAGAAAGCACTTATTCCATTTCCAACAATGGATGCATTGACAGTGGGAGATGCTTTTCACAGTATTGTGAAATGGAGTACTGGGTTGCTACAACATATGGATGAGATACACTACGAAGGGGTTTCTATGTCTGAGACTCACAAAGGAATGAGCTATAGGGAGGTTTGGAAGGATAAGAGGGTTCAACTTTGGGATGAAAGCAAAACACATGTAGTAGCCGAAGGGGTTGTCATGTATGTGTGTCCATTTGATTCCGTGAACTTTGGTGTGCTAGGTGAAGATAACATCGGTATTGGTATTGAAACATCCTATGCTTGTGAGGCTACTATTTCTGCACAATCTGATGTATGCAGCATCAATCTAGTTTATTGGCCTATCAAGAGAGTGACAACTATGGATGGAAAAGCGTTGTTACAATATGAGGATTTACATGCTAGTGACGCATTACAAGATACATGCATTGAATCAGCTCGTTTGGTAGAGCCTATTTCAAAAAAACAAAAATATTGCTTTATGAATAGGAAGCCAAAAATGTTTATGAAACCTTCTAAGAGATCCAATCAAGCATCTCTATCATCTGTCCAACTTGTTTCAACCATAGATTGTTGCTCTATGAGGTGTTGTCAATATGCCAATAGAGATAAGGTCATGGCTATGCGCAATGAATTTTGGGGACAAAGTTTGCAAAATAGAACCAACTATGTGTATGATACAATGTTGACTGCCTGGCGTGAGAACAAGGCAACTGCAAAGACTTGCTATGTATTTTCTTTTAATGGCAATGAGGTTTTTACTAGAGCTTGGTACGAAATTCATGGCATTCCAAAAACTTCATTTTATTGTTACCCTGAACAGTTTGAAAATGGGGTTCGACGCTCAGTGCATGGTAATGATGGTGTCATAAGAAAAGGAAGAGACCATACAGAAATGGGAAGGGCATTGATGCGCTCTTTTGTAGATGATAACTCAGAGAAAATGCCACATAAGAGTAGAACTATGGAAGATGGTACCAGAGAAACCTTGCTTGCAATACCAAACACGTACAAGCAAATAGACATCTTACATGATGTCAATAAAACACTCAAGAGTATGTGTCTTAAGCCAATGTCTAGAACTACATTCAATAGGGTTTGGAATACAGAGTTTGCTAATGTGACCTTGTCAAAAACAAGCGAGTTCTCAAAATGTGTTGTGTGTAGTCGGATACAGTCTCAACTAGAGTCAACAAAGGATGATGAGCTGATTTCACGTTTGAAGGATGAACGTAAAATTCACATGATGCAACAACAAAGCTGTAGAAATGTATACTACACCTGGTGTAAGTTCTCGCAAATGCAAAAGGATAAGTACTTATGCATTATACATGATAAAATGGACCAAAAAAAGACAGCAATACCTATATTGCGAGTGAACTCAAAAGACTATGCGAATGCATATCAGTTGCAAGTATCATTAATAGGTATGATAACACATGGGCATGGGCATGGGATGTATGGTCATTTCTCGTTGAATGGTCTATGGCCTTCAGATCCGAATGCTACAATTGGTTCCCTTGCATTATGCTTACAGAATTTGGAAAGAACTGAAAACCATGGGCTAGGAGATTTATGTCATGATGGTATGCCACGCAGCAATGTAACATTGTTCAATGCATTGAATTCAAGGACAACTTTAGACCACCAAAATAGAATGATGAAAGAGCGTGAGAGAAATGCATCAGCAGCAGTAACACCACCGTTGGCTATTGAAGGATGTGATGGAGAGATTTCTAACTTGCAATCAGCCTCCTCTCAATGTGTTGTGGATACCATGTCCACTCTCGTGTTTCAAAAATTGCATGAGAATCTTTTGCTACAGCTAGATAATTGTGCAGGAGAGAATAAGAATCGATATTTATTTGCATACTTATCCTTGCTAGTAGCAAAAGGTGTTTTCAAAACCGTGCATTTGGGATTCTTAATGGTGGGTCATACACATGAGGACATAGATGCAATGTTTAGCAGGTTCTCAGAGAGATTACGAACAGGAATGACCTACACTTTTCCACATTTGATGGAACATTTTCAAAAATGTGAAAGTTCAGCTCCAGCACCATTTTTGATGACGCAAGTTCCTGACTTTAAATCCTTTGTTAAAGGGTACATTTGTGATGGACAAGATGCTCTTGTTGGACACTCTAAGCCACTTCAATTTCGTTTCTTTATGCAAGGTGAAATCCCAATAATGCAATACAAAATTCACCCCAAATCACCTGATTAGATGCCGAGGGAGTCAGGAATTGAGTTGTGGAAAAAAGATGATCAAGGGAAACCAAAATTGCCAGTAGGTTGTCCAGATGTGGTTCCTATAGCAGACTATGTGAGGGATAGTCCGCTTGTTATTCAAGGGATTAAGACATATCTTGAATTTTGGAAAAGATGGACTCTACTAAAGGGAAAGGAGCACGATTCTACAAAATACATGGAGCCAGTTATTATTTATTGGCAAAAAATAATTAGTGAGCTTGAACAACCAACCAATAAACAACTTGGTGAATATACATCATTTTGGCCAAAGACGACAGGGAGTCAAAGAATGCAACAGATAGAGGAAGACACAGATGAGTTTCAAGGATATGAAGAATTGAATGATCACTATGTTGGTCCTCAAAGTACAAGGCCACAGGAAGCTTTTAGGCCTCAAATTGATGTAAGGAAAGGGGATTTTGTTCTTGTGAGACCCGCAGATCCAGAATATCCGATATGGCTAGGAGTTGCAGAGTCAGATGTTGATGTAGACAGCTCATCTCCCAACTACAAGAAAGTTTTCATTCAATATTGGGCATCAAAACATCGGAAAAAAAATCCCATAATCCAAGAACAATATGAGGATTGTTAGAAAAAGAATTGGGGCTGCAATCTTGCTGACCCAAAGCGTTGGGAGTGTGTTGATTCAATTGTGTGGTCATGGACGCCAAGGGGTGGAAGACTTGCAGAAGCAATTAAAATCCCATCCAATGTTGTGGAGAAAGCACAAGCTAGCTTAATAGGAGAAATTGACTAGCATTTCATTTTCATATATTGTTTTTCTTGCTATTCGTGTCTATGTATGTTTTATAAAGTATCAATTAACACCAACACGAAAAAAAAAGGTGTTTCTCAACACCACCATTTTCTTGAGAATCTATCTCTTTGTCTAATGTAACACAAGTCCTCAAGACAAGTCCCAAAATAATTGAAATTTTCCCAAATCAAATGGGAAATAGGAATCCTTAGGCATTGAAATCAGTCCCAAAGATGTGGTATTTTCCCATTTTATCTAAAAGAGTGTTGAATGATGAACCATCTCACTATTCTTCCTATGTTGCATGGCTTGTTGACCAAGTACAATAAAGCTTGGTGGTCCACAAAGAACACAAATTTGTTTGCTAATAGGTAATGTCTATACTTTTTTACTACATAGATCATTCCTAATCCTTCCCTTTCTATGGTGGTATAATTCTTTTCCGCCATGTTCAACTGTCAGCTAGCATAAGAAATAGGAAAATCAATTATTCCATCTCCTGGTGGAGCTAGTATACACCCAATGGAAAAATTGGAAGCATCTACATGTATGTGGAATATCTTATTCCAATCTAGTGCTTTCAACATTGGAGCTGAAGTGAGAGCTTGCTTAAGCTTCATGAAGGATTCTTCACACTCATCAGTCCATTCAAAGTGTGTAATCAAGCTATACATGGGTTTTGCAATTATAGCGTACATGTAAATGAAACGTCTGTAATATCCACAATGTCCCATGAAGTCTTGAACCCCCTTGACTGTTGTTGGTCAAAGAATGAAAACCAAGACTGGTCACCCGCGGATGACAGCACAAAGTCCTCAAGCACAATTCAAATGGAAGATCGTATTGAAGATGATTCATCTCCATCAAACAGAACTTCAAAAGAGCTTAAAGCAAATCAGGCAATAAGAAGTGCAGATCAAACAGAGCAAAGGGCAACCACGATAGCTATTGAGCAGAGAATGCCACCAAAGCCAAAAGTTAAGCAGAAGGAGGTTGCAAAAAATCAGGAAGAAATAGGAAGTCCAAAGATCCAGATATTGCCAGTTGAATCAGCTGATGTAAGTCAAATTGGAAAACAAAGTCTCAAGTCACCCTCCATAGAGACACAATTAGATCAAGATGAGACAATGGCAAATGCAGGACAGAGATCTTCAATAGAACCCATAATGAGAATAGCTATAGTCCTCATTAATACAATTGGAGCGAGTGTCAAATGCAATGCTCTACTGGATAAAGAAGCAAAGTGCATTATGGTTGCAGACAACATTCAAAGCATTCTAGAGATTACTCAGGGCAAGCCAGATAATAGAGAAATCATGGGTAAGGCTATAAGTCAAAAAGACTGGTTGCTACTCTTAGCATCCAAAATCATGAAGAGCAGGTGAAGTTTCAGGTGAAGCCTCTAAAGGAAATGCTTACATATGTCATCCTTGGACATCAGTGGTTAGACCAACACAAGGCCTACAAAAAAGAGGAAATGATAATACTCTCTTTTCCAAGAGGTAGCCAGCAACATTTACAGGTACCACTAATGTTAGATTTAGAGTTGTAGAAGTCACAAGAATCAAAGAGAAATCTTGCATACAAAGGTAAAGCCAAAGTGGACCTTCCATCTACTAGCAAAGAAGGTTTGACAGCATATGCCTCTACATCAAAGAACCCTCGTGGATTAGATACTTCTAGCAAGTCAGGATTTCAAAACTTAAAGTCAATTGCTGACCCAACTAAAATCTCTAAGGAGACACCCAAAAAATCAAAGGTATATCAGCCAAAGTATTCAAGAAAGCAAAGGAAATTCAAGCAAGTGTTTGTTCCAATCAGTTTAGTCAAAGTCAATGATCCGGTTTGGATTAAGGACGAGAAATCACCACATAAAGACAAACACATGGGATGGATAGCATCACAATGGAACTTAAAATAATAGGAGTGGTATAGAGGTAAACAAATAGATATGGGTACCAAAACCGCAGGTTAGAGCATATGAAGTAACATCAAGACCCTCCCAACAAAGAAGGCCCACAAGGTATCAACCTCGACAATATCCTAGGATACCTAAGCAGCATGTATACAACTAAACACAATTGAAAGATGTTAAAGTCTACCACAACTCTCAAGAGGATACAGAACAAAGATGGATCTCAAAGAATCTTCATCTTGGACAAGGATTCTACATAGGCTATACAAAGATTTGGCTACCAATCAACCACAAGCCAACAACAACTACACCAGACCTGCATGAAGATTTCAAGAGCTCAACAAGACCTAGAGCTCAACAAAGTCAACAAAGGAGATACAAAGGTCATCAAGAGATTTGGATTCCTAAGTCTTCCAATGCTCCTAGTCAAAATCCAAATGCTGGCAGTCAATAGAGGCCTACAACAACATCAAAGACTCCTATCAATAGGCCTAATTAGAGAATCAAACAGAGAATGGAGTCTTCACAGTCAATGAAGGACAATCCAACCAACACAAATGCATATTCAAAGATGATAAAACAGGTATGGCAAAAGAAACCTTCAATGCCAACTTGGTCCTTCACTAATCCTCTTTTTTAGGATTCAAGCCTAATTTAACCTGAAGAAATGTTTGTAGTAAGCACAGGAATGTAAAAATTCAAGTCGCCAGGGTGCAAAAACACTCTTTGGCATAGTCAGAGTCGGGCTACTGCGCCATAAAATGAGCAAAGCATTAGTCCCAAAGCTTCAAGTTGTAATGAACTTTGTGCTAAGAGTCGTAGTTATTAGGCTTACGCTCAAGCTGGAAGAGTTGATCATATTTAAGTCATGTCGCTCATGCTGGATGAGATAAGCATAAGAATCAAAGTCTATTAACTTACAATTGGTGGAGTGTCATAGAGTCCAACACTCACGCACAGTGCACAGTAAGATGAGAGCACGTATCCTCATCAATGAAAACCATTCTTAAAGGGGTGCCAGCATGCAAAGCCATGTCATATGCTTAATAGCTACACCATCTTTCTGAAGAACCCCTCAAAATATTTCTTGCACAACATATTGTTTCCCATGCATTTTTGTGTATGCATAAATAGGATGTCCCATTATTGGACATATGCATTAGACACTCTTTTTGCTACCACATATGCACCTTGAGTGGACTATAAGAGGCAAACCAATGTCATGCTAACCAACAAGTCATGCAGTAGAGTCAATACTGGGCGAATAGGAAGCTTGGTGATTATCCCCAACACTCCCCATCGCTTGGTGTTAAAGCCATTAGACCTTGGGACATGATAACCAACAATAGAAAGACAAGTCATGTAGTGGAGTCAATACTAGGTGAATAGGAAGCTTGGTGACTGCACAACGCTCCCATTGCTTGGTACTAACCTTGGTGTTAAATCCATTACAAGAGACAACAAAGACCTTGGGGCATGATAACCGACAATGAAAAGACAAGTCATACAGTGGAGTCAATACTAAGCAAATAGGAAGCCTGGGGATTGCCCAACGCTCCCCATCGCTTGGTGTTGACCTTGGTGTTAAAGTCATTACATGCGATAGTGGAGTCAGCATCGAGCGAATAAGAGGCTTGGTGACTGCCCAACGCTCCCCATCGCTTGGTGCTGACCTCGGAAAATTGGTGTCGTCCCAGTAAACTTCCACAGATATCACATTGTTTAATTCTATATCTATCAGCAAATAATCCCTTCAATACTTTATTAATATTTTCCATGCTAATAAGTACTCCAATAATGTGCTCATTCCAAAGACACTTTTTTCCCTCTGGGTTTTTTCCCTTTGGTCATATAGGTATTAGACCCTAATTTAGAACCTCATCATTCTACTTCCCTTGCACATACTTCTCATAAATAAACAGCAGCCTTATCATTATGCTATTACAACGAACAAATGCAGCATCATCTCTCACATTAGACATATCCGGACCAATGAAGATGCTACAACAAATTGAACCTCATCAACAAATTCAACGACAAATGAAGATGATCAACCCATCAACAACCAATCAAAACCTTCCACAGCCTCCACGGACACTTTTCAACAATGTCCAAGGACGGGCACTAAAATCGAAAGGGGGGAATGTTAACTGACTCAACGTCAGTTTTAACAAAAGCTGTTAAAGGCCCAAGCCTTATGGATGCACATCAAGGATGAATACAAAGAAGCAATAAATATTGGAGTTACACATTTTTCACATTTTTCCAAAATGGTCACATATTGTAAATTCCCGATTTATTTCAAGCCATTGTAATATGTTAATGTGTTACGGGCGTAATGGGAGTTCCAAGTTGTAAAGAATAGGTTAGTGTGCCTAGATTGCAAATTCAATAAGTGGTGGAGCCCTCAAGGCCTTGGGCGCCTGGACATTGCATATTTTTACCCTATGTATATAAGGCAATGTGTAAAAGAAATTAGGGTTCTGAAGCTCATTTGTTGAGAGCACTCTTTGATGAGAGCTCTTGAGGTGTGTGGTTATTGAGTCCTTGAGCTTCTCCTTGCTCATGTGACTTGATTAACACTAATCAATGCTTAATTCTCTTTCACTATGCCTCTCTCATGCTTCTTGTGATTGCTAATGATGCTTTGATTAGCTAGATCGTAACTAATTAGTGGTTAATCCCTCTCTAATCTTGTGTGACTGCCCTCTTTTTCTTGTGTATGCATGTAGGTTTGATTGGAGTGTGGTGCTCGATAGATCTATGTGTGTGGCTTGTGATTAGTGTGCTGCATGATAGGATTAGTGTTGTGTGCGTCTTGCAATCGTTAGTGTGTGTGATTGGGTTGATTGAAGGGGAAGGGAAGTGGATGTGGATATTTTCCATCATTGTGGCTTAGCTCCTCCATAGACCAAGAAGCTCACCTCATAGAGTCACCATTTTTGTTGCCATGATTAGCTCACTAATCGTGTGAGTGTTTCCATGCCCTAAGCGGGTAGCTCATCCCTCCAGATTGATAATTTTGTTGGTCATTGGAGCTATGCAACAATGGAACCCCCCAACAAGTAGATTAATTTTGTAAGCCTTTTCCAAACAAGATAAACAAAAATAAGAATTGGAAATTGTGTAAAGGCGCCGATGTGCCTCCAGACGTGGCGGAGGAAATAGGATTCTTGAGTCCTCAGACGAGGATAGGGATATTCTTGGAGAAGTATATGTGACTTCTTGAAAGATAACTAAATAAGTTTCATAATACTAAAGGTAAAAGGAAGTAAAATATTTTATAATAAAAAAAGGTGGAAACAACTCGATAAATGCACACTTACAAGGGTATGCAATCGTTTGTATGCTGCTTGAAATGTATTCTTGGTTTGACATGTTTGAGTATTGTCTTCTAGTATCATAGTACTACGTTGGAAAAGTGCATTTATCAAACGGTTCGGTGGGAGGGTGGATTCTAGAGAGTTAAATTGTTGGCCAAAAAGTTGAATCCAATTTTATCTTATGTACTAAGTTAAACCAAGGATGGGTAAGGGATTTCGATCTACAAAGTGGGGATCAAACTTGGGAATGAAGGATCCGTGTAGATGTAAATGCACCCATCTTAGGGGAATGCATTAATGGTTTTACTCTGTCATAACTCGGAAAAAATCATCAGTGACCTTGAAGCAAGGGTGAATTAGGGAATTCTCACCAATTGACCCTGGCAGGTAGAGTTCAAATTTAGTTTGATGGCTTTGATTGGAAAGTTTGAACCACTAAGTGAATGTTATCACCCCCTTGAGTTGGCATCAAAGAGCAGGAGGAGCATTGTCTTGGTATCGGTCTCAAGTGGGAGGGATGTCAAGAATCATAGTGTATCCATTTGAAGATGGTGCAGCCGAGAGTCCTTGGCATTGCCCTCACAAGTGTACTAGAGTGTAGTTTCTATCCTTGGCCAGAAGAAGATTTAGTAGATATTTTGTAGGAAGAGAGTGAGGTATGGACAAAAAATGGCATGGGACTCTCAAGAAGGAGAAGTTATCAAAAACAATGTGCATGAGAAATTAAAAAAAGAAAATGCCAAGGACCTCTCGAGAAGAAGGAGTTCGCAAAATCGTGCATAAGGAAATGGAAGTAGAAACTCTAGAAGAGAAAAGGAGACCATACTAGAACATTTTATCCACCTTATCTTTCCTACAAAAGGGACTGTTTCTTTTTTAAAATGCAAATGGTGAACAAGTTTTAGTGCAAGATAGAGTAGGAGAATCTCCCTTGAAAGTACTCAAATCAGTGAGTTTTTGTTAACAAATTTTTATAGAAAAATCAGATGTTAATAAGACCATTTTGGAAATTAAGATTTTAAGGAACAAAGAAACACAAAAAAGTGTTGGAATTAGGGTTGCAGAGAAACACACACAGCTTGGAGAAGACGAAGGAAGCTCAAGGCACACAATAGAGAGTGTGTTACTTAGTGTGCAATGGAAAGATAGATAGCCCTAGAGTGATGGGCGTATATACAATGCACGGGGGAAAAAACCTCCTAAAGAGGGAAAAAATGCCCCGGCGGTCCTAGTGTGTTCACACACATCACTACCACATGTATATGGTAACAAATCCCCCCTGGAATGATGCGGTGAACGAGAGCTGGCACATGAGTAAAGGGAAGTGCCATGCCCTGAGGACAGGATCAGTCCACAAAGGGGAGTAAGCCCAAAGCTTTGCGGAAAGCTTCAAGCTTCTCACGAGACAATGCCTTTGTGAAAAGATCTGCAAGGTTGTCCTGTGTTGGCACATAAGCCAAGCTGATCTCTCCTGCTGAGAGCCTCTCCCTGACATAGTGGTAATGCACCTCAATGTGCTTTGTGCGAGCATGAAAAACTGGGTTCCTCGCAACTGCCAATGCGCTCTGACTGTCAGTGTAGATAGTGTTGGCAGTGTCCTGTCCAACACCCAAGTCAGCCATAAGGCGTCTGAGCCATACACACTCAACCGTAGCTGTGAAGACTGCCCTGTACTCAGCCTCACAACTCGAAGTGGCCACAGTAGGTTGCTTCTTGCTCAACCATGATATACATGAACTGCCAAGCATGAAACAAAAACCACTTGTGGACACTCGCGTGTCAAAACAACCAGCCCAATCTGAGTCCGAAAAAGCATGTAAGTCTGGAGGCAATGATCCCCCCTTGGGATAAAACAAGCCAAGATGTAAAGTGCCACTAAGGTAGCGGAAAATCCTCTTGACAACCTGCCAATGCTTAGACCCTGGGCTATGCATAAATCTGCTGACCTGTGAGACTACAAACTGAATATCTGGCCTCGTGTTGCATACATAAATGAGGCAGCCAACAGCAGTTTGGTAAAGAGTGACATCAGCAGGATCGCCAGCATCATGTAGACTCAACTTCAAACCTGTTTCCATGGGAGTGGCAATAGGTTTGCAATCCTCAAGTCCAAACTTACATAGCAATTTCTCTATTTAACTTTTCTGACACAAGGCAATACCACCATCACACTGCTTAAACTGTATACCCAAGTAATGATGCAACAGCCCCAAATCTTTCATCTTGAAAGTAACATTCAAATCAGCCTTAAATTCAGCAATATGTCTCTCATTTGGTCCAGTGATCAGCAAATCATCAACATAAAGAACCACAATGAGAAATATATCATCCTCACGCTTTACATACAATGTGCTTTCTGTTGGACTGTTACGAAAGCCTCGTTTAACCAAATGAGTGTCAGCTTTCTCATACCAAGCACGAGGAGATTGCTTCAACCCATACAAAGCCTTCTTACATTTGCACACTTTGTCCTCTTGTCCTTTTATGACAAAACCGCGAGGTTGCGTTACATAAACTTCCTCAAATATGTCACCATTCAAGAAAGCAGTAACAATGTCTGATTGATGTACATCCCAACCAAAATGAGCTGCCAATGCACATAGAAAACGCACAATAGTCATACGACAAGTGGGAGCAAAAGTCTCTTCATAATCTATGCCTTTTTGTTGTGCATAACCCTTTGCAACAAGTCGAGCCTTATGGCGATCGATCTCACCATCCGGCTTGCGTTTCAACTTGTAAACCCACTTCGTACCAATGGCCTTTTTGCCAGGAGGCAAATCACATAAAGTCCATGTGTCATTCTCTATAAGTGCATCATATTCTGATTTCATGGCAGCAATCCAATTTTCTGAATTCTGTGCTTCATCAAAAGACAGAGGCTCCTCAACATCATGTAAACTAGACACAGCCAAAGCATAACAATCTGATGCATAAGATGCATGGTGAGAGCCTGAATGAGTACGACTAGATAAAGGTGCATCCAATTCACTGTCACGCAAAGTGTGCACCAGCCATTTTGGCATACCTCTAGCCTGCTCATTTTCAGCCCTTTCCTCATCAAGTACATCATGTATATCTGCATCAGTAATAGGCTGTTCTAAAACATTTTCAGAAACCCCCATAGGCTGTACATTTGCCTCATTGGAACTTACATTCGTATTTCCACCACTGAAAAGAGGCAACAAAGTGTCATAAATGTCCTGTGAGCTTACATTACTGTCTCTAGTACATGACAGCAAGGGTTGAACAGAATCTTCCACAAACACTACATCCCGTGAAACCAAAATACGTTTTGTTTGCGGATGATACAACCTGTAACCTTTGCTTTCAGCACTATAACCAAAAAAAATACATTTGACAGCCTTATCATCCAATTTTCTGCGCTGCACTTGTGGCACCAAAGCATATGCCAAACAGCCAAAAACACGCATGTGCTCAATAGAAGGCTTTCTATCATGCCATGCTTCATATGGAGTAATAGACTGCAAAGCTTTCGTAGGACACCTGTTAAGTACATAAGTGGCACACATGATGGCCTCAAGCCAAAAAGAATGCGGCAAAGCTTGACTTTTGACCATACATCGTGCCATTTCCGTTAGTGACCTGTTTTTCCTCTCAGCAACACCATTTTGCTGAGGTGTATAAGGCACTGTACATTGGTGTTTTATCCCACGACTAGCCAGAAATGCATTAAATTCATGAGACATATACTCCCCCCCTCGATCGGAACGGAGGGTGCCCATAGTACATTTTGAGACATTTTCAGCCATAGCCAAAAATTGTTTGAAGCACATAAAAACTTCGGACTTTGCTTTAAGCGGAAATACCCATGCATGCCTGGAGTAATCATCAATGAAAGTCACGAAGTACAGGTAATTGCCCAAGGACGGAGTTTGCATGGGCCCACAAACATCACTATGCACAAGCTGCAACCTGCATGTGGCCCTAACTGAACCATCTTTGGAAACTTAGAACGCTGCATTTTACCCAGAATACAGCCTTCACAAACATGTTTGATAGGTGCTTCAAGAGGCGGCAAAGAAGCAACCATATCAGATTTCTGCAAATGCAGCAAACTGGCAAAAATTCAGATGACCAAAACGTGCATGCCAAAGTTTTGCATCTGAAATAGCCCTTGAATCTGCAACAGCATTTGCAAAATTTTGAACACTTGTCATACAAAGTGAGTATACAGCCCACGGCACAAAAGCCCAGATGCAACAATTTCATCACCAAACTGAGATCATGAACTGTACATCTGTCATCCAAAAATTTGATACAAGTCCAAGTCTAGCAAGTGCGGATTAGACAATAGATTCTTGTATCCCAGGTACATAAAGTGCATCAAACAAGTGTGAAGGAACTGCCATTAGCAGCAGTGAGCACAATCTTTCCAACTCCTGAATGGATAAGATGACAATTTGCATCACCAAAAATGAGATCATGAACTGTACACTGTCATCCACAAATTGACTACAAGTCCAAGTCTAGCAGTGCGGATACAGACAAATAGATTCTGCCATTCTGATCCCAGGTACATAAAGTGCATCAACAAGTGTGAAGGAACTGCCATTAGCAGCAGTGAGCACAATCTTTCCAACTCCCTGAACTGGATAAGATGCGTTGTTGGCACAAGTGACTGAATTCCCATGAGGGACAGACTCGAGAGAGGTAAACAATTCACGATGTGAGGTAATGTGCTTTGTAGCACCACTGTCGAAATACCACACATGTGAATCTGCAGCAACTGACAAGCATGCATCATGGACAACAGGATTGTAAGTGCACTCTGCGCTAAAAGCCCAGTGGAACCACCCTCTTTCTTCTTAGCCTCTTTGGCCTTCAACTTAGGACACGACTTGATCAAGTGATCATTGGCTTTACAATAATGGCAACGCATCTTCTTTTTGCCCTTATCACCAGAATTGCCAGACGAAGTGCTGCCAGCAGAAGCATTAGGAACATAATTTTTGCCACTTGCAGCAGAACCATAAGAAGTGGCTGCATTACTGTTACCACCCTTTCTTTGAGAAGCAATAAAAGCCTGTTCAACTGCACGCTGCCTAGTCCTGTTTTTTCTAGAAAGTGACTCTTGCAACAGCAATGTGCATAATGCATCAAACTTGACAACTTCAGGATTTCCTTGGGTCATCAGTCTCCAAGTACTAGCAAAAGTCTGGTAGGAATCTGGTAAGGCATCAAGAACAGTCTGCACAAGGGAATTGTCAGAAATGACTTCACCTGCAGAAATGAGTTGCTCATTGATATCCTTGACACTAGCAAGGAAAGTGTCCATATCATCTTCCTCATGCATAATCTTCGACTCTAGCTCTTTACGCAGCAAAGCAATTTTAGCCTCATTGCGGCTTGCATAAAGACCTGCTAGAATATCCCAAGCATGTTTTGCAGATTTTGCTGAACGGATGTGAGGAATAATGGTGCGCTTCACAGACAACGCAATCAATGCATGAGCCTACGCATCCTTAACATCCCAACGAGCTTGTTCTGCTGTAGGCAAAACAACTCTAACAGCTGCAATCCTTGCAGCAAGACCTGCAACATCCTCAATATCGCCTACATCTTCAGAACTAGGACGTACATCAATGCCCTGCACAATGTTCCAGACACCTTTTGACACAAGAACGTGTTGCATCATATAAGCCCACATAGGGTAGTTGTCCCCATCCAACCTGTCCTCAGCAGTAAACATCTTGAACACATCTGTGTTGTTGTTGTCAGCCATGGTAAATGCTGCACCTGATGTGAAAACTGCCCGAAAATAGGAGAAATGGAGCGGGAACAACTTGTGCTATATAGCACAAACCGTAGAAGACTATAAGGCACCTGTTATGCAGAAAACGGCACTGACAGAAAATCTGCACAAAATGACGAAATAACCTGTGCAGTACTGCCCGTAGTGGAAACGGAGGCCGAAATGAGCCCAAATCAAAATTCTAAGCAGACCAAGCTCTTCGAGCCTCCCCAAAATATTTGTCGACCTGCGAACGCTTGCCAAAGCTCACTGAAATCGGAGAAAGTGAGCAGGCGTGTGCTGGAGCAGCTGGCGACTAAGCCCGGGAGGACGTGACCTGCTCTGATACCAATTGTTGGAATTAGGGTTGCAGAGAAACACACACAGCTTGGAGAAGACGAAGGAAGCTCAAGGCACACAATAGAGAGTGTGTTACTTAGTGTGCAATGGAAAGATAGATAGCCCTAGAGTGATGGGCGTATATACAATGCACGGGGGAAAAAACCTCCTAAAGAGGGAAAAAATGCCCCGGCGGTCCTAGTGTGTTCACACACATCACTACCACATGTATATGGTAACAAAAAGAGACTTAGCAAGGTAAGTTCAAATTTAATTTCCTAACTAAGAGATTGCAACTCGAGGCTTGGCCCATGGTAAAGCAGTTGAGAACATCATTGGCTAGTAGGTCCACTATTTTCACAGACAATGAAGTTATAAACCTTCCCTTCAAGTTAAAGGTCATTCTAGTTCTCATTTGATTTTGTGTACGCAATATGAAAACATTATATATATATATTAATAAATTCTAAGGATGGAGTGGTTGAGAAAAAATCAAGTTATAGAAATCAAGGGAATGTAATATTTGCATACAATCAAAAGGAACAAGAGACAAGTGCAAGGCAAAATGGACAAAGCTCCTCTAAGAGTAGTTAAGGTTAATCAGTCGGTCAAGAGACTTAAAAAAAGGTCTATTCATGTATGTCATCGACTTAAATAATCTCAAGAAGGAATCACCTGGCTTAGAATCGAAAAGATATCAATATAAATCCCCAAAAAGAAATGATAAAAGAATTAAATTTTATTCAAGTCTATAATATTGTATTTTTCATCACTGTTAGTCCTAGGGTTTTAAGGGTAGTCCTCTTAAAAGCATGAAATGGAAGAACTTAGCATTTACAAAATGTTAAAGAAATTTTTCTCTTGATCGTTAACCATTTTCTCAAGTGTAATTTTTTTTTTTGGTTAAAGAGAATTCATCTTTTGAAATGTCTGCCTTTTACAAAATAGCTTGAGCTCAATTTCCAATCTTGCCAAGTAGCAGAGTTGGGATGAGTTAAAGCATCATCTCAAGGAGTGATATCTTCCCTTAGACTACTCCACCACTAAGATGAATGAGTTTCTTTCTTGCAAGATGGGAAACAGGTCTGTCAAAGCTTACTATGAGGATTTTGTCCAACTTTCATGATATGCTCCTCTCATGATAGAGGAACAAAAGCAAAGTCGCTTCATCTTGGGCTTGAAGGAGATTTGGCTCCCGAAGTAGAGTCCATTTGACCTGCCTCACTTACAAATGCTCTAATCTAGGCCAAGTCAAATCATGAGACTATTTTTAAGGGAGGTACTACAACAGATAGGAAACATAAACTCCTTTCTTACGCCAATCAACCCTCTAGAGCACCCAAAGTGCCATTTATGTTGGAGCAGACTGCCATTGTATTTTGTTCATGTGAATCCTCTTCTTGTCACTCAAAGTGGAAGGAAAATTCAATGCTATAAATGCCTGGAATTTGGCCATAAGAAGGCCGAATGCCCACAAGGAAATAGCCTCAGTCTTCTGGCTACCCCTATTAACTTTAAAAATTGCAGGTTCATTGTTATGGTCCTTGTTCTCCGTGGGCTTAAGATTTCTCTTAGCCTCTGTTTGGAAATTGATTCGTGATGCCACCATGGTATGGTGTATGACCGCAGATATGGTGTGTGGCCTTTGGGAGTTGACATACTCCGCCATATCTTCAGTTAAGCCCGCACAAAAAAAAAAATTTGCTCTCCAAAATCCATCCTTTTGAAGACACTGGCTTTGAGATGTAAGTCCTAGAACTTGTCTACATATTTGTGAATAGATTCGTAAGGAGAGAGCTTCAAGCTTCGCCATTCGGTGAGTACCTTGTCTTTGGCATCGATAGCCAAAAATTGCTTCATGATGGAATCTCTTAAAGATTTCCATGTTTGTGGAGCTTCACCATTTGCCTGTAGGCTAGACCACCATTGCCTAGCGGACTTCTGAAAATGCATAGCTACATGGTGTAGCTTAGAGGACTCAGTGAAGCCCTCATTTCCAAACATTGCATCAAATTGTTGGATGAAGGCCAAGTCTTTGTCCGTAGCACCAAAGGTGCCATCGTAGGTAAGGAAAGAGATGTTCTTTCCTCCCTCTTTGAACTTCTTGAGCTTGGAAGACCTCTTCCACACGGCATAGAATTTCCTATTGCCTCTTCTTTTTGGTGGTTCAAAAGTTGCACCATCACTTTCTTCAGAAGATGAAGAATTTGAGGAAGATGGAGAAGAGGGTGATCTCTTTCTTGCCTTTTTCTTGCCTTGGTCTTCCTTGTCTGCACCAACACTTTCTTCATAAGAGGAAGAAGATGAAGAATATGGAGAAGAGGGTGACCTCTTTCTTGCCTTTTTCTTCTCTTGTTTTCTGTCATCCCTCTTTAAATTATGGTGTGAAGAGTGTGCGATGGTCTTCTCCGTTTAGGAGATGATGGAGAGCGTTTTTCCCGCCGTCTTTGTGGAGCCATCTCCGTCGAGGTGGCAGGAGAATCACTTCTTTCTCGTTCTTTTGGTGGGGGCTCTTGGGTTCTCCTTTGGGAAGGAAATGGGTCATCAAGAAGTAAATTTTTTAGCCCTTCGTATGGATCCTCTTCTTCTTCCCAAATCGGAGAGAGGCCTCTTTTGGAAGTCTCACAAGGAGGCTTCCTAAGTACTCTCTCTTCTTGGTGGGGAGTTTGGAGAATCCCTTGAGCACGAAGCTGCTGTTGTACTTCACTTTGGAGGGATGGATTGCCCATGTCTTGTTGAAGCCTAGAAACAAGGTAGTTAACGAGCATAAGGGCATCATTAGTAACCAGCTCAGTAGCAAAATCAACGCTATCAACATTAATTTCATTCTCTTTATTATTGTCAGTCATTCTAACAATTTTTAGGTGTAGCTTTTTAGATGTACTTTGGCACTTCAAGCCCTAGTTGCTACTCCTCTTTACCCCTTTAGAAAAGCACCAAGCTCCTGTTCCCGTGGCTTGAATATCATTAATTGCAAGGAATATAAGGGAGGGTCTTTCAACACCAAAATAGTTCCGGCTCCTGTCAAGCTTCTAATAGCTCAATAGTGGTTAAGCCATAGGCAAGCCCTGTAGGACTCCACTATTAAGACCATAGCTCTCGACGGTGATGCCCCGTTATCTACACGAAGCAGGCGCACTGCAAGGCTGAAAAATTCCTATTCTACTTACTCAATTGCAATTAATAATACCAACCATTTATAGTTAGCTTGAGGACCTCCCTTCTTGAGCAAGAAAAGAGAAACCTTGTGCTCTGATACCAATGTAACATTTAATGTCCTAGTAACTTGTGTGTAGCGGAAAATAGCATAAACATAGTGAGCATTTCATTAGAATAGTTTCCTAATGAGCATAGCAAGAGTGCTTGGATGGAGAGAGTAACAAAAATCATAACACCTAGTTAGATAGGCATGAAAAATACTTCAAAAGAAAGAGAAATTAAGCTATTGACAATAGCTGAGGACCGGATTTACATGCAGCATGTCCCCCCTCCAAAAGGCTTTGTATTATAGGTTCCCCCATCAAGGGGGACATTTTACAATACAATACTTTGTGTTCCTTCAATAACTTACTGGTGCAATGAAGATGGAAGCTTCAAGCACCATGCACACACTTATAAAATACAACATCAATTCCCTCACGGTCTCAGAACCAAGACCTCACACACCTTTGAAAATGGTGAGAGCTAGCGGGGTATGAGAGTAGATTGAGAGGAAGAAGGAGTAGTGTTTAATGGTTTGGTTCAGACGAGCAGTTTTGCACACAGATTCTGACAAACTATCTGACAATTCACTTTGAAAACACAGAAATTCCTCCTACTGCAGATTCATCACTTCAGCAACACAGACATTTCGAACTGAACATTTCTGCACTTGTATTGTACCCAGAACATAGAATACACAGAGAGAATGAGAAAGAAATAAGACAACTGATATGAATTCTGCATTTGACAAACTGCTACATTTGACATATTGCATCTGACAACTAGAAATCCTCCATTACACATAAAATCCGCCCAACACCACCGCCCAACACCATCACGCTACATAACTCAATGTTCTTCCTCACATGAAAAAGCAAAACGACCCTTAACCTCCAAGATCCCAAAAGTCACTTAAAATAGACTACGGTTCACACCTTTGTCAAAAGTAATCCTCCTAAGGTTTAACTCTAACACTTGGCACAACCCGGTGGCTTGAGCCATAGGCTGACCTCGAACCCACAATCCCTTGATCCGTAAACTAGATAGGAGAAGAAACTTTCAAAGACAAAACAAAATCAACATAATTGACATCTGATTATCCTCCTCTTTGAAATTTTCCAAATCCTCTGACTTTCCTTCTGCAACATGATCCTCCACTGCTTTTTGAACAATTTGCCACACTTCTGACTTTTTGCTTCTCTGACTTCTTGCCTTGTCATTAAATAAATTCTTCCTTTCACATTTTGAAAATTGGACTATACTCCCTTGTCAAACTAAATGAAAGAAACTTGACTGTCAAATCAGACAACACTTTTGGAGCACTGAAAAATTCCACCTTGATGAATAAAGTCCACATAAACTCCATCGGATCATCCTCCTGAGTAAAGCACATTCTGTTGAATCCATCTGTCAATTCCTCTTGAACTTTTTGAGCATCCATACAAACTTTTGGATCATCCATAAAAATAAGATAAATAAGCTCCTTATTATCCGCAAAAATCCTCTGAGCTTGTTTAGTTGAAATTGGATCTGATTCAGTCCATTTGCTGAATTTCACCTGTGAGGATTATATTTGATCCATTCTTATCAAAATCTGACCATAAACCAATCCACTCAGCTACATTATTTGCAATTGAATGTTCTCGTTTCACATACTCAATCTCTGACATCAAAATATGCTCCTGAATTTGCCAAGCATCAAGATCAGCATCTATAAACTTTTCTAGTATTCTTGTATCACCTGCAATGTAACCATAGCAATTATCATCGCCAAACATGCTCTGATGACCTAGAATGGATTTGCCTGCTGTTCCTCCATATTCTTCATGAAGAAATCCGATTGTTGGAAATTCCTCCCATTGATAAGCTGATTCCAACTTTTTTTTATAAGACTGAGATATCACTTATGCAATATCCTTTGGCTGTATATCCTCTTGTTTTTGCTGATCTTCCATCTGCTTCCTTTTTTGATATTTCGCATGTGGCTTATTTTGATATTCCGCATCATACTTCCTCCTTGAATCCAATTTGATCCTCCACACCTATTTTGACATAATTGGACTGGTAAAACCTGCTTCAGATCCTTCAAATATCTGCATTTGACATCCTCCAAGTTGAATGCTATCATTACAACTTCTGTCAAATAAATTTGAACCCAAATCTGCCAAATAGTCGATTTGATCACCAACTATCTTCACAATGAAAACATCCTGAAAGTTAAACTGAACATTTTTTATCCACATCAAAGTTTTAGATACTTCAAAACCAAAGTTTTCACCCTCAACAACTTTTGTGACTTCCCACATAATAATTTGACATTCCACTGTTGACTTTTGCTTTGCATCCACATCTCTAATCAGATTTTCTATTTTCCCATCACATTCCTTTCCACGCTCTCTATCATCTATAACCTGTGTATCCAAAGCTTCAACCAACAAACTATTCCCCTGCATCATTGCATCCTTTCTCTCTGGCTTAATTTTCACCAGGATCTGACTTCCATGATGACAAATCAGCTTTGCATTCATTCTATATCTCTACTGAATTACTAAAATTGCATCCTCTTTCACATTAAACTGATGCTTGTATACGTTTGAATCCACACCTTTCAGATTCGAATAATCCCAAGCACATACATGAATGAACTCCTGCAATAACTTCTTCAAATTCAAAATAAATTTGTCATCAAGATGAGCACCGATTTTGACAACTTTTGGACTCAATTTAGATCCCAAATTCAGCTCTTGCAAAGCATCCTTCTTCACCCTTGAAACTATCTCCATCAGCTTGTCATACAAGTGCTCAACTCTTGTATTTTCTTCTTTTGTTACAATATCCCCGTCCAAATTGTTGCCTCCTTCACATTTGACCTCTGATTGACTTTTGTCTTTTGAATTAAATTCTGATCTGCATCTGCATTCTCTGACTTTTGAATTAAATTCTGATCTGCATCTGCATTCTCTGACTTATCTGATTCAGATGACTTCTTAGAGTTCTCCCGACAACTGTAAATTCAGACACAATAACATGACTTTTTGCTTGAATCTGTAAACTATCACAATCAGCATATGTAAACCCCTTTATGGTTTGTTCAACGCACTGGGATCTTGATTTCAAAATCTGCTTATGGGGTTCATGTATCAATTCCACAACATCATTCGGCTGCAAATCCTCTTGTGTGAATATGTTTGGTAGAAGTTCAACAGTCACTGCGTGAGCATACTCTAGTAGTAGGTTAGGAGTAGCTAAGGGCTCTTTGAGGCTCTCTTGGCCAAGCTCCTTCTGCACTACCTTCTCCTCCATCTTTGTTACTCCCACTTGGTGACTTTCAAACTCCATGCCAATCCAAATGTCATCATCATCACTAGAATCCCCTTCAAACGGATCCTCAAATATTTCTCTCAACTTCTCACATGCTTTTTGTAATCGCCCAATGCTTTTCCTGCCTAAACATGGCTTCCGCTTGTCCCCTTTATGAGTATCCAACCATTCATATGCATTCTCCAAGTCATCCTCAAAATCAGTTAGCCTTAGTAATGCATTCTTCATCTCCCCCAAATCTAATGCTGTATGCACTTTACGGATTATTCTATGAAACTTTGTGCATAAATCAACCATACACCATTTCCTACATGCATCTTTCATTGAGCATTCTTCAACCGCACATGGATAGTCATCCACTTCATGCTTCCTACTCATACAAATCTTGCACTTCTTCTTCTTCTTTTTACCCCCCATTACTTCGATTCTTCTTGAAAACCTTGTGATAAAATGTTACCTTCTTGTGGTTGCAAATCAGATTCCATCTTTGCAATTCAGATTTCTCCTTGTATTTTGATCATCTTCTTCATTCTACTTTGCAAACTGTTTGCCTTCTTGTAACTGTCATCATAACTACTACTCGGTAATCTTCTTGGCACTTGTCAATCCCACAAGAGAGAGTAAATCCATGAAGACGCTTCATAAGCACCGTGATCGCCAGTGTTTAATGGTTTGGTTCAGCCGAGCAGTTTTGCACACAGATTCTGACAAACTTTCTGACAATTCACTCTGACAACACAGAAATTCCTCCTACTGCAGATTCATCACTTCAGCAACACAGACATTTCGAACTAAACATTTCTGCACTTGTATTGTACCCAGAACATAGAATACACAGAGAGAATGAGAAAGAAATAAGACAACTGATCTGAATTCTGCATTCGACAAACTGCTGCATCTGACAACTAGAAATCTGCCATTACACAGAAAATCTGCCCAACACCATCATGCTACATAACTGAATGTTCTTCCTCACATAAAAGAGAAAAACGACCCTTAACCTCCAAGATCCCAAAAACTTAAAATAGACTACGGTTCACACCTTTGTCAAAAGTAATCCTCCTAAGGTTTAACTCTTACAAGTAGTCCTACGAGAAAGAAGTATATCTCATCACATAATCACTCATAATAGCTTAGCATAGCTTAGTAATTAGCATGGTAGAGGAGATGAGCATACATTGAATCTTGGCTCTTGGTTGGATTTGCATCACAAAGCCAAGAGTTGTTGGTGTAGGCCTCCCTTCTCACAAGCTTCGAGTAGATGATGAGCTTTCCATTAAAGCTTGAGAAGGAGAGACGGTCTTCTTTGCTTCACACGTGAGATTTTGTGTGTGTGTGTGTGTGTGTGATAATGCCTTGCCAAAATCATACCCCTCTCTCTGTTGGTCGATCCCTCTTAGATTTTACTCATGCTGGCACCCCATTGGACCGTGCAAAGCTTAGCCAATGATTATTGAGAAGCATAAGTAATAGCCTTGTGACATGTGTCCCCCTTTCCCCTTTTGTGAGAGCTTTAGGTAATTAATTAATGCAATTAAACTCTTGGACCCCTTTGTCTTCTAGCCAACAGGAATCAGGCAAGTCATTGGATTGTTGAATGCTCATTGGGCCCCTTGGGAGACTATCCAATAGTCTTCTAGAGAGCTTAATTTCTATTGGTTCTTTTATCAAGTGTATTAAAATGAATTAAAATAAATGTACTCTAGCCTAATTCTCATTGGTCCACCTCTATGGCCATCCAATAGGATTTGAATGCATCTTGGGGGCAACTGGGCTAGGGACTGACATGTGTCCCCTATTCCCTTTGTGTAAAGGGCTTGCAAGTGTGTGTGTGTGTGTGTGTTTCTCTCTCATCCCCTAGTAAAAGGGCTCGCCCCCTCCCATCTAGGGATTTGCAAAGACTTTTTTGGTCTTCTCAAAGGCATCCAATTTCCCTAAGGTTTGACCATTGGACTTTACATTGAATTTTGGAACCTTAGCATTTTGGAAGTCTTAATGGGCTGAACCTTAGGGTCTTTGAAGCCCATTGTTTTCACATATCTCTTTTGCATATGGCCCCCCCTTTGGATCCCTACTATGGCCGGTCTGCCAGCTTAACCAATATTCTAGCTTTTTCTCCCCTAGCACTTTCCCATATTAAACGATGAGTTTAACATGAGAAAATCATTTAGGAGAATAAGATATTAGTTATTATGGCATGGAATGATTCAAGAGGTTTTTGTCTAGTGGGAGGACTATCCCGCTAAAGATACTCCCTCAGAGGACTCGAAACATCTTAATTCTCACTTTCCTCACCGTTTGTAATGTGTTTTCTCCTTTTTGTGATCCTATTGATCTTCCCTAGGCCATGTAATCGATGCATACAAGCTCCATCTTGTTATCTTTTTGTGTCACTCAAGTAATGCCACCTTTTGTAATACAACTATTTTTTGTAAATAATAGCAAGATTAGTGTTATCTTTTAAATCTTGTAGCTCATGTCGCGGTATGAAATTGCAAAATAACTATATAAATAATTTTTTCACGTGTAATTCTCTTAGCTACTTCTGCAAATACTAGATATAGGAAACCAAGAACAAATTTGATTGTATCTATCAAGAGAGAAAAAAGAAAGAAGTACTGAAGACAAGAACCAGATCTTAAAATACGATGAACTTGTTAAGAGATACAACAAAGATAGATATCTTCTGCAGGTCAATAATCCCATCCATCACATTATCATAAAAGCAACTATCACAAAATAAGCACATATTAGGTAACTCATTTATTACTTCGGCGTGTTATCATAAC
This sequence comes from Adiantum capillus-veneris, assembly GCF_014529385.1. Lineage (NCBI taxonomy): Eukaryota > Viridiplantae > Streptophyta > Polypodiopsida > Polypodiales > Pteridaceae > Adiantum > Adiantum capillus-veneris. Next base: position 139,911,579 of record NC_140952.1, read on the forward strand.
ACCTATTTCATTAGCATGAGGTGATATGTCAAAAGCACCTCTAAGAGGCAAGCCAAAATGGAGATAAAGGAAAATCTTACAGTGAGGAAGGAACTGTGCAAGCAAAAAAACTAGCTTAGAGAACCTAGAAATCATTGATCGCAACACATAATAATATTGAGGACCCAAACCCATAGCTTCAATAACCATAGCCAAGAAAACATTGTCACAAAAGTGATCCCGATCCCAAAGTGTCACCCTTGTTATTCCACAAATGTTCATCATTTGGTTTGTGCTGTTGAAGTTCCCAAGTGAGGAAAGATTAGGCACTTATATCACTCCACAAAATCTCTCCTTACACATTCACTTGGTTGTTGAAGATTAGGCATGGCCACATATAAAACCGGCTCCTACCACCGGTCCATAAAGTAAGGTAATGAGCAAAGAGACACCCTAAAGGATTGAAAGAGATAACCCTAAGAAGATATTGGAAATAAATATGGAAAGAAAAGAGAAATATGGAGATAAGATTGATGTGGGAGATGAGGATAGATTGCACTTATATAGATGTCCTAAAATCTAATATCTACCTATCCCAAATGATTTTCTCATATTGGACTGATCATTTAATGTGGAAAAATGAATGGGAACAAGAGTTAGAATATAGATATGTGCTTTTATATCTATCTTAACACGGGACCAAAGGGAGAGAAGGCTACATCTCATTGAGGGTCCAAAAAGTAGATGATCTACCAAAGAGCAATGAGCAGATAATGGAGCTTAAAAGACCTTAGGGTTAGCTTCATTAAAGACCTCCAAAGGTTAGAGTTAAAAGTCCTTAGACCTAGGACCTTTAGGTACTTAAGACCTTAGGCAAGCTAGGCATGTGTTGGACATGCTTGAGGTGCTTGTCGTGCTTGAGTTGACTAAGGTGCTTGAGGTGCTTATCGTGCTTAAGTTGACTAAGTTGCTTGTCATGCTTAATGACTAAGGTGCCTGAGGTGCTTCATACTAAGGTGCTTGAGGTGTTTGATCACCAAGGTGCTTGTGGTGTTCAAGTCAAACATGACTCCTACATAGAAGGGGGCGAGCCCTAAGAGTAGGGGATGAGAGAGAACGCACACACACACACTCAAGGAAAGCCCAAAACTAAAGAGGCATAAAGGACACATGTCAAGCCCCTAGCCCTGTTGCCCTGATAGTGTGCCTGAATCCTATTGGATGGCCTTTTGGGAGGTCCAATGAGATTTTAGATGCATTTAAGTAATTAATTAAGCTCTTTCTCTCTCAAAGGGGAAAAGAAGGACACTTGTCCAAATGCTACCCCTATTGCTTGATATGACCATGGCTTGTGATTAGCCACACTTGGCATGGACCAATAGGGTGAAAACTAGAGTAAAGAGAGAGAGGGGTTGAGCAAGGCAAGGACCCAAGTCCTCATTTTTTCACATTCTCCCTCACACTCATACACTCTTTCATGTGTTGAGCAAGAACTTCATCTCCTTCTCCAAGCTTGAGAAGTAGAGAGCCTACACCAACCCCTCTTGGCTATGGAATGCAAATCCAACCAATAGCCATGCTTCAAATAAATTCTTACCATCTTCTTCATCTCCATTACTATGCTATACTATGCACTAAGAGTAATGATATGTGAGGAGACTATTTCTTTCTCGTAAGAGACATCTTCTTCCTCTTCCCTTGCCTCACTCCCTGCTAGCTCTCTCCACCTTTGAAGGTGTTTGAGGTCTTGGGATTGAGGTCAGTGACAAGTTAATGTTTTTGCAAGTTAGTCACCGGCATAATATTGGTGCATGAAGCTTACCATCTACATGGCATCAACAAGATTTCAAGGAACACAAAGCATGTATTGTACCAAGTCTCTCTTCAAGGGAGAATCTACGCTCCACGTAAATTCGATCCTCAACTGTTGTCAATTTCTCTAATTCTTTCTCTCTCTCTTGCAAGTATTTTTCATTACAAGCTAACTAGGTATGATGTTTATTTTGCGACCTCACTCAAGCACTCTCCTTATGTTCATTAAGAATACTCTCAAGGACATGCTCACTACCATTACTTTAATTCTGCTACAATTAATGTTATTAGCCAAATTCCGTTACAAGAATGATTTAGCGTAACCTAGAAGTTAAAGGTGTGGCTTATGGATGAAGATTTACCGCCTCCCTTTATTGTTTCGAGATGAGGAAAACTCTTTCTTTTTGTTGGGGATTTTGTAAGGGCCTCCTCGTAGTCCTTAGTCTTAAGGAACGCATCTAAATCATAGACTCAAAAAATAATTTATTTGGGTAAATTCGGGCTAAATCCAAGCACTAAATGTTACTCAATGAGAAACTTTAAGTTTACACCATGGGAACATGGGCCTAACCAATGCATGAGAAACTAGTTTTTTATCTCAAGAAAAACAAAATTTAAACAAAAAAAAGGAAAAGATAAGATAAGAAAAAACAAAAATTAAAAGATAAGAAAAAATTAAAAGAGAAGATAAGGATAAGGTGAGTGAGTAACTAGGTGCCTCGAGATCATACTTATCTAAATAGTATGCATGATGCATGGCGGATAATATCTATACTTACCCATAATTCCCCGCAACAATTTTTTATCGATTTTTTTGTTACTATGTTTCTCTTATATAAATTACTTATAAAAAGAAAAATGCCATGAATCAAAGGCAACTAAGTATTGAATTTTTTTTTGTTTTGAACTTGGAACTAACCTTATTTTTCAAAAGAGGCATCATAATTTCTCCCAAAAAAAAAGCTCTCATGAAAGGTTCAAACTTTTTCTTTGATTATGCATTCAAAGTTAAATAAAGAAATATACTCCCTTTTTTCTTCTCTATAAAGCATGTGATATAATTAAGTTACTATCTAATTTTTCTCGTGAGGAAGTTGAGTTTTGAAGGGTAATTTTATCATAATCAAAGGAGTTTTCTTTGGAAGAGGATTTCCCTTCCAATAAAGTTATCTCCTCTCTTGTCAATTGGAAAATCCCAAATCTTTAAGCATCTCCTAGCTATGTGATTAATCCTCTCCACAGAAGTAGAGGTAAGCCTAAATTCCATATTAAAGAAGATTTTTTCAATCATTACTACTCCATTGCATGAGCATTTTGCACGACACTTGCATATCCACTCTTAGGAGTTTCAAAAATTGTTCTTACACTACCATTCATCAAAGGATTCTACTCTTGCATAGACCATCACTCAACCTTGTGTAATCAATTAAAGGAAGTTTTAAAACTATTTGTCTTGAGATTACAAGTTGATGCATTCTAAATGTTTGTGTTACTACTCATGGTTCACTCTAAAGCAAAGGTCATTGTAGAGAGCACATGCATTGTTCATTTCAAGTTTGTCTACTTTCAAGTTTTTTTTTTCAATTACGAAACAGGGGTGGGAGTAAGGGGATAGCTTCATGGAAGTGAAGATCGTGCTGCTTGAAGATGAAACTCCCATCGTTTCCATGGAGATATCCCATGGAGGGAAAATGATGCAATGAAAACAAATGGGATTCATTCAAGACGGGGGTTAATTTGAAACTTATGTCGAGACAAAACCTTAACTTCCAAGAGACTCATTCTTTTCTTAAGGTATTGTTTGAGTAGAAATTGAAAGGAAATAGAAACTAAGGGATTATAACTCAAATGAATCTAATTTAAATTTCAACTAGGATTATAACTTTACCAAAAAGATTAGACGTGTATAGTCCTAACATAATAGAGAAGTTTTACGTGTGAAATTTGTCTTATATGTTTGAAAAAATACCGACGTAGGTGTTTACCTGTCGGATGCAATGGGGCATGGTCCTTTTTGGCTAGAATTGATAACCGTTGGTCTATGTTTTGAGCTCAGATTCATTCAGGGCCCTAGAACTGGGATTGCTTGCCGGGTGGGAGGACCCACGGATGCATTTTAAATTGGCCTAGTTTGGGTAGGCCTGATGGCGACGGGAATGGATGAAGGAAAATGAATCCATGAAGGGATTGGATAATGGAGGAAGATGTGAGTTAATTAAGTAACTCTTCTAATTGCTTGATAAAAATGAACCTTGGAAAGTCTAGGAACCTAAATGGGCTATCCCACAATTTTCCTCATCAGTCGAACCTTTTCTCGGCTTCTTGAAATATTTATCTAAAAGAAACTTAAGGTAAACTAATTTTGTAAGCCTCTTCCAAACAAGATACAGAAAAATAAGGATTGGAAATTGTGTAAAGGTGCCACCTACACACATGTTGGAGGAGATAGGATACTCGAGTCCTGAGACGAGGATAGAGATCTTCCTAGAGAAGTATATGTGAGTGCTTGAAAGATAACTATATAAATTTTATAATACTAAAGGAAAAAGAAAGTAAGATATTCTAAGAAGAAAAAAGGTGGGAACGATCTGATAAATGCACACTTGCAAGGGCATGCAATAGTTTACATGCTTCTTTCAAATGCTTGAAATATATTCTTGGTTTGACATGTTTGGAATACTCTTTTCTAGTATCTGATAAATGCACACTTGCAAGGGCATGCAATAGTTTACATGCTTCTTTCAAATGCTTGAAATATATTCTTGGTTTGACATGTTTGGAACACTCTTTTCTAGTATCATAGTACTATCCTGGAAAGGTGCATTTATCAAACGGTTCGGTGGGAGGGTGGATCCCAGAGAGTTAATTTAATGGCCAAAAAGTTGAACACAATTTTCTGTTTTATACTAAGTTAAACCAAGGACGGGGTAAGGAATTTCAATCTACGGAGTGGGGATCAAACTTGGGAACGAAGGATTTATGTAAATTGTAAATGCACTCACCTTAGGGAAACGCACTAATGGATGCGCTTGGTCATAACCACGAAAAAAGTGTTAGTGACCTTGAACTAAGGTTGGATTAGGAAACTCTCACCCCCTGACCTCGGAAGGTAGAGTTTAAATTTAGTCTGATGGCTTCGATTGGAAAATTTGAACCAATAAGGAAAGATATTTTGGGGTGAAGGGATCCGCATGGAAAAAAAGAGAATGTTACACTCCTTGGAGTTGGCATTGAAGAGCAGGCGGATTAATGTTTTGGTGTCGGTCTTAAGCAGGAGGGATGTCAAGAATCATGGTGTTTCCATTTGGAGATGGTGCAGCCGGCGATCCTTGGCATGGTCCTCACATTTGGGAATCTATATCTATATTTTCATAGCAATGGTTGTTTTTGAAGAAATTAGGCACTATAAATTTTCTTGAATGAGCTTAAATTACAAGTTTCTTGTGAGTTTGAAACCTTGAAAAATTCTTTATTGATGGGTGTTGGCCTATAGAGACATTATATACCTTAAGTTTTGCCCCATAACCTCATCATGTTCATAAAAAGGCTTTGAAAGACCAAAATTCCCCTTTGTCAGTGTTTTCAAGATTTGGGTTTTTTATTATATTAAAAAATTGGTTGTAAGAACCAAGTTATGAGGCTCAAGTTCTTGTTATAATAAGTTTTATTCGATACATAAACCTTGAAATCTATATAAAAATCTCATTTTGATGAGAATTTATATTCAATTTATGAAAATTTTGTTAAATTTGCACTCTATGTTTATGATATTTCTATCTTAAAACTTATCATCATAATCTAATATGGTATTAATTTTGGCAAAACAAAAAATTTGTCTATGTTCTTCATCTCATAAATTACCCGAGACATGAACATGAACTATAAATATTATTTCTAGCTTCACCAAATAATTGCAACAGTTTGTTGGAAAAGCATGACACTTTAGTGTCTCAGACAGTTGAGTGGGCAATTACGGAACTAGTGTTAATCATGCTACCATTGAAATGCGTGGTGTTTGACTATGACATTTTTCATCGAGATATTTCAAGACATCTATAAAATTGCTTTTGTGGCACATTGTAGGAAATGTAATGTTCGAGGTTTGTTGTTTGGTCTAGTGGTATGGGTCGTACTTATGTTCCAGAGCATTCATTGGATGAACCTTCCCTAATGTCCATGGAAAATCAAACACCATGTTTCCATTGTATATTTTTAGAATTTCTTGCAATTGCTTGGTTTCCACTATCTTTGAAGAAAGCTTTGTCAATGTGTTTAGCTTTGTCACTATGAAGACAAAATACTATTTGTTCCCCTTAGCTCAGCAGAGTTTTCCAATGCTTTCTCCCCATAAAATTGTTCCTTCATTGGGCTACTAAGGTCTATGTAGGCCGCATCCACAGGAGGACAAGCCATCCAATTGGAATTATAGATAATGTCATCTTCGACCACCACCAAGAACTTTGTAAAGAGAGATTTTTCCATGACATAAAACTCCTCTCCTAAATGATTGCTAGTTTTCTCTACTGGCACTATCAACTCTTCACTCCCACCCATGGCAGTGGCATATAAAGCACTCAATGTTTGCAATGCAGCATGTTCTTGTAGATATCTAGCCCCAAAAATAATCTTCCCATTGGTAAAGGGGAAATCTCTCTCAAAGGAGGCAAAGACTATAGTGCATGACATGGTAGGAGAATTCAATAAATTAAAACTAAATTGGAAAATGAGAGTGACAGTGCATAACTGTGTATAGGAGAGTTATGGGTATATTTAGCTAACCCTAAAAGCTATTTGTGTGATAGTGCATATGAGAGTTATGGATATATTAACCCTAAAATTTATTTATTTATTATAATTTTTTGAAATCCAAATTAAATTATTTTTAGTTTTAATTTGTATTCTATTATCTAAGAGGTTCTTTTGGTTGATTGATGTCATTATTCACTCACATTACAAAAAAGACATTGGCATTACGAACCCAGAAGAAATTATCCACTGCAATTACAAAAAACATCTCGGCATTATGAACCCAAAGAAACCATTATAAACATAGATATTTGGGTATTATGATATAAAATTTTCAAAGACAGTATTTAAAATGTGATTAAAACTCATTGTCAAACCAAGTATCTATAGTTCACTTGGTTTACCAACCTAACAGTAGAAAAATTTCCCATCTACTGTGATCATGACCACAAATCATGGCCAACAATAGAAAGTGGTATATTGCCATTATTGAATTAGTAATTCTATCCTTATTGAACTGGTAAGGTATCCACCCTTAAGAAGCTTCTTTGCCATGTACTTGACCGCATTCACCACAATCGAAAGGTCATTCACTTGGCGGCATTAATTGTCATCAATTTCAGACTCGGGCTCTCTCAGGTATGTAAGCCTGTTTTATCAGCATAATTGATGAAGCAAGCAATTTTGTCTTTAGTCTTCTGTGGTTTCTTGTAGTGTGCATGGTTAACCTCCTTGTTTTGCAAGGTGGCTTTGGCAGAATTGAATGCATTTTTGGTTAGCAAAACAACACTACATGAAGAAGATGTCATTGTGAAAAAGATGGCAAGCATGTACAAGGAGAGACGGGGATTGAGAACAAGAAGAGGGAGAGTTAGGGAAAGAGAGATAGTGTGTGAGAGTATGCAAGAAGGGGAATGGGGAGAGAGAGAGAGAGAGAGAGAGAGAGAGAGAGAGAGAGAGAGAGAGAGAGAGAGAGAGAGAGAGAGAGAGAGAGAGGAATGAGAGGGAGAGGTAGTGTATGAGAGAAAATGAGGTAGAGGTGTTGGGTTTGGGAGATAAGAATGGCAGTCAATCTTGTATATATAGCTAGTTTGTAAGAATCCACTTTTCATTAAGCTATACTATTTAATAAAGTTACCATTTTTCTACCATTATATTAAAATTAAATCTTTTTCCAAAGCTCTCTCTCTCTCTCTCTCTCTCTCTCACACACACACACACACACACACACACACACACACACACACACACACACACACACACACACACACACACACACACACACACACACACACACACACACACACACACACACACACACACACACACACACATGGTTGAGCCTATCCCCTTGCCAAGAATATGCACTATCATAGCCATTCGGCTTAGCTCCCACTCCCTTCGATGAAAGACAAGGTGTTGGGGCAATGGAGAAGAGTCAAATCAATTGTGCACATCATGCTCACTGCAAGTTCGAGTGTCCGAGTACCATACGCTACTAGAGTTCTCAGCTTTTGGTCACATCCAAACTTGCTTTCTCTCACTTTTAGCCATGACGTAGATCTACACACTATCCTCTCTCAGTCACACAGTGGGCTCTCCATGTGACTCTCATCACCACAAGTTTGGAGCATCGAGAATCACTCATCAGCCAAACACATACTACATCACATGTAACTTTGGTCCCATAGGTCATATTTGACCTCCAAGGATGATAATAAAATCTCTCTCTCTCTCTCTCTCTCTCTCTCTCTCTCTCTAGTAGACAACAGTTCACTCTTTTGATCATAACTTCTTCATTTGAACTCCAATTTAGGTTATATATAGCCTTAATTGAAGAGCACGAAGCCCTCTACACATTGATGTAAAGACGGAATTTTTTTGAGCAATGGAAGGCTTTGCTGTAACAACATCTTAGAATTAAAAAAAACTGTCAAAACTTTACATTTTTGTTACCGACTTGAAGGCAATGTCGGACAAAACTCGAAAGGGTGGAAAATCCACACTCACCATGGAGAATGATGCAAAATCTCCAAGGAATTTGGATGCTAATCCAACCACATCATCTACAACAACCGAAGCAATGATCATGGCTTACTTGGTCTCATTACAAGAAACCATCAAGGTGAAGAGCTGCGCGCACTTGCAATGGAGAATGGCACTTTAAGAGTTACAACAAGCAAGGTGAAGAGCTGCGCGCACTTGCAATGGATAATGGCACTTTAAGAGTTCTTGTTGTGGAGAATGAGCACCTAAGGAAGTTTCTTGAAATTCAAACAACACGCTTGATGTATCTTGAGAATGAATTTCAAGAATGTAAGCGCTCTCTTGTTGACATGAATGTATTGAAAGAGCGCTTGAGCAAAGTTAAGAGTGATCATGTATTGAAAGAGTAAACGATAGATACAATATGACATGATGTATGTGAGATGAGAAAAGCATCCAAATCATGGGCTGATATATGTAAGGATAATGTGGTTTCTACATCTCCTATCACGCAAGCCGTTGTCCAAGCAAAGAATCTAGAGAATGTGGACACTCAAGATATGCAAGAATGGAAAAAATTCTCAAAGAACATTCTTATTTGTGGAATCAAGGAGGAAAGCATGGAAACACCCCAATCTCTTGCGGTTGCTATTGAAGAGTTTTTTGCTACATACTTTGGCATGCTTGGAATCATGGCTTATGGTGCACATTGAGTTGGAAAACAAGGAGTCCCTTGCTTGGGAGAAAGACCTATTGTATGTACCATGGATGATGAGGTAAAGAGAAAGATCATCCTTGACAATAGTTGGATCTACCTCAAAGGAACGGGTTGTAATGTATATTAGGATCTCACTCTTATGCAACAAAATGTACATCACAAAGCATATGAGGAAAGAAGCAAGAAGGTTAAGGTGTCATCTCAAGAAGAAAAGTCCACCCAACAAATAGGGACACATGATCTATGAGACCAACTCACGCTTGCAAATAAGCTTTTGGAATTATAATGGGTACCCATGGAATGCGGGAATTGGCATTAATGCTCTTACCAATGACTCTGATGTGATACTTCTTGTCGAAACATGGGAGCATGATGCGCAATGAATTCTTGGATTTGACAAATACGATGTGTATTCTTTGATGTGGGCCAAAAATGCAAAGCAACGTAGAGTCCAAGGAGGTGTAGCATGTATGATGATGTTTCCATTGTCAAAGAAGATAAGTATAAACGCTACTTATGGCTAAAATCAGCCCACCAAATGGTCGTCATGTTTGTGGCTGGTTGCTACATTCCTCACTATGACTCCAACTTTTATGCTCGCTTGGATATGGATAGAGGTCAGCCCTTTGTTGAACTAGAGGAAGACATTGCTCATTACAAGGACCAGGGTGAAGTCATTGTCTTTGGAGACATGAATGCTTGCACAAACACGTTACAACACGACACACAACAAATCCATATGCCGCATGTCTCAAGAAGAATGGATGACTCATACATGTATAACGAAGTTCTAATGATGCAAAATAAGTGGATCACTATGGAAAGTCGCTTCTACATATGTGCAATAGTACCGGAATGCTCATTGCAAATGGTGTATCTTTATGGCAAGGCACCAATGACTTTACATGTAGAAAGCACAATGGCAATAATGTGATTGACGATATGTTGTTTTCGGAAGACACTCTACAATGCATACAAAGCCTTTACACTTGGTGAATGGAATCGGGAATGAGATCATAGGATGTTATGTATTGATCTCAAGTGTGGTAAAAGACCCGAGCATGTAGCCTCCAATCATGATGTGAATCATTCGTATCTACATCTAGACTTCAAATGAGCACTTATATATGCTGATATGGTGGACCAAATGTTAAGCATAACAGAGCATTAAGAGAGCCCAACATTAGAATGCAAGTGGAAAGTTTTCAAAGAAGTAATTTTCTCTTGTGTGAAGGAATTCTTTTTGGTGAAACACGTGTCTTGCAAAAGGTCTAAGAAGGGTAGCTCCAAGAAGCAATGGTTTGACATGGAATGTAGTCAAGCCCAAAAACACTTGCTAAGGTTGGATGCAAGCAAAGATAAGGAAGTTTACTTGGAACATTCACACACATACAAAGCACTTGCTCAAAAAAAGAGGAGAAGGTGGGAAGTCAAAAAACAACTTCTTTTAGCGCAAGAGAAAGCACATGCATGTGGCAAGTTTTGGCAAAATCTAAAAGGCAAGCGTGTTGAGAGCTTTGGTGACTTGACTCTTGAGGATATGTATACTTATTGCAAGAACCTCTATGAGCAACGCAATGTTCATAATATGTAGTGTTGTAGCTCCCTTCTATTTATGCCTCCCTTCTTTACCATTGAGGATGTATGTCGCGCGCTTGAGAAACTTGCTACTCGCAAGGCAGGGTGTCAAGGCTCAAATGATTAAATGGACAAGCAAGAAAACTAGATATTGGATATGCATATATTTAACCTTGCACTTCAGCATGGCATGCCTCATGATTGGATCAAACCTTTGCACAAAAAAAGAGATTTTAACAATGTGAACAACTATCACACTGAACAACTATTGCACTATAATGGTTGGTTCTTTGATGGAAAAGTTATTTGGATGTATCATGGAGATGAAGATAAGTGAATGGGCTGAAAAGAATGGCAAACTTGCGCTTGGCCAAGCAGGTTTTCAAAAGCATCATAGCACTATTGATCACCTTGTCACTCTTTGAGTTCTTATAGAAGCGTCCTGATTGAAACAAAAAAAGTTGTATTGTTGCTTTGTGGATTTCAAGAAAGCTTTTGACATGGTACCACGAGAAAATCTTTGGAGACGTATGCAAAGCCTTCAAGTGCCGAGAGAATTTATGCATACAGTCTTCGCATCTACCAAAAAGTGATATGTTGACTACGTATGGGAGATGGAATTTTAGAATTTTTTGCAAGAACCATTAGTGTCAAACAAAGATGTCCACTTTCCCCAACCCTCCTTGCGCTCCTCATTGATGAATTGGAATGCATGGTTCTTGATTTTATGCAACAAGAAGGCATAGAAGAGATTAAGATTGGAAATGCAGTGATCATGCTTTTGCTTTATGCCAATGATATAGTGCTCTTGGCACATACCTTAGAAGATGCACAAAAGCTTATGAGTGTCTTGGAACGCTTTTGCCTACATAGCGGGCTAATCGTGAATGGATCCAAAACCAAGGTTATGCTTGTAAAAACCCTCAATTAAAAAAAATACATGCATTGTATACAACAATGAGCAACTTGAAGTGGTATATAGCTTCAAGTACCTTGGCCTTGAGGTTCCATCCAATGATAAATGGAAGGATTGCGCAATGCATCGCTCGGAAGCCGAAAAGAGGGCTTATTATGCATTTGAGAACATGTGCAATTCCGGAGAGATTAAGTGTTGGGCTCTCAAAAAGTACCTCTTTGACACATTGGTGACATCGGTGCTTCTCTATGGAGTGGAGGTGTGGGGTGGTAGCATCATGAAGTCTACTTGGAAAGAGTTTGAGAATGTCGAAAAGCGTTTTCTCACCAACTTTTTCCAAGTCAAGACACAAACACCCTACATGCTCTTACTTCTTGAGTCCGGATCACTTCCCATTGAGGTCTTGGACATGCAAAGGGTTGTAGAGTACATGCTTAAGACACAACGTAGCCTTTTGTATCGACTTCCTAGAATCACATATGAAGCAAGTCAAAAGGTCCAAAAGACATGCAAGAGCAAAATACTAAGTTCGGGGTGGATGCTTGACATCAAGAAATGGTTTGGAAGATGGGATGCATGTCACTTGGTCAAGGATGCGTCGATGAACTCCCAAGTTAATGAGGCCTTCTTACAACACCAATGTATCATGGCTTGAGAGAAATCTGGAGATTCTATCTTCAACCATTACACCACACACATTTCCCCAAACTACAAATCTCTCTTCTTCTCTGAACGAGGTAATCGAACCCATCCCTAAATCCTTGAGCCCATCTCGTTGAGTGCGATCTGCACCATTGTCTCCATTCGTCTTAGCTTCCATTCTCTATGATGCGAGACAGGACATTGGGGCACTGGCGAGGAGTCTCATCGACTTTGCACCTTATGCCCTCGTCAAGTATGAGAGAGTGAGTACCACACTACTTGAGTGCTCAGATTTTGACCACATTAGGTCCTCTTTTCCCCATATATTCAGCCATGAGCTCTCCCTACATACCTTCCTCTCCCAACCACGATGTGGACTCTCTATTGCGACACTCATTTCAGCCATTTTTGAGCATCGAGGGTCACTTATGACCTCCATTTACACCATGTGACATGTTCATTTGGTCCCATAGGTCATATTTGATCTCTGAGGATGATAATAGAACTATCTATCTATCTATCTATCTATCTGTGTGTGTGTGTGTGTGTGTGTGTGCGTGCACGCGCACATACACACACACACACACTCCATCTCTTTCTCTCCCTACCCCTCTCTCTATACACACATGTACACTCTCTCACTATGCTCTCTCTCTCTCTCTCTCTCTCTCTCTCTCTCTCTCACACACACACACACACACACACACACACACACACACACACACACACACACACACACACACACACACACACACACACACACACACACAAACACAAACACACACATACACATACCATATACACTCCTACTTGAGTCGGGATGTCTTCCAATTGAGGTTATGGGCATGGAAAGGGTTGTGGAGTACATGATAAAGATGCATCAAAACCCTCACATTGACTTCCTACAACTGCATGGGAAGCAAGCAAAAAAGTTCAAAAGACGCATAAAAGCAAGATCTTGAGCACGGTATGGATGCAAGACATAAAGAAGTGGTTTGGGAGATGGGATGCATTACACTTTCTACATGATGCTTCAATTGACTCCCAAGTGAATGAAGCTTTTCTACAACGCCAATGTATTACGGCTTGGGAGAAATCTGGTGGGTCACACTTCATACATTACACCACCCATATTGCCCCCAACTACAAAACCATGTTCTTTGCTAAAATAGGAAACCGTACTCACACTTACATGCTTGAGCCTATCCCCTTGTCAGTGATACGCACTATCGCAGCCATTTGGCTTAGCTCACATTTCCTTTGATGCGAGACAGGGCGTTGGGGCAATGGAGAAGAGTCAAATCAGCTGTGCACAGTATGCTCACTGCAGTTCAAGAGTCTGAGTACCACACACCACTAGAGTGCTCAGCTTTTGGTCACATCCGAACTTGCTTCTCTCACTTATGGCCTACACACTTTCCTCCCCCAGCCAAAGTGTGTGCTCTCCATTGCGACTCTCATCACCACAATTTTGGAGCATCGAGAGTCACTCATCAGCCATACACATACTAAATCACATGTAACTTTGGTCCCATAGGTCATATTTGACCTGCGAGGAGGATAATAAAATCTCTCTCTTTCTCTCTCTCTCTCTCTCTCTCTACACACACACACACACACACTGTCTCTCCCTCTCTCACTCACTCACTCTCTCCATATCGCGCACACACGCACTCTCTCTCTACACATGAATACTCTCTCCATGCACACATGCACTGTGTGTGTGTGTGTGTGCGCGCGCGCAAATGATCTCTCTCTCTCTCTCTCTCTCTCCACACATGCACACACTCTCTCTCTACCCACATCCTCTCTCTCTCTCACTCATTCACTCTCTCCCTATCTCTCTTTACATAGGCACACACGCTCTCTCTCTCTCTCTATGCACACATGGACACTATCTCTCTCTACAGACGCATGCACTCTCTATCTCTTTCTACACATGCGCACTCTCTCTCTCTCTCTCTATGCACACAAACACACTATCTCTCCCTCGCATGCACACACCCTCTCTCAGTCACTCTCTCCCTATCTCTCTCTACGCACACACATGCACTCTCCCCCCTTCTCTACACACACATGCACACACTCTCTCTACACATGCACACACACTCTTTATGCACACATGAACACCCTCTCTCTCTACACACAAACACATGCTCTCTCTCCCCTCCACACACGCGCACTCTCTCTGTACATGCTTTCTCTCACTCACTCTCTCCTTATCTCTCTCTCTACACACACACACATACTCTCTCCCCTCCACACGCACACACACTCTCTCTACACACGCTCTCTCTCACTCACTCTCTCCTTATCTCTCTCTCTCTACACACACGCATACTCTCTCCCTCTCTCTCTCTCTCTCTCTCTCTCAAAGATGCCACGTGTCACTTGATAGATGACATGTCATAAAAACTAATATCTAACCAACCCAAATGATTTTCTCATATTAAGCTAATCACTTAATGTGGGAGAATAAACGGGAACAATGGTTAAGATATTGAGATGTGCTTATAGATCTATTTCAACACGGGGCCAATGGTAAAGGGGCCCAAATGAGAGATGGTCTATCAAGAGCAAGGCTAACCAATGGAGCATAAGACCTTCATTGAAGACCTCCAATAATGTGTGTAAAAGTCCTTTGACCTTAGGTAAGCTAGGGTTGAGCTTGAGGTGGGAACCCGGCCCAAGCTTGCAGTGCTTGAGGTGGGAACCTGGCCCAAGCTTAAGGTGCATGATGATTGAGGTGCTTGAGATGCTTGATGATTGAGATGCTTGAGGTGGTTGTCATGCTTGAGATGCTAGGGTTACACTTGAGGTGAGAACCCAGCCCAAGCTTAAAGTGCTTAAGGGCCAAGCTTGTAGTGGGAACTGGGCCTATGCATGAGGGGCTTGAGGTGTCAAAAGGTCATGATTCAATCCCTACAAGGAGGGGGCGAGCCCTAGAAGAGGGGGGATGAGAGAGAACACCCACACACTCACACAAGGCATGCATGGTATAAAGAAAGCAAAAGGGACACTTGTCAAGTTCCTCCTCATGTTGCCCTCATGGTGTGCCTGAAGCCTATTGGTTGGCCACCCAAGGGGTCCAACGATAAATTTAGGAGGTTTAATTAATTGATTTTGAATTTATCAAGTTCTCTCTCTCAAAGGGGAAGGGGGGACACTTGTCCCAAAGTTGCCCATGTTGCTTGTAATGCCTCCTACTTGTGATTGGCTAGGCCTGGAGGGGTCCAATAAGCTTCAAGCATGAGCTACAAGGGGGGTCAACCCAAGCAAGCTAGGGGGTTTCTTAGTAGGTATACTCACCCACACACTCTCTCAAACACTCTCATTGTCTTAGCAAGAGCTCCATCTCCTTCTCCAAGCTCCTTGAGAAGCTGAGAGCCTACACCAACACTCTTGGCTGTGGAGTGCAAATCCAACCATGGCCATGCTTCAATGCTTGAGCTTGCCATATTATCCATCTTCATTACTATGCTATTATGTATGCTAGAAAGAAGAGTTATGATAAGTGAGGAACTAATTCTTTCTCCTATGAAATGTTTCTTGTTCCTCTTCCCTACCCTCATTCCTTGCTAGCTCTCTCCACCTTCGAAGGTGTTTGAGGTCTTGGGACTGAGGCTTGGGATAGTTAAATCTTTCTTCAAGTTTATGTTATGCTTGTAATTAATGAAGGTTTCTATCTTCATTGCATCACCTAAGTCACAAGGAACACAAAGATTGTATTGTAACAAGTTTCTCTTAATGGGAGAAATCATAATACAAATGCCTATTGGAGGGGGGGACCGACTCCACATAAATCCGGTCCTCAACTATTTTCATGTTCTCTAAATTCTCTCTCTTGCAAAAGTATTGTTCATGCCAAGTTAACTAATTGCTATGATTATGTTGCTATCTTTAATTATGTTCACCCGCTATGCTCACAAAGTCATTTCTCAAAAGTACTCTCATTAATTTCCGCTACTCTCAAGTTAAATAGGCCAATTCCATTACATGACACATGTCACCTAGCCAATGACACGTGGCACTGCCAAGTGAGAGAGAGAGGGTGTGTGACTCTGCACATGCACAATTAGATACTCACCTCTCTTTCCCCCCCCCCCCCCCCCTCCCCCCCCCCCCCCCCCCCCCCCCCCCCCCCCCCCTCTCCCCTTCATATACACCCTCGCACACACTCAGACCCCTTATCCCCCTTGCCCCTCATCCGCGTACTCTCTCTCTCTCTCTCTCTCTCTCTCTCTCTCTCTCTCTCTCTCTCTCTCTCTCTCTCTCTCTCTCTCTCTCTCTCTCTCTCTCTCTCTCTCATTCATCGACCCCCTATCCCCCATGCACCTCACCCGTGCCTCTTTCTCCTAGCCCCCCTTCCCACCCACCCCCTGTCCCTCCCCCACGCCCTCATACTCCTAGTCCCCATCACAACCAACCCCCCTCCCCCCAACCCTTTAGCCCCATTTCCCACTCCCTGCATCCTCACCCCTACCTAGCCCACATCCCCTCCCCCTTGCTCCTTTTCCCACCATGCCGCCCCTAGCCTCATTTTCCCACCATGGTGCCCCTCATCTCTCTCTCTCTCTCTCTCTCTCTCTCTCTCTCTCTCTCTCTCTCTCAATCACCCCTCTAGCCCCCCTCTCTCTCTCACACACACACACTCTCTCTCTATCAATCTCTTGCTATCCCTATCTACCTCTATCTCTCTCTCTCTCTCTCTCTCTCTCTCTCTCTCTCTCTCTCTCTCTCTCTGTATCACTATCCCTCTTCCCCTCACACACACACACACACACACACACACACACACACACACACACACACACACACACACACACATAAGTAGAATCCCCATCTCTCGACACCTACAAACACATTTCCAAACTCAAAAACTCTCTCTCTCTCCTTGCCTACATATGCTAGTATAGCACTACTGTACAAGGCCATAGCCTAATGGCATCCTTGTGTCTACCAAGGGCATTGAAAAACACCTTTAGGCTCGAACTAAGTTTGACTCGCCTCATATAGCACTAGGGTAAAAGGCTAGTCTCATGACACCCTTGTGGCTACCAAGGGCATATAAGAACACCTTTAGGCTCAAATTTAAGTTTGAGACTCAATTGCATATGATAGTGTAGCACTAGGGTGTCAAGCCAGCCTCATCACATCCTTCTAGCTACCAACGGCAATATTCCGTGCAACACTATCATGTAAGTCTAGCCTCATGAAATTGTCGTGGCTACCAAGGGCACAGAAAACACCTTTAAAGCCTCAAGTGCATATTCTACTATATGGCTATGTGCACGTATGTCGCACGTGTCAATGCAAGGAACTTGCCGATACACCGTGTGCGAGCCACAAATGGCTCCAAGCACACAACAAGCCTAAACTATTAAGCTCAAAGAAGGCGATGGTGTGTCACTCACCGCTCTACTCTTGCTTCGTGGAGGATTCCTCACCGCGAAGAAGAAGGAGACGCGGCTACGCCGCACTCAACCGCTTCACCGCCATCGTGCCTTGGTAATGCTCGATCGCCCACACACTCCCTCTCTCTCTCTCACACACAAAAAGACATGAAGAAGAAGAAGAAGAAGAAGGAGATGGAGATGGAGCAAGATCACTCTTCTATTGCACAAATGAGAGAATGAGTGAATTTTAGGTTTAGTTGACTTTTATATGAGCTCGCCCCATTCACACTTGGGCGCCCATGCTTAGCCAACTAATCCCTTGAATGTTCCAGTTAGAGTGCGCCTCTCATCGGCGATCACTCTTACCCTTTTCCTATTGGATTGACAAGCCCGACACCTGACTCTACAAGTAAATAATACAACGTCCGCCGTAGGTTACAACGTCCGTCGTAGGTAATAGGATGTTCGTGAGCCGTGAGGGTTAACATGCCCCCCTTCCTGATGTAGATTCCGTCCTTGGAAGCTATTGAGTTGAAGCTCGTTTGTCGAGGTGGAAGAGCATTTGAGATGAATGTCCTTAGCCTTCTTCAGTCACTGCAAAATCAAACAAAATTGGCATAGTGATTGCATTCTCATAAGCGATTAAAAAGCATATGCAGTTTTAGGCAGACATTGTGATTGGTAACAGAATTTTAAACCATTTGTCAGCAATAAACATTAAATTGCAATATAATCAAATGCATAAACAGATGTAAAGGTAAAAAATTAAACAAGTCTGGGGTCGCTAATTTAACGATCGAAAGGCACTAGAGATCGACTATTAATACCATGGGTAATCTTCTTAATTTTCTCTGGTCAATTAAGTTTTTTAATCGCGAGAGCCAAGTATTTCATGTTCGAGGGCAGACTAGAGGCTATACCTAGAAGACCTTGTAGTTAAGCTACGATAAAAGGAATTTCTCATGAAATCATTGCCTGACTGATTATTTTTTCTTTGACCCCCCAAAGTCTTTTCAGAGTGATTTCATTTTGATGTGTGTGCTTATTTTGTATGCCTTGGGGTTTTTTGCTTTTCAAGGAAAAGCGCCCACACTGGGAACCTCTAGGGCTCTAGTACCATAGGCGATACATGTGAGTGAAGTACCCAATCAAGCTGAGATTTCTCTTCCAGCTTAAGATTTTACATTGTGGCACTTTGATTTTTGTTTGTTCATTTTCAACATTTTAATTTTGTAACTTTGGGGGGTCATATAACATTGATACACCTCCCCAGGCTCATCACACTAGTAAACTCCCTTTATAATACTTAAGCTAAAGGTCAATAGGGACTAAGCCCACTAGAAAGCCCTAGTACATTTCACACAATGCTGCCTAAATCAGATTAAGAACCTAAGTAACCATTGATTATTAGGAAGGCATTCCCCATGGTATTAAGAGAAGATCTCTAACACCTAACTTGGTCAAACTAGATTAGTCGAACTTGCTTGATTTTTAAACCTAGACAAGTGATTATGACAAAAAATTACATTGAATTAAATGTTTGGCACTAAGCAAATGCGCTCAATATTATGGTACCAATCATAATCAAAGTAGACAAACATGGATGCAAAAAGATAACGGGCAATGCTAATGGACAAGAAACACCTGATTGTGTCGATGGTCGCGCTTGATTTGAAGTGTGAATGAGAGAAAGATCCCATGAAGGTCCAAATCCTAACAACAATAATTGTTCCTGTACACATTATGAAACACAAACAATACCTCTAGGAGGCACATCAGTGGGAAAAAAGAACTTTGCTAATCACTCAACTCTAAAACAGAAACACTCCTATCGTACTAATCTTACCTACCCTCCATCACTCGAGTGATGAGGATCAAAGGTGTTTAATGACATAGGTTTCTGTTTCAGTGTACCGGATGTGAATCTGTAGGTCTGGGTCATGTTTTGACTTTTATTGTGCATATTCATTTGCTAATTTCTCTTGCTCTTTATTTTTATTTTTTTTGTGAGTATAAGGATTTATATGTACATTCCCTAAGATTGGGAGATTGAGAGGTCAGGGAGGAAGGTTGAGAGGGAAGCAAGTGAATGATGGATGTCAGAAAACACTCCCCCCTTCCTTGGGTAGATCATGCCATTTGAAATGATCTCGTCACCCTTTGAAACCAATTGTTCCAGTTGGTAATAGGTGAGGATTTTTGCCAGTAGTTTTCTATTAACTTAGGTGCCTTGTCGAGTTGCAAGGGTGGTAATGTACTCTCCCAGGATCGAACTTGAAGTGGTTCATTAGGTGATTCTTGAACACTGGGAGGTGTGGATTCCTTTGTAGCTTTATGGAGGTCCACTATTGTAGGTTGAGGTTGTGGAGAAGCTTTTACCTCTATGGATGCATTACATGAGGAGCTAGAAGCTTCATGGGACTCCCCCCTTCTTGAGCTAGGTGGAACAAATCGTTCTTTCTTTGGTACCCAAACTAGCTCTCGAGCAGGTGTGTAGCATTCCGTGATTTTTTTCTTTCCACGATCATCAATTTGTTTTGGAGCTATAGGATTGCGCTCACATGGGCCCGGTGACAAGTAAGAACACAATTTTCGTTTTGGCACCCAGATTTGATCATTTCCTTCATAGTAGCCTTGGGATTTCAATAGTTGTTTAGGAATCCAACGCCACGTTTTCTTACTTTTCTTGGAGCGAGTGGTACGTTTCCTACAAGGCTTTTGTTTTTTAGCACTAGCTATGGTTGCTAAAGAAGCTTTAGGGACCCACTTGTATGTTTTCTTCGTTATATTAGGATGAGTCTTGCCAGAAGCTATATGCATTGCTTGTAGCTTATTTAAAGGTACATGCATTTCATCCCCCTCAGGTGTTACCTAGGTCGTCTCCTTGTTTCCCCAAGTGTCTATGGTTGCTGCTAGGTGGACCCAATCCACATTGTCCGACTCAGTCACCCCAGGTAGTACATCCATATAAGGAGAATCTTCCCCAACATCAGTGTCCGCTTTACACGTGTAACAATATTGCAATGGGGCCGAGTGAACTGTTGTGTCAGATCTATGATCAATTATAAACTTGTTTCCTAGAGGATGTGCTCGACCAGTTACAAGATCCACTTGAATGACAGAATCTTGGAACTGCAAGTAGACATGGTTTTTAGACCAGTCATGCACCATTTTTGCTTCCCTCATGAAAGGACGTCCTAAGATCATCTCCGATGCCATAGTGTGTTTGGAGAAATCCATAACAATGAAGGTAACTCGTATTTTATGTCCAAAGACGTTGATCTTGAGATCTTCTAGCATCCCAATAGGTTTAACAATAGACCCATTGGCCATCTTCACTACTATGGTTGTGGTCGCAAGGTGAGGTCTTCCCATAGTTTCCCAGCAATTTTTAGTCACAATGCTAACCCCAGCGCCACCATCAAGGATTCCCTTCACAGTTAATCCCTTAGTAGTGATTGGTATAGTCGCATTAGATTCATCACCCTCAAAGTATTGTCCCAACTTGTTAACAGGTATTTCTATAACAAGGTTCTCATCTAGGTTGGGTTGTGGATCTAAGTGTTCCTCCTCTGTTGGCATCTCCCCAGCTCCATCCATCTGTGCAAATTGTGGTAGCCCAAACTTCAGTTCTCCATTGAGGAAGGCTCGAAGAGCTGAGACTAGCTCGGGGTCTTTATATAGTTTGGACATGATGGTGGTTCTAACTTTTGAAGACATAAAATCCATCAATTTGGCAATGTTTAACGGCACCTTTTGGTCTTGAGTCCCTTGACGTGGAGAAGATGGGATCTCCATTTCTTCGATAGGATCAGGTAGTCCCTCTGTAAACATTCTTTCCATCAAGAAGTGAGTACGCCCACTTTCCCATGACTTTAATTCACTTTCTTCTTGGATGACACTAGGTATGTCCAAGGGTCTATGGACTTGTGAGGTTGTTGTTGCGTAGGGAACACGGTGTCTGTAATCTGGATCTTCCTAGGTGCTGGTTCTAGATCCCTTTGGGTATCTTCTACCAAACTCCTTAATTGCTAGACTCGCTCAATCTCCTCTGTAGGGTTTGGGTAAGTTCCTATCTTCTTTTTGGATCCTGACCATTGTGGCTCATGAAGATCTTCCTTGTTGGTTTCTATGTTAGTGGTCGTTTTGGTCTCCATGGTTTCACCTGAATCAGAATCTTCTTCAACATCGTTCATATATACGGGGTCGTCACCAGTCCCTATGTTGATCTTTGAACTGGGGTCTAACTTCGCTGCTTTTTGCGATCTCTTTCTTTGTGTTTTCTTATTTTTCTGAGATTGGGCAATTGATGCCGTGTCTCTTTCCTCAAGAATATAATTTTGTTTTTGGAGCATCGATCATGTGAGTACGTTTACTGGTACCACGGGTGCACTTGGTGATGGCTCCTCGGTAACTTCAATCAAGTTTAATGGCGTGATCTTTGGTGCATTTGGATTATTTGGACATTGGGCAATCAAATTATCTATGCCACATCGATTACACATGAGTATCAACATTGTAGACGTGCTTGCTTGATTGGTTTTCATTAGTGTGGCATTATTTTGTAGCCTAATAGGACACTCGGCTACACGATGTGGACCTCCACACCCATAGCATTGAAGAGGTGGTCTCTTAGCAGTGTAATTGATATTTTGGCCTCTTGCCGCAAGAGCAGCTACTTGATATACAGGTTTGACTTGTCCCCAATAGTCCTCCATGTAGTATTGTGGACTTTCTTCAAGCACATCCATCCCATAGGCGATATTAGGATCTATATATTCCTCATAGCCTTCCAAACAAGAAATAGATGACTCACAACCCACTTGATTCACAGAAGTGATTCTCGGATGTGGTGGTTGCGGTCCTAGCACTGGAGGTGGTAAGGGTGTTGTTTGAACAACATTTTGGGCCCTAGTGACCATGTGTTGTGATGTTTGTTCAAGAGGTGGGGCCGGCATCAATGCAGGCACTCGAGGTGTGTCTATCCATGCTAAGGTTAGTCTATTGGCCATCGCGCGCTTAAATACTATGCAATTCTTAGCTTGATGACCATACCTTCCACATGCATTGCAGCTCCCATTGAATTTTACTCTAAAAGTAGGGCATTCACTGGTACTATGCGGTCCATAGCATACTGAGCACCATTGTTGCTCCCTTCTTGGATACATATGATTGTTTTGCGGAGCACGATTGTCTCTAAGACTCTCTTGAATAGCCTTGGTGAGATCTGCTAAAGTCATCTTAGATATCTTTGGCTCCTTAGCAATAGGCTTTAGGGTTATTGGCTGATGCCCTGATGCTTGCGAGCTAATAGATTTAGACTCAATAGACACTCTTTCTCCTTGAATCATTAAATTATCCTCTAGTTGGATCGCATTGGTGGTGACTGCTTCCCAAGTGGTGATACCTCTAATGACTAGGCCATTGTAGATATCCTCATGTCGTAACCCCCTAATGAATCTATCAAGCAATTGGTTATTGTTGAAGCGCTCATTTGGATTACAACGAGAATTCAAATGCTTCAAGCGACTTATAAAGTCTCTCACCGACTCTCCTTCCTCTCGTTGGGCTTTCTGGAGCTGAGAGGATACACCCCAAAGTACTCCCTCTCGTATGTATTGTTTTAAGAACAGTCTCCTAAGAGTAGGGTAAATCATTTTTTCTTCCACCCTTAGGGTTCTATACCAATCCCCAGCCTTTCCACTTAAGGTTAGGCTTAAAGCATTGCTCTTATGTAGGTCATTGTGTTCTCCTAGAGAATCGCATATTTGTTCAAACACTTCGATATGCTTTCTCACATCCCCGTCTCCACTAAATTTTTGTGTGAGCTTGCTATTTGTACTGCCTTACTTCTAGGCTCTCTATCACGCGTGTTACGCATATTCTCAGCAATAGATCGACCAATAGCTTGAGCAAATGTTGCCGAGTCACCTAAGTGAGCAGGCACCGTGGGTGAAGGTGCTCCAGAGACTACATGTGGAGTAGGTATTGGCATTGGGCTTGGCGCATAGGAAGCCCTTGGGTTCCACGTTGGGTACGATGTTGTGCCATGTGGTGGTCCATAGTTCATATGAGTGGCCCTAGGCATAGCAGACGTCGGATGTGACATGCTAATGCTAACCGGTATAGTCCCATGGGAATAAGAACTTGTGTATTGTGGTTGTGGAGCATAGGTAGTTGAAACAATGGGAGGGGTAGGGACTACATGAGTACTTGGACCCATAGGTGCATACGATTGGTTCGCACTTGTAGGTACTATTGCAGGCATTGAGCTACCATGTAGCGGTGCTTTACTAACAAACGAGGTCCATGGCGTGTTTCTTGGCATGCCCATCATTGGGGTAGGCATGGTAGCCGTGGTGTCATCAAGGGAAAGATGAGCTAGACTTGGAAAAGTAAAGCTATCACTTGTGGGCTCAGATTGCATTGAGACCCCTGGCGAAACAACATATGGGGGATCGATGGGACTCACAGGGGGAGTCTCCATTTGTGATAGAGTGGGTTGTTTCCCTTTGCCCATGTCTAAAAATTGCATAGGACCTGTCGAAGGTATGTTTATTCCTCGATTTTGCCTCTCGGACTAGATAATCCTATGGATGACATTGCATATCATGTGTTGTTGTTCCTCTAGACTAGTGGCACTAGATGTGGATTGTACAACTTCTAACCAACCCACATGGTATGTGTAGCCCATGTATAGGTCGGTCAAAGTCTCCGTGTGCAGGTCATATTCTCAATTTTCATTGAGAAATACCCCGTCCAAACTTGGTGTACTAGAGGGTTGCCGTGAGGTGGATGCAATGTTGCTTCCCGTGTTTTGACTTTTAGTCACCGCTACCTTAGAGGCGACTTTGGAAGGTGGTATCTCGGTAGGGCCCTCATTAAATGAGGTAGGTAGAATGTCCACGTGGACACTCTGAGGGAGTGTGGGGTCTACAAGAGATGTGAATGGTGATTCTACTTCCCCACCCCCTTCGTTTACTTCACTAGCAGTAGGTTCAGAGCGCGTAGCTCTACTAAAAGTTTCCATCAAACGGCTAAAAACACTAGTTCTAGGTTGTTGGGCCCAGCTAGGCACGGTTTCATTTGTTCCCCCAGGGCTTTGTGTAAGATGCTCTTCCATAATATCGTAGTCAGAGGAAGAGTCGCTAGCCGCTATATTTGGGTCTTGGGTTGCACTACCTTGGGTCCCCGCCGAGGGCATAGACCCTAGCGTGGAAGGATAGTGAGTACCCCCGTAAATCGAAGCACTAGCTAGTTGTTCGGACTCTAGCACATGACCAGAGCGTAGATACATGTGCTTTGGGTGCCCTACAAGTGTTGGCAAGTACTCTCAAAGGTTACTTGCTTTGTTTTGTGGGTGTTTTGCACCCCGTTTTCTACTTGATTTTTTCTTGTTTTTGATGTTTTTTAATGTTTGATTTTTTTGATTGAAGTGTGTGATAGATCGAAATGAGCGTATCACTTAGAGGGTCGCTATGTGCTAAACAACACAATTTTCGGGCATCTGACGTTCTATTGGTCCTCAAAAAATCGATTTCTAGCTACGTGTGAAGCTAAAATTCACTTTTTTAAAAGGCGAGTGAGGCCTAGGCCTGAGTGTGAGCTTGGGCTTGGGTCTAGGCTTGGGTTTGGGAGATATTCCCGATCGCGGTCCTACCTTTAAAATTATTTTTTTTAATTTTTTTTAATTTTTTTAATTTTTTAAAGGATAAGGCCGCCGCGGCCTGCGCAAGAGCACACACACACACACTTTCTCTACCTACTTCTAACTAATACACCTACTCTTACACACTAATACACTGTATTAACTCTCACTAATCTACTTCCTACTTACTGTACACAGAAAACTAACTACCTTAATACACAGAGAATAAACACAGAACCTTTGAAATCTCTATTAACAAACAAAACTAACTACCTTAATACATAGAGAATAAACATAGAACCTTTGAAAACTCCATTAATAAAAAAAACACACAGTATAACACCAAATCCCTCTTCTCAACACACACACACACTCCTTCCTTACCTTTCCTACAATAGAAATTGCACCACGGAGAAGCACAGAGTGCTACTCGAGCTTCATGTATGGCACTCCCCGGCAGCGGCGCCAAAAATGTGCGCGTATGTCGCACGTGTCAATGCAAGGAACTTGCCGATACACCGTGTGCGAGCCACAAATGGCTCCAAGCACACAACAAGCCTAAACTAGTAAGCTCAAAGAAGGCGATGGTGTGTCACTCACCGCTCTACGCTTGCTTCGTGGAGGATTCCTCGCCGAGAAGAAGAAGGAGACGCCGCTACGCCGCGCTCAACCACTTCACCGCCGTCGTGCCTTCGTAATGCTCGATCGCCCACACACTCCCTCTCTCACTCTCTCTCTCTCACACACACAAAGAGATGAATAAGAAGAAGAAGAAGGAGATGGAGATGGAGCAAGAGCACTCTTCTATTGCACAAATGAGAGAATGAGTGAATTTTAGGTTTAGTTGACGTTTATATGAGCTCGCCCCATTCACACTTGGGCGCCCATGCTTAGCCAACTAATCCCTTGAATGTTCCAGTTAGAGTGCGCCTCTCATCGGCGATCACTCTTACCCTTTTCCTATTAGACCGACAAGCCTGGTACCTGACTCTACAAGTAAATAATACAACGTCCGCCGTAGGTTACAACGTCCGTCGTAGGTAATAGGATGTCCGTGAGCCATGAGGGTTAACAGGCTAGCATCTAAGGCAAGGGCCTCATGATATCCTTGTGGCTACTAATAGAAAGAGACTCAAACTTAAGCTAGAGCCTCATATGCATATGTTTTTGTAGCACTATTGTGTGCAAGGCCATAGCCTCATGGAATCCTTGTGGGTATCAAGGGTATGGAACAACACCTTTAGGCTCGAATTTAAGTTTGAACCTCATCGACTACTAGTGTAGCACTATAGTGCAAGGCTAGCCTCGTGACACCCTTGTGGCTACCAAGGGCATGCATAGAAGAACACCTTTAGGCTCAAGCTTAAGTTCAAGCCTCAATTGCATATGCTAGTGTAGCACTAGGGTGTAAATCTAGTCTCATGATATATTTGTGGCTACCAAGGGAAATATGCTCGTACAACACTATGATGTAAGGCTAGCCTCATGAATCATTGTGACTAGCAAGGCCATAGAACAACACCTATAAGCTCAAGCCTCAAGTGCATATGCTATTGTTTGGATAGCATCTAGACAAAGGCCTCATGATATCCTTGTGGCTACCAAGGGCAAGAGAATCAAAATTAAGCTTGAGCCTTATATGTATATGTTAGTGTAGCATTATTGTGCAAGGCGATTGTCTCATGGAACTCTTGTGGCTACCAAGGGAATGGAACAACACATTTAGGCTCAAACTTAAGTTTCAGAATCAAAATTAAGCTCGAGCCTTATATGTATATGTTAGTGTAGCATTATTGTGCAAGTGCATAGTCTCATGGCACCTTTGTGGCTACCAAGGGCATGGAACAACATCTTTAAACTTGAACTTAAGCTTGAATATCATGGGCATATGCTAGTGTAGCACTAGGGTGCAAGGCTAGCCTCATGACACCCTTGTGGCTACCAAGGGCAAGAGGATCACCTCATATGCTAGTGTAGTACTATTGCACAAGGTTAATCTTATGAACTCCTTATGGCTTCTAAGAGCATTAAAAAAACCTTTAGGCTCAAACTACATATTCTAGTGTGGCAATATCATTTAAGGATGGCCTCAAGAAATTCTTAAATGCTACCAAGGGAATATAGAACATTACCTTTAAGCTCAAATATAAGTTTGAGATTCCTCTCCATATGCTATTGTAGCACTCCCATGCAAGGCTAGCCTCATGATATCCTTATGGATACCAAGGGCATAAAGCTTCACTTTTAAGTTCAAACTCACGTTTGAGCCTCGTCCACATTTGCTAGTGTAGCACTAGCTTGTAAGGCTACCCTCATGGAATCCTTGTGGTGTGTTGTTTAACTTTAAACCCGTGTTCCTTGTTTAGGTATTAATTGTTTCTTTTTCGTTGTTTTAGGAACGCATGCTTTTAATGTACCAACTACATCAAAGCAAGGTGTCCAAGTCTTCACATTGGATGCTCTTGGAATGCTCCAAAAATAAAGGTTGATAAGACCTTTGAATAAACAAAAGAAGGAGTGAGGTGGTTTCTGAATACGAGCGATATGGATACAAACTACGAAGGTGACATCCATTTGTACTTGACACACGTGATGTGAAATATGGAGACATGGGATGGGGATTGTTGTGGGTGGAAAAGATGATGTATGAAATAGCAAGGCCATGCATTGCATGTAATGTAGTACTATTTGTGAGACCACAAAGGCAAAAAGTTTTGCTTATGATTGGGAAGTTTTCATGTAGTAGACATGAATGGTAGAAAACTAGAAAAGAAAATTCCACAGTAAAGTTCGGATTGAAGATCTCCAGTTTTACTAATCAAGAACGCTCAAGTGTGGATTATATGGACAACCTAGTGAATCCACTAAAACATGCAAAGTGGACCTTGAGCTTACCAACAAAGGCTGTATATGGAAAGAAATCAACAATTAGTTTTCCAAAGGTCCCTAGAGTCAATGCATCAATGAAAGGTTCACAAGGGCAAGCGGCACGATGATTCACAAGGAGATAAAAGGCAAAGGAAGATTCTACTTTTGAAGAAGATGGACAACAAATAACAAAGAGAAAGATGACAAAGTGTAGAAAGCTAGACAAAGAGGTTTTTGAAGAGAAGTTGGTGGAAAATCCACTAGAAGATTACAAGGCACTAACCTCCTTAGAAATCAACAAGGGATACTACCAATTCGGGAAAAACAAAGTCTTTAGCATTGACACGACAAAATGTTTTCTTGCTCCATCAAACTATGTGTACAGAAGACTCAATCTAGATTGGTTCAAGATTTTGATTTTATGTTTCATTCAAGAACCAAGTCAAGTAGAGATATTAGCAATTTTCACGCCCTTTAATCCTTCTAGCAAATTTTCCCTTCACATTTCAAAGAGGATGTTTACAATGTTAGACTATTCGATCATCTCTGTGTAGCATGCCATTAGTGTTGCAAAATGTTTGTTTGGCCAAAAATGTTGCAAAGATTACCCCTCAATCGCTTCAACAGTTCAAGTATAGACCATCAAAAATTATTCTTAATTACCAACCAAAGATATCTTGTGAAATATTTAAAGATGTGGATTTTTCTATTACAAAGTCAATGCAAAAGGATCCGTTTATCAACCAAAAACTAATGCAGGCATGAGCACAATGGAATGCATTCCTAAACATAATCATCTTGCTAAATAAGGGCAATCATCCCGCTCATAGAATGGACATGGATGAGATGGCTTGGACGTTAAAAATAGACCGAGTTGAAAGAATCAATACGCTCATTATTCTTTGATCTAAAAAGGTAAAAGTTATTTTGGGAACAAGTTTGCAAGAAATACAAGCTGAGAGAGCATGAGCAAAGTCAAATGAGCAGCTATAGCCACTACTACATTAAGGACTTCCTCAATAGAGCAAAGAAGACTCCATCACTTTCAAAAATTGTAGTAACTCCCTTCAATCACCATTTATAGAGCTAATATGGGTATAATATATCAAGATAGATCTATTTATTGGAAAATAAAGGGGATGGGCTTTGATATGAGGTAGATCAGGACTTTTGCAATGCAAAGCATCTACCATTTTAATTGGTAGTCTTGGATCTACATGGTACCAAAAAGAATCTTTGTAATATTTTTTTGCAAACTTGGCACTCATTGAATTCACAATATGAATATGTTTTACAGTGTTTCGTTGATTTCATCAAAATCAGAATGCATGTGGAAAGGGTTCCTAGTTAGTCAACTCACGGTTTCTAGCAAACCAACTAAGGTCCATATTGAATATGGAAATATCCAAACAACAAGAGATGGCTCTTGGATAGATGGAAATATGGAGATTGGAATGGTTTCTCTTTTTCTTAGCAAGGTTGATAAACTTGAGGTGATTGACAAGGCTCCTACAAAAAGAATCAAACATAAGTTCAAGCCTAACCAAGAGAGCTGGTGAAACACTAGTGTATAAGCCTCAAACACAAGAATACTTGTCATAGATTGCTAGTTGAGAAGTTCCAAGTGACGTTCAAAATTCCGTATCCTAGTGTAGCACTTGCATATGGTAGGCAAGACTCATAATCTCTTTATAGCTAACATGAGATTGACATTTAGTTTGTAGGCTCAAACTTAAGGTCGATTCTTGCCTCCATATGTTAGTGTAGCACTACCATTCAAGGCTAGCCTCACGAGCATTATAACAAAATATTACTATAGATAACAAAAAAATTTATAGATCATGAGTATCATATCTTGAAAATTCATAATCAAGAGGTTTTACAAATAGGTCATGCATGGGAAATGCTTGGCATAGTATTTTATTGGAGCAATGCATGAGAAAACACAATGTTTGAGGATGTATTTGTGATCATTGAGTGTTTTGACATAGTATTTTTGACAAAATTTTATCTTTTTCTCATTTGTAGTCATTGAGCCTCTTGAAAAGAGATAAAAAGTTTTATCTTTTTCTCATTTGCAGTCATTGAGCCACTTGACATATATTTCTAATGGAATTTTATCTTTTCTAAGGATGAGTTGTAGAATACTTGGATTCATGTTAATATCTCAATTGGATTTTATTTCCTATCTTGGTGTTTCTTAACACCTCACTCTTTTGAGGTCCCTTCAATTCTAGAATTCATCTTTTAGTATTCTAGACTTTTTTCAATGTTAATAAAGCCAAAGATTTAACATAAATCTCTCAAAAGTAAGTTATTGATTTACATCAAATTTTTCACATGAATAATATTGTAAAATACAAATTAGGTTTAGTGCTATGCTTTTGATGTCACTACTGCTGATGTATGTACCTATGTCTTTAAATACAAACACCCCTCTAGATATGTACTAAGGGATATATTTTAATGGAACATAGAGTGTACTAGCAAATAGATGAAGGCTTGAACTACACAAAATACCAAGTTTTTGAGTAACTTAAAAACAAAAGGGACTTGAATAATTCCCAAAATTTTTAAATATGTCTTATAGTGTGATGATTGCATCCAAGATGTATCTTCCCTTAATGAAACCTTTCTGTTCTTTCAAAATAATTTGGTCCATTAGATGACTGATCCTTCTAGCCAGACACAAGGAAAAGATCTTGTAGAGGGTTGTCAGACATGTAATAAGCCTCCAATTACTCAGGTCCTCCTTGTTCCCCTTTTTTTGAATGGGTTTGATGACTCCAGAATTTACACTTGCAAGAAGAGCCCCTTTTTTAGTAGATTTTTGCCAGATACTAGAGAGAAAAAGGACTAGAAGTCTGGATATTCCAAAAGGAATTCATTAGGGATGCCATCTATGCTAGGGGATTTCCCAACTTTAAGATTAGCAATAAATTCTCTTATCTCTCCCTCTAAGATTGGTTGAGCTAGGAGCTTAGCTATATGAGAAGTTACAATTTTTTTTTTCTTCAGAGCTACATGAGCTCTATAGAGCTTCTTGGATAACCTTATTTCTCTTAGGAGGGCCAGAGAAATGAGAGATAAGTAATTATGAACAGTGGAAACATTTGCTTTATGGGAAGTGACAGCAATACCAGACTCATCTTTCAAAAAAGCGATGAAATCTTTTGCCTTTTTCTTTTTGAGAAGGTCATACATATTTTTATTAGGGCTATCTAGCTTACCAACCCAAAACTCACTCAAAACTCTCTAGTATAGACAAAGAAACTACTGGCTTCAAGAAGCTCTTCCTGGCTTATATATTCTTTTAGAGACAATAGTTCAAGGGAGGGAAGATCTGAGTAATTGAAATTTCTTTCCAATTGAAGAAATTGGCCAGTTATCATCATTCTCCTCTTGGCCTTGCTTTCCTTGGATATTTTCTTATAGGTATGTAGAGTTTGTTTAACTTTTTTAATAGAGTTTTGCATGCACTAAAAGCTAACTTAGCTTGATTGAATTCAAAGCTAAAAATTCTCTTGACTTTCTCTCTAATGCATTTTAACTTCAATAAGGACTGATCAATATGAACCTATCCAGCTCTGAATTTATTTTTTTCTCTATTGATATAAAAAATAATTGGTTTGTGATCAAAGATGAGAATAGATGAGTTAGACTTACAGTCTACGAGACAATGATCTTGCAATAAGCTGACTGACATATAGACTATGTCTAGTCTTGCAGCACTGTAGCAAGAACTAGCTCATCCATTGGTCCAGGTGAGGCCATTGCTCTCTGATATGTCCAGCAAGTCAAGGCTAGAATTAAGATCCTCCCAGGTTTCTTTTTCTTTTCCATAGATACACTGTCCTTTTTGCATCCATCTTCCTTAATGTTTTCTACCATGTTGAAGTCACCAACCAACAAAACAGGGGAGGAGATTTGAGATAATTCTAGCCAACTGGTACATCTGTCAGAGACAACATTAGGAGCATAGACATTTGTAATTGTGTAATTGAATGGAGCTTTCAGATTTACTGCTATCCAATTTCCTTTGGAGGACCTTTTGACTTCTAAAACAATGTCATCATATTTGTTTGAAAGGCCTATCACTGCTCCACCTTTACCTAAAGAATAAGTAGTACAGAACTAGACATGTTTAGAATTGATTCTTTTCAGGTTGACTGCTAAAGACTCTTTAGCAACTTTAACTTTTTGCAGACGAATGAAGTCAAGAACCATATTAATGTCATTGAGCCATTTTTTAATGGCAACATCCCTAATGGGTTCAATTAACCCCTTACAATTAAGGGATATTCCTTTAGCATTATGACACTTCATTAGGATTTGGCCAAAGAGACAGAAGCTCTTCCTGGATAAATGTTTTTCCCTTCTTTGTTTTGCTTTTGCCTGAGTTCATTTTGGGAAGGGATTCTTCTTTAGCTTGGGTCATATTGGTATCAGCAAAAGGTTTAGGAGAGGCAATCAGAACCTGTTTTGTTATATTGTCATGTTGGTCCAGCTCTTCCATAATCTTCTGATGGTCCTTTTCCATATCTTTGGTCTTGAATTGTGTGCTTTCTATGACCTCATTGTCACTTTTAGAAGAACTATTGTCAGAGAAGCCCATTGTTTGGAGATTTGGGATGGGTACAGGATGATCAGAGGAAGCATGAGCCTGTCCTCTTGCTTTTGATCCTGCTATTTATTCTGCATGTTCTTCAGATCCTGCATATTGTGTTGACCATTTGGGTTCAAAACCTTAGGTAACTCTATCAAAGGATCAAAAACATCTTCAAGGAGAACATCAAACTAGTTGTAAGTTTTGGAATTAAAAGCTTCGATTGCTTAATTATTTTTCGCTACATTCCTCTTTGGGGACTTTTTGAAACCGTTGTTTTTCAACAAGAAGAGGACTGGAACCTTTGCTTTTTGAGAGAACTAGACAATCTTTAATCAAATGTCCCTGAGTGTGGCAATGGAAACAAGTGTTAGGTAGGTTTCTAAACAGCAGTTTTTGATAATGTAGGAGGGATTTTTTGCTATCTTTAATAGGGATTTCTTCCTTGAGAGGTTTACTTAGTTCAAGATCTACAAGAAGTTGAGGATCCCATTTGGGGTTTATACCCCCTCTAGATTTTTGTCCCAAAACTTTGCCTACTATACTTCCAATGTTCCTCAACCAAGGATATAAATAATTGGCCAAGTCACAAAAAATCTACCCACATGGGGACACAAGTGGGTTTATATCCCTTAGGGTTGAAGACTTTATGTCATTTAAAGACGGTTAGAGGTGTGCCTTTAATAAGCCAATGTCCCTCATACAGCACTTGCAGAGCACTGTTAGAATCCTATAAAAAAGAAGAAGTAACAAGCATTGCCCGAAGGTATTTAACATGGTAAGGACTTACATTTTTGCTGACCGAGTGAGTAGAAATCCAGTTCTTGAGTGCATGAAGGGGGGGCCTGGGTCTATGACAGAGAGCAATAAGAACTTTATCATTTAATTTCTCAAAGCAGATTTCAAGATCCTTCTTGTCAATCACCAAAGCATCATCAACTTTATCAGCTTCAGAGGATTGTGTCTTTTCCACATTAGGATCAGAGATGGTTTTTCCTTCTGGGGAAGGATCTCTTGGAGGACTATGGAAAAAATGGGCACCATTAGACGGAATCTGCTCAATGGGAGAAGCGATGTAAGGATTTCCAACATAAATATGTTCTCCATGTTGTTGGGCATTATTCTTCCAAAAAAAACTGTCTGAAGCAGAAAATGGAAAGGCCATACCTAGGTCTTGTAATATCTGCATAAGAAGGAGATTTTGACGAAGAGTCCATGGTTGAATCTTGAAGTATTTCTTTACCGGGAGTTCCAAGTCGCGCCTGAGGCTGAGAGGGGAATGTAGCGTTAGGGCTTCATTTGGGATTAGCATCCGGTTGTGATTGAATATGGGTTAGGGTAAGTCTAGGGTGAGTAATAGTAACAAGGGGCTTGCACAGGGACAACAATTGCCATGCTGTGCATAGGGACCACTCAATTGAGGAGAGCATCTTGTAGTGACATTGCCCTTCCCCGGAAAAGGGGTTGTCAGGTAAGGGTAGCTGGTAGTGAAGAGGGTGTACAAATGAGGAAGAGTGGGGTGTGAGAATCTAGGAGTCGTACAACAGAGTGCAGAGAGGAAATCCCATCACCATCCCATCACTTGTGCTGAATCTATTCATCTTTTTCTATGTTTCAAGCTCCGCACATTCTTGTTAGCCTCTCACTTTTTGTTTCAAAGTCTTGAGCTCTCTCTCTCTCTCTCTCTGTCTTTCTCTCTCTCTCTCTCTCTCTCTCTCTCTCTCTCTCTCTCTCTCTCTCTCTCTCTCCCTGCCCCTCCCCCTCCCCCTCCCCCTCCCCTTGAAATTATTCAACAAGTAGCATAGGCAGTGAGTGGATTTCTCCCAATTTATCGTCTGTTAATGCTTTCATAACAACCGATACTAGCTTAATATAGCTTTGTGTACCGTTATCATTATCCACTTACTGCTTTATTATTATCGCTATTACATTGCATGACAAATTAAAAGCATTCATGATGCATGCGGGGTTGCTGGCTGTGTGATATTGATTGAGGGTAATGACCCAGATCATGCCAACTGGCAGCTTCTAGGCTCCAAAAAACAAAAAAAGACATTAGGCTGACCAAGTAAATAGTAGGCCAGTTGAGCGGATGTGGTAGTCCTCCACAAGACCCACTACCGCGATATGATATGTGGTACATCTCAAGAAATATGTGATGCAATTGGTTAAATTTCCAAAAATGGTTGTGATCATGTGATTTGGGTGTTTGATTTTGTATAGCATTGAAAATGAGTACGACATGAGAAAATCTTACTACAAAATGAAGCTTCTATGTTGAAGGCAAAGTGTTAAATCTTCTTTTGATTGACAAACAACCAAATTTGCCTTCATATCTTGTCACAGCATGGGCCAAGCAAGGTGAAATAGAGGGGATAGAGAAAGAAGAACACAATTCATAAGTGATGTTAATACATGGAGACTTATATACGTAAAATTTATATCCCAAGATGGATAAAAGGGATTCACTTGTTATAGAGACAAATGAGATAAATAATATCAACTCTATTTTGTTAGTCGAGTTCATCAATCTCTAGAGCAAGAGTCCGAGGCAAAATTGATCCTCCTAACCTTGAGAGTAACTTTCCAAGGATCTGTGCTCTTTAGTGTTTCAAAGAAACTTATGGAATCAAATACACTTTAGATTTTGTTGAAGGCTTTGTACCTACTTCACATAGAATTCACATGATTTTTTCAATTTACACAAACAAGAGTATTTAGATGATTCTTACTTTGTTATTTTGCACATGCATAAGAAAGAGAAGTATAACACTAGCCACAACAATGAAGGCTTGGTTTGAGCATGGCTAGATATGTTTTTTCTATTTTTAATACATCCCACTCAGAAACTGTGAGTTTTTCCCCCAAAAAAAGGTGAAGAATCACGGTGGCCTACTACGGAAATGTAATGCAAAAGTAGATGAGGATTGTGTTTGTAGAGTTTAAGTTTTCACAACAAATATTTTGAAAGGTTGTAGAGAGGGTATATTATAAAGACAATAATAGATATATGGCAAAAGCTGACCAACAAGTCAATTTATTTCAATGTGGTTAACATGGAGAAGGTACATGTGGACCAAATTTGGCCAAACTTGGAAGTTTAGTTTGTTTATTTTTTGAGATAAATGCTGTAGTGAACTATGTAAAGAAACCAATGAGATTATTTCAATATAGCCTTGGCTTTTAGAGTTAATATCAACATTTACGTCAAAATATGATCAAATAACATAGATCATTGGATTAAGAAACGTTTATAAGGAATGCTGAGCCTAAGTAACTTTGTGTGAAAATTCAAATTATTAATAATATTTTATGAGGATGACACTAATTAATGACATTTTGCTTCTTGCAACATTCTCTTGATCAAGTGTTACCTGTGACATGTATAAATAAATTTTTCCTTTGAAATATTTTATCAATATTGGGAATGTCTAAACCTAATCCCTAATAATAATACATGTTGTACTAAAGTAACATGGTGACATTTGCATATTAAAACCAAAAGTTGAAAAAAAACCCTTAATTCTTTCTTTAAGGAGATTTTTGAAATCTTTAGTTATAAATTATCTGTAAATAAAAAGAAAATTTACAAGTAAAAAATATAATTTAATTCAAAAATTTGAAAATAAAGTCATTAGATTCTTAAATGAAGGGACCCATTTACAAAATAAACAAAGACAAAAGAAAGGAAGTTAAGTGAACATTAAATAAAGGGACCAAGTTACAAAGATGGAAAGACCCATTTTAATTATAAAATGAAGGTATTATAAAACCTTCATTAGAGAAGAAAACAAGGAAGTCAAGTGAGCATTAAAGGAAGGAACCAAGTTATAACGATGTAAAGACCCATTTACATTATTAAAGAAAGATAGGATCTTTATAAAACCTTTCTTTTCAACCAAAGAGGACACATGTCCACCATCAACAACGTCTGCATCGACGATTGAAAAATTGCACCATTTGCTCCACCACACCCCTATGGCCTCATAAAATCCATAAAGAGCAAAAGTAAAGAACTCATATTGGTCGAGAACTTAAACAAACAAAACTTGAGTGATTACTTATACATGTGTACATGTAAGTTGTATAATCGAAGAGGATCATCCAATCAAGAGTAATTTAATAACTTAACTTATCACCATCCATCTAAGGGACCAAAATGGTTGGAATAAAAATTGTGGCTCCCATCACAAATTAGTTTTGGAACCGCAAAATTATTGCCCCACGTTGCATTAGTGCAAAGAAAAAACAATGAAACATGGCTCAAATACCAATACAACTTTGTTATAAGAAAATTGAAGAGGAAGATTCAATACTCAAGGGAGAGATTTTCATAGATAGGAAAGGTCCAAGAATCCAAGAATTTAGTCTTTTTTTGCATTTTAAATGGTGTTGTGGATGTGTATAGTGACGTATTTTTTATGTGACTTATCTGGACATTGACTTCAATGTCAATAATAATGATAATAAAAATGGTGAATACTGATATTAGAAAGCATTGCCAATAAGGGATCCTCCTGTAGTAGTGGTAGTGGTAGTGGTAGTGGTAGTAGAGAGAGAGAGAGAGAGAGAGAGAGAGAGAGAGAGAGAGAGAGAGAGAGAGAGAGAGAGAGAGAGAGAGAGAGAGAGAGAGAGAATTGGAATAGGTGTATTTTTGGGTGTAGCTGACTACAAAGAGAGAGAGGCAGCCCAACAAGGCCTTAAATTTGGAGCCCATTTTGGGCGTCATTTTTATATTGGGTGTCAAATGACACGAAAAATAATTGACAGAGATTTCAATGTAAAACCGTCTAATTTGTAGTAAGGCACAGTCAGTTGAAATCAAAGTGTGAAGGAAGGCTAAGGTGTCATAGTATTGTGCCTAAATATTTGTTTATATTGGTAAGTTATCATGTTACAACACATATACAAAGTGTGAAGTGACATGTCTATTTTGGTAAACTAGTCTTGCTTGGTGGGCCTTGCTATAACAATTTCTTGATGCGGTTTAGTATTCAAGTGTTGTGGTGAGTCCAAGACAATATGTTTACACAAATAAGATTGTAGTGTAGAGAGATGGGAAAGTTACTTGGAGTACTAACATGAGTGTAGGCAACTAGCCCGAGAACATTGTTTTGTCACACTCATGTAACTAGCTAAACTTGTTGTCATGCAATGAGTAAATGACATGAAAATAAGGACCTTGTAATGACCAAGTTTTTTTTGGAAACTATATACAACTTAGAACACAAAAGAGGACATAAACAATTTAGAAAGATGAACTCTTTATGAAAGGATACACCAAGTAAAAGCAAGCAAGTAGGTAGGAGTATAAATATATATAGTAGAGTGAAGTTGTTGTGGATTTAAAGTAGAAAATATATTATACATATGATGATTGACATTGAGCATGTAATAATGAGGAAAACATGTTGTTAAATTAAACTAAAAGAAGAATTGATGAAATCTAAAAATTGAAGTGCACTACTGACTTGGTAATTGTGTATGGGTGTCGCACAAGTGTCCAAGGTAGAGGACTATTTGTGTTAAGCTACATGAAAACAATGTGAATAGTTAAACATGTTTTCATGCAATGAGGCGCGGAGTGAAAAAGAAGAATATATAGTGCATGTCATACAAAAGTACCATATAAAAGTATGGTGGAATCGTGAGAAAGAAAAACATATAGTGCATGTCATACCGAAGTGACATACAGAAGTATAGTGGAGAGCCAGTTGGCTAAGAAAACACTTAGGCATGGAGGTTTATCTGTGGATAGTGAACCTTTATGAATTGTTATGTAGAGTCTTTTTCTATATGTTTGTAGAAGCTCCCATTTCATTTTGCAAAGTTTGTTTTGAATGTGGATAAAGTAAGTTGTGGACCAAAGGACAAGAGGTCATTGCAAGAATTATTGCATTGGTCTCTCCACTCTGGTCTCTACATCACTACTGCCAGTATATAAATTGTATCTATCCCTATGATCATCATGCTCTCTATGAGTCCCTCGATCATTATCCTTGTGGATAGAAACACTTCTATATTCATCCTCTCTCTCATGGAATCTTCGTCTTTCATAGATTCTCTCACTAGGAAATCATGTCTGACATGATCTCCATCATCATGTCCCTTCTGTCTACTGTAATCTCCATCATATTCTCTTGTACGACTTTTTCATCATGTCGGCTATCGTGTTTGACCGCTGACATTAGAGCCTATAGAGGGGGTGGATCCATAAATTGAAGGGAACAAAATCATTAAAGCCCATGTTATTCCCCAAGCTCATTCTTTGAAATGTAGACATAGTTTTTGGTGCCATTTCATTCCTGTCATTAGGAAGAGAATGGGGTCTAGGTCGAGGGATTTTTTATTTGATAGTTTAAGGAAGTCAAAGCTTTGGTGTTAAGAAAGCAATCAAAGAAAATCTTTTGAATTCAAACAGGCAAAACAGTTAGTTTATTTGAATTCATGTTTCCCCCCCAAAATGAAATTTAAAATTTAGTAGGAAATTTTTTATAATATAATATATCTACGGAAAGAGCTTGGAGTGTAAATTATAGATCTATAATCTTAGCTCAAATCAGAGATCGTATATAAAAGTTATGGAAGGACAAAAATCATCAAGTTATCCACCCCCTTTTTGGGGGGAAAAGTGTATCCTTTGATCACTCTTGCACCTCTCTTACACAACCACCATTCTTGCACACAAGGCATGTACCTATTTGTTAAAATGCTAATCACGTCCATAATCTCATGGCAAATAAGGAGGCCTACTAGACCCCATACTCTTCCTAATGATTTAGTTCATCTCTTGTGATTTGAAATGAGGGACAAGTACACTAAAACTTTCAAGTTATTGTGGCTCTTTTGATTAGACAATGTTTTGATTTCCTGTGTAAGAGTTGGTCCAAAACTCTCCTTGACTACTACAGTTGCTCGATCTAGGCCCTTACGTCACTGGGTTGTTGCAGTCAATAGCTTTAGTTGTTGAAGGCTAAGGTCTATCTTGATAAACGCTATTGTAGCTAGCAACAAATAGAGACACTACAAGAGGAAAAGTAAAAAATTGTTGCTATTGTTGCAGATTAACGAAGAAAAATAGAAAGAGAAAATTTTGTGTGAGTGGAAATAGCGGCGGCAAAGGATGCGATAGTGGTCCAATGTCAATATAATGGTAATAGGTGTAGATATATATCCATATCTGTTTTACCGCACCCATTGCCGTTTGCATTATCATGTATATTGTTGCTACACATCTTTTCAAAAATAAAGATGCTCATTTGGGCCATCCAAATTGGATGGCCCAAATGAGCATCTTTATTATTAACCTGCATAAAACATATCAAATACTAATTACATTTTGAAAAATACACAAAAATTAATAATAAACTTTGAAATTAATAACATACTTTAAATTACATGCAATAGCTCTCCAAAAATTAGAGTTTCAAAATCGTGCATCTAGATGCATGGGCACTCAAAAAAATCTTTTTAAAGCCGCAAACTTGGGCAAACTTATCTCTTTGCTTTTTGCTATTCCTAGATTTCTCTTTTGGTTCTTGAGAGCCTATATAAAGGCCCCTCTTCCCTTAGTTCCGAGATACACACAAAAGGTTTTAGAATTGGAACCTCTCTTGCCTTGATGCCGGAGGTGGCTGAAGCTTTCCCTCTTCTCTATCTCGATATGATAGCCACAAAGCGAGTGACTCAAAGCTCCAAGGATGCTTCTGCCATTCTGCCTCCAAGGAAGGTACAAAGAAAGGTATCAACTACTCCATCGTAGCTCAAGCAGAGGTATCAATTGCAAAAGAAGTTGAAGCCGCTCAACCTCCAACACTAAAGGTAGTCAAATGTGTTTCTAATCTCATAAGAAAAATTTATAATTCTACATCGTTATACATGCTGACATGGTAAGTCAAGTATAGGAGTTCCATTAAACCATCCAAGAAACATGATTGTATTACAAGAAACAAGCATATGATTTTGTAGAATAGTGAAAGATTTGTTTGATAAATTGTTATTGCTTGATAGACTCTTATTGTTTTATAACTTGCTACTATTTGATATTAAGAGTTGATTGATCATGTCTGAAGAACCTTTAAAGAGAAAAATTATTGAAGTAATATCTTTTGTTCCCTACAGTTAGCAAGATGCCTTGCGATTAGCGAGATACCTTATGGTTAGTGAGATGCCTCGTGGTTAGTGAGATGATCTCGCGTCTAGCAGAGAATAAGCTAAGGTTATTAGCACTCTTGTCGCTAGCAAGATCCCTTGTTGCTGCAGGTAGCAAGATCCCTTGTGGGTAACAAGATTCCTTGAGGGTAGCAAGAGAACTTGGACCAAAATTAATAAAGGGACCATGTTTGTACATATAAAGCAATGTGGTAGTAATTAAAAAACAAGAGGAGGAGTCAGTGCGGTGTGGAAAGTGAGAGACTAGTCTCCAAACGGATCTATGTCAACAGACATTCTATATAAGGTAGATAGAGAGGGAGTAGAGAGGGAGGTGGATCAAGGTAGATAGAGGGGTAGTAGGGAGAGAGGTAATCTCTATCCTCTACAACTAATTTAAGGCTAGAGAGGGCATAGAGAGAGAGAGAGAGAGAGAGAGAGATAGAGAGGTAAATGGAGAATGCATAGAGAGGGGTAGATAGATTTAATTTATCTACCGCTCTCTCTACACTTAAATCCATCTACCCCTCTCTCTACACCTAATCTCTACCTAATCTACACACCTCTATCTCTCTACCTAAGATAGATAGAGAGGGCATAGAGAGGGAGGTAGATGGAGAGGATGTTGAGAGAGAGGGTAAATAGAAGTAGATTAGCCTAGGTGTAGAGAGAGAGGTAGATAGATTTAAATTTATCTATCTACCTCTCTCTCTACACGTAATCTACACACCTATACTTCCCTACCAAATCAAGGTAGACAAAGAGGGTGTAGAGAGAGAGGTAACATAGGTGTATATTAGGTGTATACACACTTACTCTCTCCTATACACATAAGCACACACTCATATATATGCGTATATATATACTATTAGACATAAGTAGGGGCTAGTTGCACCTCTTTAGATATCATCACAATCTCAGTCGTGGTAAAACCGAAGATACATCACGGTAATCAATACATAAGTGGATCTCTACCACAAAGCCACAATTGAAAAGAGATTATACCTGAGAGGAAGCGTTCAACCATTGGGTGATATGCTCCCTTACTTAGTGCCTACATACATGCATATATACATACCCTCACATATATATGTACATATATGTGCATACATATTGTCATAAAATTTAATAACTAACCAACCCAAATGATTTTCTCATATTAAAATGATCATTTGATGTGGGAGAATAAACAAGAACAAGGGTTAGGATATGGACATGTGCTTATAGATCTATCTCAACACGGGGCTAATGGTAAAGGGGCCCAAACTTAGAGATGGTCTATCAAAAGATCAAGGCTAATGAATGGA
The DNA here is from genome assembly GCF_014529385.1 of Adiantum capillus-veneris. NCBI lineage: Eukaryota > Viridiplantae > Streptophyta > Polypodiopsida > Polypodiales > Pteridaceae > Adiantum > Adiantum capillus-veneris. The sequence continues at coordinate 139,953,932 of NC_140952.1, forward strand.
TCATAAAGACCTTAGGGTTAGCTTCATTGATGAACTCCAATAGTTAGTGTTAAAAGTCCTTTGACCTTAGGTAAGCTAGGGCTGTGCTTGAGGTGGGAACGTGGCCCAAGCTTGAGGTATTTGTCATGCTTGATGATTGAGATTCTTGAAGTGCTTGATGATTCAGGTGCTTGAGGTGCTTGACATGATTGGTGACTAAGGTGCATGAGGTGCTTGTCATGCTTGCCAACTAGAGAGCTTGGGATGCTTGTGGGAACACTACCCAAGCTTTAGGTGCTTTGTCATGCTTGCTGACTAAAGTGCTTGAAGGGAGGTGTAAAAAAATCAATCATCAATCCCTACAAGGAGGGGACGAGAATTATAAGAGGGGGGATGAGAGAGAACACCCACACACTCACACAATCCAAGATTTGTACAAAGAAATAAAAAGGGACACTTGTCGAATTCCTCCTCATGTTGCCCTCATGGTGTGTCTAAAGGCTATTGGTTGGCCACCCAAGGGGTCCAATGATAAATTAGCTAGTTTAATTAATCATTTTAGCATTTATCAAGTCCTCTCTCTCAAAGTGGAAAGGGGAACACTTGTGCCAAGACTAGTATGCTTGCTTGGTATGACTCTTGCGTGTGATTGGCTAGGCCCAAGGGGTCCAATGAGCTTCAAGCATGAGCCACAAGGGGGGGGGGGGGGGGGGGGGGGGGTGATCAAAGCAAGTAGTGGGCATGCTTGAGGGATATACTCTCCCACACACACACACACACACACACACACACACACACACACACACACAACACACACACACACACTCATTGTGTATTGTACAAAGTGCAAGAGCTCCCTCTCCTTCTCCAAGCAAGTAGAGAGGTTGAGAGCCTACACCAACACTCTCGGCTATGGAATGAAAATCCAACCAAGAGCCATGCTTCGATGCTTAAGCTTGACATATTCTCCATCTTCATTATTATGCTATTATGTATGCTAGCAATAAGAGTGATGATAAGTGAAGAACTAATTCTTTGTCCTATGAAATGTTTCTTCTTCCTCTTCCCTACCCTCATTCCTTGCTAGCTCTCTCCACCTTCAAAGGTGTTTGAGGTCTTGGGACTGAGTCTTGGGATAGTTAATGCTTTCCACAAATTTTATGTTATGTGCATGATGCATGAAGCTTTCCATCTTCATTGAATCATCTAGGTCACAAGGAACACAAATATTGTATTGTAACAAGTCGCTCTTGATGGGAGAAACTATAATACAAATGCCTATTAAAGGGGGACCGCGGCTCCACATAAATCCAGTCCTTAGCTGTTGTGATGTTCTCTAAACTCTCTCTTTTGCAAAAGTATTGTTCATGCCAAGTTAACTAGATGCTATGTTTATGTTGCTACCATCAATTAAGTTTACCCACTATGCTCTCAAAGTAATTTCTCAAAAGTACTTTCTCTAATTTCCACTACTCTCAAAGTTAATAGTCCATTTACATTACATTGGTATCAGAGCATTTGGTTTCCCTTTGTTTTCTTAAGAAGAGAGGTCCTTAGGTAGCCTATAAATGGTTGATTTTTTTAATTATCTTAGGTTAAGTGGGACTGGGATCTATTATCGGTTTTTTTGAGCCCACTATGCGGGATATGGTGCATACCTCGGGAGCTTTGGACTTAATAATGGCGTCTTTTTATACTTGCCTACGGCTTTACCATTATTGAGCCATAAGAAGTCCAAAGGAGATAGCCTGCAACAATTCTGCAATATTAGACCCACTCCACTACTCTCTATGATTAACCACTTCGATCTATGGGTGTAGATACTTAAGAGCCGATTTTTGAAGGCTAAGAGGAGTGGCAATTAATGTTTTGAATTGACAAAGAATAAACTAAGTACGTACACAATTTTTGTTAACATGGTTGACAATAACAAAGAGAGTAGAATGAACATTGATAGCTTTGATTTTTCACATGAAGGTGCTAATGATGATGCCCCCATGTTTGTTAATTATCTCGTTACTAGGTTACAACAAGCTATGGGCAACCCTGCTTTGCAAGCCAAAATTACTCAACAACTTCACGCTTATAGGATTTCCCTTCCTCTCCAAGAGGAGGGAGAGATTAGGAGGCCTCTTGAAGAGACCCCCAAAAGAAGACTCTCTCCCATTCGAGAGGAGGAATCCAAAGAGCAAGAAAGCAATGAAACTTTAAGTTCCTCTGAAAATGTGGTCACCCTCTTCTCCTTCTTCTTCACCTTCCTCCTCTTTCAATGAAAGCTATGGCTATTCTCCTACAGAATACAAGAGGGGACGACATCACAAATCCTACCTTGCATAGAGAAGGTCACAAAATCTCAAGAAGTTCAAAGAGGGAGGAAAGAGTATCTCTTTTTTCACCTATGATGGCACATTTGGTGCTACCGACAAAGTGTTGGCCTTCATCCAGCAATTTGATGTGGCCTTTGGAGATGAGGGCTTTACGGAGTCCTCCAAGCTACACCATGTAGCTATGCACTTCCAAAAATTGGCCCGTCATTGGTGGGCTAGCCTTCGTGACAATGGAAAATCCCCAAAGACATGAAAAACTCTAGAGTTTCCATCATGAAGCTAATTCCATGCAAGCATTGCAAAGGACAAAGTGATCACCAAATGGTGCAGTTTGAAGGTTCTCTCTCATGAGTCTATCCATAAATATATAGACAAGTTTTGGGATTTACATCTCAAGGATAATGTCTTCCAAAAGATATACTTCATCGAGCAAAAGCAACAATTCAATGCGGGATTACCTGAAGAGATGGCCAAATAGGTCAACTCTCAACGGCCTGGTTCTATCACCAAAGTAATCCATCACACCATAGTTTCTTCACGCATCAATCTCCAACAAGGGGCTAGATGGAATGGCAAGCCCATGGAAACAAAGATAAAAATGATGCAAAGGGGAAAACCAATGCCCAAAATTCTTCCCACGGCACTTCCAACAACAACAACAACAACAATCGGTCCAAGGAGAAGGAGTCTACAAAGGCAAAAAGAAACTCTCTCCTAAAGAGATTGAATCTTTTTGCAAGGACCATAAGTGTTTTAAGTGTGGGGAGCAAGGACATGGCTATCGTTCTTGCCCCAAGAAAAATGCTTGCAATGAAAATACTAGGGTTCTACCATCAAAGCTCCAAAAGAGGATACTCATTGCAAAGGACCATCACTCTCCATATGCTTGGGAAAAGGTAAGCGACCATGATGCCTTCATCTTGTTTGACCCTGGCTCTACTCACAACTTCATATCACAATGGAGTTGGCCACCAAGTTGAGCATTCAAGATTTTGAGATGGGAGATATTATAAGGTTGACACCGCTTTCAAGGGATAGCAAGCCTCCGTTACTCCCTTGATTGGGAAGTTGAGGCTCCATGTCCAAATCTATGTCAACAAAGAAGACTTTTCTATCTCTGCTCTCCAACATGAGGATGCTATCTGAGGGGCGCCATGGTTTGATCACATGGCTCCCAACATGAAGTTTCTTGAAGGGAGATCTACTTTACCTACAGGGGAAGAACATATATATATATGTTAGTGAGTGTGGTCGTTCTATACCACTTGTAAATCCTCCCGCTTTTGATAAATCAATGAACAACTCATTTTCTGCATACATGATTTTTGTCAAAGAATCCCTAAAAGACCCTAATGTTTCATCAAATGTAATTGGTAGGAATCAAGAAGAGTTAGACTTGTCTAAGTTTCTAAAAGGATTCCAAGATGTGTCCATCGATGATATCCCTATGGACTTACCTCCAAAATAAGGGGATGGTGACCATCGAATTGAGATTTTTCCAGGAATCTCACCACCTAACAAGCCTCCTTATTGAGTCTCTCAAGCTCAACAAGAGGAGATCGTAAGGCAAGTCCAAGAATTGGTACACAAAGGTATGGTGAGGCCTAGCTCCTCTCCTTTTTGTTCTCCTGTCCTTTTAGTCCAAAAAGAAAGATGGTACATACCGTATGGTTGTGGACTATCGAGGACTAAACCATATCACTATCAAAAACAGATTTCTCATGCCTCAGGTAGAAGATCTGTTTGATAAGCTACAAGGCTCTACCTACTTCAGTAGGATTGACCTTAAAAGTGGCTATCATCAAATAAGGATAGTGGATGAAGATATTCTAAAGACCGTGTTTTGTACAACATTTGGCCTTTATGAATATCTAGTCATGCCTTTTTGCTTGACTAATGCACGAGCCACATTCAATCGTCTAATGGAGAAAACTTTTAGACCCTACCACAAATTCACTGGAGTGTTCTTTGATGATATCATCATCTACTCCAAGTATTTGGAGGAATATAAGCAACATCTCCAAGTGATTTTTCAAGCATTGAGGGAGAACAAGCTTTTTCTCAACCAAAAGGAAAGCAAATTTTTCCTTCAAGAGATTCTATACTTAAGTCATATTATCTCTCAAGATGGTATCCATATGGATCCATCAAAGTTAGAGGTAATAAAATCATAGCCTAATCCAAGGAATCTACATAAGCTAAGAGGTTTTATTGGTAATTTTTCATACTGTAGACGTTTCATAGCAAAATTCTCTAAAAAAGAAGGACCATCACATGACTTAACAAAGAAGAACATTTGGACTACTAAGGAGCAATTTTTTTTTGACAAGCTCAAAGAGAAGCTTACCTCCTAACTAGTCCTCATGCTTCTGAATCTCTCAAAGACATTTGAGGTGCAATGTGATGCTTGTGGTGATTTCCTTGGAGCAGTTTTGATTCAAGAAGGGCATGCCATAGCATATGAGAGGTGAAGGCTCAATATGGATGAACAAGACTTGGGCATTTATGAGAAAGAGCTTTTAGCTGCTCTACATGCCCTAGACACATGGAAGCACTACTTATTGGGGAGTCCATTCATTCTATGAACAAACCACCAAAGTCTCAAGTACTTCATGACGCAAACCAAGCTTTTCAACAAACAAATGAGGTGGGAAAATTTTCTTTTGCAATTTAATTTCCATATTGCTCACATTCCTGGTAAGCACAATCAAGTGGCTGATGCACTTTCACAACGACCCAAAGTTAATGCATTGTCTATAGCTACTCACAATGGTCTACCTTCTATGATAGATGAGTATGCTACTGACCCTCAATATAGAGACATAATGTCAGTCCTTGATTTGGGGAAGAAAGAGGAACCATTTACCTTGCATGATGGTTATCTTCTCCACGGCAATAGGCTATATATTACCCATTCCCTTCCTGATAAAGTCATGTATGAATCCCATGCTCCTCCCTATGCAAGGCATAGAGGCATTCAACCTACTCTTTGAGGAGTAGAAACGTACTTCTATTGGCCTACCATGAAAGTGGACGTACAAGAGTATGTTTCAAAATGTGTAGTATGCCAAAAGAACAAGTATGATAGAGGGACATAACCTGGATTACTCCAGCCATCGTCTATCCCAAAGTCAACATGGGAGAGTATATCCATGGATTTTATCTTTGGATTACCCAAGTCTATCCATGGGAATACAAGAATATGGACAATAGTTAACAGGTTTAGTAAGCAAGCACACTTTATTCCTATAAAAAAAGAATACTAAGGCACACCAAATGGCAACTCTCCTCATATCACAGATTTTCAAACACCATGGATTACCAACATCCATCATATCAGATAGAGATTCTAGAATGACCAATAATTTTTGGAAAGGTCTCTTTGAAAATCTAGGAACAAGATTGAATTTCTCTTTGGCCTATCACCCACAAACGGATGGCCAAAGTGAGATAGCCAATCTTATGATACTTGATCTACTAAAGACTTATGTTACAGAAGTACATCAACGCTCACAATGGGAAAAGTATTTACCTCTTGTAGAGTATGCCTACAATAATATTGTACATACTTCTACGGGAAAAGCACCTTTTGAAATAATTGAGGGAATACCTAGAAGTCCCTTGCTACTTAAAGTACATGGGAAGATCTTCGCTGCCGATCAGTACAGCCATGACCTACAAGAATCTTTTCAAAAGATTAAGGAGGCTATATTCATCTCTCAACAAAGGAAAAAAGCTGTTGTTGACAAGCACAGAAGAGCCTTAACATTCAAAGAAAATGATTGGGTCTTACTTAAGTTTCCTAAGGCTTGATTAAGGCAGAACAACGGGCAAAAATCCTATGGGCCATCAAGGGTATTATGCTAAGCTAGCAAAAAGATACTATGGTCCTTTCCAAATCTTGAAGCCCATCAATGAGATGGCTTACCAACTCAAGTTGCCCAATCATTGGATCATACAAAATTCCTTTCATGTGAGCCTACTTAAGACCTACAAAGGAGAGCCACCAAGTGAACCAATCATTGAAGACCCTCCCAAAGTTGAAGACCAAGAAGAGGTGCTACAACCCGAAGCTATCCTTTGGCATGAAGACAAGGTACTACGACATGGTAGGATTATCTCCCGGTATCTTATTAAGTTCAATTCAAACATTATCCTTTTGAAGATGCTAGATGGATGCAAGGAATACAACTTAAGGATAGTGTGAACCTTATCAATTTTTACAATGCTACATTAGACTAAGCAAATGTATAAGTTTCTTTGAAATGACCAACTTTTTTTGTCTTATAAGTCTAGTTCTCTTTTTATTGTGCACAAATTTGAATAAGTATGCAAGCTTAGAATCATGTTTGTGATGACGACGTCTCTCAAACACCAAGTAGAATTTGTCACTCTACTTAGGAGAATGAAATGGACTAAAGAGAAGACACACTTGTGGCAACTATGTCTCCCAAGAACCAACTGGATTAGTCATCCATCTTGGAAAGATGTCGTAGGGTAAAAAGGGATCCTCTACCCGCTAAGTAAGATTTACTTATGACTAAGGCTTTATCTCTTCTACCTCATAGTAAAGGACGACTATGATTTCAAGAGAGAGGTAATGTCATAAAATCTAATATCTAACCAACCCAAATGATTTTCTCATATTAAATTAATCATTCAATGTGGGAGATCAAACGAGAACAAGGGTTAGGATTTAGACATGTTCTTATAGATCTATCTCAACACAGGGCCAATGGTAAAGGGGGCCAAATGAGAGATGGTCTGTCAAAAGAGCAAGGCTAATCAATGGAGCATAAAGACCTTAGGGTTAGATTCATTAAAGACCTCCAATAGTTAGTGTTAAAAGTCCTTTGACCTTAGGTAAGCTAGGGCTGTGCTTGAGGTGGGAGCCCCCGGCCCAAGCTTGAGGTGCTTGTGATGCTTGAAATTCTTGAAGTGCTTGATGATTGAGGTGCTTGAGGTGCTTGACGTGCATGCTGACTAAGGTGCTTGAGATGGTTGCCGTGGTTACCGACTAGAGAGCTTGAGGTTCTTGTGGGAACACCACCCAAGCTTGAGGTGCCGCTATCATGCTTGCTGACTAAGGTGCTTGAGGTAAGGTGTGCAAAATTAAATCATCAATGTCTACAAGGAGGGGGCGAGCCTTACAAGAGGGGGGATGAGAGAGAACACACACATACACACACTCACACAAGGCAATATTTGTACAAAGAAAGCAAAAGGGACACTTGTCAAGGTCCCATGATGTGGGTAAAGCCTATTGGGTGGCCACGCAAGGGGTCCAATGATAAATTACTAATTTTAATTAATTGTTTTATCATTTATCAAGTCCTCTCTCTCAAAGGGGAAAGGGGGACACTTGTGCCAAGACTAGTATGCCTGCTTGGTATGACTCTTGCTTGTGATTGGCTAGGCCTAAGGGGTCCCAACAGCTTCAAGCATGAGGTGCAAGGGGGGGTCGACCAAATCAAGTAGGAGGCATGCTTAAGGGATATACTCTACTACACAAACACGCTCTCTCTCTCTCTCTCTCATTGTTATTGTGCAAAGTGCAAGAGTTCCCTCTCCTTCTGCAAGCAAGTAGAGAGGAGGTTGAGAGCCTACACCAACAATCTCGACTATGGAATGCAAATCCAACCAAGAGCCATGCTTCAATGCTTAAGCTTGCCATCTTCTCCATCTTCTTTACAATGCTATTATGTATGCTAGCAAGAAGAGTGATGATAAGTGAGGAGCTAATTCCTTATCCTATGAAATGTTTCTTCTTCCTCTTCCCTACCCTCATTCCTTGCTAGCTCTCTCCACCTTCAAAGGTGTTTGAGGTCTTGGGACTGAGGTTTGGGATAGTAAATGATTTTCACAAAGTTTATGTTATGCTCGTGATGCATGAAGCTTTTCATCTTCATTGCATTGCCTAGGTCACAAGGAACAAAAAAATTGTATTGTAACAAGTCTCTCTTGATGGGAGAAACTATAATACAAATGCCTATTGGAGGGGGGATCGGCTCCACATAAATCCGGTCCTCAACTGTTGTCATGTTATCTAAACTCTCTCTTTTGCAAAAGTATTGTTCATGCCAAGTTAACTAAATGCTATGCTTATGTTTCTACCATCAATTAAGTTCACCTGCTATGCTCTCAAAGTAATTTCCCAAAAGTACTTTCTCTAATTTCCGCTACTCTCAAAGTTTATAGGCCATTTCCATTACACATATCTACACACTCACATATGTACACATATAAATATATGATTATATTCACTTTCTAAATAAAATACATAGACTTGGACCATACTGTTAGACCGAAGTAGGGGCTACATTAGGAAAAATATGAACCCCAAAAGGACCCTTTAGCTTAAAGGGTGATTAAGCATGGAGCAATAGGAAGAGGGTGATGGCCACAGCTATATCCTCTCAAAAGGTAGGGTAGTAGGGGGTCCGAGGGCCTATTTGTTCCCCTCATTATGGCTTTGTCCCCTAGAAAGAGAGAGAGGGGGGAGCTTTCCCTCAATTTTCATGGGCGTCCATGAAGTAACCCTAAAATTTTATTTTATTTTAAAATCTCTAATCTCACTTTTTGTTACCATACACATGTAGTAGTGATGCATCTGAACACATTTAGGACTGTCGGGGCATTTTTTTCCTCATTAGGAGGTTTCTTCCCCCGTACATTGTATATACACCCTCATTCTAGGGCTATCCATCTTTCCATTGCACACTAAGTGAAACACTCTCTATTGTGTGCCTTGAGCTTCCTTCGTCTTCTCCAAGATGTGTGTGTTTTCTTGCAATCCTAATTCCAACAATTGGTATCAGAGTACGTTGTGTCCTCCCGCGCTTAGGCGCCACTAGCTCCAACACACACTTGCTCACTTTCTTCGATTTCTGTGAGCTTTGGCGAGAATTTGCAGATTGAAAAAAAGTTTGGGAGTGCTAAACAAGCTTAGTCTGCTCAAATTTTTTATTCTGGCTCATTTTGGCCTCCGTTTCCATTACAGGCAGTACTGCACATGCTATTTTGTCATTTTGTGCAAATTTTTTGTCAGTGCTTTTTTTGTGTAACAGGTCCCTTACGGTTTGTGCTATATAGCACGTGTTGTTCTCACTTTGTTTCTCCTCTTTTTGGGAAGTTTTCACATCAAGTGCAGGTATTCTTCATGGCCGACAACAACACATATGTGTTCAAGATGTTTGCTGCTGAGGACATATTGGATGGGGATAATTACCCTATGTGAGCTTACATGATGCAACATGTTCTTGTGTCAAAGGATTTCTGCAATATTGTGCAGGGCATTGATGTACGTCTTGGTTGTTTTGAGGATGTAGGTGATGTTGAGGATGTTGCATGTCTTGCAGCAAGGATTGCTGCAGTTAGAGTTGTTTTGCCTATGATAGAAGAAGCTCGTTGGGATGTAAAAGATGCGTAGGCTCATGTAGTGATTGTGTTTTATGTGAAGTGCACTATTACTTCTCACATTCGTCAGCAAAATTTGCAAAACAGAATTGGGATATTTTGGTTGGTCTTTATGCAAGTCGCAATGAGGCTAAAATTGCATTGCTGCGTAAAGAGCAAGAGTCAAAGATTATGCATGAGGAAGATGATATGGACACTTTCCTTGCTGGTATCAAATATATCAATGAGCAACTTATTTTTGTAGGTGAAATCATTTCAGATAGTTCCCTTGTGTAGACTATTCTCGATGCCTTGCCAGAGTCTTACCAGACTTTTGCTAGTACTTGGAGACTTATGACCCAAGGAAATCTTAAAGTTGTCAATTTTGATGCATTATGCACATCAAGAGTCACTTTCCAGGAAAAACAGGTCACTTACAAATGGCAAAATGTATGGTCAAAAAGTCAAGCTTTGCCACATTTGTTTTGGATTGAGGCCATCATGTGTTCCACTTATGTACTAAACAGGTGCCCTACAAAAGCTTTGCAGTCTATTACTCCATATGAAGGATGGCATGATAGAAAGACCTATTGAGCATATGCGTGCTTTTGGTTGTTTGGCATATACTTTGGTGCCACAAACACAACAAAAAATTGGATGATAAGGCTATCAAATGTATCTTTTTTGGTTATAGTGCTGAAAGTAAAGGTTACAGGATGTATCATCCATAAACAAAGCGTATTTTGGTTTCACAAGATGTTGTGTTTGTGGAAGATTCTGTTCAAACCTTGTTGTCATGTACTAGAGATATGCCATGTTGTCAAAATTAAATGCCAATGCACATAGAAAACAAGGTTGTCACATTTTTTTGCCTCTTTTTAGTGGTGGAAGTTTGAACATAAACTTCAATGAGGCAAATGTACATCCTATGGGGGTTTCTGAAAATGTTACATATCAGCCTATTATTGATGCAGATGTACATGATGTACTTGATGAGGAAAGGGCTGAAAATGAGTAGGCTAGAGGTATGCCAAAATGGTTGGTGTATACATTTCATGACAGTAAATTGGATGCACCTTTGTCTAGTTGTACTCGTTCAGGTTCTCACCATGTAACTTATGCATCAGATTGTTATGCTTTGGCTATGCCTAGCTTATATGATGTTGAGGAACCTCTATCTTTTGATGAAGCACAAAATTCAAAAAATTGGATGGCTAACATCCAATCAAAATATGATGCACTTATAGAAAATGACACGTGGACTTTATGTGATTTTCCACCTGGAAAAAAGGCCATTTGTACGAAGTGGGTTTATAAGTTAAAACGCAAGCCGAATGTTGAGATTGATCGCTATAAGGCTCGACTTGTTGCAAAGGGTTATGCACAGGCATAGATTATGAAGAGACTTTTGCTCCCACTTTTTGAATGACTACTGTGCATTTTCTATGTGCATTGGCATTTAATTTTGGCTGGGATGTACGTCAATTAGACATTGTTACTGCTTTCTTGAATGGTGATATATTTAAGGAAGTTTATATAATGTAGCCTCGCCGTTTTATAAAAAAAGGACAAGAGGATAAAGTGTGCAAATGTAACAAAGATTTGTATGGGTTGAAGCAATCTCCTCGTGCTTGGTATGAGAAGGCTGACACTCATTTGGTCAAACGAGGCTTTTGTAACAATCCAACAGAAAGAACATTGTATGAAAAGCGTGAGGGTGATGTACTTCTCATTGTGGTTCTTTATGTGGATGATTTACTAATCACTGGACCAAATGAGAGACATATTTTGAATTTAAGACTGATTTGAATTCTACTTTCAAGATGAAAGACTTGGGGTTGTTGCATCATTACTTGGGTATACAATTTAAGTAGTATGATGGTGGTATTGGCTTGTGTCAGAAAGGTTACATAGAGACATTGCTATGTAAGTTTGGACTTGAGGATTGCAAACGTATTGCCACTCCCATGGAAACAAGTTTGAAATTGAGTCTTGATGCTAGTGATCCTGTAGATGTCACTCTTTACCAGGATGTCTCATTTATGTATGCAACACGAGGTCAGTAGATTTATGCATAGTCTAGGGCAGGCTGTCAAGAGGATTTTGTGCTACTTGAGTGGCACTTTACATCTTGGATTGTTTTATCCCAAGGGGGGATCATTGCCGCGAGATTTACATGCTTTTTTGGACTCAGATTGGGCTGGTTTTTTTGACACATGAGTGTCCACAAGTGGTTTTTTTTTCATTCTTGGCGGTTTATGTATGTCATGGTTGAGCAAGAAGCAACCTATTGTGGACACTTCTAGCTGTGAGATTGAGTACAGGGCAATCTTCACAGCTACAATTGAGTGTGTATGGCTCAGATGTCTTATTGGTGGCTGATTTGGGTGTTCGACATGACACTACCAACACTATCTACACTGACAATTAGAGTGCATTGGCATTTGCAAGGAACCCAATTTTTCATGCTCGCACAAAGTACATTGAGGTGCATTACCACTATGTCAAGGAGAGGCTCTCAACACGAGAGATCATCTTGGCTTATGTGCCAACATAGGAAAACCTTGCATATATTTTCAAGGTATTGTCTTGTGAGAAGGTCCAAGCTTTCCACAAAGCTTTGGGCTTACTCCTCTTTATAAATTAATCATGTCCTCAGGGCATGGAACTTCCCTTTACTCATGTTCTAGTTCTCCTTCACCACATCACTCCAGGGGGGATTTAATACCATATACATGTGGTAGTGATTGTTAGCAGCTGGACACACCCTACGGAGATCGACGAAATATTATTTTTTGTAATTATTCTTTGAGAAAAACCGACATTTCACCCTTGTAAATATTGGGTCTTAGAGAAGCTTCCAGCTTGTATCCCATTTTTGACATTTAGATTGAGTAGATGGTTAAATTGGAACATTAGGGTTTGAGATTGTAAGGTATTTATACCACTTTTGACCTTAATGGAAAAACCTTTTGTCATTTTTTAAAAACTGTTGTTTCTGAGTGAGCGTACTGTGTACAAGAGAGAGTGAGAGTTTCATCTTGATGCTACGCGTGCACCGGTGGTCGGAATCGAGTGCGGAGAAGTGCAACGTGTTGCCCCCGACGAGAGCTACGTGCCGATACCTAGGTCTGGTTTTGTGAGCTCGACCTACGAGTTCCATCTAGTGATTCGATGAGCATACGTTATCCGTTTTTGCATTTCAGCATATCCACGTGTTCGGATTGAGTAGAGCTACACATTAGGCACTTTCGTTTTTGGAAATGACGACCTGCAAATTTCGACCAGACATCCTACGTGATTTTGCACCAGGTGTTCAGGGTTGGGATTTTGGTTCATGGAACTTATGAAGAGCAACCTATTGGTGTTAGTAGGGTCTCCTTCAAGTTCTGTGACATTTCGAGAACGTTTGATGGGTATTTAGCTCTTGGAAGCGTTGTAGGAAATCTCCTCTTAAGCACTTTGGAAGGCTGTAGCTTAGACATTGGGTAGAGACCTCTGTAGGAATTAGTCGAGAGTCGGCCGAGTGTAGATTGACACCCTATGCTTGCTTCCATGCACCTGCGGGTCGAGCTTTGTCCTTAGTTGACAAATCTTGTTAGGTGAGTTCTCGCTGTACTGACGTCCGTCGTGGCATATCCGCCAATATTGGCGCCGTTGTCGGGGACGAAAACCCTAGGTAGGTGACCGAGACTAGTCCTTGAGGATAGGGATTCTCTGGCTTGCCAGAGTCTCATTTTACATTCAGATAGGATCAAAGGGTGGAGGACTCTCTAGGTCTTAGAGGGATTCTAGGGAGCGAGTGTATGGCCTAGATCCTTCGACTTAGGTAGTTTTAGGTATTAGTTGAGTTGTGGTGTAGAAGTTTGAGTGGTAGAAGCGGTGGAAGGAGAGCTTGAGAGTCCGGAGAGGCCAGGAAGCAACCGATACACCAATATCACCATCTCACATGATAAGTAGGAGTAGGGTAAGTAGGGTATCATGATTTATGATCTGGAGTACTTCCTGCATGTTATACTTGCTGTTAGGTTCATCACAAGCTTGTAAAAGACGCAAAAGAGTGTTTGAAAGCTGAAGTGAAGTTCAAAAGTTGTTGTGAGTGTTTCTGATAGAGCTGGAGAGCATTTCTGTCAAGAAAAAAATTAAATTTTAAGCTAGGAGACATCTTACGCGTAGGATGTCTACAGGGTGATCTAGTGGAAATTTTGAAATTTTGAGTTGACCAGTGTGTTTAAAAGGTAGGTTTTACCCTATTTTCACCTAGAAAGGGGAAATTTGACCCTATCTTGACAGGATAAGGCCAGATAGACGGAAATTACCAGACATCCTACCGAAATTCTGCCAAGGAATTATTTTAAGACCAAAACCATAGGGTGGCTGCATGAGCATGATCTGCATGATTTATAAAGTGCTTAAGAAGGGTTTCATCTCAATTGGGTGAGAAAATTGGGTTTTAAACATATTTTAGCATTTTTGACTGAAAAGGGCTAGAACAGCTAAAATTAGGGTCTTTTGAAATCCAAACTAAAATCTAAGCATAGCACTAAGTTGCTGACATCAAGGGGAAGCTGTGGCTCAAGTTTGGGGTCAAACAGGCCAAATACCCATCCTACGTGTAGGATGTGTTCTGTGTGATTTGGCACTCCAAACCCAGCTTTGAGCATACCAAAGTGATCAACACCCTAAGGGGAGTCTATTCTTTGCAATTGAAGCCATTTTGATCAGTTAGGCATGCTACGCATAGAATGTCTAATGCATGAAATTGAAGCCAGAAACTGACTGTAGGCATAGTAGGGTGTTGTATAGCCTGAGGCAAGCCTCCTAGTCAATTTTGGTCCAAATTGGAATTGATTTGACTGGTCAGACCAACATCAAGCTGCTGGAATAGATTTCTGATCCATTGACCAGCTTGTAGGTGACCAAATCAAAAAGTGAAAACGGCTGTGGACTTAGAACATCAAGGGGAATCTATAGTGAAAAAATCAGAAATCTATAGTGCAAAAACCAGGCAAAACAGAGTAGGAGACATCCTATGCGTAGGATGTCTACAAAGGCTTAGTGAAGAGAAAAATTGACTGAGGAGATTGGGTGATGTTCCAGTTGACTTAAGAGTTCCAGAAATTCTTTCAGAAGGGAATTTGGACCTTGTTTGACTTATTGACGGAGCAAAGACGGAATTAAGACTTTCCATGTAAATTGACCAACACTCGAGGAAAGTACAATTCCAAATTAGCAAAACTAATCCAGAACATGAGAAGTGTATAAAATACAGTAGTGGTTGAGGTTAACCCTCCAGTTATACCAATCATTACTAAGACCACCTCTAGCGGTTAAATGCTTTGATTCGATTGCAGAAATTAAACGCTTCTGTACAGGATTATTCAGGAGCAAAGCAAGAAGTTGAGCGGAAACTGATCCTTTGACAGGTGAGTGGTTGAATTTGTGATAAATTGCCTTGCTAAGTTTGATGAATTTAAGATCAAGAAGACATATTCTTAGAGATCAAAAGGTGGCAAGAGATCAAGGTAGCTTAGTGTCCACCGAAGAGAGTGTAACTCAGGCAAGGCTAGATCCACTAGCACTGATTATTGAGGAGGGTAGTGATACTGACACTTCATTAGACAAGTCCTTCTTCATGATGGGTAGTCAACAACCACGAGGTTTCTCCAATGAAGGACCAATGCTAGGAGGAAGCACCTCTCTAAATCCTTTGAACGACTCCAAGTTCACTATAATCTTCTTAGAAGGAACAAACTCGAGGGGAGTCCTAGTTTATTCTGACTATCGAGGACACAAGTGTATTTGTGTTGAAGAAAGACCTGCTCAGAGACTGGAGATAATTTGAGTCTATGATGATGGAGATAGATTCCGAAACGAAGGGAACCACTTTTTGATAGTTAGTAACCCTGAGGATTACAATAGATATGGAGATAACATGGCAAAAGGAAAAATGGTTTCAGAGACTCAAGAACCGCCTCCAAACATTGATCGACTTGGAGCTCTTTTTATGTATGATAAGAAAACAACCAGGGTCTCAACCTATAACGAGAATGTGGGGATTTACAAGCATGAGAGCGAGGGAGTAGTCTCTTACTTTTTTTGCAAAGAACCCTACCCAAAAGAATTAAGCAAAGAGAAGGTTCTTTACTTATTCTCTTATGAAATTGCTATGGGGAAGGATATTGTTTTTGTTGATAGGTACGGGTGGGAATACAAACGTATTCTCCCAGAGGAGGTAGAAAAGGCAACAGTTCCAGAAACATCAATATATGCCCCCGAAGAAGTGCCAAGGGTCACCTACACCCCTAGCAAGTCGACAAATCCATTTTCAGAAGAGTATGACGTGACCTCACATTCTACCCGACAACAAACGTTCAACTACCAGAACCAGCCAGCAACCCAACCATCATTGCAGGCATGGCTTCGACAGAGTGCAACATTAGAACAAGACCAAAACCGAGATGGTTATCCAGCTGCATGAGGGCTAAGGGATTTACAAGAACCACCACTCTATTCATGGTATCAAGGCGAAAGTAAGCCAAAAACTCAAGGGTCAACAGAGCCTAGAAGACCACCCATAGAACGAGCTCGACGAGATGAACCATCTCTTGCAAAAACCATCAGAAATTATGGCTTAGGAGCACCATTGCAAGAGGAACCTGCCCACTACCGAAGGCCAGAGGAGGTATATAGATTGGGACGAGGAGATCCAATAATTAGAACTTCTCAAGTGCAAAAATGGATAAACAAGAAATACACGGGAAACAGAGATCCTAGGGATCATGTAGCAGCCTTTGTGCATGTAATAAGAGCTGAAGAGGTGTTAGACTTCCCTACCCAATTTTCAGGGTTTGGACTAACCCTAGAGGAGGATGCAGCTACTTGGTTTGACTCTGTGGAGCGTAGAGACTTTGAGTCTATGGAGGAGGCGTTTGACGAGTTTATTGAGGAATTCCCACAAAGGGGGATAGCTCATAATACAGTCTCACAAATCCATAAAGTGTGAAAGGTAGCCCTACGACTAAAAAGATATGTTAAGTTCTGCCCTGTGGAAGAACTTTCAACTCAGTCCAGACTTATGCTTATATTTATCCAAGGACTAAGAAATGCAGATCTCCAGAAGGACTTACATATGAAGAGGAGCACGACGTTAAATGAGTTAACTAAGGAGGCTCTTTACCTTGTAGACAATTGTGCGGTCTACAAAGAGGGTGAATTCAAGGATCTTGATGACGATTCATCGTCACAACAAAGTGGAAGCAAGTCTGCTGAGACAGCACCGAAAGAAGAAGTAGCTGTGAGCCAGGAGCAGCTTGTAGAGGAAGTGCTAAAAAAGATTAACTTGTATGCCAAAACTCAGGCTAAACAGCCAAAATGGTGTGCTATTGAACAAAAATGGACAAACCATGGGACAGAGGAATGTTATTATAACAAGGGATATGTGAGAGAGAGACCTTATGCTCCCCAGGCTCAGGTAGTATCTCCTCAACTTCCACCGATGCCTAGGTATCAAGTAGACAACCTACCAGGACCTGTAGGTGTAGAAAGACCACAACCAGTGTTGGGGCAGCAACCACCCCTACCAGGATTACGACCAGTCGGCATAAGATACACACCAACCGTAATCGAACCAGAAGAGAAGGATTTGGTGCCTATGCATGCATATTATGAAGATCCCAATGGATATGCTGCAAATCCTATCTATTATCCATCGGAAGAACCCCCAACACCAGAACCATGGAGCATGATGGGAAGTGTAGGACCACCAACAACTGCACAGGTAGCAGGAAAAGGAAGATATAGCTTGGATGAACGAACATTGTTGTTCATAGCCAATGGAGGCATGGGCGGGCAGAGACATGCATACCAACAAAGAGGAGCTCAAGGAGCACCTTAACAGCCTAAGGGACCACGCTACAAGTGTGGTGGAGACCATTGGCTAAGAGACTGTCCTCATGATGAAATCATTAGAGTCAACGCATATTGCGTCGAGTGTGGAATTACTCATTTGATTCCTGATTGCCCTAAAAACTCGAGCAAAGGAGCAAAAACTACCTTGAACTTGTTGGAAGCAGTGCCTTCCAGTGGAGGGTCAGAAAACGAGACAGTAATACCTATTCAGGCAGTGACACGAGCCCAAGCTCAAAGAATGACGAATGAACCCATAATTGAAGAGCCAGAAATCGATGCCCTAAGTTTAAAAATGAAAAATCAGAGAAGCACTTGGAAAGCTAGAAAGACGCGTATGAAAGCCAGGAGAGAACGAGAGCAAACGGCTCTATCCGAGGAGTTAAAACACACAAAGGATAGATTAGAGCGGTTAGAGGATCTAGCTAGTCTAAGCCCACACACTGCGGCAACCATAGCACCCAAGGAAATAGCAGTACCCAAAAGTGCAGGATCAGGAGGATCAGTGTTGGCAGAAAAGGTAAATGAGCAGTTAGACGCACTTTTAAAAGCCTACGAAGCCAGACTAAAAAAAAACCAAACCCAAGAGCAAAGATGGATGACTTATCCATATGCAGAAATAGAAAAATAGAGGTTGGAAATGTGTTGAAAGATGATTGAAACAGCTCAATCGTTGATAGAAAACCCGCTTGGTAAACCTGCAAGTTGGCACGAAGTACCAGCTCCAACCC
The DNA here is from genome assembly GCF_014529385.1 of Adiantum capillus-veneris. Classification (NCBI taxonomy): domain Eukaryota; kingdom Viridiplantae; phylum Streptophyta; class Polypodiopsida; order Polypodiales; family Pteridaceae; genus Adiantum; species Adiantum capillus-veneris. The sequence continues at coordinate 139,972,272 of NC_140952.1, forward strand.
CTATCAAACCAACTTTAGAGAAACAAGTAGACACGAAGGAGAGACTCACGAGTGCCTCTGAGTGTTTGAAGGTGATAACAACATACAAGTGCCCACCCATTCAAGGCGCCCGTTGGGTCAGCCGGCCAAAGTTTTGATGTGGTCATATTATTTTTGCGATGTTTAATACATCAAACCCTGTAAAAGCCTAATGACAATCGCCTATGTCAAGTCTGAGTCAAAGATGTAATTTTTCCAATGATGTATGTAAAGGTCCATGAGAAGTTGGCCGCCGGACACTTTAGAAAGCCCTAGGTATATAATACACTAAAGTTAGTGGGAAAGGGGGCGATTATTTTTTGAAGATAAGTGACTATTGCATTACGCACAGAGAGCTGCCTCTTTTGCTCAAACTTGTAATCATTGCTTCTGTGGCTACGGTAATCCAAATTCAGTTTTGTTTCTTGCATTGTGTTCCTCTTACTCTGCTCTTTCATTCAAGTGTAACCATTCAAGATTCAGTGAAGGTTTCAAACGCATCCGTTTAGGCCTTAAATCGCTGTTTTGAGTGTTTATATGCGTATTTATGCTGTTTTGACCCTAGGAGAGGCTTTAGGGACCCAAAAACGACCCTTTAGGATCATCCGTTTATTGTTTTTGTGTACTGTGGGACGAACGATCGCGATCTTTGTACCTCTCCAGAATGCTGTGATAGTGATAGGGTATGTTCCTGATAGTCCCCTGTAGCTTCCCTTCAAGTTTCGTGCGATTCCGATATGATTTGCATGGTAAACGGACGTGATGACTGTAAAGCTGTGTAGAAGGACATAGGAAGATTGCTTGGCTTTAGTGCGTTTGATTTGCTTGTAGAGTTAGTAGTTGCATCTCTTCGAGTTCACTTCATTAGGATTGACACCCTAGTGAGTTTCCATGCCTCATCCAAGTTGCTTCCCCTGTATCGATAATTTTATGTTGATGCTTGAGAACTATGCTATGGACGTCCATTGCGGCGACCCGCAAACATTGGTGCCGTTGTCGGGGAATGAATCTTAGGTGATGAGTGACTGAGTGCGTATTCAGAGTTTTATTATTGTTCCAAAAGATAATTTCCATTCCATTTACATTTCAGTGAAGCATCTAGACAGGGGTTTAGTGCTTGGTGGAGTCTAGGGTCAGTGGACTGGCTAGATCTACTCTTGAGAGATATAGGGAGTTGTGAGTGAGGTTGCTTTAAGCATTTTTTCTCTTCAAATTTCTTTGTATTGATTGAGTACTGATCCATCATCCGTTTTTTATCCTGTTTGTTTTGTTTGATTCATTTTCTTATGTTCTATCATTTTTGTACTTAGGAGTAGGATAAGTAAATCACATTCCAGTCAGATTTGGGGCAAAAGTTAGAGTCGAGAAGCCAGAAAACCATAACTTTGGAGAAAAAGGCCATAAAACTCTGAAATTTTGAAAATCTGATCAAACAGAGCTGAAATTGATTCAAATCACAAAGTGGTAACACCAAACACTGGGAAACACTTGTCAGAGGGAGCAGACAAAATTTCATCAGATTTGGTCCAGGTACTACGATCGCGATCGGTGTACCTCAGTGTCAAAATTGTACAAGATTTGACATGTGCCTTCCTTATAAGATTCTAAACAAGTTTGTCTAAAGCAACCACACCCAAAAACATCAAAAATCAAGCAAATCAGGCTACTTGGGTAAAACTAGCCTGACAGACCCAGAAACTGTAAAATCTTGACTTTTGGTGATCCAAATGCAAAATGACTTGGGGGATAGCCTTAAAACATCAGTGTCTACAAGCATGCCAAATTTGGTCTAATTTGGGCTCAGAAATACGATCGCGATCGGTGTACCTAAGTGCCACATTTTGACCAGATTTCATCTGTGGGATCCTCAGGTGTATACAAACATAAAAGTCTAAAGGACCTAGAGCCAGAAACCTCAAAATACTTGTCAAACCATCTGAACACAGATCCAAGTAAAAAACTGCTAAACTGGCATAGAAATTGACTTTTAGAAGACCAAAACACATCAAGACTGGGAAGAAACCATACATAGGGATAGCCTGTACATAGGACAACCCCAGATAGCTTTCAAATCCCAAAACAAACACCAAAATCAAGTCAAACTGACAATCAGGAAAACAGACACTTCAGACCAAGGAACTATAAATTCTTGACTTTTTTGAGTCCAAATACAAAAGTGTCTGGCAGGTAGTCTTATAATAGCCTAGTGAACAAGCTGGTGAAGTTTCATCCAATTTGGGCTCTAAACTATGATCGCGATCGGTGTACCTCAGTGCCAGATTTTGACCAGACTTTACCGACACATACACCTAGGTTATATAAGATACCAGGAGTTTTCAAAATTCAAAAAAAATCACAAAAATAGCCAAAAACAGCAGATAGTCAGGAAACCACTGCAGTAGACCAAGATCTGGTGAAAACATGACTTTTTATTGTCCAAATTCAAGAAGATTTGGGGAGTAGACTGTACACATCATTGTCTACCATATCCACAAGCTTCATCCAATTTGGGCTCCAAAGTACGATCGCGATTGGTGTACCATAGTGACATTTTGAGTTGAGACTTTGTGAGTAGGTAGCTGATGACTAGACAAACAACTTTTTCAAAAGAACTAGGGTCAAAAAATCAAAAGACAGATGTCAAATAGGGCAAACACTGATCACCGATCCTTCAGACCAAAATTTGGAGAAAATTCAAGTTTTTGTGATCCAAATGCAAAGTGGGTTTGGAAATAGACTAATCATACCCATGTCTATCAACTCCTAAAATTTCATGCAAAAAGGAGCTGGAACTACGATCGCGATCGGTGTACCCTAGTGAGATTTTGGATTGAAAATTTATGAGTAGGTAGCATCTAGTGCAACATATTTTCCAAAAGGAGCAAGGTCAAAAAGCGAAGAAAGTGGTCAAAAGTCCCAGTTACACAATCAGACCAATAACTGCAAAACCACCTGGGATTTGGGTTTTCATTGGTCAAAACATCTCCAAATTCAAAAATACAAAGACACTTGGTATCAAGACATCAAGGGCTAGCTATTGTGCAAAAATCTTCCAAATCTGTGACATGGGGTCAACAATCGCGATCGGTGTACCTCTACATAGTGAGGGTATTTGACTTCATAAGTTTGTAGATCTACTTGAGTACATCCCAAATCTCAAGTTTGAGTGAAAAATACCCTCTGGAAGCCAAGATACAAGCCAAATTTCCCGTGTTCTGGTCCTGAGACTATTTTGAGTGTTGTTTCAAGTGCAGTTCACTAAAATTGTTCTAACTTTTGATAGACAACTCCAAATTGAGTCAGGTATAGCTAGGAATAAAGCTTGTGGGCAATAGCACACACCTAGACCTTTTAGAGCTGAATTTTTCTAGGTTTCCTAATTCCAAACTTTTAGGGTACCCAAGACCAGTTTCCAGAGACCAAAAAAGTCACAAATTCTTGACTTTTTAGAGACTTGACCAGGGGCAAAAAGGGATTGTGTGCACTAAGACAAGGTGTTCTTATCAAGGAACATCTTAAGAGTATTTAGTGAGGCTTAAACATGACAACTCATCCATCATTAGGGTTTCCCACTCAACTTACAGCTATGCCACCTACACAAACAACCAGAAATACTTCAACACCTATAACAAGAGGGTTGAGACAAGACCATGAGACTTATCAATCATATCAAGCCAAACCTCAAGGCATGGCTCATGGATATTTGTCAAGTGATCATGTAGCTCACTGGAAGCCAAACCAATCAACTAAAATGCGGGAGTTTGAAAGAGCAAAAGTGAAAATTTCTGGAGACTTAGAGGAGAAGCATCCTCTAATCAACAAACCCAATGTGAGGTTCATCAAAACCAATGAAGCCACGAGAGTTCTAATGGATTACACTTATGATGGCCTTTATAGGTTACCTATTGGGGATCAAAATAAATTCCATAGATGTTTAAATTCCATCATTGAAGAGTTGACAGACTACAAGAACCTCTATGCCTTCACATACACAGATGACCAGGGAGTGCAAGTTCTAATGGTAGATAAGTATGGACGAGAGTAAAAACTTATCAACCCAAGTGCACTAGAAAGATATACATACATGGGTACTCCAATATCTACTTACTACTTTCAACCGAGTGTAAGCGTACCAGGCTTTTTTGAAACTGATTTGCAAGAAGCTAACGTTGAAACTATGGAATCAAATGAACCTCAAACATCCAAAATAGCTATTCACGGGAGTGTAGATACTACCTCATTGAGTGGAACCAAGAGACCACCAATTAGACTTACAAATCCATCAACATTTCCAAAACATGTCTCAAAGGGGATTCCACCAGGATTTGCTCCAAGACGAGAAGAAGGAACGAGGGATGTCCTTGTGAGAGACCCCAACACGCTAAGATACATGGTTGAACCAGAACCAATGAGACCATATCAATTGGCCAAATGTGTCAAGAAGAAGTATGATGGATTAAGGGATCCATACGTACATGCATCCTTGTTCAAACAAGTGTTAAGAGCCGAACAAGTATTTTATTTTCATACACAGTATGAGGGATTTGGCTTAACCTTGGAAGGGATAGCATTGAATTGGTTCCAACCATTGGACAAAAATGCCTTCTCAAACAGTGAACAACTGTTGCAAGAATTTGTTGTGGAGTTCTCTAAAAGGGGAATCAAGCATAACACAGTGTCCCAAATCTATGCATTCAAGCAAAAAGAAGATGAGAGAGTGAAGGAATCATCGCTACGCTTCAAACAATATATAGAGAGATGTCTGAAACGTGAGTTACCACAGGATGAAAGATTATCAATTCTCTTCATAGAGGGTTTGAAAAATGAAACTCTCAAGAAATATTTGCACTTAAAAGGATGTACTTCCTTTGAACAAGTCACGAGAGAAGCGTTATACCTAATTGGACAATTATCAAGCCTATGGCGAGGAAATTGGTGATACAAAGATCACTATGGATAATGCTCCTTTAGCATCTAGTGAAACCAACACAAGGCAAGTGGTTATGTCTCAATTAATGACCAACCTAGATTGGCTAGCAGCGCAAGTAGCACAACGAATAAAATGGTGTGCCATTGAGCAAAAATGGACCGATCATGAGATGAGTGAGTGCTACTATAATCAAACCTACACGAGGGGGAAACTATTTGGACATCAAATAGAAAAAGAAATTCCATTACCAAATCATCCATTATTTCAAAATAGGGTTGTATCAAGGGCTTTACAAAGAGCTAAGGTATCACAACCTAGGCTAGGGCAAGAACCTATGAGAAAACTCTATTCATTGAATGAGGACACTCTGATGTTCATAGCCAACCAAGAGCGTAGACCAGAGACCATTTTGGCTAAGCAAGAACAACCATCAATTGTGTCACCAGTGACTCAACAAGATGGACCATGCTACAAGTGTGGAGGTAATCATTTGGCCAAGAATTGTTCTCGTGTAGAGATAATTGGATATTGTTTGGAGTGTGCCATTACACACATTGTTCCAAACTGTCCAAAACACCCAAACAAATAGGGGAAAACAACAATGAATGTTGTGGGAGTGGTACCTTCTCCAAGTGGATCAGAGGCATAACCCAAAATTCCTATGAAGGTAGTGACTAGAGCCCAAGCAAAAGAAAACGCTGAGGACCAAGCTAATGAGGAGAAAGATCAACAACCCAAACAAGGGGAAACAACTAGTGTGTCAGTGAGGACTGGGAGAAAATCCTGGAAAGCCAAAAGAGACAGAATTAAAGCAAAAACAATTACAAATCAAACTGCACTACAAACAGAATTACAAGAGACACATGAGCAGTTAAAACAAGAACGGGAAAACAAAACAATGGTGAGCGATAAGAAACCAAGGAAGGCGTCTTCCGGAGGATCTGTGTTGGTAGACAAAGTCCTAGAGCCATTAGATGCTAAACTGGAAGCATATGAGGCTAGATTGAAACCCAAGCAAACCCTAGAGAAACGAGGGATGAAATATCCTCATGCTGAGGTAGAGACTGAGAGGTTGAAAATGTGTAAGGAATTGGTAAAAACTGCACAGGCAATGATGGAGCCTGAAGCACCAATTCCACCTCCAAAAACAAAACCAAAAAGTGTTGGATTTGAAATGCCTAAGGCAAAGGTTGTTGAAACATTAACTCAAAGAAACATTGAGCTAGAATCACAAAAGGATGTGCAAGCAAAGACTGCAACACAGGAAATCAATAACCTAAAAATTCAACTAGATGATCAAGTAGTGGCCAACACCACTAATGATGCAAGGTCAAGATCACAATTTATGGCACCTATTCCAGAGATAGTGAACCATGGCCAAATGAATTGTGGGAAGCAATTAGAAGTGCAAAAGATGGAAGTGCGACTTTCCAATCTGCACCCATAACTGAGGTCAATACAGGGCATGAAATCTATCAGGGAGACATTCAATCTCTAAATGGAGATGCAGGGACGGAAGTTTCAATTGAAAGCAAACCAGAGTCCTTGAAGACCTTAACCTCATACATAGGAGAACATGAGGCAGACTCAGAGACTAGAGTGGTGCCATCTTAGAGAAAAGCCATATCCAAGATGATGGATACAAAGAGTATGCAAGAGTTGATGTCAGCTCCAATACAATGCACCATTACTCTATCTAAACTGCTTAAGATTAGACCACATGTATGGGATGAAGTAGGCAACAATTTGGGGAAGATGGAATTAAAGATACCTCTTCAAGATCTACCCTCAAATGAACAATCAAACAAAACTCAACAAGAAAGTGAAAACTCTAAACCTGTGCCAATAAACAAGGTGGGGGAATATTGCGAAGGAGAAGAAGGAAACACCACCTTACCTGTGGAACACAAAGGAGTTAAAACATTGGCTATACTTGATAGTGGGGCTGGAGTAGCCATAGCCACAAAAGACATTTGGGAAAAATGGGGTAGACCAGCGCTTAGGAAAACTAGAATGAAGCTGCAACTTGTAGATGGATACACAGAAAAAACTATGGGTATCCTAGAGCAAATTATTGTGACTTCTTGTGGAAATGAATATGAACATACATTTGCAATAGTAGATTTTGGAAAAGGGAACAATTTTGATATCATTTTAGGAAGACCTTTCATGCGTCAACTTAAGATGGTTCAAGATTGGGGCTATGACTATATCTACTTGAGACATAAAAAGATCACCACAAAAATAAGCATAAAAGACCATAGCTATAGAGATGTGAATAGAAATCCTTTAGAAGAAATTGACTCTACTATAGTCAATGGGAAAGAGATACCTGCGTGGCTACAAACCAAACAAGAACTTTGGATGCGTGGTGCTTCGAAGTGTGGAAGCTCAATGAAGGAGGATTGCATCCTAGAAAGATCAATGGACGATGAAGCTTACATACCGGAACCCTTTCCAGAGCAATTATTTGATCCATTTGGATGGAATCAAATATTGGCAACCTTGGATGTGTGTGTGAATGAGGTGACCCTGACTAAATTTTGTGATGAGGAAGGGTATGATATAACTCCCGTATTTACGATAAAGGTGTTGAAGGAAGCTAATGAAGTTTGTGAGTGTGAAAGAAGAAAAATTGAGATAGATAACTACATCCTGGAGCATGAGGCAAAATTGAAGACGATGGAAGCAGAGAAACCACAAGAATATGTCATTATTGACATACGTGAAGAAACAACAAAAGCTGTTTCAAAGAAGCCGACTCCAGAAAAAGTGCAAATGAAAGTAGATGAAGGAGAAAAGCTTCCAAGTTCAACGGAAAATCTTCAACAAATGCAAGATCAAAAGAAGAACAGGGACAAGGAAGAAGATGGACTATCTCCTACGATGATCAAATTCAATTATGCGGACAAAACGGGCTCAAGGTTACATGTTCGGCCGCAATAGATCAAGAAGCAACAAAGAATCTAATGACTTATGGAACATGGATCATGATGGGAAATCCACCAATCAATGAGTTAGAAGAAACAGTTTACACAAGTTCAAAAATGCCGATTCCTAGCTTTGGAGTGGCAGAAGCTGTACTCAAATTGAATACCGGGGAGTATAAAGATACTTTCCACATAATCAACTCCCATCATATCAAAGAGAGTCTGGTCCTGACAGAAAGCTGGAGGAACATCCTCTTCCGACAACAATCAAAAGCTTCAACAACAACAACGGTAATACTCCATGAAGCTTCTCAAATCCATGCAGAGAAGAAATCGCCAACCATTGCGGAAAAAGGTAAAGCAAAGGTAAACATTGAAGTATATCAACCTCTCCAGACGACTTTACCTTCAACGAGCTTCCATCAAATTTCCCACGAAGCCTATACATCAAGAGCCACACAATCAACAATGCAATGGAAACCAAAGCAAAAAGTCTATCAACCAAAGTTTCCATCACAAAAAAGCATCCAGAAGAAGCCAAAGAATGTCAACCAAGTGTTGGTATCCAAAGAGCACATCCAAGTCAAAGACCCAGTTTGGATACATGAAACACAGGTTCAACCATAGCAACAAAAGGTGACAGGGTAGATAGCATCAAATGAGTCAATCACTTCTCAAGGCTACTTCCAAGGAAACACTAATGTTTGGGCCAAAAAGCCTAAAGTAACAGCCTGGACCTACCCACCTCAACCAACGAGTTCTACAAGGAACAAGACGTGCTATCAATGGAATAAAAAGTACTCAGGCAAGCGAAAGGACACCAACAAAAGGCAAACAAAAAGACCTTCCAAGCGGGCAACACGAAAAGTTTGGGTACCGAAATCAGACTTCAACGAAGATACCCAACACAAACAGATGAATCAGTGGGTGATTCCAGTGAAGCTACTTGAAGCACAAGGACTTTATGAAGGTAACACTCCAATATGGTTACCAAAAAGTGTAGCTCAATCGGGAACAACGAAGAGAAATCAATCAGCACAAGCTTCTACCCCAAAGCAAGCAATGACAACCAAAAGCCAACATAAGCCAATTACAACCAAGGCTGCTGCAATCTACAGATGGATACCTTGTCATCAATTACAAAAGCAAGGCTTTTACAACAGAAATCATCAGGTTTGGATACCAAAGCCTAGTGTCCATCAAATTATAGAAGAAGATAAATTGCCAAAGAAGGTCACACAAGGACCAAAAACAAGATGGGTTCCAAAATTGCTAGTGGAAACTCAATCACAGAGAACCCACATATCTCAACAATCGCTTCTCATGGAAATCAATGCAAAGGCTACATCAAGCCCTATCAGAACTGAAGGACTTGTTTTACAAAGAAGTATCAACATACAACAAGCAAGTCAAGAGGAGCCAAAATATGCCAACCTACTCGACAAAATGGTGGCATCTAAAGACCACATCTAAAGACCAACACAATGATAGAGGCCTTAATCTCAAGAACTTATGGCATTGGGTTTCAGGCCATGAACAGGTAAGTCCAAGTCGCCATTAAAAATACATGGCATAAAAGTAAAGAGTCGGGTAGCTGAGCCACTAAATGAGCAAGGCATTAGTCCCAAAGCTTCAAGTAATATTCTCTATGGTCTAAGAGTCTTAGCTATTCTAGGTACTGCTCAAGGTGGAGGAGTTGAGCATATTTATGTTGTGTCGCTCATGGTGGTATAGGTGAGCATAAGAGTCCAAGTCTATGTATTTTAAGTTTGGTAAAGTGAAGAAGAGAGTCCAAAAGACACTCACACACTATGCATAGTGAGTAATGAGTGGAGAAGCTTCAACATAAAAAACCCTTCTTGGAAATGTGGAAGCTATTGAGATGTCTTTGGATATCACATGTGCTACATTTGTTCCTTGAAGCACCCAACAACTCATTTTTCACACCGCATGATTTTCTTGAAAGAACTCTTGTGTGCATATAGAGTGTTCCATAATTGGCACTTGCATTACACACTCTTACTTTTTTTCTCCCAAGCACTCACCTTGCATGAACAGGTACTCAACCTCCAAGTGTTCAACCCCAATAAGAGCGTATACCAAAGGCATTTTTTCCCACTGGGTTTTTCCCTTTGGTCATTCAGGTTCTATACCCTAATTTAGAAACACCCATCACTATTCTATTGTATATATCCCTTCCATCAAATGAAAGCAATAAAGAATTTGTTACACAATCTTCAAAGAGATAAAGTGGGGCCACATCGTTCTTCGACAAGAGAAGCTCTTATCTTCAAAGATACCAACAAAGCTCTATCGACAAAGTGGAAAAGAAAATCAAATTGGACATGCCAGTGCACACATGTCAAAGTCTCAAACATTTTGAGATACGAGCTCCAATAAAAAGTCAACTGCACCAGGAGGCAAAGTATCCAAAGAAGAAAGTATCATCGACCAACTGCACAAATGGAAAGGTAAAGCAGGATGTGCAACAACATGCACAAATGCCTCATCCACAATATCCAAATCACAAAGAACACATGTTCATCAATCAAAGGCAAATGGGCACCCCATTTGAAAAAGCAAAACATGCCAGATATAACTCCATCAAGGAAGGGGGGAGTCTCATCAACAAGAAGACCTGACTACAAATGGTCATGTCAAGGGACGACACGAGCTAGGAAGGAGGGAGTGTTTGGAGGTGATAACAACATACAAGTGCCCACCCAGTCAAGGCGCCCGTTGGGTCATCCAGCCAAAGTTTTGATGTGGTCATATTATTTTTCCGATGTTTAATACATCAAACCCTATAAAAGCCTAATGACAATTGCCTATGTCAAGTCTGAGTCAAAGATGTAATTTTCCAATGATGTATGTAAAGGTCCATGAGAAATTGGCCGCCGGCCACTTTAGAAAGCCCTAGGTATATAATACACTAAAGTTAGTGGGAAAGGGGGAGATTATTTTTTGAAGATAAGTAACTATTGCGTTACGCACAGAGAGCTGCCTCTTTTGCTCAAACTTGTAATCATTGCTTCTGTGGCTACGGTTATCCAAATTCAGTTTTGTTTCTTGCATTGTGTTCCTCTTACTCTTCTCTTTCATTCAAGTGTAAGCATTCAAGATTGGGTGAAGGTTTCAAACGCATCCGTTTAGGCCTTAAATCGCTGTTTTGAGTATTTATATGCGTATTTTATGTTGTTTTGACCCTAGGAGAGGCTTTAGGGACCCAAAAACGACCCTTTAAGATCATCCATTTACTGTTTTTGCATATTGTGGGACGAACGATCGCGATCTTTGTACCTCTCCAGAATGCTGTGACAGTGATAGGGTATGTTCCTGATAGTCCCCTGTAGCTTCCCTTCAAGTTTCGTGCGATTCCGATATGATTTGCATGGTAAACGGGCGTGATGACTATATAGCTGTGTAGAAGGACATAGGAAGATTACTTGGCTTTAGTGCATTTGATTTGCTTGTAGAGTTAGTAGTTGCATCTCTTCGAGTTCACTTCATTAGGATTGACACCCTAGTGAGTTTCCATGCCTCATCCGAGTCGCTTCCCCTGTATCGATAATTTTATGTTGATGCTTGAGAGCTATGCTATGGACTTTCGTCGCGGCGACCCGCAAACACTGAGTCTAGGGGAGAGCCTATCATAGTGCCAAATACAACAAATGAGACAATTGATGATTGTCAGCCTAAAACATTAGTAGAAATGGGTAAGGAGTGTAACGGTCTAGATGACATGTGGAAGCAAATCCGTGATGCCAACCAAGCTAACAGGGTAAGTTACCGCATGAATAGCATGAGAAAAGAGAAAAACGAGATCTTACCTCCTATTGAAGAATTTGAGGCAAGATCACAAAGGAACTTTGATATGCATTCACAAGGGGGAGACCAGGGATCAATTAGTTCGGGGCACAGCCAACCAGACTCGTTGAAAACTCTACCCTCTTACCTAGGGGAGTATGAAGCCAAGTCTGAGGTAAGAGCAATCCCATCTCAAAGACTTTCTTCTAACAGAGTGATAGATTCACAAGGGTTGATTGAGTTATTGTCCACCCCTGTGGCATGCACAATCACATTAGCCGAACTCCTGAGGGTACGACCAAACATGTGGACCACAGTAGGCAAATGCTTAGAAAAATTTGGAGTAAAAGACTCCACCTTGAAGCTTCAAGAAGGGATCAGAGAATTGGAAAAGCCTCAACTAAACACTAGGCCAGTACCTTTAAACAAGGTTGGAGAGTATTGCGAGGGAGAAGATGAAAACACCACGCTACCAGTAAAATTCCAAGGACTAGTTTCCGAAGCGATTCTTGACAGTGGAGCAGGAGTTGCTATCGCCACCAAGGAAATCTGGAAAAAATGGGGAAAATGGGCTTTGAGAGCTACCAGAGTGAAATTGCAATTGGCAGGTGGGTTTATGGAAAAGCCTCTAGGACTCTTAGAAAAAGTAATTGTCACCTCGTGCGGAATCGAGTATGAGCATACGTTTGCAATAGTTGATTTTGACAAAAAGAACAATTATGAGATCATCTTGGGAAGACCATTCATGAGACAATTAAAGATGGTCTAGGATTGGGGTTACGACAACATATACCTCAGACATGGTGAGACTAAAACCAAAATACACCTGAAAGACCATAGTTACAAAGATGTTAACCAGACACCAGTGGAAGAGTTTGATTCGGCTACATTGGCAGGGCCCGAACTCCCAGCATGGTTAGAGCAAAAAAAAGAGCTATGGATGTGCAGAGCTTCACATTGTGGGAGCTTAAAAAGAGAGGAATGCATCTTAGAAAGAGCTATTGAGGACAAGGATTATATTTTGGAACCTTTTCCTGAAGATGCCCTAGAACCTCTGGAATGGGAACACATGCTAGCAACATTGGATGTCTGTACCATTACAGATAGCCCAACGACAAAATTTTGTGATAAGGACGGCTATGATGTGCTACCGTATTACATGGTAAGCCTTATACCAGCAGGGGATGAGAATGTAGAACCACCAGAACAAGAAGAGTTTTATAACTCCTCTGAGCATCTGTAGGTAAATAACAATGCAAATAACGAGTGTTCAAATAGCTTAAGCGAGCGTGGGGATAAACAACGAATATCAAGTTTTAGGATTTTGCTATTCAGCACCCTGGACACCAGGAACGCTATAGGAAAAAATGAGCAAAAAACAAAATGAGAGAGAACCTGATGCCTAGGATAAAAGATAAAACTCAATATCTAATGCTTGTCAAAGCAGAGGATTGTGTAAAAGACCAAATATCAAGCAGATTCTCAAAAGTTCGAAGGGAATGGACGCAAGAGGAAATAAAACAAGTACGGAAAGCCAAAATAGAAACAAAATAAAAAAAATCTCAAAAATCAAAACAAGAAAAAACAAAAGAACCAGAGTGGACCAAATTGGAGCGTAAAAAGAAATACCAAGAACTAAAATGGTCATTACGAGAGGTATGGACGACTGAGGGAGAAAGTGATGGTAAGGAGGAGTCAAAAAAAGGAAACATGAATGTACCATCCCACTATTGAAAATTCACCATCCACGATAGAAAAATCATAATGACACCACCAGTCAGGGAAAGAATAAACTAGGAACCTTACGACGGGCCAAAAATTGCAAAACGGATCGACCTCGCTGAGCCAGGCGAAAAGCCTCAACCGGTCTATATCGCAACTGATTTAGAGTAGGAAGAAGAAGAACTACTAACACAACTTCTCAAGAAGTATAAAGATGTGTTTGCATGGTTCTACAAAGACCTCAAAGGTGTTGATCCATCGATATGCCAACATACAATACCGTTGAGATCAGATGCCAAACCTAGCAAACAACGTCCTTATACATATAATGACACATTTGCTAAACGAATCAAAGAGGAGATTGACAAGCTGATGGATACTGAATTCATCTACGAAATCGAACATACAGATTGGGTGTCACCCATTGTGGTTGTCCCCAAAAAGAACGGAAAAGTGCGAGTGTGTGTGAACCTCAAAAAAGTAAATGCAGCCACCATAAGCGATAATTATCCCTTGCCGATCACAGAACATGTACTTGACAGGGTGGCTGGGAAACGGGCTTATTCCTTTCTAGATGGGTTCTCAGGGTATAATCAACTGGAAATTGCAACAGAGGTCAACACAAAGAAACGTTTGCCACAGAATGGGGAATATATGCATATAGAGTTATGCCTTTTGGCTTAACCAATGTACCAGCTACCTTTCAGAGGTTAATGACGCATGCGTTCAAAGAATACCTGAGAATCTTCTTATAAATATATATGGATGATCTTTGTGTACACTCTCTTCTATGAGAGGAACATATTGACCATTTACAAAAGGTATTTGAGAAATGCAGAACATATCGAATCTGTCTTAACCCGGAAAAGTGCGTTTTTATGGTTAGGCAAGGCCACATCTTAGGACATATTGTCTCAAGAAATGGCATAACCACTGACCTAGACAAAATCAAAGTCATAGTAGACCTGCCCAGGCATATTATCGAAGATTCATATATATATGTATGCAGTCATTGCACAACCTCTGTATCGTTTGTTAGTTAGTTTCGACCGGACTGAGAAGTTATGAGAGGAACAAATTGACCATTTACAAAAGTATTTGAGAAATGCAGAACATATCGAATCTGTCTTAACCCGGAAAAGTGCGTTTTTATGGTTAGGCAAGGCCACATCTTAGGACATATTGTCTCAAGAAATGGCATAACCACTGACCTAGACAAAATCAAAGTCATAGTAGACCTGCCCAGGCATATTATCGAAGATTCATATATATATGTATGCAGTCATTGCACAACCTCTGTATCGTTTGTTAGTTAGTTTCGACCGGACTGAGAAGTGTGAAAATTCATTCCAAAATCTTAAGAAAAACCTTGTATCAACACCTGTACTTAAAGCACCAGATTGGGAAAAGATATTCCATGTTCACATTCATGCTTCTGCATATGCAATTGGGAGTATTTTGGCTCAACTTGGAGACGGAACAATGGATTTCCCAGTTTGTTATGCAAGCCGACAGCTAAATAGCGCAGAGAAGACTACACAACCACTGAAAGAGAGGGGTTAGGAATGATTTATGCTGTGAAGAAATTTCGGCATTATTTGCTCTTGCAAACAAATTTGTGTTCTTCACAGATCATCAAGCTCTTTTGTATCTGGTAAATAAACCATGCAATACTGGGAGAATTGTATGCTGGTTTATTATATTGCTAGATTTTGATTTCACAGTGGTAGTCAAAAAGGGTAAAACTCATCTACGGGCTGATCATCTTTCAAGGCTGCAAAACGGGGAAGCTCCTGAAGGAGTAGATGCGTATCTTTTCAATATTGAAATGATACCCAAATGGTCTCAGGAAATTGTTAGCATTCTTTTCTTTGGAAGTAGATTTGATAACAGGGAAGACATACCCAAACAACAAACAATTCGAAAAACAAAAAACTTCCAGTTGATTGCAGGACGACTGTATCATCTAGGATCGGACCAAATTCTATGATTATGTATAAATCCGGAGGAATTCGAGTGTTATCTTGAAGAAGCACACATCTAGGATTGTGCATTTCATTGTTCAACAATGAAAACACACCAGAGGCTGAAACAATTAGGGGTTTATTGGCCAACTATGTATGCTGACACACATGCTTTGTTAACAATTGTACTATATGTAGTGCCAAATGACCAGTGGATCACACGACATTGTTTCAGGTAAATATTGCACCTGCATGGAGTCAATATATCATTGATTTCTTAACCACAAGGACATTTCTTGAAAACATAACAAAAGCACGGAAAAGGGCTATAGAGCTGGAGGCTCGTGACTTTAATTTAATTGGGAATCAACTCTATAAGCGAGGAGAGGACAATCAACTTAGAATCTGTGCAAGTGAAAGTGAATACCTGCTGATTGTAGAACATGCACATGGAGGAATAAGTGGAGGCCATTTTTCAGGTGATAAGACGGAAAAAATTATCTTAACCACAAGAATATGGTGGCCTACATTGCATATGGATGCTGAGGAGTTTGTAAAGCTTTGTGACGCATGTCAGTGCACCAAGGTGCCAATAAAGAGAGATGAGATGCCACTACAGCCAATGATGGGAGCAAGGGAATTTGCAAAATGGGGTATTGATTTTGTGGAGCCAATTTCACCCCCTGCATATCGCACCCATATCCAATATATCATTGTGGCTACGGACTATCTCACAAAATGGGCGAAAGCCAAGGCAACACAAAAAGCAGACGCAAGAACCACTACACAATTTTTGTATGTGAATGTCTTTGTACGATATGGATTACGAATAGAAATTGTCAGTGATCGAGGAACACATTTTCTTAATGAAGTCATTGAATATCTGCTAGAGGAATTCATGGTCATACATAGAAAATCTGCTCCATATCATCCACAAGCAAATGGACAAGCTGAGGCCACAAATAAAACACTATGCACTGTTCTGACTAAAATTGTATCAGAGTCAAGAACAGACTGGGATCAATAGTTACACTCAACACTATGGGCATACAAGGTAGCTTACAAAACATCAATAGGAACAACACCGTACAACATGGTGTTTGGTCTAAACGCTATATTACCCATAGAGTTTTTAATTCCAACTCTATGAGTAGCGAAACGCTTAGAATGGACAGGACACGAGCTTGTTTCAAGAATAGATGATCTTGAAAAGCTAGATGAACTATGATTGAGAGCTGTAGCTTCGATCTATGCTAAAAAGAGACGACAAAAAGAGTTTTTTGACAAGCATGTGCACACGAAAGAGTTCAAAACAAGTGATTATGTACTTGTTTATACCTTGAAGCAACATGCCAAAAAACTTAAAAAGCGAGGGATGGGACCCTTTGTGATTAGTGACTTATCACAAAGTGGAGCTGTCAAGCTTGCTACATTAGCAGGTGAAGAAATGCCAAATTGGATTAGTGGGTGTCGATTAAAAAAATATCATTTACCACTAACACAGGATATGCTTCAACAAATCCATCAAGAAAAACAACGAATGAAGGAGAAACAGAGGGTACGAGAAGAGGCCCAAGTAGAAGCAAAAGAACGCATTGCAAAAAGAAGGCTTCTACGACAACAACATCAAAGTGGATCATCGTTGCGAATAAATGCTATTCGACTAAAGAATTTTGATGAAGACACAGTGGAGCCAATAATTGCAGTCAAAGTGGGTAGTAATCAAGTTGAATCGACGGCATTGATTGATTCTGGAGCTCAAGCAAATCTAATCTCTTACAAAGTATACAAACAACTCAAGCCCAAAGATCAACTACATCCTACTCCACAAGTGCTGGAAGGTAGTACATCACATTCACTAAAAACATTGGGCTGGATTATATTGCATGTACAAATACATCAATATATTTACCCACACAAGTTTTATGTGGTTGGGGATGAAAGCACATAACACCCCATGTTGTTGGGACAACCTTGGAAAAAAGAGTATAATGTGCAGATAGATTGGAATGCAGATGCAGTCAAAATTCAACATGCATAAGAACAACAGGTGGTAGATTTTGCTCAGCAACCCCGGAAGAACCAGATGGCAGCAACACAATCACTAGATAAGGAACCAAAAGGATGGGTGCCACTAAAGAACAACACGATACCCATGGCGAATAAATAGGGAACTGCCAACCATGTTCACTACAAACATAAAACAACACAGACCGCAGTGCCAAGATCAAGGTTAGCAACACGTGACAAACAAGTATGGGTGCGGAAGGATAGAGGTGACATGGAAGACAAACCACAATACAACAACAGGAGTCAAAAGGAGAAAAGAGTTCAACCAAAAGCCAAGGAAATAAAATACATATGGATCCCAAAGAGAATGCTCAAAAACAACTTAAATGCGACTCACATTTGGATCCCGAAACCAAAGCAACAGGATCTCCCTTCAGTACAAGCAACATCGGCATGCAGACACACACAACATATGAAACCGGCAAACCGATCTATGTGGGTGCCAATTAGCAGCAAAACAATGACAACAGCGGAAGTAGCAATAAGCCTACAAAAACCTCCAAAGAAAAGCTACAAATGGAAAGCAAAAGAGACAAAGTCTATGGCCAATTCCGCCACGAATATTCTCTCCAAGGAGGCAACTATAGCCATATCGACAATAGCGGCAAACCAAGCAACTTTTGCAAGAAAGACGATCAAACAGAGAGCGGTAGTGTTACAACTTTTACTTGCAAAGAAAATATGCCAACCAAATCAACAACAAATAGGAAACCTAGACAGCGAATGCCAATAAGCATCTTGCTTATACCCTCCTCTTGCACAACATTAATTTTTCCATGCATTGACCGAGTATGCATCATATAGGGTCACATCACATGGCCAAGCATTAGCACAATTTTCAACCCATGCACGGCACATACACCAATGCGATACCTTGTCGTCCGGGAGGACTTCGGCTAGGAGGGGGGAGGCATTCTCAAATGTGGACCCAATGGAAAAAAGAGCAAAAAAGGGCATGTTTTTTGACTATTTTAAAGGGTTGTTGTTTGATTGCAAAATTTTTTGGACTAAACTAAGTACATATGCCCTTATACAACATGAATCTACACGTATCTGGGGCCAAACTCCAAATCAAGCCCATAGGTGTGTGTATATAGGTAAAAATAGCCATTTTCTGGATAAAATATTGGTAAAACAGAGAAATCCGGCCATAAAAATTGCGTGTGAGTGTATATAGTGTTTTGTGGTGATGTTTTTGATTTATTATGATTTTTGGGGATTTTCTGGGTTTGATTTGTTATTTTCCTTTTAATTTTACTAATTATCAACAGAAAAACTTCAAAAATACAAAAAGCAGGTGAGAAACGGTCATAATGAAAAACAAAAAATATGGGGATAATCAGTGACTATAGGAAAACCTATGGTACAATGGGGGTGCAATTATGTGAATGGAGCGAAAAGCGTGTTTTGGCCAGATTTTGACTGAAACGTCAAATTTCTCGGAAACTGGGCAAATGGAGTCCAAATCGAGAAATTTTTGAGCCTAAACCACATCTCGCAAGAAGTTGGGAGCACATGTCAAATTTCATGGAAAGTGTTTCGGGGACACCCATTATAATATTTTTTCACTTCATTTTAAGCTCATTTCTACTATTGCCCTTTGAGAGGGAGCTCTTGCCACCTAGAGCGATCGGGACTTCCAGCAGCTTCTACGATGCGCACGACCACCCGACAGGCTCCAGACATGAGAGGTAGGCTCACCACC
The DNA here is from genome assembly GCF_014529385.1 of Adiantum capillus-veneris. Taxonomy (NCBI): domain Eukaryota; kingdom Viridiplantae; phylum Streptophyta; class Polypodiopsida; order Polypodiales; family Pteridaceae; genus Adiantum; species Adiantum capillus-veneris. The sequence continues at coordinate 139,991,418 of NC_140952.1, forward strand.
TTGAGCTTTTCGCACATGTTTGTTGTTTTGTCGCGAAAACTAGCGTAGGGTTCACACGGGAAGAGGGCAGTAGAGACCTACAGGTAGAAGTGGCCACCTAACGGCTAACCCAAAAGCAATGAAGCTTCATCAGTGGCTTACCCTAGCATAGAAGACCACTTTTGAATGCCCAAAGGTGGTAGAAAACCATTGAAAAAAACCCTAACTTCTAGAGCCTCGCAAGAGGCCACCAAATGGGAAATCGGCGGAAAGACGCCCAAATGCTACCAAAACTCATGGGTAGGAGCATCTCGACATGCTCGACAAGTCTATATAGCCCACATGGCCATAAGGTGACCCAAAGCGGCACTAAACTTTAGAAACGGTATCAGACACACAAAGCGTCAAATAGCTCTCACGACCAAACCGCATGTCCGTTTGCCACCAAACTTCACGAGCGGATTTCCTAGACCATCAACAACCAAGTCCTATGGTGGTAGACCACCGCAAGTCATCGACGACATGTAAATGCAACCAGGAGTGCTTCCAGAGCGACAAATTGCCAAACGGAGCTCCGGTGAAGCCAAAGTCGACAAAAACCATATGGCAAGGATCCCTAAGGGACCGGGAAGCTATGGAGACCAACATCAAGAAATTTCATCCGCTAAAAAGCACTCCAAGAGTCAAAAAACGGCTCGGAGGCTCTGAAATCCACACAGGGAGTTTCTTTCTATCTATTTGACTTTTTTGTTGAAATAGGGCTTAAAAGGGACTCAGGGGGGCTCAGGGCAGACACTAGTAGCACTCACCATAAAAATTTCATCTTGAGACATCCTACGCGTAGGATGTCTCAAGGCCAATTCTGGGCACCAACCCGAACATCTCTCATCACACACAGCTTCTGAATAGTTTGTACATGCTAGCCACCAAGTTTCATCACATTTGGACAAAAATTGACCTCATGTGCATCAAAAAACACAAAGTCAGAGCATAGAGGCAATAATGGGTCCTAGACCTACCAAAACCAATCCAAATCACATGAAACTTGCACAATACATTCATGAGCACATTGCCAACCTATTTGTGTGGTCATATGTGAAAAATGATGAAATAGACATCCTATGCGTAGGATGTCTAAATAACATTTTTGGCCCCCAACTTGCATTCTTCAGTTCCAGATCTCCTTATAACACCTTCCTAAGCTCATATATCAAGTTTCAAGCCATTTTGATCACATTTGGCCCCCAACACCTCCAAGATGCACTTTTTGAGCCTAAAAACACTACACATGCTCTTACCAACACCAATTCTTGACCAAATCAAAATCCAAGAGCAGGGCCATGTTCCACATGCCAAGAGCTACCCACAGAACCAACTCCAAGTCATTTTGATGAAATAGACATCCTACGCGTAGGATGTCTCTAGCATGATTTTGGGACCTACTGTGCAAGAACTGACTTCAGGGGCCATTAACATGGTGCAAGGAGCCTGTATATCAACTTTCAACCCATTTGAATATCATTTGCCACCTGTTGAGGACAACCTACCCAATTTGTGAGCCAAAAGCTTGAATCTGCCCAAAAATGCACTTTTTGATGCCCAAACCCAATTCCAATCACATAGCCATGTTGCAGAGGTCAAGGGCTACTAGCCTACCAAGTTTCACCAAAAATAGGCAAGGTAGACATCCTAAAAACGCTAACTTCGGACTACTGAGGGCAACAGGATCCATGCCAGCCGCAAAATCACTTGCAAAGAAGAAGAGAATGACAATAAAAGACTACTTGGAAGAAGTAGAGCCATTTGTGATCCGAGAAGGAACCCTGAAGCCAACCAACACATGGATTCAGGATGATTTGATAGAGTCCAATGATTTGAAGATCTACCAAGGTGTGTTCAAAGATCCTGAAGGAAATGCAGTAGAGCTACCCATGATACAACGGGAGCTCAATGAATTTGTCAGAAGCAAGATGGGAGATTACCTGGAGAAGCTGGACCTCCATAACTACTTTGAAGCTTTGCCAGCGGGGATTGACATCAAAAGAGTGTGGGAATTTGTAACCACTATCAAAGAAGATGGAGTGGCCATAGTCACTGATTTGCAGGGCGAGCCAGATACCATGATTGTCATCACAGAGAGGGTGGTGGCATCCGCACTAGTCATCTCCAACAAGGGAGATAGTGTGACAAAGAGGAGAGATGAAGTGAAAGTCTACTCGGAAAAGAAGAACAACTACACATTTGAAGATATTGCAAACCCAAAAGTGGCTATCATGAGCCAGCTCTACAACCAATACTTCCACATGTGTATAAAGCGGCCACAAAAGTACAGGATGCCACCTGGAGCCATTGCTACCACCTTCACCTGGGCAATGCAGAAGAGTAAACCAAAAGTGATCAATTATGCGTCTTACATCCATGACAACTTGGTGAAGATGGGCAACAAAAATCCCACCTACATTGTACCTGGTGAGCTAATAACAAAATTAGTCTATGGAGCACTGCATGCCAAGGGAAACTGGCCTGACCCTCCCTCACAGAATGATTGGCTAAAGCTAAAAGAAGATAAAGAAGAAGAACCACCCACGGCACCCAGAGTAGCCACACGTTTGAAGTGCCGGTTAGAAACCATGCTAGAAGAGCCACCAGAGTCAAAGAAAGGAAAGAAAGAAAGTTTACAAGTGCCAATCAAAGAGACCAGTAGAAAGCGGCACGGCTCGAACGACTAATGGAAAGCTTCAGAGCCAAGAGAGCACTCGAAGGAGATTTGAGTGAGTTGTGGAAGCCATCTTTGGAAGCATGTCGGGATCATCTCGAAGGGTGCACAGAGACCGGTTTGAAGACTACATCAAAAATTTTGAGATTTTAGATGCTATAACAGAAAATATCCCGAATGTCACTTTTACAAAAGAAGAAGTGGACGAAGTAAGACGGCAACTGCTAGAAGAGCAGGAAGGCCAAGAAATAGAGAGAAAGACCAAGGCAGATTGAGATTTCAAGAAGAAGCCACCGACTCCATCGTCAAGCCCGGAATCCAGCCCACCGCCATCACCACCTCCTCTTAGCCCTCCACAAACCCAACAAAGGAGGATGAACAAGAAGATTCCAAGCAAGAGAAGAGCCAAGAGGAAGAGCAGAAAGAAGAAGTTGAACCAAAAGAAGAGCAGTTAGATCCTAAGAAAAGAAAATTTAGCACATTTCTTGATCTACTAGCTACAGGTTACTCTTGAGAAGAGGCAGCTACTGTGGCCTTTGAGTTGGAAAGCACAAGGCCCAAAAACTTGTACACATATTTGTGGATAGACTCATGGAGAGAAGCTTCAAACGTCCTTTGCATCCCTTGCGAGGAATTGCCTCATGATGGAAACTCGTAGAGTTTTCCATTTCTTTGGGGCTTTGTCATTGCCACAAAGGCTAGCCCACCCATTGGCAAGCAGATTTTTGGAAGTGCATAGCTACATGGCGTAGCTTGGAGGACTCCATAAAGCCCTTGTGTCCAAAGGCCGCATCAAATTGCTAGATGAAGGCCAATACTTTGTTGTTAGCACCAAAGGTGTCATCATAGGTGAGAAAAGAGATTCTCTTTCCTCCCTCTTTGAATTTCTTGAGATTTTGGGACCTTCATGATGCAGGGTAAGATTTGTAATGTCCTCCCCTCTTGTGTTCTCTAGGAGAATAGTCGTAGCTTTCGTCAGAAGAGGAGGAAGGTGAGGAAGAAGGAGAATAGGGTGACCTCTTTCTTACCATTTTCTTCCTTTGTTTCCTCTCTTCCCTTTTGGAGTGACAAGGAGAAGGATTATGGGTTGATTGTTTCCTCTTGGGAGGAGTTGGCAATCTTCTAGACCGCCGTCTTTGTGGAGCCACATCTTCAGAGGAACTTAGGGATTCATGAATTTCTTGTTCTTTGGATTCATCCTCTTGTGTGCGAGAGATTTTTCTTTTGGGGGTCTGATCAAGAGGCCTCCTAAGCTCAGGAGGAAAGTAAATCCCATAAGCACGAAGTTGATGGGTAACTTCAGATTGCAAAGGAGGGTTTCACATAGCTTGTTACAACCTAGTAACAAGATAATTGACAAACATGGGTGCATCATCATTAGCACCTTCATGTGCAAAATCAAAGTTGTCAATGTTCATTCTACTCTCATGGTTATTTTCAACCATGCTAATTAAACTTATGTATAGATTACTTTGTTCTTTGGTACCCTCAAAAACCTTAGTTGCTACTCTTCTTTACCTTTGAAAATCAGTTCTCAAGCAGCCACACCCATGGTTTAAACACTATTGATTGCAAAGAATAATGGAGAGTATCTAACATTGCTCAGTTGATTATGGTTCCTATTGACCTTGCTCATAGCTCAATAATGGTTAAGCCAAAGGAAAGCCCCAAGAGGCTCCATTATCAAGAATATAGTTTCCAACGGTGTATCTCAAACTAAGTCCTTCTCAACCAAGATAATAGATCCCTGTCTCGCTTACCCTATTGCAATAAAACACACCCAAACTTTCATGGTGGAGAACTTAAGGAACTCCTTCTTAAGCAAGAAAAGAGAAATCAATTTCTCTGATACTAATGTAATGGAAATGGCCTATGAACTTTGAGAATATTGGAATTAAGAGAATTACAGTGAGAATTTTTGAGAGACTACTTTGAGAACATAGAGGGTGATTCACTTAATTTAGTGGTAGCAGCTTAACCATAATACTTAATTAACTTGGCATGAACAATACTTTTCCAAGAGAGAGAGTTTAGAGAACTTGACAATAGTTGAGGACCGGATTTATGCGGAATTGGTCCCCCCTCCAATAGGATTTTGTATTATAGATTCTGCCATCAAAAGAGACTTGGTATAATACAATCTTTGTGTTCTTTGTGACCTAGGTGGTGCAATGAAGATGGAAATCTTCATGCATCACGATCATAACAAAAAACTTTATAAAAAGCATTCATTATCCCCAGCCTCAATCCCAAGGCCTCAAACACCTTCAAAGGTTGAGAGAGCTAGTGGGGAATGAGGATAGGGAAGAGGAAGAAGAAACATTCATAGGAAAAAGAAATAGTTCCTCACTTATCATCACTCTTCTTGCTAGCATACATGATAGCATAGTAATGAAGATGGAGCAGATGGAAATCTCGAGCACATTGAAGCATGGATCTTGCTTGGATTTTCATTCCATAGCCAAGATTGTTGGAGTAGGCTCTGAACTTCTCTACAAGCTTGGAGAAGGAGATGGAGATATTGCACTTTGCACTTCACACAATGAGAGAGAGAGAGAGAGAGAGAGAGAGAGAGAGAGAGTATGTGGGAGATTATATCCTGCAAGCAGGCCCCCTCCTTGCTTGGGTCGACCCCCTCTTCTAGCTCAAGGTGAAAGTTCATTGGCCTTCCCAAGCCTAGCCAATCACAAGCTTGTTCATTACTTAGCAATAGAGGTAGTCGTTGGACAAGTATCCTTCTTTCCTCTTAGAGAGAGAGGGCTTGATAAAATCTCAAAACAATTAATTTTATTAGCTAAATCCTCATTGGACCTCTCTAAGGCTCAACCAATAGGCTTTGGACACTCCTTGAGGGCAATCTAGATAGGGGCTTGACATGTGTCCTTCTTGCCAAGGGGTGCCCTTTGGGAGAGAGAGAAGTCATCCAACCATCCCCCCTACTTGCATGGCTCCCCCCTCCTTTGTAGGATTGCATGTTGACTTTCAAGCCCTAAGCTGTTGACTTTCAAGCCCTAAGCTACTTGGTCCCCCCTACTTGCTTAAGTGCCTAGTCATCAAGCATAAGGTTGGTAAGAGTATGGCCTCTCTCTCTACCATAGCCCTAGCTTCAAGGGCTCACCCCCTTCTTGTAGGGATTGACTTGGACCTTCAATAACATGCCCAGCTTAAGCTACACCTTAGCTATCAAGCATGTCATGTAATTATAATTATCAAGCACCTCAAGCATATGCCTAGCTTTAACCTAAGGTCTAAGGACTTTTACACAAACCTTTGGAAGTCTTTAATGAAGCTAACCCTAAGGACTTCAAGCTCCATTAGCTAGCCTTGCTCTTTGACATACCATCTCTCATTTGGACCCCTTTACCATTGGCCCTGTGTTCAGATAGACCCGTAAGCACATGTCTGTATTCTAGCCCTTGTTCTCGTTTATTCTCCCACATTAAATAATCAGTTCAATAAGAGAAAGTCATTTGGGTTTGCTAGATATTAGATTTATGACATGGTGTAAGTAGATAGACTTGAAATGCTCAAATTGTGGTGCATGATTATCTTTTTGGATCACCAATCGGAGCTCATATGGGCAAGTTATGGGCCAATAAAGTTTTCAAGCGAGCCAATTTAAATGTATTTTGACCGCTTTGGTAGGCATGTCGTCATGATTATTTTTGGGGTTGCCAAGTTTCTCGAGGGGAATATGCAACATGTGGGATTAGCCAGAAGTGATGGCTCTTGAAACGAAGCTACAAGCACGAAGGTGTATCTGGTTGAATTTGGTGGATGTCAGTGACGATGAAGAATTGGGTGTTTTTCTTGCTTTTATGACTTGCCATTCAAAGCATGAGATGGTCAAAATACAGTAGAGTTCTTGGGACTTGGAGTCAACAAGGTGAAGTTCCAATGTGGCTTGGACGAATGGGCATTTGGAAAGTTCGATCATGTGAGGGCGTGGTTGGTGTGGGAAGCACATGCTTAAAAATTCCCTTGGCTATAAATGTAAAAGGGAAGGGTGGCTGGAGTTTTGAATAGCAAGAGGGAAAATGATGGCCGTTGCTATTGCTAGGAAGATCATTTTTTAGAAAAAGAGGGGTGAAGAAGAAAGGAGGGTATCCTTCTGAAGAAAGGAAGAAAATTGTTGGCAAGAAGAGAAGAAAGAAGCAAAGGGGAGCAGTGAGCGCTCTATGAATTGGAGTAGTGAGCGCTCCAGTTCATAGAGTAGTGAGTGCTCTACAAACTGGAGCCGTGCGAGAGGGTGGAGCACCATGGAGCAACTCAGAAAGGAGAGCTCGTCAGAGGAATAAGTTCATGAGACATTTACTCCTCCCCTCGATTGGAATGGAGGGGTGCCCATAGTACATTTCAAGACATTTTTATCCATAGCCAAAAATTTCTTGAAGGACAAAAACACTTAGTAATTTGCCTTAAGCGGATACGCCCATGCATGCCAGAATAATTGCCCAAGGACGGAGTTTGCATGGGCTCACAAACATCACTATGCACAAGTTGCAACCTGCATGTGGCCCTAACTGAACCATCCTTTGGAAACTTTGAACACTGCATCTTACCCAAAATACAACCTTCACAAACATGTTTGATAAGTGCTTCAAGAGGCAGAAATGAAGTAACCATATCAAATTTTTGCAAACACAGCAAACTAACAAAATTCATGTTTCCAAAATGTGCATGCAAAAGTTTTGCATGTGAAATAGCCTTAGAATCCACAACTGCGTTTGCAGAATTTTTCCCACACTTGTTGTACAAAGTGAGCTTATATAGCCCATGACACAAAATGTCAAATGCAACAATTTCATCACCAAAATTGAGATCATGTACAGTACATCTGTTATCCACAAATTTGACTACAAGACCAAGTCTAGAAAGTGTAGATATAAACAAAAAATTCTTCTTGATCCCAGGTACATAAAGTGCATCAAAAAGTGTGAAAGAATTACCATTTGCAGCAGCTAGCACAATCTTTCCAACTCCCTTGACCAGATAAGAGGCATTGCTGGCACAAGTGATTGAATTCCCATGAGGGACATTCTCGAGAGAGGTAAACAAGTTACAATGAGAGGTAATGTGCTTTGTAGCACCACTGTCAAAGTACCACACTTGAGCATCCATCATGGCCAGAAGGATCATAAGTTCACTCTGCACTAAAAGCCCATTTTGCATCAACATCAGCATCACAATCTCCTTTCATACAAGACTCAACAATAGCTACATTTGTAGTGGAACCAGTATTTGTAGTGGATCCAGCCTCTTTCTTCTTAGCCTCTTTGGCCTTCAACTTAGGACATTGCTTAATCAAGTGATCATTAGCTTTACAATAACGACAACGCATCTTCTTTTTTCCCTTTTCACCAAAATTCCTAGAAGAATTGCTGTCAGTGGAAGCATTAGGAACATGTGATTTACCACCCGTAGAAGAACCATGGAAGTGGCTACATTGTTGTCGCCACATTTTCTTTGAGTAGCATTAAAGGCCTGTTCAGACGTCTACTCCTATTTTTTTGAAAACCGACTCTTGCAACAGCAATGGGTGAAATGCATCAAACTTGAAAAATTTTGGATTTCCTTGGGTCATAAGTCTCCAAGTACTAGCAAAAGTCTGGCAAGAGTCTGACAAAGCATCAAGAACTGTCTCCACAAGGAAACTGTCAAAAATGACTTCACCTACAGAAATAAGTTACTCATTGATATTCTTGACACCAGCAAGGAAAGTGTGTATACCATATTCTTCATGCATAATCGTTGACTCTAGCTCTTTACGCATCAATGCAATTTTTGCCTCATTGCAACTTGCATAAAGACCAGCCAGAATATCCCAAGACTGTTTTGCAGATTTCATTGAACAAAGGTGAGGAGTAATGGTGCGCTTCAAAGAAAATGCAATCAATGCATGCGGCTGTGCACCTTTTACATCCCAAGGAGGTTGCTCAATCGTAGGGAAATAGCTATGGTAGCACCAATCCTACCACCAAAACCTGCAACATCCTTAGAACAAGGACATACATCAATGCCCTGCACAATATTCTAGACACCCTTTGACGCAAGGACATGTTGCATCATATAAGCCCACATAGGGTAATTGTCCCCATCCACCAATATATCCTCAACAGTAAACATCTTGAACACATCTGTGTTGTTTTCAGCCATGGAAAATACTGCACCTATTGCTAGAATAAACTCGTAATTACATATGCACTTGCTTTGAAAATCAATTAAGTACCTAGACTTGCGACTATAATTGTCCATATTGATTAAAAATGAAATATTACATCATGGGCTGGTCTTTAGATATTCTTTGTTAGCTAGGCTGCTAAGATTCAAGGCCATATTAGGTATTTTGGTAGAAATCCCGCATTATGGGAATCTCCAAATGACCAAATTTGGAAATTTCCCACTTAAAGTGGGAAAAAATGAGATAAGTTGTTGACGTATGGTTGGTATAAAGAGTGAAAATCTTATAGGATTGTGGTGTTGATAAACATCAAAAGTCAAGAGTATGCACAACACATGAATTTGAAGAAAATCTATTGATTAAATAAAACAAATAAAGGTACAACTAAAGACCCTATTTTCAAAATTGACTATTATAGTCACAATAGAAGCTGCACATAATCTACTAAAAATTTGATACCATATCCAAACTTTGATCCAAGCATGATTGATGTGCACAATTGAGGTGTGCTTTGGATTTCGGAGCATGCATTTCTGGGATCTTGAGTCTAGAAAATGGTCCTTATTTGTTGGGTCTCCAGGAGAAAACGATTGCATCTATAATTTCCCATACTTGTGGGTCCTTATAGTTGACAACCCAAAAACCTTTCCAACAGTTAGTGTAAGCTTGAGCATCTGTCATCCCACTTTTTCTTGCACAAGGTGCCCAATATTAAATCAAAATTTTTATGTAGATATCCCTAGAATGATGAGCATATATACAATGCACAGGGGGGGGGTGGGGGGGGGGGGGGGGGGGGGGGGGTGGACTTCCTAGTGAAGGAAAAAATACCCCAGCGGTCCTAAGTGTTTTCACACACATCACTATTGGCGGATACGCCACGACGGACAACAGCGAGAACTCACCAAAAAAAATTGTCAGCTAAGGACGAAGCTCGACCCGTAGGCGCGTGGAAGCAAAGCATAGGGTGTCAATCTACACTCGACCGACTCTCGACTAATTCCTACAGAGGTCTCTACCCAATGTCTAAGCTACAGCCTTCCAGAGTGCTTAAGAGGAGATTTCATACAACACTTCCAAGAGCTAAATACCCATCAAACGTTCTCAAAACGTCACAGAACTTGAAGGAGACCCTACTAACACCAATAGGTCACTCTCCCTAAGGTCCATGAACCAAAATCCCAATCACGTAGGATGTCTGGTTGAAATTGGCAGGTCGTCATTTCCAAAAACTAAAGTGCCTAATGTGTAGCTCTACTCAATGCGAATGTGTGGATATGTTGAAATGCGAAAACGGATAACGTATGCTCACCGAATCACCAGATGAAGCTCGTAGGTCGAGCTCGCAAAACCAGACTGTACACCCACAATGTAGTTATCGGTGCGTAGCTCTCGCCGGGGGCAACATGCTACAATTCTCCGCACTCGATTCTGACCACCGGTGCGCGCGTAGCGTCAAGATGAAACTCTCTCTCTCTCTCTCTCTCTCTCTCTCTCTCTCTCTCTCTCTCTCTCTCTCTCTCTCTCTCTCTCTCTCTCTCTCTCTCTCACAGTACGCTCACTCACAGACAGAACTTTTCAAAAAATGACAAAAGGTTTTTCCATTAAGGTCAAAAGTGGTATAAATACCTTACAATCTCAAACCCTAATGTTCCAATTTAACCATCTACTCAATCTAAATGTCAAAAATGGGATACAAGTTGGAAGCTTCTGTAAGCCCCAATATTTACAAAGGTGAAATGTCGGTTTTTCTCAAATAATAGTTATAAAAAATAATATTTCGCTGATCTTCGTAGGGTGTGTCCAGCTGCTAACACTCCCCCCCTCCTTGTTCATGTCGTCCCCGACATGGAAGTTGAGTTGCTTCTTCAGTGTAGGCTTTCTCTCATCTTGAGAAGGGACTCATATCTCGCATGCTGAGCCAGTAGCGTCGGGCCGAATATATCTGTGCTGATTGTGAAGAAGCCGGTGTAGAAGGATTCTTCAAAGGCCTGGAGGTGATACAAAGGCAAAAACATGATTCTCTGATAAAGCGCATGTATCACCTTGTGGGAAGGCTGAGCAGACATATCGTATGCACATCTGTATGTATCTTGAAAGAAAAAGATATTGTCTGTCACGTGGCCTGGTTTGAAGGTTTCGAAGACTGCCAAAAGGGTTTTACATATCTTTCTCATCATTATGCAAGATAGGTCAGGTGAGCCAGTGAAAAATTTGATGGCGCCCGTTAGGGTTTTCACCATGTATTGCTCACTTATTCTCTCGCCCGCCTTCAAGCCTGGCAGCTTCGGGTAATTTAGCCAAGTAGGTTGACTTCTCTGCAATAGCTCTTGGGCCTTCCATGTTCTCATCCTTGGTAGAGGGCAGAAACTGAGGTTATCTCTGATCGCTTTAGGTGCCTCTACCAGATGGATTAAATATTGAGGATGTTTTGTGAGCCATGCCTTTCTCCACCTGGGCTGAGAATCCACTATCAGCTTGACCCTTCACGTTTGGAGATATCTGCTTTGTACAATGGCACTGTTGGCTCCTCTTTTATCCGTTTGTTGATAGTAGCAGCTTCGTACTTTAGCAGAGGATATGGGAGAGAAGGCTGTAGCCATTCACGCCGAAGGTTACTGGCATCTATCTTCTGAATAGTCATCAACTTAAACACCCTCTGCTCCCACTCCAATGCTTCTCTGGCTGTGTCTTTTACTGCCGCTTCTATGGCCTTCTACAACTTTTCTTCCTCTTCTTGTGTCAGATCCTGGGGCTCTTGTGAGGGTCTCACCAGAATTTCCTCTTGCATGGTGGTGTCCACTGGATCTGACACATTCTCTATGTCGATCCCCTCCATTGCTGCTAGCCCGGTGCTAAACTGCTTCTCTTCAGTTTTTTGCTGGCCTCTCAACTCTTCTTTTTGCTTCTGAAGTGACTTCTTTTCCTCTTCCACTTGCTCTCCCATGTTTACTAGGAGGTCGTTCAGATCGGCATTGATTTTCTCCGCCTCCTCGAGCTTTCTCTTGATGGCTTCATTTTCTGCTTGCCATCTCTAGAAATCCTCATCCATCTTTCTTTTTATGGCTTCTAGCTCATTTTGCATGGATTTGTTCTCTTCTTCCAGGCGGTTCTACATTACCATAGACCCCTCTGCCAGCATCAGCCTTTTCCTCTTCTCCAGTGTTAACTCCTTTGGGATCTACATCTCAAGGATACTGCCTTTTAAAAGATAGACTTCATCGAGAAAAAGCAGCAATTATGTGCAGAATTACCTAAAGAGATGGCCGAGTACATCAACTCCCAATGGCTCGGTTCTATCACCAAATTAATCCGCCACAGTATGGTTGCTCCGTGAATCAATTTCCAACTAGGGGCTAGAGGGAATATCAATCTCATGGAAAGAAAAGACAAAAATGATGCAAAGGGGAAAACCAATGCCCAAAATTCTTCCCAAGGAAATTCCAACAACAACAATCGGTCCAAGGAGAAGGGAGTTTACAAAGGTTTAAAAAAATCTCTCCTAAAGAGCTTGAATATTTTTGCAAGGACCATAAATGTTTTAAGTGTGGGGAGCAAGGACATGGCTGTCATTCTTGCCCAAAGAGAAATGCCCGCAATGAGACTCCTAGAGCTTCCACTATCAAAGCTCCAAAAGAGAATGCTCATTGCAAAGGATCACCTCTCTCCTATGCTTGGGGAAAGATAAGGGAGCATCCTACCTTCATCTTGTTTAACCATGGTTCTACTCACAAATTCATATCAACAAAGTTGGCCACCAAGTTAGGCATTCAAGCTTTCAAGATGGGAGATCGTGTTGCCGATACAACTTTCAAGGGACAACAAGCCTCCATTACTCCCTTGATTGGGAAGTTGAGGCTTCATGTCCAAAGCTATTTTGACAAAGAAGAACTTTTTATCTCTTCTCTCCAACATGAGGATGCTATCCTAGGGGCACCATGGCTCAATCGCATGGCTGCCAACATGAAGTTCACTGAAAGGAGAATCTACTTCACTTATAAGGAAAAGAGCATGTATATAGATGCTAGTGAGTTTGGTCATACTATACCACTTGTAAATCCTCTTGCTTTTGATAAATCAACAAAAAGCGCAGTTTTTGCATACATGATTTATGTCAAAGAGTCCCTAAAAGGTCGCAATGTTTCATCAAATGTAAATGGTAGGAATCAAAAAGAGTTAGACTTGTCTAATTTTTAAAATGGATTCCAAGATGTGTTCATCGATGATATCCCTATGGACTTGCCTCCAAAACAAGGGGATGATGACCATCAAATTGAGCTCCTACCAAAAAGATCACCGCCTAACAAGCCTCCTTATCGAGTTTCCCAAGCTCAACAAGAGGAGATCATGAGGCAAGTAAAAATTGGTAGACAAAGTGATGGTGGCGAGGCCAAGATCCTCTCCCTTTTGTTCTCCAGTCCTTTTAGTGCACAAGAAAGATGGTACATCCCGCATGTGTGTAGACTATCGAGCTAAACCATATCACTATTGAGGCGGTCCGGGGCGGGCAACAAGAAGAGCGGCCTCTAAACACCCTTCGAGGCTCCCGTGCTGCTCAATTGGGGCTGGGGCAAGCATAATCAGAGACAACAACAACCCACACCCAGAAACCAAACAAGAAAAGGGGCACCACCTAGTTGTAGATGCGAACTAGGATGCATGTGATATCTCCTTGTACTCAAACGCACAAAAAGAGGGGAATGCAAGATAGCCATACACACCAAACACAAACATTCACCACGCCAGAGAGAGTTAAAGAGCACAAATCAAATTGAGAAACTCAGTCTTAGCCTTAAAGACTAGATGCACACAAAGCTTGATGAGAGATAGAGGGACAACACAAAACTTGACCTTGTTGCCAATACACAAATTGTCTTAGGGTCATGGGAGCCCTCTCACCGAGCACCCTCTTACAATTTACCTTTTAGGCAAACAATTCAACAAGCCCTCAAACCACCAAGCATGAAATGGCACAACAAACTTCAAGGAAAATATACCTTTAACCACCTGATGAGCCAACTTATCAAGTCAATTTGGAGAGAAGAGTCGTAGTTGCAGCATACAATTGCACCCAAAACTATGAATCTTATTTATGGACAAGAGTAAGTTACAAGTGTGATTGCAGAGTATAGTATCACTCCACTCCTCTAGATGGCATAACTAACTTCAAGCTTCTCCATGCACCTATGTGTAGTGATGGAATAGAGCACTCACAATGCACACACTCTACACAACTAGTCTTGAAGAGTGGTGTGTTATGTGTTGAGAATGGTGTGGTGTAGTGTGATCATGTGATAATTTACAAGGGAGAGAAGGGCTCTATTTATAGGTTTTAGAAGCCCCGATTAGGATTAGGCCTAATCAAGTTTATTTGAAGGAATAAAAGATTATGCATTTATTTTTTTATTTTTAATGAGGGTGGGTCTCTCTTGTCCTTTGAGTCACATGGATGTGGGCTCAAGGGAAGAGAATTATTGAGGATGATTGGAGAGAGGATTGAGTGAATAATTTGGGAGTGCCTACTCTAGTAGAGGGTGAATTTTACAATAAGGTTAGTGGTTAGTAGTTAGTAATTATCACTAAAAAATATTTACAAAATCATTCACCGAATGGTGAGATATATGATGAGAAAAGTTAGAGAAGGGATGAGCTTGTAAAGAGAGGTTGAAGCTTTGGAGAAGTTGACATTCACCTCTTTACAGCAACGGTAGAAGAAGCGATCAGCATGGCGAAGTAGCGCGTGTCGATGAAGCTATGTTATCTTCAAACCTTGGAAAATTCATGATAAAGCCTTCATTTGAAGAGGTTAACCTTGGATTTTTGCTGATTTTTTGAAGTTCTTTACAAAGATGAATAGAGTATGGTAATATGGACATATATGTAGAGAGAAAGGGGGACACATAGGGTGTAGAAATGGAGGATGAAGGCTATGGAGGTGTGAGAGATGTGGCAATGGTGAAAAGGGTGAATTAAGACATGGGAGTTGCAGGTTTGGGAGTGGGAAGGAGAGGGAGGAGTGTGTGTGAAAGAGGAAAATGATAAAGTGGAAGAGGGAGTGTGGTTGCATAGCATGGGCAAACTGGGGTCCACCAATAAAATAATAGCTCATAGCTCGTAGCTCAAAAAAATATGAAAAAATTTAAAGTGAAAGTTCAGCCCACGAGCTACAACTTTTGTTTGTATCACCTTTCCAAATTTGGGGATCATGTGATCTTTAAAAATTCAACAAAACCGACTATTTTTTCCACTGCACAAGGTCCTTGTGAGGTCCTTCTTTGGATGATTCTTTTGAATACCTCCAAGAGTGAGCTCCCCATGGTGCATGCATGCATGCCACATACCCTTGACCTTATTTGGTAGGTCTATAATTGAAGATATTGTTGAGATCATGATATAAGTGAATAGTACAACTAAGAAAATCAAATATTGAGGGGTCTAAAAAAATATGTACATGTCAAATATAAATAATATAGGTGGAAAAATTATAAAGGGGTCAAAATAAATCTCTCGCATTATAAGTCTACCATAAAAAGATGAATATTTTTGGTGTTCTAATTTATGAGAGTAAAAGAGAATAGATGTAGGAAGGAAAAATCACAATAGTGAAAAAATATACACATAAATAAAACTAGTTTTTTTGGATTTTTGTTGGGATGGAGTTACACCAAAAATAAGAGAATCTTGCATGAAAATATTTTTATATGGAATAAAGAGTATGCAAAATGGTAAGAAAAAATATGGTAATGGTGAGTCAATGTACATAGCATAAATAACACACCATAGGTAGAAATATTTAAATAAATACCAAAATAATTATGAAAAATCCTTATATTTAGGCCCTATATACAATGAAATATTTACACACAAATGGGTCATAATATACTTATATTTTTATAGTTTTTATATTTTTGGCTCAACTAGCCCAGTGACTAGCTAATTGAGGGTTTTTAAGAAGATATGGGAAAAGTCCCCTAACTCACACACACCTATATACAGCGAAATGGTAGGGATAACCAAAATGTTTGAGTGATTTGATAGGGTGAGGTAGCTTACTATGGCAATTATGGAAAGCCAAAAAACGGCTATCATTAGCCCTCCCCTTAGATAATGGTACATTCATGTACCATTTATCCGACCATACAACATGTAGATTGTGTAACGTCTGTCTTTGTCTGCTCTCATATTTGAAGAACCTTTGTTATATGATTAAAAAACCTTGTGTGATATGAAAGGTTCCCAGAGCCAATAGAAGGATGTAATGAAGTGACTGAGTAGACCTGCTCCATTGAGAAAGTTTCCATAAGCACCCCCCAGGATCAAAGATCTTGAAATATCTTTTCCAAAGAGAGACATATGGTATGGAATCACTTACTGATTTCGGTTGAAGAAACTTGTAGATTCTATTGTTGTCCATCATTTCATCTATCACTATGAATGTGATATAAAAGATTGGTTGCTCTTCCTCCTGTGTAAAGTTGATATATCTGCTACGATCTTCAAGAGGTTGTATGAGCAAACTCCTGAACTATAGCTCATAAAATTCATTCAACCTGGGTAGGCTCATCAAGTCAAAAATTCTATGACCTTCATGATTAGGAAAGCTTGATCCATGCTTCCAACTTCTATTGGAAGATATTCCAAATAGTTTACCATATAAGTAGATAATAGACGAAGGTTTCTATTGCTTCCAACACATTGGAAGAGAATAGATTTTGGTACTGATTGATGAAATATCCACATGTAGCAATCAACAAGTTTTTCATCTATGATGAATACCAGAAGCATCACAATGTGCGACCTCCATACACCAAAGAACCAAATGAAGAAGGTTTGGAAACATCCATTCATCACCAAGTATTCATGTCCTCTTCCACTTAAGAAGGTATGGTGCCCCCGATGAAAGGTATATGTGACGAGGGGAGAAGTTGACTTTGAAGAGGTGAAACCCAATGTGAAGATGATTGGGGCTTCAAAAGCTTGGATTTTCTTGCTAAGAGATTGTCCCATGAATGGAGAGCCACCCACTAAAACACCATTGGAGAGAATGATACCCTTCTAATAGTTTCCTTTTATGATTTTATTTTTAACTACTCTCCCATGTTCTTCATCCCCTTCTAAGCCCCCCCTTTGGCAAGGTTGTAACTCCTCACATTGTACCACCTCAAAGGTTGATGGATTACTGTTTGATTTTGTGAAAACTTTGGCTTCTTGCATGATAGGTTCCTCCATGCTTAACATACATGGGTCATACCAATGCTTTTCAACATCCTCAAACACTTCTTGAATATTATCCTCACATGGATTCAACTCACACTCTTCTACTTTGTTTTGGAGTTGGCATTCCATGTACACAATCATCTCTTTATGATCAATGTGGTCTATGATCTCCCCACCTATGATTTCATCTTCTTCTTCACTCTCTTCTTTTAGGCAAGATACACTCTCAGAACATTCCATAAGATCAAGGTTACCTTCAAGGTCTTCATTCTCCATAGAGTCATGTTGCACAAAAGCTTCATCTGCTCGGACTAGAAATTGATCCTCTGCCAAAAGGTTGGATGTATCCATTATTGAATCATCAATGCCATTTGAGATATCTTGTGTCGATTTTTGCATGCTTGTGATAAATGTAGAAGAAAGAGATTCCACATTTGAATCTTGGCCACACACTTTAGCACTTGAATAATCAGTTGGTATGTAAGTAACTTCTTCAATATTTGTTGGAGTAGAAGGATACAAGTATGGCAAAGGAGATGACTCCTTGATAGAAAAACTTTCATGATGGTTGGTTCTTCCAGCATGATGGAAACCATTTTTGATGTAGAAGTACTTGTCAAACTTCCTTCGGGCAATAGCGACCGCTTCTTCAAAGGTAGAGGGTCCACTATAAGTAACCTTAGTCTTTAGGAAAGGAGACAAACCCGAAATAAATTGCTCCATTTTTACATAATCTGGAAATGTAGAACTAAACCCACATCTTCCCCATTAACGAGAAAAAATATCCTCATAAGCATAGTAGTCTTCACCATGTTGTTGAAGTCTCCCTAATGAAGCCCATGCTGTCTCTGTTGTTGGAAATTTAGAGAATCTGGTCTTCAAAGCTTTGGAAATTTGGGTATATCCATCATCAATCTGAGAATACATACTCCAAAACCATTGCTCAGCGTTGCCTCTAAGGCATAGCAATAGAAAATCCCCTTTTTCAATGTCATCCCTTTTACCAAGGATACGACAAACCATTCTAAAATCAGCAAGAAAATCATCAACATCTTCTTCTAGATTTTCGAAGAAGATTGGGATATCATCAAAGGTATAACGTGTCATAGTCTCTCAATGCTAGAACCACACAAAGATTAGTTCCAAACAATCATTTTCTCTCATGACATCAACTAACTACACAAAGTTTTGAAACTTTCAACATGAATTCTAGATTCTTATGTGAAAATGTTTTTTTGCTTTCTTATGTTATGCTAATCCAAACCATATTCTAGATCAATTTTTGTTGCCTTGAAATTAAACTCGGTCATATAATTTTTCATGATTCATATAATATACTTGATTATGCTAAAATTCAAGCATTCATGCAATACAACAACAATAAGCACAAAGTCATTCCTCAATGGGGGCACCAATTTGAGGCGGTCCGGGGCGGGCAACAAGAAGAGCGGCCTCTAAACACCCTTCGAGGCTCCCGTACTGCTCAATTGGGGCTGGGGCAAGCACAATCAGAGACAACAACAACACACAACCAGAAACCAAACAAGAAAAAGGGCACCACCTAGTTGTAGATGCGAACTAGGACGCACGTGATATCTCCTTGTACTCAAACGCACAAAAAGAGGGGAATGCAAGATAGCCACACAGACCAAACACAAACATTCACCACGCCAGAGAGAGTTAAAGAGCACAAATCAAATTGAGAAACTCAGTCTTAGCCTTAAAGACTAGATGCACACAAAGCTTGATGAGAGATAGAGGGACAACAAAAAACTTGACCTTGTTGCCAATACACAAATTGTCTTAGGGTCATGGGAGCCCTCTCACCGAGCACCCTCTTACAATTTACCTTTTAGGCAAACAATTCAACAAGCCCTCAAACCACCAAGCATGAAATGGCACAACAAACTTCAAGGAAAATATACCTTTAACCACCTGATGAGCCAACTTATCAAGTCAATTTGGAGAGAAGAGTCGTAGTTGCAGCATACATTTGCACCCAAAACTATGAATCTTATTTATGGACAAGAGTAAGTTACAAGTGTGATTGCAGAGTATAGTATCACTCCACTCCTCTAGATGGCATAACTAACTTCAAGCTTCTCCATGCACCTATGTGTAGTGATGGAATAGAGCACTCACAATGCACACACTCTACACAACTAGTCTTGAAGAGTGGTGTGTTATGTGTTGAGAATGGTGTGGTGTAGTGTGATCATGTGATAATTTACAAGGGAGAGAAGGGCTCTATTTATAGGTTTTAGAAGCCCCGATTAGGATTAGGCCTAATCAAGTTTATTTGAAGGAATAAAAGATTATGCATTTTTATTTATTTTTAATGAGGGTGGGTCTCTCTTGTCCTTTGAGTCACATGGATGTGGGCTCAAGGGAAGAGAATTATTGAGGATGATAGGAGAGAGGATTGAGTGAATAATTTGGGAGTGCCTACTCTAGTAGAGGGTGAATTTTACAATAAGGTTAGTGGTTAGTAGTTAGTAATTATCACTAAAAAATATTTACAAAATCATTCACCGAATGGTGAGATATATGATGAGAAAAGTTAGAGAAGGGATGAGCTTGTAAAGAGAGGTTGAAGCTTTGGAGAAGTTGACATTCACCTCTTTACAGCAACGGTAGAAGAAGCGATCAGCATGGCGAAGTAGCGCGTGTCGATGAAGCTATGTTATCTTCAAACCTTGGAAAATTCATGATAAAGCCTTCATTTGAAGAGGTTAACCTTGGATTTTTGCTGATTTTTTGAAGTTCTTTACAAAGATGAATAGAGTATGGTAATATGGACATATATGTAGAGAGAAAGGGGGACACATAGGGTGTAGAAATGGAGGATGAAGGCTATGGAGGTGTGAGAGATGTGGCAATGGTGAAAAGGGTGAATTAAGACATGGGAGTTGCAGGTTTGGGAGTGGGAAGGAGAGGGAGGAGTGTGTGTGAAAGAGGAAAATGATAAAGTGGAAGAGGGAGTGTGGTTGCATAGCATGGGCAAACTGGGGTCCACCAATAAAATAATAGCTCATAGCTCGTAGCTCAAAAAAATATGAAAAAATTTAAAGTGAAAGTTCAGCCCACGAGCTACAACTTTTGTTTGTATCACCTTTCCAAATTTGGGGATCATGTGATCTTTAAAAATTCAACAAAACCGACTATTTTTTCCACTGCACAAGGTCCTTGTGAGGTCCTTCTTTGGATGATTCTTTTGAATACCTCCAAGAGTGAGCTCCCCATGGTGCATGCATGCATGCCACATACCCTTGACCTTATTTGGTAGGTCTATAATTGAAGATATTGTTGAGATCATGATATAAGTGAATAGTACAACTAAGAAAATCAAATATTGAGGGGTCTAAAAAAATATGTACATGTCAAATATAAATAATATAGGTGGAAAAAATATAAAGGGGTCAAAATAAATCTCTCTCATTATAAGTCTACCATAAAAAGATGAATATTTTTGGTGTTCTAATTTATGAGAGTAAAAGAGAATAGATGTAGGAAGGAAAAATCACAATAGTGAAAAAATATACACATAAATAAAACTAGTTTTTTTGGATTTTTGTTGGGATGGAGTTACACCAAAAATAAGAGAAGCTTGCATGAAATTATTTTTATATGGAATAAATAGTATGCAAAATGGTAAGAAAAAATATGGTAATGGTGAGTCAATGTACATAGCATAAATAACACACCATAGGTAGAAATATTTAAATAAATACCAAAATAATTATGAAAAATCCTTATATTTAGGCCCTATATACAATGAAATATTTACACACAAATGGGGCATAATATACTTATATTTTTTATTTTATTTTATTTTTTGGCTCAACTAGCCCAGTGACTAGCTAATTGAGGGTTTTTAAGAAGATATGGAAAAAGTCCCCTAACTCACACACACCTATATACAGTGAAATGGTAGGGATAACCAAAATGTTTGAGTGATTTGATAGGGTGAGGTAGCTTACTATGGAAATTATGGAAAGCCGAAAAATGGCTATCACTATCAAAAACAAATTTCCCATACCTCGAGTAGAAGATCTGTTTGATAAGCTAAAAGGCTCACCTACTTCAGTAGGATTGACCTTAAACGTGTCTATCATCAAATAAGGATAGTGAATGAAGATATCCTAAAGACCGCATTTTGTACAACGTTTGGTCTTTATGAATGTCTAGTGATGTCTTTTTTCTTGACTAATGCATAATGGATAAAATATTTAGACCCTATCGCAAATTCATTGGAGTGTTTTTTTATGATATCTTCATCTACTCCAAGAACTTGGAGGAACACAAGCAACATCTCCATATAATTTTCAAGCTTTGAGGGGGGATAACAAGCTTCTTATCAATCAAAAGAACAGAAAATTTTTCCTTCAAGAGATTCAATACTTAGGTCATATTATCTCCCAAGATGGTATCCGTATGGATCCATCAAAGTTGGAGGTAATAAAAGCATGGCCTAACCCAAGGAATCTACATGAGCTAATAAGCTTTATTGGTATGTGTTCATTGTAATGGAATTGGCCTATTTAGTTTGAGAGTAGCAGAAATTAATGAGAGTACTTTTGAAAAATGACTTTGTGAGCATAGCGGGTGAACATAATTGAATATAACAACATAACCATAGCAATTAGTTAACTTGGCATGAACAATACTTTTGCAAGAGAGAGAATTTAGAGAACATGACAACAGTTGAGGACCAGATTTATGTGGAGCCGGTCCCCCCTCCAATAGGCATTTGTATTATGATTTCTCCCATTAAGAGAGACTTGTTACAATACAATCTTTGTGTTCCTTGTGACCTAGGTGATGCAATGAAGATGGAAAGCTTCATGCATCACAAACATAACATAAACTTGAAGAAAGATTTAACTATCCCAAGCCTCAGTCCCAAAACCTCAAACACCTTCGAAGGTGGAGAGAGCTAGCAGGGAATGAGGGTAGGGAAGAGGAAGAAGAAACATTTCGTAGGATAAAGAATTAGTTCCTCACTTATCATAACTCTTGTTGCTAGCATACATAATACCATAGTAATGAAGAAGAAGGAGATGGAAATCTTAAGCATTGAAGCATGGCTCTTGGTTGGAT
This sequence comes from Adiantum capillus-veneris, assembly GCF_014529385.1. NCBI lineage: Eukaryota > Viridiplantae > Streptophyta > Polypodiopsida > Polypodiales > Pteridaceae > Adiantum > Adiantum capillus-veneris. The sequence continues at coordinate 140,013,611 of NC_140952.1, forward strand.
TTGCACTCCATATCCAAGAGTGTTGGTGTAGGCTCTCAACCTCTACTTGCTTGGAGAAGAAGAGGGAGCTCTTGCACTTTGCATAGCACACAATGAGAGTATTTGTGAGTGTGTGTGGGTGAGTATACCCCCTAAGAAACCCCCTAGCTTGCTTGGGTCGACCCCCCTTGTAGCTCATGCTTGAAGCTCATTGGACCCCTCCAGGCATAGCCAATCACAAGTAGGAGGCATTACAAGCAGCAAGGGTAGCCTTGAGAGAAGTGTTCCCCCTTTCCCCTTTGAGAGAGAGGGCTAGATAAATGCTAAATCAATTAATTAAATCTCGTAAATTATTATTGGACCCCTTGGGTGGCCAAACAATAGGCTTCAGGCACACCATGAGGGCAACATGAGGAGGAACTTGACAAGTGTCCCTCTTGCTTTCTTTGTACTATGCATGCCTTGTGTGAGTGTGTGGGTGTCTCTCTCATCCCCCCTCATGTAGGGCTCGCCCCCTCCTTGTAGGGATTGAATATTTGACTTTTTGACACCTCAAGCCCCTCATACATAGGCCCAGTTCCCACCACAAGCTTGGCCGTTAAGCACTTTAAGCTTGGGTTAGGTTCTCACCTTAAGTGCAACCCTAGCATCTCAAGCATGTCAAGCACCTCAAGCATCTCAATAATTAAGCATCTCAAGAACCTCAATCATCAAGCACCTCAAGCACCTTAGTCATCAAGAATGACAAGTAGGACAAGCACCTCGAGTTGGGTCGGGTTCCCGCGCCTCAAGGTCAGCCCTAGCTTACCTAAGGTCAAAGGACCTTAGGTCAGCCCTAGCTTACCTAAGGCAAAGGACTTTTACACACATTATTGGAGGTCTTCAAGGAAGCTAACCCTAAGGTCTTATGCTCCGTTGGTTAGCCTTGCTCTTTGATAGACCATCTCTCATTTGGGCCCCTTTACCATTTGCCCCATGTTGAGATAGATCTATAAGCACATGTCTGTATCTTAACCCTTGTTCCCGTTTATTCTCCCACATTAAGTGATCAGTTTAATATGAGAGAATCATTTGGGTTGGTTAGATATTAGATATTAGATTTTTGACATTACCTCTCTCTTGAAATCATAGTCGTCCTCGACTATGAGGTAGAACAGATAAAGCCTTAGTCATTAGTCAATTTTACTTAGCGGGTAGAGGATCCCTTTTTACCCTACGACATCTTTCCAAGTTGGATGACTAATCCATTTGGTGCTTGGGAGATATAGCTACCGCAAGCATGTCTGCTCTTTAGTCCATTTCATTCTCGCAAAGTAGAGTGACAAATTCTACTTGGTGTTTGAGAGACGTCATCATCACAAACATGATTTTAAGCATGCATAATAGTTAAATTTGTGCACAATTAAAAAGAGGACTAGTCTTATAAGACAAAAACATGAGTCATTTAAAAGAAATTTGTACATTTGCTTACTCTAATGTAGCATTGTAAGCATTGACAAGGTTCATACTATCCTTAAGCTGTATTCCTAGCATCCATCTAGCATCTTCAAAAGGATAATTTTTGAACTTAATAAGATACCGTCGGATAATCTTACCATGTTGTAGTACCTTGTCTTCATGCCGAAGGACAGCTTCGGGTTGTAGCACCTCTTCTTCGTCTTCAACTTCGGGGGGGTCTTCAATAATTGGTTCAGTTGCTGGCTCTCCTTTGTAGGGCTTAAGTAGGCTTACATGAAAGGCATTGTGTATGAGCCAATGGTTGGGCAACTTGAGTTGATAAGCCGTCTCATTGATGGGCTTCAAGATTTGGAACGGACCATAGTATCTTTTTGCTAGTTTAGCACAATACTTTTGATGGCCCGTAGGATTTTTGCCCGTCGTTTGCCTTAATCAAGCCTTAGGAAACTTGAGTAATACCCAATCATTTTCTTTGAACATTAAGGCTCTTCTGTGCTTATCAGCAGCAGCTTTTTGCCTTTGTTGAGAGATGGATATAGCCTCCCTAATCTTTTGAAAAGATTCTTGTAAGTCATGGCTATACTCATCGGCGCGGCGAAGATCTTCCCATGTACTTTGAGTAGCAAGGGACTTTTAGGTCTTTCCTCAATGATCTCAAAAGGTGCTTTTTCCATAGAAGTATGTACAGTATTATTGTAGCCATACTCTACAAGAGGTAAGTACTTTTCCCATTATGAGTGTTGATCTACTTCGGTAACATAAGTCTTGAGTAGATCGAGTATCGTAAGATTGGCTATCTCACTTTGGCTATCCGTTTGTGGGTGATAGGCCGAAGAGAAATTCAATCTTGTTCCTAGATTTTCAAAGAGACCTTTCCAGAAATTACTGGTCATTCTAGGATCTCTATCTGACACGATGGATGTGGGTAATCCATGGTGCTTGAAAATCTGAGATATGAAGAGAGTTGCCATTTGATGTGCCTTAATAGTCTTTTTGACAGGAATAAAATGTGCTTGCTTGCTAAACCTGTCAACTATTGTCCATATTCCTGTATTCCCATGGATAGACTTGGATAATCCAAAGATGAAATCCATGGATATACTCTCCCATGGTGAATTTGGGATAGGCAATGGCTGAAGTAATCCAGGTTGCTTCCCTCTATCATACTTGGTCTTTTGGCATACTACACATTTTGAAACATACTCTTGTATGTCTAGTTTCATGGTAGGCCAATAGAAGTACGTCTCTACTCCTCGGAGAGTAGGTTGAATACCTCTATGCCCCGCATATGGAGGAGCATGGGATTCATACATAGCTTTCTCACAAAGGGAATGGGTAACACATAGCCTATTGCCGTGGAGAAGATAACCATCTTGCAAGGTGAATGGTTCCTCTTTCTTCCCCAAAGCAAGGGCTGACATTATGTCTCTAAAGTCAGGGTCAGTAGCATACTCATCTATCATAGAGGATAGATCATTGTGAGTAGCTATAGACACCGCATTAACTTTGGGTCATCGTGAAAGTGCATCGGCCACTTGATTGTGCTTACTAGCTATGTGAGAAATATGGAAATTAAATTGCGAAAGAAAATTTTCCCACCTCATTTTTTTGTCGGAAAGCTTGGTTTGCGTCATGAAATACTTGAGACTTTGGTGGTCGGTTGGTAGGATAAATGGAGTCCCCAATAGGTAGTGCTTCCATGTGTCTAGGGCATGTAGAATAGATAAAAGCTCTTTCTCATAAATGCCCAAGACTCGTTCATCAATATTGAGCCTTCGGCTCTCATATTCTATGGCATGCCCTTCTTGAAGCAAAACCGCTCCAAGGCAATCACCACAAGCATCACATTGGACCTCAAATGGCTTTGAGAGATCCGGAAGCACGAGGACTGGTTGGGAAGTAAGCTTCTCTTTGAGATTTTCAAAAGCATTTTCCTCCTTAGCAGTCCATACAAACTTAACGTTATTCTTAGTTAAGTCGTGTAGTGGTCCTGCTACTTGAGAGAATTTTTCTATGAAGCGTCTATAGTATGCGCACATACCAACAAAGCTTCTTAGCTCATGTAGATTTCTTGGGTTAGGCCATGCTTTTATTACCTCTAACTTTGATGGATCCATTCGGATACCATCTTTAGAAATAATATGACCTAGGTATTGAATCTCTTGAAGGAAGAATTCGCTTCTCTTTTGGTTGAGAAAAAGCTTATTCTCCCTCAATGCTTGAAAAATCACTTGGAGACGTTGCTTATGTTCCTCCAAAGACTTGGAGTAGATGATGATATCATCAAAGAACACTCCAGTGAATTTACGGTATGGTCTAAAATTTTTCTCCATCAAATGATTGAACGTAGCTGATGCATTGGTCAAGCCAAAAGGCATGACTAGATATTCATAAAGACCAAACGTTGTGCGAAACGCGGTCTTTAAGATATCTTCATCCACTATCCTTATTTGATGATATCCACTCTTAAGGTCAATCCTACTGAAGTAGGTAGAGCCTTGTAGCTTATCAAACAGATCTTCTACCCGAGGTACGGGAAATCTGTTTTTGATAGTGATATGGTTTAGTGCTCGATAGTCCACACACATACGATATGTACCATCTTTCTTTTGCACTAAAAGGACTGGAGAACAAAAGGGAGAGGAACTAGGCCTCACCATCCCTTTGTCTACCAGCTTTTGTACTTGCCTCATAATCTCCTCTTGTTGAGCTTGTGAGACTCGATAAGGAGGCTTGTTAGGTGGTGAGCTTCCAGGAAGGAGCTCAATGCGATGGTCATCATCCCCTCGTTTTGGAGGTAAGTCCATAGGGATATCATCGATGAACACATCTTGGAATCCTTTTAGAAAATTAGACAAGTCTAACTCTTCTTGATTCCTACCATTTACATTTGATGAAACCTTAGTATCTTCTAGAGACTCTTTGACAAAAATCATGTACGCAGAAACTGAGCTCTTCATTGACTTATCAAAAGCAAGAGGATTTACAAGTGGAATAGTGAAACCATGCTCACTAGCATCTATATACATGTTCTTTACCCTGTAGGTGAAGTAGATTTTCCTTTCAGGGAACTTCATGTTGGCAGCCATGCGATCAAACCATGGTGCCCCTAGGATAACATCCTCATGTTGGAGAGGAGAGATGAAGAAGTCTTCTTTGTCAACATAGCTTTGGACATGAAGCCTCAACTTCCCAATCAAGTGAGTAACGGAGGCTTGTTGTCCCTTGAAAGCTGCATCAGCCACTACTATATCTCCCATCTCAAAAGCTTGAATGCCCAACTTGGTGGGCCAACTCCGTTGATATGAAGTTGAGAGTAGAGCCAGGGTCAAACAAGATGAAGGCATCATGCTCTCTTACCTTTCCCCAAGCATAGGAAAGTGATGATCCTTTGCAATGAGCATCCTATTTTGGAGCTTCGATGGTGGAATCCCTAGGAGTCTCATTGTGAGTATTCTTCTTGGGGCAAGAACGATAGTCATGTCCTTGATCCCCACACTTAAAACACTTATGGTCCTTGCGAAAAGCTTCAAGCTCTTCAGGAGAGAGTTTGTTTTTACCTTTGTAAACTCCCTTCTCCTTGGACCGATTGTTGTTGTTGTTGGAATTGACTTGGGAAGTATTTTGAACATTGGTTTTTCCCTTTGCATCATTTTTTGTCTTTGTTTTCCATGGGCTTGACATTACGTCTATCCCCTTGATGGAAATTGATGCGTGAAGCAACCATGGTGTGATGGATTACTTCGCTAATAGTACCAGGCCGTTGAGAGTTGATGTATTCGGCCATCTCTTCAGGTAATCCCGCAGAGAATTGCTGCCTTTGCTTGACAAAGACTATCTTTTGAAAGATAGTAGCGTTGAGATGTAAATCCCAAAACTTGTCTACATATTTGTGGATAGACTCATGGGAGAGGAGCTTCAAGCTGCATCATTGGGTAAGCACTTTGTCCTTTGCATCGCTTGCAAGGAATTACTTCATGATGGAAACTCGTAGAGTTTTCCATGTCTTTGGGGCTTCACCATTTCCACGAAGGCTAGCCCACCATTGACGAGCTGATTTTTGGAAGTGCATAGCTACATGGCGTAGCTTAGAGGACTATGTGAAGCCCTCATCTCCAAAGGCTGCATCAAATTGCTGGATGAAGGCCAACACTTTGTCCGTAGCACTGAAGGTGCCATCATAGGTGAGAAAAGAGATACTCTTTCCTCCCTCCTTGAACTTCTTTAGCTTTTGTGACCTTCGCCATGCAGGAAATGATTTGCGATGTCCTCCCCTCTTGTATTCTCTAGGAGAATAACCATAACTTTCGTCAGAAGAGGAGGAAGGTGAAGAAGAAGGAGAAGAGGGTGACCTCTTCCTAGCCCTTTTCTTCCTTTTTTTCCTCTCTTGCCTTTCAGAGTGATGAAGAGAAGGACCATGTGTTGATCTTTTCCTCTTGGGAGGAGTGGGCGATCGTCTAGACCACTGTCTTCGTGGAGCCACATCTTCAGAGGAACTTAAACTTTCATTGCTTTCTTGCTCTTTGGATTCCTCCTCTCGAATGGGAGAGAGTCTTCTTTTGGGGGTCTCTTCAAGAGGCATCCTAAGCTCTCTCTCCTCTTGGAGAGGAAGGGAAATTCCATAAGCACGAAGTTGTTGAGTAACTTCGGCTTGCAAAGCAGGGTTGCTCATAGCTTGCTGCAACCTAGTGACGAGATAATTCACAAACAATGGGAGCATCATCATTAGCACCTTCATGTGCAAAATCAAAACTATCAATGTTCATTCTACTCTCTTGATTATTGTCAGCCATGTTAACAAAATTTATGTATGTACTTAGTGTATGCTTTGGCAATTCAAAACCTTAGTTTCCACTCCTCTTAGCCTTTGAAAATAGGCTCTTAAGTATCTACACCCACGCTCGAAGTGGTTAATTATAGAGAGTAGAGGAGTAGGTCTAACATAGCAGAGTTGCCAAGGGTTAGCTCCTTTCGTACTTCTTATGGATCAATAATGGTAAAGCCGTAGGCAAGTCTAAAAAGACTCCATTATTAAGTCCAAAGCTCCCGAGGTGTGCACCATCCCCCACATAGTGGGCTCAACAAAACCGATAATAGATCCGAGTTCCACTTACCCTAATATAATTAACAACATCAACCATTTATAGACTACTTAAGGACCTCTCTTCTTAAGCAAGAAAAGAGAAACCAAATGCTCTGATACCAATGTAATGGAATAGGCCTATTTAGTTTGAGAGTAGCGGAAATTAATGAGAGTACTTTTGAAAAATGACTTTGTGAGCATAGCAGGTGAACATAATTGAATATAGAAACATAATCATAGCAATTAGTTAACTTGGCATGAACAATACTTTTGCAAGAGAGAGAATTTAGAGAACATGACAACAGTTGAGGACCAGATTTATGTGGAGCCGGTCCCCCCTCCAATAGGCATTTGTATTATGATTTCTCCCATTAAGAGAGACTTGTTACAATACAATCTTTGTGTTCCTTGTGACCTAGGTGATGCAATGAAGATGGAAAGCTTCATGCATCACAAACATAACATAAACTTGAAGAAAGCTTTAACTATCCCAAGCCTCAGTCCCAAGACCTCAAACACCTTCGAAGGTGGAGAGAGCAAGCAGGGAATGAGGGTAGGGAAGAGGAAGAAGAAACATTTCGTAGGATAAAGAATTAGTTCCTCACTTATCATAACTCTTGTTGCTAGCATACATAATACCATAGTAATGAAGAAGAAGGAGATGGCAAGCTTAAGCATTGAAGCATGGCTCTTGGTTGGATTTGCACTCCATATCCAAGAGTGTTGGTGTAGTCTCTCAACCTCTACTTGCTTGGAGAAGGAGAGGGGGCTCTTGCACTTTGCATAGCACACAATGAGAGTGTTTGTGAGTGTGTGTGGGTGAGTATACCCCCTAAGCAACCCCCTAGCTTTCTTGGGTCGACCCCCCCTTGTAGCTCATGCTTGAAGCTCATTGGACCCCTCCAAGCCTAGCCAATCACAAGCAGGAGGCGTTACAAGTAGCAAGGGTAGCCTTGAGACAAGTGTCCCCCCTTTCTCCTTTGAGAGAGAGGGCTAGATAAATTCTAAATCAATTAATTAAATCTCCTAAATTATTATTGGATCCCTTGGGTGGCCAACCAATAGGCTTCAGGCACACCATGAGGGCAACATGAGGAGGAACTTGACAAGTGTCCCTCTTGCTTTCTTTGTACCATGCATGCCTTGTGTGAGTGTGTGGGTGTTCTCTCTCATCCCCCCTCATGTAGGGCTCGCCCCCTCCTTGTAGGGATTGAATATTTGACTTTTTGACACCTCAAGCCCCTCATACATAGTCCGAGTTCCCACCACAAGCTTGGCCGTTAACCACTTTAAGCTTGGGTTAGGTTCTCACATTAAGTGCAACCCTAGCATCTCAAGCATGTCAAGCACCTCAAGCATCTCAAGCACCTCAATCATCAAGCACCTTAGTCATCAAGCATGACAAGCAAGACAAGCACCTCGAGCTGGTTCGGGTTCCCGCGCCTCATGGTCAGCCCTAGCTTACCTAAGGTCAAAGGACTTTTACACACATTATTGGAGGTCTTCAATGAAGCTAACCCTAAGGTATTATGCTCCATTGGTTAGCCTTGCTCTTTGATAGACCATCTCTCATTTGGGCCCCTTTACCATTTGCCCCATGTTGAGATAGATCTATAAGCACATGTCTATATCTTAACCCTTGTTCCCGTTTATTCTCCCACATTAAGTGATCAGTTTAATATGAGAGAATCATTTGGGTTGGTTAGATATTAGATATTAGATTTTATGACATGCATACTATAGACTCTTTATAGAAAAATTCTCTAAAATAGCAGGACCATTACATGACTTAACTAAGAAGAATGTTAAGTACTCATGGACTACTAATATGGAAGCACTATCTATTGGGGACTCCATTCATTCTGCGAACATACCACCAAAGGCTCAATTACTTCATGATGCAAACCAAGATTTCCGGAAAACAAATGAGGTGGGAAAATTTTATTTCGCAATATTATTTTCATATTGCTCACATTGTTGTGGGTAAGCACAATGAAGTGGCCAATGCACTTTCACAACAACCAAAAGTTAATGAGATGTCTATAGCAACTCACAATGATCTATCTTCTATGATAGATGAGTATGCTAGTGACCATGAATTTAGAGACATAATGTCAGCCCTTGCTTTGGGGAAGAAAGAGGAACCATTCATCTTGCACAATGGTTATCTTATCCACGGAAATAGGCTATGTGTTACCCATTCCCTTCGTGATAAAGTCATGTATGAATCCTATGCTCCTCCCTATGCGGGGCATAGAGGTATTCAACCTACTCTCCAAGGAGTAGAAGCATTCTTCTATTGGCCTACCATGAAAGTGGACATACAAGAGTATGTTTCAAAATGGGTAGTATGCCAAAAGGCCAAGTATGATAGAGGCAAGCAACCTAGATTACTCTAGCCATTGCCTATCCCAAATTCACAATGGGAGAGTATATCCATGGATTTTATCTTTGGATTACCCAAGTCTATCCATGGGAATATGGGAATATGGACAATAGTCGATAGGTTTAGCTGGCAAGCACACTTTATTCTTTTCAAAAAGACTATTAAGGCACACCAAATGGAAACTCTCTTCATATCCTAGATGGATTGCCAACATCCATCGTGTCAGATAGAGATCCTATAATGACCAATAACTTTTGGAAAGGTCTCTTTCAAAATCGAGGTAGTACAAGATTGCATTTCTCCTCGGGCCTATCACCCACAAATGGATGACCAAAGTGAGATAGCCAATCTTACGATACTAGATCTACTAAAGACTTATGTTACAGAAGTAGATCAACGCTCACAATGGGAAAAGTACTTACCTCTTGTAGAGTATGCGTACAATAATTCTATCCATACTTCTATGGGCAAAGCACCTTTTGAAATCATAAAGGGAAGACCTAAAAATCTTTTGCTACTCAAAGTATTGGGAAGATCTTTGCTGTCGATGAGAATAGCCGTGACCTGTAAGAGTATTTCCAAAAGATTAAGGAGGCTCTATCCATCACTCAACAAAGGAAAAAATCTATAGCTGACAAGCACAGAAGGTCCTTAACACTCAAAGAAATTATTGGGTCTTACTTAAGTTTCCCAGGGCTCAATTGAGGCAAACGACGAGAAAAAATCCTACGGGCCATCAAAAATATTATGCTAAGCTAGCAAAAAGATACTTTGGTCCTTTCCAAACCTTGAAGCCCATCAATGAGATGGATTACCAACTCAAGTTTCCCAACCATTGGCTCATACACAATGCTTTTCATGTGAGACTACGTAAGCCCTACAAAGGAGAGCCACCAAGTGAACCAATTGTTGAAGACCCTCCCAAAATCAAAGACCAAGAAGAGGTGCTACAACCCGAAGCTATGCTTCCGCATGAAGACAAGGTACTAAGACATGGTAAGATTATACGATGGTATCTTATTAAGTTATCCTTTTGAAGATGTTGGATGGATGCAAGGAATACAGCTTAAGGGTAGTATGAACCTTGTCAATGCTTACAATGCTACATTAGAGTAAGCAAATGTACATATTTCTTTTGAATGACCAATGTTTTTTTCTTATAAGACTAATTCTCTTTTTATTATGCACTAATTTAAGTAGTATGCATACTTAGAATCATGTTTGTGATGACAACTTCTCTCAAACATCAAGTAGAATTTAAGTAGTATGCATACTTAGAATCATGTTTGTGATGACGACGTCTCTCAACTACCAATTAGAATTTGTTAGTCTACTTGTGAGAATGAAACGGACTAAAGAGCAAAAGTTCTTGCGATAGCTAAGTCTCCCAAGCATCAAATGGATTAGTCATCCATCTTGGAATGATGTCCTAAGCTAAAAAGGGATCCTCTACCCGCTAAGAAACATTGACTAATGACTAAGGATTTATCTCTTCTGCCTCATAATCTAGGATGACTATGATTTCAAGAGAGAGGTAATGTCATAAAATTTAATATCTAACCAACCCAATCATTTAATGTGGGAAAATAAACAAGAACAAGGGTTGATATTTAGACATGTTCTTACGGGTCTATCTCAACACAAGGCCAATGGTAAAGGGGTCCAAATGAGAGACGGTATGTCAAAGAGAAAGGCTAGCTAATGGAGCTTGAAGACCTTAGGGTTAGCTTCATTAAAGACTTCAAAGGTTTGTGTAAAAGTCCTTAGACCTTAGGTTAAAGCTAGGCATGTGTTTGAGGTGCTTGATAATTGAAATTTCATGACATGCTTGATAGCTAAGGTGTAACTTAAGCTAGGCATGTGCTTGAAGGTCCAAGTCAATCCGTGCATGAAGGGGGAAAACCCTTGAAGCTAGGGGGATGGTAGAGAGAGAGGCCATACTCTTACCAACCCTATGCTTGATGACTAGGCGCTCAACATGCAATCCTACAAAGGAGGGAGGAGCCATGCAAGTAGGGGGGATGGTTGGATGACTTCTCTCTCTCCCAAAGGGCACCCCTTGGCAAGAAGGACACATGTGAAGCCCCTATCTAGGTTGCCCTCAAGGAGTGTCCAAAGCCTATTGGTTGATCCTTAGAGAGGTCCAATGAGGATTTAGCTAACTAAATTAATTGTTTAGAGATTTTATCAATCCCTCTCTCTCTCTCTCTCTGAGAGGAAAGGAGGACACTTGTCCAAGGACTACCTCTATTGCTAAGTAATGGAACAAGCTTATGATTGGCTAGGATTGGGAAGGCCAATGAGCTTTCACCTTGAGCTAGAAGAGGGGGTCGACCCAAGCAAGGAGGGGGCCTCTTTCAGGATATAATCTCCTACACACACACACACACACACACACACACACACACACACACACACACACACACACACACACACACACACTCATAGTGTGAAGTGAAAAGTGAACTAGCTCCATCTCATTCTCCAAGCTTGTAGAGAAGTTGAGAGCCTACACCAACACTCTTGGCTATGGAATGAAAATCCAACCAAGAGCCATGCTTCAATGCTTAAGCTTGCCATCTGCTCCATCTTCATTACTATGCTATTATGTATGCTAGAAAGAAGAGTGATGATAATTGAACAATGGCTATTGTGCCATTCACTCTATGGTTCTTGAGAACAAGAAATACCCCCTTCCAATGTTCATCAAGGTTGCCACGGGTTTAAACCCAATGAGATCTGATAGCTGTAGGCTTCATGAAGACCCAAGATCCTTTAGAAAACACTTGTGGCACGCATTCCCCATAGATACCCTAATGTTATGCAAGCAAACCACCTTTATCTCATCCTTTGGCTTCCTTAAAGTGGAGGGGATAGACATGGTAGTACTAGAGGAAGAGTTGTGGTCTTAGATAGAGAGGCATGTTGCTTTTAGAATGAAGTGAGGAGGAGAAGTGGTTGAATGAGGAACAAGGGGAGAAGAAGTATTTCAAGTGGATGGTGTGGATGAAAGGGGGAGACAGGTGGTGCAACTATGGAAAGCTTCCATTTGTGCCACAACTATGGAAATCTTGGAGGGAGGGGGAGAAGTGGTTCAATGGGGAGCAAGAGGAGAATAAGTACTTCAAAGGGATGGTGTGGATGAAAGGGGGAGACAAGTGGTGCAACTATGAGAAGCTTCCTTATGTGCTACAACTATGGAAATCTCGAGGGAGGGGGAGAAGAGGACAGAGAAAAGAGAAGAGGTAGAATAGAGGGTACTACTGAGAAATGCAGATTTCGACCAAAGAAAATAGTTTTGTAACCATGTATTTGGTTAGGAGAGATTTTGGAGAGTGAAAAGGGTTGAAATTAGGGTTGCAAGAAAACACACACATCTTGGAGAAGATGAAGAAAGCTCAAGGCACACAATAGAGAGTGTTTTACTTAGTGTGCAATGGAAAGATTTTGGTGATGTTAGGCTCATTATCAATTTCGGATAATGCCATTGCAAGGAAAACCGGATAGATTTTTGTGTCACTTGGAACTAACATAACAAAGTCACCTTGGTGCACATCAATCATAGGATCAAACTCTTCCCTTGGTCTATCTCACTGAGGACCACAAAAATGATCATTCAACTCTTCAAGACCAAGGAATCTTTTTGCTTCCTATTGTAAATTCATTGTAGTGCTTTGTAGGAGACAAGATTCTTGAGGTTTTGGCCAATACAAGACTCCCTCTTATATAATTGCTTTTCCAATCTCTTCAATTACCTTACTCAAATAATTTATCATCACAAGCGTATAATATCGTGGCAAACTTGAACCATTCCCTAAATTTTTCCAAAACCTTATATAATTATTCAGCCCTAAAATCACTTCTTCATGAGCTTTGACATACTTCACCATTGGTACCAAAGGTCGATCTCCATGTGGTAACATTGGTTTGCCTTCTGTATCTGTTTTCCTAATATGAATACTTCCACTCCTACTTGACACACCTACATGTTCTTTATATTGCATCACTAATTTCTCATCTTGCATAAAAAAACTGAAGTGGTTTGGAATGGCCTACAAGTATGTCTTGTCCATCACAAAGATAACCATCACAATATTGCTTGAAATCAGGGACCTTTGTAAGTAGAAATAGAGCTGGAGACAAAGATGAGCTATTTTGTAATGTATCCATCAAATGTGGAAGAATATATGTTTGGGTTACTCTCAGCTTTTCTGAAAACATATTGAACATGGAATCTATTTCCTCATGTGTATGCCGGACCATCAAAAATCCTAGTTGGAAAATAGGCAACCCGAGCTGTAGTAGCAAGTTCTCCGGTAGATTTTAAAATGTTGACCTTAATTCCTCTTCTGTAGTTTTTGATGGTTGCACAATGGACTCTTTTCCATCACACAAGTTGTGGTAGTCCAAAGCATCCCTTGAGTTCAAAGCATGTAGTAGTGAAACATTGCTCCTTGGAAGTCCATTTGTTACTAGATCACCAAGAGGATGCTTATCTATCCTCTCTAGGTTATGTAAACAATTAGGAATTGAGCCAATTATAAGATTTGGATTAGTTGGCCACAAACCATTCAAGACAAAGTGTCCGTAATGACCTTGTCCATGTCTATGAGTAATCATACCTATCAATGCCACCTACAATTTGTATCCTGAATCCACACCCTTAGGAACAATACATAATTGAGGAATGGCAGTCTTCTTTTGATCCATCTTATCATGAATTATACACACATTTTTTGTGGTTGAGTTACTGAATATGTGCACCATGCATAATATAAGCTCATATATCTCTTTTGTTGTGCCATGTGAATTTCTCTCTCTCTAACGAGAAGAGTTTTCTCTTCAAGAGAAGGTTTAGCTTCTGGCCTTGCTTTGATTGAACTACAAATATTGCACTTAGAGAACTCACTCTTCTTTGTTAAAGTGACATGTGGGTATTCTTTGTTCCATATTCTACCAAAAGAAGACTGGGATAACTTCTTCTCACATCCCATTTGGTCAAGTGTCATGTTGATCTCGCTTAAAAAATCTACTTGTTTGTACGTTGATGGAATCACTAACTGTGTCTCTCTTGAGACATATAGAAGTGTTCTACTTCTATGTGGCATCTTCTTAGAGTTGTTATCCACAAACTCGTTTAGAAATTCTCTTACTAAACTAGTATGTTGAAGTCCTATTCTCAATGTACATGTGTTCCCATGCACATATTAGTGCACACCATTTTCAAAATTTCCCTTGTATAGGTAAAATGATGTCTTTGGTATTCCATCTAGCTCATACCATGCTCTACAATGAACAATAGAGCCATTTAGCATAAATTGAAATCGCATCTTCTCATCTTTCTGATAGCAAATAGACAGAACATGATAAACATAGTTAGTGCATGCTTTTTGAGACTGTCCCCAAAATTCTTTCAGTAACCCTGTCACCATATCACGATCCACAAACTGACAACATTTCTCTCCACAATAATCAATGCATGAAAACCTTGAATTAACTCGGCTGATAGATAAAAGGTAGAAGATGGTGCTACTTTCACTTTTTAAGTCCTGTATCGTCTCTTCCTTGACAAAGGGACAACATTACTCCCATCAATATTTCTTTCAACATTATCATCATTGTCTACATCCTCACATCTAGCATACATACCATCAATAGGAACAAAGTGTTGTAATGGTCAACATTGTTGTCTGCTTGATGGGCCACTTTAGCAAAGTGATGTTACCCACTCCAACCATATTCTCAATGATTGCATTTTCCCTTTCAATACCCACACCCACAAAATCATTGCCAAGTTCTTGAAAGTTGACATAATCATGTGGAAATACATATAAGATGGTCCCTTCATTCACAGTCTGCATCATTGTCTCATCCTTTAAAAGGACCCTTTGATTTTCTTCAAGATTTTAGAATCAATGTTTCAAACTATGGGCTTGTTATAGGTAGTGCATCTATAACTAGAGCATCAAATGATTTCCTTGTTCGTCACCACTGTAGCTGTTGTTTTAGCTTTTTAAATTATCTTTTATTATGAAAGACTACAAGAGAATCTTAGGCCATCAAACAACACTCCATAATGAACCATGGAGAGATGTAGTATCCATTGTAGGAAAAGGTAGTACCACATCCTTCAAACATCCTTCAAACATTCCTCAACTAGTATAGATACATTTCTTGGTCCTATCTTTGTACCCCCACAAGTGGAATTTGGATATGTTCTACACACACAACCAATAACAACAGTTTCACATCAAGTATCATATGCACCCCAGATTCAAAATCCATCCTGTAAGTGAAAAAGATGTCCTTGTCATAGTCATAAATAATTTCCCTTTGAACAAAAAAATTATAATTTCCATTTTACAAAATACATGAGCATTATAAGCATTATAACTCCACTTAGTCTCAAAGCAATGAGCCCAAGTCTAGCTTGGACAAGTGGTTGACCTTGCTTCTATCCATGCATCAATGTGGCTTAGCTTGGGTTGGTGGGGGATCTCAAGTTCAAATTTCCCATGTTACAACATACAAAAGATCTAGGTAAGTTGGACAAGTGGCAGCATATATTGTGATTAAACCACCCTTGATACACCAATAGATGAAAAACTAGCAATGGAATCAATGTTGAACAAGTGATGGTCCAACTAGTTTTTCTTGAAACCAAAACCCTCTTTCTTCATTAGAACATAGCTTGGAAAAGTGGTGGACCTAGATTTAATGCCATGTGTCAAAGGTGACCTATTGTAGGACCTTGCTTGCCAATGTCCAAGTAGCCCTTTCTTCTTTTAAAGGAAGCAAGGCTGGACAAGTGGTCTATCTTGAAACCACAACCTCCCACTATATTGCAGTGTGTCTTGGACAAGTGGTGGACCTATTATTGAGTGCCTAATTCCCAAGGTGAACTACTATAGGACCTTGTTTCCCAATGCTTGAGTAACCCTTGCTTATTTTGGTGGAAGCAAGGTTGGGAAAGTGGTGGAGCACATGGTGGTTCTTAAAACTAGATACCTTGATATATCTGCGTGTAGCTTGCACAAGTGGTGAACCTAGTTTTACTTGCGAGGTGAGCTATTGTAGGACCTTGCTTACCAATGTCCAAGCATCCCTTTGTTCTTTCAATATAAGCAAGGTTGGGTAAATGGTGGAGCTTAAAACCAATGTCCCTTTTCTATATTAGAGTGTAGCTTGGACAAGTGGTGGACCTAGTTCTAATTTCAATACCAAAGGTAGACAACTAGAGGACCTTGCTTCTTAATCTCTAGCCCTTGCTTCTCAATGGAAGCAAGGTTGGACAAGTGGTGGGTCTTGAAACCAAAACATCTTTCCACCAATATATAAGTAGCACTTTCTTCTTACAATGGAAGCAAGTTTGAACAAGTGGTGTAGCAAGTGGTGGACCTTGAAATCTGTTGGACGGGAGCGACTCACACACTCATGAAGTGCATGCAAACACTACCTAGATCAACATAATGTCAATCGAGGACACAGATGACACGATAGTCACACGGAGTAAATCTCTTTAGCTTGTCAGGCTGAGACCATCCTACACATACAACACTCTAGAAGGCCAACTAAACCACAATCAAGAACCTCACTACTCTCAACTACACCACCTAGCCACATACACACATACGGAAGGTAACTCACCTAATCATGCCAGATTCATACGAAACTTAAGTAACACCATCCCCTCACTAGGATACACCTGTCCCTAAGCTTCTACACTCAAAACCCTCACTCTAAACCCATCTGTGAAAAACGCGTAGGATGACAGAACAAAATTTTGAAAGTGCCCGAAACTGAAATTTATGAGTACCTATGCATAGCTTATGTCGCCACGATTCTATAGACTACTAGCATGCAGAAAACAGACATCCTTTGATACACTTACGGCCACAAATAGCTCGAAGATGCGTCGCGTGTGCGCTTCGTCTCGCATGGAATGCTTGGCATTGTCGCATAGCTCTCCTCGATCCTACAACAATGGTGCAGTCGGATCTTCAATGTGTTGAGCGAGCCGGGCGTAGCGAGAGGATGAAGCTCACGCTCACTCTCTTTCTCTCTCACACACAGTAGACGGTAGCGCTAAGTTTTGATTATGATAAAAGTCTTTTTTACAAAATGACCTAGGTACCTTATATACTAAGGCTACCTTAGGTTTTACCAAAAATGGGGTTGAAAGGGTCAAATGGCTTTGTATTTACAATCTGGAAGTGCCATTGAACCCCGGCTTCTGAAACTAGAATAACTACTCATTACAAATGACGTTTATAGCCATAATCCGCATCATTTCATAACTCGTAGAAGATAAGACTTTGGTACGAAACTTGAGTTATGTTGTGTTGTTGACCCAACGGTCAACATTTGTTACGAGACTGGGCACCCTCTTGTTGTAGTGGTTAGTTGCAATTGGGATAGCTGGGCGTAATGGTTAATTATGTGTTGTCTATTTATTTTGTTAATTGAGTTGATGATGATTTTGTAGAGTGGAATGCGGGGAGTTGATGGATAGGCGACGGCAATTACTCTTGGCCATTTTATATTTGCACAGTATCTTAGAACATCATTTCAATAAGCCACTATGGCTCTGTAAATAGTTGTAGTGGGAACTCCCCTTATGGGTCATGCAAGAACTAATGAGCTTCACTCATTTACAAAAGTGAAAGTGGTTGTAAAAGAGGGGCCTCAATTTTTGGCAACTTAAACTCAAAATAATATATTAAATACCAACTCCACAAGAGAGGTGCCATGGAGTTTGGGGCTAGATTTAGGCCTTTCTCTTGCAGATTCTCTTCTCTACTCTCTTAAGCTATGGTTATTTTGCTGTGTACTCTCTAATCTAGTTTCCATCTCTTACACATCTCTTACACTCTCTTACAAGCTTGTCTATGTCAATTCTATGTTTACTGTGTGTGTGTGTGTGTGTGTCATAGTCTAGGTGAGTGTGTGTGCTTGGAAATTGGAAGAAGAGGTGGACAGTTTGATGGTGATGGCTTGAAAGCTTATGTTGAATATTCTAAGCGGTCGATCTCCCCCTCTTCTCCCAACAGCAACAGTGGTATCAGAGCATCAGGTTCGAGGATTAATTGACACCAGATTTCAGTTTTAAGAAGGAGTTTCCTCTAATCGACAAAACCCCAATTGCAATTCATCGACTTTGCAATTCAAGGATTCAAGGGCTCATGGAAATTCGAAGTATAATTGATCGAGTTCGCAGAAGAAAACTCGATTGTTAATTGGTGGCTAATCGGCAACTGATTTTCAATCTCGGCTTCATGATGGTCAAAAGACGGTATATCGAGTCTCAACTTTCCAATTTAATGCATAATCATTGCGGATTGTGAAGGCAAGAAGAAAGCATAAAGCTTGGAGAGTCGGGAAATTCTTGATTTCGAAAAGCTAGTGCACTCGAGCAATTACATTGTCATATGGATGACGTCGGAAAACTTAGTTAAGGAGGAAAGAGAGATGGATTGAAGGAGAGAGAAGGAAAGAAAAATTTTTCATAGAAACTCGAAGGTTGAGGCAAACAAAGAAGACGCGGGTCAAGAAGGGAGCAAGTCTAGCTCAAAAACCAACAATTTTCTTGGTTCTCAATATCACTGCCGAGTCTCCGTGGGAATCAACGCCAACAACCAGAAAAGCTTCTCTGACGAGTTGCTTGAAAACTGTCGGACTTGGCCTCAAACTGGTCGCCCAGGGGGCAGGTACAACTGCTCCTTCTTGCTCGCGGGCCGAGAAGCTCTCCACAGGCCGTAGCAGGCCCTGCAATCCACCGCGCTGTCGGGTAGTCTGACTGCACGCCACCATGCAAGTGTTGTACACACTTTAATAAAAAAGTGTGGCATAAAAGCCTCTAAGCCAAGTGAGTTTTGTCCGGCTGCCCACTGCACAAAAAAAAAGGAGCTTACAAGTCTTATTCTTTAAAGCTCGGCCGCCCATTGTTCCTCCCGGCCTCCTACTGCAGCATATGGTCCCGAAAAAAAAAAAAAAAAACTTCAAGCCCATTTAACCCAAGCCTCGAAAGGCTTTCCAATTTAATTGTGGCCGATTCAACTTCAGTATTAAGTTGGCCCCTTTTACTAAGGACTCGGCACCCTTCTATCATCGCCTGGTCGGTCTCCACCAAATTAAAAATCAACAATAAGTCACCGATTGTATTAAACCCAGTTCGACTGACTCCCTTGGCCGCACAAGCTTTGTATTTCGCTGTTCAAAGGGGAATATTGGCCGTCTATTCTTCGCCGAATATCTTCGACGACCTTTGGAGTGAAAATTAAAAATTACCACTATCTTTTGAAAATAAGGAGACCGGACGTTACAAATTCAACTGGCTCGGTGATGCACCGTCGGACTGTCTACTCTCTGGCAATTTCCTAGCGCATCGCCATTCTGGACTGGACGCCACCGTTCTTTCACAGCTAAGTACATTACATTTCTGTTATTTATTTTATTTTATTCCGCATATTGCATCTGCAAATATCACCAAATAGCCTTTTTAAGCATTAACATTTAATTATTTATTAAATTTATATTTTTTTTAAAAGGAAAAAAGAAAAGCACGCAATCATGGCACATCTTCCTCATGCACCCACGATTGCAGAGCAACTTCAAAATTTGCAGCAGTCACTCACATATGAACGCATGCAAAGGCAAGAACTTGAAGATAAATTATTGCATTCTGCATGTACCGAATCTGCACCGGCACCCAAGAAAAACAAAATTAGCAAAAAAGCCTTCACTTTCAAAGATTTTGATGGCACTAAAGATGCTAGCACGGTTCTAGCATGGGTTAGTCAACTAAATGACTACTTTCATGATGAAGACTTTCCCGAGCATGAAATGGTAAAGTGTGCATCCAATCATCTCACTAGCAGCGCTGCATTGTGGTGGAACGCCACCAAACAACATGAAAGAAGACCACGCACATGGAATGCATTTAAAAAAGTGTTTTTACCCCAATTTTTGCCCACACAGTACAAAGCTAAAGCACAATGTCAATGGGATTTAATTCGATAGGGTAGAAATGAAGATGTACAGGGTTACACTGACCATTTTTGGAATTGTCTAATTCAATTGCAAGCTATTGAACATGTTAGTCGCAGGAAATTGAAGCGAAAGTACATATCAGGCTTGGCACTACAAATTAGCGCTGAGGTAGATATGTTCGAACCAGATTCTCTGTCAAAGGCCATTAATTTGGCTCTCAATGCAGAAAAGAAGAAAGGTGGACATTCCTCTCACACTGATCAACCTGCTAACACTAACCGCAACAAGAGACCTCCTTTCTCTACTAACTTTGACAGAAGCAAACACCAAAGCTGTACTTTTTTCAAAAGACGAAGAGTTGACAATCCTCCTACAACCGCTCAACCTCATACGAGCAACAACAACAACAACACTCATCAACGAGGCAACCAATATCCTTCCAACCCAGCGTTCTCCTCCAAATTCTAATGGTAACAAAAAGGTGAAGTGTTTTAAATGCTTTCAATATGGTCACTATGCAGATAAGTGCCCAAATGGTCATGCTAAGGGCAATGGTCAATCCAATGGCCATTCAAATGGAGTCAACAGGAATTCAAGTAAAAAACCCTTCAACAACAACCGCCCCAACAGAGCTACTCTTAACCTCATCGAAGATGCTATACCTGACGACAACGAAGTGGAACTTAACTATGGTGAGGGATATGAACCTGATTATGATAACGATGACAACCCATCCTCAGGTACTCCTATATCTCCTCACACTTTGTTTAAAGTGCAAGGCACTGTTAAAGGTGAAAATGTCACCATTCTGCTAGATGATGGTAGTAGCCATGATTTCATTTCCACACGATTGGCACATCAACTATTACTCTCTGAAATTTCATCACCTCATAAGGTCAAAACTGTTTTTAATAATCAACGTTTTAATTGTAAAACTCAAGTCACTGTTGAAGTTTGCATTGGTGAATTCACACAAGCACGTATATTTTTGGTAGCACCATTGCATGGTCTTGATATGATTTTGGGAATTCCATTTCGTCATGAATTTGACCCGTTGATTAATTGTAAAACACGTACAATGTCTCTCACTCATAATAATAAAACTTTCTCCATCCAAGCAACACTGGCACAACAAAAATTTCCACTTCTCTCTCACACTCAAGCCAAGCGAGCAATTCAAAACCAGGGGAAAACATATCTAGTATTGGTAAATCAAATTTCTGCTGAAACTGAAACTTCACGTCATTCCACACACAATGAATTTATCTCACAATTTAAAGATTGTTTCATGCATGATCTATCACCTGGAATTCCATCATCACGGCCCGAAGACCACAAAATTGACATCATACCGGGTAGTGAATCTCCTTGTAGAGCACCTTATCGTGTAAATCCTACCGCACACAGGGAAATACAAACTCAAATCACTGATTTACTTGACCGAGGCCTAATCCGACCTAGTAGTTCACCATACGGAGCTCCAGTACTTCTTGTCAAGAAGAAAAATGGAACCTTTCGTATGTGTATCGACTACAGGGCTTTAAACAAGAACACCATTAAGAATAGGTTTCCAATTCCTAGAGTGGATGACCTATTAGACAAACTGAAAGGGGCACACATCTTTAGCAAAATTGACCTTAAATCAGGATATCACCAAGTCAAAATGTTTGAACATGATGTCTACAAAACTGCTTTCAGAACACAAACTGGACACTATGAATTTCTTGTCATGCCATTTGGTTTGACAAATGCACCAGCTACATTCACACGGATGATGAATCGCATTTTCATTGACCATCAAGATTTTGTGATTGTATTTTTTGATGACATTTTGGTATTCAGTAAATCTGAAGCAAAACATAAGCAGCATTTAACACGTGTATTTGATCTACTTGCACAAAATCACTTGTATTTGAATCCTGAAAAGAGTTCATTTTTCCAATCTGAAATTGAATATTTGGGACATATTGTATCGGGTAAGGAAATACATGTCGATCCAAAGAAAATTGAAGCCATTCAATCCTGGTCTAGACCCAAAAACTTGCATGAGCTACGATCTTTTATTGGTCTTTGTAGCTATTACAAGAAATTTGTTCGTAATTTTGCTTACAAAGCACATTATTTGACTCTCTTATTGAAGAAAAACACGCCTTATGAATGGACTGATTTGCAAGAAAGCTCATTTAATGCACTTAAACATGCTTTGACTAATGCACTTGTATTGCAATTGCCTGATTTTGAAAGACCATTCTTTGTGGTAGTCACTGATGCTAGTGGAAAAGGTATCGGTGCAGTCCTTATGCAAGATAACCATCCAATTGCTTTCGAAAGTCATAAATTCAAACCGTTTGAAACAAAGTTCAGTACTTATGATAAAGAGTTGACTGCTGTGGTACATGCACTGAAAATCTGGAAACACTATGTAATGGGTACTGACTTGATCATTAAAACTGATCAACAAAGTATCAAATATTTACTTTCTCAACCCTTAATAGACGATAGACATATTAAGTGGTCCGCTTTTATTCAAAGTTTTCAACCCAACATTCAATACCAACTTGGTAAAGAAAACGTTGTAGCTGATGCTTTGAGTAGACGACCCTCACTTAATCATCTATCAACTATTACGGGAACTTCATTTGACTCTATGCTTGACACTTATGCACATGATGATGACTTCAAAACGACATGGTTGCACATGCTTGATAATTCTGTACACACATTTCTCGAATACACTATTCAAGAAAACTTCCTTTATTTCAAACAAAAATTGTGTGTGACTAAACCTTTCCGTACATTAATTATTGAAGAATTGCACAAACCACCTTATGTTGGACCTAGAGGATTTGCTGCAACTTTTGAAAATTTATGTCGTGATTTCTATTGGCCTACTATGAGAATGGATGGTAAACAGTATGTGTCAACTTGTTTGATTTGTCAAAAAATCAAAGCAGCTACAGGTAAGAAATTGGGACTTTTACACCCTCTCCCCATTTCTGAAAGACCTTGGGAACATATTTCAATGGATTTTGTTATTGGTTTCCCACTCACAACACACAAACATGACATGATATGGACTATTATTGATCGTTTTTCTAAACAAGCGTACTTTGTTCCATGTAAGAAAACACTCACAGCACATCAAGCTGCACTTTTGTTTCTGAAGATTGTTTTTCCACATCATGGTTTGCCTAAAGTGATTATTTCTGATCGAGACTCAAAATTTTGTAGTGCTTTTTGGACTACTGTATTTGAAAATCTTGGCACTACACTTGACTTCACTTCTACATTCCATCCTGAATCCAATGGTCAAACCGAAGTCACCAACCGTACTATTATTGACTTGTTAAAGGCTTATGTTTCCTCTCAACCTAAGAAATGGGATGACTACCTACATATTTTGCAATTTTCATACAACAACACCACTCACACTGCCACGGGTAAATCTCCATTTGAAATTGTATATGGTCACTCACTTCCTACTCCTGCTTCACGTCTTTCTAATGTTGTGCCTCCGCTCATGATTTCACTACTGACTTTCATGATATTTATGCAAGTGTGCATTCTGCCCATTAAACACTCACAAGAACTTTACACCAAGCATGCTAACAAGCACCGCAAAGCACACCAATTCAAAGAAGGTGATCATGTTTTACTTCGCATCGAAAAATGAAGGATCAAAAGTGTTGATACTAATGTCTTTGTTAAGCTTGCTCCTCGTTTTTATGGACCTTTCAAAATTTCAGTTGTCATTAATGATGTTTCTTTTCGTTTAGACCTACCTGCACATTGGCACATTCACAATGCCTTTCACATTAGTCTTTTACACCCATTCCGAGGACCCCTACCTACACACCACATTTATGAAGACCCACCTTCACTTGTAGACCAAGAAGAGCAACTCATCCCTGACAAAATAGTTGACTATGACACCACCACTAGACGCACTGGAATGGTTTATAACCGTTACCTTTTGACTTTCAAGGGCCACCCTAGAGAGGATGCCAAATGGATGCCTGAAAAGTTTTTTCGCAACTTTCCTGACCTTCTCCACACTTTCCATCACTCACGGTCCAGTTGATTTCTCTATTGAGAAACTGAGGACAGTTGCTATCCCTGGTGGGAGGGATGTTACGACACTGGGCACCCTCCTGTTGTAGTGGTTAGCTGCAATTGGGATAGCTGGGCGTAATGGTTAATGATGTGATGTCTATTTATTTTACTAATTGAGTTGATGATGATTTTGTAGAGTGGAATGCGGGGAGTTGATGGAGAGGCGACGGCAATTACTCTTGGCCATTTTATATTTGCACAGTATCTTAGAACATCATTTCAATAAGCCACTATGGCTCTGTAAATAGTTGTAGTGGGAACTCCCCTTATGGGTCATGCAAGAACTAATGAGCTTCACTCATTTACAAAAGTGAAAGTGGTTGTAAAAGAGGGGCCTCAATTTTTGGCACCTTAAACTCAAAATAATATATTAAATACCAACTCCACAAGAGAGGTGCCGTGGAGTTTGGGGCTAGATTTAGGCCTTTCTCTTGCAGATTCTCTTCTCTACTCTCTTAAGCTATGGTTATTTTTCTGTGTACTCTCTAATCTAGTCTCCATCTCTTACACTCTCTTACAAGCTTGTCTATGTCAATTCTATGTTTACTGTGTGTGTGTGTGTGTGTGTGTGTGTGTCATAGTCTAGGTGAGTGTGTGTGCTTGGAAATTGGAAGAAGAGGTGGACAGTTTGATGGTGATGGCTTGAAAGCTTATGTTGAATATTCTAAGCGGTCGATCTCCCCCTCTTCTCCCAACAGCAACAACATTCCCCCCTTCCGCGTTCATGTCGTCCCCGACATGACCTGATTGTCGATGGCGATGTGGTCTTTGCTGTCGTTTTGTTGTTGGAAAGAAAGTATAGACGATAGCCTTTGCAGTAGCTTGTCTTGTTCGTCCAATCCAATGTACATAGTCTTCACATGATTCAAGAAAATCATAATCGATGACGAACTTTATGTCTTTCACATCCACGCTCCGAGCTGCAGCATCTGGTTTTGTCATTATAGGTCTACTGCCAGATCTAAATTCAAAAAGAATCCAATGTCGTTTAACTTGACTCTTATCATCATGGATAGAGAAAGCTCCATCCATCATTTGCTCCAGCAAATCTGTGAATTTGGAGTATTTGTGATTCTCAGTAACAACTTCTACAATCTGTAGAATTGAGTGATTGGCTTTCTGATCTTGTGAGTCAATGACAACTTTGTAAGGATTTTGTAGAAATTGTATGGCTAAACCCTTAACTTCTTTAGGACAAGTTGCACTCCAATGCAAAGTCTGTCTGTCAGTCCGAATCTAGGACTTAATTATTCTAATTTGAGGTTCAAAACCCTGCCGAGCATTCGATGCGCATTATCAAGGACAAGAATTTGAGATCCTCTGATTACCCTTATGTCTGCTCTTTGTCATTGAGGACTTCTTTGTTCTTGAGTTATGTTGTGTTGTTGACCCAGCGGTCAACACTTTGCTGTTGTTTTGGCTTCATCTGTTGCATTGCTTGTATCTTTGTCGAACCACAACAAGAACTATGATCCATTAGAGCGGACATCTATCATCATAACCATTCATCTTTTGAGATCCTCTGATCACTTTTATGTCTGCTCTTATTCATTGAGGACTTCTTTGTTCCTGTGCAATCATGTTGTTAGTGTTGTCTGCATCTTTGTCATTGTAGGCCATTCTTCGACTCGCCATTGAGGAGAAGTATGCTATGGTCTGAAATTGGTGCTCCAATTCATTTGTCAATTGATTTGAGTAGCATTTCCTTATTGTTGATGTAGAAGGAATATGTACAAGAGGATGGTGATAGGTGTCTTTAGATTAGGTTCTAAAACCTGGATGACCAAAGGGAAAAAACCCGGTGGGAAAAAAATGCCTTTGGTATACGTGCTTATTGGAGTTGAGCAGTTGACGTGAAGTACATGTTCATGAAAGGTGAGTGCTTGGGTGAAACACGGAAAGAGTGCCTGATGCAAGTGCCAATTATGGGACACTCTATATGCATATGAGAAATTGGTCAACAAAAGCATGCAATGTGAAAGAAGGAGATGATGGGTGTTTCGAGGAATAAATGTAGCACATGTGACATCAAAGATGTCTCAATAGCTTCCACCTTTCCAAGAAGGGTTTTTGATGTAGAAGTTTCTCCACTCGTATCTCACTGTGCTCAGTATGTGAGTGTCTTTTGGACCTTCTCCTTCACTTCACCAGACTTAAGTACTTAGACTTCGACTCTTTTGCTCACCTATACCAGCATGAGCGACACAACGTAAATATGCTCAACTCTTCCAGCTTGGGCAGTACCTAGAATAGCTAAGACGCTTAGACCACCTAGAATATTACTTGAAGCTTTGGGACTAATACCTCACTCATTTTTTGGGTGAGCTACTCGGCTCTGACTTGTATGACTTGTCGGTTGCATGTTGACATTGCTTTGTGACAAGTTCTTTGGCTGTTGTAGTGGCTGCTGAGACATACTTCGTGAAGTTTCATCGTTTTCCTATACCTTCTTCTCTTTGTAGTCCTCAGGCCTCTCGTCAGTCTTTTCTTCATGTGGTATATGGATTTTTTTATTTTTTCTTAATAATAAACAAAGAAAATCTTAAAACAACTCAAAAAAAGAAAAATCATTCAAAAAAGAAATTCAAATGCTATGTACACTATACACATGTCCCTAGGGGCTCATATATGGATTTTGTCCCCATACTCCTCTGTAACACTACTATGAGGGCATATACTCTAAATTTTGTCAAAAAATTATCACAATAAAACACAAAAATTTAAATCATCTCACAAAACATTGCCCTCTAATAGTCATAATGTTAGGTCCGCATTCAGAATGCCTCCCCCCTTCCTATTTGGAATCATCCTTTACGACAGGGTATCGCAAAGGGTATGTGTTGTGCTTGGGCAATTAAAAGTTGTGCCTATGCAGGCCTTGTAATGTAGCCCTATTATGCATACACAGTCAATGCATGGAAAAGATTTATGTTGTGCAAGATGTGGGTATAAGAAATTTGCTTATTGGCATTTGTTGGCGAGGCTTCCTATTTTAAGCAATGTAATGGTGTTTGAAGCTCCTGTATCGTTGCTTGATTGAAGCGACTTGCTCTCTTCTAACTGTATTGTAATCGTAGGAAGAATTGTAGGAATTCAAGCGGTGATGCACTGACAGAATTTTTTTTGTTCTTCTTTGGGACCCATTTCTTTGCGATTCTTGGTTGTTTTGTTGCTGACCCTCGTTTGGGAACCCATACTTGCCCGTGCTTTGTTTGTGTTTGAAGAGACTTCTTTGGGATCCACCTGTTTTGTTGTGTGAGTCGACAGTGGTCTTTGCTTCAGCCCTTGTACGCTTTGTTGGGGACGGGATTCAGGCTTTGAAAGTTGATACTGTGGTTGTTTTGGAATCCAAATGAATTCCTGACTTTTTTGTGCTTGAATCAACTTCGTTGGACCCCAAACCTGAGTTGTGAAAGCTTGCGACTTTGTGATATTCTTACCCGTTCGTGCACGCTTTCCTTGTTTTTATTTTGGTGTTGGATCTTGTGATTTTTCATTAGAGATCTTTGTCTTCTTGATCCATATCTGTTTTTGGCCAATCTCGCTTTTTGGTATCCAGATTTGTCTAGCTTTTTGGCTTTGACTTGTTGTCCTGTTCTTTTGTCCTATCATGGTTGTTGCTGAAGGGGTTGGTGATAGTGATGGCCTGAGTTGATGATAGGGGATGTCGTAAGATTCATCACTATCGCTACTATCCTCAGCAAGGTTGACTTCTTGTACTTTCCCTTGATTTTTTGGCTGGTAGTGGAAAGTTACTGTCTGTTAGCTCGTGGGTGGTAGTTTCTTGGAGGACTTTTCTAGACCATTGATTAGAGAATTGTTAGCACGCTGCTCTGGTCGTATTCCTCCTAGCTAAGTCTTTGCATCCTTATTAGGAGCCATGTATGAGGATGCTTGTGGTGGCTGTGTCTTCACCGAGGACTTTGGAATCCACTTTTGATGCACTTTATTCGTGTAGCAAT
Organism: Adiantum capillus-veneris; assembly: GCF_014529385.1. Lineage (NCBI taxonomy): Eukaryota > Viridiplantae > Streptophyta > Polypodiopsida > Polypodiales > Pteridaceae > Adiantum > Adiantum capillus-veneris. The sequence goes on from NC_140952.1 coordinate 140,041,581, forward strand.
GACATTGATTCGGGTCGTTGATCTTCTTGAAGCTCGAAGTGTTCTACAGAGTCATAGAACGCGTCGTCTTCTTCATCTTTTGATTCTCCACATTTCTTTGTTTGCTCCTTATTTCGAGAGCTTGTTGATGTCTGGATCTCTTCGTTTTCTTGGATTACACTCACTGCAAAATAAGGAACGACATCATAGCCATTTTCATTACAAAAATTTGTTGTGGGAGCATCCTCCACGGCGCACACGTCCAGAGTAGCCAAGACGTGTTCCCATCCAAAAGGCTCTAACTCTTCTTTAGGAAATGGTTCTGGGATATAGTCCCTATCCTCTATAACCCGCTCTAGGATACATTCCTCACGTTTCAAGCTACCACATTGTGAAGCTCCACACATCCACAGTTCTTTGGGCTTACCCAACCAAGCTGGAAGTTCTGATCCTACTACTATGGCGGAATCAAACTCCTCAACCGGTGTTCTCGTCACATCCCTATAGCTATGGTCCCTCAAGTTTACCTTTGTTATGGTTTCCATATGTCTCAGGTATATATGGTCATAACCCCAATCTTGGACCATTTTCAATTGTCGCATGAATGGTCTTCCCAGAATGATTTCATAGTTGTTCTTCTTGCCAAAGTCAACAACAGCAAAAGTGTGTTCATATTCAATGCCACAAGAAGTAACAAGTATTTTTTCTAGCAGTCCTAGGGGCTTTTCCTTGTGTCCGTCTGCAAGCTGCAGGGTCATTCGTGTGGATATCAAGGCAGGTTTTCCCCGTTTTTTCCAAACCTCTTTGGTTGCAATGGCCACACCAGCTCCACTGTCAAGGATTTCCATGGTTTTTACACCATTGAATTCCACAGGAAGGGTGGTGTTTCCATCTTCTCCCTCGTAATACTCGCCTACCTTGTTTAATGGCACTGGCCTAGTATTTAGTTGAGGCGTTTCAAGCTCTTTGATGCCTTCCTCGATTTGAGTCATTGGGGTTTTTACACCAAATTTCTCTAGACATTTACCCACATTAGCCCACATGTATGGTCTTATTCTGAGCAACTCGGCTAACACTATTGTACAGGTGACTGGGGTAGATAGAATATCTACTAGCCCCTTTGAATCGATGGCCTTGTTGGGAGACAGTCTCTGTGATGGGACTGCAACCACATCTGACTTGGTCTCGTACTCTCCCATGTAGGATGGTCCTGTTCTTAGCGAATGGGGTTGACTATCCATAGATTGTACAAATCCTTTGTCGCCCCAATACGATCGCACGTCTAGATTCATTTGAGATCCAATCTCAAATTCCTCTATTGGTGGTAGAAACACTCCTCGTTCATCACCAGTCTTGTCTACTTGTCTTCTTAGTTCATCGGCTTCATTGGCCTCTCTGACTTGTTTCCACAATTCGTCAAGACCATCTATCTCTTTACAATCCTCAGGTATAGCTTGGTGAAATTCCTCGGAAGAGTTATCCGTGGTATTCAGTACTATCCTTGGTTCTAATGTTGGGTCTTTGAGGTTTGGTATGAGCTCATGACTAGAATCTGGCTCTTTTAGTTCCTGGTTTGGTGGGATTACTTGTGTAGGCATGACACGGATCACATCCTCAGGTTTTTCAACACTTGGTTCTAGTAAAGCTTGGGCTGTTTGAATCATTTTCTTGCACAGTTCAAACCTTTGCTTTTCTAGATCCGCATAGGGATATGTCATCCACATGTGTTCTTGGGTTTGGTTGTTTTTGAGCCTCACATCATAGGCTTTCAAGAGGGCATCTAACGTCTCATTAACCTTCTCTGCCAACACAGATCCCCCTGAACTAGCACTTCTCGGTTTCTCATCCGTGGATGGTTCTTCTAGAGGTATGACCATCTGTGTAAGAGAAGGTGCCTCATTTTCCTCATGTTTTTTTATCTTCTCCTCAGCTTCGGTAAGCTTCTCAGCTAGGGATTTTTGCTCCCGTTCCCTGCGTGCTTTCATCCTAGTCTTTCTAGCTTTCCAACTATTTCGTTTGCTCTTGGTTTTTTGAATAGGTGCGTCTGTCTTTGGTCCATCATTTGTCTTTGGACTCGTGTCACTTTTCGTGTTCTTTGTCTCTGGATTCTCATCAGCTTTCTTTTGAGCTTGTGCTTTCGTAACCACTTGAACTGGTACGACATTTTCATTTTCTGAGCTACTAGGTAGCTGAACAATCCCTGATACATTTGTCGTGATTTTCCTGATTTGGTTTGGTTTTTTCGGGCAATCATGGATCAAGTGAGTGATGCCACACTCAAGACAGTAGGCATTTACTTCAGTGATCTCCGTCTGAGGACATTGTTTGACCAAGTGGTTGTCACAACTTTTGAGACAATCTGTCTCTGGTTGAGGAGATTCTTTTAGCATTTCCTCTTGGCTATAAGAAATCTTTGACCTAGATAAGCCACTATTTGCAATGAATCGCAATTTCCTTTCGTCCATTTCATACTTTCTTTCTCTTGATTGAAACCCAGGAGGTGGAGGTTGTACCGGCCTCACCACTCCATGTGTTTCTCTCACATTTTGTTGCTCCGAAAGGGTAGTACTTACTTTGGTTGCTATACCACATTGTAGCTGGTACTGGCGTTGGTTTATTTGATGCTTCCATCATTGGCTTGTATCTCATGTCTACCTGCATTCTAGCACCTGGTAGTGGAGGTTGTTGTCCTAAGACAAGCTGTGGCCTTAAAACTCCTACTGGTCTTGGCGCATTCCCCGTAATGTATCTAGGTGGAATAGGTGCTTCTGGAACAGGTTGTACATACCTCTCCCTAGCATTTTCCATGCTCTAATAGCACTCTTCCCCCGTATGGTTCGTCCATTTTCTCTCAATTTCACACCACTTTGGCTCTCCCGAATCAGACCTTACAAGAGGAATCAACCTCTTGACCAAGTCATCGATAAGCTTTTCTTGATCAATAGGTGCCGTTGGCTTGGCAATGGACTCACTTATCTGTGAAACACTGTGCTGAGAGGATGTGTCATCTCCTTGACTCTTTAAGTCCTTTTCTTTGTATGCCTCACAGTTATCCACTAGATAAAGAGCTTCTTTGATCAACTCGTTTAGCGTCATCCTCCTTATCATATGCAGATCCTTCTGAAGGCCCTAATCTCTCATTCCTTGGATAAAGATCAGCATCAGTCGTGCTTGCATAGGTAATTCCGCTCTCGGACAGAGCTTAACATATCTCTTGAGCCGTAATGATGCTTTGCATATTGATTCATTCTCTTTCTGTTTGAATCTATGGATTTGCGAGACCGTGTTGTGAGAAATGCCTTTTGGCGAGAATTCTTTAATAAACTCCTCAAACAACTCCTCTAGGGTCTCAAAATCCCATTTTTCCATCGAGTCGAACCATGTAGCTGCATCATCTTCTAGAGTCAATCCAAATCCCGCAAACTGTGTCGCAAAATCTGAAACTTCCTCTGCTCTAATCACTCTTCTAGAAGCCACTACGTGATCTCTCGGGTCTTTATCTCCGGAGTATTTTCTGTTTACCCATTTCTGAACTTGGGATGGTCTAACTCATCGTTGATTGTCTACAAGCCTAACCAGAGACTCTCCCAATCCTTCTCTCGTTATCACTCTTGAAGGGAATCCTGGTGGCTCTCTTCTTGGAATTCCTATAGGAATTCTCGTGTTTGGTGGAGGCATTTGTGGTCCTTCATTGACCAAAGATCCACCTCTTTCTAGTACAGTCTGTGGATTTGTGCTTTCTACAACTCTGTATTCCCTTCCATACTTGTCGACAACTATAGATCTCCATTGACACTCGACTCCGTATGTGTAGACATATAAGAGCTTGTAATCCGTTATCTCTTCTAGGTATGGATCTGAGCACCTATAAATATTGACCTCATTGTTGTCAATGTATCTATATAGTCCTTCACTCTCATGACCAATCATCCAGACTCTGTCAACAAGATGGGTCTTTATCAATTGCAAGTTTGGAAGATCCATTGTGGGAGGATATTCCTCTATCGTCGGGATCTCCAAGCTTGTGTAAGCTGCGTTTGAATCTAGGGTAGACATAATTTTTGGGCTTAAGAGATTTTTCTTGGTTCGAGTAGACTTAGTCCACTGTGTTCAAGTTCTTTGGTTAGGGAAAAGTCAAAACTATGACCAAAACCGCAACCGTTTCGTCACAATTTTCGCAAATTGTCACTTTCAGACACCCCTAACTTCTGGATGAATTTTGAGGCCTCAAACGATGTTTTTTTCAAAGTTGAACTAAATGGTTGCCGTTGGCATGCATTTAGTTCAAGTTTTGCTCTAAGATCTGTAGAGCCGCTCTCAGGCTACGTTTTGATATAAAAACTTTTCCGATCCGATACCGTTTGTGAAAGTTATGGCCAAAACAGTAAAATGCAGTTTAGAATGGTCAAAATGAGTCCAAATTCAATTTTGAAAAAAAGATTTGGGATCTCTGTGACACTGTGAACACTCCTGTATGGTCAAAGGTACAGTTGGACCCTAAAACTGGCCTAGAGACATCCTACGCGTAGGATGTCTATATGCTCAGAATTGAACAAAATTTGGTCCAAAGACTCCCCTTAAGTCCAGCAACACAATGGTATGCTCAGAATTTCATTTGGACCTAAAAATGGCCTTGAGACATCCTACGCGTAGGATGTCTTTTTGCTGAGAATGACTTGAAATTTTCACCCCAGCTTCTCCTTGATGTGCTGATCACAGTGGTGTGCTCATAGGTTGGTTTGGAGTCCTAAATCAAGCTGGAGACATCCTACGCGTAGGATGTCTAACTGCTCAGATTTTGTCCAAACTTGATCCCAAGATTCTCCTAGTCCTCAGCAACCCAATGGTATGCTCAAAATTGAATTTGGATGCCAATAGGTCAAGATTTGGGCTGCATAAGCTTTCTAGTGCACTCCAAGAGTAGGATGTCTGACAATTCTTGTCTTTGCTTGGTAAATAGGTCAAACAAGGTCCAAATTCACTTTTGAAAAAAGTTCTGGAATCCTTGAGACACTTAGAACCTCCCTATATGGCCAAAGTAGAATTTTGACCACTTTATGACCTTGGAGACATCCTACGCGTAGGATGTCTTTTTGCTCTGTTTCAGCTCAAACTTGCACTGTAGCTTCCACTTGATGTGCTAAGCTCACAGCTATTTTTACTTTTTGATTCTGACACCTATAGGTTGGTCAAATGATCAAGAATCTGTTCCAAAAGCCTGATGTTTGTTCTGATGAATTCCCAAGTCAAATCAACTACAAATTGGACCAAAATTGACTAGGAGGCTTGCCTAAGGCTATACAACACCCTGCTATGTCCACGGTTTGAATTTGGCCTCTAAATCATGCCTTAGACATCCTACGCGTAGGATGTCTAACTGCTCAGAATTGCCCCAAATTTGAACCACAAACTCTCCTTAGGGTGTTGATCACAGTGGTATGCTCAAAATTAAGTTTGGAGTGCAAAATCACACATATGACATCCTACGCGTAGGATGTCTTTTTGGCCTGTTTTACCCCATACTTGACCCAAAGCTTCCCCTTGATGTCAGTAACCCAGTGGTATGCTTAGATTTTGGTTTCGATTTCAAAAGACCCCAATTTTAGCTGTTCTAGTCTTTTTCAGTCAAAAGTGCTAAAGTCTGCTTAAGACCCCCGTTTCTCCCCCAAATGAGATGAAAACTCTCTCAGTCACTCAATATATCATGCAGATCATGCTCCTGCAGCCATCCTATGGTTTTGGTCTTGGAATAATGCCTTGACACAATTTGGGTAGGATGTCTGGCAATTTCTCGTCTTTTGGCTTTGATCTGTCAAAATTTGGTCAAATTTCCACTTTCCAGGTGAAAATAGGGTAAAACCTACCTTCTGAACACACTGGTCAACTCAGAATTTAAAAATTTCCACCATATCACCCTGTAGACATCCTACGCGTAGGATGTCTACTGCTGATTTTTTGAGACTGAAGTGTCCCTGATGCTTCCTTATGCTCTCAGCAAGTGCAAGTATGCTTCACAATTGCAAAAACATGCAAAAATCACTCAATTTAAGGCTTTTCTGAAATTTTACGTTTTTTGACTCTGCCCTTTTGGCTTTTGGTCAACAAAAATAGGGAAAAATACCCAAGTCAATATGTTACTAGGGTAAAACCTACCCTTTGAACCCACTAGTGCAGTCAAAATTTTCAAATTTGGTCTCCAAGATCCCCTTGAGACATCCCGCGTAGGATGTCTATGTTTACAGAATTGCAGGTTTTCTTCACAGAACCCTTGCAAATGCTCTTTTATATGCACAGCATCAGTCAGTCATACAAAATTGTCCACAAAAGCTTGCATAATGCATTTTTACCCTCAAAAGCACACTTTTCCGTGATTTCAAATGCAATCAAGCACTTTAGCAAATAATTCAATGCTGAATAGCTCTAGATCAGAATCGGATCACTTACCTAAAGCTACTCCTACAAATCATATGGGGTTTTGCATCTATGAGTAGAAAAACGCTTCACTGCCACACACGGACTAGTAAACGCTTTTATCACGCAAGACACACGCTTCCTGGCTATCCACTTGATCACGGAATATCCTCTTCCGGATCCACTTAAGAAAAACGCTTTCTTTAGCTGAAACTAAATCAAGCAACCATCACACGAGTGTTAGTAGGAAACCTACTTAGGTCCTTGTATCCCCGGCAGCGGCGCCAATGTTGAACGGGAGTGACTCACACACCCATGAAGTGCATGCAAACACTACCTAGATCAACATAATGTCAATCGAGGACACAGATGACACGATAGGCACACGGAGGAAATCTCTTTAGCTTGTCACGCTGAGACCATCCTACACATACAACACTCTAGAAGGCCAACTAAACCACAATCAAGAACCTCACTGCTCTCAACTACACCACCTAGCCACATACACACATACGGAAGGTAACTCACCTAATCATGCCAGATTCATACGAAACTTAAGGAACACCATCCCCTCACTAGGATACACCTGTCCCTTAGCTTCTACACTCAAAACCCTCACTCTAAACCCATCTGCGGAAAACGCGTAGGATGACAGAACAGAATTTTATAAGTGCCCGAAACTGAAATTTATGAGTACATATGCGTAGCTTATGTCGCCACGATTCTATAGACTACTAGCACGCAGAAAACAGACATCCTTTGATACACTTACGGCCACAAATAGCTCGTAGATGCGTCGGCGTGTGCGCTTCATCTTGTGTGGAATGCTTGGCGTTATCGCGTAGCTCTCCTCGAGCCTACAACAATGGTGCAATCGGATCTCCAATGTGTTGAGCGAGCCGGGCATAGCGAGAGGATGAAGCTCACGCTCACTCTCTTTCTCTCTCACACACAGTAGACGGCAGCGCTAAGTTTTGATTATGATAAAAGTCTTTTTTACAAAATGACCTAGGTACCTTATATACTAAGGCTACCTTAGGTTTTACCAAAAATGGGGTTGAAAGGGTCAAATGGCTTTGTATTTACAATCTGGAAGTGCCATTGCACCCCGGCTTCTGAAACTAGAATAACTACTCATTACAAATGACGTTTATAGCCGGTCAACAAAATCAATACGCCTTCGCTATATTAGAGTGTAGCTTGGACAAAGTTGTGGACTTAGTTTTAAGGGCCAATGCCTAAGGAAAACTATTGGAAATAGTGTTGAAGAAGGGGCTAGACCTGTGATGGATATTGAAATCAAAAGCCCCTTGGTATATTAGAATGTAGTGACGAGCACAAAGCGCGACACGGACCCCGATGACCTCTAAAATGCCGAGAGCCGATGCACGCCGCAATCCGGTCACACTGAAGCAAACAGGGGACACGACCTAGCTTTGAGCGGCTAGGACGACGCAAACAACGGTGATTTGAAATATCACGGACTCTACACACACACACACACACACACACACAGAGAGAGAGAGAGAGAGAGAGAGAGAGAGAGAGAGAGAGAGAGAGAGAGAGAGAGAGAGAGAGAATAGACATATGATGAAAACCCTCGGGGGTGTGAGGGAGAATTATTCTCTTGCAATATTTACTGCAACCTTATTTTCGGCGAGGTGGCAGATCATGGTGATATAGAGATAGAGGGAGAGATAGTGAGCCTACTTGGTGTGTTCTCTAGAGATGACTCACCGACACAAGAACCTTGCTATCATGAGTATGTGTGCATCGACCATTGAAGTCGAGATGTAGACATAGCTTCTTTACATAGTACAAATTCCCAAAGAAAATTGCTACACTACGTCCCCTCTCTTGTGGTGCAAATGTTGCCAATTCCTCCCACCGAAATACTACCAAGTGCTGACCTCTGATGAACTTGCCCCCCCCAATAGTGACCTCTCAGTGCCTTTTTATAGGTGATGGCTGCTTTAGATTAGGGTAATCTGGTTTGATTAGGTTAATCTAATCAAGGGAGACAAAGCAAGGCGGTGGGCCCTGGGTGGTTGACCCTTGCTTTCTCTTGGGAAATATTATAAGGAAAACCTCTAGGTGGGCCATTGTGACCATCACCTAGAGACATGAGAATTCACAAATTTGGGATTTTTATAAAATTTGGTTTGAAACTGGAAAAAATGACAATAACCTACGGTTTTTACTGAAGAGGGCATCATGGATGCAATGCTGGTGAATGCCAGCCTTGTTGGTGCGTCGGTGTAGCACATTCGTCACTTTCGGGGTCGGCCGGGGCATGCCTTCGGCGCCTTTGCTTGTTTTGGTGTCGATGTCGAGAGATTTGGTCGTCTTCTTTCTTTTGTCAATGTCGATGTCGTTCGATTTCTTTTTTGTACTTTTTTTGGTGTGTGCGTGTAGGAAGGGATTTTATTTTCTTGTGGAACTACAAAAACATGTGTGCATAAGGTGTGTAAGGGGTACATATAATTTGTTTGGTGAAGGAGGCTCCTGGAGGTAGTTTTTGATAATGTACTTTTATTTTAAAACTGCATGTAGTTGATGTTTAAAAGTGGTTTTTAGGTCATTATAAACACATGGAATATAGGTTTTATAATTTTATATACTCTTTCTCTAAGCCTCTTCAAGCGCACCTTTTGTGTGTCAGTTTAGAGCACATTAATGAGAGAATTAAAAAATGTTTTGTATGTACAAAATATAGTCCAATTAATGTAGAACAATTTTGTCTCTTTGAGCGTCAAAGGAATTTTCATTTTGGGCTCCGTTTGATGCTCTAAAGTTTAGTGAAAGCAAAAAAATGCTTGCATTTTTATTCTCTCTAGACTTTGAAAATTGCGGGCTAATTTGGAGAACAGGAAGTCAAAACTGAAAAAGTTTGATCTCTCAATGATCGTAGAAGTTTTCAAGACGAACGTTTTAAGTTCTCACAAGCCTCTCCAAATTCTTGTTAAAATTTGAGTTGCGGGCTTTGGAGAAAGAACCATTTTTTGATTTTATGTTTGATCATGTTTTTTGTCAATTTAAATGTGATTTGTGCTTTTTAAAAGTCTTGATCGGAAAATAGAAAGCACAAAAGCTATAAATATCACTATTACTATAAAAATGGTTTTGTAGCTTACGTGGCATGCTAGTAAGTAAACCCTACAGACAGAGAAACATATGCGCACACAGAACACAAAAACACAAAAAAAAAGCAGACAGACATCGCTCATAGGTACAACATTCATGCGTGCATAGGGATCGACAGTACAAACCGTGCGCACCGCAAATACGAGGCCATCATCCCGCACACAAACAAAGCACGCAGGTACATCATTCATGCACGCATAGGGATCGAGAGTACAGACCGCGTGCAACGCAAGTACAAGGGAATCATCCTGCACAACGTACAAAATCGCCATCTCGACGGAGAGGATGCCATCAACGTACAAATTTGTGTTAACACGTGTAGTGAGGAAGACAATACAGCTTCCTTAAAGGTCCATCTCCCTCTCTCTCTCTCTCTCTCTCTCTCTCTCTCTCTCTCTCTCTCCTTAACGGTTCTCTGTCATTCTTTCTTGTGTATAAAGATACAAAGTTTTTGAGCAAAGTTTCTGAATGTTGTTTGCATCCTAAGTCACTCCCATGTACAAAGACAAAAAAATCTATCATTCTTTCTTGTTGTCTCTCTTGAAAATCAGAAAACTACACAGTCAAAAGATCACTCTCTTGCTATCTTCATCCTATTTCCTCTTGCATATATTCATCAACGTACATATGTGTGTTATCTCATCATAATAGTCATGCATAATACTCATAGACATAAACATCTAACCCACACAGTAGACATAGGTATCTACATAAATAGCAAAGATAACTAAACCATTATAGTACTTATAGACTTGAATGGACTCTCTTGCTATCTTCATCCTATTTCCTCTTGCATATATTCATCAACATACAGACGTGTGTTATCCCATCATAATAGTCATGCATAATATTTATAGACATAAACATCTAACCCACACAGTAGACATAGGTATCTACATAAATAGCAAAGATAGCTAAACCATTATAGTACTTGTAAACTTGAATGGACAAATGACTTACTTGTGTGATTGGTTGAGATTGATTTGCCGCAAGTGATGGAGACCTCTTGAGTTTACTTTCCCCTAATCTGTTTGTAAATCTAATCGTAATGTGTTTTTTCAATAGAATAATGTAGTCTAGTAAAATTCCTACTGAATATAAACAATTGAGACTAGGAAAAGCAAACAAACAGTACCAAGTGGATAGAAATATGATACATTGTTGGGATGCAAAAAAATGATAGGGATGGGCTAGGGATTTCTCCCTTTTCAAGAGCTTAGGATAGACATGTGGTGGGTGTATGATGTTTGCACTTCTCTATGGGATATAGGCTGGACAAGTGGTGAACCATTGGACTTTAAGAACAATACCTTGTACACTCAATCATTCTTGATATGTAGGTTGGACATGTGGTGGATCTTGTTTGAATACAACTTGCTCTGATATTGTAGCAATTTTAAGGTGGGATAACTTGAAATCTATAAAGAGGAGTATCAATTTAGACTCATTATTTTCAATTTGGGTGGGATAATCCAAATTTAAGAGACATAATTTTAATTTAGGCGGTATTGTTTGAATTTAGGTACAAATATGTGATTCAAGATTAGCCACTTTGAATTTAGGTGGGCTAATTCGTTCAAACATGGTTTGAATTTAGTTAGAATATTTTTGAATTTGGGCAGGATAATCACATCTCCTTTAGCAAACTTGAATTTGAATTTGAACTTGGGTGGGATATTTTAAATTTAGGTCGTCAAATTTGAATTTTGGCTAGAAATTTCAAATTTTGGCGTCGGCTAAATTTGAATCTAGGCAGGATATTTTAGGTTTAGGCCGTTAGATTTGAATTTGAGTGATAAATTTTTAGTTCAAACAAATATTAAGGTGGGAAAGTTTTGAATCTTAAACCAAAATCTCCATAATACAATGTAGTGTAGGCTAGACAAGTGGTGGACCTTTAGGCCAAACCATCTATGCTACTAGACATAATTGGTGGAGTGTTGTCTGCATCAATGTTCAAATGTAGCTTGTCTCAACAAAAGGTGGGACTTACAGCTTGGACAAGTTGTTGTTGACGGTGAAACAAAGCTCATCATGTACAACATATATTTGGGTTTTTCATGTTTCTCTCAAGCTTAGCTTGCAGAAATAATGCAACCTTCTTCTCTCTAGGTTTACCTGTAGCCTAGCTTGGCCAAGTGGTGAATCCCACTAAAAGAGGTTATGTGCACTTGTGATGCTTTTAGCGACAAAAATACATTGGGTTTTTATACTCCCTAGCGTCGTTAAGACTGTCGCCAACAACGTCTCTTCGGGAATGTCGCTATAACCGTCGCTATAATTGTCTATGTGTCGCTATACGCGTCGCTATATAGAGACGGTTACAGTCCTTCTGTAGCGACAGTTATAGCGACGTAACAGAACCTTATATAGAGACGCCCAAAAGTAAATTTTTTTGGGTGGTAGGGCATTGAATGCCCTACCACCCGTCAACCATATTGAATGTTTCCAGAATAGAGTAAACCTAAATGAATTTAAGATAAGCCTAGATTCACCTTTGAAAGAAAGTGCAAGGTATAGACCCAAAGTAGTCACCCACAAGACAATATAACCATTAACTCCATCATGCATATTATTGTTTGCAAAATAAAGATACAAAACTAACAAAAGTAAATGGACGAAAGTAAATTGATGAAAGTAAATCAATGACAATTATACACATCATAGGCAAAATCACTTGATTGTTAACCTTTGCAAATGTAATAGTTACAACACAATTGTCATTATTGAGAAAATACATGGTTTTCCAATAGTTACAAAAATATGTATATACTTCATCTCATTATACATGCTATGACAAAAGGAAACTAATGCTATCTAACGTCGTCTAGTCAGACATCTCATCACGTCCAAGTCAGACATCTCATCACGTCCAAGCGGCATATCTATCGGATTCTGTAGAAAAAAACAATAAGACTTTTTGTAAGTATAAACATATAATTACAAAACAATCTATTTTCTTAGCTTATCTTTAAAATACAATAAATATAAAAGAGTAAAGTGAAATAATTACCATGCCGCCATGAAAACTCAAAATGTCTATCAGAGGCGTTTAAGCCCTTTCTGCCTGTGTACTCGCGCTCATACGGTGTGGGTCACGTCTTGTCTCATCGACCACTATTCAAAACATACAAAGAATCCATTATGTTAGAATTTAAAAGTACAAATAGACGTAACTACCAAACCTAAAGATCAATGAAAAAACACTTACAAAATTGGCCTCAAATGATGCCCACCCACTGCTCCTCAAGTGGTGCGAGCTCCTTGCCTCTACTTGCGCTTTGGCTGCCTCCTTTTGTTGCTTCCACTTGTCAGAATTCTCATGTGCTGCTCGCTTCACATTCTTCCAATCATCTTTGGCCAGCCAATCTAGTCTGTTCCACCCATGCTTTATTGCCTTTTATACTTCAAAACGTTGTGCTTGCAATATTCTCGCATTCAAACCTTCATCAGGTCTTCATTGAAGCGCTCATCCTGACTTGACACGGGAAACTCGTCATGCAGCATGCTAATAACTTCCTCTTTTAATTCATTTGGCACTTCACTCCATGTGTTTAGTATGTAGTGTCTAAAAACCTGAGAGCAAGTACTGCACATGCACGAGATCACCTTCTTGCCTTCGTCATCCCAAGATTATGATGTCGCTGATGTTGACCGAGTACGGCAAGCACTCTCGCATGTGACACAAGAACTTGGGTGTCTAGGTAGGGGTCTCTAGCGGCATCTTGATGGGGGTACAGATGTTAGGTGTCTCCAGTAGAGTCTAGGCCCCAAATCGAGGAGTGTCGACTGGGGTGACTTTCAGAGGAGTAGCTAGTGGTGTGTAGCCATGAACGACCGATAGCCTCGCAAAACCTGGTGTAGATTGCAATGTTGTGGCTGGTGTGGGGGCAGGCAAAGAAGGGAAATGTAAGGAGACTCATAAAAAACAAGGCGGTGTTGAGGCATAAGCGGCGGCATCCCCACAGCAACCGCCACCGCCACCACTGGAGCGTCGGTGCCTAGACGAGTGTGAAGATTGTCTCGTCAATACCAAAGCTTTAGAGAGCTTTGAATGCTTTGAAACAGAGGGAGATGCTAAAGGAGTGGAACGACGTGATGTTGCTTCAGGGCGATGATGCTCCTCGTACCACCTCCTCTACTGGGGTGACAAAGAAGAAAGAAAATCATCATCATCCATACCTGCATTAAACACACAAACATTTAATCTTAATATTGAATGGAGAAGAAAACATGGACAAGCTATAATCTATACTATAGATAATAGGGAGAAGGATTCCTGTGTAGAGAGAGAGAGAGAGAGAGAGCGGTATGTCTAATCTATTTTTTATATGTAGGTTTCTATATTCTTGGGCAGTTGCAGATTCTCGGACTCCATCAGTATGAGTGATCATGGCAGCAGTAGTGCTCGCCCCAGCAAGGCGGACATGAGAGGCAGGAGAGGGAAGGAGCATACCTAGAGTGGATGTAATGATGATTAAACAAAATTTAAATTTCTCAAGTATAGAATATAGACAAGAATGGAAAAAAAGTCACGTGAATACAATATATATTATAAAACGGAGAAAAATTGTTCAAATACAATGTTTATGGCTTTAGGAGGTCTCTCTCTCATCCTCGCATAGCTCAGCATAACTCCCTATGTCTATATAAAGCTCTCCATTTAGGGAAATGTCCTCCGTTCATTTTGTAAATCCTCTCCATGCACCCCATAGAGAGTAGCATCTTGATGCTCGTCTGGCACCACTTCAACGGCTTTTGATTGAGCATCTTCTCCGCTCTCCTCCATTGATGCCGCTGTGATTGGCACATGGTAGCCCTCATATGTCCGTGCACTATGAGGGGCTACCTCTACGACGTACCACCAGTTTGATGCAAACTTTGTAGGATGAAATATCACCTGCCATAGCCACATAATTTACATGAGAGATTTTAAGCATATAACTTCTAAAATTGGATGTTAAATATTTACAGACTTACTTGTACACAATGCTTGGGTAGTACAAAAGTGTCTCTTAGGTCGGTCCATTTTTTAGTTGAATCCACCTCAAGGAAACCACACTCTCCTCTGTGCACAGTAGCATTGCAATCCTCCATGTTTATCTTGAACCATTGCACGTCAAACAAGTCGACAAAAAATCCTCTATAGTCGATCCTCAAAATATCTTGTAGCGTGCCGAAGTAAGTGAGTTCCACCACCACAGGATCTGCATCAAAGTACCATCGTTGACTAGGCTGTTCAAATTTTTTCATGATTGCACAATCTTATTTAAAGCAATTTTTGTCGATCCATTTCACCCTAAAATGTCAACCTTTACACCATGTTGTTGTGTATGACTTATACTACAACCAACAGAGTTATAAGTGGTTGTTCAAACATCTAGAAAGTCGCTAGTCATACATTGAAAACTTACCTTGGTCGCGCAACCTCGAGAGTACTCCCACTCCTCCTCAGTCACTTCTTCATCGGACTATTGTGCGCTTTTCAATTGTTGTGCAACTATCTTAAGCTCACTAATGTTGGTAGGCTCTCTAGACCTGCCGAATAATGCATCGGTGGTCGTCTCCACTTGATTCGTGCCCTTTGTCTCTCTTGCTTTGCATCCTCGTATTGTGAAATCCACTTTTGCATCACTGGATTGTGAAGCATGCAAAATCGGTTGATTTTAGCCTCTATATCTTCCGTCAGCTTCTTCTCAGCACCGAGATTGCATGTGAAAATCCCAAATATGGGCTCATCATATATGGTTCACCATAGCATGTCTCGGGCTTTATCAAATCCATCTAGCCACTCTCCAATGTAAACTAGGGACTCTGATACTAGCCAACCTTCTACCATGCTACCTTCTGGATGTGCCTTCCATGCTGCGCAATCTACAGGAATCCGTAGCACGTGCCATGATGCTAGGGCGGCCATGGGCTTACATTCAAAGAAATGCTTGATGCAAGGAAGCAGAGGAAAATGTCGCAAAACCTTTTGTGGAATTTTTTGTCCGTGGAGATCTTCTCGATAAGTCTCGGAATCACATTTTGGACACTTCTCCATGTCTATGTATTCCCCTCTGAAAAGAATGCAGTCGTTAGGACAAGTGTGAATCGAATTTTAATCCATCCCCAAGTTTTGCAAGATCTTTCTTGCTTCCTCTCTGGAATTTGGCACCACATTATCAGCTGGTAGTATGTGCTCTTTGAGCAATCTACACAATGAAAAAAATGCAGTACACTTGTGTAAGTAATCTATCAGATCATTATACATCTGGAGTTTTTTATTGAAGTAAACACATTGTAATAGATCACCTGAAAAGTGTTGTGATGCTAGTGTCACTCCATTCAAACTTTGCCTGCATGTTGAGAAGAACCAGGAGCGCCTTCAATCTAGACACATGTGCTCCATCATACAATGGCGTATCGGCTTCACTTTTGATATCATCATAGATAAGCCTTTCTAAATCCATGACTGTCTCAATCATTTAATCAATCTCGGGCTCAAACATTGCCTTGTTAGGAATGTGGTCTGCATGATCATCCTCCGAGCTGTCAGAGGCTACATCTTGTGGCCTCACATATGTTGCTTGACCAAAGCGCCTGCGAACACATCTATTGGATTGCAAGATCGTTGCCCGTTGGCCAGCATCAGAGTCCAACGAGTTATAATTGGCAACAACTCGATCTATAATAGATGGATCAAACTCGCCAAATTTGTGAATGTGCTGCAAAGAAACGGGTCTTGTCCGTCGCACAGCATGCTTGCATTGATTACAAGGACATAAGATCCTTGTTGAGAGATAGGTGTTTTGGTTGGATGGACCCACATCCTCATCACTACTCATAATGAATGTAAAAATCTTATTACCTAGATATAAATTTAATCTTCTATTGGCATCCTTCGTCTTTTATCTCTCTCTCTCTCTCTCTCTCTCTCTCTCTCTCTCTCTCTCTCTCTCTCTCTCTCTCTCTCTCTCTCTCTCTCTTTGCTCAAACTGTAAACTACCTCACATTCTCTAGCCATGTCCGATCCCTGCGGTCTAGAGGTGCACGGAGATCAAAACCACCGGGTTATAATCTCTTCTTAATTGGTCAATGCCTATATTTGTGTGTATGAGAAATCTACACACCCACGTCTACATGACAGTGCATGTAGTGGACAAAACCCTTTGCCTCTTGTCTGGATGTAGCAATTCACAACATCTTAACATCTCTTCACAACAGATCCTTGTTTGAGGGATTACTTAGCACATTACATGTTGGCCTCCAATCTGAGTATCATGCCGTTGAAAGCTTTCCAACTTAAGGTCGCATCTGTAGAGAGGAAGAGAGGAATCACCGTTCGCCTAACTCTAATTTTTTTTCCTAATCCCGAAGGTAGATCTTAATACAAAAACTAAATTCAAAATATAATCTTAAATCTAACCTAATTGAACATATGGTGATTCTGAGCTAATTGAACATGGCTAGTGGGTGAGTTAATAGGTGTCAGATTTCGATGGGAATATACATATTGTTGTGTACCTAGTGTTTGCTCTTGGGGAAAAGCCTTCATTGACATGCCCTAAAATCTAATCTAAATCTAACGTAAATCTAGATCTAATCTAATCTTAACCTCAACACAAACCTAAATCTAATCTAATCTCGAATCTACTCTAACCTATCTAACCTTAAATCTTGTCTTAATCTTAAATATAACATAAATCTAAATCTATTCTAAACTCAACATAAACCTAAATCTAATCTTATCTTAAATCCTAAACCTAAATGTAATCTAACTTAAATCTAACCTAGCTAACATTAGGAAATTTCGGAGGTCATTTGGAGGGCCTTCTAAGAAAATGTATTTTTTGCACTCTCTCTTTAGAAAAAATGGCAAATAAAAGAGCTGGGTCTTTCATAGTAAAACTTCAAAAAGTGTACTTTAAGTAGATTCCTTACTCCTCTGAACATTCGTTCGTAGTGATTGAGGGATAATCCTCTTTTTAGTTGCATTGAATGAACAACGTCAATACGGAGGGAATGAGGCTAACATAGAGGGACGAATCCGCAGCCGCTATTCACTTTCCATTAAACCTGCACATTTGGCTAATGGCGCACTCCTCAAATGGCACAAATGTTACCCACAAACGAGCCAAATATCACCTTCACATTGATTTGGACAATGAGTACCAACCATTGATTAAGCGCAGTAAAACAAACACACATATACCTCCCACCTCCATAGACACGCTCAGAGCTCAAGTAGCTAAACACATAGATATCTGGACGAGAGGCTCTCTCTACCCTAAGAATCCAATAACTAATGCGTCTCCACCGTTTGTCAATCCTACAAGCTTATTGACCTTTGCTGGTGATGGAGAAAACGGCCTTCTGGGTTATTGTAAATCACTTACAAGAGAAGCTGAAACTTACAAGAGCATTCTCCAAGCTCAACAATGTGAGATTGTTCGCCTTTCACATTTACATTCTACAGATCAGGTTACCATTTTGCAACATAAAACAGAGGTACAAGAACTGAAAGGAAAGGTGCGAAGTTGTCAAATGAAGGACACCATCTTGGGTGGTCGTATCCGAAAGAAGAAATTGCGCAATCTTGAAACATTGCAGGTTGCATCAAGAGGTCTCAAGAAAAGAATCCGAGCATTAAGGTGATGCTTCTTGGTTGGCTACATTGTCTTAGTTAAGTAATCTCTTTGTTTTTTCTTGTTATGCATTGTTTTCATGTGCCTAAATAGTGTTAGTGAAGCAAATTTTCTGTTATTTACTTATGCATTGTCTTCATGTAGAGATTCAATCTATCCTGACAAGGAAAACATTGACCCCAAAGCCAATATAGGAAAGAGATTGAAGGCCAATACACCGTATGCGAGCCACAAACGGCTCCAAGCACACAACAAGCCTAAACTAGCAAGCTCAAGAAAACAAAGGGTGTGTCACTCACCGCTCTACGCTCGCCTTCGTGGTGGATTCCTCGCCGCGATGAAGAAGAAGCTGCAGTCGTGCCGCGCTCAACCGCTTCGCCGCCGCCGTGCCTTCGTAATGCTCGATCGCACACACACTCTCCCTCTCTCTCTCTCTCTCTCTCACACACACACACACACAAGGAGGTGAAGAAGAAGAAGATGGAGATGGAGCAAGAGCACTCTTCAATTGCACAAATGAGAGAATGAGTAAAAATTAGGTTTAGTTGGCTTTTATAGGAGCTCACCCCATTCACACTTGGGCGCCCATGCTTAACCAACTAATCCCTTGAATGTCCAAGTTAAAGTGCGCCTCTCATCGGCGATCACTCTACCTTTCCCTATTGGACCAATAAGCCCGGTACCTGACTCTACCAAATACATAATACGCGTCCATCGTAGGTGATGGGGTGTTCGTGAGCCGTGAGGGTTAACATGCCCCCCTTCCTGATGTAGATTCCATCCTCGGAAGCTATTGAGTTGAAGCTGGGTCGTCGAGGTGGAAGAGCATTTGAGATGAATGTCCTTAGCCTTCTTCAGTCACTGCAAAATCAAACAACATTGGCACAGTAATGGCATTCTCTTAAAAAGCATATGCAGTTTTAGGTAGACAAATTGATTGGTCAAAGAATTTCAAACAATTTGGTAGCAATGAACATTAAATTGCAATGTAATCAAATGCATAAACAGATGTAAAGGTAGAAAATTAAACAAGTCTGGGGTCGCTAATTTGACGGTCGAAAAGCACTAGAGATCAAATATTAATACCATGGGTAAGCTTCTTAATTTTCTGTGGTCAATTAAGTTGTTTAATCGCGAGAGCCAAGTATTCATGTTCGAGGGCTGACTAGAGGCTATATCTAGAAAACCTTGTAGTTAAGCTACCATAAAAGGAATTTCTCATGAAATCATCGCCTGACTGATTACTTTTTCTTTGACCCCCCAAGGTCTTTTCACATTGATTCAATTATGATGTGTGTGCTTATTTTGTATGCCTTGGGTTTTTTGCTTTTCAAGGAAAAGCGCCCACGCTGGGAACCTCTAGGGCTCTAGTACCATAGGCGATACATGTGAGTGAAGTACCAAATCAAGCTGAGATTTCTCTTCCAGCTTAAAATTTTACATTGTGGCACTTTGATTTTTTGTTTGTTCATTTTCAGCATTTTAATTTTGTAACTTTGGGGGGTCATATAACATTGTTACACTCCCCAGGCTCATCACATTAGTAAACTCCCTTTATAATACTTACGCTAAAGGTCAATAGGGTTAAGCCCACTAGAAAGCCCTAGTACATTTCATACAATGCTGCCTAAATCGGATTAAGAACCTAAGTAACCATTGTTTATTAGGAAGGCATTCCCCATGGTATTAAGAGAAGATTTCTAATACTTAGCTTGGTCAAACTAGCTTAGTCGAACTGCTTGATTTTTACACCTAAACAAGTGATTATGACAAAAGATTGCATTGAATTAAATGTTGGATACTAAGCCAATGCGCTGAATAGTATGCTACCAATCACAATCAAAGCAAACAAACATGGATGCAAAAAAGATAAGGGCAATGCTAATGGACAAGAAACACCTGTTTGTGTTGATGGTCGCGCTTGATTTGAAGTGTGAACGAGAGAAAGGTTCCATGAAGGTCCAAACCCTATCAATAGCAACACGCTCCTGTACACACTAGGAAACAAAAGGAATACCTCCAGGTGGCACATCAGTGGGAAAAATTAAAACTCCTAAAAAACAAACTCAAAACACAATCTAGACCCCTAACCTACCTATCTGTCACCCCTTTTAGAATCAAGGAAAGAGGATATTATATAAACCGGGTGGCCACCCTAAGGCTAGGCCTCTATCCTCATCATCTAGATAAATAAAATCGTTGTCCGTGAGGCCATAGTCTTCCTCGGTCTCTATTAGTTCCTCTTCATCATCCTCTTGTGCAAGCATGCTAATCAAGAACCTCGTGATGCGTGGATACTCATCTTGTGCAAAAGAATAAGCATGTGCCATTGGAGACACATTCGCTACTGGGTAGGGATCACTAGTTAGCCATAGACGTATCAGCCATTCTAACTCCTCAAAATTTCTCTCACATGCAAGGCTCTCTATCAAATCCCATTCGCAAGAAAGTATAGGGTAGCATACGTAGAACACTTGTTGAAAAGACAAGGGGTACCTTTCATCAAAAATAGAAGTGCATGCCTCTGGTGAAGTAGCCATGTCTGACAAGACAGATAGATTTGGTTAGGCCTTTAAAACATAAGAGTTGTTTTTGTGTGTTGCTTGAATTGACACGGTGAATTTGGACTTATATGTAAGATCTGATAGGGTGCTCTCTCATTGCTAGGCGCTCTTGTTCTTTACTATTTTTGTTTTTTTGTGAGTATAAGGCTATATATATACATTCCCTAAGATCGAAGATTGAGAGGTCAGGGAAAAAGGTTGAGAGGGAAACAAATGAATGATGACTGTCAGCAAACACTCCCCCCTTCCTTGGGTAGATCATACCGTTTGAAATGAGCTTGTCACCCTTTGAAACCAATTGTTCCAGTTGGTAATAGGTGAGGATTTTTGCCAGTAGTTTGTTATTACCCTAGGTGCCTTGTCAAGCTGCAAGGGTGGTAAGGTACTCTCCCATGATTTTATTTGCAACGTTGTTGTAGGTGGTGAACTTACCCCGGAAGGTGCAAACTCTTTCGTGCTTGGATGGATATGTACAGTGGTAGGTGGAGGTTGTGTCGAAGCTTCTATTTGCGTATAGGAACTACATGAAGAGCAAGAAGCTTCATTTGATTTCCCTGTTCCTGAGCTAGGTGGAACAAATCGTTCTTTCTTTGGTACCCAAACTAGCTCGGGAGCGGGTGTGTAGCATTCTGTGATCTTTTTCTTTGCACGATCATTGATTCGTTTTGGAGATACGGGATTGGGCTCACTTGGGTCAGGTGATAGGTAAGAGTACAATCTACGTTTTGGCACCCAGATTTGATCATTTCCTTGATAGTAGCCTTGGGCTTCCAATAGTCAATTAGGAATCCAATGCAGCGTTTCTTTACATTTCTTGGAGTGAGTGGTACGGTTCTTACTAGGTTTCCGTTTTTTTGCATCAACCATGCTCACTACAGAGGTTTTAGGGACCCACTTGTATGTTTTCTCTGTTATATTAGGATGGTTCTTGTGTGTCTCAAGCTTTCTTTCAACTACATCAGTTGAAGCTCTAGAGAGTTGGGCTATGGGGACGTATGGTTCAACCTCCTGGACATGCAATGTCTTGGGTTTTATTTCCTTGGGCAATATCTCAGGGACTATGGCTTGAGTGGTAGGGCTAAGAGTTGGTTTTTGCGTTGTAACACCCCCAGTCCCCCAATCAATAGTGCATTTGGTGGCTATCATCCACGTGCGGCCTAGGTTTATATTACCCTCCATAGTTCCAGTAGGCATGACCAAAAAGTCTTGAGCTACCACCCCATTGTCATAACTGACAGAAGTGTGCCAGATTCCAAAAACCGTAGTTTTTTTCTTGTTGACACCCTTGACTTGGATAATACTCTCAGATAGAGGTGGCTTCCCTAACTGACACCACACCCCATAGGATAGCAGATTGTATTTAGCACCCGTGTCCAATAAGGCGTTATATAGCACTTTTCCATAGGCACTATTTAACTCAATGGGGTATCGTAGAGGTGTGTCAGAGTCCAACCCATCCTCTTCGATTTCCACGTGGAATGCATTTGTGACCCCAAGGTTAGCCTCTCGTTTTTGTCTTATACGTTGTTGTCGCTCCTTAGCCTCAGCTTGAGCTTGTATCTTGTTTAACTCGGTTTGTGCTTTGGCGGCCTTCTTTTGATGAATGGCCCGTAGTTCTTCTTGGCTTAAAGGATCATAATATCTTTTGAATTTACTCCCATTGAGGAATCCAATGGTTTCAACTCCATCAAGAGTTTCCACACGAAGGGTACCTTGTGGGGTAATTTCACATACTCTATATGGTCCTTTACCAGCATATTTCAACTTTTTCTTCTCTTTACGTACTCCATACATAAGGACTTTATCACCAACTTTGATATCCTTGTCCTTCACATGGCGATCAAACCACTTCTTTCTCCTATCCTTTTCCACAAGAGCATTTTGCACAGCCAACTGTCTCTCTTCGTCTAGTTTTTCTAAGATAAACAAACGCTCGGTTAAGGGGTTACCATTCCATCCTTCTTGCGAAGCTACCCTAAGACTAGGAATGACAAACTCCCAAGGCATAACCGCTTCTTGGCCCTATACCATTTTGAATGGCGTACAATTAATAGCCACTTTATAAGCAGTACGATAAGCCCATAGAGCAGATGTCAACTTCAAATCCCAATCAGTGCGATGAGCTTCTACCGTCTTGGTTAAAATAGAGATTAGAGTCTTGTTGGTGCTCTCGGCTTGTCCATTAGCTTGCGGGTAATAAGGTGTAGACTTATGGTGGGATATCATAAAGGTCGTGGTAAGCTCTCTTATTACCTCATTTATAAAATGGGTACCATTATCACTAACAATTTCAAAAGGGCAACCAAATCTTGTGATAATGTTCTCAAAAAGAAACTTAGCTGCTGTCCTCGCGTCAGCTTTTTGTGAAGCCTTAGCTTCAGCCCACTTTGTTACATAGTCCGTAGCAACTAGAATATATCGAGATTGAGTGTTGCGAGCTGTGGGACTAATTGGACCTACAAAGTCTAAGCCCCATTTTTCAAATGGTTGGGTTACTTTAATAGGATGTAAGGGCATTCTGTCCTTGCGCTGTGTGGTCTTGTAACGTTGGCACTCATCACACCCTTTTGTAAAAAGTGATGCATCCTTAAATAAAGTTGGCCACCAATAGCCTGATTGCAGCACCTTTCTAGCAGTCAGGTCCCCTGAAAAATGTCCTCCTGCTATGCCCATATGTGCTTCTTGCAAGATATACAAATATTCATCCTCGCGGGCACAACGCCTACGAATATCATCCTTGCCTAATCTATACAGGGTTCCGGCAATCAAACAATAGGGTTCACATTCTTTTACTAGCCTTCGAGCGATATCCTTACGAAGTTCCTTGGGTGGAAAACCATTAACTAAAAAGTTAACAATGTTCTCACTCCATTTAGGCATAGTCTCAACTATGAATAGGGAAGTATCGGGTAATTCATCATCAACTCCTGTAGGGGTTTCACCATTGGGTATGCGAGACAAATGATCAGCCATGACGTGCCTTTTACCGGGTCTCACTACAATCGTGAAATCAAACTCCAGAAGGATTAACAACCATCGTGTGATTCTTCCTGTGGAGCATGGCTTGTTTACCAGATACAGCAACGCTTGATGATCCACATAAAATACAAACTTGTTTGCCAGAAGGTAGTAGCAAAATTTCTTTACTGCATAAACCATTGCCAAACCTTCTCGCTCTGTAGTGGTGTAGTTCCTTTCAGCATCGTTCAATTGACGGCTTGCAAAGCTAATGGGATAGTCCAATTTATGTTCTCCTGGTTGAGTGAGAACACACCCAATAGCAAAGTTTGATGCATCAATATGCACATGGAAAATGACATCCCAGTTAGGTGTCCTTAAAATCGGAGCACTTGCTAGTGTTTTCTTCAATTGTTCATAGGCCTGGTCACACTCTTCAGTCCATTTAAATTCAATGAGAAGCTTGTACAAAGGACGTGCTATCTCAGCGAAAAATAAAATAAACCGTCGATAATAACCCACGTGTCCCATGAACCTTTGAACTCCCTTGTAATTGGTTGGTGGTGGTAACTCTAGAATCACTTTAATTTTGCTCTCATCGGTTGAGATACCATTCTTGGATACTATATGCCCTAAAATAACTCCATGCTTGACCCAAAATTGGCATTTGAACGGGTTCAATGAGATACGATATAACCTACATTTTTCAAACACCTTCCGCAAACATGATAGATGTTCTTTCCAAGAAGAGTAAACACAAAGGTCGTCTAAGAAAGCTTCACAAAACTCTCTCAAATATTCTTTAAAAGCAGTGTTTATTAATCGTTGGAACGTAGCAGGGGCATTTGTTAAGCCAAAAGCCATCACACGAAATGCAAACACGCCAAATTCTGTGATGAAGGCAGTTTTAGCTTGGTCCTCTAGCGCTATTGTGATTTGGTTGTAGCCTGAGTACCCATCTAGAAAGCTATAAGCTTCCTTGCCTGCAACTCTTTCGAGTACATGTTCGGAATATGGTAGGGGGTAATGGTCTCTTCTAGTAGCTGCATTAACTTTTTTGAGGTCCACGCACACCCTGAGTTTCCCATTCTTTTTTGGCACGATAACTATTGGCGACACCCATTCAGAGTGTTCAATAGGATATATGAACCCACATTTGATAAGCTTTTCTAGTTCTTCTTGAATGATCTTTGCGTACTTAGGATTCATCGGGTAGGGTCTTTGTTGTACGGGCTTCGCAGTGCTAATCATAGGGATTGTATGTTGGACCACAGAAGGCGGAACACCTTTCATATCATGGTATGTCCAAGCGAATACGTCCTTGAATTCCTTGAGAAGCTCTTTGAGGACCGCCTCTTCAACTTCCGTGAGGTCTTGGGCAATAAAAACAGGTTTTGATTCTTCACCGGGGTCAGCTAATTCTATTTCTTTAACTATTGCCGGACCATCATAGATTCCATTATTCCCATCGATAGGTATTCTTTGGGCTTTTGTGTACACAACCTTTGCTTCCCCTATGGTGTAAGATTTGAAATGTTCTGGTGCAGGATGCAAGTCTGTGGATTCTGGTTGTGCGTTGGTTTGTGCTTCCATTTCTGCTTTCTTGTGTTGTCGAGCTAACTCTTGGTTTTGACGCCTCCTTGCAGTGCGGCTCAACTTTGGCTTGTCTATGATCTCTAATTGGGCTATGTCATGGGGTCGTGGTCTACAGCACATAACATTTTGGAGATATTCACCCCAATTGTCTACCAATTTTCGATGAGCATCACATGCTCCTATATAACTGAGCCATTCTGCTGAGGATCTCTTCTTGTTTATCCTAGCACGTACATTGGCTCGATATCGACGCCTCTTAAGGTTTTTCTTTTTCTTATTTGAGACCTGCTTTTGATTTGCATTTAGATCTGGCTCACTAAAGGAGTCCTCGTTGGTGTCCTCTTCACTCTCGGAGGAGCTATCATCGGTTGATGTGCTCGGTCCTTCCGAATGTTTTGACTGTGAACTTGCTCCACTCTCTAATTCATGAGATTCAGAATCCGTTTCACTCTGGGAGTCAGTGTCCAAGTCGTGTTGGTCAAAGTCTTCTATTGAGCTATCGGTGTCACTGTCAGATTGGTCCACAATTGCCTTGCCCTTAGAAGATGCATGTATGGCACTTATCATGTTCAGAGGTGCAATTTGTGGTACCTCTTCCCCCTCTGGTGTGACCCAAGTGGTTCCTCTATTTCCCCAGGTATCTATGGTTGTAGCTAGGTGTACCCAATCCACATTGTCCGACTCAGTCATCCCAGGTAGGATATCCATATAAGGAGAATCTTGGCCAATGTCTGTATCCTTCTTACAAGTGTAACAATATTGTAGTGGGGCCGAGTGAACTGTGGTGTCAGAGCGATGATCAATAATGGTTTTACTCCCTAAGGGGTGTACCTTACCAGTCACCAAATCCACTCTAAGGACAGAGTCTTGGAATTGCAAATAGACATGATTTTTAGACCAATCGTGAACCATTTGTGCTTCCCTCATGAATGGTCGTCCTAAAATCATTTCATATGACATAAGGTGTTTAGAGAAATCCATTACAATGAACGTATGTCGTACCTTGTGTCCTAGAACTTTGATCTTAAGATCCTTGAGCATCCCCATAGGTTTGGCTATGGTACCATTTGCCATCTTTACCACAATGTTAGTAACACTGAGGCGGGGTTTTCCCATGGATTCCCAACAATCTTTTGTAACGATGCTAACTCCCGCACCACCATCAAGAATTCCCTTTTTAGTTAATCCCTTGGTAGTGATGGGTAGGGTCGCATTAGACTCGTCGCCTTCAAAATACTGCCCTAATTCGTTAATGGGTACCTCGATCACAGACTCGTGTCCATCTAAGTCAAGTGATTGCACATGATTTTCCTCATCAATCATAATCGAGTCAGGCCTATTTGGTTGCGCAAACTGCGGTAATCCCGTTCGTAGCTCTCCGTTAAGGAATGCTCGAAGTGCAAGGAATAACTCAGGATCTCCATACAGCTTTGCTATGATCGTGGTTCGGACCTCAGAAGACATGAAGTCCACTAGTTTGGCAACATTCATTGGCGTTTTGCAGGGTGTAGGTCCTTGACTAGGAACTGGTGAGGATGGAATCTCATATTCCTCAATGGGATCAGGTATTCCTTCGTTAAACATCCTTTCCAACAAGAAGGGTGTATGCTCACTTTCTGATGTCCTGTCCTCACTCCCTTCTTGGATGATACTAGATATGGCTAACGGTCTATGGTTCATGTGGGGTGGATGAACTTGCGTGGAAAACACTGTGTCATGAATTTTGACATGCATGGGTTCTGGTTCTAGTTTCCTTTGAGTCTCCTCCACTAAACCTCTTAGATGTTTCACCTGCTTGATCTCGTCTACAGGGTTTGGGTACGTCCCAATCTTCTTTTTACGATTTTTCCCTTTTTGCCCCTGCGGTTTATCTTGGGGGTCTTGGATTGGATTTGGAAACACCTGTGGTGTTTTCAGAGGCTCTTTATGGTTTTCTCTCATTCGGTTTTCATTTGGTTCCATGTTACGGTTTTCTTTGTCGGTCTTTCCCTTTGTGGTATTGGTTCTAGTCTCCATTGTCTCGACTGAATCTGAATCATCCTCGAGGTCATTCATATACACGGGGTCATCTCCTGTTCCTATGTTTGTTTTGGAACTTGGCTTTGAATTTTCCGTATTCTGCGACTTCTTCCTTCGTGTCTTCTTTTTCTTTGCTTGGATAACTGACGCGGTATCTCTCTCTTCGAGGATATGTCCTGGCCCTTGAAGCATGGACCGTGTAATCGCATAAGCAGGTGCGACGGGTGGTATTGGCGATGTCACACTAGCAATTTCGACCAAATTTAGGGGTGTGATTTTAGGCGCATTTGGGTTATAGGGGCATTGGGCAATCAAGTGATCTATGCCACAACGATTACATGTGAGTATTGGCATTGCAGACGTGCTCCCTTGATTCACTTGCATCTGTGCAGCATTCTTTTGCAGCCTAATAGGGCACTCCGCTACTCGATGTGGTCCACCACACTCGTAGCATTGAAGAGGTGGCCTCCTAGCCTGGGTGTTGATATTTTGACCTCTGGATGCGAGAGCAGCAGCTTGATAAACCGGCTTGACTTGCCCCCAACAATCTTCCATGTAGTATATAGGACACTCTTCCAATGTATCAAGTCCGTCGAGAAGACGTGGATGCCATAACTCTCAGAGAAAAGCTTTAGTGGAGGGAGATTCACTTTGAAAGCATTCTAATGGAGGGAAAGTGTTTTAAAATTCCAATATCTTGTGTGGGCTTAATGGTCAGCCTCCAGTACGTTAATGACCATGAGAGAATATCAGAAGTGGGACCACACGCAAGCACCTAAAAGCTCGGTAAAAGGAAGGAAATTACTATGCTACAATCCTAGTTTCGTGAAAGTTTTATGCTATTTTCCTATTTTTTGAGTCTTTCCAGGTACTTTCCTACGTAACGTAGCCTTCATGCTCATTGGACGCGCTCTATTTTTCTCTCTCTTCATATGGCCCTCCAAATGACCTCCAAAATTTCCTAATGTCTTAAATCTTGTCCCAATTTTAAATCTAACCTAATCTTAAACTCAACATAAATTTAAATCTAACCTAAACATAAATGTAATATAACCTAATCTTAAATCTACTTTAAATCTTAACCTAATCTTAAGTTTAATCTAATTTTAAATTTAGCATAAATTTTAAATATAAGCTAAATGTAATCTAACTTAATCTTAGATCTTAATCAAACATAATCTTCATTGTAATTTTAAATCGAACCTAACCTTAAATCTTAATATAACATTTCATTTCATATTTTCTCTACTTTTTTAATCTATCTCTCTCTCTCTCTCTCTCTTTGTTTTCTCCCCTTACCTCTCTCTTTTTGTCTTCTCTCCCGCTCTCTCTTTGGTTTTTTTTTTCTCTCTCTCTCTCTCTCATTCTCTCTCTTTACTTCTCTCTCTCTCTCTCTCTCTCTCTCTCTCTCTCTCTCTCTCTCTCAATGTGTGTGTATGCATTCTTTGTTTATGTATGTGTGTGTGTTTCGTTTATTCATGTGTGTACTCTCTATCTCTCTCTCTCTCTCTCTCTCTCTCTCTCTCTCTCTCTCTCTCTTTCAAAGACACAATGTGTGTGTGTGTGTGTGTGTGTGTGTGTGTGTGTGTGAGAGAGAGAGAGAGAGAGAGAGAGAGAGATAGAGAGGGAGAGAGAGAAAGAGGGGAAGGGAACATGAGAGAGAGGAGAGGGAAGGAGCATACTTGGCTCTCCTTCCTCTCCTTGTGTGTGTGTGTGTGTGGGAGAGAGAGAGAGAGAGAGAGAGAGAGAGAGAGAGAGAGAGAGAGAGAGAGGCTTTGCCTGTTTCTCTTGAGCACCAAAACTCAGATCTAAGATTTGAGTTTTTGGTGCTCTCAATTTAATCTTTACCCCTATCGGCATCTCTATGGGCGTCGCTATGCAACAAAGAAAATAGCGATGCTCGTAGCGACGTCGGGATTTTCACTTTTGAGCGTCGCACTGTGAGCGTCGCTAATGTGAAGTAGCTCTTGTAGTGTCTTAGCTACTCTCCATGCTTCAATTGAGCCTAGTTTGTACAAGTGGTAAATCTTGCTTCTCTCCACGTTTCAATGGATCATGGATGGAGCAGGTTATGGAGCTTTATATAGTCTTACAGGTCGGTGGACAAGTAAAAGTCAATGTTACAACCGAATTCTTCATATTTTAGTAATATATAGGCTAATTACACCTTGATACCAAACCACCCATGCTACAAGACAATAGATTGGCAACTGGTCCCTATGTCCAACTTACAAAATGCGTAAACCTTTCATCTACATGTCAATGGACCTTCATTGCAAAGCACATATTATCTATGTATCCTATCTTGAAGAAGTGGTTGGGCGTTGCTTCTCTCCATGCTCCAATGGATCCTAGCTTGGACAAGTGGTGGAGCTTGGAACCAAATTCTCATGTATAATAAAATCATCATGGGGCCTATTTTGGACAAATGGTTAACCCTACTTCTGTTTGTCTTCCAATGGAGCTTGGCTTAGACAAGTGGAGGACCTTTGCTTCTCCCCATGCTCCAATGAGGCTAAGTTGAAAAAATAAAATCCTTGATATTGAAAACAATTGGAGTTTTCCATGGTTGTTGGAGCTTTCTTTGCTTCATGTTTCAATTGATCCAAGCTTGAACAAGAGGTGGAGCTTATCTTCTCTCCATGTATCAATGATTCTTGAGACCAAACATCCCCATTTATAGCTTAGATAACTAGCTTTCCTTGCACCTCTCTCTAGAGGTTAGGCAAGTGGTAGATCTTTGAACTAAATGAACTACTATCTATAAAGGTTAGGTTGGACAAGTGGTGGAGATTTTCTTCGCACCATGTTTCAATAGAGGTTATCTTAGACAAGTGGTGGATCTTTAAACAAAACTCTCCACGTACAGCATATATCTTGGTTTTCCATGTTTCAATAGATCCAACTTGGACAAGTGGTGGACCTTGAACCAAAACTCCCCATGTACAACATATATATATGTTTTTTCCTTATTTCAATAAAACTTAGGTTTGAGAAGTGGTGAAGCTTTTTGTTGTCAACGTTTCAACAAATCCTAGCTTGAATGAGTGGTGAATCTTAGCTACTCTTCATTCTTCAATGGAGCCTAGCTTAGACAAATGGTGGACCTTGGAACCAAAATCCCATGTAGAATAAAACCATCATGGGGTTTTCACATTTTAATGGAGCTTGACTTGGACAAATATTAAACTTGCTTCTCTTTGTATTTCAATGGATCTTGGCTTAAACAAGTGGTGGACCTTTTATTCTCCCCATGTTCCAACATGGTTCAATGGAGCCCAGTTTGGACGACTGGTGGACCTTCCTTCTCTCCATGTTTCAATTGATCCAAGCTTGTACAAGTGGTAGAAATTAGCTTCTTTTTATGTTTCAATGATTCTTGAGACCAAAAATCCCCATTCTCAGCTTAGATAACTAGCTTTCCACTAGCTTTTCTTCACACCATGTTTAATAGAGATTATCTTAGACAAGTGGTGGATCTGCAAACAAAAATCCCCATGTACAACATATATCTGGTTTAGGGTTGAATTAATAGATCCTAGCTTGGACAAGTGGTGGACCTTGACACAAAAATCCTCATGTACAACATATATCTAGTTTAGGGTTGTTTCAATAGAGTGTAGTTTGGACAAGTGGTGGACCTTGAAAAAAAACTCCCCATGTACAACATATATATGGTTTTACCATGTTTCAATAGAGCTTAACTTTGAGAAGTGGTAGAGATTTTTGTTGCCATTTTTTGAATGGATCCTAGCTTGGATAAGTCGTGGCTCATAGTTGCTCTCCATGCTTTAATGGAGCCTAGCTAGCTTGGACAACTAGTTTAGGTTTTAGGGATTAGGGTTTAGGGTAAAACACCCCATGTGGAATAAAAGCATCATGGACAAGTGGTGGAGCTTTTCTTATCTCTATGTTCCAATGGAGCTAAGTTGAAAAAAAGAAAATCCTTGATGTTGAAAACAGCTGGGATTTTCCATGGTTTAATGGAGCCTAGATTGGATAACTGGTGGAGCTTGCTTTCTCCATGTCTCAATTGCTCCAAGCTTGGTGGAGCTTATCTTCTCTCTATGTTCCAATGATTCTTGAGACCAAACATCCCTATTCCTAGCTTAGATAACTAGCTTTCCTTGCACCTCTCGCTAGAGGTTAGAAAAGTGTTGGATCTTTGAACTAAACAAACTACTATCTATGATGCATACATTGGACAAGTGATTATTCTTTTCTTCACACCATGTTTCAATAGAGCTTAGCTTAGACAAGTGGTGGATATTTAAACAAAACTCCCCATTTGATGACCTGCAAAAACCAATAGAGCTGGTTAGCCCACCGGGTTTCTATATTTTTCTTGCAGGCCCGTCGAGGAATGTCTTTTGCCCGGCGGGCATAATTATATAAAGTAAAACCTCTTCTAGCCTTGGCACTTTGACTAGGAAAATCCCTGGGGAGTGTATCTAAGCACCGGGTACAATCATCTCCTTGTGAATTGACCTAAGGTTACAGAGTCACATGTCCAATTTTTGGACCAAGCGTGAGTTTTAATTCGGTATCCACTTCTAGAAACATTTAAATCCTTCATGAAACATAAAGGTACAAAGCCAAAACAATTGAGAATTTGGAGATTCGTGCTCAATGCAACAAAGCCATGGGCCGAAGTTGGTTTTAGAAGATGAGAATATGTAATAGTCAAGGATCAAATACCTAGTACTAGTGTACTAAGTATATTAATATCCTTGAAATCTCGCATTTTTCACCATCATAGATTTGAGTTGATATACATTTTCACTGCAAAATATGAGAGCTTTAATTCTTAATTGGGTGGAAATAGCTTTATATTTTGAATTTGAGACATAAGGGGGCTACAATCCTTGATTGGTGTTTAAGGATAGATCGAGGAGGCACCCAACTGGTCGGACATGTAGCCGGATACCACATTTTTAGTCTATTATTTTACCGAGCTAGTGTAGTAATACTCTGTGTAAATCTTGATTCCAGAGTAGTGGATCAATTCCCTGAGTTGTAATGTTGTAATGATATTTGTAAAGGTCTATGTGAGTCGGTCACTGGCCATTTAGAATGCCCTAGGTATAAAGGTCAATAACTTTAATGTGAAAAGAGGCTTAGTTCTTGGATCAACACCCTTGAGATCCTTGTAAGACCAAGCAAAGATATCTCGGTATTCTTTTAGCAAGATTAGTAAAAGCTCTTCTTCTTCTTCTATTAGGTCATTTGCAATGTAGGTAAGCCTAGGTTTTTCTCCTGGTTCAACCAAATCTATCTTTTTTGCGTTTTCGGGCCCTTCGTAGGACTCGCCCTGTTTTCGTAGTTCTTCAACAAGCTGTTTGACAATAATTTTTCAGTCTTTGGAGAGTATATTTTTAGTAATGGGATGGTGTAAGGTCTCTACTTTCAAATTTCACACAAGTTCTATTACGCATTTGAATTTTCTTTAACCATCGCTCCTTATTTAAGATATTCAAGTTCAAATCATGAATCGTAGGTTGAGAAAACCTAGAATTTAAAATTTACGCTACAAAATTCTGACATGTTTAGCTATATGAATCAATAACTAACTTATTGCAAGACTTATTTACTGATTGTAGAATTTTCTTTTACTACTATAAAGTTAATATAAGACTGTCAAGTTTAACTTAAAAATGTAAAGTAAATTATCATTAAAGAAATAAATAAAATAATTATAAAAACAAAAGAATACACAAGGATGACAAATGCAGGCACATGGACTCACCAGGACTCACATAGGAGGGGACAAAGTGGGACACACTGTCACATGAAAAGGAGAGGCTAGTCTTGACTAATCTTAATGAGGGGGGGTTGTGTGGCCTTATCTTTTGATGATAATGACAAAGTGGTCAAGCTGATGGGTACCACAAAGGTACCAAAAACGCGAGTATGATTTTTTGGGTTTTTTTTTTTTTAAAAATAAAAATAAATAAAAAGTATTTTTTTTTTGGGAAAAAAAGTTGGACGTTTTCTTTTCTGCTATAAATAGAGCATCCATGCTCACACCTTAGACATAGAGATTGCCTCTATAGTGCTCACGAAGTGCTGCCACTTCTCTTAGAGAGAAGGCGTCCACAAAGCACTAAGAGAGCAAAAACTCTAGTGGACTAATAAGGTGCATATTAATTAAGCATTCAATTAACTTTAGGAATGATGTATGTGTGCTATCTCTTACTCAAATCTCTCTAATAGATTAGTAAGATTCAATTAGTTTTAAGAAGGATATGTGTGTGTGTGTGTGTGTGTGTGCCATCTTTTACTCTAATATCTCTAATAGATTAGTAAGATTCAATTAGTTTTAAGAAGGATATGTGTGTGTGTGTGCTATCTCTTACTCTAATTTCTCTAATAGATTAGTAAGATTCAATTAGTTTTAAGAAGGATATGTGTGTGTGTGTGCTATCTCTTACTCTAATCTCTCTAATAGATTGGTGAGATTCAATTAGTTTTAAGAAGGATATGTGTGTGTGTATGTGCTATCTCTTACTTTAATCTCTCTAATAGATTGGTGAGATTCAATTAGCTTTAGAAAAGGATGTGTGTGTGTTCTCTTTTACTCTAATCTTATTAATGGATTAGTAAGATCCAATTAACTTTAGAAAAGATGTGTGTGTATGTTTTCTCTTACTTTAATCTCTCTAAGTATACCTACTCTCTCTAGTTAGTACATCTTCACTATTAACTTATGCATAGTTATTTGAAAGTTAATACATAAGAGAACTCATCTTATTCTTATTATACATGATGAAATTCTCATTCAACAATTTTATTGTCATTTTAGATTAAGTAGAATTTTGAATAATACTAAAAATTGATTTAGTTGAAGTATAGAAATGGAAGTTAGAATTAGATTAGAAATGTCATGCATAAAAGTAATGCAGTCCTAAACTTTCACTCGTAGTTTACACACTTAATTTTTGATTAATTAAGATTAACAAATATTTGATGTATAGAAATTAGATGTAGAACAACAACACTAAGGGTGAATCCGAGTTGGCGAGGGTTCAAATTACAGACTCTCTTTGGAAACAAGGAGACTACTAGGGAAATTGACCAATTTAAAGTTCTAAGTGTATAACATAAGTGTAGTACAGAAAAATGGCTCCAAAGCGTGCTCAAACCCAAGGCGCTAATGATCATGAGCTGGTACAAGTAACGGTGGAACTCCTGCGGAACATGCTATGTCTCCACCAATCGAACCAATCGGAGCTATGGTACAGGTTAGTATTGCAGTTTCAAGTTATGCATCATTGCATATGCGAGACCATAGAAATATAATATTTACCTTATGAAAAGAAAACACGGACCGAAACCACGGGGCTTAACCCAAGAAACTCGACATATGTTTGACAAGTAGGAAAGAATGTCTGGTTAAACTGGTTGTTATAGGAAAGAATGTTTGTCCAAAACCTTCGGTATGGTTTCTCTCAAGTCTCTCTACTTATTAGCACTGGTATTATGTGACAGTTGTTGAGGCGTGAGATGATGCCCAAGATGGCACCGCTGATGCTGTGGTGGGAGTACACCCAGATTAGCCCAGCTAGATACTGCAGTTTTGTTTGCCGTGGCGTGAGGATGACGCCCAGATTGGCACCGTTGTTGCTGTGGCGGGAGTACGTCTAGATTAGCACAAGTACTTTTCGAGCTCATGAGGACAAGGGTTTTTATAAATAATGTATATACCAATCGGACAAAATAGCGCCAGTAGAGATTCTTAAGTGAACCTAATCCAAGGGTTGTTGGTTTAAAATTGGACGACTTCTTGTTTGACTATTGTTTGTAATATTGTTTGAAGGGCTGTTTTAACGAACCAGTATCATAAATAAAGTAAAGGAACATGTATGTTTAAATAGTGTGGTAGTAATTAGATAACATAAGAAGGGTGAGTGTGGTGTGAAAAGTGGGAGAATGATACCCCGACGGTATCATTCTATGGACGGGTGGACTCGATGAATCGGGTAAATTTCCAGCACTAGATTTTTTTAAAAAAAGTCATCATGCAAAAAAAAGCGTACAGGTTGGTCACTCTAAGATTTATACTTTTACGTATAATTGATTATAGATAGTTTTTAGATAGGGTTATGGTGGTCACGCTCCGCCATGGCAAGATAGGACCAATCCTTCACTAACGGTTCATGCCCGTGGCTACGTAGTAGCTAAGGCAATGTCCTTTGGTTTTTCTTTTTCAGGATTGGAGACCTATCAAAGGTACTCCGCTCCTCTCAAAAAGGGGCAGAGACCTCACACTGGTATCAGAGCCTAGGTTAAAGCTTGGGGAGATTTTTAGATTGATGTTTGGATGTCGAAGGATACGAATGTTTGAAATAATAGAAGAACCTAGAAAAATTGTTTTGAGTTTTTATATGGCATTGAAGATTGAACTTTCCTGGTACAGGAAAATGTTCATTCAGCCTACCAGAAATTCCAGGTGTTCACCATGATGTTTGAAAATGCATGCCAATCACCAAATTATCAGTTTTGAAAAAGGGTGATGATGATTTTGGATAGGGTGTTTGCACCACCTATCCCAAGGGTGCATAGAGGATGGGGCATCAACTGGAGTCCATCTGGAGGAATCTATACCATCGATGCTGACAACATATGGTGCATGGATACCAACCTCAAGAAACTTCGATGGGTAGAGGAGTTAAAAGTCATCAAAGTTTATCTTTTCCTTGGTACTAAGAATCCGGATGCTACCATTACCTTGGGAGGAGAAAAGATATCTCAGACGCAATGGGTCTATAACCAAGTTACAAAAGTTATCCATGGTGGTAGGATTCGACCCATATGTGTATCTCGTAGCTTTCAAGGGTTAAAGGAAAATTATTATTTTGATCGTTTAGCCTATCCTTTTGTAGTCACTAAACTCAAAATATAGAGACATTACAATCCTTGTACCTAAAGACTACCAACCTTGGTAGCAAATAATATGTATATAAATAAAGTTTGGATTAATATTATCTTTTGTTTGTATTATTGTCTGATCAAGTTTTTCCTTAAAGTGGATTAAAGTTAGAGTATCCAATAAAGTTTCACTTAACCTATATGGTACAGAGTGCGGTGTACACATCTCTTCAAGAGAAAAAGCTACTTCTCAAGCAAGATAAACTTCCCTCTTTCAAAGGGGAAGGAGCCCTAGTTGAGCGCGATGCAGAAGTGTGGCTCGAAGAGATGGAGAATTATTTTGCTGCTGCTGGTACTACTCCCGATAACCAAGCAATGTTTTCTATGTTTCGTCTCATGGGGGATGCCAAGCTTTGGTGGAAACAACACTGCAAAGATAGTCAAGTAGCTCAAAACACTCAAACTTGGAAAGACATTAAGTATGTTGTCAAAGGACGTTATCTTCCACCTACACACGAATCCCTTAAGATGAATGAATTCTTCAACTTACGTCAGTTTCATCTTACAGTGGAAGAATACTACTCCAAATTTGTAACTCTTAGGCGCTATGCTCCGCCAATGACCGCAGATCAACAAGTAGCCCGTTTCTTCCAAGGGCTAAATGCTCCTTTAAATACACGTCTAGAAGCCATGAGGCTTGTAAATTTGCAAGATGCTCTTTTAAGAGCTAAACCCTTAGCTAAAGAGATGTCAAACTCTCAAAGGGTGTGAAATGAAAATATAAGGAATGCTGGAAGGAGAGGACGGCCTATGATGTGGAACCAAAGGCAAGTTCACCCAGTTCACCAAACTTATCCAATAGTTGCAGCTTTAGCAAATGGAGCTCAAAATGAAGATCTTAGATGCTATGAATGCAACGAGCTAGGACATTTCAGGAATGTATGTCCTTGGCGAGTCTCCGTAACAAATACACCTAATCGAGCTAGAGGACGAGGCCAAATAATAAATCGTGGAGGAAGAAATGGAGGACGAGGTCGAGGGTGCGGAATGGCTACCAGAGTCAATGCTATCATAGGAGAACCAACATTGGGAGATTGATAACCCAAGAGCAAGACAACTATATACTGTCATTCAAACACCTGCAAATCACCAAGGTGAAAAATTTGAGCTTCTTATTGATTGTGGTAGTACTTATTCTTTCTTGTCACCTAAATGTTTAAGGAGGTTAGGACTTAATCAACACCCTACAAGAAAGATGAGAGTTGAATTAGCCAATGGAAAGGAGGTGTTATCTCAATACACTGTGGGAAAAATAGATTTCAAGTTGGGAGAATACTCTACTTCTGCTACTTTTTGAACCTTACCCGTAGGAATCTATGACGGAATTCTTGGAATGGATTGGTTAGCCACTCATAATGCCAATATCCATTGTGCCCAAGGAAGTGTTACTTTTGTTGACAACCAAGGTCAAGAAGTCACTATTCAAGGCCAGGATGGACGACCAAAAGCTTACTTGGTCAAAGATAATCGTCTTTTGAAAGGGTTACGCAAGGGTCAACAAATTTTCATAGTCAAGCTAAACAAAGTAGAAAAATCTTCTTCCAACCCTGAAACAATGTGGCTAGAAGAATTTTTGGATGTTTTCCCCACTGAACTTTCTGAACTACCACCACCTAGGGAGGTAGACCATGAAATCAAAATTTTTCCAGGTAGTGAACCAGTCTCAAGAGCGCCGTACAAGATGTCACTTCTAGAGGCTATAGAACTCAAGGAGTAGCTCAAGCAGTTGATTGAGCAAGGGTTTATCCGACCTAGTACATCTCCATGGGGTGCACATGTTCTCTTCCAAAAGAAAAAGGATGGCTCTCTTCGACTTTGCATAGATTATAGGGGCTTAAATCAGGTTACCATCAAGAATAAATATCCATTCCTCGTATTGATGAGATGCTGGAAAGATTACATGGAGCCAAAATATTCACAAAGATCGATCTTCGATCTGGCTATCATCAAATTCGAATCCAGGAGGCTGATATCTCCAAAACATCTTTCAACACTCGTTATGGTCATTACGAATTTACAGTGATGGCTTTCGGACTTACAAATGCTCCTGCAACTTTCAATCGTTTGATGCACGATATCTTTAGAGAATTCTTGATCGATTTTGTCCTAGTATTCTTTGACGATATCTTAATTTATTCCAAATCAGAAGAAGAGCATGAAGGACATGTTAGGAAAGTGTTAGAGCTTTTACGCCGAAATAAGCTGTATGCAAAGAAAAGCAAATGTACCTTCTTTACCCCTCAGGTCTGTTACTTAGGGTTTATCATTTCACCTGAAGGATTCTCTGTTGACCTTGACAAAGTCAAGGATATTGTGGAATGGCCTCAACCCACTTTACAAACCGAAGTCAGAGGGTTCTTAGGTATCACAGGGTGGTACAGAATCTTTGTAAAGGACTATGCTCTTAAAGTTGCACCACTAACCGACTTGCTAAAGAAAAGAGCTACGATACTTTGGGATGAAAAACATGAATCTTGCTTCCAAAAACTTAAGGATTATCTTGCTTCAGAACCTCTCTTAAAACTTCCAGATTTCACCCAAGAATTCGAGGTGATCACAGATTCTAGTAACCTTGCATTAGGAGGAGTCCTTACTCAAGAAGGAAGGCCTGTATCTTATACTTCTCGGAAGCTTAGGATTCATGAAGTGAATTATGCTACACATGATTTAGAATTGCTAGCAGTTATTCATGCTCTCAAGCTATGGAGACATTATCTATTGGGACGCAAATTCCAGTTGATTGGTAACAGATCACAAGAGCCTTAAGTGGATTTTTAGCCAACCTAACCTTAACATGAGACAGAGGAGATGGATAGAGCTCATGCACGAATATGATTTTGATATTAAATTTAGACCAGGTAAGGATAATGTTGTGGCAGATGCCCTAAGCCGTAAAGCTTTTTTGGGGGCAATTTCCATGGCTAACAACCCTATTTTAGACAAGGTCTCGCATGCTGCTGTCAGAGATACAGATTACCAGATGCTTGCTAGTA
Organism: Adiantum capillus-veneris; assembly: GCF_014529385.1. Lineage (NCBI taxonomy): Eukaryota > Viridiplantae > Streptophyta > Polypodiopsida > Polypodiales > Pteridaceae > Adiantum > Adiantum capillus-veneris. The sequence continues at coordinate 140,080,803 of NC_140952.1, forward strand.
TCCTACGTGAAGAGAGGGTATCATCAAATCAGCCTAAACCTCTACATTACTCCTTAGAAGATGGGAAAATTTACTATAGGAATCGCCTATGCATACCTAAGTATTCTACCCTAAGGAATGCTATCCTATATGAAGCACATGATGGCCCAACTTCAGGACATCCAGGTTATGCCAAAACCATCAATGCAATTCGCAGAAGTTACTATTGGCAAGGTATGAAGGGTGATGTCCTTCGCTATGTCAAGCAGTGTTTGTCTTGTCAAAGGATTAAGGCAGAGAGACTAAAGATTCCAGGTAAATTACATCCTTTAGATATTCCCTAAATGAAATGGGAATGTATTAGCATGGACTTTATCACCGGGTTTCCTTCTGTTCAAGCTGGCTATGATTCAATCATGGTCATAGTTGACTTGCTTACTAAAGTGGCTCACTTAATCCCAGTCAAGACAACCTTTACAACTTCAGATATTGCTCGTCTGTTTGTGAAGGAGGTTTTCAGAATTCATGGTTTACCCAAGAGGATTGTTAGCGATCGTGATGCCAAGTTTACTTCTAAGTTTTGGGTATCATTGTTTCAAGCTATTGGAACCCAGTTATGTTTTAGTACTACTTATCATCCTCAAACTGATGGCCAAACTGAAAGAGTTAATCAAGTAATTGAAGACATCCTCAGAGCCTACTGCAATAGAGAACCTCGCAAGTGGATTCAATACCTACCCGTGGTAGAATATGCATACAATTCGTCTACTCATAGAAGTATTGGAATGACACCTTTTAATGCTCTTTATGGTCAAGAATGTTTATCACCTCTTAACTTTTCTGACCCCACTATAAGGGTAGAAGCCTCAAAGAAAATTCTTGAAGAAATGGAAGCTCAAACCAAAGCTATTCGAAGGGATATTCAAGCGGCTCAAGATCGACAAAAGAAGTACGCCGACTTAAAGAGATCTGATCGGATTTTCAAAGAAGGTGACAAAGTTTTCTTACGAGTAAAGCCCAAAAAGAGAAATCTGTCTCTCGGAAGGTATAAGAAGCTTAGCTACCGATATTGTGGACCTTACGAGATAATCAAGGTTGTAAGTGATCAAGCTTATAGACTAAAACTCCCTTCTCATCTCAAAGTGCATGATATATTTCACGTAAGTCTGTTAAAACCTTATGTATATGATCCTGACCATGTCCTTGATGATGAGAAAATCATTTTACCTGCTCAAGATGTTCTACAACTCCAACATGATACTATCCTAGAAACTCGGGCGAGAAAGCTTAGGAATAGATCCATCAAAGAACATCTTATCTTATGGAAGGATTTCCCTATAGAAGATGCTACTTGGGAAGATGAGACATCCCTTCTTAAGGATTACCCTTCACTGTTCTTGAGATGAGGGCATCTCAAATTCTAAGTTGGGGAGATTGTAAGGTCTCTACTTTCAAATTTCACACAAGTTCTATTACGCATTTGAATTTTCTTTAACCCCATCACTCATTATTTAAGATATTCAAGTTCAAATTATGAATTGTAGGCTGAGAAAACCTAGAATTTAAAATTTATGCTTCAAAATTCTGACATGTTTAGCTATATGAATCAATAACTAACTTATTGCAAGACATATTTACTGATTGTAGAATTGTCTTTTACTACTGTAAAGTTAATATAAGAATACACAGGGATGACAAATGAAGGCACATGGACTCACCTGGACTCACATAGGAGGGGACAAAGTGGGACACACTGTCACATGAAAAGGAGAGGCTAGTCTTGACTAATCTTAATGAGGGGGGGCTGTGTGGCCTTATCATTTGATGATAATGACAAAGTGGTCAAGTTGATGGGTACCACAAGGGTACCAAAAACGCGGGTATGATTTTTTGGGGAAATATATATATATATATATATATATAATAAAAAAATTTATTTTTTTTTTGAAAAAAAGTTGAACGTTTTTTTTCCTGCTATAAATAGAGCATCCATGCTCACACTTTAGATGTAGAGATTGCCTCTATAGTGCTCACGAAGTGCTGCCACTTCTCTTAGAGAGAAGGCGTCCACAAACCACTAAGAGAGCAAAAACTCTAGTGGACTAATAAGGTGCGTATTAATTAAGCATTCAATTAACTTTAGGAATGATGTATGTGTGCTATCTCTTACTCTAATCTCTCTAATAGATTAGTAAGATTCAATTAGTTTTAAGAAGGATATGTGTGTGTGTGTGTGTGCTATCTTTTACTCTAATCTCTCTAATAGATTAGTAAGATTCAATTAGTTTTAAGAAGGATATGTGTGTGTGTGCTATCTCTTACTCCAATTTCTCTAATAGATTAGTAAGATTCAATTAGTTTTAAGAAGGATATGTGTGTGTGTGTGCTATCTCTTACTCTAATTTCTCTAATAGATTAGTAAGATTCAATTAGTTTTAAGAAGGATATGTGTGTGTGTGTGCTATCTCTTACTCTAATCTCTCTAATAGATTGGTGAGATTCAATTAGTTTTAAGAAGGATATGTGTGTGTGTATGTGCTATCTCTTACTCTAATCTCTCTAATAGATTGGTGAGATTCAATTAGCTTTAGAAAAGGATGTGTGTGTGTTCTCTTTTACTCTAATCTTATTAATGGATTAGTAAGATCCAATTAACTTTAGAAAAGATGTGTGTGTATGTTTTCTCTTACTTTAATCTCTCTAAGTATACCTACTCTCTCTAGTTAGTACATCTTCACTATTAACTTATGCATAGTTATTTGAAAGTTAATACATAAGAGAACTCATCTTATTCTTATTATACATGATGAAATTCTCATTCAACAATTTTATTGTCATTTTAGATTAAGTAGAATTTTGAATAATACTAAAAATTGATTTAGTTGAAGTATAGAAATGGAAGTTAGAATTAGATTAGAAATGTCATGCATAAAAGTAATGCAGTCCTAAACTTTCACTCGTAGTTTACACACTTAATTTTTGATTAATTAAGATTAACAAATATTTGATGTATAGAAATTAGATGTAGAACAACAACACTAAGGGTGAATCCGAGTTGGCGAGGGTTCAAATTACAGACTCTCTTTGGAAACAAGGAGACTACTAGGAAAATTGACCAATTTAAAGTTCTCAGTGTATAACATAAGTGTAGTACAAAAAAATGGCTCCAAAGCGTGCTCGAACCCAAAGCGCTAATGATCATGAAGCTGGTACAAGTAACGGTGGAACTCCTGCGGAACATGCTATGTCTCCACCAATCGGACCAATCGGAGCTATGGTACAGGTTAGTATTGCAGTTTCAAGTTATGCATCATTGCATATGCGAGACCATAGAAATATAATATTTACCTTATGAAAAGAAAACACAGACCGAAACCATGGGGCTTAACCCCAAGAAACTCGGCATATGTTTGACAAGTAGGAAAGAATGTCTGGTTAAACTGGTTGCTATAGGAAAGAATGTTTGTCCAAAACCTTCGGTATGGTTTCTCTCAAGTCTCTCTACTTATTAGCGCTAGTATTATGTGGCAGTTGCTGAGGCGTGAGATGACGCCCAGGATGACACCGCTGATGCTGTGGTGGGAGTACACCCAAATTAGCCCAGCAGGATACTGTAGTTTTTTTTTACCGTGGCGTGAGGATGACGCCCAGATTGACACCGTTGTTGTTGTGGCGGGAGTACGTCCAGATTAGCACAACGAGTACTTGTCGAGCTGTATGGGACGCTCATGAGGACAAGGGTTTTTATAAATAATGTATATACGGATCGGACATAATAGCGCCAGTAGAGATTCTTAAGTGAACCTAATCCAAGGGTTGTTGGTTTAAAATTGGACGACTTCTTGTTTGACTATTGTTTGTAATACTGTTTGAAGGGCTGTTTTAACGAACCAGTATCATAAATAAAGTAAAGGAACATGTATGTTTAAACAGTGTGGTAGTAATTAGATAACAAAAGTAGGGTGAGTGTGTTGTGGAAAGTGGGAGAATGATACCCTGACGGTATCATTCTATGGACGGGAGGACCCGATGAGTCGGGTAAATTTCCAACGCTAGATTTTTTTTTTTTTTAAAGTCATAAATCTTAAAAGAGACAAACCTTGGCGGCTGTTCTTTTGAAACATGGGAAAAAAAGCGCACAGGTTGGTCACTCTAAGATTTATACTTTTAGGTATAATTGATTATAGATAGTTTTTAGATAGGGTTATGGTGGTCACGCTCCACCATAGCGAGATAGGACCAATCCTTCACTAACGGTTCATGCCCGTGGCTACGTAGTAGCTAAGGCAATGTCCGTTGGTTTTTCTTTTTCAGGATTGGAGACCTATCAAAGGTACTCCGCTCCTCTCAAAAATGGGCATGGACCTCACAGATGGAACACTCATTACATCTTTACCATCCTCTTCTGTGGTTTCCATTTCGGTTGTATATATCTCCTTTAGAGATTTTTTCAACTCTTGATATTTCTTTTTCCACTCAACTCGTGTCATGGTTGGCTCCTTGTCTTGTTTGTTTGGCTTTCCTTGAGTATCCTTCCTTGATTTTGTCAATGATTTTGACATTTTTGAATTTTTATTTTAAGGATATCTGCCAGTGATTTTGTCCTTGACACAATCATGTGCATCTATCTGCATCAGGAACTATGTTCTATTGGAGACTGATGGCATAGTTCTTGTTTTCACGTTTCTGGTGTCTCTTTTTTGTCTATACCATTTTTGTCTTTTCGCTTTTTGGTTAGGAAAGTCAAAAAACTTTTCCTCCCCTCCTTTAAAGAGTAGCTTAGCTCTCACATGTTCTTTTTCTGACCCCGAATCTTCTAAGGTAGCTGAGTGTTTTGTCTAACTCATTTGCTACATCATAGTAGAGGTCTGAAAAGAATTTTTGAGCTTTCGTAAAGTCCTTGGGTTCCTCATTTTCATCTTCAATGTGGAGGATTGAAATCATTTGGATGGAATTATGTCATAACCGTCCTCATTACAAAGTTGAGTAGGCATAGACATATTCAGCATATCCATTGTCGCTAAAACTTGAGTCCACTCAAATGGCTCAAAAAAATTCTCTTCATGTACATAGGCTTCGTTTGTGCAATCCCTTTCTAAAATACATTCTTCTCTTTTTAAACTTTCATTTTCCGAAGCTCCACACATCCAAATAGGAGTGTATTTGTTTAATCAAGATGGAAGCTTACTTTCAGCCAAAGAGAGTGAATCAAACTTTTGTATGGGAGTTTTCATGACATCTCTATAAGTGTGATCTTCTAAATTAACTCTTGTTATAGATCGCACTTGCTTCAAGTACAGATAATTGTTTTCCCAATCTTGGATAAGCTATACCTGTCGCATGAAAGGTCTTCCCAATATGATTTTGTAATTGAGTTTCCTCCCAAAGTCTACTATGGCAAAAGTGTGTTGATATCCAATCCCAGAGGAATTAACTATCACTTTTTCTAGCAGTCCTAAGGGTCTTTCAATATGTCCGTCAGCCAATTGCAATTTCATTCGAGTTTGTCTAATGGTTGGTTGTCCCCAGGATTCCCATAATTTCATTCTCCCAAAGTAGAGTGACAAATTCTACTTGGTGTTTGAGAGACGTGGTCACCACAACATGACCTTAAGTATGCATACTTCTTAAAATTTATGCACAAAAACATAAAGAGAGAGTCTTATAAGACAAAAACATTGATCATTTAAAATGCATTAATTTTACATTTTCTTACTCTTTGTGTCATTGTAAGCATCATTAACAAGGTTCATATGATCCTTAAGCTATGTTCTTTGCATGCATTTAGCATCTTTGAATGGATATTTCTTAAATTAAATAAGATATTGTCAGTAATCTTACCATTTCTTAATACCTTGTCTTCATGTCAAAGGATGAACTTGGTTTGGATCTCCTCTTCTTCATCCTCAATCTCTTGTGGGCCTTCAAATTATGGCCTCTCTTGTTGGCTCTCCTTTATAAGGCTTGAATAGGCTCTCATTAAAAATATTATGTATGAGCCAGTAGTCGGGCAACTTTAATTGATAAGCCATCTTATGGATGGGCTTGAAAATTTAGAAGGGGCCATAGTACCTTTGTGATCGCTTAGCATAATACCTTTTGGTAGCCCGTAGGATTTTTGCTTGGAATTTTCCTTAGATGAGCCTTAGGGAGGTTTAGTAAGATGTTGGCGGATACGCCACGATGGTTGAAAAATTCATTGAGCTCTTGAGGTATCATGGGTAGCTCCACTGCATTTCCCTCTAGATCTTTGAATACTCCTTGGTAGATTCTTAGATCATTGGTTTCTAGCAGTTCATCTTGAATCCAAGTTCTTGTGGGCTTCAGGGTTCCCTCTGGGATAACAAAAGGCTCCACTTCTTCTAAGTAGTCCTTGATAGTCATCCTCTTCTTCTTTGCAGGTGATTTTGTGGCTGCCATGGATCCTGTTGTACTCAGTAGTCCGAAGTTAGCTTTTTTTACAGATTAGCTAATAAACTGAGTTATGTCTACCCAAATGACTTGAAAATTGAAATAAGAACTCAAAAGGGACTAGGGAAACCCTCCATGTGCCCACTGTAGATTTTTGGCTGAAAAATAAGCATGTAGACATCCTACGCGTAGGATGTCTACCTTCTCTGATTTTGATGAAACTTGACAGGCTTGTGGCCCTTGACCTGTGCAACATGGCTATGTACTTGGAATTTGGTTTGGACATCAAAAAGTGCAATTTTGAGAAGATTTAGGCTTTTGGATCACAAATTGGGTGGAATGTCCTGTACAGGTGGCAAATGAGATTCAATTGGGTTGAAATTTGATATATATGCTTCTTATACTATGTAATTCCTGCACAGAAGGTCAATATGACACTGGAGACATCCTACGCATAGGATGTCTACTTTCTCAGAATGACTTGAATTTAGTTTTGTGGGTAGCCCTTAGCATGTAGAACATGGCCCTGCTCTTAGATTTTGATTGGATAAGCATTGGTGTTCTTAGGAGCATGTGCAGTGTTTTTGGCTCAGAAAAGTGCATCTTTGAGGTTTTGGGGGCCAAATGTGATGGGTATGGCTTGAAATTTGATACATGAGCTTGTGAAGGTGTTATAAAGATATCTGGAACTCAACAACACCAGCTGGAGGTCAAATAGGTCATTTAGACATCCTACACGTAGGATGTCTATTTCATCAATTTTCATATCTGACCCCACAGTTAGCTTGGCAATGTTCTAATAAGTATACTGTGCAAGTTTCATGTGATTTGGACTAGTTTTGGTTGGTCTAAGACCCATTATTGCCTCTATGCTCTGACTTTCCTTTTTTTGATGCATATGAGGTCAACTCTTGTCCAAATGTGATGAAACTTGATGGCTAGCATGTATAAGCTATGTAGAAGCTGTGTATGAGGTGAGATATTGAGTTTGGTGCCCAAACATGGCCTTGAGACATCCTACGTGTAGGATGTCTCCTGATGAATTTTTTATGAGAAATGCTACTAGTACATGCCTTGAGCCCCCCTAGTCCCCTTTAAGCCCTATTTCAATAAAAAAGTCAAAAAGATAGATAGAAACTCCCTGTTTGGCTTTCAGAGCCTTTGAGTCATTTTCTGACTCTTGGAGTGCTTTTCGGTGATGAAATTTCTTGATGTTAGTCTCCATAGCTTCATGGTTCCTTGGGGATCCTTGCTATATGGTTTTTGTTGGCTTTGGCTTCACCAGAGCTCTGTTTGGCAATTTTTTGCTCTGGAAGCGCTCGAGGTTGCGTTTACATGTCGTTGATGACTTGTGGTGGTCTACCACCACAGAACTTGGTTGTTCATGGTCTAGGAAATCCGCTCGTGAAGTTTGGTGGCAAATGGACATCCGGTTTGGTCGTGAGAGCCAGTTGTGACGCTTTGTGTGTCTGATGCCGTTTTTGAAGCTTAGTCCCACTTCCGGTCACCTTATGGCCATGTGGGATATATAGCCTTGTAGAGCATGTCGAGATGCTCCTACCCATGAGTTTTGGTAGCATTTGGGCGACTTTCCACGGAATTACCACTTGGTGGCCTCTTGCAGGGCTCTAGAAGTTAGGATTTTTCCCAATGGTTTTTTGCCGCCTTTGTGCATTCAAGAGTGGTCTCCTATGCTAGGGTAAACCCCCTATGAAGCCTTATTGCTTTTGGGTTAGCCGTTAGGTGGCCACCTCTACCTGTAAGTCTCTATTGCACGTTTTCCGTGTGAACCCTACACTAGTTTTCGCGACAAAACGTCAAACATACATGAAAAGCTCAAGGTGGTGAGCCTACCTCTCATATCTGGAGCCTGTCGAGTGGTCGTGCGCGTCGTAGAAGCAGCTGGAAGTACGGTTCGCTCTAGGTAGCAAGAGCTCTCTCTCAAGAAGGAAATAGTGGAAATGAGCTCTAAGTGAAGTGAAAAAATCGTATAATGGGGGTCTCCGAACCACTTTCTATGAAATTTGACATGTGCTCCCAACTTCTTGCGAGATGCGGTTTAGGCTCGAAAAGTTCTTGATTTAGACTCAGTTTGCCCAGTTTCCGAAAAATTTGACGTTTCGGTCAAAATCTGGCCAAAACACGCCTTCTGCTCCATTCACATAATTGCACCCCCATTGTCCTATAATCACTGATTATCCCCATACTTTTTGTTTTTCATTACGATCGTATTTCACTTGATTTTTGTATTTTGAAGTTTTTTTTCCGATAATTAGTAAAATTAAAAATAAAATAGCAAATTAAACCCAAAAAATCCCCAAAAATAATAACAACTCAAAAACATCACTGCAAAACACTATATACACTCGCATGAAATTTTTATGGCCGGATTTCTCCGTTTTACCAATATTTTACCCAAAAATGGCTATTTTTACATATATACACACACCTAGGGGCTTGATTTGGCGTTTGGCCCCATATACTTGTAGATTCATGTTGTATAAGGGCATATGTATGTAGGTTAGTCCAGAAAATTCCGCAATCAAACGAACACCCTTCAAAATAGTCGAAAAACATGCCCTTTTTTTGCTCTTTTTACCTTCATTGGGTCCGCATTGAGAATGCCCCCCCTCCTAGTTGGAGTCCTCTCGGATGACAAGGTATCGCCTCGGGGTATGTGCAGTGCATGGGGTAAAAATTGTGCTAATGCGCGGCCTTGGAATGTGGCCCTATTTGATGCATACTCAGTCAATGCATGGAAAAATTAATGATGTGCGAGAGGAGGTAATAAGCAAGATGCTTATTGGAATTCGACGTCGAGGTTCCCTGTTTGTTGTTGATTTGGTTGGCTGATTTTCTTTGCGAGTAAAAGTTGTAACTCTACAACTCTTTGTTTGATCGTCTTTCTTTCAAAAGTTGCTTGGTTTGCAGCTACTGTCGAACGATATGACCGTGGTTGTCTCCATGGAGAGAATTGTCGTGGTTGAATTGGCCGTAGTCTTTTTCTCTTTTGCTTGCCATTTGTAGCTTTGTTTTGGAGGCTTTTGTAGGTTTATTGCCGCGTTCGTGGTCATCATTGTTGTTCTGCTGATCAGCACCCATATAGATCGGTTTGCCGGTTTCATATGTAGTGTCTGTCTGCCTGCTGGTGTTGCTTGTACTGAAGGGAGTTCCTGTTGCTTTGGTTCAGGATCCAAACGCGAGACGCATTTAAGTTGTTACTGAGCATCCTCTTTGGGATCCATATATTTTTTATTCCCGTGGTTGTTGGTTTAACTGTGTTCTTCTGTTGACTTCTCGTGTTGTATTGTGGTTTGTATGCCAAGTCACCTCTATCCTTCCGTACCCATACTTGTTTTTCACGTGTTGCTAACCTTGATCTATTCACTGTTGTCTGTGTTGTCTTATTTTTGTAGTGAACACGGTTGGCAGTTTTCTGGTTGTTCTCCATGGGTATCGTGTTGTGCTTTATTGGCACCCATCCTTTTTGTTCTTTATCCAGTGATAGTGGTGCTGTCATTTGGTTCTTCCGGGTTTGTTGAGCAAAGCTAGCACCTGTTGGTCTTGTGCATGCTAAATTTTGAATGTATCCAAATTCCAATCTATCTACACATTATACTCTTTCTGCCAAGGTTGTCCCAACAACATGGGGTGTAACGTGCTCACATCCTCAACCACATTAAACTTGTGGGGGTAAACATATTGATGTATTTGTACATGCAATATTGTTCAACCCAATGTTCTTAGCGAATCTGATGTACTACTTTCTAGCACTTGTGGGGTAGGATGTAGTTGATCTTTGGGCTTGAGCTGTTTATATAATTTATAAGAGATCATATTTTCTTGAGCTTAAGAATCAAGCAATGCCGTGGATTCAACTTGATTGCTACCCACTGACTGCAATTATTGGTTCCACTGTGTCTTCACCAAAATTCAATAATCGAATAGCATTTATTCTCAATGGTGATCCACTTTGTTGTTGTTGTAGTAGAAACCTTCTTTTTGCAATACGTTCTTTTGCTTCTGCTTGTGCATCTTCTTGTACCCTCTGCTCCTTCATCCATTGTTTTTCTTGATGGATTTGTTGAAGCATATCCTGTGTTATTGGTAAATGATACTTTTTTAACCGACACCCACTAATCCAATTTGGCATTTCTTCTCCTGCCAATGTAGCAAGTTTGACAGCTCCACTTTGTGATAAGTCACTAATCACAAAGGGTCCCATCCCTCGCTTTTTAAGTTTCTTGGCATGTTGCTTCAAATTATAAACAAGTACATAATCACCTATTTTGAACTCTTTCGTACGCACATGCTTGTCAAAAAACTCTTTTTGTCTTCTCTTTTTAGCATAGATCGAAGCTACAGCTCTCAGTCAAAGTTCATCTAGCTTTTCAAGATCATCTATTCTTGAAGAGAGCTCATGCCCTATCCATTCTAAGTGTTTTGCTACTCGTAGAGTTGGAACTAAAAACTCTATGGGTAATATAGCGTTTAGACCAAACACCATGTTGTACGGTGTTGTTCCGATTGATGTTTTATAAGCTACCCTGTATGCCCATAGTGTTGAGGGTGATTGCTGATCCCAGTCCGTCCGTGACTCTGATACAATTTTAGTCAAATCAATGCATAGTGTTTTATTTGTGGCCTCAGCTTGTCCATTTGCATGTGGGGATGATATGGAGCAGATTTTCTATGTATGACCATGAATTTCTCTAGCAGATATTCAATGACTTCATTAAGAAAATGTGTTCCTCGATCACTGACAATTTCTATTGGTAATCCATATCGTACAAAGACATTCTCATACAAAAATTGTGCAGTGGTTCTTGCGTCTACTTTTTGTGTTGCTTTGGCTTCCGTCCATTTTGTGAGATAGTCCGTAGCCACAATGATATATTGGGTATGGGTGGTGCGATAGGCAGGGGGTGAAATAGGCCCCACAAAATCAATGCCCCATTTCTTCTAGATTTCTTTGGTGGCAATAGCGACTCTCGCTCCACTGTCAAGAATAGCTTTGGATACTACTCCTTGAAATTCTACTGATAGTGTGGTATTTCCATCTTCTCCCTCGCAATATTCTCCAACCTTGTTTAAAGGTACTGGCCTAGTGATTAGTTGAGACTTGTCCAATTCTCTGATCCCTTCTTGAAGCTTCGACGTAGGGTATTTTACTCCAAATTTTTCTAAGAATTTGCCTATGACGGTGGTCCACATGTTTGGTCGTAACCTCAGGAGTTCGGCTAACATGATTGTGCATGCCACAGGGGTGGACAATAACTCAATCAACCCTTGTGAATCCATCACTCTATTGTAAGAAAGTCTTTGAGATGGGATTTCTCTCACCTCAGACTTAGCTTCATACTCCCCTAGGTAAGAGGGTAGAATTTTTAGTGAATCTGGTTGTCTGTGCCCCGAACTAATTGAACCCTGGTCTCCCCCTTGTCAAGAATAGCTTTGGAAACTACTCCTTGGAAATCTACTGGTAGTGTGGTATTTCCATCTTCTCCCTCACAATATTCTCCAACCTTGTTTAAAGGTACTGGCCTAGTGTTTAGTTGAGGCTTGTCCAATTCTCTGATCCCTTCTTGAAGCTTCGAGGTGGGGTCTTTTACTCCAAATTTTTCTAAGCATTTGCCTACAGTGGTCCACATGTTTGGTCATAACCTCAGGAGTTCGGCTAACGTGATTGTGCATGCCACAGGGGTGGACAATAACTCAATCAATCCTTGTGAATCCATCACTCTATTGGAAGAAAGTCTTTGAGATGGGATTGCTCTCACCTGAGACTTAGCTTCATACTCCCCTAGGTAAGAGGGTAGAATTTTTAGTGAATCTGGTTGTCTGTGCCCCGAACTAATTGAACCCTGGTCTCCCCCTTGTGAATGCATATCAAAGTTCATTTGTGATCTTGCCTCAAATTCCTCAATGGGAGGTGAGATCTCATTTTTCTCCTTTCTCGTGCTATTTATTTGGTGGCTCACCCTGTTAGCTTCATTTGCTTCTCGAATTTACTTCCACAGCTCATCTAGACTGTTACAATCCTTACCGATTTCTACCAATGTTTTAGGCTAGAAACCATCAATTGTCTCATCTGTTGTATTGGGCACTATGATAGGTTCTCTCCTAGACTTAGAGGCAGTCGTGAGTCTCTCCTTTGTGTCTACTTGTTTCTCTAGAGTTGGTTTGATAGGGGTTGGAGCTGGTACCTCATGCCAACTTGCAGGTTTACCAAGTGGGTTTTCTATCAAGGATTGGGATGTTTCAATCATCTTTTGATACATTTCCAACCTCTATTTTTCTATTTCTGCATATGGATAAGTCATCCATCTTTGCTCTTGGGTTTGGTTGTTTTTTAGTATGGCTTCATATGCTTTTAAAAGTGTGTCTAACTGCTCATTTACTTTTTCTGCCAGCACTGATCCTCCCGACCCTGCACTTCGGGGTTCCTTTACTTCCTTGGGCCCTATGGTTGCCGCAGTGTGTGAGCTTAAACTAGTTAGATCCTCTTACCGCTCTAATCTTTCCTTTATGTGTTTTAACTCCTTAGATAGAGCCATTTGCTCTCGTTCTCTTCCGGATTTCATACGCGCCTTTCTAGCTTTCCAAGTGCTTCTCTGATTTTTCATTTCTGCACTTGGGGCATCGGTCTTTGGCTCTTTAATTATGGGTTCGTTTGTCATTCTTTGAGCTTGGGCTAGTGCCACTGCCTGAATAGGTATTACTGTCTCGTTTTTTGACCCTCCACTGGAAGGCACTACTTCCAGCATGTTCAAAGTAGTTTTTGCTCCTTTACTCGGGTTCTTAGGGCAATCGGGAATCAAATGAGTAATTCCACACTCGGCGCAATACGTGTTGACTCTAATGATTTCATCACGAGGACAGTCTCTTAGCCAATGGTCTCCACCACACTTGTAGTAGGGTCCCTTCGGCTGTTGAGGTGCTCCTTGAGCTCCTCTTTGTTGGTATGCATGCCTCTACCCACTCATGCCTCCATTGGCTATGAACAACAGTGTTCGCTCATCCAAGTTGTATCTTCCTTCTCCTGCTGCCTGTGCAGCTGTTGGTGGTCCTGTACTTCCCATCATGCTCCAAGGTTTTATGGCGTTGGGGATTCTTCCGATGGATAATAGACAGGATTTTCTGCATATCCATTGGAATCTTTGTAATATGCATGCATAGGTACCAAAGCCTTCTCTTCTGGTTCGTTTATCATTGGTGTGTATCTTATGATGACTGGTTGTAATCCTGGTAGGGGTGGTTGTTGCCCCAATACAGGTTGTGGTCTTTCTACACCTACAGATCCTGGTAGGTTGCCTGCTTAATACCTAGGCATCGGTGGAAGTTGAGGAGATGCTACTTGAGCTTGGGGAGCGTATGGTCGCTCTCTCACATATCCCTTGTTATAATAACATTCCTCCGTCACATGGTTTGTCCATTTTTGTTCAATAGCACACCACTTTGGCTGTTTAGCCTTAGGCTTGGCATACATATTAATTTTTTTTAGCACTTCCTCCACAAGCTGCTCCTGGCTTACAACTACTTCTCCTTTCGGTGTTGTCTTAGCGGACTTGATTCCGCTTTGTTGTGAGGATGAATCATCATCAAGATCCTTGAATTCACCCTCCTTGTAGACCGCACAATTGTCCACAAGGTAAAGAGCCTCCTTAGTTAACTCATTTAACGTTGTGCTCCACTTCATATGTAAGTCCTTCTGGAGATCTGCTTTCCTTAATCCTTGAATAAATATAAGCATAAGTCGGGACTCAGTTGGCAGTTCTTCGACAGGACAGAACTTCACATATCTTTTTAGTCTTGTAGGTCTGTCTTTTGTACATATTCCCCTTCTTTCTGTTTGAATTTATGGATTTATGAGACTCTATTATGAGCTATCCCCCTTTGTGAGAATTCCTCAATAAACTCGTCAAGCACCTCCTCCATAGACTCAAAGTCTCTACGCTCCACAGAGTCAAACCAAGTAGCAGCATCCTCTTCTAGGGTAAGTCCAAACCCTACAAATTGAATACGGAAGTCCAACACTTCTTCAACTCTAATTACATGCACAAAGGCTGCTACATGATCCCTAGGATCTCTGTTTCCCGTGTATTTCTTGTTTACCCATTTTTGCACCTGAGAAGGTCTAATTCTACGATGGTCTACAAATCTCATCATTGGTTCTCCTCATCCCACTGGATATACCTCCGCTAGCCTTTGGTAGTGGGAGGGTTCTTCTCCTAGAGGTGCTCCTAAGCCATAATTTTTGATGGTTCTTGCAAGAGGTGGTTCATCTCTTCAAACTCGTTCTATGGGTTGTCTTCCAAGCTCTGTCGACTCTTGAGTTTTTGGATTACTCTCGCCTTGATACTGTGAATAGAGTGGTGGTTCTTGTAAATCTCTTAGCCCTCATGCGGCTGGATAACCATCTCTGTTTTGGTCTTGTTCTAATGTCGCACTTTGTCAAAGCCATGCTTGCAATGATGGTTGGGTTGCTTGTTGGTTCTGCTAGTTGAACGTTTGTTGTCGGCGGTTAGAATGTGATGTTGCATCGTACTCTTTTGAAAATGGATTTGTCGACTTGCTAGGGGTATAGGTGGACCTTGGTACTTCTTTGGGGGCATATGTTGATGTTTTTGGAATTGTTGCCTTTTCTACCTCCTCTTGAAGAATTCGTTTGTATTCTCGCCCGTACCTGTCAACAAAAATGATATCCTTCCCCATAGCAATTTCATAAGAGAATAAGTAAAGAACCTTGTATTTGCTTGATTCATTTGGGTAGGGTTCTTCGCATCGAAAATAAGAGACTACTCCCTCCCTCTCATGCTTGTAAATTCCCACATTCTCATTATAGGTAGAGACCCTGGTTGTGTTTTTATCATACATAAAAAGAGCTCTAGGTCGATCAATTTTTGGAGGCGGTTCTTTAGTTTCTGAGACCATTTTTCCTTTTGCCACATTATCTCCATATATGTTGTAATCCTCAGGGTTTGTTAGTTTAGAAGGAAAGTCTTAATTCCGTCTTTGCTCCGTTAAAAGGTCAAACAAGGTCCAATTTCACTTCTAAAAGACGTTTTGGAACTCCTAAGTCAATTGGAACATCACTCTATGTCCACAGTCAGATTTTGACCTCAATAAGCCCCTGTAGACATCCTACCTGCTCTATTTTGGCTGAAATTTGCAGTATAGATTCCCCTTGATGTGCTGAGTCTACAGATGTTCTCACTTTTTGATTTGGACACCTATAAGCTGGTCAGTTGATCAGAAATCTGTTCCAGCAGCCTGATGTTGGTATGACCAATCAAATCAACTCCAATTTGGACCAAAATTGACTAGGAGACTTGCCTCAAGCTATACAACACTCTGCTATGCCTACAGTCAAATTTTGACTTCAATATCATGCAGTAGACATCCTACGTGTAGGATGTCTAACTGCTCAAAATTGCTTCAAATGCAAACCACAGACTCCTCTTAAGGTGTTGATCACTTTGGAATGCTCAAAGTTGGATTTAGAGTGCTAAATCACAGAGAACACACCCTCCGCGTAGGATGTCTAAGTGATCTGTTTGACCCCAAACTTGAGCCACAGCTTCCCCTTGATGTCAGCAACCCAATGCTATGCGTAGATTTTAGTTTGGATTTCAAAAGACCCCAATTTTAGCTATCCTAGCCTTTTTCAGTCAAAAATGCTAAAGTCTGCCTAAAACCCAATTTTCTCACTCAATTGAGATGAAACCTTTCTCATGCACTCAATAAATCATGTAGGTCATGCTCATGAAGCCATCCTATGGTTTTGGTCTTAAAATAATACCTTAGCACAATTTGGGTAGGATGTCTGGCAATTTCCTTTCTTTTGGCCTTATCTTGTCAAGATATGGTCAAACTTCCACTTTCCAGGTGAAAATAGGGTAAAACCTATCTTCTAAGCACACTGGTCAACTCAGATTTTCAAAATTCTCACCAGAACACCCTGTAGACATCCTACGTGTAGCATGTCTATTGGCTTAAAATTTAACTTTTTTCGGACAGAAGTACTTCCTATGCTCTACAGCTCTCTTAGAAATACTCACAGAAACTTTTGAACTTCAATTCAGCTTCTAAACACTCTTTTTCATCTTTTACAGCTCTTTGATGAGCCTAACAACAATTATAACATGCATGAAGTGCTCCAGATCATAAATCATGATGTCCTACTTACCCTACTCCTACTCATCAAGTGAGATGGTGATTTTGGTGTCTCGGTTTCTTCTTGGCCTCTCTGGACTCTTAAGCTATCCTTTCACAACCTCGACCACTCCAACTCCTACTCTCTGCACAACAACTTAACTAATACCTAAAACTACCTAAGTCTACCTAAGTAGAAGGATGTAGGCTAGACACTTGCTCCCTAGACTCCTCCTAAGACCTAGAGAGTCCCCCACCCTCTGATACTATCTAAATGTAAAACAAGACTCTGACAAGCGGGAGAATCCCTATCCTCAAGGACTAGTCTCGGTCACCTACCTAGGGTTTTCGTCCCCGGCAGCGGCGCCAATGTTGGCGGATACGCCGCGACGAACGTCAGCACAGCGAGAACTCACATAACAAGATTTGTCAGCTAAGGACGAAGCTCGACCTGCAAGCATAGGGTGTCTACCTACACTCGATCGACTATTGACTACTTCCTACAAAGGTTTCTACCCAACGTCTAAGCTACAACCTTCAAGAGTACACAAGAGGAGATTTCCTACAACGCTTTCAAGAGCCAAATACCCATCAAACGTTTTCGAAACGCCACAGAACTTGAAGGAAACCCTATTAACACCAATAGGTCACTCTCCCTAAGGTCCATGAACCAAAACCCCAACCCTAAACACCCAGTGCAAAATCACGTAAGATGTCTGGTCAAAATTTGCAGGTCGTTGTTTCCGAAAACTAAAGTGCCTAATGTGTAAGCTCTACTCATTGCGAACGCGTGGATATACTGAAATGCGAAAACAGACAACGTATGCTCACCGAATCACCAGATATAGCTCGTGGGTAGATCTCGCGAAGCCGGGCCATACACCTGCAATGTAGGTGCTGGCGCGTAGCTCTCTTCGGAGGCAACACACTGCACTTCTCCGCACTTGATTTCGACGACCAGTGCGCGCATAGCGTCAAGATAAAACTCTCACTCTCTCTCGTACACAGAGTACGCTTAACTCACACAGACAAAAACTTCTGAAATGACAAAGGGTTTTTTGCATTAAGGTCAAAAGTGGTATAAAGACCTTACAATCTCAAACCCTAATGTTCCAATTTAACCATTTACTCAGTCTAAATAAAAAATGGGATACAATCTGGAAGCTTTTGCAAGCCCCACTATTTACAAAGGTGAAATAACAACTTCTTCTCAATTAAGGAATAATTACAAAGGAAATTAATATCCCGCCGGGCAATCATCCTCCGTTGGGTGTGTCCAGCCGCTAACATAAGACCCAATTTTTTTTCATTTTTTTCTTTAAAGTCTAAGGCTCTCTTGTGCTTAGTAGCAACAACCCCTTTTTCCTTTATACTGAAGGCTAAGGCTCTTTTGTGCCTAGTGGCATCAGCCTCTTTTGCCTAACTATTAGATGGATATAGACTCTTTAACCCTCTAAAAGATTCGTTTTGATCTTGGATATACTCATTTGTAATGAAGATCTTCCCAGGTACCTTATGCTACAGGGGACTTTTGGATCTTCCGTTGTTAACCTTAAAAGGTACTATCAACGTAGAAGTATGTTTAATGTCATTAGAGACATACTATGGATAGGGTAAGTAGTTCTCCCATTTTGAGCTTTGATCTACTTCCAATCATAGGCTTTTAGTAGATCAAGAATCATTAATTTAGCTATTTTCCTTTTGGCCATCCGTCGGGAATACTAGGCCAAGAAAGAGAGGACTCATCTAGTTCTAATAGAGACTCTACAAGAAATTAGCGGTCATGGTAGGATTTCTATCCGATATATTAGATGTTGGCAAGCCATGGTCCCTTTATCAGACTTTGTCTTTTGGTATACCATACATTTTGTAACATACTCTTGTATGTTCTCTTTTCTTGGTAAGCCAATACAAGTATGTTTCTATTCCTAGATGAGTAGGTTTAAATACTTGTTTGCCCCGCATATGGGAGGAGTATGGGAAGTGGTTAAGATATAGCCTATTGAGGTATGGAAGATAATTGTCCTATATAGTGAATGGTTCTTTTTTCTTTCGTTTGTAAAGGCTATTACCATATTCCTAAAGTCTGGGTTAGTAGCACATTTAACTATCATAAAAGATGGTTCATTGTAAGTTGATATTGTTACCCTATCTACCCTTGGCCGTCGTGATAGTGCATTGGCTACTTGATTGTGTTTGCCAGCAATGTGAGCAATATAAAAATTCAATTGCAAAAATAAACTCGCCCATCTCATTTGTTTGTCGAGGATAGCTTGGTTTGCATCATAGATGGAGTCCTCAAGAAGTACTTCCATGTGTCTACGGCATGTAAAATAGCTTGTAACTCCTTTTGTATATGCCTAATATTTGCTCATTGGATTGATTCTTGTATGCTATGGCATTCCCTTGTTGACAGCAATCACCCAAGCATTACATTGGACCTCAAATAGCTTTGAGAGATCCGTGGTGTAAGCATGAGTTGAGAGATAAGCTTCTCTTTGAACTTTTCAAAAGCATTTTGCTCTTGTGCAGTCCAACGTTGTTTTTTGTTAAGTCTTGTATTGGACCGATTATAAGCATGAATTTTTTCTATGAAGCTTCTATAGTATGCCCTCATACCTTTAGAGCTTCGTATCTCATGTAGACTCCTTGGACTAGGCCATCCTTTTATTACCTCTACCTTTTGTGGATCCATACAGATACCACTTTTAGAGATAATATGACCTAATTATTGAATCTCTTGAAAAGAAAATCACTTTTCGTTCCCTCCAATGTTAACCCAAATCCTCATATTGTGTATAGAAATTTGCTACTTGTTTCGCTCTTAAAAAACTTGCTTAAAGATGGAAACATGCGCATATGGATCTCCTGATCAACTATATTTCTTTGATACGCATTTAGTCACCTTAGAAGGTCGCATTTTTTATTTTTTGCAACCATCCTCATCACTCTAGGTTCTCCACCCATAGCATCTCTCATTTAATCATTGCCGATAGGTGTTCTAAAAGGATTTTGTTCAATCACACTTCCCTTAGGTCTTACATCCCAAATCTTAGTCCTTAATTTTGGTACCCTTGTACTCAATATCATGTCTACGATGGCACTATCATGTCTACGATGGCACTATATGGATGTGTTGACATAGGAACCAAAGAATCCAGGGAACCCATAGGTTTAGGTGCAAA
Organism: Adiantum capillus-veneris; assembly: GCF_014529385.1. NCBI lineage: Eukaryota > Viridiplantae > Streptophyta > Polypodiopsida > Polypodiales > Pteridaceae > Adiantum > Adiantum capillus-veneris. The sequence goes on from NC_140952.1 coordinate 140,100,533, forward strand.
CAGATGAGGTCAATTGAAGGAGTCTTCCACATGAGATTTCAAGGAACTCCCTCTCATAGTTTCTGGTTTTGTTGTTTCTGAAACAGTAGGTCTATGCAAGCTAGGGGCGAAGTTGTATTGATGGAGTGGTCCCTCAAAGTACATATAGCCCTTGAGCTCATTATGACTCAGTGAAGAATACTTATGACCGTTGTTGTCAAACATGATAACTTGCGTGTCTCTTTGATTTCAAATGACAATGCAAAAAAGTACTTTTGTTCAATCAATGATCATGTTTGAAGAATCATTTAAAGAGAAGGATTGTTGAAAGAATATCTTTTGTTCCTCGTGGGTAGCGAGATGATTCCGCAGTTAGCGAGATTAAGCTGAGGTTATTGGCTCTCTTTTGTTCCTCGCGGTTAGCGGGATTCCTTGTAGGTATCGGGATGCCTGGTGGTTAGCAAGATGCATCACGTTTAGCGAGATGCCTGGCGGTTAGCAAGATGACTCACGGTTAGCGAGATGGGAAGGTTGTGCAATTTGCGGTTAGCGAATTAATCCTTTGCAAAGGCTCTATTGGTTAGATAGAGAAAATCTTCTAGTAGCGGCAAACTCATAAGACATTGCAAAAGTTGTTTTTGTTGAGAAATAGGGTTGTTCATTAGTCCTTGTTTGAATTGTTTTCTATTGTTTGAAGGGGTGTATAAAAGTATATGTACCTAGAATTAATTAAGGAACACTATTTGTATATGTAAAACAATGTGGTAGTAATTAGAAAAGAAGCTAAAAAGTGTGAGTCTAGGGTGGAAAGAGGCGGATGGCTCAGGTTGCCAGTCAAGGATGGGTGGTATCGATTAGTCAAGAAACTCTCCACGCTCTTTTATTAAGAGAAGTGAAATTAGAGACTCGTTGTGCCAAGAGTCGAGAAGTCTCAAATATACGTGCCCCTGAAAGCTATGGACCGACTAGTCGGGTACTTTTCACAAGATTACTAGTAAGTTTACACTATGTCTCATATCATATTCAGGGTTTATGAATGGCAGTCGTGCCTCTTAAACGCGGGAAAAAAGTGTCGCTTATGGATTCTGAATATGTCAATAGGATTTCATCTTTATGTTATAGAAAATAGCTTCCATTTGAACCCTTGATTTATCGACCTGTCCTGTGGAGTATGACCCGTTACAACCATGATCACTATGGATAGAGGACTTCCTCTCCTCTGTTGCTCGTATCTCTACTTTGTGGAAATGGAGTAGGGTGTCGTCAACGAAACTTGAGAATAAAGGAAGGCCATCTATCAAGTCGCCCTAATCTTCCGAGGTTGGGGACTTCACCATTGGTATCAGAGCTTAGATTAAAAAGATTTATTTAGCTACTTCAAGATCCCTCATGTGTATGGTTATTATACCCATTATCGGACTCGTAGAGATATTACGTTATGCCGATTGACGTGTACCATAGTTATGGTTGAAACCTCTATTATGTTTTCTCATTGAGAGATCTTTTGTAGACCCCTATATGACATTTTGATGATTTTATTAATAGAAGATTGAGTTGTTTTTTTTACAAAGAAATTGTTTGACTAGTTAAGTCATGAAAGTGAGTTTGTTTGGTGGATTGAATGAGCCATGACTGGTTAAGCCACATGATTGAGATAATCATGGCTACTTAAGTCATGTGATTGAGTTTTAATGGATCAGATAAGTAATGATTGGTTAAGCCACGTGAATGAGACGTGACTGGTTAAGCCAGGGGAAGCAAAATTATGGTGGAAAGAACATTGTCGTGACATGGGAGTGTTGGAGAACTCTCAGAGTTGGCGGGAAATTAAACAAGCGGTGAAGGAAAGATACTTACCCCCTGCCCATTTAGCGATAAAGATGAATGAGTTCTTTAGCTTGAAATAATACAGTTTATTCTTGGAAGATATACTACTCAAAGTTTGTAAGGCTTAGACGTTACTCACCGTCAATGACCATAGAGCAGAAAGTAGCTCTCTTTTGTCAAGGTTTAAGAGAACCAATGAAGTGATAAAGATGAATGAGTTCTTTAGCTTGAAATAATACAGTTTATTCTTGGAAGATATACTACTCAAAGTTTGTAAGGCTTAGACGTTACGCACCGTCAATGACCATAGAGCAGAAAGTAGCTCGCTTTTGTTAAGGTTTAAGAGAACCAATTAGTTCGTGATTAGAAGCTTTAAAATCTACCACTATACAAGATGCTTTACTACAAGCTAAACCTCTGATGAAGGAACAAGGGATTACAAGAAGAATTGAATAGAATCAAAGCTTTAGAGATACACAACCACAAAGAGCTTATGCAGCTAATGTGTAAAATCCTTCACACTTGAAAGTTCGATGCTTTGAATGTGGAGAGTTGGGACATTATCGGAACTCTTGTCTACGATTTACTAATGGAGCAGTAGTAGCAAGTGAAGCAAACTAAGGACACCACCCTTTTGGATATAATGATAGTAATTAGAGTAGGAGTATCCTCACTTTTTCTCGAGATGAGGACATCTCGAATCCCTAAGCTGGGGAGATTGTAATGTACCCAACATTTTTTGATTCAAGTATTTCATTTACTTTGCAAATATTTGAAGTTTGTAGTTTATTAAGTCAAAGAGCATTGCAATGAAACGGTCGGATTGAAAATTAGACTCTAGAACTACTAATTATGATCCTTATTCACTTGAAAACAATAGGTTTATGAAAAACTTAAGCCTCAAAACTGGATCTAAAGATAGGAGTTGACCTTTTAGAAAAGAGAGATCAATTTTAGGAAAAAAGGAGTTTTTTTAGAAAAGAAAGAGGAGGGAGTTAAGTCAGAGTTCTTGTCTTAGAAGCCAAGCTTTTTTAAAAATTCGAGAATAGAAATCGCGCATTAGAATCCACGTCCTCAAATTTTTTTAAAAAAAAGCCACGAACTTGCACGAATTTATCTTTCATATTCTTAGCTTATGCTTTTGGCTCTTGAGAGCCTATAAAAAGAGCCCTCTCCCTTTACTTTGAGGATACACACTCTCAGAAGCGGAAGCTCTCTTGCCTTGATGTCGGAGTTATCTTCTCTCCCTCAAGCTCTTACCTTCAAGCCATCTCCATCTCCAAGTCTTCTCTACCATCGTCGTGTTGTCCTTTGGATACTTGAGTTCTCTTTCTCTCTTTCCCTTTTTTCTACCTCGTTACGATGGCCCCGAAGTGAGTGACCTGAATCTTGAAGGATGCTCATGTTGTTCTATCTCCAAGTAAGGTGCAAAAGAAGGTATTATCTACTCCAATCGTAACTCAAGCAGAGGTATTGACTTTGAAAGACGGTGAAATTGTGCAATCTCAAATGTGGGAGGTAATCGAACATGTCGCTAATCTGGTAAGACAAATTTATAATTCTCCATTGTTATTCATGTTGGCTTGGAAAGTCAGGCATAGGGAACCCCTTAAACCATCCAAGAAGCGTGATTCTATCACAAGAAACAAGCATATGTTTTTATAGATTAGTGAAAGAACCATTTGATCAATTGTCACTATTTGTTAAATTGTTACTGTTTGATACATTGTTATTGTTTGATAGTTGTTATTGATTGATATGAAGAATTGGTTGATCATGTTTGAAGAATCATTTTAAGAGAATAATTGTTGAAAGAATATCTTTTGTTCCTCGCGGGTAGCGAGATGATTCCACGGTTACCGGAGATTAAGTTGAGGTTATTGGCTCTCTTATGTTCCTTGTGGTTAGCAGGATTCCTCGCGGGTAGTGGGATGTCTGGCAGTTAGCAAGATGCCTTACGGTTAGCGAGATGGGAAGGTTGCATAATTTGCGGTTAGCGAATAAATCCTTTACAAAGGCTCTTTTGATTATATAGAGAAAGTCCGTGGGTAGAGACAAAATCATAAGAAATCGAAAAAGTTGTTTTTATTGAGAAATAGAGTTGTCTTCATTAGGCCTTGTTTGAATTGTTTTGGTATTGTTTGAAGGGTTGTATAAAAGAATCTGTATCTGGAATTAATTAAGGAACATTGTTTGTATATGTAAAATAGTGTGGTAGTAATTAGAAAAGAAGCTAAAAAGTGTGAGTGTGGGGTGGAAAGTGGGGGCTAGCTCAGGTTGCCAGTCAAGGATAGGTGGTCTCGATTAGTCGAGAAACTCTCCACTCCCTCTTATTAAGAGAAGTGAAATTAAAGACTCATTGTGCCAAGAGTTGAGAAGTCTCAAATATACATGCCCCTGAAAGCTATGGACCGATTAGTCGGGTGCTTTTTACAAGATTACTAGTTAGTTTACACTATGTCTCAAATCATATTCAGGGTTTATGAATGGCGGCCGTACCTCGTAAACGTGGAAAAAAAGGCGTCGCTTATGGATTCTAAATATATCAATGGGATTTTATCTTTATGTTATAGAAAATAGCTTCCATTTGAACCCTTGATTTATCGACCTGGCCTGTGGTGTATGACCCTTACAACCATGATCACTATGGATAGAGGACTTCCTCTCTTTTGTTGCTCGTATCTCTACTTTGTGGAAACGGAGTAACGTGTCATCAACGGAACTTGAGAATAAAGGAAGGCCATTTATCAAGTTGCCCCAATCTTTCGGGGTTGGGTACCTCACATCATATCTGCTCTTACACTCTGTCATGCACATGTAGTTATCCATAGTTTTGCTTATCACTACTCACAACATCGATCAACTTTGGTTGCACCATTATTTCCCAACCCCCTTGTTGAACATTTATATTCAACAAAAAGCATGCTTATTGAACTTTAAAACAACACCACCAAACCAAACCAAACAAATTGGAAAGGTATGTACAAAGCTCTATCTCCACTATACATCACCTCTTTTAGGTGGATTGCCAACCCCATTGGTCACAACCTAATGCACATCATGCACCAAACCTCTGTCAAACTATAGTGTGAGCCGTACCCCATTCACCGTGTGCCTAAGAAGCTTGCCATTCGATCACACCAATTGGTAGGTTCCATTAGGAAAAGCTTTTTGCACCTTTGTTGGCATATATTTCCGCGAGCGAATGCTAGCATAGCGAGAACAAAATCAACAACTCTATGTCAGCCAAGGATGGAGTTCAACTTGTAGGTGCATGGAAACAAGGAGATAGATATCAATCACCTACTCAACCTTTTAAGACAATCTCTACTCAAGGAAACCAAATCTAGACGTTCTATGCACTTGTGAATACAACTCAACCTACAATGCTCATGATGGTGTCCTTTAGGGTTTTCACCATATAAGATACACTTATTCTATCTCCTTCCTTGGCGGTGTCATAGATGGGTAATTGAGCCAGGTGGGATGTTTTTTCAAGATTCTGGTGTAGTTTACCTATGTGCATACACAAAGGACTCTGCAAAACAAAGTGTCATCCCTGATGTTTTTGGGGGCTTCTGCCAAGTACTTTAGAAATCAGGGGTACTTGAGGAGCCACGCTTTTCTCCACTTTGTTTGGGAGTCTACTATCTTCTTTGCAGTATCTGAATCTTTGACATCTCCCTCACAAACTGATTTTGTTGCTTCCACCTTGACTCTTTTCTTGATCACCAGCACTTCATTGTTTAGGAGAGGGTATGGGAGTGAAGGTTGCATCTATCCTCCCTAAGCACATTTGTGGCAAGTCCTTGGACTCCTACTGATGGACTCCTAGTGAGTGTAACATTTGTGTCTCCCACTCCAAGGAAGCCTTGTGGTCTTCACATGTGGATTTTTCAATTAGAGTTTGGAAGCGTGTCTCCTTCTGTGCAGTTAACACTTGCTCTCCTTCCTCATGTGGATGTAGCTGTTCTTCTAGGTGTTGTAGATCTTTTGCATCTTCAAGAACTTCCAAGGGCTCATCTCTGGCATTAATCCCAAGGTTGTTGGGCCCTGATTCTATTTCTTGTGTCCTTGCTTCGGCTATTTCTTTTTGTAGTTATGTTATCTGTTGTTGAGAAAGTCTATCTTTCTTTGTAGCTTCTTTTGCTTGATCTACCAATAGCTCTTGCAAAGTAGCTAACTGTCGTTGGAGCTCTTTGTGTTCTTTGTGGAGCTCTTGGTGTTGAGCCTTTATTCTTTCCTTTGCGGCTAGGGACCTTCCACCATATGCTTCTTTGTCTTTGTTCTAACTGTAATTCCTTTTGCATGGCATTGATTTGTGCTTCCAAATCTTGGATAGCTTGACTATTTGCTCCTGAAACTGCCCGTGCAGCCCTCGGGGTTTCTCTGAGTCTCTTGATTATCAAGTCTTGGAGTTCTATTTGTCTTTCAGCTCCAGCACTTCATCTTTCGCTTCTTTTAGCTCATCCTCTACTCCTTTCTTTTCTTCCTGGAGATTCTTTACTTCCCGTGAAACCTTCGCTATTTGTATTGTCAAATTGTCTCTTCGCCCTCTGCATCTCTTACTGTTGTAATGAGAGTCTCAAGCTATTTTTTTGCTTCTTCAGATTTTTGATTTGTAATGTAGATCATGCTTGAGAGGCGATCATGTTCCATGTGCATATTTTCTTCCCTGGTATGCAATATACTTTTTTCTTCAACCAATGTTAGAGACCATGTTTGATTCTGTCAAGTACTTGATATGCGGCTCTCACATCCTCTCAATTTGCTATAACCAAACTTCTTGTTGATGGCCTGGGGATTGGGCCAAAAAAGGGAACCTTGTGTTCCATACTCAACATGACTCCTGCTAGAGGTGCTCTCCATGGTCTGGCCAATGGTCTCCATTGTCGTACATGTGGGATTTGGATCAACCTTGGCACTCCAGGCTATGGGGAATATCTTTCTTGTGCTCTTCTCTGTGTTTCTTGATCTAGTTGTGGTCCTTTTGATCTATCAGCTCTCATCTATTTCGTAGGAATATCCTTTCTCTCTAGCTCATGTCTGGCAGCCCACAGTGGGGTCGGAGTGTCATTAACCACCATAGAAGCCTCTGTCAATGTGTATCCAGCTTGAAGGAGGTCCTCATAAGTGTCCCTTTCTTCTTTTTCCTTGTCTCTTGGTGGAGGTGCTGCCTCTTCTGTCTTTTTGGTGAGTGTTGTGGTTGTGATGTAGAGGGATTTGGACTTGGATGAGGAGTAGAGGATCTTGGTGGTGAAGGTGGTGGGGTTACATTTTGTGTCTGGTCACCTTCTTGACCCTTCTTGGCTGGATTCTCTGGCATTTCTTTCAGCTTTCTCTTCATATCTTGTACCTCCTGCATTGTGAAGGGCTCTAAATTGTATTGTTTGATCACCTTTTTAGTTTCTTTAGAAGATCGGATGTAATGATTGAATTGATCCTCTAGAGGTCTTGAAGAGCTTCCTCTAATTTTTGTTGGGTCTGGTACCCAATACTCCTCAAAGTCTCCTTTGAGTGTTTGTTTCTTCCATGAGCTGCTCAATCAACCTCTCGATCCGAGAAGATTTTTGGATGCGTGTCTCTTGGGGCTTGATTCTTTTGTCATCAATATCTTAACCTTCTTCTTTGGGGGTTCCTCAGGCTCTTTCTCCGGTACAACAATCTCTAGCCTTCTCCAAAGCCATGTGATGAACTGGTGGGGCTACTACTATTACTGGCTTAACTTCTGTATCCTTCTTTAACTTGAACCACTAATTCAGGGTTGGTGGATTGGTCCACTATCCTCTTGCACCAAAATCTTCATATGCAATCTTTGTCAGTGTTTCGACACCTCCAATGTACTTGGGCTTTTCTATACCCATGCTGACCACTTGCTCATGCAGATATTGGGCATAATTCACTTCTTTGGGCACACTGCTTTTCAATGTCCAAGTTATTGTAGTAGCCACAGCATGGGGAGGTGTGGTTTACTTTTGTGGCTGCTTGCTACAAACATGGAAGTATTGGTTGTACAACTTGCAGATATTTGCAGCTCTCGGGTCTACCAGGTCAGCAAATGTCTGATTGGGTTTCTTTTGAGAGTAGAACTTTACTTCATCTCTTCTTTCTCTAATGGAGCTACACTTATTGTGGAGCCTCAATGCATCTGCTATCGTTTGAGGTGTAATCATCATCTTTGTCTTCTGTCCATCCAAAGCAATAATCATTGCCTTTCCATCTTTTTGGATTGAGCTGACTAGCTTGTAGACTCTCTGCATATCTACATCCGTTGTTGGTGATGCTGTGAAGAAGTACAAATCTGCTCTTTCTAGTAGCTGAGTGAGTGTTTCTTCTTTGTTTGCATATTTTGACATTTCTCGTGGATTCATTGGGATATCCATTAGATTTCCTTGCACGTCTCTCAATGTACCTTGGTACACTGTCAATCCTTTCCTTTCCAATGTGGCTTTATCTACCCAAGCCTTGGCTGGCTTCAGTGTCTCTTCTAGTAGTGTGAGGCTCACTGGCTACACTAATGTCCTTCAAGGACAGCCTCTTCTTCTTAGTTGGTGATTTGTTGGCTTCCATTGATCTTGCTGGCACTCCAAGTGCAAAAGTTAGTGTTGTTTACAAAATCTAGCACTTTCTCAATTTTTGGCTATCCAAATAACTTCAAAATTCAAACACAGGCTAATTAGGACCGGCCTAAAATGCTATGCATGTGGTCAAAAATGCATTTTGGGTGCAGATTCATGCTGTGAGACATCATATGTGTATGATATCTAGGTTCTCAAAAATGAGTGATGCCATATATGTGCATAGCTCATATAATGTATAATATAGATACATGCCTTTATGATGTCTAGGTGCTCAAAAATGAGTGATGTCCTATATGTGCATAGCTCATATCATGTAAATCATGGATATATGCCCGAATTTCAATTTGGATGTCATTTGGACAAGTTGTGACCATTGGAAGTCCTTTCACGCTCTAAAACTGAATTCTGGCTTAGTTTTGAGCAAATGTGGTTCAAATGGGGTGAAACTTGGTAGATCCTCTCATAATCATGGTAAAGGCTTAGAAGAGGTCAAGTTAGCTTCCAAGTTCCTTTTCAGGCTAGTGAGACATCATACATGTATCATGTCTACTTTGTTCAAAATGGCTTAAACTTGTAGTGTAGCTGGGCCTTAACATGGTTTAGACTCATGTGATGTTAGAATTTGATTTGGTTTTCTTCTTATGTATTTGATAATCAAGTATAGAGCTTGGGATTGCAAAACCTGGGTTTAGATGTGTATACGGAATCAAAACTTGATTAGACTTGGGTTGTCGCGGTTAAGATTAATACGATAAACGAATTGGAAGTGAGAAATCCCCCTAGAATAGTCCTTTGGCCCATACTTCATCTGTAGCATTCTCAAGTGATGGCAAATCCTTTGATCATTTTAGATTTTGAGTAGGAGATGAGTCATGTGTTTGGGGCCATAGAATGTGTCTTTTGCCGAGATTTTTTTATTTTAGGCTCCAACTAGTCACAACCTTGCTCAAACATGTCCAATAAGTGTTAGAGTTTCCAAAATCACAATAGCATGTCAACTCAAGGGATCTAGACATTAGACGCATATGATGTCTACTTTGGCAGAGGTAGCTCGTGATGTGTATATGGCTCTAATGTGTGCAAATATGAATTTGGACTAGTGCTTATGAGCCCAAGGCCATAGAAGCAGTTTATGAAACTTTCATTTGAAAAATGGTAAGGGTGGTGATCAAAACATGCCCAAAGGTGCCCAAAGTTGGTGTAGAGGTTATATATACCATGCTTTACAAATCTGGATGTTGAGAATGTCGACAAAACTCCTCCATTATTACATGTTTAGATGTAATGTACCCAACATTTATCCATATAAGTCATTTCAGTTATTTTGCAAAGTAATTGAGATTCTCAATTTTGTGAGTCATCATGAGTTTATCAGAGCAATCGAATTGAAAATCGGGTTCAAAATATATTTATTTATGATCTTTCTTTATGTGGAACAATAGGTTTATGTGCGAACCTAATCTATGTGTAAAGAAAAAGCTTAGAGATAGTATTTTTAAGAAAGAAAGAGAGGTGAGTCAAAATTAGGATACTCCTTTTTTCCTCTCTCTCAAGATAGAATGGGAACTTGTAATTATAGAGCTTTTTAAAAATTGCGCATAATATTCGCGAACATCAAAAGAAAAAAAAAAATTTAATCAGCCGATGACGCGCGAGCTTTTCCTTCTCCTATTGAAACCCTCTCAGTATTCTTAGCACCCCCCTAAGGCCTCCTATATAAAGGACCCTTCTCCTCTCACTTTGAACACACACATCTACAAAAGCGGAAGCTCTCTTGCAATGACGCGCAAGAGGGAGCCTCTCTCCCTTAACTTCTCACCTTCTATCCATCTCCCTCTCCAATCATCGACCTGCCGTCTCCCAGTTTTTGAACACTCTCTCTCTCTCTCTCTCTCTCTCTCTCTCTCTCTCTCTCTCCAACAACGCGCTTTTCTTTTCTCTATTCCGAAGCTATGGCTCTGAAGCGTGTAACGCAAAGTTTTAAGAACGCCCATGCTGTTGCACCACCAAGGAAGGTGGGAAGAAAGGTGTCTACTCCGAAAGTATCTCATGCGGAAGCATCAACTGAAGAAGAAGTCGAAGCCGTCCAACCTTCAGCACATGAGTTAGCCGCACGCGCTCCAAATCGGGTAAGACAAATTTATAATCTGCATTACTATTCATGTTTGACTTGGGAAAATAAGCAAAGGGAACCCCTTAAACTATCCGAGAAACGTGATTCTTTCACAAGAAACAAGCATATGTTTTCGTAGATTAGTGAAAGCACTGTTTGTTGAATTGTTATTGCTTAACACATTGTTATTATTTGATAAGTGATTTTTGATTGATATGAAGAATTGGTTGACCATGTTTGAAGAATCATTTAAAGAGAAGAATTGTGGAAAGAATATCCTTTGTTCCTCACGGGTAGCGAGATGATTCCGCGGTTAGCGGAGATTAAGATGAGGTTATCGGCTCTCTTTTGTTCCTCATAGGCCTTGTGGTTAGCGGGATGCCTCGCGGGTAGTGGGATGCCTGGCGGTTAGCAAGATGCCTCACGATTAGCAAGATGGGAAGCTTGCGCAATTCACGATTAGCGAATAAATCCATTGCAAAGCCTCTATTGATTAGACAGAGAAAATATGCGGGCAGTGGCAAACTCATGGGCAATTGGAAAAGTTTACTTTGTTGAATAATAGGGCTCTCTTTATTAGGCCTTGTTTGAATTGTTTTGGTATTGTTTGAAGGGTTGTATAAAAGAACCTGTGTTTGGAATTAATTAAGGAACACTGTTTGTATATGTAAAACAGTGTGGTAAAAAGTGTGAGTGTGGGGTGGAAAGTGGAGGCTGGCTGAGGTTGCCACTCAAGGATGGGTGATCTCGATTAGTCGAGAAACTCTCCACTCCCTCTTATTAAGAGAAGTGAAATTAAAGACTCATTGTGCTAAGAGTCGAGATGACCCTAATCTACGTGATACAAAATTACTATTTAGTTTAGGCTAAGTCTCATATCATATTTATGGTTTATGGATGGCAGTTGTGCCTCTTAAACGTGGGGAAAAAGGCGTTGTTTATGGATTCTAAATATTTCAATGGGATTTCATCTTTATGTTAGGAAACAACTTCATTAGAATCCTAGATTCATCGACCTGGCTTGTGGCGTATGACCCTTATAACCACGTAAATGATGGATAGAGGATTTCCTCTCTTCTGTTGCTCGTATCTCTACTTATGGAAATAGAGTAGGGTATCATCAATGGAAAAGGAGAATAAAGAAAGGCCATCTATCAAGTCGCCCCAATCTTCTTGAGGTTGGGGACCTCACAATTGGTATGAGAGCTTAGGTTAAAAAGATTTAGTTGGCTACTTCAAACTTCCTCATGTGTATGGTTTCTATACCCATTAACGGACTCGCAGAGATATCACGTTATGCCGATTGACGTGTACCATAGTTATGGTTGAAACCTCTACCCATGGAGAGATCTTTTGTAGACCCCTATATGACATTTTAATGATTGAGTTGTTCTTCTATAGAGAAATTGTTTGACTGGTTAAGTCATGAAAGTGAGTTTTTTTTGGAATATTGAATGAGCCATGACTGGTTAAGTGATGTGATTGGATGACCCATGACTGGTTAATTCATGTGATTGAGATAATCATGACTGGTTAAGTCATATGATTGAGATTTGACGGATTGGATAAGTCATGATGACTGGTTGAGTCATACGACTAAGTTTTGATAAACTGGTTAAGTCACGATTGGTTAGTTCGCGTGATTGCGTTTTAATGAATTGGATAAGTAAGGATTGATTAAGTCATATGATTGAGCTTTTAGTGGACTGGATAAGTCTAAGTTTGGAAAGTACCGTATTGATTTGAGTTATTATAAACGTTGATGTACACTCAGGATAATCCTCAAATCATTTCTACATTGGAAAACTCTCAGAACGATGCTATCTATACGGAGATTCAAGAGAAGAAGTTGTTGCTCAAACAAATGCAATCACCTTCTTTTAAAGGAGAGGGTGATGATATTGAGAACAATGCAGAGATATGGATCGAAACTATGGATGATTACTTCTCTACTGCAAGGAACACACCTGCAAACCGAGCGATGCTAGGGATGTTTTGCCTCTCTGGTGAAGAAAAAGTATGGTGGAAACAACATTGTCGTGATGTGGGAGTGTTGGAGAACTCTCATAGTTGGTGGTAAATCAAACAATCCTTGAAGGAAAGATACTTACCTCCTGCCCATGAAGCAATAAAGATGAATGAGTTCTTTAGCTTGAAACAATAAAATATATCCTTGGAAGAGTACTACTCAAAGTTTGTAAGACAAAGACGTTACGAACCATCAATGACCATAGAGGAGCAAGTAGCTCGTTTTTGCCAAGGTTTAAGAGAAACAATTATCTCGCTATTGGAAGCCCTGAAGCCTACCACTGTACAAGATGCTTTACTACAAGGTAAACGTTTGTTGAAGGAACAAGGGATTACAAGAAGAATTGAGCGGAGTCAGAGCTTTAGAGATACTCAGCCACAGAGAGTTTATGCCACCAATGTGCAAGATTCTCGACGCATGAATGCTCGATGATTTGAATGTGGAGAGTTGGGACATTATCAAAACTCTTGTCCACGACTGACTAATCGAACAACAATAGCAAGTGAAGTAGACTAAGGACACCACTTTTTGGATATACTGATTATCGAGATAGTAATTAGAGTAGGAGTATTCTCACTTTTTCTCGAGATGAGCGCATCTCGAATCCCTAAGTTGGGGAGATTGTAATGCACCCAATATTTATCCATATAACTCATTTCAGTTATTTTGCAAAGTAATTGAGATTCTCAATTTTGTGAGTCATTATGAGTTTATCATAGCAATCGGATTGAAAATCAGATTCAAAATATATGTATTTATGATCTTTCTTTATGTGGAACAGTAGGTTTATGTGGGAACCTAATCTATGTGTGGACAAAAAGTTAAGAGATAGTATTTTTAAGAAAGAAAGAGAGGTGAGTCAGAATTAGGATACTTCTTTTTTTCTCTCTCTCTCACGATAGAATAGGAACTTGTAAATATAAAGCTTCTTAAAAATCGCGCATCAGATTCGTGAACGTCAAAAAATAATAATAATAATAATCAGTCGCAACGATGCGTGAGCTTTTCCTTCTCGTATTCTTGAAACCCTCTCAGTATTCTTAGAACCCCTCTAGGGTCTCCTATATAAAGCACCCTTCTCCTCTCACTTTGAACACACACATCTACAAAAGTGGAAGCTCTCTTGCAACGACGCACCGGAGGGAGCCTCTCTCCTTTAACCTCTCACCTCCAAGCCATCTCCATCTCCAATCATCGACGTACCGTCTCCCGGTTTGTGAACACTCTCTCTGTCTCTCTCTAACAACACGCTTTTCTTTTCTCTATTCCAAAGCTATGGCTCCGAAGCGTGTAACGTGAAGTTCTAAGGACGCCCATGCTGTTGCACCACCAAGGAAGGTGGGAAGAAAGGTGTGTACTCCGAACATATCTCATGCGGAAGCATCAACCCGAAGGAGAAGTCGAAGCCGTCCAACCTCCAGCACAAGGGTTAGCCGCACGCGCTCCAAATCCGGTAAGACAAATTTATAATTATGCATTACTATTCATGTTTGACTTGAGAAGCTAAGCATAGGGAACCCCTTAAACTATCCGAGAAACGTGATTCTATCACAAGAAATAAGCATATGTTTTCCTAGATTAGTGAAAGAACTGTTTGATAAATTGTCACTATTTGTTGAATATTTATTGCTTAACAAATTGTTATTGTTTGATAAGTGTTTTCTCATTGATATAAAGAATTGGTTGACCATGTTTGAAGAATCATCTAAAGACAAGAATTGTGGAAAGAATATCATTTGTTCCTCACGGGTAGAAGATGATTCCGTGGTTAGTGGAGATTAAGCTGAGGTTATCGGCTCTCTTTTGTTCCTCGTGGTTAGGGGGGTACCTCAGTGGTAGCGGGATGCCTCACGGGTAGCAAGATGCCTCGTGGTTAGTGGAATGCCTCGCGGGTAGCGGAATGCCTGGCGGTTAGCAAGATGCCTCATGGTTAGCGAGATGGAAAGGTTGCGCAATTCGCGGTTAGCAAATAAATCATTTGCAAAGGCTTTGTTGGTTAGATAGAGGAACTCTGCGGGTAGCGGCAAACTCATGAAAAATTGGAAAAGTTTATTTTGTTGAATAATATGGCTTTCTTCATTAGGCCTTGTTTTAATTGTTTTGGTATTGTTTGAAGGGCTGTATAAAAGAACCGATATTTGGAATTAATTAAGGAACATTGTTTGTATATGTAAAACAGTGTGGTAAAAAGTGTGAGTATGGGGTGAAAAGTGGGGGCTGGCTCAGGTTGCCAGTCAAGAATGGGTGATCTCGATTAGTCGAGAAACTCTCTACTCCCTCTTATTAAGAGAAGTCAAATTAGAGACTCATTGTTCCAAGAGTCGAGATGACCTTAATCTACGTGATACAAAGTTACTATTTAGTTTAGGCTAAGTCTCATATCATATTTATGGTTTATGGATGGTGCCTGTGCTTCTTAAATGTGGGGAAAAAGGCATTGTTTATGGATTCTAAATATCTCAATGGGATTTCATCTTTATGTTAGTAAACAACTTCATTAGAATCCTAGATTCGTCGACTTGGCTTGTGATGTATGACCCTTATAACCACGTAAATGATGGATAGAGGACTTCCTCTCTTCTGTTGCTCGTATCTCTATCTATGGAAACAGGTAGAGATACGAGCAACAGAGTAGGGTATCGTCAATGGAAAAGGAGAATAAAGAAAGTCCATCTATCAAGTCCAAATTCTGTGGAAACAGAGTAGGGTATCGTCAATAGAAAAGGAGAATAAAGAAAGTCCATCTATCAAGTCACCCCAATATTCTCGGGGTTGGGGACCTCACAATTCGTATCAGAGCTTAGGTTAAAAAGATTTAGTTGGCTACTTCAAGCTTTCTCATGTGTATGGTTTTTATACCAGACTCGTAGAGATATCACGTTATGCCAATGGACGTGTACCATAGTTATGGTTGAAACCGCTACTATGTTTTTCCATGGAGAGATCTTTTGTAGACCCCTATATGACATTTTTGATGATTGAGTTGTTTTTCTACAGAGAAATTGTTTGACTGGTTAAGTCACAAAAGTAAGTTTTTTTTGGAAGATTGAATGAGCCATGACTGGTTAAGTCATGTGATTGGATGACCCATGACTGGTGAAGTCATGTGATTGAGGTAATCATGACTGGTTAAGTCATATGATTGAGATTTGACAGATTGGATAATTCATGACTGGTTAAGTCATACGACTAAGTTTTGATAAACTGGTTAAGACAAGATTGGTTCGGTCATGTGATTGAGTTTTAATAAATTGGATAAGTAAGGATTGATTAAGTCATACAATTGAGCTTTTAGTGGACTGGATAAGTCTAAGTTTGGAAAGTACCCTATTGATTTTAGTTATTATAAACGTTGATGTACACTCACGACAATCCTCAAATCACTTCTACGTTGAAAAACCCTTAGAACGATGCTATCTATATGGAGATTCAGGAGAAGAAGTTGTTGCTCAAACAAATGCAACCACCTTATTTTCAAGGAGAGGGTGATGATATTGAGAAAGATGCAGAAGTATGGATCGAAACTATGGATGATTACTTCTCTACTGCAAGGACCACACCTGTAAACTAAGCGATGCTAGGGATGTTTCGCCTCTCTGGTGAAGCAAAATTATGGTGAAAATAACATTGTCGTGACATGGGAGTGTTGGAGAACTCTCAGAGTTGGTTATAAATCAAGCAAGCGGTGAAGGAAAGATACTTACCTCCTGCCCATGAAGCAATAAAGATGAATGAGTTCTTTAGCTTGAAACAATACAATTTATCTTTGGAAGAGTACTACTCAAAGTTTGTAAGACAAAGACGTTACACACAATCAATGACCATAGAGCAGCAAGTAGGTCGCTTTTGCCAAGGTTTAAGAGAACCAGTCATCTCGCGATTGGAAGCCCTGAAGCGTACCACTATACCAGATGATTTACTACAAGCTAAACCTTTGATGAAGGAACAAGGGATTACAAGAAGAATTGAGCGGAATCAGAGATTTAAAGATACTCAGCCGCAGAGAGTTTATGCCACCAATCTGCAAGATTCTCGATGCTTGAAAGTGGAGAGCTGGGACATTATCAGAACTCTTGTCCACGACTGATTAATCGAACAACAATAGCAAGTGAAGTAGACTAAGGACACCACTTTTTGGATATACTGATTATCAAGATAGTAATTAGAGTAGGAGTATTCTCACTTTTTCTCGAGATGAGGACATCTCGAATCCCTAAGTTGGGGAGATTGTAATGTACCTAACATTTATCCATATAACTCATTTCAGTTATTTTGCAAAGTAATTGACATTCTTAATTTTGTGAGTCATCATGAGTTTATCAGAGCAATCGGATTGAAAATCAGGTTCAAAATATATGTATTTATGATATTTCTTTATGTGGAACAATTGGCTTATGTGGGAACTAATCTATGTGTGAAGAAAAAGCTTAGAGATAGTATTTTTAAGAAAGAAAGAGAGGTGAGTGAAAATTAGGATACTTTTGTTTTCTCTCTCAAGATAGAATACTAAAATTAGGAACTTGTAAGTATAGAGCTTTTACTAAATCGCGCATAAGATTCGCGAACGTCAAAAAATAAAATAAAATCAATCGGAGCCTTTTATTCTCCTATTCTTGAAACCCTCTTAGTATTCTTATCACCCCCCTAAGGCCTCCTATATAAAGGACCCTTCTCCTCTCACTTTGAACACACACATCTACAGAAGCGGAAGCTCTCTTGCAATGACGCGTAGGAGGGAGCCTCTCTCCCTTAACCTCTCACTTTCAAGCCATCTCCATCTCCAATCATCGACGTGCCATCTCCCGGTTTGTGAACTCTCTCTCTCTCTCTCTCTCTCTCTCTCTTTCCAACAACGTGCTTTTCTTTTCTCTATTCCGAAGCTATGGCTCCGAAGCGTGTAACGCGAAGTTTTAAGGACGCCCATGCTGTTGCACCACCAAGGAAGGTGGGAAGAAAGGTGTCTACTCCGAAAGTATCTCATGCGGAAGCATCAACTGAAGAAGAAGTCGAAGCCGTCCAACCTTCAGCACATGAGTTAGCCGCATGCGCTCCAAATCGGGTAAGACAAATTTATAATTCTGCATTACTATTCATGTTTGACTTGGGAAAATAAGTAAAGGGAACCCCTTAAACTATCCGAGAAACGTGATTCTTTCACAAGAAACAAGCATATGTTTTCATAGATTAGTGAAAGCACTGTTTGTTGAATTGTTATTGCTTAACACATTGTTATTATTTGATAAGTGATTTTTGATTGATATGAAGAATTGGTTGACCATGTTTGAAGAATCATTTAAAGAGAAGAATTGTGGAAAGAATATCCTTTGTTCTCACGAGTAGCGAGATGATTCCGCGGTTAGCGGAGATCAAGATGAGGTTATCGGCTCTCTTTTGTTCCTTATGGTTAGCGGGATGCCTCGCGAGTAGCGGGATGCCTCGTGGTTAGGAGGATGCCTCGCAGGTAGGAGGATGCTTGGCGGTTAGCAAGATGCCTCGTGGTTAGTGAGATGGGAAGACTGCGCAATTCGCGGTTAGCGAATAAATCCTTTGCAAAGGCTCTCTTAGTTAGACAGACGAAGTCTGCGGGGGTAGCAGCAAACTCATGAGAAATTGGAAAAATTTATTTTGTTTAATAATAGGGATGTCTTCATTAGGGCTTGTTTTAATTGTTTTGGTATTCTTTGAAGTGCTGTATAAAAGAACCTGTGTTTGGAATTTAATTAAGGAACAGTGTTTGTATATGTAAAACAGTGTGGTAAAAAGTGTGAGTATAAGGTGGAAAGTGGAGGCTGGCTTAGGTTGCCAGTCAAGGATGAGTGGTCTCGATTAGTCGAGAAACTCTCCACTCACTCTTATCAAGAGAAGTGAAATTACAGATTCATTGTGCCAAGAGTCGAGATGACCCTAATCTACGTGCTACAAAATTACTATTTAGTAGGCTAAGTCTCATATCATATTTATGGTTTATGGATGGCGGTCGTGTCTCTTAAACGTGGGAAAAAAGGCGTTGTTTATGGATTCTAAATTTGTCAATGGGATTTCATCTTTATGTTAAGAAATAGCTTCATTAGAATCCTAGATTCATCGACCTGGCTTGTGGCGTGTGACCCTTATAACCACGTAAATGATGGATAGAGGACTTCCTCTCTTCTGTTGCTCGTATCTCTACTTGTGGAAATAGAGTAGGGTATCGTCAATGAAAGAGGAGAATAAAGGAAGGCCATCTATCAAGTCGCCCCAATCTTCTCGGGGTTGGGGACCTCACAATTGGTATCAGAGCTTAGATTAAAAAGATTTAGTTGGCTACTTCAAACTTCCTCATGTGTATGGTTTCTATACCCATTAACGGACTCGCACAGATATCACGTTAGGCCGATTGACGTGTACCATAGTTATGGTTGAAACCTCTACTATGTTTTTCCATGGAGATATCTTTTGTAGAACCCTATATGACATTTTAATGATTGAGTTGTTCTTCTACAGAGAAATTGTTTGACTGGTTAAATCATGAAAGTGAGTTTTTTTTGGAGGACTGAATGAGCCATGACTGGTTAAGTCATGTGATTGGATGACCCATGACTGGTTAAGTCATGTGATTGAGATAATCATGACTGGTTAAGTCATATGATTGAGATTTGATGGATTGGATAAGTCATGACTAGTTACATCATACGACTAAGTTTTGAAGATCTGGTTAAGGCACGATTGGTTAGGTCATGTGATTGCATTTTAATGAATCGGATAAGTAAGGATTGATTAAGTCATATGATTTCAAGATAGCCAAACACGACTAATCATAAAAACTCAGCGAGCGGTAAATAAAGATTTGCCAAAGATCATTAGGCAAAATTTGGACTCACAAAGGGGCCCTTTAAGGAGTTCGACTTTACCTCTCTCTACCAAAACGGTCGCATGGATAAATTTTTGCAAACAAACTCCAAAGTTGGCGGAGGTTTGACAATTAGAATGTCCTCTTCAAGCTCTATCTACTGATATATAGCACGCCATGAGATTCCTCATATTTTAGAAGATTCTTTTTTTTATTTACTTAGATTTCGACAGAGTTGTCACATCATAGGTGAATCAAAAAAAGAATCTTCTAAAATATGAGGAATCTCATGGCATGCTATATATCAATAGATAGAGCTTGAAGAGGACATTCTAACTGTTAAACCTCCGTCAAATTTGGAGTTTGTTTGCAAAAATTTATCCATGCGTCCGTTTTGGTAGAGAGAGGTAAAGTCAAACTCCTTAAAGGGCCCCTTTGTGAGTCCAAATTTTGTCTAATGAGAGGAGGTGAGAGAGAGGGGGGGAGCACAAAAAATCTTTTGGCAAGAAACCTTGGTGAAGGACAAGGGAGGTAGCAAAAAACATCTTTTGGTAAGAAACCTTGGTGAAGGGCAAGGGACCTTTGTTAAGATATAGGAAGAGGGAGATGAGGGTGAAGGGCAAGGGACCAATGTAAAGATAAAAGGAAGAGGGAGAGAAGGGGTGGGGGGTGTGTTGAATTACAAAAAAGAGAGGGAGGCGGTGGTGTGGGAGGAAGGCTTTTTAGAGAGAAGTTTGCCAAGATTGGGTGCATTAAGCCAACAAATGACTGGTTTAGAATAGAGTGGGGGTTTGGAGCTGCTTTCTAACACTTTAGAAAGAGGTTGGTTAATGGCCCAACGGGCTAAGTTGAGGGTTCCATTAACCAACCTCTTTCTAAAGTGTTAGAAAGCAACTCCAAACCCCCACTCTATTCCAAACCGGTCATTTATTGGCTTAATGCACCCAATCTTGGCAAACTTCTCTCTAAAAAGCATTCCTCCCACACCACCGCCTCCCCCTCTTTTTTGTAATTCGACACACACCCCACCCTCTCTCCCTCTTCCTTTTATCTTTACATTGGTCCCTTGCCCTTCACCCTCATCTCCTCCCTTCCAAAGAGAGATCATTCATCCTCTCAATCCTTGCCCAAGCCTTGCCCCTTTTTTCTCCTTCCCAAGATCCACAAACCTACCCTTGTAGGCCATCCCATTTGTTTCTACAAGGGTTATATCTTAGAAAATGCCTCTAAGTGGTTACATGTGCAACTCTTCCCCATCCTCTTAGCAAAAAAACAACACCTCAAGGATTCACATTCTCTTATCCTAGAACTTGCCTCCATCCCTTTTTCTCCCCATGTTGCTCTCTTTACCTTTGACGTAGAGTCCCTTTACCCTAGCATTCCTATCCCTGAAGGACTCTCCGCACTAAACAATTCTATCCAAGGTCTCTTTCCCTATCCTAAGGTCAACTTCATCTTATCCCTAGCTTCACTCATTCTTAACCACCATTATATCTCATTCAAGGGCAAGTTCTCGCATCAGGTTAAAGGCACCACCATGGGGTCAAAATTTGCGATAGTGTATGCATGTCTTTTTCTTTGCTCCTTGGAGGAGGGCGGTAGCCTTGTCTTTTCCCCTTCCCTCCTATACTTTAAAAGGTTCATAGACGACACCTTTGGAGTTTGGGAGGGCCCCCCCTCCAACTTGGAAAAACTCCTCCATGCATATGGGCATCCTCTCCAAGATCATATAAAAATCACTCCCTTCA
The DNA here is from genome assembly GCF_014529385.1 of Adiantum capillus-veneris. Lineage (NCBI taxonomy): Eukaryota > Viridiplantae > Streptophyta > Polypodiopsida > Polypodiales > Pteridaceae > Adiantum > Adiantum capillus-veneris. The sequence goes on from NC_140952.1 coordinate 140,121,639, forward strand.
TCTCCTCACAAGAAGCCTTTATTTTGTACATTTATTTCTTCAAAAGCCCCTCTTTCTACACTAGGGGTATTTTGGACACACATTGCCACCAAAAAATTCTTAACTCTTACAATTATATCCCATGGAAATCTTGGCACCCTACCCCCCAAAAAATTGCTTTTATCTTGTAGGAACTCAAGAGGTATATCATTAGGGAAAGTACGCTGGAGGGATTTATCTCAATTCGCAAATTTTGTTTCTCCAGGCTAAGGGCTAAAGGCTACCCTTCACCCTTTTTGAAGGCATGCTTTCTCTACGTTACCTATGCCTCGAAGCCCGCCCTCCTTCAAAAGGTCAACCACAAGAAAAACCCACCTTCCATTGTAAAAATCCCCTTCTCTCCCTTTACCCGCCCCCTCAACTTAGCCTGTTCCATTAACCAACCTCTTTCTAAAGTGTTAGAAAGCAACTCCAAACCCTCACTCTATTCTAAACCGGTCATTTGTTGGCTTAATGCACCCAATCTTGGAAAACTTCTCTCTAAAAAGCCTTCCTCCCATACCACCGCCTCCCCCTCTTTTTTGTAATTCGACACCCCCCCCTCCCCCCCCTCTCCCTCTTCCTATATCTTAACAAAGGTCCCTTGCCCTTCATCAATGTTTCTTGCCAAAAGATGTTTTTTACTACCACCGCCTCACCTCCCCCTCTTTTCTGTAATTCTGCACCCCCTCCCCCCCCCCCCCTCTCTTTTTGAATAAAAAGCTTCACCCATATCTCCATCTTTCTACACCTTAACCATGGTTCCTTGCCCTTCACCAAGGTTTCTTGCAAAAACATGGGTCCTTTACCAAGACTACAACCAAAGGAATTTTTTGCTACCTCCTTTTTTGTACTACCCTCTTTGTTCTCCAAATTCTGGGTCAAAGTCACCATCTTTGGTACCCTCTTATAAACACTCTTAAATCCTCCCCTTTTCCCTCCTTTTCCTACCCCTTTTAAAGCTAGTTATTCCCCATTAAAGAGGCCTCCTCCTTTTTTCCTTTGTACTTATTATCTTGGGAAACCCTCCATATGGCACCTATATAAACCCTCTTGCACCTCCTGTAAGGTTTACATCACTGAAGAGCTTAATTGCAAAATGCATTTGATGTAAACCACATTTGCATAGTTTCCCCTTTCCCTCCTCCCCCCTACTTTGGTGCTCCCCCCCTCTCTCTCACCTCCTCTATTTTTGGCAAATCTTTATTTACCGCTCGCTAAGTTTTTATGATTAGTCGTGTTTGGCTATCTTGAAACCAAGAACACATTAAGATCACTCCCTTCCTCTCCTCTCATGAAGATTTTTTTCTAGACATATACTTCTTCAAAGGACCCTCTTTTCTCTCTGGAGGGATTCTTGACACTCACTGCCACCAAAAACCTCTTAACTCTTACAACTATATATTGTGGCAGTCTTGGCACCCTACCCACCAGAAAATCGCCTTTATTCTAGCAGAGCTCAAGAGATATATCATTAGAGAAAGCTCGTTAGAGGGTTTTATCTCTATCCGCAACCTCTTCTTCTCCCGACTTAGGGCAAAAGGCTACCCTCCACCGCTCTTAAAAGCTTGTTGCCTCTATGTTTCCTATGCTTCCAGGCCCTCTATCCTTGTCAAAAGTAACCACAAGATTGCCCCGCCTTCTATTGTCAAAATCCTTTTTTCTCCATTTTACCCGCCAACTCAATCTAACCCGTTCCATCAATCAACCTCTCTCCAAGATTTTGAAATTCAACTTGGAACTCCCTCCCTTTCCTAAACCCATTATTTGTTGGTTGAATGCTCCCAACCTTGGCGACCTTCTCTCAAGTTAGAGCCTTTCTCCCCCTTCGCCCTCCCCCTCCTACTTATCCCCCTTGCCCCTACTCTAAAGATGCTAACCATACGAATTTCCTCCCCCCCCCCGTCCCTTTCCTATGTTAAATTGGGGTCATAGTCCTCTTCTCTTTATACCCCCTTGTAATTTGCACTCTTTAAACCTCCCCCTTTTTTGTCCTACCCCTTTAAAGAGTTAATTTTTTCCCCATTGAAGAGGTCTCCTCGTCTTTATGCCATGTACTTGTTCCCTTGGGAAACCCTCCACCCCTCTCTCTACTGGATGCCTATTAAAACCCCCCTACACCTCTTGTTTGGGTTACACCACTGATGAGCTTAATGTGAAACGCATTTGATGTTAACCCTTTTGCATAAAATTCCCCCTTTCCCTCCTCCCTTCCACTTTTTGGCTCTCCATTTCTCTCATCTCTTCCTAATTTGGCAAAATCGCTTATTTTCGCTCGCGGTAAGTTCGTGGGTAGTCTATTAGGCTACCGTTATAGTTTGCAAGAGTATTTTTTTACACTCCTTGATGTACAGCGTAGCTCCATTTTTTGCCTCTCACTCTCCATCCAAGCACACCCTTCCACTTAACCCGACTCTGTAAACCGCGTGTGTGCGAACCCTTAGTTTTTCTGAAAGCTAATACTTTTACTTCCGGCCCATTTTAATTGACAGGGCTTCTCAATTGCAGGACGGCGGTGTACCTGCAGACCCTGCTTCGCCAGATTCTCGCCGCATTCGGCGCTTGTACCGACTCCTCGGTAGCCCCGTCGCTTTGCGCTCGTTCTTCGCTGCAGCCCCGAGCTACGCCTTCATGGGTTTCACAAGCCGCACGCTCCCCTTTCTTCACCTTCCTCCACCTATGGTTTCTCGCAACTACACCCTCCTTACCACTTGTTGTGTCACGCTTTGCTACACCCTCCTTACCACCTGCAGTATCATCACCACCCCGTCACCTACTGTGTCACGCAGCACCACCCTCCCGCCGCACAGCTACGCCCTCCCGCCCTTTACTGTATCATCACCCTCCCTCTGCCTGCTATGTCTCACTGCTGCACCCTCGTTGTGTCACGCCTATTACATCACGGTACTTGCTGCTCTTGCGACTGCACTCAGTCACTAGCGTTGGTAATACTGCTCTTACCCTCAGAGCTTTGCAACTTAACAGACACCCTGTCGGTTACTTGCCTTGCAGTAGTAGTGCTTTCTCTTCACACCAGCATTCTGCACCCACAACGACACTCAACGACGTTCTGCACTCATGGCTACATTCATTGCCAGCGCTGTTGCAGCAGCTCATGCCCTCAGGGCTTCGCGTCGCAACGGACACCCGCTTACAACGCCTCCCTGGCCCTCGGCTCTCGGATTCTCTAGTACTTTCGGATGCTCGGCTCTCCACTGAAGTGAAGGTTTCTCTGTAGACGACCACCCACCCGTCAACAGTACTCTCCCTCTAACAGCGACACCAGCCTTTTCCGCAACCTCGGCTACCTTCTCGGGCTCGTGCAACTGCAGCTTTGTGGCTTTATCTTCCCCGGCGACATGGCTGCCCTCCCCTCATCCACATCGACAACCAGTCCCTTTCACAGTTTGGCCACAGCCATGGAGATTATTGGAGCCACTGGCTCTAGTAACGGGCCATCCGCGCCACCAGCTTTGTGCAACCCGGCTCCGATCACCTCCGCCGTGGGCCCTACGACCGCCGGCAGCCTTTTCAGCCCCCTCTTCCCTCAAGCAACCGTTGCAACAACCCCTTTGACAACCCTCATTTCTGCTAGCTCCCGGGCGTCCTCTTGCCCTCCCAACCCTACCCCCACCCTCTCTCTCCCCGGATTCACCTCGGCAACGGCCCTACTCAACCCGGCATTGGGGATGCTACACACCTCGAGTGTACCCACCTCCTCTTTCCTAACTTCTTCAAAGAAAACCCTCTTCGGTCCGGAGGAATTACGGGGTCTCATAGGCAACCTACCCCTAGAAGATTTTGATCAACTCTCCCTCCCCTCCACCAAATCCTTCGGCAACGCAAGTACGGATTTTGCCTCACGAAATGGTGCTCTTCACAAGGCTAGCCAAGGTGGCCTCCTCTCTAGCCCCCCTCTCACTTTCTGACCACCTTTGGCTCTCTCTCCGCAAGCTCCTCCTCCTTGGCGTTTACCCCACCCCTTGCCACTAATCCACTTTTAGATTCTATACCCATTCTTCCCGCCATCAACAAACCTTTGGAATTTGATAAGATTGTATCAATCTCTTTGATTGAGTTCAAGACCCTCAACCATAAGCTACACAAAGCCACCTCGCATCTCACGCATTTGCAAAACCTTCTCGCCAATCAAAAAGCCCGATTGAGTCTTTGCATGAAGCCTCCCCGCCTCTCCTTCCTCCTTCCATTCTCAAGTCCAAGCACTCTTGAGTGCCAAATTAGAATCCCTCAATATCCAATTTCAATTGGATTGCACCCAAGCCTACGTACATGTCCAAAGTGTTCTTATCAACAATCTCCAAGTAAGCTTCGATTCATACCACGACCTTGTAGAAGAAAGGCTCCTAGACCTCACAAAGAAGCTTGCTACCGTTTCCTTCCCTAGAGTCCAACCCGCGGCTTGGGCCAATCAACTCCTCTCTTGGAATCTTTCTTCGCTTCATGAGTTATGCTCTACTTCAAAATGCTATCCTCCAAACCCATTTGGCTTCCTCTTTGAACTCGGCGGCGCATAATGCTAGAAAGAGGGCGCAAGCTACCATTTTGGAGGAAGCGGAGTCTCTACCCAAAGAGAAGACGGTGGGAGAATTGGTGTATCATGAAGTCACCAATCAAATGAAGAACCTTCTCTCACCTCCACCAAAGAGGCCGCCATATCAAAAAACCTCACTTCGTGTGATCCACAATAAAAAACCCCTCTCTATGGCAAGAGCCTCTCATGAGGAAGGCATGTATCAACCCTTCAAGAAACCTAAATCCTCTTCCCCGGGGATCCTTTCTTCGCCCTCCACTCCTTGTAAACCTCCCCTTGCCCCTTCCCCCAATAACCACCTTTTTTCTCTCCCCTCTTCCAACCCCACCTTTGTTCCTCCCCTTTTGAAAACACCTAATTATCCTTTAATCCCTTGTGCTACTTCCACCCCTTTCTCTCACCCGCATCATCCCCATCCTAAACATAGCCTCCGTAAGAAGAATCCTAAGATGTCAAAAAACTTGCAATGGAGGAGGAAGAATTAGGGTTAGAGCACCCTTCCCCTTGGGTCCACTTGATCTTCTCCCCAACCCCTCTCTTTCCTTACCTTTGGACCCCTCCTCCTTGTAATTCCTTTTTTCTTCCTCTCTCTCACCACAATTATAGAAAAAGATCTAAATATTGGCTTCCCCTCACCGACCCACTTCTCTACAAAATTTTAGCCTTGGGCAAGCAAACTATCTTTTCTCTTGAACATAAAATAACCAATCTCTCCTTCCACAACTTGGCCAATCACCCTCTCTCCTCCACGAAACGTAAAATTTTGGTCCTTGGACTTAACTACATTCCCCCCTCCCCTCCTCCACCTTCCTCCTCTATCGTCATGGCTTATTCCAATCTTAAAAGGAGCCTACAACTCAAACTCTTCTAAAATAATTCACTCCCTCTCTCTCCTTCCTTTTGGAACCCTCCTTCTCACTCCTCCACCCTTAGGAGGGATTTTGATTGTACTTTCTCCCGTTTAGAACCCCTCCTTAGTCCTTTTACACCCTTTTGTGCTAAACCTTTCCTATTGGACGCTATCTCCTTGCTCAAAAATGTTCATAAGATTGTAATCAAACCAACCGATAAAAACCTTGGCCCCATTATCCTCTCCCAATCTTGGTACCACAAAGAAGCCCTACGCCACCTCTTGGACCCACTCACCTACTCTCCCATCTCTTCACCTCCTCTTTATTTTGTCCAATCCACTCTTCTTTCCATTGTAACACACTTTCATCTCCTCCCTTCCAAGGAAAGATCCTTCATCCTCTCCTCCTCTCAATCTTCTCCCAAGCCTTGTCCCTTCTTCCTTTACCTAAAATCTACAAGCCTAACCTTGTAGGCCGCCCCATTTGTTCATACAAATGGTATATCTTAGAGAATGCCTCGAAATGGCTACATGCGCAACTCTTCCCCATTCTCTTTTCTAAAAAGAAACACCTCCAGGACTCTCATTCTCTTATCTTAGACCTAGCCTCCATCACCTTCTCCCCCCATGTTACTCTCTTTACCTTTGACGTGGAGTCCCTTTACCCTAGCATCCCTATCCAAGAAGGGCTCTATGCTCTTAATAAATCTATCCAAGGGCTCTTTCCCTATCTTAAAGTCAACTTCATTCTTTCCCTTGCCTCTCTCTTTCTTAACCATCACTACATCTCTTTCAAAGGTAATTTCTGGCATCAGGTTAAGGGCACCGCTATGGGATCCAATTTTGCGGTGGTGTATGCTTGTTTGTTTCTTTGCTCCTTAGAGGAGAGTGGGAGCCTTCTTTCTTCCCCTTCTCTCCTTTACTTTAAGAGGATCATCGACCACGCTTTTAGAGTTTGGGACGGCCCCCCCTCTAGCCTCAAAGAGCTCCTCCTAGAGTATTGGCATCCGCTCCAAGAACACATTAAGATCACTCCCTTCATCTCCTCTCATGAAGCTTTTATTCTAGACATACACTTCTTCAAAGGACCCTCTTTTCTCTCTGGAAGGATTCTTGACACTCACTGCCACCAAAAACCTCTTAACTCTTACAACTACATATCGTGGCAGTCTTGGCACCCTACCCACCAAAAAATTGCCTTTATTCTAGTAGAGCTCAAGAGATATATCATCAGAGAAATCTCGTTAGAGGGTTTTATCTCTATCCGCAACCTCTTCTTCTCCCGACTTAGGGAGAAAGTCTACCCTCCACCTTTCTTAAAAGCTTGTTGCCTCTATGTTTCCTATGCTTCCAGGCCTTCTATCCTTGTCAAAAGTAACCACAAGATGGCCTCGCCTTCTATTGTCAAAATCCCTTTTTCTCCATTTACCCGCCAACTCAATCTAGCCCGTTCCATCAACCAACCTCTCTCCAAGCTTTTGGAATTCAACTCGGAACTCCCTCCCTTTTCTAAACCCATTATTTGTTGGTTGAATGCTCCCAACCTTGGTGACCTTCTCTCAAGTTAGAGCCTTTCTCCCCCTTCGCCCTCCCCCTCCTACTTCTCCCCCTTGCCTCTATTCTAAAGATGCTAACCATACGAATTTCCTCTTCCCCCCCCTCCTCCCTTTCCTCCATTAAATTGGGGTCATAGTACTCTTCTCTTTATACCCCCCTTGTAATTTTCACTCTTTAAACCTCCCCCTTTTTTGTCCTACCCCTCTAAAGAGTTAATTTTTTCCCCATTGAAGAGGCCTCCTCCTCTTTATGCCATGTACTTGTTGCCTTGGGAAACCCTCCACCCCCCTCTCTACTGGATGCCTATTTAAACCCCCCTACACCTCTTATTTAGGTTACACCACTGATGAGCTTAATGCGAAACGTGTTTGGTGTTAACCCTTTTGCATAAAATTCCCCCTTTCTCTCCTCCCTTCCACTTTTTGGCTCTCCATTTCTCTCATCTCTTTCTAATTGGGCAAAAGCACTTATTTTTTCTCGCTAAGTTCGTGGGTAGTCTATTAGGCTACCGTTATAGTTTTGCCTCTCCAGTGAAGCAAAATTATGGTGGAAATAACATTGTCGTGACATGGGAGTGTTGGAGAACTCTCAGAGTTGGTGGAAAATCAAGCAAGCGGTGAAGGAAAGATACTTACCTCCTGCCCATGAAGCAATAAAGATGAATGAGTTCTTTAGCTTGAAACAATACAATTTATCCTTGGAAGAGTACTACTCAAAGTTTGTAAGACTGAGTTGTTACACACCATCAATGACCATAGAGCAGCAAGTAGCTTGCTTTTGCCAAGGTTTAAGAGAACCAATTAGCTCGCGATTGGAAGCCCTAAAGCCTACCACTGTACAAGATTCTTTACTACGAGCTAAACATTTGATGAAGGAACAAGGGATTACAAGAAGAATTGAGCGGAATCAGAGCTTTAGAGATACTTAGCCACAGAGAGTTTATGCCACCAATGCGCAAGATTCTCGATGCTTGAATGTTCGATGCTTTAAATGTGGAGAGTTGGGACATTATGGGAACTCTTGTCCACTGACTAATTGAACAACAATAGCAAGTGAAGTAGACTAAGGACACCACTTTTTGGATATACTGATTATGGAGATAGTAATTAGAGTAGGAGTATTCTCACTTTTTCTCGAGATGAGGATATCTTGAATCCCTAAGTTGGGGAGATTGTAATGTACCCAACATTTATCCATATAACTCATTTCAGATATTTTGCAAATTAATTGAGATTCTCAATTTTGTGAGTCATCATGAGTTTATCAGAGCAATTGGATTGAAAATTAGGTTCAAAATATATACATTTATGATCTTTCTTTATGTGGAACAATAGGTTTATGTGGGAACTAATCTATGTGTGACGAAAAAGCTTAGAGATAGTATTTTTAAGAAAGAAAGAGAGGTGAGTCAAAATTAGGATACTTCTTTTTTCCTCTCTCAAGATAGAATGGGAACTTGTAAGTATAGAGCTTTTTAAAAATCGCACATAAGATTCGTGAACGTCTAAAAAAAAACTAAAAATCAGCCGGCGACGACGCGTGAGCTTTTCCTTCTCCTATTCTTGAAACCCTCTTAGTATTCTTAGCACCCCCATAAGGCCTCCTATATAAAGGACCCTTCTCCTCTCACTTTGAACACACACATCTACAGAAGCGGAAGCTCTATTGCAACGATGCGTCGGAGGAGACTCTCTCCCTTAACCTCTCACCTTCAAGCTATCTCCATCTCCAATCATCCACGTGCCGTCTCCCTGTTTGTGAACTCTCTCTCTCTCTCTCTCTCTCTCTCTCTCTCTCTCTCTCTCTCCAACAACGCGCTTTTCTTTTCTCTATTCCGAAGCGTGTAATGTAAAGTTCTAAAGACGCCCATGCCGTTGTACCACCAAGGAAGGTGGGAAGAAAGGTGTCTACTCTGAACGTATCTCATGCAGAAGCATCAGGCGAAGAAGAAGTCGAAGCCATACAACCTCCAACAGAGGAGTTAGCCGCACGCGCTCCAAATCCGATACGACAAATTTATAATTATGTATTACTATTCATAATTGACATGGGAAGCTAAGCATAGGGAACCCCTTAAACTATCTGAGAAACGTGATTCTATCACAACAAACAAGCATATGTTTTCATAGATTAGTGAAAGAAGTGTTTCATAAATTGTCATTGTTTGTTGAATTGTTATTGCTTAACAAATTGTTATTCTTTTATAAGTGATTTCAGATTGATATGAAGAATTGGTTGACATGTTTGAAGAATCATTTAAAGAGAAGTATTGTGGAAAGAAGATCCTTTGTTCCTCACGGATAGCGAGATGATTCTGTGGTTAGCGGAGATTAAGCTGAGGTTATTGGCTCTCTTTTGTTCCTTGTGGTTAGCGGAATGCCTCGCGGGTAGTGAGATGCCTCGCAGTAGTGGGATGTCTCGCGGGTAGCAAGATGCCTCGTGGTTAGCGGAATGCCTCGCGGGTAGTGGGATGCTTGGCGGTTAGCAAGATGCCTCGCGGTTAGGGAGATGGCAAGGTTGCGTAATTCGCGGTGGTTAGTGAATAAATCCTTTGCAAAGGCTCTGTTAGTTAAACAGAGGAAGTCCGCAGGTAGCAGCAAACTCATGAGAAATTGGAAAATATTATTTTGTTTAATAATATGGCTGTCTTCATTAGGGATTTTTTCAATTGTTTTGGTATTTTTTGAAGGGCTATATAAAAGAACCTGTGTTTGGAATTAATTAAGGAACACTGTTTGTATATGTAAAACAATGTGGTAAAAAGTGTGAGTGTGGGGTGGAAAGTGGGGGCTGGCTCAGGTTGCCAGTCAAGGATGGGTGATCTCGATTAGTCGAGAAACTCTCCACTCCCTCTTATTAAGAGAAGTGAAATTACAGATTCATTGTGCTAAGAGTCGAGATGGCCCTAATCTACGTGATACAAAACTACTATTTAGTTTAGGTTAAGTCTCATATCATATTTATGGTTTATGGATGGCGGCCGTGCCTCTTAAACGTGGGGAAAAAGGCGTTGTTTATGGATTCTAAATATGTCAATGAGATTTCATCTTTATGTTAGGAAACAACTTCATTAGAATCCTAGATTCATCGACCTGGCTTGTGGCATATGACCCTTATAACCACGTAAATGATGGATAGAGGACTTCCTCTCTTCTGTTGCTCGTATCTCTACTTGTGAAAATAGAGTAGGGTATCGTCAATGGAAAAGGAGAATAAAGGAAGGCCATCTATCAAGTTGGGTATCTCTACTTGTGGAAATAGTGTAGGGTATCGTCAATGGAAAAGGAGAATAAAGGAAGGCCATCTATCAAGTCGCCCCAATCTTCTCCGCACTGGGGACCTCACAATTGGTATCATAGCTTAGCTTAAAAATATTTAGTAGGCTACTTCAAACTTCCTCATGTGTATGGTTTCTTTACCCATTAACGAACTCGCAGAGATATCACGTTATGCCGATTGACGTGTACCATATTTATGGTTGAAACCTCTACCCATGGAGAGATCTTTTGTAGACCCCTATATGACATTTTAATGATTGAGTTGTTCTTCTACAAAGAAACTGTTTGACTGGTTAAGTCATGAAAGTGAGTTTGTTTTGGAGGATTGAATGAGCCATGACTGGTTAAGTCATGTGATTGGATGACCCATGATTGGTTAAGTCTTGTGATTGAGATAATCATGACTGGTTAAGTCATATGATTGAGATTTGACGGATTGGATAAGTCATGACTGGTTAAGTCATACGACTAAGTTTTGATAAACTGGTTAAGTCACGATTGGTTAGGTCATGTGATTGCGTTTTAATGAATCGGATAAGTAAGGATTGATTAAGTCATACGATTGAGCTTTTAGTGGAGAGAATAAGTCTAAGTTTGGAAAGTACCCTATTGATTTGGGTTTCTATAAACGTTGATGTACACTCAGAAAAATCCTAAAATCACTTCTACATTGAAAAACCCTCAGAATGATGCTATCTATACAGAGATTCACGAGAAGAATTTGTTGCTCAAACAAATGAAACCACCTTCTTTTAAAGGAGAGGGTGATGATATCGAGAAAGATGCAGAAGTATGGATCAAAACTATGGATAATTACTTCTCTGTTGTTGCAAGGACCACACCTGCAAACCAAGCAATGCTAGGGATGTTTCACCTCTTTGGTGAAGCGAAATTATGGTGGAAACAACATTGTTGTGACATGGGAGTGTTGGAGAACTTTTAGAGTTGGTGGGAAATCAAACAAGCGGTGAAGGAAAGATACTTACCTCCTGCCCATGAAGCGATAAAGATAAATGAGTTCTTTAGCTTGAAACAATATAGTTTATCCTTGGATGAGTACACTTCAAAGTTTGTAAGACTAAGACGTTACGCACCATCAATGACCATAGAGCAGCAGTTAGCTTGCTTTTTCCAAGGTTTAAGAGAACCAATTAGCTCGCGATTGGAATCCCTGAAGCCTACCACTGTACAAAATGCTTTAGTACGAGCTAAACCTTTGATGAAGGAACAAGGGATTACAAGAATAATTGAATGGAATTAGAGCTTTGAAGACACTCAGCCACAGAGAGTTTATGCCACCAATGTGCAAGATTCTCGATGCTTGAATGTTCGATGCTTTGAATGTGAAGAGTTGGGACATTATCGGAACTCTTGTCCACGACTGACTAATGGAACAACAATAGCAAGTGAAGCAGCTTAAGGACACCACTTTTTGGATATACTGATTAGAGTAATTAGAGTAGTAGTACTCGAGATAGTAATTAGAGTAGGAGTGTTCTCACTCAGAGTAATCGAGATAGTAATTAGAGTAGGAGTATTCTCACTTTTTCTCGAGATGAGGACATCTCGAATCCCTAAGTTGGGGAGATTGTAATGTACCCACCATTTATCCATATAGTCATTTCAGTTATTTTGCAAATAAATTGAGATTCTCAATTTTGTGAGTCATCATGAGTTTATCAGAGCAATCGGATTGAAAATCAAGTTCAAAATATATGTATTTATGATCTTTCTTTATGTGGAACAATAGGTTTATGTGGGAACCTAATCTATGTGTGAACAAAAAGCTTAGAGATAGTATTTTTAAGAAAGAAAGAGAGGTGAGTCAAAATTAGGATCCTGCTTTTTTTCTCTCTCAAGATAGAATGGGAACTCGTAAGTATAGAGATTTTTAAAAATCTCACATAAGATTCGCGAATGTCAAAAAAAAAACATAAAAAACAAAATTAGCCGCGCCGCGACGATACGCGAGCTTTTCCTTCTCCTATTCTTGAAACCCTCTCAGTATTCTTAACACCCCCGTAGGGCCTATATAACGGAGCCTTCTCCTCTCACTTTGAAGAGGAATCCCAATCCTCAAGCGAGTACTTCCGAGCGGACAAGAAACCGAGTGAGCATAAGCAATGAAAAAGATTAGATCAAGATCTGAATAGTTACTCTATAGAGTATAGTGTAGCAAAGTAACCATGTTGCATCTCAAATAGTACCAAACAAAAGAGCCATCACTCACTCTCAGTGGCCAAATTTACTGAATTTTTAGTGTCGTGTCTCTTGTTCACTCGCAGGGCTACTCGCTCTCTCTCTCTCTCTCTCTCTCTCTCTCTCTCTCTCTCTCTCTCTCTCTCTCTCTCTCTCCCCCTTTTTTTTTTGGAAAAGACTTTAGAAAGACATTTCCAAAACATCGGATACAAGCCCGTTCAAAAGACTCAAAAGTCCCTCAACGTCGATCTTATTGATGGCTTCAACCACAGTGGCAATGCTCGTAGCATGCGTCTTCTAAGAGTTCTATGATAGAAGTCAAAATTCATAGCCTTCTTCCTCTCTTGGCTTATGCACTAATTAGACACCTCTTCACTTCCTAACAATAGGAACATTGGTACGTTGGTTTTGGTTCTGCAGATCCTCCTTGCGTCTAAACCTTGGTGGTGGCTCTCGAAATCTTCTTGCTATGCGGGATCTCACATGAACAACGTGAGAGTGAATGGCGCGTGAAACACGGTACTACATTTTGGCGTAAAGATTGGGAACTGCGTACCTATCATAAACGCAAGTATCCTGCACATCTTGCACAATATCTTGTTCAACAATGTTCCTTACAAGAAAGTGATTGTCATAAAATCTAATATCTAACCAACCCAAATGATTTTCTCATATTAAATTGATCACTTAATGTGGGAGAATAAACGGGAACAAGTGTTAAGATATAGATATGTGCTTATAGATCTATCTCAACACGGGGCCAATAGTAAAGGGGCCCAAATGGGAGATGGTCTATCAAGAGCAAGGCTAACCAATGGAGCATAAGACCTTAGGATTATCTTCATTGAAGACCTCCAATAATGTGTGTAAAAGTCCTTTGACCTTAGGTAAGCTAGGGCTGAGATTGAGGTGGGAACCCGGCCCAAACTCGAGGTGCTTGTCGTGCTTGAGGTGCTTGTCCTGCTTGAGGTGCTTGTCATGCTTGAGGTGCTTGATTAAGATGCTTGAGGTTCTTGATTGGCTCCATGCTTGAGGTGCTTGACTTGGTGCATGATTAAGGTGCTTGAGGTGCCTTGAGAAGCTTGCCTGAGATGCTTGTGGGAACACCCACTACTTCAAGTGCTTAGTCATGCTTGATGACTAAGGGGCTTGCTCATCCAAAGTCAAAAATATCCCTACAAGGAGGGGGAGAGCCTACAAGGGGGGGGGGGGGGGGGGGGGGGATGAGAGAGAACACACACACACACACACACACACACACACACACAAGGGAAGCCCCAGCTTGAAGAGGCAGCAAGGAAACTTGTCAAGTTCCTCCTCATGTTGCCCTCATGGTGTGCCTGAAACCTATTGGTTGGCCACCCAAGGGGTCCAATGATAATAAAGGATATTTAATTAATTGATTTTGCATTTATCAAGTCCTCTCTCTCAAAGGGGAAAGGGGGACACTTGTCCCAAGGCTATCCATGTTGCTTGTAATGGCTCCTGCTTGTGATTGGCTAGGCCTGGAGGGGTCCAATGAGCTTCAAGCATGAGCTACAAGGGAGGGTCGACCCAAGCAATCTAGGGGGGTGCTTAGGGGGTATACTCACCCACACACACTCACAAACACTCTCATTGTGTACTATGCAAAGTGCAAGAGCTCCCTCTCTTTCTCCAAGCAAGTAGAGGTTGAGAGCCTACACCAACACTCTTGGCTATGGAGTGCAAATCCATCCAAGAGCCATGCTTCAATGCTTGAGCTTGCCATCTATTTCTTCTTCATTACTATGCTATTATGTATGCTAGCACAAGAGTTATGATAAGTGAGGAACTAGCTCTTTCTCGTATGAAATGTTTCTTCTTCCTCTTCCCCACCCTCATTCCCTGCTAGCTCTCTCCACCTTCGAAGGTGTTTGAGGTCTTGGGACTGAGGCTTGGTATAGTTAAAGCTTTCTTCAAGTTTAGGTTATGCTATGATGGTGATGCATGAAGCTTTCCATCTTCATTGCTTCACCTAGGTCACAAGGAACACAAAGAATGTATTGTAACAAGTCTCTCTTTATGGGAGAAATCATAATACAAATGCCTATTGGAGGGGGGACCGGCTCCACATAAATCCGGTCCTCAACTGTTGTCATGTTCTCTAAATTCTCTCTCTTGCAAAAGTATTGTCTATGCCAAGTTAACTAATTGCTATGATTATGTTGCTATCTTCAATTATGTCAACCCGCTATGCTCACAAAATCATTTCTTGAAAGTACTCTCATTAAATTCCGCTACTCTCAAATTGAATAGGCAAATTCCATTACATTGGTATCAGAGCATTTGGTTTCTCTTTTCTTGCTTAAGAAGAGAGGTCCTTAAGTAGCCTATAAATGGTTGATGTTGTTAATTATAATAGATTAAGTGGAACTGGGATCTAATATCGGTTTTGTTAAGCCCACTATGTGGGGGATGGTGCACACCTCGGGAGCTTTGGACTTAATAATGGAGTCATTTTAGACTTGCCTACGGCTTTACCATTATTGAGCCATAAGAAGTCCAAAAGGAGCTAGCCCTTGGCAACTCTGCTATGTTAGACCTACTCCTCTACTCTCTATAATTAACCACTTTGAGCCGATTTTCAAAGGCTAAGAGGAGTGGCAACTAAGGTTTTGTATTGCCAAAGCATACACTAATTATAAACATATATTTTGTTAACATGGCTGACAATAATCAAGAGAGTAGAATGAACATTGATAGCTTTGATTTTGCACATGAAAGTGCTAATGATGATGCTCCCATGTTTGTGAATTATCTCGTCACTAGGTTGCAACAAGCTATGGGCAGTCCTGTTTTGCAAGCCGAAGTTACTCAACAACTTCGTGCTTATGGAATTTCCCTTCCTCTCCCAGAGGAGAGAGAGCTTAGGAGGCCTCTTGAAGAAACCCCCAAAAGAAGACTCTCTCCCATTCGAGAGGAGGAATCCAAAGAGAAAGAAAGCAATGACAGTCTAAGTTCTTCTGAAGATGTGGCTCCACGAAGACGGCGGTCTAGACGATCGCCTACTCCTCCCAAGAGGAAAAGAGCAACCCATAGTCCTTCTCCTCATCACTCTGAAAGGCAAGAGAGGAAACAAAGGAAGAAAAGGGCTAGGAAGAGGTCACCCTCTTCTCCTTCTTCTTCACCTTCCTCCTCTTCTGATGAAAGTTATGGCTATTCTCCTAGAGAATACAAGAGGGGAGGACATCGCAAATCATTTCCTGCATGGCGAAGGTCACAAAAGCTAAAGAAGTTCAAGGAAGGAGGAAAGAGTATCTCTTTTCTCACCTATGATGGCACCTTTGGTGCTACCGACAAAGTGTTGGCCTTCATCCAGCAATTTGATGCGGCCTTTGGGGACGAGGGCTTCACAGAGTCCTCCAAGCTACGCCATGTAGCTATGCACTTCCAAAAATCAGCTCGTCAATGGTGGGCTAGCCTTCATGGAAATGGAGAAGCCCCAAAGACATGGAAAACTCTACCAGTTTCCATCATGAAGCAATTTCTTCCAAGTGATACTAAAGATAAAGTTCTTACCGAATGGCGCGGCTTGAAGCTTCTCTCTCATGAGTCTATCAACAAGTATGTAGACAAGTTTTGGGATTTACATATCTCTCCCACAAACACATAATTGGCTTCATAGTAGCCACACACAAATCTCTCTCTCTCTCTCTCTCTCTCTCTCTCTCTCTCTCTCTCTCTCTCTCTCTCTCTCTCTCTCTCTCTCTCTCTCTCTTTGGTCCAAGAAAGCAAAAAAAACCTTCATCAATATATCACCAACATTAAAACTACTAATGTTGTGTAAACTCAGATGTAAAGCTTGTACATTCATGGTATGATGTGTACAACTACTAATGTTGTGCAAACTCAACTGCTAAGCTTCGACACTCCTAATGTTGTGCAAACTCAGATGTAAAGATTCTACACTCATGTAGTGCAAACTATTTTTTTAATGTATGGTAATGCCACATTACACAAAGGAAAAAGGAATAAGGAACCATTTGAGAGAGAGAGAGAGAGAGAGAGAGAGAGAGAGAGAGAGAGAGAGAGAGAGAGAGAGAGAGAGAGAGAGAGAGAGAGAGAGAGAGAGAGAGAGAGAGAGGATTAAATTGGAAACATTTTGCATATTTATATTGAGAAAATAATTTAAAAAATTGAAAGAGAGAGTAAGAATGGGCATGAGAGAGATTAAAAAAGAATAAAGCTATGTTGGCCTTAATACTTCTCACATGCCAGGTTGTAATCCCATTAATTGATAATTCTCTCTCCTACTCCACCTCACTACCTATCCCATTCTCTAGAGTCCACAAACCTCAATGAAAAGGATAATGAATATGATCTCTCTCTCTCTCTCTCTCTCTCTCTCTCTCTCTCTCTAAGGTCTTGGGTGTGTAGGTGGACAGTGTGGACCCTCTCCACCACATGGTTCTTGGAGGCATAAGCAACATGTACTCACAGCATGGTGCATTCTAGAGTGTCAAGATAATATCTCTACTTTTGATCTTGCAAAATCCTTGCAAGGTAATACTCACTTTTACTTTGTTTCACATTATATTATGGGTGTAGAATATTTATATGTGATTTTACAAAGCATTAGTAGTTTTCCAGATTATATGACTCCACTACCAATGGTTTGTTAGCTTCTTGTGCAACAAATGGAACCACCTGGCTTTCCATAGCATGCTGAATGTTGACTTTATTAGAGCTCCAATCAATCTGTACATTGAACTCTCTTTGCCATGGCTGATCGAGAAACAACAAATACTGTGTTGGATTATCTTCTACCACATAAAACTTATGGGGATAGACATATTGGTTAATCTGCACAAGTATCACTGTCCATCCCATTTCCTTGATTGGATGCTCCAAATAGCTCTAAATTTCTTACTGTGTGGATTGAAGCTTTTCCTCAAGTGCAAGCTACTTGTCTAACCTGTAGGAAATAAGATTCCTTGAGCTCTTGAATCTAGAAACACATTTGGTTCCAATAGATTACTTCTAACCTTGACTCTGATTGCTGGATCGATTGTTGGATCGACCGTATCCTCTTCATCAAATTCTATTACTTTGATTGCATTTATCCGTAGTGGTGGTCCATGTTCCCATTGTCATAGAAGCTTTCTCTTTTCCATTCGTTCCTTTTCTTTTGCTTGAGATTATTCCTTGTTTTTCTTGAGTTTTCTTCTCCTCATGGATTTTTTTGTGCATCAACTTTCTATGTGGCTTTATTTTTAGTCCATTTAGTGGGATAGTCCATGGCAACAATGATATATTGGGCATCAGTCCTGTAAGCGAGAGGTGAAATCGGTCCTACAAAGTCTATACCCCACTTAGTGAATCCCTTGGCTCTCATGATTGGCCTTAAAGGCATCTCACCCCTCTTTCTTGACACTTTGGTATGCTGGCAAGCATCACATCTTTTAACATATTTTTCAGCATCCATATGTAATGTAAGCCACCACATTCTAGCCGTTAAGACAATTCTTGTTATCTTATCCCTTGAGAAATGGCCTCCGCTTATTCCTCCATGTGCTTGCTCTAAGATGGAAAAATCTATGCTTTTTGTTACACATATCAGTAAGGTTTCCACCTTTCTCGAAGAGGAAAAATAAACCCTAAAGATTTAATTTAGATCACCCGACCAACAAATTGGTAAACCACTATCTTAGATGTAGCCAATATTGGTATTTTTGGAATCTTAAGCACGACAAACCTATAGCTAAGAATTTTCAAAACTGAAGTCAAGTGAAAACCGACCCCGCTATGGCCTCCAAAAATTTCCACAACTACTTTAGTTTGATAAAATAATTAAAAGGTCTAAGTAATCATTGAAGAAAAAGACTTTTTATAACCTCCTACATATTTACCTGTTTTTGGCTGAATTTTAATGAAGATAATTAGTAGACAATCAAGAGCTAATGACATATTTCTCACATGTAGATCTAAGTATAAATAACTTGTGATAATTAGTTCATAATTACTTAATTAGTGCAAGTAATTATCTTAGCCCAAATATCCCGTTTTTGGCTGAAAATCAATTAAGATAAATCGTAAATCCATTTTGAAGTTTTTGGGAAATGATTGGAGGTGTAATATACTATTAGGAAGTTGAGGTAATTATATCTTTAGGAAATAACTATTATAATAAATATCAAGTAAAAAATAGGCCATTTTTGGACTTCTTTAAAAGGAAAAATTTAGAAAAAAGATTCAAAAAATTATGAGATAATTAATGGAGCTTACAAATACTTAAAAGAAGCTAGGATAAAAACATCTTACATATATAAACAATCAAGAAATTACTAATTCAAATATATTACCAATTGTGGCTACAAATTGCCAAATCTTTTTGGTGAAAAGAGAAATTAAGTAAATCACCAGGGTAAAATCAAGTTTGATATTTTACCAAATAAGAAGACGTGCTTTTATAAGGATAAGAAGTCATGGCTCCCAAGAGAACCAAGGAAAACTAGCAGATTGAGGAACATGATAGTATTTCAAAAAGGGATAGGGCCTCTATGATCACGAGACCGAATCTAGTAGTAGACCGACGGATGAGAGTGTTCAAGCCCCAAAACTCTAGCAGATGCTCGATCAATCCCAGGTGGGTTTTCATTATAAATTAAGTTTGAAGTAATTCAAATTCTTTAAGTAATAACATTGCATACATTAAAGAGTGGGCGAGGATTAGGAAAAGATAAAATTGGCCAAAAAATCGGAAGGGTATCTTCCAAGAAACCAACGTACACTTGGTTCTAAATTAGAAAAGAATTGTTTTTGGTTAAATTGATCGAATTAGGAAAAATATGATTTATCATCCTTAAGACATCTTGTCTCAAGACACGTGCAACTCCTTTGTATATTTTGAAGAATAATGATGGCTATAAGTCCACTGATAAGTCGGTTACCCCCATGAACGATGAGTTTCTACTCCGTCATGTCTTGATGTCTATACATAACTTATGACTTTGTTTTCTTATCCTAGGGGAGCTGCCGAGATGTATGGGCAACTGGTTTGGTGTATGGGCACCCCAAAATTTTGGTGATATATTCACCCCAAATTATGAATAAGGAATGGGTGTTGTTTTTCTCCCTTAGGTGGTCTTGAGACAAGAAGAGTATTGGTCATGGTCATTATGGTAAGTGTTTTTGGTTGACCGCACCCTGTTTAAAGTTTAAAGATGCTTGTTTGCTAAAGAATGTTTTTCAAAACTTGTTTTAATGAATCATTGTGTTGAAAAGTTAAATGAACTATTATTTTAATTGTTGAAAGAAGGTGCTAGTAAATAAATAACAAAGAAGCATGTGTTAGTGCGGGGTGGTGAGTGGGGATCAACTAAGGTTGTTGATCATGGATGTGTGGACCTATTTAGTCAGGTACCTATCCATTCCCGTGCACTAAAAGAATTGGAAGACTTCTTCATTGGAAGAGAAGTCCACCAGCAACTGTGTCCTCACTTATGTAGAGGGAAAAAAGCATTGGTTGACGATACCTTAGCCCATTTGTAGACGTATTAGGGTCAAAAATGTTTTTCAAATTTTAAGTTTTTGTCCCGTTTTTAGGCTCTCTGTAATATGCAGGCATAGGCACTAAGTCTTGTTCTTTCGATTCTTCTAAAGTGGGTGCTTGCTTAATTCCTACTAGTCTTGCTCTTGGGAGAGGTGGTTGTTGCCCCAAAACTGGTTGTGGTCGTTCAACCCCTTTGGCCCTAGCAAATTTCTTGCTATAGACCTAGGCATTGGTGGTACTTGAGAGGGTGCTACTTGGGCTGTTGGGGCATACTATCACTCTCTAACATATCCCTTGTTGTAGTAACACTCTTTTGTCACATGATTTGTTCATTTTTATTTGATGGCACACCACTTGGGTTGCTTAGCAAATGGGTTTATCCTTTTGATCACTTCTTCAATAAGTTGCTCTTGACTTACAGTTGCCTCGCTCTTCTGTGCTAATTCTATGGACTTAGTTGTGATGACAAATCATCATCTAAATCTTTATAATCACCTTTGATCACAATTGTCTACTAGGCATAGGGATTCTTTGTTCAACTTGTTTAGAGTTGAACTCTTTTCATATGCAGATCCTTTTGAAGGTACACATTCCTCAGTCCTTGAATAAATATCAACATGAGTTCGGACTACGTTGGTAACTCTTCCGCAAGGAAAAATTTTATGTAGAATTTCAGCCTTAAAGTATCTTTTCTAACCAATTCTCCCTCTTTTTCCTTGAACTTATGAACTTGTGAGAGTGACCGTATTAATTCCTCGATAAACTTGTCAAATACCTCCTCCATTGACTCAAAATGTCTATGTTCAATGGAATCAAACCAGGTGGTTGCATCTTCCTCTAAGGTGAGTCCAAATCTTGCGAGCTACATGGAAAATTCTAGTACTTCCTCACCTCTAATGACGTGCCCAAATGCATATTCTATTTCTAAAATATTTCTTGTTAACCCATTTTTGGACTTGAGATGGTTTGATCCTACGGTGATCCACCAATCTAAGCATAGGATCCCCCATTCCCCCTCTATGAGATCTTTCTAGCCTAGGATATGGTACGTGTTACTCACCTAGGGGTGATCCTAATCCATAATTCTTGATTGGTTTATTAATTTGTCGTCCTCTTCTCGTTCTTGTTCTCATTCTTGTTCTCAATGTGGTGCTTCAGTCCTAGTCGGATTTCACGTTCTTGTTCTATCTCATCTTGGTAGTGTTGATGGAGTGGTGGTATTGGTGGTTCTTCTAGCCCTGACATAGCTTCATATCCACCCCGTTTTGTGTTCATTTTTGGTGTTGCAAACTACTTGAGCCATGCTTGAAATGATAGTGGTGAGGTTTGTGAGTTCTGAGGGTTGGGAAATGGATGTCTATTTGATCATGATGTGGTGTCGTAATCATCTGAGAAGGGAT
Organism: Adiantum capillus-veneris; assembly: GCF_014529385.1. NCBI lineage: Eukaryota > Viridiplantae > Streptophyta > Polypodiopsida > Polypodiales > Pteridaceae > Adiantum > Adiantum capillus-veneris. The sequence goes on from NC_140952.1 coordinate 140,143,006, forward strand.
TTGTTTATTTGCTAGGTGTTTCTATGGAATTTTGATTCTCTTTAAAAGCTTGTGTAGCTCCAACATCTCTATTGTTATCAACTCTGGGTGAATTGGCTCGTACTCTCGTCCATACTTATCAACAAAAATGATAGGTTCTAGTTGCAAAATCATATGAAAACAAGTACAAGACTTTGTATTTGCTTAATTCATTCACATGGAGCTCCATGCAACAGAGTAAGAGATGACTCTCCCCTCCGCGTACTTGTAAATCCCAATATTTTCATGGATTGTAGCCACTCTCACTACTTTCTTGTCATGAATATAGAAGTCTCCAAGAAGATTGAGTTAGGAGGCAATTCTTGGATCTCCATGACCATCTTCCCTTTTGTTACATTGTCTCAATACTGATTGTATTTTTGGGTCTTTGACAATGAGGTAGTTGTTTCTCTCTTCATTGCAAAACCTATCACCATCATCGTTTACTAGGATTATTGCTTCCTCTAGCTGGACGTTCTTCAATACAGATGCATTGACATCCTCAAAACATCCTCAAACATCAACATACACTAGGGATCCATGGGTGTTTGTTTCTATTAGGAAGATTTTTGTGTATTTTGGTGTGTTTAAGGGTTTTGGGAGGTGCAACGCCCCATTTTCCCTTGCTGTTGGAAGCCCCCAAGTTGTTGGCTAGCCATCCATTGATATGATTCATTGCAAGAGGTGTCAGTATCACTTCCCTCTTATATGATTGGTGCTAATGAATATATCCTTTCTTGGTTCACACTTTCTTCTATTGACACTAAGCTAACAAGATCTCTTACCACGTTCAAGGTCTCTTTGAAGACATCTACCGGATCTCAAATTCGTCAAATATTTCACACAAACAACTATCAACCCAAACCTCTTACCTTAGAAGTATGCTTGGAGTTGCTCTTTTCTGTGGCTTGCTTTTGAACCACTTTCCCAACTTGTAAAGTATTTTGAACTTCAAAATGATCACCAACTTGTAGGCTCCTTGGTTCTTGCTATCTATACAAAACTTTTGACTCTGCAATTCTTTGTCAAAATAGTGATTCTCACTTTAGTACTCTACATTGCTGATTGGTATAACTAGAGGGTTAATCCCAACCAAACAACTGTATCTAAGGACTTGGTTCCCTATGTGCTTTCTATGCACTAATCTGTAAAGATAGATGGGATCCTAGGGTCATAAGGAGGACTCTTGGCTGTTAAAAACTTTGTATGACTCCTATCTATGCTTGGAGACTTCATACACGTAGGATGTCTCTATGATTAGAATTGGCCCAAACTTTAGGTTGAGACTCTCCTTGATATACCCTATTCACATTTACCATATACATGTGGTAGTGATGTGTGTGAATGCACTTAGGATCTCCGTGGAATTTTTTCCCTCTTTAGGAGGGTTTTTCCCCCGTGAATTGTATATATGCCCATCATTCTAGGGCTATCTATCTTTCCATTGAACACTAAGTAAAGCACTCTCAGTTGTGTGCCTTGAGCTTCCTTCATCTTCTCCAAGTTGTGTGTGTTTTCTTGCAATCCTAATTCCAACAATTGGTATCAGAGCAGGTTGCATCCTCCCAGGATTAGTCGCCAGTAGCTCCAGCACACACCTGCTCACTTTCTCCAATTTCTGTGATCTTTCGAATAATTTCGGCCTCTGTTTCCACTATAGGTAGTACTGCACCTACTATTTTTTCATTTTCTGCATAATTTGTGTCAATTTTGTTTTTTGCATAATAGGTCCCTTACAATATTTTATGGTTTGTGCTAAATATAGCACGTGTTGTTCCCACTTTGTTTCTCCTCTTTTCGGACAATTATCACATTAAGTACAACATTTACCATGGCTGACAACAACACAGATGTGTTCAAGATGTTTGCTACTGAGGACAGATTGGATGGGGACAATTACCCTATGTGTTCTTGTATAGAAGGGAGTCTGGAATATTTTTAGGGCATTGATGTACGTCGTGATTCTAAGGATTTAGGCGATGTTGAGGATGTTGCAGGTCTTGCTACAAGGATTGCTACTTTTAGAGTTGTTTTGCCTACAACTGAACAAGCTCGTTGGTATGTAAAGGATGTGCAGGCTCATGCATTGATTGCGTTGTCTGTGAGCATGCAATTACTCCTCACATTCGTTCAACAAAATCTGCAAAATAGGCTTGGGATATTTTGGCTGGTCATTATGCAAGTCATAATGACGCTAAAATGGTATTGCTACATAAAGAGCAAGAATCGAAGATTATGCATGAGGAAGATGATATGGACACTTTCCTTGTTGGTGTCAAGGATATCAATGAGCAACTTATTTTTGCAGGTGAAGTCATTTCAGATAGTTTCCTTGTGTAGACTGTTCTTGATGCCTTGCCAGATTCTTACCAAACTTTTGCTAGTACTTAGAGACTTATGACCCAAGAAAATCCTGAAGTTGTCAAGTTTGATGCATTATGCACATTGCTGTTGCAAGAGTCGCTTTCCAAAAAAATAAGACTAGATAGCGTACAGTTGAACATGCCTTTATTGTTGGTCAAAGAAAAGGTGGTAACAATAATGCAGCCACTTCTCATGGTTCTTTTGTGAATGGAAAATCACCTGTTCCTAATTCTTTTGTTGGTAGCAATTTGTCTGGAAATTCTAGTGATAAGGGTAAAAAGAAGATGTGTTTCCATTATTGTAAATCTAATAATCACTTGATCAAGCAATTTCCTAAGTTGAAGGACAAAGAGGCAAAGAAGAAAGAGGGTGGTTCCACTGCAAATACTGGTTCCACTACAAATGCAGCTATTGTTGAGTCTATTGTGAAAGGAGACTATGATGCTGACATTGATGCAGAATAGGCTTTTAGTGTAGAGTGTACCTATAATCCTGCTATCCATGATGCATGCATGTCAATTACTGCAGAATTACATGTGTGGTATTTTGACAGTGGTGCCACAAAGCACATTACTAGTATCACATCGTGATTTTTTCACCTCTCTTGAGTCTGTTCCTCATGGGAATTCAGTTACTTATGACACCAATGCCTCTTATCCAATTCAAGGACCTGGAAAGATTGTGCTTACTACTAAAAATGGCAGTTCTTTCACACTTGTTGATGCACTTGATGTACCTGGGATCAAGAAGAATCTTTTGTCTATATCTGCACTTGCTAGACTTTGTCTCGTAGTAAAATTTGTGGATGACAGATGTACTGTACATGATCTCAATTTTGGTGATAAAATTGTGGCATCTGGCATTTATGACATGGACTGTATAAGATCACTTTGTATGACAAGTGTGGGTAGATTTTTGCAGATGTGGTTGTGGATTTAAAGGCTATTTTAGATGCAAAACTTTGACATGCACATTTTGGTCATTTGAATTTTGCCAGTTTGATGCGTTTGCAAAAATTTGATATGGTTGCTTCTTTGCCACCTCTTGAAGCACCTGTCACACATGTTTGTGAAGGCTGTATTTTGGGTAAAATGCAGCGTTCTAAGTTCCAAAGGATGGTTCAGCTAGGTCCACATGCAGGTTGCACCTTGTGCATAGTGGTGTTTGTGGGCCCATGCAAACTCCATCTTTGGTCAATTACCTTTACTTTGTGACTTTCATTGATGATTACTCCAGGCATGCATGGGTGTATCTACTTAAAGCAAAGTCGGAAGTTTTTATGTGCTTCAAACAATTTTTGGCTATGGCTGAAAATGTCTCGAAATGTACTATGGGCACCCTCCGTTTTGATCGAGGGGGGGAGTATATGTCTCATGAATTTAATTAATTTCTGACTAGTCGTGGGATAAAACACCATTGTACAATGTCTTATATGCCTAAGCAAAATGGTGTTGCCGAGAGGAAAAATAGGTCATTTATGGAAATGACACAATGTATGGTCAAAAGTCAAGCTTTGTCGCATTTGTTTTTTCTTGAGGCCATCATGTGTGCCACTTATGTACTTGAGAGGTGTTCTACGAAATCTTTGCAGTATATTACTCCATATAAAGAATGGCATGATAGAAAGAATTCTATTGAGCACATGCGTGTTTTTTGGCTGTTTGGCATATGCTTTAATGCCACAAACACAACACATAAAATTGGATGATAAGGCTTCCAAATGTGTTTTTGGTGGTTATAGTGCTGAAAGAAAATATTACAGGTTGTATCATCCGCAAACAAAGTGTATCTTGGTATCACAGGATGTTGTGTTTGTAGAAGATGTTGTTCAACCCTTGCTGTCATGTACTAGAGATAGTAATGTCAGCACACATGACATTTATGACACTTTGTTGCCTCTTTTCCCTGGTGGAAGTTCTAATGTAAACTCTAATTAGGCAAATGTAAATCCTATGGGGTTTTTTGAAAATTCTAAACATCAAACTATTACTAATGCAGATGTACATGATGTACTTGATGAGGAAAGGGCTAAAAATGAGCAGGCTAGAGGTATGCCAAAATGGATGGTGCATACATTGCGTGATAGTAAATTGGATGAACATTTGTCTAGTCACACTCGTTCAAGCTCTCGCCATGCATCTTATGCATATTGTTATGCTTTGGCCATGTCTAGCTTACATGATGTTGAGGAACCTCTATCTTTTGATGAAGCATAGAATTCAAAAAATTGGATGGCTCCCATGCAACCACAATATTATGCACTTATAGAAAATGACACATGGACTTTATGTGATTGCCTCCTGGGAAAAAGTCCATTGGTATGAAGTGGGTTTACAAGCTGAAATGGAAGCCAAATGGTGACAACAAAAAGGCATAGATTATGAAGAGACTTTTGCCCCCAGTTGCTGTATGACTACTGTGTGTTTTCTATGTGCATTGGAAGATCATTTTGGTTGGGAAGTACATCAATCAGATGTTGTTACTACTTTCTTGAATGGTGACATATTTTAGGAATTTTATGTAACACATCCTCGCGGTTTTTTCAAGAAAGGACAAGAGGATAAGGTGTGCAAATGTAACAAATCTTTATGTGGATTGAAGCAATCTCCTCGTGCTTGGTATGAGAAGGTTGACTCATTTGGTCGAGCGAGGTTTTTTCAATGCAATAGAAATCACATTGTATGTAAAGCGTGAGGGTGATGTACTTCTCATAGTGGTTCTTTATGTGAATGATTTGTTGATCGCCGCTGGACCAAATGAGAGACATATTTTTGAATTTAAGGATGATTTGAATGCTACTTTCAAGATGAAATATTTGGGACTATTGCATATTACTTGGATATACAGTTTAAGCAGTGTGATGGTGGTATTGCCTTGTGTCATAAAAGTTACATAGAAACATTGCTATGCAAGTTTGTACTTGAGGATTGAAAACCTATTGCCACTCCCATGGAAATAGGTTTGAAGTTGAGTCTTCATGATGTTGGTGATCCTACAGATGTCACTCTTTACAAAACTCATGTTGGATGCCTCCTTTATGTATGCAACACGAGGACGAATATTTAGTTTGCAGTCTCACAGGTCAAAAAATTTATGCATACCCCAAGGTCTAAGCATTGGCAAGCTATCAAGAGAATTTTCCACTACTTGAGTGTCACTTTACATCTTGGCTTGTTTTATCCCAAGGGGGGATCATTGCCGCCAAACTTAAAAGATTTTTTGGACTCAAATTAGACTGGTTGTTTTGACACGCGAGTGTCCACAAGTGGTTTTTGTTTCATGCTTGGTAGTTCATGTATATCATGGTGAGCAGGAAGCAGCCTAGGTGACCACTTCTAGTAACTATGAGGCTGAGTATGTGGCAGTCTTCCCAGCTACGTTTGAGTGTGTATGGCTCAGACGCCTTACGGCTTATTTGGGTGTTGGACATGACACTGTCAACACTATCTGCATTGAAAGTCAGAGCACATTGGCAGCTGTGAGGAACCAAGTTTTTCATGCTCGCAGAAAGCACATTGAGGTGCATTACCACTATGCTAGGGAGAGGCTCTTAGCAAAAGAGATCAGCTTGGCTTATGTGCCAACACAAAAACTTGGAGATATTTTCACAAAGGCATTGTCTCATGAGAAGTTTGAAGGTTTCCACAAAGCTTTCGGCTTAATCCCCTTTGTGAACTGATCATGTCCTCAGGGCATGGAATTTCCCTTTACTCTATGTGCCAGCTCTCGTTCATTGCATCAATCCAGGGGAGATTTGTTACCATATACATGTGGTAGTGATGTGTGTGAACACACTTAGGACCACCAGTGCATTTTTCCCTCTTTAGGAGGTTTCCCCCTCGTGCATTGTATATACGCCCATCATTCTAGGGCTATCTATCTTTCCATTGCACACTAAGTTAAACACTCTCGGTTGTGTGACTTGCGCTTCCTTTGTCTTTTCCAAGATGTGTGTGTTTTCTTGCAACCCTAATTCCAACAATTTGTTACCATATACATATGGTAGTGATGTGTGAACACACTTAGGACCACCAAGGCATTTTTTCCCTCTTTAGGAGTCACCCCCCCCCTCGTGCATTGTACATACGTCCATCATTCTAGGGCTATCTATCTTTCCATTGCACATCATTCTAGGTCTATCTATCTTTCCATTGCACACCAAGTAAAACACTCTCGGTTGTGTACCTTGAGCTTCCTTTGTCTTCTCCAAGCTGTGTGTGTTTTCTTGAACCCTAATTCCAAAATTCACCCCAAGTTTTGCTTTATGATTTTGACACCCCTTGCACGGTCTATCACCCCTAATTTTGTCTTAGTTGTTGTCAGCTTCTTTGGGAGGTTATCTAAGTCAAAGATTATCCAAATTGGATGAAACTTGGTCTCTAAGTTTGTTTTGTGGTGATGAACACTCTTGTAAGCTCTGATGTCAGCCCTAGCCTTTAAAAATTGCCTTCAAACATCATACGCGTACGATGTCTCTTGTGCCAGGATGATGTGAAACTTATTCTAGAGGTCCTCCACCACACAAGCAACTCACAACAATTTTGAAAACTCAATTTCAACACTTTTTGTGCTAGATATGATCAATTCAAGCATTCACTTTTCCTTGATATGTCATTTGGCCTTTGCAAGGCTAGCCCAAAAGTGCTCAACATTCAATGAAGTTTTGCCTATTTGCTTCTTAAATGCCTTAGAACAGAAGGGTGTGCTCATATGTAAATTCTGACCCAAATCTGGCCTCTAAGTCTTCATACATGTAGAAAGTCTAGCTGGTCAAACATTAGGGAAAATTTGGACTCTCAGAGGGGCCCTAGTAAGGAGGTTTGACTTTGCCTCTCTTGTCCAAAGTAGGCAACTCGGTGAAGGACATAAAAGCTTTGTCAAAACCCTATCAACCAACATATCATTGGAAAGATATGAGAAAGTAGGTTCTAAATCCCCAAACACTGACAAATTTGGAGCTGATTTGTGGAAATTATGGCCTCTCCACTGAAGCCGAAATGTGGGGAGAGATTCCATTTATTAGACGGAGTTGTCATATCAATTGAATGGAATCTTCTAGAATATAAGGAATTTGATGGCATGCTATACATCAATGGATAGATCTCGATGAGTACATTCTAAATCCAAAAGGTCCAACAAGTTTTAATTTCATTTGTAAAATTTTTACCATGCACCCGTTTTGGACAAGAGGGAGAAATTCAAAGTCCTTATAGGGCCCATTTGAGAGTTCCAAATTTCCTTAATGGGGGTGAAGTTCTCTTTCTACCCAGGTGCCCCTTGTTGTGTACAACATGCACATGTGCTCACAACAAAATGAAGTCAAAATTGCTCAAAAACTATAAAATACTTTTGAAATTCAAAAATCAATGCTCCATTGAGGTGAAATTTTGCCAATAAGCTCAAAATAACATGTCAATCCCTCCTATGTGGTCTGTTGATTAGTTGGACTTTCCGATTTGTCCTTGAAAAGTCATACGTGTATGATGTTTGCGCTGTATTTTCCACTCTGAATTGATCCAAACTAGTCTAGAGCTAGAGTTTCCTTACTTGATTTTATGCCTTATCAAGAGTTTTCATGCCCTTTGAAGCTCAAACAAAGAAATATTCTAAATTTCACTCTATTATTTCTCGCCTTTTGTGTTTCAAGTACCAAATGTTGGTCAAAACTCTAGTCTCAAGGTGTACTTAGGGTAAAAAACCCCATTTGAACACTATGGTGCAGTCACTTTTGTCAAACTTTGCCTTCTGATAGTCCTCAAGACATCATGAGTGTATGATGTCTAGAGTTGCAGAATTGAAAATTTCCTGAGCAGATCTCTTGCATATGCTTTCTTATATACTCAGCATCATTTAGTCATGCACAAATATCCTCAGAAGCTTGTTTATTGCATTTTTACCCTAAAAAGTAAACTTCTTTGGAATCTTAAATGCAAACAAGCATGTCCTTCCTAAAACAACTCCTAACACCATTGGGTTGTTACATTTATGATTAGAAAAATGCTTCACTGCCTCACACGGACTAGCTAACACTTTTATCACCTCACAAATCACTCACACACCATCAACACAAAAATACAACTAATACTACGACAAAAAATCTAGGTGAGTCACACACTCCCTAGCACCTTTCTAACATCTCATGAGTCCAACTCCTAGATCTTAAACAAAATAAGATAATAATATTTTGGAAAACTAGAGGGACGTCTACCTCATAGGACTAGTCTAAGGTCACCTACCTAGCACTCTCGTCCCCAAAAGTGGTGCCAATGGGTGGATATGCCGTGAGCAGACGCTAGTAGAGCCATTATGTGAAATTTGGACTCACAAGGGGGCCCGTTAAGGAGTTTGACTTTACCTCTCTCTACCAAAATGGGTGCATGGATAAATTTTTGCAAACAAACTCCAAACTTGGCGGAGGTTTGACATTTAGAATGTCCTCTTCAATCTCTATCTACTGATATATAGCGCACGCCATGAATTTCCTCATATTTTAGAAGATTCTTTTTTTGATTCACCTATGATGTGACAACTCTGTCGAAATCTAAATGAATAAAAAAAAGAATCTTCTAAAATATGAGGAATCTCATAGTGTGCTATATATCAATAGATAGAGCTTGAAGAGGACATTCTGACTGTCAAACCTACTCCAACTTTGGAGTTTGTTTGCAAAAATTTATCCATGCACCCATTTTGGTAGAAAGAGGTAAAGTCAAACTGCTTAAAGGGCCCCTTTGTGAGTCCAAATTTCACCTAATGAAGAACTAGACCAGCATACCAAATGTCGGTCAAGGATGTAGCTCGACTTTTAATCTTGTGGAAACAAGCAGATGGTTATCAAACACCTACTCAATCTTCTAATTACAATCACTACTCAAGGAAATCAAATCGAGACATCGTATGTGTTTATGACTGCAACAAAACCTATGACGCTCATGCTATCAAAATCAAGTTCAAATGTCCTTGAATCGCCTTGAAACTCATAAAGAATTCTCCACTTACCAAGATGTCACTACCCTATGGACTCCGACCCTATATCCCACCCATAACCACTTAGTGCAACAAACACGTATGAAGACATGCAGTCTCATACAGGTCATCGATTCTCAACATACATGATCCTAATGTATAGCTCTTTTCACCGTGATTCCACTATTATAAAGAAACCTCAAAATAAAGTCACGGCTTGCAAGATAACTCACTCAAAAGCTCGTGGGAGCTTGCCTCATGGCCAAACCAAAAACTCGCAAGCTTAGCGTTGGTGCATTGCCCTCACCATTGCTAGCTCACTGGTGGTGTCAACTTCATAATGGCTACTCCGTAGTGCACACAAAGAAGAGATAATACCTCTCTCTCTCTCTCTCTCTCTCTCTCTCTCTCTCTCTCTCTCTCTCTCTCTCTCTCTCTCTCTCTCTCTCTCTCTCTCTCTCTGTCTCTCAGTCACACAGTCACCACACACACTAGACGCAAAAGATTAATTAATTAGAAGTCTCCTTTAGGGTTACAAAACTTTGGATTTTGTATCTCACTCTTCAGAGGTACATTCTCACTAAAAATAATCTCTCATCTACTGCAATAGGTTTTTCAAAATTAAATATTACAAAAATAGTTGTATCATTTTAGTGTTTCTCTAGTCAACCATCCACTAACATCAACTCCAATCATCTAGCAGCACTTGCGCAATCCATGGAGGTCGGCAAAGCATTCTAGTTGTGAACTGAGGTATCTTTTACAACGTGGCTCCGTCTGAGGAGCCGTCCAGACTGGCTTGTAGAGCATCTTGAAGATCATATTCTAGGGCACAATTCCAGCCACCTCAACCTACCAGTCTGCTTAACCTTTTTTGGAGCCTTCTTGGTCTAGCAAACCACCTTAAGCATACATTTCCTGATATCCTTTCATGTCCAGGGATTTCATGTCTGCTCTTGTACTATGCCATGCACTTGTAGGCATCCATAGCATTGCTTAGCACTTCTCGTAGCAACAACCAACTTAGGATGCACCAATGTGTACTATAAATTTAGCATTTTTACTTTGTGCTTAATTCCAAAACAAAATCTTTAACTATTCACGTTGCTTTTATATAGCCTAATTCAAAAATTTTCCTCTGACTTTCACAATTGGACAACCAATACATGATTACCAGGTTGATAGTGGAGTTCAATTTTTATGATTTGTTGATGCTTTTTGTATTTTTTTGAGCTTGTCAATGTTTCCTTAAATTTAGTCTAGCCACATGTTTTCCTCAGTAGTGCATGCTCAATGTTGATCATCAAATCTATATATCAAATAGACACACCCTTATTTTCTCACAGCTCGGCAATTCAACTTATATATTGCAATGTTCAATGCACTCTATATTGTTTACTTTATTCCTAGGTGGTTGCTGTGAATCTACGTATGTCCTTGTTTGGCAATGCATATTATATATTGCAGCCCAAAGTTCTTCTCTGCATAATTGTTCTACAGCACGAGGACAACCCATTATCTTAGCGTTTTTCTCCTCAGATATGTTTTGCACCAAATTTTATGATCAACAGCCAAGACTCGTTGCTCCCTTTGATTGTGACAATACTTAACTCTCTCTCTCTCTCTCTCTCTCTCTCTCTCTCTCTCTCTCTCTCTCTCTCTCTCTCTCTCTCTCTCTCTCTCTCTCTCTCTCTCTCTCTCTCTCTCTCTCTCTCTCTCTCAGGTTCTATGAGAAATAACAAAAAATAATGTACGCTTGATTTAGAGTAATAGATATACATGGAATTATCTTTTAAAAGTTTTCCAAGGCTGTCAAATTGGACCATTTTATAGACAGCTATAGAGACAATCAATCATCATGTATACAATTCTTTTTTTAAAATCCACCAATGCACTTTGTACTTGTTTATTTTAGTGCTAGATGCTTGATGTTAATCCGCATATGTCCTGCTATGTTCTATAGATGTTCTATAGCAACACCCACCAAGCAAGACTAATTCTTTCACTTGACCTTCACAAGCAATAGAGTGGCCCTCTATTCACTCACAAAAACCTTTAATGAATCTGCATCACTTCTCAATAGGACTCACTGACGGTGGTTGATGGGCATTGGTTGGCCATGAGGCCTCCAAAAATGGCAAATACATCCACACATTTGCCAAATTTGATTGCACATTTGTTCATTGTTCCTACTTTCGTCAATGATTGCAAACAGTCATGCATCTCATAGACGTGATCATAAATTTTTTTGCTGCTAAATCGAAGTCGGCAATATGACTCATTGGGATCTGATACAAGTTTTTTTATGATTTCCTAATATGTAATAGAATAGGTCAACTTTAAAAACCAATATAACTATAAGAGTAGTAAATAATAGTTTATGCTTCAATAAAAAGATAATTTTAATGCTTATGTAAATACTATCGAAATTGGGCCTTACTATCCAAGTCTAGGTCCACCAAAGTAACAAAACCTAGACCAAACACCAGAGTTTATGCTTCAATAAAAAGATAATTTTAATGCTTATGTAAATACTATCGAAATTGGGCCTTACTATCCAAGTCTAGGTCCACCAAAGTAACAAAACCTAGACCAAACACCAGAGCACCACTCAGCAAAAACACCTAGAGGCTGCCACTTCTACAACTATGAGGTTGGTAGCTACCAATATTATAGTAGTGGCCACAAGTCTAGGCAATGACAATCTAACCACTAGTAGCCACCGATGTGATCCTGGTAGGTACCAATCTCATAGTGGTAGCTACATTATCTACCAAAGGTATCTACCACCCTAACACAGGTAGCCACCACTATGTGACATCAATTGATCTATTTATGATCATTATTAATAACTATCATATCATGCTTTTAGATGCATCACAATTGCTTAAGAGCATTGATGATGGTTTGGTTTGTGAACTTCTTCAAAATCCGCATCAATCTACCAAGCATCACCAAATCCCACATGGCTTGCAAAATGGGTTGCATGTATCCCACCTCCATGCATGTATCTTTGCTTGCAGCAATGTGGCCAAAATAGTACATGTGAAAGGCATGATTACAGGGTAACAAGAACATACCAAGTGCATCATCATCGTACATTGTGAACCTTCAAGCACTACAAACTTTGTGCAAAGCAAAGGTGCCCGTACTAGAGGTGAAACTTTTGGTGGAGGTGCAAACAACAAAACTATACTTCTTTTGACCTGAATACTTCTCCATTTCTCATGTTAAATCTCTTTCCTTTTGATCCCTAGCCATAGCCTTGTACATGATAATTCCTTGTAATGTTTGGTTTGTCAGTGCAACCTATCAATAGTATTTTTAAGTTTCTCCACATGCACTGTATCCACAACATCCATGCTATCTTGTGCCTTTTGTAATGCAACATCTGCATCCTTCAATTTCCCTTTGAAGTTGTCCAATAGGATATTGGTACCTTTATCTCAGTGCACATCTGCCTTATGCAATTCAAGCTTCCCACCGGTAGCTTCATTACACTCAAAAAATGCAAAAAGCATGCTTGCTTTCAACCATGCTATAAATAGTATCTAAATTTGCAAGAGATGGTGGACCAAATAAAACCTTTTCTACACATCATTCACTCTAGAGATTGGAGTCCCTTGTCCAAGTGATCTAAAGTCTTTGTCATTCACCAAGATCTCTAAGGAGCAAAGGAGGAATGGATAACTTCCTATCTCTGTTTCTTTGCTTGCAATTTGGCTGCATCCATATGTGTGATCATACTCTCCAAAAGCAAGGCCCAATCAATGTATCCCTTCAAATGCTCATATAGAAAGCCCTTGGAAAATGATTTAGTCGCCTCCATATCATAATTTTTGGAGGTTCCTAATACATAGATGCTAACAATATATAAAACCTATTCTAGAATTCTCGCTTCACATATCTACATTTTACTTTATTGCCCCTCTTTGGCACCCCTTGAATCATTTCAACCAGTCCTTGTTTGTGAAGTCTACCTCAATTAAGGATCATGCATCCACTCTGCAGTTGGGAAGGTTGTATACTTCATGTGCTTGGCTTTTTTCATGAAAAATATTGTCTTCCTTTCAAAAGGCACATAAGGAGTGCACGAGTGCATCTTGCCCTCTAAAATACATGGAAAAAGATAAAACATGAATACATGGGCAGCCAATCAATAAAAGTTCAACTAAAAATTTATGAAATACATAAACTTGTAGCACATACATGTTTTCTTCAATGCATGCTCGCATGCCTCTACCTTGGGATTCATGCAAGCTTGAATGTATGTGTATATGAAAGCTTCAATGCATGTGAATATGCTTATGGATCCCGAATGCATGCACAAACAACTAGCCTCTAGCCCAGGGTTTCTTCAAAGCAAGATAATAATCTTATGGACCTTGGAAAAACAATACTATGTGCAAAAATAGCCAACAATAATAAAATACATGAATGCATGCACTAGTAATACATAAGGCTAAGAAACTTAGTAAAACACATGAATGCATGTAGTATCACCTCTATGCTGGGAGTGACAAAATCTTCCAAATTTGAAGAAATGGAGGCCTTGTGTGAAGGAGTAGTGAAGAACTTCTTTGTCCTCTTCTTGGCAAGGGATGTCAATGGTGTGGACAAAGGGGAGTTTGAGAGTGGAGAACATGTTTTCTTACTCCTCCCTAATGACTTGCCTTCCTTTGCTAGCTTGAAAATTCTTGCCTTTTCTAAAATTTGTGAATACCTATTGACTTGCCTTCCTTTGCTAGCTTGAAAATTCTTGCCTTTTCTAAAATTTGTGAATATTTTTGTCAAGTTTACATATAAAATTTTCCGTTTCTTAATGGAGCTCATAATGTAGCAAGGATTTCAAATTTTGACTTATACAAAATACAATAAAGGTTGGTTTTTGTATTAACACTAAATAGAGCCCTAAGCATAAACAATGTAGAAGATGGTCGAGAGATCTTGATAAATAGACATAAGAAATTGATTGTCTTGTATTGATTAGTCATCTTATTTGGCCTGAAAACGTTTATGTCACATGCATACCTCTATTAAATTTTTTGGAGTGTGTTATGAAGTCAAGTTTATTGTAGGGACATTATGATATATCAATATTACTCTTAGGGATTGATAGTCAAAATATTTATGTCACATGCATATCTCTATTAGAAAAAAATGGAGTGTGTTATGAAGGCAAGTTTATCTTAAGGAACATTATGATATGTCCATATTACTCTTAGAATTTAATAGTCAATATGCTTTATATGAGACGATTCAACACCCTTGGATATTACACATTGAGTACCGTGAATTTTGGAGATGATAAGCATGGTCATATTATAGTTCACATGGAACAAGTCTATTGATCTCCTTTTTCCTACTATATCTCCTCATATGAGTTGCAAAGCTAATCAACCATGTAGTAGACATGGAAAGTTATATGTATAAAAGGGAAAACAATCCTTCATTACAGCAGGTCAACAATGGATACCAAAGAGTAATTCAAAAGAGATCCTACCCAAGGTAGTTATGGCCAACAAAGAGAAAATGCCAGAGAATATGTCAAGGAAACCCACAAATCAAAGGCAGCCACGTTAAGGCCCACAAAATCACACTGAAGCAAGTCTGGATCAAGAGGGATGAAGTCACAAATTCTAGACATACCATGTACAAAAATACCTCTCAATTGACATGGTAAACCTAGGAGACCAACTCCACAGTATATCACAAAAGTATGGGTGCCAAAGAAGTTGATTGCAGCCCCAAGGTAATCAAGAACAACACTGGATTCCAAAGAAATAGGGCACAGTTTCCCTTGAGTACAAATACCTAAGATCCAAAGAAGTTGATTGTAGCCTAAGGTAATCAAGAACAACTCTAGATTCCAAAGAGACAGGGCATGGAATTCCCTTCAGTACAAACACCTGAGATCCAACCAAAACCATAGCCATGACAACCAAAACTAACATCAAGAAAATTTGGATACCCAAGAGCTCATGGCAAGCTCAAAAGAGTTATCCTCAGATTTGGATTCTTGAAGAAAAGACCAAGCATACGATATATTCGGTCTTTGGATTCAAACAATTGTGAAATCACACCAACACAAGACGAACCTCAAGTTCAAGAGCCTCCATTGTCAATTAAACAAAGAGTGGCACAATTAGAAGTTTGATTATTATTCTACCGCTCTACTACAGGTAATTCCAAATCAAGAAAACCTCAGCATCGAATGCCAATAAGCATATTGCTAATACCCTCCTCTTGCACATCATTAATGTTTTCAACGCATTCACTGAGTATGCATATAGGGATACACTACATGGCCTACATTAGCACAATGTTGATACCCATGCACGATAAATTTCCTTGTCCAGGAGGACTCTAACTCGGAGGGGGGAAGGCATTGTCAATGCGAACCCACAACAAGTATAAAGGGTGCTGAAAGGGCATGGTTTTCTATGTTTTTGGGTCTTTATTGTTTTTAATTGCGGATTTTTTTGTGAACCTGAGGCTTCATGCCCTTATCTAACATGATTCTATCGATATATGAGAACAAAGGTAAAAATGAGCCTCTAGGTGTGTGTACATATGTAAAAACAATAGTTTTTACACCAAAAAGTTGATAAAACGGAGTAATTTGATCGAAATTATTACAAAAATATATATGTATTGGTTTATTATTATATTTAATATTTACTTTGATTTATTGGTATTTTTGGAATTAATTTTCTATTTTTCTTTTATTTTTGTAATTTTTAAGGAAAAACAAACGAAAATGGAAAAATCAAATGAGATGGTGAGACAGAATGGAAAAAACAAGTACGGGGGTGATCAACAAGTTAAATGAAACATATGGTGAGGTCGGGGTGTAATTATGAGAATGTTGCGAAAAGTCCAATCCGACTAGTTTTTGGGGGAAATGACAAATTTTCTGAAAATTGGGCAATCAAAGTCCAAATCAAGAAATTTTTGAGCCTAAAGGGCATTTTTCAATAAGATAGGAGCAAATGTCAACTTTCATGACAAGTGATTCGGGGAGCCCCACTATAAGAACTTTGGACTCCACTTACTAGCTTATTTTCAGTATTCACACTATGGAGAGACCTAGAGCGTGTGGAACTTCTACAACTCTGTATGATACCCACGACACACCGATCACTGCCAAATATGAGAGGCAGTCTCATCATCTTGAGGTCTTTAGTTTATGTCTAACTTCATCGCAAAAACTAACTAGAGCGTGTTCTAGCCTAGGCGAGTAGAGACCAACGGAGGATGTAGCGTCCTAACCACTAACCCGATAGCTATGAAACTTCATAGGGGGTGAACCTAGGCTAGATGAGTATGCTTCTGCCCTTCCATACTAGTTTAGGTCAAAAATAAAAACCCTAACTTCTCGGGCCCTACAGAAGCCAATCTGGGACAAGTCGTGAGAACGGCACGAAACTTCATGGGTAGGTGCCTCTTGAGGTTATCTACAAGCCCATGTACCTTGCTCCATAATCGATCCACAAAAAGTGGGTCAAAACTTTGATCTAGGCTTTGGACATGCATTTGGCTCTCACGCCCAGATGGAGCATCCCTTTGTCACTAAACTTCATGAGCAGCATTGACATACCATCGACAATCAAGAAATATGGTCAAACATCAAGAAAAGTCACCGCCGCTAGACCATCAACCAACTAAAAGGCACTTTCAAAGGGGCAAATCATCATAAATGATATATGTAAGGCTAAAGGCTACATCGACGGCATGGAAAGGTGCCCCACATCACCTAGAAGCTTACGTGATTAAGCTCAAGTGAAATTATAGCAGAAAGTCATATCTAAGAGCGAAAATCAATTTCAGAGTCCAAAGTACCAAATAGGGAGTTTCTAAGCTAAACTAATGAATTTCAAAGCTGAATTGGAGCTAAAAGGGCGTAGGGCACTAGCACAAAGCCTGCCAAAGCACATAAATCACATTTTTGCATGACAAACATCATATGTGTATGACGTCTCACAAGCCATTTTACACATGCACTTCAAGATCTGACTATACAACCTTCATCTCCATACTCAAAACATCATTCATACCAAAATTCAAGTTATTTGGAGCAAGTCATGAAACAACAAAGCTCGAGCCCATTGGAAAAATTTGGCTATAGACACCTCCAAAGAGCTCCAAGTCAGATGAAATTTGACTCAAGGATTTTGCATCACATTTATATTATACTCATAATAAGCTCACATATACATTTTCTCACAGCAGACATCATACGCATATGATGTCTACCTTTGTTATATATGGGCCATACTCAACTTTTCACCTAATTAACATTTGAGTATATCTCATACAATCCATATACCAAGTTTGAGCCCATTTGAGCAAGGGACAACATAGGCCCAAGTTTCATTAATCAAGAGTTTGAAACCCCTTTCATGGCTCCATACACAAGCACTTATCTCCAATTGAAAATTTGATATCACCAGCATAATACCCATCATTTGAGGAAGCTAAAGAGCAAATATGGGCAAAAAATACATACTTAGACATCATGCACATATGATGTCTCAGACTGCCAAAATGACATACTATAGTGATTTTTCCTATCTCTAAGCTCTTCTTACATTATTACTAGCGTATAGCCCAAGTTTCAGCAAGTTTGGGTGTTTCATACCCAAATAAAGCCAGGCTGGAACTTAGAGTCTACAAGCACAAATCTTGGCTTCTGACACATCCATTGACCCTCAAACTTAAATCTGATCTTATATGGGTCATTCACCAAGCCATACACAAGCTACGATATGAGTTTCAAACTGATTTAGACATAGAGACATCATACGTGTATGATGTCCCAAGGTAACAAATTTACAATCTGAAGTGATTTTGACCTATCCTATGCTCTTATTATGTGCTCATGAGTCCATACACCAAGCTTCAAGTCATTTGAACCTCATATACCTAGAATATAGCCATTCTATGATTTTAGAGTCCAAAAAGATCTTATAAGGCAATATCTTGCTCAATGTTGGGAGGAGGGGGAGACCGGTTTCTTAGAACAATTCAACACTTGCACACATACATCACCATCAACTTGTCAACCTCTTTCTCCAATTTCCAAGCTTACACACACAACTAAACTATGACACACACGCACTCTCTCTCTCTCTCTCTCTCTCTCTCTCTCTCTAAGAGCATAGAATTGACAAAGACAAGCTGTAAGAGGGTGTAAGAACATGAAAGAGAAGATGTAGACTTCATTAGGGAGTACACAGCAAACACAAAATAGCTTTAGAGAGGGGAGATGGGAAAATTAAGAGCATCTACACAAGAAAGGCCTAAAATCCTAGCCCCAAACTCCACAACACCTCTTGTGGAGTTCGGTATTTGATATTTTGAGTTATTATTGGTGCCAAAATTCAGAGGCCCCTCTTTAACACTTTAGTCCCACTTTAGTTATGAGTGGTACACACTACTTATTGCATAACCCTCTTAGGGTGAGTTCTCACTGTCCTATTTACAAAGGAGCCATAGTGGCTTATTGATTAAAGACCTAGAATACTGTGCTACTGAGAGAATTATTATTTACCGGTGCCTCCTTGTCAACTCCCAGAGTTCCAATCTACAAAGCATCATGGACTCAATGTTAGTAAAATTTAAATAGAAAACACATAAATAACCACCATTAATCCAACTATACCAATTGCAGTTAACCACATGCAATAGGGTGGTGCCCAGTGTCATAACATCCCTCTCACCAGGGATAGAAAATGTCCTCTGTTTCTCACCAAAGAATCAATTGGACTGTGAGTAATGAAAACTGTGGAGAAGGTCTGGGAAGTTGCGGATTTTTTTTCAGGCATCCATTTGGAATTCTCTCAAGGGTGGCCTTTGTAGCTCAAAAGGTAGCGGCTATAAACCATGCTAGTGTGTGCCATGGTGGTCTTGTGATCAACTATTTGTATAGGGATGAGTTGTTCTTCTTGGTTCACAAGTGAAGGTGGATCCTCATAAATGTGATGTGTAGGTAGGGGCCCTCTAAAAGGTCTTAAAACACTAATGTGGAAAGTATTGTGAATATGTCAATGTGAAGGTAGGTCTAGATGAAATAAAACATCATTGATCACATTAGAAATTTTGAAAGGACTATAAAAACAAGGAGCAAGTTTAACAAAAACATTAATATCAACACTTTTGATCCTTCATTTTTCAATGCAAAGCATAGCATAATCACCTTTTTTTAATTGATATGACTTGCAGTGCTTGTTAGCATGCTTAGTGTAAAGTTCTTTTGTGAGTGTTTAATGGTAGATGCACACTTGCATAAATATAACAAAAATTAGCAATAAAATCATCAGCGGCGGCAAGCACAATATTGGAAAGACGTGAAGCAGAAGTAGGCACAGAATGACCATAAACAATTTCCCATAGAGATTTAATTGTGGCAGTGTGAGTGGAGTTGTTATATGCAAACTGTAGAATATGCAGATAATCATCCCATTCTTGGGTTGAGAAGAAACATAAGCTTTTAACAAGTCAACGATGGTGAGATTAGTGAATTTTTTTTTACCATTAGACTCATGATGGAATGTAGAAGTAAAATCAAGTGTGGTTCCAAGATTTTCAAATACAGTAGTCCAAAAGGCACTACAAAATTTGGAATCTCAATCAAATATTACAACTTTAGGCAAACCATGATGTGGAAAGATATCTTTAAGAAATAGAAGTGAAGCTTGATGTGCTGTGAGTGTTTTCTTATAGGGAATGAAGTATGCTTGTTTAGAAAAACAATCAATGATAGTCCAAATGATATCGTGCTCGTGAACAGTGAGTGGAAATCCAGTGACAAAATCCATTTAAATATGTTCCCAAGGTTTTTCAAGAATAAGGAGAGGGTGTAAAAGTCCCAATTTATTACCTGTTGGTGCTTTGACCTTTTGGAAAATCAAACAAGTTGAAACATACTATTTAACATCAAATTTTATAGTAGGCCCAAAGAAATCACGACATAAGTTTTGAAAAGTAGCAGCAAATCCTCTATGTCCAAAAATATGGTGGTTTGTGCAACGCTTCAATGATCAATGTACAAAAAGGTTTAATTACACATAGTTTTTGTTTGAAATAAAGAAAATTTTCTTAAATAGTGTATTCCAAAAATGTGTGCACAGAGTTGTTAATCATATGCAACAATGTGGTTTTGAAATCATCATCTTGTGCATAAGTGTCAGGCATTGAATCAAATGACGTACCCGTAATGGTTGATAGACTATTAAGAGAGGGTCTTTGGCTCAAAGCATCAACTACAACATTCTTTTTACCAGGTTGGAATTGAATGTTGGACTGAAAACTTTGAATGACGGCAGCCCACATAATATGTCTATCATCTATTAAGAGTTTAGACAGTAAATACTTTATACTTTGTTGATCAGTTTTGATGTTAAATCAACACCCATTAAATAGTGTTTCCAAGTTTTTAGAGCATGTACAACAACAGTTAACTCTTTGTCGTATGTACTAAATTTTGCTTCAGATGGTTTAAACTTACGGCTTTCAAATGCGAGTGGATGCTTATCTTGCATAATGACTGCACAGATATCTTTTCCACTAGAATCAGTGACTACAACAAAGAATGTCTATCAAAATCACGCAATTGCAGTATTGGTGCATTTATCAAAGAATTTTTGAGTGCATTAAAGGATCTTTCTTGCAAATGAATCCATACATAAGGAGAAATTTTCTTTAACATGAGAGTGAGGTAATGAGATTTGTAAGCAAAGTTACGTACAAAACTTCCTGTAACAACTCCATAGACCAATAAATGAGCAAAGTTCATGGAAATTTTGAGTCTAGGACATGATTGAATGGCTTCAATTTTCTTAGGGTCTACATGTATTCCCTTGCGCGATACAATGTGTCCCAAATATTCAATCTCAAATTAAAAAAGGAACTCTTTTCAAGATTCAGATATAAATGGTTGTGTGCAAGCAGTTCAAATACACATGTTAAATCCTTTGCATGTTTTTATTTTGATTTACTAAATACAAGAATGTCATCAAAGAATACAATCACAAAATCTTGATGGTCAATGAAAATTATGTCCATCATGCGTGTGAATGTGGCTTTTGTGTTTGTCAAACCAAATGGCATGACAAGAAACTCATAGTGTCCCGTTTGTGTTCTGAAAGCAGTTTTATAGACATCATGATCAAACATTTTGACTTGGTGATACCCCGATTAGAGGTCAATTTTGCTAAAGATGTTTTCCCCTTTTAGTTTGTGTAATTTACACAATTAGGTGCTTTACAAGGAGGTTCACTACCCGATATAATATCTATTTTGTGGTCTTCTGGGCATCAAAGTGGTATTCCAAGTGGTAGATCATGCATGAAACAATTCTCAAAATGTGAGAGAAAATCATCATCTGAAGATTTATGTGAGGTTTCAATTTCAACAGAAATTTGATTTACCAACACTAGATGTGTTTTCCCTTGTTTTTGAATGGCTCTAATTTTGGTGTGCTAGTGTTGCTTGGATAGATAAGTTTTTATTATTATGAGTGAGAGACATGGTACGTGTTTTATAATTAATCCATGGGTCAAATTCATGACAAAATGGCATTCCCAAGATCATATCAAGACCATGCAATGGTGCTACTAGAAATGTACGTGCTTGTGTAAATTACCAATGCAAACTTCAACAGTGACTTGGGATTTGCAATTAAAACGTTGATTATCAAAAACAGTTTTGACTTTGTGAGGTGAAGAAATTTTAGAGAGAGAGAGAGAGTTATTGTGCCAATTGTGTAGAAATAAAATCATCGCTACTTCCATCATCTAAAAGAATGGTGGCACTTTCATCCTTGATTGTGCCTTGGACTTTAAACAAGGTGTGAGGAGATGTAGGAGTACCTGAAGATGGGTTCTCATCGTGATCATACTCAGGATCATATCCCTCACCGTAATTAGCTTCCACTTCACTGTCATCGGGATTAGCATCTTCGAGGAGGTTAACAGTAGCACCGTTGGGGTGATTGTTGCTGAAGGGTTTTTGGCTTGAATTTTGGGTGACTCCATTGGATTGGCCATTGATCTTAGTAGGACCTTTTGGGCACTTATCTGCGTAGTCACCATATTGAAAACATTTGAAACACTTTACCTTTTTATTACCATTTGAGTTTTGAGCAGGACGTTGGCTGAAAGAATTTTGGTTGCCTTGTTGCTATGTGTTGTTGTTGTTTCCATGAGGTTGAGAAGTTGTAGAAGAATTGTCAAATTTGCGTCTCTTGGAAAAGGTATGACTTTGATGTTTGTTCTTGTCAAAGTTAGGAGAGAAATAAGCTCTCTTGTTACGATTAGTGTTAGCAGTTTGTTCGGTGTGAGAGGGTTGTCCACCTTTCTTCTTCTCCGCATTAAGGGCCAAATTAATAGCCTTTGATAGTGAATCCGGTTCAAACATATCTACCTTAGCACCAATTTGTAGTGCTAAGCCAGATATATATTTACGCTTTAATTTCTTGCGAGACAAACATATTCAATAGCTTGCAATTGAATTAAAAAGTTTCAAAAACGATTAGTATAGCCCTGTACATCTTTATTTGACCCTTTCGAATTAAATCCCACTGGTGTGATGCTTTAGCTTTATATTGTGTGGGCAAAAATTGAGGTAAAAACAACCTTTTGAATGCATGCCACGTATGTGGTATTTTCCCGTGTTGTTTGGTGGCAATCCACCACAATGCAGCGCTACTAGTGAGATGATTTGATACACATTTTACCATTTCACGTTTGGGAAAGTCTTCATCATGAAAATAGTCATCTAATTGACTAACCCATGCTGCCACCAAAATCCTTGAAAGTGAAGGCTTTTCTACTAATTTTGTTTTGCTTGGGTGCCGGTGCAGATTCTATGCGTGCAAAATGGAATAATTTATCTTCAAGCTCTTGCCTTTGCATACATTTGTACATGAGAGATTGTTGCAAATTGGCAAGCTGGTCAACAATTGTGGGTGCCTGTGGGAGGTGTACCATGATTGCGTGCTTGTTTTTTTTGTATATATATTTTTCTCTCTTTCTCTTTTTTTTCCTGTGTTTTTAATTTTAAAATGGCTATATTATAGATGCAGTATGCAAAATTAGTAAGAGAGAGTAAAACAAATAGCAAAAATAAAATGTACTTAGCTTAAAGATCGTGTTGGCGTCCAGTCCAAAATGGTGATGTGCAAGGAATTTTCCAAAAAAGTGAGTGGTCAAAGACGGTTGGTCTGCAAGTCGGTCCAATTCATGGCGTCCAATCTCCCATATCCCAAGAAGAAGGGCAATACAATCGGCAATTGATGTTACTGTTCCATCATAAAATTAAATTGGTAGGGTCGGTGGTAGTTGAAAATGGCATAGCTTGAGCAAGCTTGGACAAATGAGGTTAAAAGAGATCTCAATTATAATCATATTTATATATATATATACATATTTGATTAATCCTTGCCTTTGAAGTGGTATGGCAGTTGGTGAGAATGCTACTACTGATGGGGACGAAGTAAGGGATGAACTTGAATGGTTTAGGTGTTAATGGGTGGTTGAATGATTAAGGCTATACCGGCCAACCAAGGAGCTTAAGGGGATGAAGGGGTAAATAGAGGCTTAAATAAGGGCTCAAGGATTCAGTGGACGGCTGACCAAAGCAAGACATATTTGTTGCTGGTGTTTTTCTTAATGTGTTGCCACTACTTTTAAAAGTAGTGTGAATGCATGAACCTTGGACTAGCACAACCTGCAGAGCCAAAAACGACAAGTAAGGGATCAAAAGAGGAGATGGTGACGTCCACAAAGGGTTTCGGCCCGTGAGAAGGAAGGCAAAAGTACTCCAGGGCCTAGGGCGTTCGATTTGGTACATGCCTTGCTTGTTTTTGTTGTGGTCAACAGAGAGCCTTTCCTTCAGCAATAGAGATTGGTTCCAATGCCTTCTCAGACAGAGGCAGTTCTCAAGGCTTTTGTGTGTGTGTAGGTGGGCCTTCTCACGGCGGCCGCAGAGAGCTAGAAAACCTCAATTTGGTTGGCTTTTGGGTCGATTGCTTTGCTTGTGAAACTTCTATAATCTTGGGTCAAATTTGAGTGCTTCTTCTTGAATTCCTCTTCTCTTCCTTCTTTAACTTTATGGATGTCGAATACAATCCTTTTCCTCAAAACTTCTCGATGTCCAACCGAAGTCACCAAATTTCTCAAAGCTCTTCAGAAACACTTCATGCTTGGTTGGTTGCTTGCATGTCTTCACAAAGCCATCAGTTTTTTAGAAATTTATCTTGAATTAAGCTTTGTACATACCCGATTATATTGTCGGTCAACAAAATTTGTGGAATAAATTTGCCGATTAATTGTTGGGGTCCCATTGTTGCAATAGCTCCAATGACCAACAAAATTATCAATCCGGAGGGATGAGCTATCTGGCTAGGGCATGGAAACACTCACACGATTAGTGAGCTAATCATGGCAACACGAATGGTTGACTCTATGAGGTGAGCTTCTTGGCCTATGGAGGAGCTAAGACACGATGAAGGGCAATCTCCACATCCACTTCTTTTCACCTCCAATCAACCCAATACACACACTAACGATTGCAAGAAGCACACAACACTAATCCTATCATGCAACATACTAATCGCAAGCACACACACATAGATCTATCAAGCGCCACACTCCAATCAAACCTACATGCACACACAAGCAAGAGAGGGAAATCACACAAGATTAGAGAGGGATTAACCACTAATTAGTTACGATCTAGCTAATCAAAGCATCATAGGCAATCATAAGAAGCATGACAGAGGCATAGTGAAAGAGATTTAAGCATTGATTAGTGTTAACTAAGTCACATGAGCAAGTCTAACCTCAAGGACTCCATAGCCACACACCTCAAGAGCTCTCACCAAAGAGTGCTCTCAACAAATGAGCTTGAGAACCCTTATTTCTTCTACACACTGCTTTATGTACCTAGGGTAAAAATTTGCAATGTCCGGGCGCCCAAGGCCTTTAGGCATTAGGCAAAATTTGGACTCACAAAGGGGCTCTTTAAGGAGTTTGAATTTACCTCTCTCTACCAAAATGGGCGCATGGATAATTTTTTACAAACAAACTCCAAAGTTGGCGGAGGTTTGACAGTTAGAATGTCCTCTTCAATCTCTATCTATTGATATATAGCACGCCATGAGATTCCTCATATTTTAGAAGATTCTTTTTTTGGATATACTTAGATTCCGACAGAGTTGTCACATCATAGGTGAATCAAAAAAAGAATCTTCTAAAATATGAGGATTCTCGTGGCCTACTATATATCAGTAGATAGAGCTTGAAGAGGACAATCTAACTGTCAAACCTCCGCCAACTTTGGAGTTTGTTTGCAAAAATTTATCCATGCGCCCATTTTGGTAGAGAGAGAGGTAAAGTCAAACTCCTTAAAGGGCCCCTTTGTGAGTCCAAATTTTGCCTAATGGCTCCACCATTTATTGAATTTTCTACCTAGGCACACTAATTGACCTGTCCTTTAAAGCTTGGACCTCCCATTGAGCCGGTGACACATTAAAATATTACAATGGCTTGAAATAAATTGAAAATTTACAATACATGACCATTTTGGGAAAATGTGGAAAATGTGTAACTCCAATCTTCATTGCTTCTTTGTATTCATCCTTGATGTGTATCCATATATCTTTGGTCTTCAACAAATTTTGTTAACTGATGATGACTCGGTTAATATTAATCTTCCAATTTGAGGATCCTCTCCAAATTGAAAATTCTATGCCGATAACTCAAACCAAGCTCTAATACCACTGTTGGGAGAAGGGGGCGACCGGTTGCTTAGAACAATTCAACACTTGATCACATACATCACCATCAACTTGTCGACCTCTTTCTCCAATTTTCAAACACACACACACACACAACTAGACTATGACACACTCTCTCTAAGAGCATAGAATTAACAAAGACAAGATGCCAGAGGGTGTAAGAACATGGAAGAGAAGATGTAGACTTAATTAGGGAGTACACAAGAAACACAAAATAGCCTAAGAGAGGGGAGATGGGAAAATTGAGAGCACCTACACAAGAAAGGCCTATAATCCTAGCCCCAAACTCCACAACACCTCTTGTGGAGTTTGGTATTTGATATTTTTATTTATTATTGGTGCCAAAATCTAGAGGCCCCTCTTTTAAAATTCAATCCCACTTTAGTTATGAGTGGTACACACTACTTATTGCATGACCCTCTTAGGGTGTGGTCTCACTGTCCTATTTACAAAGGAGCCATAGTGCCTTATTGATAAAAGATCAAAAATATTGTGCTAGGATAAAATGTCTGAGAGAATTTACATGAACAATTAGTGGGTTTGGGAAATGATAAACCCAAGTATATTGGTGGAGCTAAAATCTTAACAAAAATAGCATATGAAGCACTTGGAGCAAGGGGACAGTGGCCAGACCCATCCACTCAGAATGATTGGCTAAAAATTAAAGAGGATGTTGAATATGAAACATTAGTGGCACCACCCATGTCAACAAGGCTCAAAAAAAAGTTAGCAACAGTCCCAGAAGAAAAAACAAAAGAGCCACAAAAAAAAACAGGAAAGACCGTGATGACCAAGGAAGAGAAACCAAAGGAGACAGTAAGTCAAAAGGTGGCTTGCATCAAAAGATTGATTGAGCAGTTCAGGGCTGAAAGAGCCCTCAAGGGTGACTTTGAAGATTATTGGGTGCCAGATCCAAATAAAATGGACGGTAGCTCCTCACGACCATTAGAAGACCAGTTTGATCATTACATACAAACCTATGAAGAGACTGAGAAGGTATTAGAACATAAAAATTTGGAGCCCTTCATAGCTGAAGAGGTTTAGGAGATCAAAAGGAGGTTGCAAGAGAAACTTGAAGAATATGGAGAGAAAGAAAGAGAGTCCAAGGAGGAGGGTCGTAGAAAAACATAGTCGCGTCATCTCCCTTGAAATCCACCCAACAACCTCCAAGCCCAAATTCTTCTTCATCTCAACAAAAGTATTCATTAGAGAAGGAGGATGGAGCCAACAACGGAAGACAAGGAAAATAAAGAAAGGTGCACTTATGAAGATCTCATTAACATTGGGCTGATGAGGCTTCCGAGGTTATATATGGCACTTAACTCCACCATTGGCCAAAAACAAAGAAGGAAAAGTGGAGGAGAAACCATAAAAGCAAGCTAAGAAAGAAGAAGAAAAAGACAAGACCACTTCAAAGATACGAGCATATAGACAACAACAAGGCCAAGACACTCAAAGAATGGAATTGGAAATGCAATTCTCACAGCCTGGGTACTAGGATTACTGCCAATTCCCCCTCTGCCAAGATGGAGGCCTTTGAAGAGGCCATGGCGTCCTCCTCCAATGGGAGTTTTACATAGCATGGGCCATCAAATTCCGTTAGTTGGACCACTGCCCATGTCAGTTGCAAGAGTGTGATAGCGGGGAATGAAAAGGATATGGAAGCAGCTCACCAAATCTTAGATAGAATCAAGACAAGATCTCTTACCATGGTTGAGGAAAACAACATGCTCAGAACAAGACAATAAAATTTAATAGAAGAGCATGACAACCTCACCAAAAAGCTGCAAAAAGTCTTTCAAAGAGCAAAGAGTGCAGAAAGGGAGCATGAATCCCAAAACAAAATCCTAAGGGAAGTTGAAGTGGAAAGAGATACACTCACCCTCCAGATGGCGGAGGTATCCAAAGAAATTGCGAATTTGCAAGATGAGAAAGAGAAGACAGAAGATGAACTAAAGGCATCTTTTGATGAGCTAATTTAACTTAAACGCAAGCTAGAGCTCCAAGAATTGACAATATAGAGTCTAAGAGCTCTTACAAAATTTCCAATTGCTCGTTAATAATGCAGAAGAAGCCATTAGAAGAGATGAGCTTGTACAACAACAATTGGCAAAAATAAGACAAGAGCTAGAGAGAGCGAGGACTCAAGCCACAAATCCGGGTCCAAGTGACTCAAGAATCAATGCCCAATAGGAGACGATGGAGATCCCAAACAACTCTGAAGAGCCCATAATGGTGGAGATACCTCCACATATTCAAGAAGAGGAGCAAGAGATCATAGCATAGGAGGAAGCCCATCTCCAAACTTTAATTGAATAAGCAACTAATGAGGGTACCAGGGCTACCATAGATTGGGAGCAAAGGGTGCGTACACTCTATGAGTGTGCTAAGATTAGATACAAATATAATCAGAGAAGAGTGGATGCAGCCATCCCTCCCATAGCCATTGCTCAAGTATGAAGTGCTCACCATAAAGAAAATAGTTCAAACAGAGGAAACGACACCACTCTTTGAAGGTGATACCAAATATCAAACAGTTTCCAAGAAGATAGTGGACTCACAACCAAAATGGAGAAAAGGCTGGCTTACAATGTACCTAGCATACCTAGGTGATGCGCCAAAGTATATATGAGATGATGTCTCCTTTTGCCCAATACCAAGGACGCGAACATGGAAAGACCATGCAAGGCTATTGCAGAAAAGCATCCAACCTGGTTGAACTATCCTAAGCTCCCACCACCCAAAGAAGAAGAGAAAATAAGTGGGACTTACATGGTGAAAATCCTAGCAGGTACCATTAAGCTCTTCATTGGCTCTCTTGATTTGATGTGCGTGATGTTCAAGAAAATTTGCAAGACATTGCTAGCCTACATTGAGGTGTTCATGCCGCAAAACCTACAAACTCAAGTCTACTATCAATGGGGGATACTCTCCTCAAGTTGGCATATGACCTCACAGCTCAACCTTCACCACAAGTGTTACACTATTTATATCAATGGTTGCTGATGTTTTTGCCTAGCTTCCCTACAGGTGTAGAATGCCTTTGAAGAGGCATTCTACACAGGTTTTCCCACGTATGATAGTAGGATTTTTGGACCCATGGGGATCATGGCAATATTAGATACAAATCATACCTAAAGATGATCAAGTCATTGGGATTTTATTGAGCCCACTCAAAAACTTGAAGCAAAGGATCAAACAAAAAGCAAGAAGAACACATGGACCAGGCATGTCATGGACAACATGGACTCGGAAAAGGGGGGGGGGGCATGTTGACTGGAGGAACACTGAAATGACACACCCATTTTTGTAATATTTAATTTTGATGGACACACAAAACCTATTGAAGTAGATGAGAGATTATTTTTGGTGAGAATGTACCTCTCAGTGAGGTAAAAAAGCCAAAGTTTTGTAACACTAAATGAGACTTCTAATTAATCAATCTTTTGCGTCTACTGTGTGCAATGATTGTGTGACTGAGAGAGAGAGAGAGAGAGAGAGAGAGAGAGAGAGAGAGAGAGAGAGAGAGAGAGAGAGAGAGAGAGAGAGAGAGAGAGAGAGAGAGAGAGAGAGAGAGAGAGAGAGAGAGAGAGATCTTATCTCTTATTTCCACATGCTATGGATCAGGCATTACAAAGGAGACACCGATAGCAACAGTGAGGGCTACACACCAACACTAAGCTTGCAAGTTTTTTGATTCCGTTGTGAGGCAAGCTCCCACGAGATTTTGAGTGAGTTATCTTGCAGCCGTGTGTCTGTTTTGAGATTTATTCATATCAATAGAATCACATCAAGAAGAGCTACACATTAGGATCATGTATGTTGAGAATCAGTGAATTGTATTAGACTGCATGTCTTTATATGTGTTTGTTGCACCAAGTGGTTATGG
Source organism: Adiantum capillus-veneris (assembly GCF_014529385.1). NCBI lineage: Eukaryota > Viridiplantae > Streptophyta > Polypodiopsida > Polypodiales > Pteridaceae > Adiantum > Adiantum capillus-veneris. The sequence continues at coordinate 140,173,044 of NC_140952.1, forward strand.
GTGAGATAAAGGGTCAAAGTCCATAGGGTAGTGACCTCTTGGTAAGTAAAGGATTCCCTATGAGTTTGAAGGTGATTTGAAGAAACTTTATTTTAATTCTAACAGCATGAGCGTCGTAGGTTTTGTTGCAATAGAAGCACGTAGGATGCCTGTATTTGATTTTCTTGAGTAGTGATTGTCATTAGAAGGTCAAGTAGGTGTTTGACAACCATTTGCTTGTTTCCATGCGCCAGTGAGTCGTGCTACATCCTTTTGGCCGACACATTTGGTATGTTGGTCTAGTTCTCACTATGCTAGTGTCTACTCGTAGCATATTTGCCAACATGGATAGATCCAAAGTGCATGAGGTGTGGTGCATGCTGGTCTTCTCAATTTGTCAATTAGAGATCGGATGGGCAAGTTATGGCGAGTGAAAGTGATAGCCGACTTTCGAAAATCAAAGAAAAAAAAAACTCATTCTCCCCCCCCCCCCCCCCCCCCCCCCCCCAACTCTCAGTACCCCCCGTAGCTTATTCCCCCTCCCACCCAATGGGCATTGGATAAATAAAACCCCCTCTCTCTCTCACCCACACATCTCCCTACCCCACTCCCAAGCCTCACCCCTCCCTCTCCCTCATCTCTCTCTCTCTCTCTCTCTCTCTCTCTCTCTCTCTCTCTCTCTCTCTCTCTCTCTCTCTCTCTCTCTCTCTCTCTCTCTCTCTCTCTCTCAGCTCAATCCGCGGACACCGCTCTCTCTCTCACTCGGGCGCTTAGGCCACGCATGAGGAATCCTCTCTCTCTCTCTCTCCTTCTCACGGACAGCAGCAATAGGACCACTCTCTCTCTCTCTCTCTCTCTCTCTCTCTCACCATACACACACACACACAATCACCCCCCCCCCCCCTCCCCTCTCTCCCTTTGGCGCTGTGCGCTCAGTCCGCAGGACCACCCACTCTCCCACCCGGGCGCTCACGCACCGCAGCAGGCCATCCATACACACACACACGCATATACGCACTGCACCAAAAATACAAAGGAGGAGAAATGACTACGACATCGATGAATAAAGAAGAAGGATCCAAAGCACGCGTCGCCAACAACAAAAAGAGAAAATGCACCGAAGGCATGCCCCGGCCGGCTCCGAAAAGAAGTACGCTCGACACCGATGTACCAGCAGCACACCATTCGCCGGCAACACGCAACCACGACGCCATCCCAGTAATTTATAGGTTATTTTCATCATTATCTTCAGTTTTCACTCGAGCCATTGTAAATTTCCATTTTTTGTAAACATCCTCTCTCTAGGTGATGGTCAGAAAGGCCCACCTAGAGATTCCCATCTTTTAATAACCTCCCAAAACAAAGCAAGGGTCAACCACACCGGGCCGACCACTTGCTTTATCTCCCCGATTAAGCTTACCCTAACCACACTGGGATTACCATAATCCAAGCAGCCACAACACCTATAAATTGGCACTGAGAGGTCACTATCGGGGCGGGGGGGAATTCATGAGGAGCCAAGCATTTGGTAGAGTGTAGTGGGAAGGATTGACACTATCACCATCATGGGGAGGGGGCTTGTATGTTGGGTTTTCCTTGGGAATTGCATCATGCAAATGGAACCACATCCATCTCTTGACTCCAATGGTCGATGCACACACGTATGCACGCTCTTGGTCGTAAGTATTCACAATCATTGAGTCATCTTAGAGAACGCACCAAGTAGGTTGCATCACCTCCTCTCCCTACCTCTCTACCACCATGGCATGCCGCTTTGTAAATATTGCAGAAATAATTCACCCTCACACCCCCGAGGGTTTTCATCATTTGCAAATCTCTCTCTCTCTCTCTCTCTCTCTCTCTCTCTCTCTCTCTCTCTCTCTCTCTCTCTCTCTCTCTCTCTCTCTCTCGGTGTGTAGGTTTGCGGTGTTCATATCATCGTGGTTTTGCGTCCTAGCTGCTCAAAGCTAGGTGGTGCCCCCTATTCACTTTACCGTGGCAGGCTTGAGGCACGCCATTCGGCCCCCGGCGTTTTAGAGGCCGTCGGGGTTCGGGGTCCACTTTGCGTCCGTCATAAGTATTCAAGGGACCCAGTTCTAGCATGATTTGACCAGTTTGGTAGGTGTTCCATCTAGATTTATCTTGGGCTTGCCATGGTTCTTGAAGGTAGTACAGTGCAATGTGCAGAACTAGTAGGAAGTTATGGCTCCTCAATCTGAGTCATGTGCACCAAGATATGCTCGATGGAAAGTGGTGCTTGGTAGCAATAGAAAGGGATCAAATGATTTTTCTCGATCTTTGGACACGTGGTTTGAGGCCATGGAAGATGAGAATTTTGACGGGGTTTTGAAGTATCAAAGTTGGTGATGCAAGCTTGCTCCATGGCTTGACAACCAGAGAATCCAACCCTAGAGTGATAATGGATAAGAGTCAAATTGGAGGAAAAAAAGGGTTTTTAAAGTATTGAAGAGGGAATTTTTGAACCCATGGGGGTGAGACCACATCGAGATGCCACATGGCTTTGGAATAACCCATATGCGGGTGCAAGTGTTGAGTTCTTGGGGTATATAAGATGGGCTGTTGGCCCCATTCTAAAAAAAGGAAGAGGGAGATAGAGGACGCTCTCCCTCTTGGTGGCTATGGCATGGGTGCCCTATGCACTATACATTAGAAAATTTCGGCGGTCTTTTTGAGGGCCTTTTAGTAGAGAAAGAAGAAAGAGCTCCTCCAATAAGACAAGGACCAAAGTTATGTAGAAAAATAGGTTGATATTAACAAAAAGATGAAAAAGGTATCACCTACTTATTCAATGAGGCAACAATCCTTGAAAACAATCACCTTTTCATTAAATGCGATTGTCTTTTTCAGGAGGTTGGCGTCGCTCATTCAATATGGCTTCTGACATTATTGAAATTCATTAAAAAATCACAAAACTGTCAATTAGTGTCAAAATTTGAAGATTTTTCACAGCATCAATGCATTTAGAATGCCCAAAAATCCAAACATCGATAGTCCACTTTCCTTGTTGTGACACTTAGAGAGGGAGAAAATGCCAAAAAACCCCTAAAAAAGGGCTTTAGTAAAATGGCACGCGAGGGACACGCTAACTTCTTGTGGAATGGCCTCTGCACAGCGTTCGGCTAAAACCCCCTTTTAGGGGTTTATATATATATAAAATACTTCTCACTATATATAAAATAATATATATATATATATATATATACCCCTAAAAAGGGGGTTTTAGTGGAACGGTGCACATAGGCCATTCCAATATATATATATATATATATATATATATATATATATATAAAAACCCCCTTTTAGGGGTCTCTATAAATAAATAAATAAATAAATATATATATATATATATATATATATTTATTTATTTATAGAGACCCCTAAAAGGGGGTTTTAGCCGAATGGCACGTAGAGGCCATTCCACAAGAAGTTAGAGTGCTCCTCGCACGTTGTTCGGCTAAAACCTCCTTTCAGGGATTTTTTTGGCATTTTCTTCCTCTCCGGGTGTCAGAATAGGGCCATTAGACGTACAAGTTTTAGGTTTTTGGGCATTCCGAATACATTGCCAGTGTTAAAATCTTCAATTTTTGACACTAGTTGAAAGTTTTGTGATTTCTATACATTTCAATGATTCCAAAAGCCATATTAAATGAGCGCCGCCGACCTCATGAAAAAGACACTCACATGTAATGAAAAGGTGACCGTTTTTTAAAAACACCAAAATGTTAGGTTTACTTTTTAGAGTATCTAGTACGCACTCAATAAGTGCAAAGGCATTTTAAGATGATTTTCTAGAGAGAGAAATGGAATTTCTTAGAAGGCCCTCCAAATGACCTTCGAAATCTTCTAATGTGTGGCGATTTCGCTATCATTCAAAGCCGTGGTGACGGTGGTTATCAACACCAACTATTGGGCCACAATGATGACCTGTTAGCAGTGCCCATAGGGTGCATTTTCACATAGGCTCAATGGGGCCCCTATTGTTTTTGTTAAAGGAAAAAATATCCTCTCCCCCACTAGCAACCACACGCGTACAAGGGAGAGGGAAGGGGTAAGTTCCAGTGGATTCCAAGAGCGAGTTCCAAGTTGAGAGAGAGAGAGAGAGAGAGAGAGAGAGAGAGAGAGAGAGAGGAAATGGAATGCAAGCTTTGAAATTTCCCAAGGGGCACTAGAGGTGCCACTAGTGCTCCCCCCAGCTCAAGAGAAAAAAGGTCAAATGAAGAGTCAAGCAAAAGGGCACTGCCCTCTCCAAGCTACTATAATCGACCGCCATATGGACCAATGGAAAAACAAATTCCAAAGTTGTAGTGGCACCCTTATAAAATAGTTTTCTAATATCATTTTTAAGGGATTGTTTTGAGCAATTTAAGCATGTAGAGAGGGAATATTTGGCAGAGGTCTGTTCTTGTCAAACCCTTGAGGTTTTTTGTCATGAGATTAGCCATAGTTTTGGCATTGTAAGCTCTCTAAGTGTTCTATTGAATCAAGGCCATTGTCACCCAATTTGGTGTTGTTTCCCCCTCAAATTGACAGTCACTACAAGAGGTTATGTGTTCTTGTGACGCTCTTAGCGACGGAAAAACACTGGGTTTTTATAACCCCCGGCGTCGCTATAAGCGTCGCTAAAAGCGTCGCTACGAGAGCGTCGCTATAAGCGTCGCTATAGGCGTCGCTATAGGCGTCGCTATAGACGTCGCTATATAGCGACGCTCATAGCGACGCCTATAGCGACGCTTATAGCGACGCTCTCACAGAAGAGTATAGCGACGCATATAGCGACGCTACAGAGCCATAAATAGCGACGCATATAGCGACGCCTGAGAGAATATTTTTTTGGTGGCAGGACATTGAATGCCTGCCACCCATCAACCATATTGTACTTGATTCACTTTTTAAAAAAAGTGCAAAGGTAAATAATAGACCCAAAATAGTCACCCACAAGACGCATTGTTTGCAAAATTGACAATTGTACACATCATAGACAAACTGAATTGATTGGCAAATGTAATAATGACAATTGTACAACATCATAGGCATAAAGACTTGATTGGCAAAAGGAATTGCGGTGACAAATGTAATAATATACATGGTTCAAAAAGACGTATAAAATCCGTCTCATGATACATAAGCTATGAGAAACCCTAAACTAATGCTATCTAGATACGGCTAAACTGACGTCGTCTAATCAGACGTCTCATCGCGTCCAAGCGGCGTATCTGTCGGATTCTGCAAAAAAAGACAATAAGACAGTTTTCAGTAAGTATAAACATATAACGACATTTATAAAACAATACAAAAAATAAAAAGGAGTAAACCCTAATACTAACCATGCCGCTGCGAGAACTGAGAATGTCCATCAGGGCGTTTAAGCCCTTCCTGCCTGCGTACTCGCGCTCGTACGGTGTGGGATCACGTCCTGTCATCGACCACTGTCAAAACATACAAAGATTTCATTATGTTAGAACTAAAAAACTCATAAACCCTAAACTATCGAACATGCATAAAGAGCAATGTGAAAAGACTTACAAAATCGGCCTCAAATGATGCCCATCCACCGCTCCCCAAGTGGTGCGAGCTCCCTGCCTCTACTCGCGCTCTGGCTGCATCCTTTTGTTGCTTCCACTTGTCGGGATTCTCGCGCGCTGCTTTCTTCGCATTCTTCCAATCTTCTTTGGCCAGCCAATCTGGCCTATTCCACCCATTCTTGATTGCTTTTTGCACTTCGGAACGCTTGTGTTTGCAGTATTCGCGCATTCGAATCTTCATCAGGTCTTCATTGAAGCGCTGATCCCGTGTTGGAACGGGAAACTCATCATGAAGTATGCTGATGACTCTGTTTTTTAAATCACTTGGTACTTCACTCCATTTGTTTAGTATATAGTGTCTAAACAGCTGAGAGCAAAGACCACGCATGCGCGAGATCACCTTCTTGCCGTCATCATCCATGATGATGCCGCCGCTGATGTCGACGGAGTAAGGCAAGCCCTCTGGCCGGTGACGCGTGAACCTGGGTGTCCCGGCAGGGGTCTCTAGCGGCGTGTCGATGGGGGTACGGACGTCAGGTGTCTCCACCGGCGTCTGGGCCCCGAAGCGAGGAGTGTCGTCTGGGCCCCGAAGAACATCCATCTGGAATGAACTGTGCCAGCTATTTCCACCTCATCAACTATGTGAATAAGAAGATGCACCTGAATGGTTAGCATTGTAGTAGGAAAATGTTTCTCAAACATGCACACAAGCTCCGCAGCATTTAGTTTGGCGAATGGTATGGAGTCTACGTCGATCTCCTTTTGTGAGATCCATTGCACCAGCTTTGCAAGTTTGTAGATTGTGTTACGGATGTCGAGAGACAAACATCCCTCAATGGCAACCGGTAAAATAAACTGTAAAGTATGTGCAGCAATGATATTAAAGTCCACATTTTATGCAATGATATTAAAGTCCACTATGAACGTACCTGACACATTTTATGCCAATCGTGTGACTTCAAACCGGTAAGCTTTCCTTCTTTAGTAAAACACGTTCGGAGCGAGTGCATTACGCCAGTGGGGGTCCGCAAAGATCGAATGGCCTCTTTTACTTTGCGTTCTTGGGCTCCTGTGAAAATCCATGGTGCTTTAGGAAGTTTTATCGATCCATCAGACGCTGTTTGCGGCCAATATTGCTCCATACGATCCACATTTCTAAGGTCAACTCTGGCTCCCAAAGTATCTTTCTTGCCGGTCAAATGGTCCCATAGTAGATTACCCACATTCTTGAATATGTGCATTGGATCGAGCAAGTGATTGATCACGAGTCGAGGCCAGTATGGTAACTCGTACCATAGAGATAGTCTCTTCATCCCTGGAGGCAATCCGTCATCGCACATCTCCTTCTGCTCTAACCATGCTTGTGCAGACATCCTTGGTGGCTCTCTTCCCAAAAAGCCGTCGCGTAACACATGATTCTCCGGAAGATACGCTTGATGACCTTCGTAGATTTGCTTCTTCAGTGAGGGTGCCCTACGTGCATTCAGTCTAGGTCCACATGTGACACATGCTCTGTATCCGCTTGTTTGAAGCCCTGCATGTATACACATGATAATAGATCAACTATGGGGAAAAACCAGATTTACAGTGTCAAGTATGATAGATTGATTATGCCATTTCTCTCTTGAATAATAGGTCTTCAGTTCAACTCCTCGTCGGCTAGATCTTTAGGTCTTTTAATTTTAATTAGTTTCCTACGACGCTCCCTTAGTTTCTCTTTCTTTCTCTTTCAATGTGTGTGCGTTTTTTTGGATCGTATGCATGTTTTCTTTCTCTTTTCCTCTCTCAATGTGTGCGTTTTTTGTTTATGCATGTTCTCTCTCTCTTTTCCTCTCTCAATGCGTGCGTTTTTTGTTTATGCATGCTCTCTCTCTCTTTTTCTCTCTCAATGTGTGTGTGCATTCTTTGTTTATGTATGTGTGTGCGTTTTTGCACTCTCTCTCTCTCTCTCTCTCTCTCTCTCTCTCTCTCTCTCTCAAAAACACTATATGTGTGTGTGTATGTGTGTGTGTGTGAGAGAGAGAGCGAGGGAGAGAGAAAGAAAGGAAGGGAACATGAGAATGAGGAGAGGGAAGGAGCATACCTGTCTCTCCTTCCTCTCCTCGTGCGTGTGTGTGTGTGTGTGTGTGTGTGTGTAAAAGAAAAGAGAGAGAGAGAGAGAGAGAGTGAGGGAGAGCGTTACCTGCTCTTTGCTTGAGGGCGCCGAAAAACTCAGATCTGAGATCTGAGTTTTTGGGCGCGCTCGGTTATTTTTTTTACCCCAGCTGGCGTCGCTATGAGCGTCGCTGTGTGAGCGTCGCTAATGTGAAGAGCCTCTTGTAGTGAGTGTTTGGTGTAAAGAGAGTGAGATTGAGTAGCGGTGTGTGTGTGTTAAGGGTTGAGAGGAATTGTGGTGGTGGTGTGTGCTATGCAGTGATCTTGTGGGGTGTGTGAGCATTGCATGGAGGACAAATGGTGATTGCTAGTGTGTGTTGTATCTTTTAAAGGTGTTTTTTGAGAGGATAGGGATATTGTGAATGCCTTGAGCTATAGAGAGGCCTTGTGTTGTGTTTTGAGTGTGATCCCCCATTCCCGCTCTCCATCTTCTCGTGCCCCCATGGAGGAGCACACTGATTTTCTCCTAGGTTGATGAGAAGGCACAAGTTTTTTTGCATTAGTAAGCATGGCAATGTGAATCTATGGACCGATTCATAGGCGAGGAGAGTCCAAATGAGTGGATTATAAATTTTGAGATGTATATGCTATCACTACATATGCCAAACGAGGATAGCAAGATGCATATTTTTCCTTTGGTGATGCATGGTAAAGCTAAGGTGTGGTATGAAGATTTAGAAGGTGATCCAGGGCATGCTTGGTAGTCTCTATAAACACAGTTTCTACATGATTTCCATAGGGAGGCATCCCTAGTTGAGATAGATGCAAATCTTAAGGTGCTTAAACAAGATGTAAGTAAAGATTTCAATATGATTTTAGATCATTCTGAAGCATGTTGGGCGGAATTCGACAGTCATGCAATTGGCTAATGGGGATTAATTTAAGATGTGAATAAGTGCTAAGGGAAATGGCATGTATCTATTGTTTGACGTAGGCAAAGGGCAAGGAAAATTTAATGGCCATAGAGAGTAGATATTCAAGAATCTGGTGCCGCCAGGCAGTTGCACCAGACGGTGGTGAAGTCCCTAGGGTTAATATCATTGGGGTGAACGAGTAGGATGTGGAGGTATAAACTAACATGAGGGCAAGAGGTGAAAGGAAAAATCAGACGTAGTGGGAGACGAAAGCTTCCAAAGGTAAGGAGAAAGTGTACAAAGGAAGAGAGTAGTAATAGACTAGCAAGAGGAGGAGATGCTGCAAAATCAAGCAGGCAGAATATGAGCTGGGGCGTGGTTATCCCAAATATGATCTGGTGAGTGATGTAAAATTTCAAAAGGCTAACATTGTTGCTGACTCTGAATCATAAGCTAAGAAGACAATGCTTCACAAGTGTTAGCACAAGGCTACCAAGAGTTAAAGGGGGTGTACATGCCGTGCAAAATATGGCCCTAAGTGTTGAATGTTGCAATTGAGAAGAAGATATAGGTATATGCTTATATAAGCAGTGGAGCTCAGGTTTGTGTTATGAGAGAAATAGTTATGAGGGAGGCAGGTGTTAACGTGGTAGTTAAGCAAGGTCCTGGGCATGGCTTAGGACATGAGGATAAACGTCATGGGAATAGAGTGCCTCATCAACTTTTCTCTTGATGAAAGCAGGTGATCACACTTACCCTATCATCTTGGGGAGATTCTGGCTGCTTGCAATAGAGGCCAAGCAGGATTGAAAAATCATGGTGTTTACCTTGTCTAGAAAAGAGAAAGGATATAGTTAATGCCAGATTTAAAGACTAAAGAGTCTAGTCACTCATTCTATGGTAGTCGGAGGTGAAGATGACAAAACAAAAAGCTATGAGTAGAGATTGAGATGGCCTATGATGAAGTCTACACCAATATAGGGGAGGAGGACTCAAATTTGGGCCTTGTAAGAAATGCCATGTCAGCATAAAGAGAGATAATAGAAAATTCATTTAAACCCTTTTTCATCCATGTTTTCTAAAATCTGGATATCTTATTCATGCAAGGTACGTTTATTAAAAAAACCCAAAAAATATTCAAGTCATGATAACACTTCATTGTGCCTGGCGGACTCTGAATTCAATGCCGAATATCTCAATCTTCTTCATTTTTGAAAACTAAGCTCTATTTCCTCGCCTCCTTCTTCCCCCGCATTCCCTCCTGCGTTCTCTCACGTGCGCACGATATTCAAATTGCCATTCTTTTATTGCCCCCACCTCCTTCTGCACACAGTTTTGATCAGTCATGTATCGATCAACACTTGTAGATTCTCCACAAAAGCCTTCTACGGGGAATAGGAGAGATGTGTATAACATGCACATAGAGCTCTCGCGAGAGTATGAACTTCTCTGCAAGAAAAACAAATAGCAGATGCTTTCTGAAGCTTCAAAGGAGAACTTAAGATCACAGGGCATGAAAAATGTGGACCTTTGGCTGGACGACAGAATGTTTTCAAAGCATCCGATCACAAACTCCACTCCAAATTTTAAGAATATTACATCCTTAGTGAGCTATGTCGGAGATGGCCACCATCGCTTATATGGCTACACTAAGCAGTTGACTGCAAGAAATGATGTTCTGTAACAAGAGAGAGATATTGTATATAGCAAGAATGTTTGCTTACACGAGAAAGTTGTGTAATGTGCTCAAAAGGTTGAAGGCAATAAGGAGATCATCAAGGAGCTTACACAACAACTTAGAGAAAAACAATAGCGATAGGTCTTTGCCAAAGACAAAGAAAACTAAAAACCATTGAGGACTTGAAAGTTGGCTTGGGAGGAATCAAGAAAAGAGTGCAAGCCATCACATGAGTGCATCTATCCGTCTTAAGTTTATATTCATAAACTCTCACATCTCTTACTGCTAACATGATTGCATAGATCTTTGCTTCACCCTGACAAGGAAGTGGAGCGCAACACAACCACCTCCTTGGTCCATTACGGACTCATATTGAATCGCAAAAATGTAGTTGGCCTCTTGGATGATAAGAGTTGTGGTAAGATCATTGCTAAATAGCTTGATAGCCTTTTACAAGAGAACAAACTCTCTGCACGAGACGTTCAATCAATTTTGGATGCCAGTTTTTGGACGAAATGACAATTTTTTCAAAAACAGAACAAACGGAGTCCAAATGAAGAAATTTCTAAGCCTAAAGTGCATTTTACAACAAGATAGGAGCACATGTCAAGTTTGGTAACAAGTGGTTAGGGAAACTCCGATATAAGTTAATTTGGGCCCCACGTATTAGCTCATTTTTACTATTCACAAGTTAGAGAGAGCTTGAGAGACATAGAGCGCCCAGACCTTCTACAACTTTGCGATGCACACGAAACATTGACTGATTCTAGACATCACAGGTAGACTCATTACCATGTGCTCTTCTTGTTCTGTACAATGGCATCACAGGAAAGAAACCAAAATGGGGCCGTAATGCTTCAACCACTAAATTGATAGCTACAAGACTTGACAGGGGGGTAACCCTAACGTAGGAGAACACCTCTATGACCTCCAATGTGGCTTTAGGTTAGCCAAAAAAAACTTAACCTCTTCCGGCACTATAGAAGTTGACCGGGAAGGGATCGTTGAAACGACACAAAACTTCATGAGAAGTTATGTAAGCATGTCTACTAGCCCATGTAAACTCCTCCCAGATCTATCATCAAAAAGTGGACCAAAACATCGAGTTAGGCTTCAGACATGCAAAGCGTCATTTGGCTGTCACGGCCAAGCGAGGCGTTCATTTGCCACCAAACTTCACAAGCATCATCGACATATCATTGACAACCAACATGTAGGGTCAAACATCAAGAAAAATTGTTATTGGCCATCTCCTTATAAAAAGACGCTATTTGAGAAAAAAATCGCCAAAAAGGTATCCGTGAGGCCAAATAACACATCAAAGCCATGGGAAGTTGCCCTTATGCATCCACAAGCTTGGGAGATGGAACTCAAGAAGAATCTTTGCAGGAAGTTGTCTTCAAATGAAGGAATCCCTTTTAGAGATTGAAATTCATACATGTATGATGTCTCACAGTTAGAAATTGCACAAAAATATCTCACTTGACTTCACAAACACATTGTGCATACCCTAAACATGAGTCACATAAAATTTCATAAGATTTGGAGCTAATTAGGGTACTCAAGACCCAAAAAAATGCAAAGTCTTGGCGTAATCCCATAATTTGGATTTGGATTTACCAAAAGTGCTTCAAATCAAGTGAAATTTAACACAAAGCAAGCACATAGCTTATGTTCCAATGCTCAAATATCTAGTTTGCAAAACAAAACATTATACCCGTATGATGTCTAGTGTGAGGTCTCCGACCCCGAGAAGATTGGGGCGACTTGATAGATGGCCTTCCTTTATTCTCCTTTTCCATTGACGATACCCTACTCTGTTTCCTCATGTAGAGATACGAGCAACAGAAGAGAGGAAGTCCTCTATCCATCATATACGTGGTTATAAGGGTCATACGCCACAAGCCAGGTCGATGAATCTAGGATTCTAATGAAGCTGTTTCCTAACATAAAGATGAAATCCCATTGACATATTTAGAATCCATAAACAACGTCTTTTTCCCCACGTTTAAGAGGCACGGCCGTCATCCATAAACCATAAATATGATATGAGACTTAGCCTAAACTAAATAGTAATTTTGTATCATGTAGATTAGGGTCATCTCGACTCTTGGCACAACGAGTCTCTAATTTCACTCCTCTTAATAAGAGAGAGTGGAGAGTTTCTCAACTAATCGAGACCACCCATCCTTGAGTGGCAACCTGAGCCAGCCCCCACTTTCCACCCCACACTCACACTTTTTACCACACTGTTTTACATATACAAACAGTGTTCCTTAATTAATTCAAACACAGGTTCTTTTATACAGCCCTTCAAACAATACCAAAACAATTCAAACAAGGCCTAATGAAGACAACCCTATTATTCAACAAAATAAACTTTTCTAATTTCTCATGATTTTGCCACTACCCGCGGACTTTCTCTGTCTAGCCAACAGAGATTTTGCAAAGGATTTATTCGCTAACCGCGAATTGCGCAACCTTCCCATCTCGCTAACCGCGATGCATCTTGCTAACTGCCAGGCATCCTGCTAACCATGAGGCATCTTGCTACCCGCAAGGCATCCCGCTACTCGTGAGGCATCCCGCTAACTGCGAGGAACAAAAGAGAGCCGATAACCTCATCTTAATCTCCACTAACCGCAAAATTATCTCGCTACTGGCGAGTAACAAACGATACTCTTCCCACAATTCTTCTTTTTAAATGATTCTTCAAACATGGTCAACCAATTCTTCATATCAATCAGAAATCACTTATCAAACAATAACAATTTGTTAAGCAATAACAATTCAACAAGCAATGACGATTTATCAAACAGTTGTTTCACTAATCTATGAAAACATATGCTTGTTTCTTGTGATAGAATGACGTTTCTCGGATATTTTAAGGGGTTCCCTATGCTTAGCTTCCCAAGTCAAACATGAATATTAATGCAAAATTATAAATTTGTCTTACCGGATTTGAAGCACGTGCGGCTAACTCCTGTGTTGGAGGTTGGACGGCTTCGACTTCTTCTTCGGTTGATGCTTCTGCATGAGATACGTTCGGAGTAGACACCTTTCTTCCCACCTTCCTTGATGGTGCAACGTCATGGGCGTCCTTAGAACTTCGTGTTACACGCTTCGGAGCCATAGCTTCGGAATAGAGAAAAGAAAAGCGCGTTGTTGAAAAGAGAGAGAGAGTGTGTTCACAAACTGGGAGATGGCACGTCAACGATTGGCGATAGATATGGCTTTAAGGTGAGAGGCTAAGGGAGAGAGGCTCCCTCTGGCACGTCGTTGCAAGACAGCTTCCGCTTCTGTAGATGTGTTTGTTCAAAGTGGAGTCCTACCGAATGGCGAGCAAACATTTCCGAGCAAGGCAATAACCAAGCAAATTCCTCCAAACAAGCTCAAGGGATTTACTTGCAAGAAATTAGCTATACAATAGGAATTTGAATCACATGCTATAAGAATCACAGTGCCAAGATTTTCCATGCCCACTTTTAGATCTCCGGTGGCAACTTTTGCACCATACTTGGTGCCTGAGGTGAACTTGCACAGAGCTGTGTTCAAATGCCTTATGAACGTGATGCTACGTGCGGTGGTGGTATTGCACATGTAGTGGAGTGACTTGCTGATTAATCATTTGCTCGACCCAATGCACATCTTCAAGAATGTGGGGGAGATCATATGGAAAACCGTCACTGTAAAAAGGGAGAGCAAGGCCCAAAGAGATGACCTGCAGGTTGTGGGCCGAATGCCAGAGATGTGGCCTCGACTTAAACCCAATAGAAAGTATTGCTATACCAAAAGGACCATGGGTTTTGAGTCGTGCAGAAGAGCAACAAGTGAAGAAGACTATATCTTCATTCAAGGCTCCCATTGGGTACATACGATGTTGAAAACAGCTTTTACAAGAGATGACAATCTTAGTTCCCCCGATTGGCACAAATTTTTACAGTTTATCTTACCAATTGCCATAAAGGATTGTTTGACAGATGAAATTAGAAGAACAATCTACAAAATCAGTGGAATTGGTATGCTGGATCAGTTCAAAAGAGATAAGAGAAGACAACATTGATCCAACATGCTTAAATGCTATTGAAGCATTTGCATGGTGGAGAAGTACTTTCCAAGAGGAAGAGGGCAAGGCTCCATAACCCTAAGGCCATCTATCGGCTTTAGTCCAGGACCTCCGTGTGAAACCATGCAAAGCTAGATTTTTGGGGGGTCACTTCAAATAGTCTCTCTTTCTCTTTCTCTCTATCCAGCATCGATGCAACATGCTTAAATGCTATTGAAGGAGTGTGCATGGTGGAGAAGTACTTTCCAAGAGGAAGAGGGCAAGACTCCATAACCCTGAGGCCATCTATCGGCTTTAGTCCAGGACGTCCGTGTGAAACCATGCAAAGCTGGATTTTTGGGGGGTCACTTCAAATAGTCTCTCTTTCTCTTTCTCTCTATCCATAGGGTTGTCCAATGTCGACACGACAATCAAGAGACGAGCTAGCTGTTGAGGCCTGCTCTTGCCTCATCTTGGCATCTCAAGATTCTCATGGTGAACTACACCCACATTATCCTCCATCTTCTGGGAACCCGCGGCCCTAATCCGTTGCGAAACATCTCTCCCTTTGAATTGTCTCTCTCTCTCTCTCTCTCTCTCTCTCTCTCTCTCTCTCTCTCTCTCTCTCTCTCTCTCTCTCTCTAGCTACATGACTGTTGATATGAATGTCACGCTAGCTGCCCATTTAGGTATGCTCTTGTCTCGTCCGAGATTCTCATGCGAAACTACGCCTGCAATGTGCTCCATTTGCAGAACCCACAGCCCTCAAAAATCCTTTCCCTTTGAATACTCTCTCTCTCTCTCTCTCTCTCTCTCTCTCTCTCTCACACACACACACACACACACACACACACACACTAAAAGGAATTTTTGTATATTACAATAACCACTTCAGCCATGAAGTTTCTTATTCTAATCTTACGTACATTTACACGTTTGCAAAGAAGTGAATGTTACAAGCCCACAATCAGTTTAGTAGTAGTGATACCAATGTGCCACTCAAACTAAATAAATATAAGGAAAGTTTTAAGGGCTATCTTAAGCCTTCTCAACTTCAAAAGGTTAACTACTTCCCAGGTGAGATTGGGGTCGTTACGACCATAGTGCGATAATCTTTTGGTATCGCTTGATGCCACCCCGACGAAGTTCATTAAGGTTGATAGAGTTCATACCATGAAGGATTTTGTGTGCATGGGTGGTCTTGTGCATGATTTTATATGCTGGTAATGGGAGGGCGAATGATGAGTTCATGACATGTTATTCTACACTATGATTATTTAGTTGATATTATATTATGTCTGACAAACTGATGCCACTCCAAAAGTTTTATGCAAATGCAATGAGGGTGGAATACCTAAATCTCAGAAGAATTTAGCAAGAGCATCAAAACACAGATTCTTCTCCACACTTCTTATATAGGAGGAGAATACTAGTTGTAGGGGCGGGGATGCCAGAATCTCTAAATTAGCAATGGCGTGCAAGACCAAACGCTACAACACTCTTTAGCAGCCCGCCTCACAATGTAGGCTCCACTTTCTATATATCCACCTTGGTTGGGTCTTTGCTTAAGAAAACACCTCCGCGAGGAGCTCCCCAACCACCATATGTATCGATAATGATCTTCCTTCCTGCTAAGCCAACATCACCTTGTGGCCCCCCAATCACAAACCTTCCAAAAGGATTCAGATGGAAGATGGTATTCTCATCCAGGTACTTCTCAGGTATCATAGACTTGATAACATGCTCCTTCAGATCATGTTAACTATTTGTCATTGGTAACTATTTCATTGTGCTGCATAGAGATCAAGACCGTATGAACTATGATGTGAACCATGGTAGTGATGGCACCATTTCATTCTTGTAATCAACAGTTACTTGAGTTTTGCCGTTTGGGCAACCATCCATAAGTTCCATTCTTTCTTACCTCTATGAGCATGACACCTAGTTTGGTAGCCAGGACATGGCCAAGGGGCTTAAGCTCCTTATCAGTCTCATCAGTAGCATAACCAAACATATGCCCTTGATCTCCTACACCCATCTCCTCGGCCTTATTTTTGTGAAATGTCCATGCACATCTTGAGCAATGTCTCGGCTCTACTGTTTGATGTTAACCAAAACCTTGCAATGATCAACATCAATACCCACTTCACTTGACACAAATCAACTTCTCCAATCTTCTTATAGTTAATATCTACAATAATTGGTGGTAATCTCCCCAAATATCATCACCATGTTAGTCTTGGTGCACGTCTCACAAGCCACCTTACTCTCTTCATCCTGTTGTAGGCATGCATCCAGCATTGCATTAGACACTTGATCCCAAAGCTTGTCTAGATGTCCCTCATTCACTGCTTCTCACATTCGGTGAGGCCCTCTCTCTCTCTCTCTCTCTCTCTCTCTCTCTCTCTCTCTCTCTCTCTCTCTCTCTCTCTCTCTCTCTCTCTCTCTCTCTCTCTCTCTCTCTCTCTCTCTCTCTCTGTCTGCCCCCCTAGCTACAGGGCTGACGAGTGTACGCACCCTCTTTCCTCATCCATCGGGATTCCCATGCTGCCTTCATTCGCTGATGAACTCACAGCCCTCATCGGGTGCAAAACACCTTTCCCAACATCTGCAGAAGGTGAAATCTCATGTTGATTGGCAAGGAATAGGAGGCAGTGATGTAATCGGAAGGAGAGGTTGAGTCTGCGTGTTGCAAGACAATCACGTGGATGAGCAAAATGAAGAAGAAGGAGGATGTGAGGTGAAGAGTTGTGGGAACTCGCCGCCGCCACGATAGTAGCAGGTTATTTGCAAAGTAGAGCCTTGAATGGCTGCATCACCTCCTTCAAGGACCTTCGTGACCCACCCTCTAACGCCATCATACACATCCCTCCTTGCGAGTCTGGCTTCTTCATCCTCCTACGACTTTGTCTAGAGTCCCAATTCCAGCTAATCATAAATCACGCACTTGACTAGCAGAGTCCTCCCCCGGCTGCTTGCAACACATTATCAGATCAAGATGATGCTTTGCCATGGCTGCTCGTAAGTGCCCGCTTGTCTCGCGTGTCATGAGAAAGACTCTCTCTCTCTCTCTCTCTCTCTAAACTCAACTCTCTCAGACAACGCATGTCGGCGCGCGCTCTTTGAGAGAGTTGAGTTTTTAGAGAGAGAGAGGGAGAGAGAGGGAGGGAGGATTCTGAGAGGGGTTGCAGCAAGCAGAGCACCTCGTCCTCGGCACCGGTAGCAGTGGCAGCAGAAGCAGACATGGGTATCGACGTGCCTGTTGGGGGACACAATCAGAAGACAAAGCAAACTGCTCCTAGAGTGACAATGTCTATCTGAAGCTTATTGTCAAGCTCTATAGGTTTCTCGTTCGAAGGACAGGTAGCCCGTTTAATGCTGTGGTTTTGAAGCGACTGTTAATGAGCAGAACTACCAGGCCGCCTCTATCTTTATCTCATCTCATACGTTACATGAAGTGGAAGGAGGATAAGAATGGTGTAGTTGTGGGAACTGTGACGGACGATGTTAGGGTGTATGAAGTTCGAGCATTGAAAGTGTCCGGACCCGGATCTTGAAAGCTGGTGGATTAATTGAAGGTCCCAACTGGCTGAAATACTGTACTTCTGAGAGGTCCAAAGAACGCTCGCAAAGCTGTGAAGCACTTTGGGAGAGCTCTAGGTGTACCGCGGTCCAGGTTGAGAGAGCTCGTGGTGGTCGACATAACATCATTTAGTTTTGTAGCTTTTGGTGGATACTTTTGCACAGTATTTTATCAAACACTATGTTTGTAGTTGGCTTGTTACGGAAACTTATTTCTGAGGAAGTGGTTAACCAAGTGCATCTTCCACCTTTGGTAACATTCATCCTTCTCTATGAGAAAGGTTGTCAAGAGATATTTTACTTGTATTTGAGGAAGCTTGAAATCCTGCCCATTTTTGTGAGCATCAAGAGAGAGAGAGAGAGAGGGAGAGAGAGAAAGAGCGAGAGATCTCCACGACGAAGAGGAAGCAAAAGCAGTTGCGACATAAGCAGTCATAACAGTCAAGGCTTTTGGTTAACGTTTGGGGTGCTTGCCCTCCTGGCAAGTAGCTCCACGCCACCTCAGCAAGTCCCCCTCAGCGCCACCTCCTCAGCAGGCTTTTTCTAGTTGACCGGTAGGTCCGTAAGCAGGCAGTCAGGTAGGGAGTCCCAAGCGCCACGCTGCAGTGAAATTGTCTCTCTCTCTCTCTCTCTCTCTCTCCCCCCCCCCCCCGAGTAGGCAGTCGAGGAGAGCCTAGAGAGGCACGCACTGCAGTATCAATTGTTTCTCTCTCTCTCTCTCTCTCTCTCTCTCTCTCTCTCCCCTCCTAGCTACAGGGCTGGCGACTGTACGCACCCTCTTTCCTCATCCGTCGGGATTCCCATGCTGCCTTCATTAGCTGATGAACTCACGGCCCTCATCGGTGCAAAACACCTTTCCCAACATCTGCAGAAGGTGAAAGCTCATGTTGATTGGCAGGGAATAGGAGGCAGTTGATGTAATCGGAGGGAGAGGTTGAGTCTGCGTGTTGCAAGACAATCACGTGGATGAGCAAAATGAAGAAGAAGGAGGAGGTGAGGTGAAGAGCTGTGGGAACTCGCCGCCGCCACGATAGTAGCAGGTTGTTTGCAAAGTAGAGCCTTGAATGGCTGCATCATCTCCTTCAAGGAGCTTCCTGACCCACCCTCTAACGCCATCATACACATCCCTCCTTGCGAGTCTGGCTTCTTCATCCTGCTACGACTTTGTCTGGAGTCCCAATTCCAGCTAATCGCAAATCACGCACTTGCCTAGCAGAGTCGTCCCCCGGCTGCTTGCAACACGTTATCAGATCAAGATGATGCTTTTCCATGGCTGCTCGTAAGTGCCCGCTTGTCTCGCGTGTGATGAGAGAGACTCTCTCTCTCTCTCTAAAATCAACTCTCTCAAACAGCGCACGCCGGCGCGGCTCTTTGAGAGAGTTGAGTTTTTAAAGAGAGAGAGAGAGAGAGAGAGAGAGAGGGAGGGGGGGGAGGGAGGATTCTGAGAGGGGTTGCAGCAGGCAGAGCACCTCGTCCTCGGCAGCGGTAGCAGTGGCACAGCAGAAGCAGCCATGGGTATCGACATGCCTGCTGGGGGATGCAATCAGAAGACAAAGCGCACTGCTCCTAGAGTGACAATGTCTATCTGAAGCTTATTGTCAAGATCTACAGGTTTCTCGTTCGAAGGACAGGTAGCCCGTTTAGTGCTGTAGTTTTGAAGCGGTTGTTAATGAGCAAAACTACCAGCCCGCCTCTATCTTTATCTCATCTCATACGTTACATGAAGGGGAAGAAGGATAAGAATGGTGTAGTTGTGGGAACTGTGACGGACGATATTAGGGTGTATGAAGTTCCAGCATTGAAAGTGTCCGGACCCGGATCTTGAAAGCTAGTGGATTAATTGAAGGTCCCAACTGGCTCAAATACTGTACTTTTGAGAGGTCCAAAGAACGCTCGCAAAGCTGTGAAGCACTTTGGGAGAGCTCCAGGTGTATCGCGGTCCAGGTTTAGAGAGCTCGTGGTCGACGTAACATCATTTAGTTTTGTAGCTTTTGGTGGATACTTTTGCGCAGTATTTTATCAAACACTATGCTTGTAGTTGGCTTGTTACCGAAACTTATCTATGAGGAAGTGGTTAACCAAGTGCATCTTCCACCTTTGGTAACATTCATCCTTCTCTATGCGAAAGGCTGTCAAGAGATATTTTACTTGTATTTGAGGAAGCTTGAAATCTTGCCTGTTTTTGTGAGCATTAACAGAGCGAGAGAGAGGGAGAGAGAGAGAGAGAGAGAGAGAGAGAGAGAGAGAGAGATCTCCACGACGAAGAGGAAGCAGAAGCAGTTGCGACATAAGCAGTCATAACAGTCAAGGCTTTTAGTTAACTTTTGGGGTGCTTGCCCTCCTGGCAAGTAGCTCCGCGCCACCTCAGCAAGTCCCCCTCAGCGCCACCTCCTCAGGAGGCTTTTTCTAGTTGACCGGTAGGTCCGTAAGCAGGCAGTCAGGTAGGGAGTCCCAAGCAAGCGCCAGGCTGCAGTGAAATTGACTCTCTCTCTCTCTCTCTCTCTCTCTCTCTCTCTCTCTCCCCCCGAGTAGGCAGTCGAGGAGAGCCTAGAGAGGCCCGCACTGCAGTATCAATTGTCTCTCTTTCTCTCTCTCTCTCTCTCTCTCTCTCTCTCTCTCTCTCTCTCTCTCTCTCTCTCTCTCTCTCTCTCTCTCGCACACATGCACACACACACACATACACCCGTTTGCTTCCTTTTCTCCTGCGTGTCTCAAATCAACAAAAGGTTTCATGACTCCCTCTCTGCAACACTCAAAAGGAGGGGGGGGGGGGGGGGGGGGGGGGGGCGATTCAAATAGAGCAATTTAGTTACTAGCCCACGCAGCATCGCTCTCTCTCCAAACCACAGGGTGTGCCTCACTCTCTCTCTCTCTCTCTCTCTCTCTCTCTCTCTCTCTCTCTCTCGGGGGCCGGATCCGGGGACAAAGGGGGGGTGGACCTGGGGGCCTTAAAAAGTCACGCTGGCCAAGGTGCACTTCACGGGCCTGTTGAGGTGGTGGGGAGCTGCTTGCCATGAGGGCAAGCACCCCGAAAGTTAACTAGAGCTGACAGTGAAGCGCCAGAACGGTGGACGTAACAAGCACAAAAGAGGCCACACCAACCCCATCAGGTGCTCCAATTGTGGGCGATGTGTGCCCAAGGACAAGGCTCTCAATCACTGTAATGGAATTTGCCTATTCAATTTGAGAGTAGCGGAATTTAATGAGAGTACTTTCAAGAAATGATTTTGTGAGCATAGCGGGTTGACATAATTGAAGATAGCAACATAATCATAGCAATTAGTTAACTTGGCATAGACAATACTTTTGCAAGAGAGAGAATTTAGAGAACATGACAATAGTTGAGGACCGGATTTATGTGGAGCCGGTCCCCCCTCCAATAGGCATTTGTATTATGATTTCTCCCATAAAGAGAGACTTGTTACAATACATTCTTTGTGTTCCTTGTGACCTAGGTGAAGCAATGAAGATGGAAAGCTTCATGCATCACCATCATAGCATAACCTAAACTTGAAGAAAGCTTTAACTATACCAAGCCTCAGTCCCAAGACCTCAAACACCTTCGAAGGTGGAGAGAGCTAGTAGGGAATGAGGGTAGGGAAGAGGAAGAAGAAACATTTCATACGAGAAAGAGCTAGTTCCTCACTTATCATAACTCTTGTGCTAGCATAAATAATAGCATAGTAATGAAGAAGAAATAGATGGCAAGCTCAAGCATGGCTCTTGGATGGATTTGCACTCCATAGCCAAGAGTGTTGGTGTAGGCTCTCAACCTCTACTTGCTTGGAGAAAGAGAGGGAGCTCTTGCACTTTGCATAGTACACAATGAGAGTGTTTGTGAGTGTGTGTGGGTGAGTATACCCCCTAAGCACCCCCCTAGATTTCTTGGGTCGACCCCCCCCTTGTAGCTCATGCTTGAAGCTCATTGGACCCCTCCAGGCCCAGCCAATCACAAGCAGGAGCCATTACAAGCAACAGGGATAGCCTTGGGACAAGTGTCCCCCTTTCCCCTTTGAGAGAGAGGACTTGATAAATGCAAAATCAATTGATTAAATATCCTTTATTATCATTGGACCCCTTGGGTGGCCAACCAATAGGTTTCAGGCACACCATGAGGGCAACATGAGGAGGAACTTGACAAGTTTCCTTGCTGCCTCTTCAAGCTGGGGCTTCCCTTGTGTGTGTGTGTGTGTGTGTGTGTGTGTGTGTGTGTGTGTGTGTGTGTGTGTGTGTGTGTGTGTGTGTTCTCTCTCATTCCCCCCCCCCCCCCCCCCCCCCCCCCCCCTTGTAGGCTCGCCCCCCTCCTTGTAGGGATATTTTTGACTTTGGATGAGCAAGCCCCTTAGTCATCAAGCATGACTAAGCACTTGAAGTAGGGGGTGTTCCCACAAGCATCTCAGGCAAGCTTCTCAAGGCACCTCAAGCACCTTAATCATGCACCAAGTCAAGCACCTCAAGCATGGAGCTAGTCAAGCACCTCAAGCATCTTAATCAAGCACCTCAAGCATGACAAGCACCTCAAGCAAGACAAGCACCTCAAGCACGACAAGCACCTCGAGTTTGGGCCGGGTTCCCACCTCAAGCTCAGCCCTAGCTTACCTAAGGTCAAAGGACTTTTACACACATTATTGGAGGTCTTCAATGAAGATAATCCTAAGGTCTTATGCTCCATTGGTTAGCCTTGCTCTTGATAGACCATCTCCCATTTGGGCCCCTTTACTATTGGCCCCGTGTTGAGATAGATCTATAAGCACATATCTATATCTTAACACTTGTTCCCGTTTATTCTCCCACATTAAGTGATCAATTTAATATGAGAAAATCATTTGGGTTGGTTAGATATTAGATTTTATGACATTACCTCTCTCTTGAAATCATAGTCGTCCTCGACTATGAGGTAGAAGAGATAAAGCCTTAGTCATTAGTCAATCGTACTTAGCGGGTAGAGGATCCCTTTTTTACCCTACGACATCTTTCCAAGATGGATGACTAATCCATTTGGTGCTTGGGAGACATAGCTGCCGCAAGCATGTCTGCTCTTTAGTCCATTTCATTCTCCCAAAGTAGAGTGACAAATTCTACTTGGTGTTTGAGAGACGTCGTCATCACAAACATGATTCTAAGCATGCATACTAGTTAAATTTGTGCACAATTAAAAAGAGGACTAGTCTTATAAGACAAAAACATGAGTCATTTAAAAGAAATTTGTACATTTGCTTACTCTAATGTAGCATTGTAAGCATTGACAAGGTTCATACTATCCTTAAGTTGTACTCCTTGCATCCATCTAGCATCTTCAAAAGGATAATTTTTGAACTTAATAAGATACCGTCGGATTATCTTACCATGTCGTAGTACCTTGTCTTCATGCCGAAGGACAGCTTCGGGTTGTAGCACCTCTTCTTGGTCTTCAACTTCGGGAGGGTCTTCAATAATTGGTTCAGTTGGTGGCTCTCCTTTGTAGGGCTTAAGTAGGCTTACATGAAAGGCATTGTGTATAAGCCAATGGTTGGGCAACTTAAGTTGATAAGCCGTCTCATTGATGGGCTTCAAGATTTGGAAAGGACCATAGTATCTTTTTGCTAGTTTAGCATAATACTTTTGATGGCCCGTAGGATTTTTGCCCGTCGTTTGCCTTAATCGAGCCTTAGGAAATTACTTGAGTAAGACCCAATCATTTTCTTTGAACATTAAGACTCTTCTGTGCTTATCAGCAGCAGCTTTTTGCCTTTGTTGAGAGATGGCTATAGCTTCCCTAATCTTTTGAAAAGATTCTTGTAGGTCACGGCTATACTCATCGGCGGCGAAGATCTTCCCATGTACTTTGAGTAGCAAGGGACTTTTAGGTCTTCCCTCTATGATCTCGAAAGGTGCTTTCCCCGTAGAAGTATGGACAGTATTATTGTAGGCATACTCTACTAGAGGTAAATACTTTTCCCATTGTGAGCGTTGATCTACTTCGGTAACATAAGTCTTGAGTAGATCGAGTATCGTAAGATTGGCTATCTCACTTTGGCCATCTGTTTGTGGGTGATAGGCCGAAGAGAAATTCAATCTTGTTCCTAGATTTTCAAAGAGACCTTTCCAGAAATTACTGGTCATTCTAGGATCTCTATCTGACACGATGGATGTGGGTAATCCATGGTGCTTGAAAATCTGAGATATGAAGAGAGTTGCCATTTGATGTGCCTTAATAGTCTTTTTGACAGGAATAAAATGTGCTTGCTTGCTAAACCTGTCGACTATTGTCCATATTCCTGTATTCCCATGGATAGACTTGGGTAATCCAAAGATGAAATCCATGGATATACTCTCCCATGGTGAATTTGGAATAGGCAATGGCTGGAGTAATCCAGGTTGCTTCCCTCTATCATACTTGGTCTTTTGGCATACTACACATTTTGAAACATACTCTTGTATGTCCACTTTCATGGTAGGCCAATAGAAATACGTCTCTACTCCTCGGAGAGTAGGTTGAATACCTCTATGCCCTGCATATGGAGGAGCATGGGATTCATACATAACCTTCTCACGAAGGGAATGGGTAACACATAGCCTATTTCCATGAAGAAGATAACCATCCTGCAAGGTTAATGATTCCTCTTTCTTCCCCAAAGCAAGGGCTGACATTATGTCTCTAAAGTCAGGGTCAGTAGCATACTCATCTATCATAGAGGATAGATCATTGTGCGTAGCTATAGACACCGCATTAACTTTTGGTCATCGTGAAAGTGCATCGGCAACTTGATTGTGCTTACCAGCTATGTGAGCAAATGATGGAAATTAAATTGCGAAAGAAAATTTGCCCACCTCATTTGTTTGTCGGAAAGCTTGGTTTGCGTCATGAAATACTTGAGACTTTGGTGGTCGGTTCGTAGGATAAATGGAGTCCCCAATAGGTAGTGCTTCCATGTGTCTAGGGCATGTAGAACAGCTAAAAGCTCTTTCTCATAAATGCCCAAGACTCGTTCATCACTATTGAGCCTTCGGCTCTCATATGCTATGGCATGCCCTTCTTGAAGCAAAACCGCTCCAAGGCAATCACCACAAGCATCACATTGGACCTCAAATGGCTTTGAGAGATCCGGAAGCACGAGGACTGGTTGGGAAGTAAGCTTCTCTTTGAGTTTTTCAAAAGCATTTTGCTCCTTAGCAGTCCATACAAACTTAACGTTCTTCTTTGTTAAGTCGTGTAGTGGTCCTGCTACTTGAGAGAATTTTGCTATGAAGCGTCTATAGTATGCACACATACCAATAAAGCTTCTTAGCGCATGTAGATTCCTTGGGTTAGGCCATGATTTTATTACCTCTAACTTTGATGGATCCATACGAATACCATCGTGAGAGATAATATGACCTAGATATTGAATCTCTTGAAGGAAGAATTCACTTTTCTTTTGGTTGAGAAAAAGTTTGTTCTCCCTCGAGGCTTGAAAAATCACTTGGAGATGTTGCTTATGTTCCTCCAAAGACTTGGAGTAGATGATGATATCCTCAAAGAACACTCCAGTGAATTTACGATATGGTCTAAAAATTTTCTCCATGAGACGATTGAAAGTAGCTGGTGCATTAGTCAAGCCAAAAGGCATGACTAGATATTCATAAAGACCAAATGTTGTGCGAAACGCGGTCTTTAGGATATCTTCATCCACTATCCTTATTTGATGATAGCCACTCTTAAGGTCAATCCTACTGAAGTAGGTAGAGCCTTGTAGCTTATCAAACAGATCTTCTACCCGAGGCACGGGAATTCTGTTTTTGATAGTGATATGGTTTAGTGCTCAATAGTCCACACACATACGGTATGTACCATCTTTCTTTTGCACTAAAAGGACTGGATAACAAAAGGGAGAGGAACTAGGCCTCACCATCCCTTTGTCTACCAATTCCTGTACTTGCCTCATAATCTCCTCTTGTTGAGCTTGTGAGACTCGATAAGGAGGTTTGTTAGGCAGTGAGCTTCCTGGAAGGAGCTCAATACGATGGTCATCATCCCCTCGTTTTGGAGGTAGGTCCATAGGGATATCATCGATGAACACATCTTGGAATCCTTTTAGAAAAGTAGACAAGTCTAACTCTTCTTGATTCCTATCATTTTCATTTGATGAAACATTATTAGCTTTTAGAGACTCTTTGACATAAATCATGTACGCAGAAACTGAGCTCTTCATTGATTTATCAAAAGAAAGAGGATTTACAAGTGGAATAGTGTGACCACGCTCACTAGCATCTATATACATGTTCTTACCCCTGTAGGTGAAGTAAATTCTCCTTTCAGGGAACTTCATGCTGGCAGCCATGCGATCAAACCATGGTGCCCCTAGGATAACATCCTGATGTTGGAGAGGAGAGATGAAGAAGTCTTCTTTGTCGACATAGCTTTGGACATGAAGCCTCAACTTCCCAATCAAGGGAGTAATGGAGGCTTGTTGTCCCTTGAAAGCTGCATCAGTTGTTACTATATCTCCCATCTCAAAAGCTTGAATGCCCAACTTGGTAGCCAACTCTATTGATATGAAGTTGAGAGTAGAGCCTGGGTCAAACAAGATGAAGGCATCATGCTCTCTTACCTTTCCCCACGCATAGGAATGTGATGATCCTTTGCAATGAGCATCCTCTTTTGGAGCTTCGATGGTGGAAGCCCTAGGAGTCTCATCTTGTTTATGGTCTTGATTCCATACTGCCAATAGAATTTCTATTGCCGACATTAAGGGTAGCTAAGGATCTAATTGAGTGGACTGAACATGAATTTTCAGGGAGACTTGAAGATTTAGAGAAGCTAGATGAGCAAAGGCTAACTGCTATAGCTCACATCTATGCACAAAAGCGGAAAAAAAAAGTTTTTTAATTCCCATCTAATGACAAAAATCTTCAAAAAAGGGGACTTAGTTTTAGTGTATTCCCTTAAGCAACACATTCCCAAGTTTAAGAAAAAGTGAAACGGACCGTTTATCATTGAAGTTGT
This sequence comes from Adiantum capillus-veneris, assembly GCF_014529385.1. Classification (NCBI taxonomy): domain Eukaryota; kingdom Viridiplantae; phylum Streptophyta; class Polypodiopsida; order Polypodiales; family Pteridaceae; genus Adiantum; species Adiantum capillus-veneris. The sequence goes on from NC_140952.1 coordinate 140,199,844, forward strand.
ATCTCCAAGTGGAGCAGTTAAGTTATCCACCCTAGATGGTGAACCAATGTGTAATTGGATTAGTGGATATCATTTAAAGAATTACAATTTGCCACTAACCAATGAATTGCTAGAAACAATGCATGCAGCCAAGCAAAGAAAGATAAAACGACAACACGTTATTGCTTAAGCCCAAGAGGAAGCTTGGCTTCGGGTACTCAAAGGGAAAGCTGCTCTCAAGAATCAACAAATACCGATTTCCATCAACACACTAGAAATAGATGACCGATAATGGGAATTGCAAAAAGATGCAGTATCAACAGATGAGGAATGGTTAGATGGAATGGACCTTTGCATCAAAGTACAACTCAACCATCATAGCAAAAATGCTTTGGTCGATACAGGAGCTAGAGTAAATGTCAGTTATTCCACGTACAAGAAAGAAACAAGTCATTCTTTGACAGCAGGAATAGCGACTATCAAAGGATGCAACAAGAACCCAACACCAACATTGGGAGTAGTCAACTTGAATGTGATAGTACATGGATGTTCATGTCCTCATGAGTTTGTATGCTTACTAGATGAACACATGAATGAGACAATGATTCTAGGAATTACTTGGATGCAGACATACAACGCAATACCATATTGGGATACCAATCAGCTCAAGCTATTAGCAGACAACTCATTGTTCCAATTGCACTAAGCAAGGAGGAATGGAAAGGCAATTACTAGAAGAAAACCACGAAGCATTCAATCTTCTCCATCCTATCGACAAGTGAATGCTACAAGTAGCATGCAAGGAGTCAGGAAAATTTGGGTACCAAAATCATAGCTTAAGAACAAGCCGATTCAAATCTGGGTACCCAAAACATCATCAACAAAACCAAAGATGGTTTCGAAGATCAAAGCACAAAGACGAGAATCTCTGAGCAAGGAACCTAACACAAAATGGATTTGGAAGAAAAAGGTGCACTTATCTTCTCCACAAACTGGAAAACTGATCAAGCAATGGAGAGTTAAGTCTCAAAAAACTCAACCACACCATTATGACCAAGACAAACCAAGATATCAATGGCGGGTAAAATCTCAATAATAGTCAAGATTGATACCAACAGCTCAGGCAATTAGTGTGCTAAAGCATCCTGATGGTACAGTCAAGCAAAGAGCACACAAGCTACAAGATTTTCTCTTTGGTAGACATCATCAAAAAACCTCGACATCCGAAGCCCTTGAGTTAATTACTCAAGACCCAACTCTTGCACATCATAATGGTTTGAACTGCATTGATCTTCAAAGCATGGTAGAGACAATCACGTCTATGCATAGACACGATTGTTCAACCCATGCCCACAGTTGTCCCGGAGTACGCCATCTAGCAGGGATGGAAAGGCACTAAGTAATTAAGGGCCATGTTTGAAGAGGGAGAATTTTTCTTTATGTTAACATGTGATTTTTGCAAAATTACCTAATAATGCCCTTATAATTCATCAACAGGGAAAAACTAACCAATAATATCTCCCTGATGAGTGTAAATAGTATATATACTATCAAAAAATAGTCATTTTTGGTTATTTTTCATCATTTTTCTTGATATTGAGACTTAAAAATGGAGAAATCCAACAAAAAACAATAAAGTTGTGTTTTTCAATGGATTTTCTTAATTATTGGATTTTCACTTTTCTTTTTTAGCACATTATGTTTTTTTTTTTTCAATAAACAGGTCAAAAGTCAATAACAAATACAAAGGAGTTCAGATGCAAAAACTGAAGACACACTAATGATAAAAAAGACAAGGCAGCCAGGCACAAAAAATTTCAATCAAATCGAAAAATGGAAGCAGAAAGCCTAAATTAGGCGGCCATACCTACTTTTGTAGAATTCTTGCAGAATGAGCTACAGGAATCTGATTTTTTGAGTCTAACATAGAATTCACAGCCTAGTAGGACTAACAGGGGAATTTGGGAAAAAATGATTCGAGAAGTCCGAGTATATGTGAGGGCCATACCCAGACTCGACCCTACTCACCTCCCTCAAACCTCCAGACCGTCCAGGGAATGACGTAGATCTATCTGCAAGTATCCCTCCCACTTGGTATCGACACTCAGACAAGACTCCGGTCTATTTCGAATGCCAACCCAAGGGGGTACTTCCCTGATACCACTTGTGAGGGCCATACCCAGACTCGACCCTACTCACCTCCCTCAGTCCTCCAGACCGTTCCAGGGAATGACATAGATCTATCTGGTGCAAGTATCCTCCCACTTGGGACCGACACTCGGACATGACTCCGGTCTATCTCGAATGCCAACCCAAGGGGGTCCCTTCATTCAATGATTCTATCCGCTTCTCATAATCAATCTATCCTTGACAGCTTTCCGCACCCAAAATCGTGGTCCTTAGTCTTGATTCTCTTGATCTTTTAACTTCAGGATCTGCTCTTTCTTTCTTGTTCTCCCTTGGTTCGTGGCGATAACCCCTTTTTCCTGACAAGCAGGCACGGCAGTTATCACTTTCCCCTAAGAAGAGGGATCTTGCAATCCTACCTGGTCTCGCTCGTCCCCAATTACCCATTTTTATCCCACGTAGTCTTAGCATTTAACATAAAAGTTTTAAATCAACATCCGGCCATCTGACCCTCCGGATCCGCCCACCCACCGAACCATTTCATGAAAACCCCTTCCCGAGGTAGTATTTAACTACTACAAAATCAGAAAGATAGCAGTCTATCAGACATTATCAAACAACAAGCAGCATGCAATATGTTGCATACCCTCGCTCAAGGAAATCCATCTGGTTGTTCCCACCAGATCTTTATTTAGAAACTTTTAATTCATTTTCTTTCCTTTATCTGCTATAATTAGCTTGTAACTAGTTTCCCAACTAATCATGCAACACATTTAGTTTCAACCAATTCATCTTGCCTCCCCACTCAGGTCAAGATAATCGGTTACAAGCCATCAAAATGGCATCACCTTCACAATATTTCCCAGAATTAAATGTTTGGGAAAGGCTCATCAAGTAATTTAATCATTCCTTCCTAAGAATTTTTGTTCGAGAGGTATAGCACCATCTGGTGACAGATGCACAAGATAGCCCCTATATTCCTAGCCTTTCCTGTTTCTTTTTAAGTAACCAAGTCGAACAAATTTCCTTAATTAAATTCACATCATCCTCCCTGAGTATAACCTTCTCATCCAACTATTGGCATCAGGCCATACCCGGATTATGGACGATTTCAAAATACCGCGGGTACTTCACCCGGCCGAGCAAAAATAAAACAAACCCATTCATCCCTTATCTCTCCGGCATGAATGACCTAGGTATAACAACTTGCCGGTTACACTTTCCTAGCCGAAAAGGGCCAATCTCCGACAAGTTCCCCGATAGAATCCTCTCAATGGACCGGCCTTTCAATCAAATTGACCCCAAGAAGATCCATCTTGGTTCCCAGTCATTTCTAGACAATCTTCAAAACTCCTAGTTAAATCTATGTTTTGCAATGGGCTATCCCTATCACCTCTCGAGATTCCTTTTTAACTCCTAATTGGTAATCTCCAGGTTCATTCATTTATCAACCTTAATTCCTACTTTCATGAATTATCTACCAGCCAAGTTTATTTAGAAAATACAAACGAGTTTTTGCCATAGGCATGTGATGGTTAATGTCTCTTTGGAAATGCCAACTTTTTAAGTTCAATCCCCGTTTTGTCAATTCCTAGGTTTTTGCAATCCTTTGCTATCCATGGGGAATCTCCATGGAAGCTTGTAGAGTTTTCTGTTCAAACAACACGGAGATCAACCGTGAAGTTATCCCGTATTTGCAAACAAACTTGAAATTGAAAACTTTAGAAATACTCTTCAATACCAAAAATTGAACTACTTCTATCGAGCTTAGACAAATACTCTTTTCTTATGGTACCTAGCTTTCCATTTTAGGAAGCTAGAAGGTCATCCTATAATTTATGAGTTTTTGAGCTTTCCATTAAAGCTTAAACCTAAAATACAAAGTAGTCACTAAAGCTTACACCTAAGTGCAAAGTTACCATTAATGCTTAGATTAAGAGTGCAAATCTAGCTTTGAAACTTAACTTAATGATGTATAGATACTCTTAGCACTTAACCTAATTGCGAGGTTTCCATTAAAGCTTAAACCTAAAAAATGCAAGGTAGCCACTAAAGCTTACACCTAAGTGCAAAGTTACCATTAAATCTTAGCTTACGAGAGCAAATCTACCTTTGAAGCTTAACTTCATGATGCTTAGATACTCTTATCACTTGACCCTAATTGCAAGGTTTCCATTAAAGTTTAAACCTAAAATGATGCACATAAACCTTCCTAGTATTAAAACACATGGACTAATAATCCTACTAGAAATGAAGATTACCTTCTCTAAGCAAAAGGGAAGTGGGGTTGAAGTCCTTCTTGAAGAGATGTGAGGCTCAAGGAGGAAGGAAAGGGATTTATGGTGAAGAGGAAGGAGAGAGGAGCTTCTTCACAAAACCCTCAAGGGTTTGTCCTTCAAGAGAGGAAGAGAGTTGAGGGTTTGGACTTCAAGAGAGGGAGAGAGCAAGAGCAAGGTTTAATGGAAACCTTGATTTACTTAAGCATAATCTTGAGCATGGCAAGTATGCAAGTAGCTTAGCAATATGTGTATCTAAATACAAAGGAGAGGGGGTGCTTATATAGGAAAAAGGTGGGTGTAAGTCTCTTCTCAATTCCTATTGGATCCCAATTTCTCTTCTCAATTCCTATTGGGCCCTAATTCTCTTCTCAATTTCTATTGGAACCCAAATTTTCTTCTCAAATGCTATTGGACCCCAATTCTCTTAATTCCTATTGGACCCCAATTTTCTTCTTAGTTCTTATCTCTTAACTTTATCTTTCAATCAAGTTACTCCCTTTTTCTCCCAGTTTTCGATCTAGACACTACAAGAGGTTGTGTGCTCTTGTGACGCTGTTAGCGACGGAAATACATTGGGTTTTTATAACCCCCGGCGTCGCTAAAACCGTCGCTACGAGCGTCGCTATATGCGTCTCTATATAGCGACGCATATAGCGACGTTTACATAGAAGACTATAGCGACGCTCATAGCGACGCTACAGAGCCATAAATAGCGACGCTTATAGCGACGCCCGAGAGAATTTTTTTTTGGTGGCAGGGCATTCAACCCATCAACCATATTGTACTTGATTCACTTTTTAAAAAAAGTGCAAAGGTAGATAATAGACCCAAAATAGTCACCCACAAGACGCATTGTTTGCAAAATTGACAATTGTACACATCATAGGCAAAATGAATTGATTGGAAAATGTAATAATGACAATTGTACAACATCATAGGAATAAAGAATTGATTGGCAAAAGGAATTGCGGTGACAAATGTAATAATATACATGGTTCAAAAAGACGTATAAAATCCGTCTCATGATACATAAGCTATGAGAAACCCTAAACTAATGCTATCTAGCTACGGCTAAACTGACGTCGTCTAGTCAGACGTCTCATCACGTCCAAGCGGCGTATTTGTCGGATTCTGCAAAAAAAGACAATAAGACAGCTTTCAGTAAGTATAAACATATAACGACATTTATAAAACAATACAAAAAATAAAAAAGAGTAAACCCTAATACTAACCATGCCGCCGCGAGAACTGAGAATGTCCATCAGGGCGTTTAAGCCCTTCTTGCCTGCGTACTCGCGCTCGTACGGTGTGGGATCACGTCCTGTCATCGACCACTGTCAAAACATACAAAGATTTCATTATGTTAGAACTAAAAAACTCATAAACCCTAAACTATCGAACATGCATAAAGAGCAATGTGAAAACACTTACAAAATCGGCCTCAAATGATGCCCATCCACCGCTCCCCAAGTGGTGCGAGCTCCCTGCCTCTACTCGCGCTCTGGCTGCATCCTTTTGTTGCTTCCACTTGTCGGGATTCTCGCGCGCTGCTTTCTTCGCATTCTTCCAATCTTCTTTGGCCAGCCAAATTAGCTGTTCCACCCATTCTTAATTGCTTTAGTAGTAATTTTTTCTCTTGAGCAACATTGTAAAGGCTATCTACACGAGTATTTTTCTCAGATTGAATTAGTAGAATTTAGTACCAGATGAAGTCTCTCTTAGTTATGCTTTTAACCTATCTCATACTCAAAACTTTTGCACACAAGATGAAGACAATCACCAAGCCATAAACAAAACTGATTATAGCATACCTGTGAGAACCATAATATGTACAAGAGTTAATACCATCCATGAAGGTCCTACTATGTACAAGTGTGATGACAATTTTATACTAGAATCTTGCGGACTTTGGGTGGATCAGATATAGGATCAAAATATACAGCATCTTTTGGTCCATTAAAACTAGGGCCTACACCTATGGGCCTAATTCTACCTGGGTAGATTACTTTAGACACCTGATCAAACACCCACTGATTTTGTGATACTTGGACATCACCTATTACAAGGGTTTCCTCTGGATTCTCCGTTCCAATGAAAAAAGTATACTTCAATCACTTGAAGATCTTTGGCCCAGTTGAGTCTCTTCATATTTAGTTCTAAACCTTCTAACTCTCCCGCATTAATGAAGAAAATTCCCCTAGATCCTGACCAGCTGATCCTCCAAGTGGAAGGATAAAATCTCTTATCTAGCCACTTCATCACGCTTTTTCGCATTGAATAGTGTCGGGATAGGCAAGCTCTCATAAACCTTACGTTGAAATCCATGGATTTGCAATAGGCCTGATGGAAATCTTCCTGCAAAGATGGGGGATAATTCTCTTTATTTCTTTCTCTCCCTCAAATATCTCTTTACTGGAATTCATCAAGATCACTTATTTCAACCTAGCACCTTAACTTTTCCCTAGGTCCAAGACTTTAATTAACACATGCTCTGATACCACTTGTGAGATCCCCAACCCGCCAATATCAAGATCGAGATGGGATCCTTGAAAGGTCTCTAGGCCTGATAAAAACCAGACTCTCTAAACAAGAAAAATCCAAGGAATAGACCTTTGCCATTGACAATGGCTTGGGTCTATAGCCTTAGCAGAAGACCTAGTCCTGTCTCGCAGCAGAAACGGGACAACGTATTAAAAGTCCGAAAAACTATTTTGGCCCTATAACTGCCACAATTGGGCTAAGGTATCCTCAACCAACGCTTTTTCCCCCCTAATAGATGTGAGGGCACAGCTGCTGGTGGACTCCTCTTCCAAGTGAGGAAGTTTCCTAAACGTTTTAGTGCGCAGGGATGGATAGTTACCTGACTAATCAAGTCCACCCATCCTTGATTGACAACCTTAGTCAATCCCCACTTACCACCCCGCACTCACACATGATTCTTTTGTTATTTAATTACTACCACGTTCTTATCACAATTAAAATAATGATTCCATTTATCCTTCATAAGAGGATTTTATTAAAATAGCCCTTCAAAACAGTATTGAAAACATTCTTTTAGCAAACAGACATCTCTAAACTTAAGACATGGTACTATCAATCAAAACATTGTCCATAATAACCATGACCAGTACTCTTCTTGTCTCAAGACCACCTAAGGGTGAAAAAAACGGCACCCATTCCTTATTCACAATCCGGAGTGGATAAACCCCCACCTTGGGCTGCTCCCCTACCTTGGATAAATCCCCACACATTCCTTATTCATACAACTGGGCCGCTCCCCTAGGATGAAACGGTATCCTAACTTATGTAGAAACATCAATACATGACACGGAGTAGAAACTCATCGTTCATGGGGGTAACCGACTTATCTGTGGTGGCTGGAAAGCCAATCATTATCATCAAAATATACCAAGGAGTCGGAGGTGTCTTGAGACAAGATGTCTAAAGGATGACCAATCATATCTTTCGTAATTCAATCAATTTTAACCCAAACAATTCTTTCCTATATTATAAACAATGCATGTTGGAAATTACCCTCCGTTTTCTGTCAGTTATTCCTTTTCTTATTCTTACTCACTCCTTACGTATGCAATGCTAACTTATAAAAGAACTTAAACTATTTAAAGACTTAATTGAATAATGGGAAACCCACCTGAGACTGATCGGCCATCTGCTGCTGTGTTGACACCTGAAGACTCTCCTCCGTAGGCCTACTACTAGGCCCAGCTTCATCGTCGTGTGACGCTCTAGTTCCTTTTAGAGTTTTGCCCTCATCATCATATGTAGGATTGGCTCGGATCCTTTTAGGTGCCATAACTTCTTATCCTTATAAAAAGGACGTCTAACCATTTGGTAAATAATTCAAAATCTAGACTTAACCTTTTTATTCAACCGTAACCCATTCAAAGTTAAATTTATAGTCTTAATTGGTAAATTCTTGACCTCGTAATTTCTTATTTGTCTATAGGCATGATAACTTTTTCACCGCTTCCCTAAGGGTTTTCTAAGCTCTCCTAATTTCCTTATAATTTTCTATATATTTTTTCAATAATAGTGGTTTTCTACTATAATAATTTTCCCCTTTAATTTATTCTCAATAATAGTGGTTTTCTACTATAATAATTATTTAGAATAATTATCTGTGGCTAAGATAATTATCACGGATTGCCTAAGATGTAGATAACTTCTGATAATTATCTTAAAGCATTTTAAATCAATTTGCTATTTTCTCCTTTTTAATTTGTCCTAAAAATAATGTAATTTTCCTAAGATAATTAGCTAAACTAATTATCTGAGAATTAACATAATTATCAAGGATTTCCTAAGATATAGTTAACCGCTGATAATTATCTTAAAGCATTTGGAATCAATTTGCTATTTTCTCTCTTTTTATTTGTCCTAAAAATAGTGTAATTCTGCTAAGATAATTAGGTAAACAAATTATCTGAGGTTAAAATACTTATCATAGGTTCCCTAAGATTTTATTAACCTCTAATAATTATCTTAAAGCAGTTTCAATCAATTTGCTATTTTACACATTTTAATTTGTCCTAAAAACATTATAATTCTCCTAAGATAACTAGGTAAACTAATTATCTGAGGCTAACATAATTATCACGGATTTTCTAAGATGTAATTAACCTCTGATATTTATTCTAAAGCATTTTTAATCAATTTTCTATTTTTCCCCTTTTAATTTGTTCCAAAACAATATAATTTTGCTAAGATAATTAGGTTAACTAATTATCTGAGATAAACATAATTATCACCAGTTTTTTAAGATGTAATTAACCTCTAATAATTATACTAAAGCATTTTGAATCAATTTACTATTTTTTCCTTTTTATTTGTCCTAAAAATAGTGTAATTTCTCTAAGATAATTAGGTAAACTAATTATCTGAGGTTAACAAAATTATCATGGGTTTCCTAAGATGTAATTAATTTCTAATAACTATCTTAAAGCAGTTTGAATCAATTTGCTATTTTTCCTCTTTTTATTTGTCCTAAAACCATTGTTATTCTTCTAAGATAATTAGGTAAACTCGTTATCTGAGCTTAACATAATTATCATGGATTCTCTAAGATGTAATTAATCTCTGATAGATAATTCAAAGTATTTTGAATAAATTGCTATTTTCTTTCTTTTAATTTGTCTTAAAATCAGTGTAATTCTGCTAAGATAATTAGGTAAACTAATTATCTAATGTTAACATAATTATCACAATTTTTTTAAGATATAGTTAATCTTTGATAAATAACTCAAGCATTTTGAACCAAACTGCTAATTTCTCCCTTTTAATTTGTCATAAAAATTGAGTAATTCTGCTAAAGTAATTAGGTAAATTAATTATCCAAGCTTGACATAATTATCACGAGTTTCCTAACATATAATTAACCTCTGATAAATAACTCAAAGCATTTTGAATCACTTTGTTAGTTTTACCCTTTTAATTTGTCCTCAAAATAGAGTAATTTTGCAAAAAAAAAAGGTAATTTAATTATCTGAGCTTGACATAATTATCATGGGTTCCCTAACATATAATTAACCTTTGATAAATAACTCAAAGTATTATAAATCAATTTGCTAATTTCTCCCTTTTAATTTGTCTTAAAAACAGAGTAATTCTTCTAAAGTAATTAGGTAAATTAAATATCTGAGCTTGATATAATTACCACAACTTTTTCAACATCTAATTAACCTCTGATAAATAACTCAAAGCATTTTGAATGAATTTTCTAATTTCCTCCTTTTAATTTGTCCTAAAAATAGTGTAATTCTTCTAAAGTAATTAGGTAAATTGATTATCTGAGCTTGACATAATTATCACGAGTTCTTAAACATATAATTAACCTCTGATAAATAACTCAAAACATTTTGAATCAATTTGATTATTTTTTCCTTTAAGTTTCTCTAAAAACTAGTGTAATTTTGCTAATTAATTATGAAAATTACTCAAAAAATTATAAAATAAATTTCCTAGCTTAATGACTATCTAATGCAACTCTAATAATTATCTCAACTTAATCTAAACTTAATTAATATATTTCCCATTAATTTATGATTAATGTGGACTATTTCAGCCCTAATATGATATAATCATTAATTATCGTAATAACCATAAGCTTAATTACAACATTCAACAAAGAATATTTATTGAAAAGAGGATTTATGGGTATACATAGGCCTAACCTTTAATTTATGAAGAAAATAGATTAATCTAGACTTGCTGATTAAGAAAGATTATGCTAATTACCATTTAATTTAATCAACTAGAGCTTAATCTCTAGTGATTGTTGCATAGCGGTCTCTCTAGATGAGAGAGTGTGTCAAGGCTCCGAGTCTATCTGAAATTTTGAAGCAAGGGTCATATTTATAGGTTTATAGGCACTCACATTATGGAAAATGGCAATAACTTGCATCCCAAGCAGCCCTACAGGTCAAAAAACGCCCCCTGCTGCTAAATCTAGTATGGGAGAATTCATCATTACCCCACACAACCCCCCAGATACACAAAATCTATTTTTACTAATTTCTCTTATTTTTAATGATGAAAATTTGGAAATATGAGTAATTTCTAGAACCTTAGGATAAGAAAGTCTTTATTGATAATAATTACTGAAACCATCCAATTTTACTTAACTAATCAAATTCCTACTGTACTCTTTCAGAGCCTGTAACTTTTCCAAATTTTATCAAAAAAAATAACAATATTTTCCACGGTCGGACAGTTCTACATTGCTTTTTCAATAATCATATCAGTTTGATTAAGATTTATATAATCTTTAAGGTTTCAAAAACTAGAAACCTTACATGGTTATCTGCACGAAGCCAGGGCACTGCGCCAGGCTGAAAAATCCCTATTCTACTTACTCAATTGTAATTAATAATACCAACAATTTATAGCTAGCTTGAGGACCTCTCTTGTTGAGCAAGAAAAGAGAAACCTTGGGCTCTGATACCAGTGTAGCATTTAATGGTCTAGTAACTTGTGTGTAGTGGAAAATAACATAGACATAGTGAGCATTTGATTAAGAATAGATTCCTAATGAGCATAGCAAGAGTGCTTGGATGGAGAGAGCAACAAAATCATAACACCTATTTAGATAGGCATGAACAATACTTCAAAACAAGAGAGAAATCAAGCTATTGACAATAGTTGAGGACCGGATTTACATGGAGCAGGTTCCCCTTCCAAAAGGCTTTGTATTATAGGTTTCCCCCCATCAAGGGAGACATTTTACAATACAATACTTTGTGTTCCTTCAATAACTTGCTGGTGCAATGAAGATGGAAGCTTCAAGCACCAAGCTTACACTTGAAAACACAACATCAATTCCCTCACGGTCTTAGATCCAAGACCTCACACACCTTCGAAGCTAGTGAGAGCTAGCAGGGTATGAGAGTAGATCGAGAGGAAGGAGTATTCTTACGAGAAAGAAGTATGTCTCCTCACATAATTACTCTTAATAGCTTAGCATAGCTTAGTAATTAGCATGGTAGACGAGATGAGCATGCATTGAAGCTTGGCTCTTGGTTTGATTTGCATCACAAAGCCAAGAGTTGTTGGTGTAGGCCTCCCTTCTCACAAGCTTGGAGTATATGATGAGCTTTCCATTAAAGATTGAGAAGGAGATAGTCTTCTTTGCTTCACACATGAGATTGTGTGTGTGTGTGTGTGTGTGTGTGTGTGTGTGTGTGTGTGTGTGATAATTCCTTGCAAAAATCATCCCCCTCTCTCTCTCTTGGTTGATCCCTCTTGCTATTTTCTCATGTTGGCATCCTATTGGCCCCTGCAAAGCTTAGCCAATGACAATTAAGAAGCATAAGTGATAGCCTTGTGACATGTGTACCATTTTCCCCTTTTGTGAGAGATTTATGTATTTAAATAATGCAATTAAACTCTCATTGGACCTCTTAGTCTTCTGTGCCAATAGGAATTGGGAAAGCCATTAGTCTGCTGAATGCTCATTGGACCCCTTGGGAGACTGTGCAATAGTCTTCTAGACAGTTGGATTTCTATTGGTTCTTTGGTTAAGTGTTTTTAAATGAATTAAACTAAATTTACTCTAGCCTAATTCTCATTGGTCCATCTCTATAGCCATCCAATAGGATTTGAATGCACCTGCTGACATGTGTACACTATGCCCTTTGTGTAAAGGGAGCTTAGAAGAGACTGTGTGTGTTTATCTCTCATCCCCTACTAATATAGCTTGCCCTCTGAAGGATAGGGATGTGGGAAGACTGTTGAGTCTTCGCACAAGCATTCAATTTCCCCTAAGTTTTTACCATTGGACATTACCTTTGAATTTTTTGGAACCTTAGCATTTAGAAGTCTTAATGGGTAGAACCTTAGGGTCTTTGAAGCCCATTGATGCACATTGCTCCTTTGGATACCTACTGTGACCAGTTTGCCAATCTAATCTAGATTTTCCTCCTTGGTACTTCCACATATTAAATGATCAATTTAACATGAAAAAAACATTTAGGAGAATTAAATATGAGCTATTATGACAAACATGTTTGTGAAGGCTGTATTTTGGGTAAAATGCAGCATTCTAAGTTTCCAAAAAATGGTTCAGCTAGGGCCACATGCAGGTTGCAGCTTGTGCATTGTGATGTTTGTGGACCCATGCAAAGGCCTGTCCTTGGGAAATTACCTTTACTTTGTGACTTTCATTGATGATTACTCCAGGCATGCATGGGTATTTCCACTTAAAAGCCAAGTCCAAAATGTTCATGTGCTTCAAGCAATTTCTTGCTATGGATGAAAATGTCTCAAAATGTACTATGGGCACCCTCCGTTCCGATCGAGGGGGGGAATATATGTCTCATGAATTTAATTCATTTTTGGGTAGTTGTGGGATAAACACCAATGTATAGTGACATGATACACCTTAACAAAATGGTGTTGCTAAGAGGAAAAACAGGTCTCTTACAAAAATGACAAGATTTATGGTCAAGAGTCAAGATTTACGACATTTGTTTTGGCTCGAGGCTATATGTGTGCCACTTAGGTACTCACTAGGTGTCCTACAAAAGTGTTGCAGTCTATGACTGTATATGAAGCATGGCATGATAGAAAGCCATCTGTTGAGCACATGCGTGTTTTTGGATGTTTGGTTTATGGTTTAGTGCAGTAAGCACAACGCAAAAAATTGGATGATAAGGCTATCAAATATGTTTTTGTTGGTTATAGTACTAAAAGCAAAGGCTAGAGGTTGTACCATCCACAAACAAAGCGTATTTTGGTCTCACATGATGCACATGATGTTATGTCTATGGAAGATTCTATTCAAGCTTTGATGTCATGTACTAGAGATAGTAATGTAAGCTCACAGGACATCTAAGACACTTTGTTGCCTCTTTTCAGTGGTGAAAGTATGAATGTGAATTCCAATGAGGCAAATGTACAGCCTATGGGGGTTTCTAAAAATGTTACAGGTGAGCCTATTACTGATGCAGATGTACTCATATGATGTCCTTGATGAGGAAAGGGCTGAAAATGAGCAGGCTAGAGGTATGCCAAAATGGCTGGTGCACACTTTGCGTGATAGTAAATTGGATGCACCTTTGTCTAGTTGTACTCGTTTAGGTTCTTGCCATGCCTCTTATGCATCGGGTTGTTATGCTTTGGATGTGTCTAGCTTGCATGATGTTGAGAAACTTCTGTCTTTTGGAGGAAGCACAGAATTTAGAAAATTGGATGGCTACCATGCAATTAGAATATGATGCACTTATAAAAAATGACACATGGACTTTATGTGATTTGCCTCCTAGCAAAAAGGCCATTGGTACGAAGTGGGTTTACAAGTTGAATAGCAAGCCAGAATGAGAATCATTTCTATAAGTCTTGACTTGTTGCAAAGGGTTATGCACAAAACAAATGTGTAGATTATGAAGAGCCTTTTGCTCCCACTTGTCGTATGACTACTGTTAATTTTCTATGCGCATTGGTAGCTCATTTTGGTTGGGATGTACATCAATCAGACATTATTATATGTTAATTTTCTATGCGCATTGGTAGCTCATTTTGGTTGGGATGTACATCAATCAGACATTATTATTGCTTTCTTGAATGGTGACATATTTGAGAAAGTTTATGTAACACAGCCTCGCGGTTTTGTCAAGAAAGGACAAGAGGACAAAGTGTGAAGATGTAAGAAGGCTTTGTATGGTTGAAACAAGCTCCTCATGCTTGGTATGAGAAAGCTGACACTCATTTGGTCAACGAGGCTTTCGTAATAGTCCAACAGAAAGCACATTGTATGTCAAGCGTGAGGGCAATGTACTTCTCATTGTTGTTCTTTATGTGGATGATTTGTTGATCATTGGTCCCAATGAAGCACATATTGCAGAATTTAGGGATGATTTGAATGCTACTTTCAAGATGAAATATTTGGGGCTGTTGCATCATCACTTGGGTATATAGTGTAAGGAGTGTGATGGTGGTATTGCCTTGTACTAGAAAAGTTACATAGAGACACTGCTATGTAAGTTTGAACTTGAGGATTGCAAACTTATTGCCACTCCCATGGAAACAGGTTTGAAGGTGAGTCTACATGATGCTAGTGATTCTGCTGATGTCACTCTTTACCAAATTACTTTTGGTTGCCTTATTTATGTATGCAACACTAGGCCAAATATTCAATTTGTAGTCTCTCAGGTCAGCAGATTTATGCATAGCACAGGGTCTAAGCATTGATAGGCTGTCAAGAGGATTTTCCGCTACTTGAGTGGCACTTTACATCTTGGCTTGTTTTATCCCAAGGGGGATCATTGTCGCTAGACTTACATGCTTTTTTGGACTCAGATTGGACTGGTTGTTTTGACATGTGAGTGTTCGCAAGTGGTTTTTTTTTCATGCTTGGAAGTTCATGTTTATCATGGTTAAGCAAGAAGCAACCTACTATGGCCACTTCTAGTTGTGAGGCTGGGTACATGGAAGTCTTCACATGTACGGTTGAGTGTGTATGGATCAGACACCTTATGGATGATTTGGGTGTTGGGCACAACACTACCAACACTATCTACACTGATAGCCAGAGCGCATTCGCAGTTGCGAGGAGCCCAATTTTTCATGCTCGCACAAAGCACATTGAGGTGCATTACCACTATGTCAGGGAGAGGCTCTCAATAGGAGAGATCAGCTTGGCTTATGTGCCAACACAGGACAACCTTGCACACCTTTTCACAAAGACATTGTCTCATGAGAAGTTCAAAGATTTCCACAAAGCTTTGGTCTTACACCCCTTTGTGGACTGATCATGTCCTCAAGGCTTTGGAACCCCAAGTGAACCCAAGACTTATACAAAGTGATTTGAAAATATTATGCACAACCATAGCATATCTTCCGCTTGATGCAATTTGGTGTAGCCTGTGTTAGTTGCTGCTAACATGGTCAATGCCCAAGACTCTCTCAGTAAGACGATGTCTTTCATCTCTTTATGAACTTCTCAAAAAATCAACCTCTTCTTCCAATTATCAATAAGGCCTACTCAGCCTGTCACCCTATGCCTTTCACCTACATGGAACTCTTAATTGGAGTGTAAATATCTTCATATTCCTCTTTGGAACTTGTGGAGGAATGCCTACCTCTAGTATGTTTGGTCTCATAGACTAAAAGCTATGTATAATGAACCTGATGCTGGGATAATCTTCTCCTTTGTTGTTGAATTGAAATCCTTGGCTAAATTTACTATTTAGATCATTAAAGAAATTTCTTCCATTGCCCTCTTTGTAATTTTAGAGAACCCTCCCGTGGACCCTATGGAGACCCTTTCTTCTCTCCCTTTACTCTAGAGAGAGAATGGCTAATGCTGCTCAAGACTTCCTTTTGTAATCTTTTGATGGGACTGCCTCTTCCCCTACCTTTGAGACCCTGTAACCTTTTTATTTTTTAATTCATTTCCTTGTTATCTCACAAAAAAAGTGAGAGGCTTGACCTGGAGTGCACATGTGTGTGTGTGTGTGTGTGTGTGTGTGTGTGTGTGTGTGTGAGAGAGAGAGAGAGAGAGAGAGAGAGAGAGAGAGAGAGAGAGAAAGAGAGATGGGTGCACAAAAGTGTCTTGGGTAGGGGTTTGGTATCTATATGTGTAGGATGTAGGGCCTAGGAGTAGGAGAGAGCGAGTCCCCACACATGTGTGTGTGTGTATGTGTGTGTGTGTGTGTGTGTGTGTGTGAGAGAGAGAGAGAGAGAGAGAGAGAGAGAGAGAGAGAGAGAGAGAGAGAGAGATGGGTGCACAAAAGTGGCTTGGGTAGGGGTTTGGTATCTATATTTGTAGGATGTAGGGGCTAGGAGTAGGAGAGAGCGAGTCCCCACATGTCTCTTGTTCATTCCATCAAAATTACCAGTGCTCTCGCTCCCAACAGCGAGAGTTCTCCCGCTTCTCTAGAGTGCTTTGAATAAGATCTTCTTTATTATGTTTCTTGCTCAACATCTCTACAAAGAAGCTCCTTGTTCAAGGGATTACTGTGCATAATACATGCTTGCCTCCATTTTGAGGTACTATGTCGTTGAAAGCTTTCCAACCTAATGCCGCATCCGTGGACAGAAAGAGAGAGATAGATAGAAAGAGAGAGAAAGATGTAGAAGGTAGAGAGAAAAGAGTAGAAAGTCATTTCTAAACTCTATCTTTTTCATATAAAGAAGATCTTTTTCAAAGCACTCTACAGAAGTGAGAGCACTCTCGCATTGCGCACCCCACAAAACGGTGGCTTCGCTTACAACCATTTCTCTTTACTTACTTGCAAGTTCACATGTGCAAATGGCTTGTCCGCGAGCCATGTGTGCATGTGAGCTTTCAAACAACTTCTTACCTAAATTCAAATTATTGCAAACATAACCATAAACCCTAAATTTAAACCATAATCGTGAAGCTAAACTTGAATATAAAAAATAAATCCAAAATCTAAATCTAAACTCTAATCACCAACTATCTTTAAATATCCCTAACTATGCTCTAAACCTTATATACACTTAAATTCTAAACCTAAATCCAAAGCTCTAATATTAAATATAAACCTAAACCTAACTTAAATATAAAAACTAAATCCTAAACCTATGACTCTCTCTCTCTCTCTCTATCTCTCTTCCTCTCTCTCATTATCTATATATGTTTCTCTATATCTCATTCTTTCTCTTTCTTTCTCCTTCTCTTTCTCAATGTATGTGTGTTTGTGTTTCTCTCTCTCTCTCTCTCTCTCTCTCTCTCTCTCTCTCTCTCTCTCTCTCTCTCACACACACACACACACACACACACACACACACACACACAAGATATATTAGTTGAGAGATCCTTTGAACTTGGGAGAGCTAAACGTCCACGACATTGACTCAGGATCCATCAAAGGATCATGGCTATTCTAGCATGATATGGGAGACGCCGAGTACGTTTATTTACAAAGGTGGACATTGACAAAGCTCTTCACCGATCGATGCACTACTTTCTCGGACAACACAGACATTAGATTAGATCCACAAGGAGTTTATCAGATTGGTCTCATAAATCATTTTGGCATTTTTGAAGATGTTCAATATAACATTTCATTTCAGTTCTCTCTCTCTCTCTCTCTCTCTCTCACACACACACACACACACACAAAATGTGTGTGTGTGTGTGTGTTTGAGAGAGAGAGAGAGAGAGAGAGAGAGAGAGAGGGGGGATGGCGGGTATACCTGTATCATAGAGAGCACTAAAACTCAAATTTATAGATTTGAGTTTTGGCGCTCTCAGATTATTTTTACAGGTCGGTGTCGCTATGAGCGTTGCTATATAACAAAGACTATAGCAATGCTCATAGAGACACCGATACTTTTTCACATTTGAGCATCACACTAGAAGTGTTGCTACGTTGAAGAACCTCTTGTAGTGTACCTTCAATATTAAATTGAAATCAATGGAGAAAAATGTCAGCACAAGTGGTGCAAAGAAGGTAAAGCATTAAAAAAGTCCCTAGCAAAGAGTGGGATTATGCTCACAACATATGCAGTCAATGTATGGAGTGGAAATGTAAATTTTGCTTCACTACAAAATCACACGGTGCACCACGTTGTTTGAGGATACACCGTGACGGACGTCAGCACAGCGAGAACTCACCTAACAAGATTTGTCAGCTAAGGACGAAGCTCAACCCGCAGGCACGTGGAAGCAAGCATAGGGTGTCAACCTACACTCGACCGACTATTGACTACTTCCTATAGAGGTCTCTACCCAATGTCTAAGTTACAGCCTTCAAGAGTACACAAGAGGAGATTTCCTACAATGCTTTCAAGAGCCAAATACCCATCAAACGTTCTTGAAACGCTACGGAACTTGAGGGAAATCCTATTAACACCAATAGGTCGCTCTCCCTAAGGTCTGTGACCCAAAACCCCAACCCTAAACACCCGGTGCAGAATCACGTAGGATGTCTAGTCAAAATTTACAGGTTGATGTTTTCTAAAACTAACATGCCTAATGCATAGCTCTACTCATTGCGAACGCGTGGATATGCTGAAATGCAAAAACGGACAATATATGCTCATCGAATCACTAGATATAGCTTGTGGGTCGATCTCGCAAATCCGGGTCGTACACCTGCAATGTAGGTGTTGGCGCGTAGCTCTCTTTGGGGGCAACACGCTGCACTTCTCCGCACTTGATTCCGACCACCAGTGTGCACGTAGCGTCAAGATAAACTCTCACTCTCTCTCATACACAGAGTACGCTCAACTCACACAGACAAAAACTTATAAAAAATGACAAAGGGTTTTTTGCATTAAGGTCAAAATTGGTATAAATACCTTACAATCTCAAACCCTAATGTTCCAATTTAACCATTTACTCGGTCTAAATGTCAAAAATGGGATACAATTTGGAAGCTTCTGCAAGCCCCACTATTTACAAAGGTGAAATGATGGTTTCTTCTCAATTAAGGAATGAGTACAAAGGAAATTAGTATCCCGCCGGGAAATCATCCTCCGTTGAGTGTGTCCAGCCGCTAACACTCCCCCCCTCCTAGATCATGTCGTCCCCGACGTACAGTAGAGCTGCTTCTTTAGTGGAGGCTTTCGCGCATCTTCAGAACAAACTCATACCATGCATGCTGGGCCAGTAATGTAGGGCCGAATATATCTGTATCAGTGGTGAAGAAACCGGTGTAGAAAGTTTCTTCAAAGTCTTGGAGATGGTACGCGGGCAAAAACATTATTCGTCGCTGATAGAGGGCATGTATCACCTCATGGGAAGGTTGAGCAGACAGTTCATACGCACATCTATATATATCTTGGAAGAAAAATATGTGGTCTGTTGCATGTCTAGGTTTAAAGATCTCAAAAATTGCAAGAAGAGTTTTACAGATCTTTCTGAGCATAATGCAAGAGAGGTCAGGCGAGCCAGTGATGAACAATTTAATGGTGCCCGTTAGGTTTTTCACCATGTATTGCTCACTCATTCTGTCACCTACCTTCAAGCCTGGCAGCTTTGGGTAGTTGAGCCATGTGGGGTGGCTTTTCTTCAGCAGCTCTTGTTCTTTCCAGGTCCGCATCCTTGGTAGAGGGCAAAAGCTAAGGTTGTCTCTGATTATTTTAGGCACCTCTACCAGATGTACTAAATACTGTGGGTAGCGTCTCTGACTCTGCTTGGAGATGCCCTTACCCTCTAGATTGTCTGATCTTTCACTTTTATTTGATCTTTCATCTCTATAACTTCGTCTGGTTGGCCTCATGTTCTAGCTCAGCTTTTTCCTTATCATTCCTCAAAGTCTCCACTTCTTTGGATTCATCAGCAAGCTGGAGTGTCAAGTTGTCTCTTTCTTTCTCCGCATCCGTCAGTGATTTGCTTATTTTCTTATACTCCTCATCTACTCTTTGAAGATTTTGGTCTGCTGCCTGACTCTGACTTTCCAGCTCTTGGCATCTTTTTAGTGTCGCGTCCAGATCAGCTTGTAGATTGGCTTGCTTCTATGTGTTCTCTTGGTCCTGCTTTTGCAGCGAGTCCACCTCGGCTTTGATTTGAACTTCATTTGCTTTGAGATTATCACACTCACTCTCAGTGGCGATAGACATTGCTCTGAGCCCAGTGAGTCTTTGCATCACCTCATCCCAATCATTGGCTTGTGACTGTAAATCCGTTATATCTGTGGCCATTTCCTTCAACTCCACCAATCGAGGGCTCAGCATATATTCTTTGGGCCTAGTGCTAGACAACTCAAAAGCTGCATTAGTTGCCTCTTCTCGAGAGTATCCAGCAGCTAGTAGATCAAGAAATATTCTATAGTTTTTTTCTTGTGGATCTGGCTTCTCATCTTTTGGTTCAATTTTTGCCTTCTGCTCTTCCTCTTTGTTCTCCTCTTCCTTGGAGTCTTGTTGCCCATCAGATTTGTTCAACTCCTCAGTTTGTCGGGTTTGAGGAGGACTAGGAGGAGGTGGTGATGGTGGAGGGCTGGATTCTCGGCTTGATGGTGGGGATGGTTGCTTCTTCTTGAAGTTCCGATCAGACTTTGTTTTCCTCTCTCTTTCTTGGTCTTTCTGCTCTTCTAGCAGCTGCCGTCTCACATCATCAACTTCTTCTTCGGTAAAAGGTATGTTTGGGATATTCTCAGCTGTAGCATCTAAGATCTCGAAATTCTTTATATAATCTTCAAAGCGATCCCTTTGAGTTCTTTGAGAAGATCTAGACATAGCCTCAAGTGAGGGCTTCCATTATTTGCTCAGATCCCCTTTTAGCATCCTCTCAGCTCTGAAACTCTCCATTAGTCTTTCTAGCCTTGCTGCTTTCTGTGACTTTGTTTCCTTTACTAGCACTTGTAGGGTTTCTTTCTTCCCCTACTTGGGCTGTGGCGGCTCTTCTGGCACTGTCTCTAAACAATGCTTCAACCTTGTGGCTACCCTTGGAGCCTTAGGAGGCTCTTCTTCTTTGTCTTCCTTCAGCTTGAGCCAATCATTTTGGGAGGGAGGTAGAGGCCAATTTCCCTTGGCATGCAATGCTCCATAGATGACTTTGGTTATCAACTCACCATGCACAATATAAGTGGGATTTTGGTCCCCATTTTCACAAGGTTGTTGTGAATGTAAGCGGCATAGTTTATCTCCCTCGGGCGGCTCTTCTGCATCGCCCAAGTGAAAGTGGTGGCAATAGCTCCAGGTGGCATCCTGTATTTATGTGGCCGCTTGGTACACATGTGGAAGTACTGATTGTATAATTGGCTCATGATGGCCACCTTTGGGTTTGCAATATCTTCAAATGTATAGTTATTTTTCTTCTCTGAGTAGACCTTAATGTCATCCCGCCTCTTAGTCACACTGTCTCCTTTGTTAGAGAGGTCAAGTGTTGCTGCCACCACCCTTCTCTGTGATGACAATCATTGTATTAGGCTTGCCTTGCAGATCTGTAACTATGGCTATGCCGTCCTCTTTGATTGTGGTGACAAATTCCCACACTTTTAACATCAATCCCTGCTAGCAAGGCTTCAAAGTAATTGTGGAGATCTAGTTTCTCCAAGTAGTCCCCCATCTTTCTCCTGACAAATTCATTGATCTCTTGACAGATCATGGGTAGCTCCATTGCATTTCCCTCGGATCTTTAAACACTCCTTGGTAGATTCTCAGATCATTGGTTTCTAGTACGTCATCTTGAATCCAAGTGCTTGTGGGCTTCAAGTTTCCCTCTGGGATAACAAAAGGCTCCACTTCTTCTAAGTAGTCCTTGATAGTCATCCTCTTCTTTTTTGCAGGCGACTTTGTGGCTGCCATGGATCCTGTTGCACTTAGTAGTCCAAAGTTAGCGTTTTTTACAGATTAGCTGGTAAACTGAGTTGTGACTACCCAAATGACTTGAAACTTGAAACAAGAACTCAAAGGGACTAGGGAAGCCATGCATGTGTCCACAGTAGGTTTTTGGCTGAAAAATAAGCATGTAGACATCCTACGCGTATAGAAGGTCAATTCCTGTACAGAAGGTCAATATGACCTTGGAGACATGCTATGCGTAGGATGTCTCTTTTCTCAGAATGACTTGAATTTGGTTCTGTGGGTAGCCCTTAGCATGTAGAACATGGCTCTGTTCTTAGATTTTGATTTGGATAAGTATTGGTGTTGTTAGGAGCATGTGTAGTGTTTTTAGGGTTAAAAAAGTGCATCTTTGAGGTTTTGGGGACCAAATGTGATGGGTCTGGCTTGAAATTTGATATATCAGCTTGTGAAGATGTTATAAAGATATTTGAAACTCAAAAAAACGAGCTGGAGGTCAAATAGGGCATTTAGACATCCTACGTGTAGGATGTCTATTTCATTATTTTTCATATTTGACTCCACAGTTAGCTTGGCAATGTGATAATGAGTATATTGTGCAAGTTTTATGTG
Source organism: Adiantum capillus-veneris (assembly GCF_014529385.1). NCBI lineage: Eukaryota > Viridiplantae > Streptophyta > Polypodiopsida > Polypodiales > Pteridaceae > Adiantum > Adiantum capillus-veneris. The sequence continues at coordinate 140,222,571 of NC_140952.1, forward strand.
ATTTGGACTAGTTTTGGTAGGTCTATGACTCTTTATTGCCTCTATGCTCTGACTTTCCATTTTTTGATGCATATGAGGTCAACTCTTGTCCAAATGTGATGAAACTTGATGGCTAGCAAGTATAAGCTATGTAGAAGTTGTGTATGAGGTGAGATATTGAGTTTGGTGCCCAAACATGGCCTTGAGACATCCTACGTGTAGGATGTCTCTTGATGAATTCTTTTGGAGAAGTGCTACTAGTATATGTCCTTGGCCCCCCTGAGTCCCCTTTAAGTCTTATTTCAATAAAGATAGATAGAAACTCCCTATTTGGCTTTTAGAGCCTCTGAGTCGTTTTCTGACTCTTGGAGTGCTTTTTGGCGATGAAATTTCTTGATTTTAGTCTCCATAGCTTCATGGTTCCTTAAGGAACCTTGCAATATGGTTTTTGTTGGTTTTGGATTCAACGGAGCTCCGTTTGGCGATTTGTCGCTCTGGAAGCACCCGTAGTTGCGTTTGCATGCCATCGATGACTTGTGGTGGTCTACCACCATAGGACTTGGTTGTTGATGGTCTAAGAAAGCCTCTCGTGAAGTTTGGTGGCAAACGGACATCCGGTTTGGCCGTGAGATCCAGTTTTGACGCTTTGTGTGTCCGATGCCGTTTCTGAAGCTTAGTCCCGCTTCGGGTTGCCTTATGACCATGTGGGCTATATAGCCTTGTAGAGCATGTCGAGATGCTCCTACCCATGAGTTTTGGTAGCATTTGGGCGACTTTCCACCGATTTACCACTTGGTGGCCTCTTGCAGGGCTCTAGAAGTTAGGGTTTTTCCCAATGGTTTTTTGCCGCCTTTGTGCATTCAAGAGTGGTCTTCTATGCTAGGGTAAACCCCCTATGAAGCCTTATTGCTATTGGGTTAGCCGTTAGGTGGCTACCTCTACCTATAGGTCTCTACTGTCCGTTCCCCGTGTGAACCCTACATTAGTTTTCGCGATTAAACATCAAACATACGCGAAAAGCTCAAGATTGTGAGCCTATCTCTCATATCTGGAGCCTGTCGGGTGGTCGTGCGCGTCGTAGAAGCAGCTAGAAGTCCGGTTCGTTCTAGGTGACAAGAGCTCTCTCTCAAGAAGGAAATAGTAGAAATGAGCTCTAAGTGAAGTGAAAAAATCTTATAATGGGGGTCCCCGGACCACTTTATATGAAATTTGACATGTGTTCCTAACTTCTTGCGAGATCCGGTTTAGGCTCGAAAAGTTCCTGATTTGGACTCCTTTTGTCTAGTTTTCGAGAAATTTGATGTTTCGGTCAAAATCTGGCCAAAACACGCCTTTCGCTCCATTCACATAATTGCACCCCCATTGTACCATAGGTTGTCCTATAGTCACTGATTATCCCCATACTTTTTGTTTTTCATTACGACCGTATTTCACCTGCTTTTTGTATTTTTGAAGTTTTTTTGCCGATAATTAGTAAAATTAAAAAGAAAGTAGCAAAATAAACCCAGAAAATCCCCAAAAATCACAATATCTTAAAAGCATCACCACAAAACACTATGTACACTCACATGCAATTTTTATGGCCGGATTTCTCCGTCTTACCAATATTTTGCCCGAAAAATGGCTATTTTTACATATATACACACACCTAGAGGCCTAATTTGGCTTTTGGCCCCATCTACTTGTAGATTCGTGCTGTATAAGGGTATATGTACTTAGGTTAGTCCAAAAAATTTCGCAATCAAATGAAAATCCTTCAAAATAGTCGAAAAACATGCCCTTTCTTGCTCTTTTCACCTTCATTGGGTCCGCATTGAGAATGCCTCCCCCCCTCCTAGTCGGAGTCCTCCCGGACGACAAGGTATCGCCTCGGGGTATGTGCAGTGCATGGGTTAAAAATTGTGCTAATGTGCGGCCTTGTAAAGTGGCCCTATTTGATGCATACTCAGTCAATGCATGGAAAAATTAATGTTGTGCGAGAGGAGGGAATAAGCAAGATGCTTATTGGCATTTGACGTCGAGGTTTCCTGTTTGTTGTTGATTTAGTTGGCGGATTTTGTTTTCCAGTAAAAGTTGTAACTCTACAACTCTTTGTTTAATCATCTTTTTTCCAAAGGTTGCTTGGTTTGTCGCTACTGTCTATATGGCCATGGTTGTTTTCGTGGGTGGAAGTGTCATTTCTGTTGTAGCTATAATCCTGTTTCTGTTAATTTCCCTTTGAGTTTTTTTGTGGAGGCTTTTGTAGGTTTATTGCCTCGTCCTTGGTCGTCCTTGCTGTTCTGTTGATCGTCACCCACATAGATCGGTTTTGCCGGTTTCATATGTAGTGACTGTCTGGCTGCTAGTGTTGCTTGTACTAAAGGGAGTTTCTATTGCTTTGGTTTGGGGATCCAAATGCGTGTCGCGTTTAAGTGGTTACTAAGCATTCTCTTTGGGATCCATATGTTTTTTATTCCCTTGGTTGTTGGTTTAACTATGTTCTTCTGTTGACTTCTGCTGGTGTATTGTGGTTTGTATGCCAGGTCACCTCTATCCTTCCGTACCCATACTTGTTTTTCGCGTGTTGCTAACCTTGATCTATTCACTGTGGTCTGTGTTGTCTTATTTTTGTAGTGAACATGGTTGGAAGTTCCCTGGTTGTTCTCCATGGGGATCGTGTCGTTCTTTATTGGCACCCATCCTTTTTGTTCTTTATCCAGTGATGGTGGTGCTATCATCTGGTTCTTCCGGGTTGGCTGAGCAAAGGCTACCACCTGTTGTTCTTGTGCATGCTGAATTTTGACTGTATCCGAATTCCAATCTATCTGCACATTATACTCTTTCTGCCAAGGTTGTCCCAACAACATGGGGTGTAGTGTGCTCGCATCCTCAACCACATAAAACTTATGGGGGTAAACATATTGATGTATTTGTACATGCAATATTGTCCAGCCCAATGTTCGTAGTGAATGTGATGTACTACTTTCCAACACTTGTTGAGTAGGATGGAGTTGATCTTCATGTACTTGTTGAAGCATATCCTGTGTTAGTGATAAATGATACTTTTTTAAACGACACCCACTAATCCAATTTGGCATTTCTTCTTCTGATAATGTAGCAAGTTTGACAACTTCACTTTGTGATAAATCACTAATCACAAAGGGACCCATACCTCACTTTTTAAGTTTCTTGGCATGTTGCTTCAAAGTATAAATAAGTACATAATCACCTATTTTGAACTCTTTCGTACGCACATGCTTGTCAAAAAAACTCTTTTTGTCTTCTCTTTTTAGAATAGATCGAAGCTACAGCTCTTAGTCGAAGTTCATCTAGCTTTTCAAGATCATCTATTCTTGAAGAGAGCTCATGGCCTGTCCATTCTAAGCGTTTCGCTACTCGTAGAGTTAAAACTAAAAACTCTATGGGTAATATAGCATTTAGACTAAACGCCATGTTGTACGGTGTTGTTCCAATGGATGTTTTATTAGCTACCCAGTATGCCCATAGTGTTGAGTGTAATTGTTGATCCCAGTATGTCCTTGACTCTGATACAAATTTAGTCAAAACAGTGCATAGTGTTTTATTTGTGGCCTCGGCTTGTCCATTTGCCTATGGATGATATGGAGCAGATTTTCTATGTATGACCATGAATTCCTCTAGCAGATATTCAATGAATTCATTAAGAAAATGTGTTCCTCGATCACTGACAATTTTTATTGGTAATCCATATCGTACAAAGACATTCTCATACAAAAATTGTGCAGTGGTTCTTGCGTCTGCTTTTTGTGTTGCTTTGGCTTCAGCCCATTTTGTGAGATAGTCCGTAGCCACAATGATATATTGGGTTTGGGTGTGATATGCAGAGGGTGACATAGGCCCCACAAAATCAATTTCCCATTTTGCAAATGCTCGTGCTCCCGTCATTGGCCGTAGTGGCATCTCATCTCTCTTTATCGGCACCTTAGTGCACTGACATGCGTCACAACGCTTTACAAACTCCTCAGCATCCATGTGCAATGTAGGCCACCATATTCCTGCGGTTAAGACAATTTTTGTCATCTTATCGCCTGAAAAATGGCCTCCACTTATTCCTCCATGTACGTGTTCTAGAATCAACAGGTATTCACTTTCACTTGCTCAAATTCTAAGTTGATTGTCCTTTCCTCTCTTTTAGAGTTGATTTCCAATTAAATTAAAGTCTAGAGCCTCCAACTATATAGCCCTTTTTCGTGCTTTTGTTATGTTTCCAAGAAATGTCCTTGTTGTTAATAAATCAATGATATATTGACTCCATGTAGGTGCAATGTTTACCTGAAACAATGTCGCGTGATCGACCGGTCGTTTGGCACTACATATAGTACAATTGTTAACATAAGCATGTGTGTCAGCATACATAGTTGGCCAATAAACTCCTAAGTGTTTCAATCTTTGGTGTGTTTTCATTGTTGAACAATGAAATTCACAATCTTGGATGTGTGCTTCTTCAAGATAACACTCAAATTCCTCTGGATTTATACATAATTGTAGAATTTGGTCTGAGCCTAGATGGTACAGTCGTCCTTCAATCAACTGAAAAAAATTTGTTTGTCGAAATGTTTGTTGTTTGGATCTTCTTCCTTGTTATCAAATCTACCTCCAAAGAAAAGAACGCTAACAATTTCTTGAGACCATTTGGGTATCATTTCAATATTGAAAAGATAAGCATCAGGTATGTCATCATCTACTCCCTCAGGAGCTTCCCCGTTTTGTAGCCTTGAAAGATGATCCGCCCGTAGATGAGTTTTACCCTTCTTTACTACCACTGTGAAGTCAAACTCTAGCAATATAATAAACCACCGTACAATTCTCCCAGTATTGCATGGTTTATTTACTAGATACAAAAGAGCTTGATGATCTGTGAAGAACACAAATTTGTTTGCAAGCAAGTAATGCCGAAATTTATTTACAGCATAAATCATTCCTAATCCCTCTCTTTCAGTGGTGGTGTAGTTCTTTTCTGCACTATTTAGCTGTCAGCTCACATAACAAACTGGGAAATCCATTGTTCCGTCTCTAGGTTGAGCCAGAATACTCCCAATTGCGTATGTAGATACATCAATGTGAACATGGAATATCTTTTTCCAATCTGGTGCTTTAAGTACAGGTGCTGATACAAGGTTTTTCTTAAGCTTTTGGAATGAAGTTTCACACTCCTCAGTCCAGTCGAAACTGACTAATAAGCGATATAGTGGTTGTGCAATGACCTCATACATATATATGTATCTTTGATAGTGTCCGCAGTGTCCCATGAAGGATTGTACTTGTTGACATTAGTAGGCTTGGGCAAGTCTACTATGACTCTAATTTTGTCTAGGTCAGTGGTTATGCCATTTCTTGAGACAATATGTCCTAAGTTGCGGCCTTGCCTTACCATAAAAATGCACTTTTCCGGGTTGAGACAGATTCGATATGTTCTGCACTTCTCAAATACCTTTTGTAAATGGTCAATATGTTCTTCTCGTATAAGAGAGTGGACACAGAGATCATCCATATATATTTCTAAGAATATTCTCAGGTATTCTTTGAACACATGAGTCATTAACCTTTGGAAGGTAGTTGGGGCATTGGTTAGGCCAAAAGGCATAACTCTATACGCATATATTTCCCACTCTATGGCAAATGCTGTTTTATGTTGATCCTCTATTGCAATTGCCAATTGGCTATACCCCAAAAACCCATCTAAAAAGGAATAAGTCCATTTTCCAGCCTCCCTCTCAAGCACATTTTCTGTGATCGGCAAGGGATAATTATCCCTTATTGTGACTGCGTTCACTTTTTTGAGGTTCACACACACGTAGCTTTTCGTTCTTTTTGGGAACAACCACAATGGGTGACACCCAATCTGTATGCTCGATTTCATAGATGAATTCAACATCCATTAGCTTGTCAATCTCCTCTTTGATTCGTTTAGCAAATGTGTCATTATATGTGTAAGGACGTTGTTTGCTAGGTTTGGCATCTGATTTCAAAGGAATTGTATGTTGGCATATCGAGGGATCAACTCCTTTGAGGTCTTTGTAGGACCATGGAAACACATCTGTATACTTCTTGAGAAGTTGTGTTAGCCTTTCTTCTTCTTCAGGCTCTAAATCAGTTGCTATATAGACAAGCTGAGGCTCTTCGCCTGGTGCAGCGAGGTCTATCCGTTTTGCATTTTCAGGCCCATCGTAAGATTCTTGGTTTATTCTTTCCCTTATTGGTGGTGTCATTATGATTTTTCTGTCTTGGATGGTGGATTTTTTATAGTGGGATGGTACATTCATGTTTCCTTTTTTTGAATCCTCCCTACCGTCACTTTCTCCCTCAGTAGTCCATAGCTCTCGTAACAACTGTTTTAGTTCTTGGTATTTCTTTTTACGCTCCATTTTGGTCCACTATGGATCTTTTGTCTTTTCCTGTTTTGATTGTTGAGATTTTCTTGATTTTGTTTTTGTTTTAGTCTTCCGTGCTTGTTTTATTTCCTCATGTGTCCTTTCCCTTCGAACTCTTGAGAATCTTCCTGATATTGGTCTTTTACACAATCCTCTGCCTTGACAAGCATTAGATAGTGAGTTTTATCTTTTATCCTTGGTATCAGGTTCTCTCTAATTTTGTTTTCTCTTCTTTTTTTTCTATAGCGTTCTTGGCGTCTAGGGTGTTGATTTATAAAATCATAAAACTTGATATCCGCGGTTGTCTCCCCAGCTTTCTTGATCTGGGGAGACACTTGTTATCTGCATCGTTACTTCATTCTAGATGCTTAAAGGAGTTATAAAACTCTTCTTGTTCTGGTGAGTCTACATTATCATCTCCTGCTGGTATAAGGCTTACCATGTAATAGGGTAGCACATCATAGCCATCCTTATCGCAAAATTTTATCGTTGGGCTATCTGTAATGGTACAGACATCCAATGTTGCTAGTACGTGTTCCCATTCCAGAGGTTCTAAGGCATCTTTGGAAAAAGGTTCCGAAATGTAATTCTTGTCCTCAATATCTCTTTCTAAGATGCATTCCTCTCTTTTTAAGCTCCCACAATGTGAAGCTCCACACATCCATAACTCTTTTTTCTGTCCTAACCATGTTGGGATTTCGGACCGTGCCAATGTAGCGAATCAAACTCTTCAACTGGTGTCTAGTTCACATCCTTGTAACTATGGTCTTTTAGGTATATTTTGGTTGTAGTCTCCCCATGTCTGAGGTATATGTGGTCGTAACCCCAATCCTGGACCATATTTAATCGTCTCATGAATGGTCTTCCCAAGATGATCTCGTAATTGTTCTTTTTGTCGAAATCAACTATTGCAAATGTATGCTCATACTCGATTCCACAAGAGGTGACAATTACTTTTTCTAAAAGTCCTAGAGGCTTTTCCATGAATCCATCTGCCAGTTGCAATTTCATTCTGGTAGCTCTCAAAGCCGGTTTTCCCCATTTTTCCCAGATTTCTTTGGTGGCAATAGCGACTCCCGCTCCATTGTCAAGAATAGCTTTGGATACTACTCCTTGAAATTCTACTGATAGTGTGGTATTTCCATCTTCTCCCTCACAATATTCTCCAACCTTGTTTAAAGGTACTGGCCTAGTGATTAGTTGAGGCTTGTCCAATTCTCTGATCCCTTCTTGAAGCTTTGACGTAGGGTCTTTTACTCCAAATTTTTCTAAGAATTTGCCTATGACAGTGGTCCACATGTTTGGTCATAACCTCAGGAGTTCGGCTAACATGATTGTGCATGCCACAGGGGTGGACAATAACTCAATCAACCCTTGTGAATCCATCACTCTGTTGGAAGAAAGTCTTTGAGATGGGATTTCTCTCACCTCAGACTTAGCTTCATACTCCCCTAGGTAAGAGGGTAGAGTTTTTAGTGAGTCTAGTTGACTGTGCCCTGAACTAATTGAACCCTGGTCTCCCCCTTGTGATTGCATATCAAAGTTCATTTGTGATCTTGCCTCAAACTCTTCAATGGGAGGTAAGATCTTATTTTCCTCCTTTCTCGTGCTATTTATTTGGTGGTTCACCTTGTTAGCTTCATTTGCTTCCCGGATTTGCTTCCACAAGTCATCTAGATTGTTACAATCCTTACCCATTTCTACCAATGTTTTAGGCTGGAAACCATCAATTGTCTCATCTGTCGTATTTGGCACTATGATAGGTTCTCTCCTAGACTCAGAAACAGTCGTGAGTCTCTCCTTCGTGTCTACTTGTTTCTCTAGAGTTGGTTTGATAGGGGTTGAAGCCGGTACCTCGTGCCAACTTGCAGGTTTATCAAAAGCGGATTTTCTATCAAGGATTGGGCTATTTCTATCATCTTTCGACACATTTCCAACCTCTTTTTTTCTATTTCTACATATGGATAAGTCTTCCATCTTTGCTCTTGGGTTTGGTTGTTTTTGAGTGTGGCTTTGTATGCTTTTAAGAGTGCGTCCAGCTGCTCATTTACTTTTTCTACCAGCATTGATCCTCCTGATTCTGCACTTTTGGGTTCTACTATTTCCGTGGCTCCTTTCGTTGTAGCAGCATGTGATCTTAAACTAGTTAGATCCTCTAACCGCTCCAATCTATCCTTTGTGTGTTTTAACTCCTAGGATAGAGCCGTCTGCTCTTGTTCTCTTCTGGCTTTCATATGTGCCTTTCTAGCTTTCCAAGTGCTTCTCTGATTTTTCATTTTTGCACTTGAGGCATCGGTCTTTGGCTCTTCAATTATGGGTTCGTTTGTCATTCTTTGAGCTTGTGCTCGTGTCACTACCTGAATAGGTATTACTGTCTCATTTTCTAACCCTCCACTGGAAGGCATTGCTTCCAACATGTTCAAAGTAGTTTTTGCTCCTTTGCTCGGGTTCTTAGGGCAATCAGGAATCAAGTGAGTAATTCCACACTTGGTGCAATACGCGTTGACTCTAATGATTTCATCGTGAAGACAATCCCTTAGCCAATGATCTCTGTCACACTTGTAGCAGAGTCCCTTAAGTTGTTGAGGTGCTCCTTGAGCTCCTCTCTATTGGTAGGTATGCCTCTGCCCGCCCATGCCTCCATTGGCTATGAACAACAGTGTTTGTTCATCCAAGCTGTATCTTCCTTCTCCTACTGCCTGTGCAACTGTTGGTGGTCCTGTACCTCCAATCATGCTCCAAGGTTCTGGAGTTGGGGGTTCTTCCGGTGGATAATAGAGAGGATTTGCAGCATATCCATTGGAATCTTCGTAATATGCATGCATAGGTACCAAATCCTTCTCTTCTGGTTTGTTTACCGTTGGTGTGTATTTATGCCGACCGGTCGTAATCCTGGTAGAGGTGGTTGTTGCCCCAATACTGGTTGTGTTCTTTCAACACCTACAGACTTGGTAGGTTGCTTGCTTGATATCTAGGCATCTGTGGAAGTTGAGGAGATGCTACCTGAGCTTGGGGAGCATAAGGTCGCTCTTTCACATATCCCTTGTTATAATAACATTCCTCCATCACATGGTTTGTCCATTTTTGTTCAATAGCACACCACTTCAGTTGCTTAGCCTGACGCTTGGCATACATATTCATTTTTTTTTTAGCATTTCCTCCACAAGCTGCTCCTGGCTTACAGCTACTTTTCCTTTGCATGCTGTCTTAGTGGACTTGCTTCCACTTTGTTGTGAGGATGAATCATCACATCAAGATCCTTGAATTCACCCTCCTTGTAGACAAGGTAAAGAGCCTCCTTAGTTAACTCATTTAACGCCGTGCTCCTCTTCATATGTAAGTCCTTCTGGAGATCTGCGTTCCTTAGTCCTTGAATAAATATAAGCATAAGTCTAGACTGAGTTGGCAGCTCCTCCACAAGGCAGAACTTCACGTATCTTTTTAGTCGTAGGGCTGCCTTTCGCACAGATTCCCCTTCTTTCTGTTTGAATTTATGGATTTGTGAGACTGTATTATGAGCTATCCCCCTTTGTGAGAATTCCTGAATAAACTCGTCAAAAACCTCCTCCGTAGACTCGAAATCTATACGCTCCACAGAGTCAAACCAAGTAGTGGCATCCTCTTGTAGGATAAGTACAAACCCTGCAAATTGAGTAGGGAAGTCCAAAACTTCTTCAACTCTAATTACACGCACAAAGGCTGCTACATGATCCCTAGGATCTCTATTTTCTGTTATTTCTTGTTTACCCATTTTTGCACCTGGGAAGGTCTAATTATACGATGGTCTACAAATCTCATCATTGGTTCTCCTTGTCCTACTCGATATACCTCCTTTGGCCTCTGGTAGTGGGAGGGTTCCTCTCCCAGAGGTGCCCCTAAGCCATAATTTTTGATGGTTCTTGCAAGAGGTGGTTCATCTCTTCGAACTCGTTCTATGGGTTGTCTTCCAGGCTCTGTAGACTCTTGAGATTTTGGCTTACTCTTGCCTTGATATCGTGAGTAGAGTGGTGGTTCTTGTAAATCTCTTATCCCTCTTGCGGCGGCTGGATAACCATCTTTGTTTCGGTCTTGTTCTAATGTCGCACTTTGTTGAAGCCATGTCTGCAATGATGGTTGGGTTGCTTGTTGGTTCTGGTAGTAGAACGTCTGTTGTCGGTTAGAATGTGATGTTGCATCGTACTCTTCTGAAAATGGATTTGTTGACTTACTAGGGGTATAGGTGAACCTTGGTACTTCTTCGGGGGCATATGTTGATGTTCTGGAACTATTGTCTTTTCTACCTCCTCTGGGAGAATTCGCTTGTACTCTCGCCCCTACCCATTCGTTTGTATTATCGCCCATTTGTTTGAATTAAGCAATACAAACGAATACAAAGGAATAAAAATGAATTAAGCAATACCCTACCCATTCGTTTGTATTCTTGGCCAGCTGTCAACAAAAATGATATGCTTCCCCATAGCAATTTCGTAAGAGAATAAGTAAAGAACCTTGTCTTTGCTTAATTCATTTGGGTAGGGTTCTTTGCATAAAAAATAAGAGAACACTTCCTCGCTCTCATGCTTGTAAATTCCTACATTCTCATTATAGGTAGAGACCCTGGTTGTTTTTTTATCATACATAAAAAGAGCTCCAGGTTGATCAATTTTTGGCGGCGGCTCTTGAGCCTCTGAGACCATTTTCCCTTTTGCCACATTATCTCCATATTTATTGTAATACTCAGGGTTACTAACTATCAGATAGTGGTTCCCCTTTTCATCTCGGAATCTATCTCCATCATCATAGACTTGAATTATCTCCATTCTCTGAGAAGGTCTTTCTTCTATACAAATACAATTGCATCCCCAATAGTCAAAATAAACTAGGGCTCCCCTAGAGTTTGTTCCTTCTAAGAAGATTATAGTGAACTTGGCATCGTTCAAAGGGTTTTGGGAGGTACTTCCTCCTAGCATTGGTCCTTCATCGGAGAAACCTCCTGGTTGTTGACTACCCATCATGAAGAAGGACTTATCTGATGAAGTGTCAGTATCACTACCCTCCTCAATGATCGGTGCTAATGGATCTAGCCTCGCCTGAGTTACACTCTCCTCAGTGGACACTAAGCTACTCTGATCACCTGCCACTTTTTGGTCTCTAGGAATGTGTCTTCCTGATCTTAAATTCATCAAACTTAGCAATGCAACTTATCACAAATCCAACCACTCACTTGGCAAGGGATTAGTTTCCGCACGACTTCTTGCCTTACCGCGCTGAATATACCTGTACACAAGAGTTTAATTTCGGTTATCGAATCAAAGCATTTAACCACTAGAGGTGGTCTTAGTATTGATTGGTATAACTGGAGGGTTAACCTCAACCACTACTGTACTCTATACACTTCGGATGTTCTTGATTATGTCTGCTAATTTGGAACTGTACACCACCCAAGTGTTTATCAGTCTAGAGGTGAAGTCTTAATTTCGTCTTTGCTCCGTCAAAAGGTCAACAAGGTCCAATTTCACTTCTGAAAGAAGTTCTAGAACTCTTAAGTCAATTGGAACATCACTCTATGTCCACAATCAGATTTTGACTTCAATAAGACCCTGTAGACATCCTACGCGTAGTATGTCTACCTGCTCTGTTTTGGCTGGAATTTGCACTATAGATTACCCTTGATGTGCTGAGTCCACAATTGTTCTCACTTTTTGATTTGGAAACCTATAAGCTGGTCAACTGATCAAAAATCTGTTCCAGCAGCTTGATGTTGATCTGACTAGTCAAATCAACTCCAATTTGGACCAAAATTGACTAGGAGGTTTGCCTAAGGCTAGACAACACCCTGCTATGTTCACAGTCAGATTTTGACTTCAATATCATGCATGTAGACATCCTACACGTAGCATGTCTACCTGCTCAAAATTGCTCCAAATGCAAACCACGGACTCCTCTTAAGGTGCTGATCACTCTGGTATGCTCAAAGTTGGATTTGGAGTGCTAAATCATTGTGAACACATCCTACGTGTAGGATGTCTAAGTGCTCTGTTTGACTCCAAACTTGAGCCACAGCTTCCCCTTGATGTCAGCAACCCAATGCTATGCTTAGATTACAGTTTGGATTTCAAAAGACCCCAAATTTAGCTATTCTAGCCTTTTTCAGTCAAAAACGCTAAAGTCTGCTTAAAACCCAATTTTCTCACCCAATTGAGATGAAACCTTTCTCATGCACTCAATAAATCATGTAGATCATGCTCATGAAGACATCCTATGGTTTTGGTCTTAAAAATTATGCTTTGGGCCCAATTTGGGTAAGATGTTTGGCAATTTCCGTCTTTTGGCCTTATCCTGTCAAGATATAGTCAAGTTTCCCCTTCCAAGTGAATATAGGGCAATTGCTACCTTCTAAACACACTGGTCAACTCAAATTTTCAAAATTCTCACCAGAACACCCTGTAGACATCCTACGTGTAGGATGTCTACTGCTCCTTTTCTCATACTAAAGTGCTAATTTTCCTTCCCTATGCTCTCAGAAAGTGCCAATATGCCTTACAAGTGCAAAATATGCAAATTTCTCTCAATTTAAACCTTTTCTGAACTTTTACGTTTTTTGAGTCCGCTTTTTAGCTTTTGGGCAATCCAATAAGGGAAAAACACTCAAATCTATATGTTACTAGGGTGAAACCCACCCTCTGAACACACAGGTGACCTCAGTTTCCCCAAATTCCCTGCCAAATACCCCCTAGAGACATGCTACACGTAGGATGTCTACTGTCTTAAAATTTAAATTTTTACTAACAAAAGTACTCCCTATGCTTTGTAGCTCTCTCAAAATTACTCACAGAAACTTTTGAACTTCAATTCAACTTCTAAACACTCTTTTCCATCTTTTACAGCTCTTTGATGAGCCTAACAACAAATATAACATGCATGAAGTGCTCCAGATCATAAATCATGATGTCCTACTTATCCTACTCCTACTCATCATGTGAGATGGTGATTTTGGTGTCTCGGTTGCTTCTTGGCCTCTCCGGACTCTCAAGCTATCCTTTCACCGCCTCTACCACTCCAACTCCTACTCTCCTACCTAACACTACCTAAGTTGAAGGATCTAGGCCAGACACTCGCTCCCTAGACTCCTCCTAAGACCTAGAGATTCCCCCACCCTCTGATCCTATCTAAATGTAAAATAAGACTCTGGCAAGCCAGAGAATCCCTATCCTCAAGGACTAGTCTCGGTCACCTACCTAGGGTTTTCGTCCCTAGCAGCGGCGCCAATGTTGGCGGATACGTCGTGACGGACGTCAGCACAACGAGAACTCACCTAACAAGATTTGTCAACTAAGGACGAAGCTCGACCCGCAGGTGTGTGGAAGCAAACATAAGGTGTCAACCTACACTCGACTGACTATTGACTACTTCCTATAGAGGTCGCTACCCAATGTCTAAGTTACAGCCTTCAAGAGTACACAAGAGGAGATTTCCTAAAACGCTTTCAAGAGCCAAATACCTATCAAATATTCTCGAAATGCTACGGAACTTGAGGGAAATCCTATTAACACCAATAGGTCGCTCTCCCTAAGGTCCGTGACCCAAAACCCCAACCCTAGACACTCGGTGCAGAATCACGTAGGATGTCTGGTCGAAATTTACATGTCGGCGTTTTTTGCAACTAACATGCCTAATGCGTAGCTCTACTCATTGCGAACACGTGGATATGCTGAAATGCAAATACAGACAATGTATGCTCACCGAATCACCAGATATAGCTCGTGGGTCGATCTCGCAAACCCGGGTCGTACACCTACAATGTAGGTGTTGGCGCGTATCTCTCTTCGGGGGCAACACGCTATACTTCTCCGCACTTGATTCCGACCACCAGTGTGCGCGTAGCGTCAAGATAAACTCTCACTCTCTCTCGTACACAAAGTATGCTCAATTCACACAGACAAAAACTTATAAAAAATGACAAAGGGTTTTTTCCATTAAGGTCAAAAGTGGTATAAATACCTTACAATCTCAAACCCTAATGTGAATATCCTTAGGTGCCTGCAATTGCAAAGTGTTTCATAGAAGAACTTGCCAAAAAGGGTGGCAAGAGACAACGGATACATAGCTCTGTTATGGACGCATAGCAAGAGTAGTCAGAGTCAAATATTAAGTCTCAGGATCCTGTGGTGACACCAACTAACCGTGTAGAACAGTCTGCACAGGAGGGAGAGAAAATGCCAAGCAATGTTCCTTTTAAGCTTCATAATGAAGGTGGACTTGGGTAGATGCGTCAAAAATCATTTCATTAAAGCTTTCGAATGTAGTCTCTATAAGAATCACAAATCACACTCGCCAAAGCATTTTTTTTCATTGGAAGTGCTCTAGTCATGATAGAAAGCAATCATGGGAAGGCCACATGGAAGAAAATTGGTGAATTTGGCCCAGGATTTCAGCCCTTTCATATCACATGATACAAAATGATCTCTTGGACAAATGTTACATCAAAGTCAAAGAGCATGTTCCAAATAATACTTGGGAATATTTCACTTTCAAGATGCACAATTGTGAGTGATGGTTGGTCTAATATTCAAAGAAGACCACTAATCAATGAAATGCTCATTTTTCCAAAGGGAGAAACATTCATAAAGTCGATTGGCAGTTCTAATGCAGTTAAAAGTGACAAATATATTTTTGAGGTCTTGATTAATGTAATTAAATAAATCGGTGTTTAACATGTCTTTCAAGTAGTCTTGGACAATCCAAAGAACTGTAAAAATGCTAGAAAATTAATAAAAAATTGAATATCTCATATTTACCAATTGTTGTAATACGCACAGTTTAACTTGGTGTTGAAGGATTGGTATACTAGGGATAAAACCACATGGTTCGCCAAAATAATCATTAGGGAAAATTTGGACTGTCAAAGGGGCCCTATAAGAACTTTGACTTTCTCCCTCTTGAACAAAATGGGTGCATGGTAAAATTTTTACAAATGAAATCAAAACTTGTAGAACCTTTTGTATTTAAAATGTACTCATTGAGATCTATTTATTGATATATAGGATGCCATAAGATTTCTTATATTTTAGAAGATTCCATTTTTTATGTGACGACTCCGTCTCGTTAATAGAATCTCTCCCACATTTCAGCTTCAGCAAGGAGGCATAACTTCTACAAATCAACTCCAAATTTGTCGGAGTTTAAGGATTTACAACCTACTTTCTAAGATCTTTCCAAAGCATTTATGTACTTCACGGGTTGCCCACTTTGGACAAGAGAGGAAAAGTCAAAACCTCCTCATAGGGCCCCTTTGAGAGTCCAAATTTTCCCTAATCTGACATTGCAAACTCAAGTTCGGAGAGAAAGTAGAGTATGTACAAGTGTGTTCATAGCACTATTTGCAACAGATTATTGGCAGACAGAGCTGAAAAATTAGTGTATATATTTTGCAACGAAAAGATATTGCATCACATCGAAAGTGTTGGCTATGAGGAGGAAATTTCAATGTGGGTGTATGATTGTCAAAACGAAGACAACAATGTTAGTGTATCTCAATGCACTTTAGAAAAAATAGAAGAGAATCTGATAATAGATGCGGGAGTTGAATTACAAGAAGACCCACAACACTCAGACTCAAAACAAGATAACAACCTCACAGATTCAATCTGACCTGAGATTAGAATGCAAATTGTGTGAAAAAAATTTATCAAAGAGCTTGTATTCAACGTGTTTTGCTCATATACAATGCTTCATAGTAGCGATTATACATAATCTGTCGATCTCAATTGTTATGCTCAGAACTTGCATCTTCATTATACCAAATAGATTTCTAATTGTGCTAGGGAGGTCTTGGCGGGCTTGCTTGAGTTTATACTCATCTGCAATTCCAAACATATAATATATTTCTTGTGGAATATCTTGTGAACAAATTGCACATCGGCTACTATTTTGCATTAAACAAATTAAACACATGAGGTGATAATAATGACCACATGCCAATGTATAGAATACACTTCATCCATCAAAATTCTTGAAGCATATTGGACACCAAGAAGATGGAGATGCATCTGACTGTGGCATGGGAACCAACTCTAGATGCAGGATGAGGTGACCAATGTGTGTCCCTTGTACATGTGGAGGATTCACTCATTGTGTCAAATTATGAACTTCCTCGCTTAAGCGCTGAATACTTTTCTCCATTTGGACCTAGGATGCTCCAGATAGTGAGCCAATACTTACCAGAAGGACACCATATTTCTCACGTAACCAAGGTGATGCCCCTATGGTAAGCACTATTCCATAGAACAACTTACACACACACACACACACACACACACACACACTCACATTGTGTGGTAAGGTACCTTATGACTATCGTTCAATATGACAAAAGGCACGCTACCACACAAAACACACACACAACACACACCCAAGTCGTGTGGTCAGGTACTCTGCTACTTCCATGCATTGGGACATAGAGCACACTCCCACATGAACCCCTCTCTCCTCGCGATTTACCTGTGAAGGTAGTCGTCTCTCTCTCTCTCTCTCTCTCTCTCTCTCTCTCTCTCTCTCTTTAAAAATAACACCCAATGAGCCCGATCGGGTCCCTGTATATATTTAGTTGCAGGCCCATTGAGCATTGGGGTTTTCTCCGCAAGCCCGTAGGAAACCTAAGTTTTTCGGTGGGCTTTTTGTGGGTTTCCAGGTTTCTCTCCATCGGCTTGTTTGTGATCATGCTGCGTGTGATTATGAAAATATGTTATCAAGACCTTGTGATGACACAAAATTTTAGGTGATTACGTAAAATGTAAATCCTTGCTTAACACTATTGCTAGAACCTGCTCTCCTTGGACATCTTGTCTATATTGTAATTTGCTACATGTTGGATAGTTTACCATATCTCCATGTTTGGTTGAAAGAGAATACAATCATTTGAATATGCATGGTAAGATTTGTAGCCCATACCAATATCTTGCAGAATCAACTTTTCTTGGCTTCAATCATATGGCATCGTTATAAGCATGTATGCAAAAAATTTAGACATGACTGTATCAGACCATCCAAAAAATTGATTATAGGTTCCAAATGGAGATACATGCTTGTAACACATAGAAATATGAGCACCAACATATTGTAGCATACAAGAAAGTCGTTAATTCTAGCTCTTTCTTGTAACTATGCTCAGTATGATACTTTTGCAGATGGGATGTGAGTTCGTGCAAAGGATCCATGGGGCAACAAGGTTTGGCTTCTTGTATATGGTACATAATGTAGAAGGCATCTATTGTGTTAGCCTCAAAAAGCTCCTCAATTGGGTTCTTTTCAATTGTGAGATGGTCGTCTACAACATGACCTTGTGCTCATGGATCCCGCACTTGGTTGGAGGTCAAGCACTTCATCATTTCTTGCATGTGTTGATTTGGCCCCATAAAGTAGTGGTTAAAGATGATCTATTAAAAATACTCTCCATTTTCTAACATGCTCTCAATGCTCATTACAAATTCTCCATTTGCAAGCAACTTGGTACTTGTATCTTACTCATAGACACAACAATTTCTCCCCAAACTCATACATGTTGATGCACTCGCAATATTTGTGTTCTTCATTGTTGAAGAATCATGGGAATGTGAGATAGTCTGAATGGTAGGTGGGTATACTTTCTCTGCTCCAAAGTTGGCCAGATATTCAAATTCAAATGAAAAGTCGTAGGCGGTAGTATTTGAAATACAAGATAGGGAGATCCTTTTAAAAAACGGAAAAATTTAACAGTGTCAATTTTTTTTGGTAAAAATGCAAGAATAACTATCTATAAAAGAGTGGCAAAAATGTTAGTAAACCATCAGTATCACCATCAATAAACACTTCAAAATATAGTAATTTGTGATAAAAAGACCGATGTTTGTTCCGATGGTATTAGTGACTTCCTTAAAAATTTCCAGTTGAGATCCTTCTCTTGTTATATATGCCACTAACACAAGATTGTTACAGAGGGCTATATGTATGCCTCTCCCCACCTTCTCGAACCCTCCTACACCCCTTCCCCCCTCTCCCTCTCTTTGTTACATGTGTGTGTGTGTGTGTGTGTGTGTGTGTGTGTGTTGGTGTGTGTATACATACACACATAATTTGATAAAATTGGTTGTACACACATATTAATGCTTGCATACATGTTTTGTTTTATGTTTGTTTAGTAGGTTCATTTGTTCTCACTTGCATTGTACATATTATCTTCACCAAGCTGCTGACATCAAGATTTTTTCTTCTTCAAATCGTAGCATGTATGTGTATTAACCTTTGTCAATTTTTCTTGCAAACACACAAATCAAAGATAGACATGCATACATGCATGCATACATGCATGCATACATATATGCATACACACATAAACATATATGCATGTACACACACACATACATACATACGCACATACAAACACACATGTGCACACTAAAATATGGATATGCCGGTGTGTGTAGATTATGGACAGAACACCCAACCGCACACCCTGTGTCACACCGTAACTAACACTATGAAAATCTTTAATTGTTTACCGTGGCCTTTTACTACGTTTTGTAGAGAGAAGGTCCAAAATCAGCTGGAGAGGGAAGAGAGAGGAGCCCGGGGGGGGGGGGGAGGGGGGGTCATTTCAAATATTATCGCATTTAACTTTTGCGCTTGTTACTGCAAAATTTACCTCTATTATTGCCACAAAAATTATCGTGTTTATTCTTGAAGCCCAATTTAGAGCCTAAATATTTAAATTTAGGCTTAAACATTCCCTTCCCCTCAAGTTTTAGTGTTTTCCTCCCCCTTAATAAAAATTAAAGAACATTATATGAAATTTTTAAATTAAAAAAAAAGATATGAAAATATGGAACAATAGTTAGCTATGTGGGATTACACTTGATTACAGCTAAACTAGCCACTATCACTTAATTAACATAATCTAGCATGCTTCACAAAATTAGAGAGAGTGATGAATGGATGACACGATCAAAAAAATTCATAACTTAAGTATACAAAATGTTTATGAATCATCTTTTAAAAGATCCCTACAAGAAGCGTCATCCAATTCTAAGACCATGGCTCCTAAATCAATAAAGAGGGAAATAGAATTGTCATTTGTGGATGCGTTGCGTTGGCTTCATCATCTTTGAAATTGTCATCCTCCATGTCATCATCCTTATCATCATCATGACAATCATCCTCACTAAGACTTGCGTCCACTGGACTTGATTCATTGATCTCCCTCTTCTCTGTCTCCCCCTCATCCAAAGTAGGAGGTGGAAGAGGGTTCAAGATGGTCTCCACTTCATGGTTCTCCCCTGAGGTGTAGCCGGAATTACGAACCAAAATTTTGGTTGGTGGATTGTTGAGATATAGATGACCTATAGTAGAGAAGTTCAAAGTGAGTGACATTGGTATAAATTAATGCTACAAGCAAATAAGAAAAAAAAAGGTAGTCACTCACCTGCTCATAATTGCGTGGAAAAACTAAATTGTCATACCTCCTGTGTGATACACACTAGAGTCCACCATGTAGAGGCCATTCTCATGCCATCTAGACACATTTGCAAACCACTTGCGCTCAAAGATGAAGGTATGAAAGGTTCTAAAATTAACCTTTAGTATCCTTTCAATAGTTCCACAATACCGGCTTCATCACCATCTGTGTCAATGTTGCCCATGATGCCACAGCCCATGGTGGTTCTACGCTTGTCAATGCGGCGCCTATGAAAGTGACGACCCTTTGACCACATAGAGTTAAAGGAAAGGCACTACAAAATAGAAAAACATCTTTTATCAATTACAAGATAAAATCAAGAAAAACTATACAATATGATTTATGTATATGAGTACTCTACCTTTGGTACGCAGCCTCATGCATACTCCCATTCTTTGTCGGTGATGTCTTCTCCTCGCACTTTTGATTCGATCATTCTCTCGTGAATCCACTCTACACTAATGAGATCTGGAAAAAATATAGGCACTAGGGGTGCACTCCTTCCTCCATGTATTTGTTTCCATGCTTCTCTCTCTTGCAAATGCCTTGCCTTTTCCATTGTCCAAAAGTCCACCCACTTGATTATAACCTTTGCATTGAGAATACAAAAGTTATTGACCAATCTAGTCTTGTAGAGTGCTTCCCTGCACATGGGACATGAGTTAGCATGTACGTGCTCACTGCAATATAGTATGAAATCATTGATGCATGTGTGGATGCGCTCATACTCCATGCCAAGTGCAATGACATACGATCTAGCTCGTCAACAATCCGGAGGCATGTGGTGATCTTTTGACAACATTTTTCCCATTAAACTACTGCAACAAACAAGCGTATTAATACAATTGCAAGGAGGAACCGTGAATCAAGAGAGATGTATAAAAATCCATATAACAAACTTACCCAAGGAGTGCATCGACACTTGCATTGCTCCAACCAAATTCTCTTACAAGTTGAGTACTTCCAATGATTCCCGGAGCACTGAGTATTGTACACCATCATAAAGAGGTGTTGGGGTACTCATCAGCAATCTGTCATCCGTTGTCGCTTCCCATCGAGTGCATGTCTGGCAATCCTCCTCTCACACATCACGTTCATGAGCTTGTAAATCATCACACATGTCAAACATGTGCTCATACTATACTTCAAACTTCTCCTAAGACGCCATAGGAGGAGTTGTCAAAGTAGAGCTACTAGGAGGGTCACCATGCGCCACGCCTAATTTGTCTAGAAACTCTTGTCTCTATTGTTTGGCCTTGCGCACAGGAGCACCACCACTGAACATAGGCCAATGGGGCACCTCCTGAAGAGAGGGGTGAGTGGCTCTCTCATCTCTCTGAGCCCTTTTTTGAGGATACCAAAGCCCTTCATCCTCCACGTCCTCCAAAGCAATGTGCCTCAAGCGAAGGATTTCCCTTTTGCACTTGGCACAAGGACAAGGGAGCTTTTCCTAGAGCCATCGATCATGTTCAGGGCTGTTCAGAGGGCCACGAACGTCCTCCACGTGCACGAAAGAGAGATTATCAAAAAATTTAAATTTAGCCATATGTATCCTTAAAAACAAACAATTAATTAACAAAAATAGTGTCAATTACATATTTCAATAAAAAGTAAGAAATGACTAAAATACAAAGAGAATAAAGTGCAAAGAGTGCTACAAGTTTTTAAAATAAAGTGCAATCAGTACTTATACTAAATAACTTAATTTTTAAATACAAATGGTACAAAAGAATTAAAAAATTCATATAGAAAACATCTAAAAGTACTACAAATAAACAAATGCTAATTATTTAAGTACGTGTTATTCAATAGGGGAAATTAAAAAAACATCTAAAAGTACTACAAATAAACAAATGCTAATTATTCAATAGGGGAAATTAAAAAAAGAAAAGAATCTTACAAAAAATCAAAAGGCTATGCATGAAATTATGTCCATCTAAGGATAGAAGGGGGTAGTTTCCTCCCGCTACCTTGGATACATTTGTATCCATTTGAAATGATGTTACGCGGCAATAGGCGCGGTAATGGGAGCAGTAACACGTGTGGATAATTACACGGTAATATCCGTGATAATCACTCGCGCCTAAAAAAGAAAGAAGGATAGAGTCACTGGCATATTTGCGGCATACTCTACCCTCCTCTTCTCCGCCATCGCACCCGCACCTTGCCAATCTTCCCTACTCTACCTCCCACACTCTCTACCTCTCTCTCCTTTGTCCATCTCTCCTCTCCTTCTCCCTCATACACACACACACACACACACATACACATTTTCAGGTCGTTTGTGAAAAAGTCTTTGAAGGGGGCTTAACGCGATCATCATAGGATGCTCAACCTAACGGTCAACTATCTCTATAACTTAAGATATTCACATAACCTCCCTCCCTCTTTCCCTATTGTATTCTACTCTCTCCACACACACACACACACACACACACACACACACACACACACACACACACACACACACACACACACACACACACACACACATACAAACACACACACACGTGCACACACACTCTTACATGCATAAAGATAGAAACAATAAGAGATTGAGAAGTGCACATACCTCATTCATTCGACCGATTGATGCAATAAGGATTATCGTTAATGCTTTTCTGATGTAGCTTGCTTAGTGAACACTATAAGAGGAGTTGTCTATAACCGCTAACATTGCCACGGAAAAAAAAAGGAAAAAGGAGAGAGAAAAATTTATGGGGGCGGAAATAACCGCGGCTATGAACGCGGTAGTGGTTTATCAACAATAAGCGCGGTAATAGCCGTGGTATTATACCCGCTGCTATTACCACAACCTTTGCCACTGTGATTACCGCGCATATTGCCGCTAAACGCCAATTAAAAAATAAAGGTGCTTATTTGGGCCACCCAAATTTGGGTGGCCCAAATGAGCTCCTTTATTTTTGACCTGCATAAAACAATAAGACATCAATTGTTTTTTGGAAGAGTATAAAAAATACCAAAGAATTGAAATTGAATTTACTTTACCTTGACAATTAAAAATTTAGAAGATCAGCTATTTAAAAAAGTTACAATAAAAAGTAAATAGTTGTATATACATTGTGCCACATTGGGACTTTACGAAAGTTTTGACAAAACATTTTTTTATCTAATCCTCATCGTCGTCCATAGACATGTATGTTGGATCACTTTGACTCTACATAAACCCAAACCAAATTAAACAATTATCTATAGCTCAAAACAATTGATACAAAATTACTTGTTTAAACTTACCGCTTGTAGTGGTCCAACTGCCACGTCGAATTGCTCGCGAGAGATGTGGTTGTTTTCGAACAACCATCACCAAGTATCAAATTTTGTATGTTGCTCCCAATACTTGACCATCTCTCTCGTTGGTCGAGAGAGAGTGACATTTTCCTAAGTTAGCAATAACAATACCAAATTATCAACTCCAATCTTTATAATCACAGATCGACGTTATAATTCAAATAATCTTACATATTTATCCTTCCAAGCTCCCTTGCCTTCTGAGCCATAGTGCGTGGGAGTTCACAGCTTGATCGCTCTTCTCTTGAAATGCCCACTCCCACTCCGTGTTTGCCATGTTGCCACCGCGGTAATTCTTGTCTCGATCTCGACATGGTTGGCTGTTGCGTGCCGCACAATGGACTGCTTGTTTTTTAGAAATGTATTTATGTAGCACTTCAACCATTGTTGTGAAAAACTTTGATCGGGGGCGTTTGGAAATCTAGCTAACAGAGCGTCCTCAATGTACCGTGCATGATCGAGCAGTTGGTCTCTGAACTTTATAAAACATAAGAATTTGTAGATGGCATGGAAATGCCCTGTCCTATGTTGTGTCGAAATCACCCTCCCCGCCATATTTAACCTTGTAGTAGCACCCATGCGTGTTTGGCATGGGTGCGTCAGTATCCTCGTCCTCTGCGTCAGGGGCGGCACGCTCTGAAAGTGGGGACTCCATTCCCCTGCCACTACCAAAACATGCAAAACCACAAGATCTGCCGCCGCTTCATCTCTCATGGCGTTCGCTGCCCTGAGACGAGCATCGACGCACACTGATAGAGGAAGTCCGTCGATGATGTTCTGGCGAAGCCAAAGTGGAATGGAGTGGCATAGGACCCTGTGATGCCATGTGAGTAGGACCCTGCGATGCAAGGGGAGTAGGACCCTACGATGGAATAGGAGTAGGACAATAGGAAGGAGAGTAGAGGGAGGTGTCGTCGGTGCGAGGCTCTGTAGGTAAGGAGTCCCTCTTTGACTCCCCCATGGTGTAGTCTGTGGAGAAATACGTAGGTTGCAAGCTGCTACGAAGTGTAACAACCAAACAAATCCTCCGTGAACAGAGGTACTGCTCTCGTAAAGAGATAGCACACTGAAAGTCAAGATCTACAACCGGTGGAGGAATCTAAGAAGGGTAGGGGCATGATGGCCATTCCTGCAAATTAAAAAAAAAACTATGACACTAATGATTTATGGTTAACTACATAGAAACACTATTTATTTCTTTGCTTGTTCTCATCGACTCAAGACTCGGGTCCACTGGAGGCAATGTCCACCCCGGGTGGGAGCCCACTTGAGATGTGAACCAACCAAAAGAAGAGCCAGCTGGCTGCTCCTCACCAGTTGGTATGTCGTTGACATCTACATTACAAAGAGCAATATAAGATTAAGCTTTCCACCCTACTCACTCATCTATAAATATGTACATAAGAATATCACCACACAAACACGTAGATACATATACATACTAGTAGACCTAAGTAGAGGCTAGTAGTGCCAAAGGTCAACTGCACCTCTTTAGATATCATCACCTCCTAGGTCATGGTGGCTTTGGAATTGGGCACAACTTTTTTAGGCTTCGCATACGTCCACAAGAGAGACCCCAGGGTCATCCACCATGTCCTAGATTGGTCTCACAAACTGAGGCAGCCGCTTCATCCCGTTATTGCAAAACATAGATCAACATGTTTTACAAGTGGAACCCATTGTCTTCTACCTACACCCTCCAAGCTTGGGGATGGGCCGCCCTTCGCTTTCTCTCTCTTTCCCTCTCTTTCTTTCTCTACCTCTCTTTCTCCCTCTCTTTATCTACCTCTTTCCCTCTATCTCTCTCTTTCTCTCTCTCCCTCTCTTTCTCTATCTCTCTTTCTTTCTCTCCCTCTCTTTCTCTCCCTCTCTATCTACTCTCTCTCTTTCACTATCCCTATTTCCCTCTATCTCTCTCTCTTTCTCTCCCTCTCTCTTTCTCTCCCTCTTTCTATCTCTATCTCTTTCTATCTCTCCCTCTTTCTATCTCTCTCTCTCTCTCTCTCTCTCTTTCTATCTCTCCCTCTTTCCCTATCTATCTCTATCTCTTTCTATATCTCTATCTATCTCTCCCTCTTTCTAACATTTCTCTCCCTCTCTCACTCTCTTTATCTATTCTCTCTCTCTCTCTCTCTCTCTATCTAGCATTTCTCTCCCTCTCTTTAAATCTCTCTCTCTCTCTCATTAATTCTCTCTCTCTCTATTTATCTACCTCTATCCCTCTTTCTCTCTCACTCTCTTTATCTATTTCTCTCTCTCTTACGTATGCAATGCTAACTTATAAAAGAACTTAAACTATTTAAAGACTTAATTGAATAATGAGAAATCCACCTGGGATTGATTGGCCATCTGCTGCTGTACTGGCGCCTGAAGACTCCTCCGTAGTCCTACTACTAGGCCCGGCTTCATCGTCATGCAACGCTCTAGTTCGTTTTAGAGGTACGTCCTCATCATCAGATGTAGGATTGGCTCGGGTCCTTTTAGGTGCAATAACTTCTTATCCTTATAAAAAGGACATCTAATCATTAGGTAAATTATCCGAAATCTAGATTCAAACTTTGTATTCAACCGTAACCCATCCAAGGTTAAATTTATAGTTTTAATTGGTAAATTCTTGACCTAGTAATTTCTTATTTTCCTATATCAGCATGATAACTTGTTCCACAGCTTCCCTAAGGGTTTTTTAGGCTATCCTAATTTTCTTATAATTTTGTATATCTTTTTCCTAATTTCCCCATCGAATCTTAAGCTTGGAATCTACTTATTTTGAGCTTAATATTTATTCTATTTTGTTTTATCTCAAAGATTTCATTTCCTCAACTTTATATCACAGGTTTACACTTACTAGAATTTTCGTAAAAAATTTTGACCGCAAAGCCTATTTATTTTAATTAATCTTTAGTCAAAAATAGGACTTTTAGTCAATTATAATTTTCTAAATTTACTAATAAATTATGAAATAATTATCACAAGTAGATAAGGATATCTTATTATTTTCCAACTTAATTATATAATTTCCATCTTCAATTTTCAGCTAAAATTAGGATATTTTTGACTTAAATAAATATTTATACTACTTTTCTAACCTTGACATATCATCATGTAATATAGCTCTAATAAATAGCATGTAATCATAGCACATGATTTACTAATTTTCCTCTTTAGTTTTTAGCTAGAATTAGTATAATTTGACTTAGATATATATCTATACTACTTTTCTAACCTTGACATAATTATCATGGCCTCTTTATTCTATAATCTAGCTGCGATAAATAGCATGTAATCATAGCACATGTTTTACTAATTTTCCCCTTTACTTTTTAGCTACAATTAGTATAATTTGACTTACATAAATATCTATACTACTTTTCTAACCTTAACATAATTATCATGGCCTCTTTATCCTATAATCTAGCTCTAATAAATAGCATGTAATCATAGCACATGATTTACTAATTTATCCCTTTAATTTACCCTCAATAATAGTGGTTTTCTACTAGGATAATTATCTAAAATAATTATCTATAGTTAAGATAATTATCAGGGGTTACTTAAAATGTAATTTACCTCTAATAATTATATCAAATATTTTTGGGTTAATTTGCTAATTTCCACCTTTTATTTTCTCTAAATACAGTGTAATTCTATTGAGATAACTAGTTAAACTAACTATCTGAGGTTAACATAATTATCACGGGTTTCATAACATGTAATTTATCTCTAATAATTATCTCAAAGCATTTTGGATTAGTTTGCTATTTTGCCTCTTTTAATTTATTCTAAAAATAGTGTAATTCTGTTAAGATAATTAGGTAAACTAATTATTTGAGGCTAAAATAATTATCATGGGTTTTCTAAGATGTGATTAATCTTTGATAAATAACTCAAAGCATTTTCAATCAATTTGCTAATTTTTCCCTTTTAATTTGTCCTAAAAACAGTGTAGTTCTTCTAAGATAATTAGGTAAATTAATAATCTGAGATTATCATTGGTTTTCTAAGATGTGAGTGACCTCTGATAAATAATTCAAAGTATTTTGAATCAATTTGCTAATTTCCCCTTTTTAATTGGTCCTAAAAACAGAGTAATTCTGCTAAGATAATTAGGTAAATTAATTTTTTGAGGTTAACATAATTATCACGGTTTTCCAAGATATGATTAACCTCTGATAAATAACTTAAAGCAATTTGCTAATTTCCTCCTTTTAGTTGGTCCTAAAAAACAGAGTAATTCTGCTAAGATAATTAAGTAAATTAATTATCTGAGGATAATATAATTATCATGGGTTCCACAAGATGTGATTAACCTCTAATAAATAACTCAAAGCATTTTTGAATCAATTTGCTAGTTTCCTTCTTTTCATTTGTCCTAAAAATAGTGTGATTCTGCTAAAATAATTAGGTAAATTAATTATTTGAGGTAAACATAATTATCATGGTTCCCTAAGGTGTGATTAACCTCTCATAAATAACTTAAAGTATTTTCAATCAATTTGATTATTTTTCCCTTTTTTTCTCTCAAAAACAGTGTAATTTTGCTTAACTAATTATGAAAATTACTCAAAAAATTATAAGATAATTTTTCTAGCTTAATGACAGTCTAACATGGCTCTGATAATTATCTCAACTTAATCTAAACTTAATTAATATAATTCCTATTAATTTATGGTTAATATGGATAATTTCAGCCCTAATATGATATAATAATTAATTAGCTTAATATCCCTAAGCTTAATCAAAATAGTCAGCAAAGAATATTTCATTAAGAGAGAATTTTTGAGTATACATAGGATTAATCTTCAATTAATTAAAAAATTTGCAAATAGGTTAACCTAGCTTTGCTAATTAAGAAAGATTAGGATTAATTACCGTTTGATTAATCAACCAGAGCTTGATCTCTAGTGATTTCTGCGTAGAGGTCTCTCTAGATGAGAGAGAGTGTGCCAAGGCTCCGAGTCTATCAAATTGTGAAGCAAGGGGTCCTATTTATATTTTTATGGCACTCATAAGCTCTCACATGCTAGAAAAAGCAGTTGCTTGCAGCTCAAGCAACCCTACAGCTCCAGATGGCGCCCCTTGCTGCTAAATGAGTCCCTGGCAGGTCAGTGATGACTCTCCCATTACCTGCCAGCTTTTAAAATATCAATTATGCTATATTTTGACCTATTTTTGCTTAATTGTGATAAATATCTGGGAGGCCTTTAATAAACTCTATGCTTAAATGATTACTGCAACCCTTCAATTTTTCTTAATAATTTAATTTACATTGAATCTTCCGAAAGGACTAGCGGGATCAGTTTTTGTCCGAATTTAAATCTGAAAATTTATAGCCCAGGGTTTGTTGTGCTTAAGATTCTAAAAATACCAATATTTTCCATGGTCGGACAATTCTACATTGCTTTTTCAATAATCATATCAGTTTAATTAAGCTTTATACAATCTTGATGGTTTCAGAAACTGGAAACCTTACACCCCTTCCTATTTTAGTGCCCGTCCTCGGGCACTATTGAAAAGTGTTCAGGGAGGCAAGGGAAGGTTTTGACTGGTTGTTGATGGGTTGATCGTCTTCATTTTGTCGTTGGATTTGTTGATGAGGTTCAATTTGTTGCAGCATCTCCATTGGACTGAATAGTCTGATGTGAGAGATGATGTTGCATTTGTTGATGTAATAGCATAATGATGAGGCTACTGTTTATTGATGAAAGTATGTACAAGGGATGTAGAATGATGAGGTTCTAAATTAGGGTCTAATACCTGGATGACCAAAGAGAAAAAACCCAGTGGGAAAAAAGTACCTTTGGGATATGTGCATTATTGGAGTACTTATTAGCATGGAAATATTAATAAAGTACTGAAGGGATTATTTGCTGATAGATATGGAATTAAAAAGACAACAAATGTGAGAGGGTAGCCTGATGGAACATTGGTTTTCTCGTTGTAGTCCACTCAAGGTGCATAGGTGGAAGCAAAAAAGAGTGTCTAATGCAGATGTCCGACGATGGGACATCCTATTTATGCATACACAGAAATGCATGGGAAACAATATGCGGTGCAAGACATTAGGAGAAATATGCGGTGCAAGACATTAGGAGAAATATGAACCTTGCATGGGCCTTGTAAGGAATTGTAATTTTTAGAGATTAAGGCTAATGTTGTGTGGGGTTTAGGGGGCAAGGGCATTGAAGAAGGTAGTTTTGAGTAGGCTTTTCTAGCCTTTTTTTTTAGACAAATGTAGGATGTGGACCTAAGGGGTTACTTTCTCTCTCTAGCTTTTTTTAAGGTGAAGGAGGCATAGGGGTGTGACCACATCAGCAAAAACATGGGTCACTAAGAGTCAAAATTTGACTTTTATACATATCCAAAATTCATTTTTTGACCCATTTTTTAACCCACAAGCTTAGAAAGTCCATTTTTTCAAAAATCTTTTCCCCCAAAAAGTAAAAAACACTTTCTTTTTCTCCCTCTCTGCCCCTACCTTCCTCCTCCTCCCCAATCTCTCCCTCCCCCCCCTCCCTCCTTCTCTCCTCCCATCTTTCTCAACCTCCCTACCCCTCCCCCTCTATCTTTTCATCATTTGCTTCCTCATGCAACAGCTTCCATGGTGCTCATGGACATCACAAATGGTTTGCTTCTACCAGCACGTACTCTGCACACCAAAATCATACATATTCGCTTACCCACGGCATTTGCACCGAAGACCGCTAGTGAGGGTGATCAAAGTTCATCACAGGAACGTCGCACCGCTTGTGAGACCAATGTTGACATTTGGGTGGATGGCCATTTGTACCCTTACGATCCTATAAGCCGCTTCCATCCATCGTTTAATAGCCTTTCCACATTTCTTCAATTTCTTGGGAGGGGAGAAGCAGGCTTGTTAGGCTATTGCAAGCAGTTGTGTATGGGTTCAGGTGCTTCTTTGCATATGTGGATGCACGAATGTCAAGATCTTCACCTCAAGACGACGGCATTACAAGAGAGTGTTGCCTCTTAGGAGAGGGTGGTTAAAACTCTTCAACAACAAATGCAAGAAAAGGAGTCCCACATCCAGAAGCTTACCAACACCATCACAACTTTGAAAGAAACACCCCTTGGTGCAAGGGAACGCAATCGCACGTATTCATCCATTGAAACTCTTGCACATTCAGGAGGAGCACGCAAACGATGAGTTACAACCACAAGGTGATTTGGTATTTACTTGCATGATGCATTCTTACTTCACACTATTTTCTAACATTTATGTTTATTTGTTGCTAGAAACTTCATCCAGGAGGCATGCGGTGGAACAAGCCAAGATGATCGAGTCAACCTTCTCACTAGTTGTCTCAATACCTAGGATGTGATTTCTATCTTACAATCTTGTGATGATGACGTGCAACAAGCTTGTGATGAGGCTAGAATCAACACCAAAGCCTATCAAGCTATTTTCCAACTCCTAAAGGATGCCCTCAAAGAGCATGGCATTGTGGAAAACATATTTCCCGTTCTCACAAGGTCAAGCTCGCAAAGAAGGCCACAAACGAAGATGTGTTCTCCCGCATTGGGACATACCTACACATTGAGGACACAATGCCAACTTCCCTTTATGCTTCGTGCGCAACAAAGACAAGGGGAAAAGGTAAGAAACAATCCATAAGACCTTCGGAGAAGGGCTTTCCTTACACAATGTGGAACAATATTTTTGTGGATCTTAGAAGGCTTCAAGAAGCCATGCTTAGATTTTATGAGTTACCTGAAGAAGGTGACACACTTTACTTTTTTCTTTGGTATTGTTCTTATCATAGACTCTGAAGTTTAAGGTCTTGGCACTATTTATTTTGTAGTGCTTGGCACAAAAGTCGCTTTTTTGCTGAAACTCGATGAGTGTCAAATAGTGAAAGGTCGAAGGTTAGAGAGCTAAGTGTCACTCTAATAACGAGGCCCTTCTGCAAACCAAGCGAAGAAATTTAGTCGAGCCATCTCCCACCCCATCTTTTAGCGTGCAATCAGAGAAAGACATTTGGTGGTTGGGTGCTATTGAGGTGCCCAAAGAGACCAATGGAGTACTTTCATGGATTTTTGAGAGAACTCCATGGATCATAGAAGTAATACACTCCCAAATTGCAGGTCAGAAGTTGCAGATTGAGGGTTTTGGTAGTTATGATGTGGAGTGGCACTTAGGTGGGGATTTGAAGACCATAAAGTGTCTGCTTTCCTGCAAACAAGGGGCTTCTTCTCTCATGCCTTGTCCATTTTGCACTCGAGGGTACAAACCTAATGGACAAAAATCACATAAGAGCACTGCAAAGGTCGGTTCCATGCTTCCATGCAAGGGCATGGAGAACAAGGGTCAGATTGTCGTGATATCGAAGATGAAGGTAGAGAATGGGAAGCGTCTATTCTAAAATGTCCCATGCTCAATGCCCCAAACCGTGAGCAAAAGGACCACGCTTGGAATCCAATCTTTCCATTTCCTCTATCGAATGTACATTACACGCGTTCATGTGCATTTTTGATAGGCTATTGAAGCTCCACATTGACTATGCTTTCACAATGAAACTGTTGGAAAAGTCCCAGGAAGCGATCAAAAGAGTGGAGGTACTCTTGAATTCCATTGGCTGTCACGGTGGAAATGTGTCTATCGTTGCTGCAAAGAATACAGGGGAGGCCCATGAAATTGCTCAACAAGTGTCAATGAGTGCACAAAAAGCTAGACACTTTTTGAAGAAAGTTTCCCAAGGAAAGCCAAGTCGATATGATGCTCAAAATAGCTCCAAACCAGCAGGTAGGTAACCTTTGGGAGCTTTGGAAGGAGTTATGCAAAGCTACTACTTACAATGATTCAAACGGCGAGCTTGCAAACAAGCACAAGCAAGTCTGGGAACATTTTGATAAAATGGTCAAGCTTATGGGCCTTAACAGCACAACAGAAGAACAACGCCAAACATTTCAAGAAGCCTTGGTGGATTTTACCAAGGTCTTCACCCTTTCTTGGGGTGAAAATAACATCACACATTACATGGTAAGCCATTTTACGTGGTGTATTTATTTCAAGGGATTGTTTTTATTAAATAATGTGGATCATTTACTCATGTGAACATCATATCTTGTTTACGCATGGTGCATTTTTTATGCACAAGTATGGATCGCTTGAAATTTTTAGCACTCAAGGCATGGAGAAGTCCCATTATCGAGCAAGGGGAGTGTACTTCAAAAATACTCGACATGGTAGTGGAATGGTGCAATCCAATTATTTGGAGGAGATGTTCAACTGGTTTTTTTGCACAACATTTGCTCGTAAGCTCACAATGGAGCGTGCGCGACAATCCAAGATTGCTATTGAAGTGCATAAATGGAGTCGTCAAGAGCATAGCAACAAGTGGCAAATGCCGCAAGGTCCCACCAAGCATGCTGCATGGCGGCGATGCAGAGTGGACAAGGGTCAAAGTGGATACTGCGCGAGTCACTAAACGTGAACGTAGGGTTCAGGTCTTAGCGACATGTTTATTTAAAAAATAACTAATTATTTTTTTCAAAATTAGTGTGAATAGGACCCTTTTTAAATCGGCCCTTATAAATATTGCATGCTCTCGTAAACCACTCATTTCTTAAGAACAGGTGAGCTCTTACCATACAAAATGGCAGGCACCAAACAAACCGCGAAAGAGCATCCGCCTGCCAACAAAAACACCCTCCAAGGATGTGAGAAGCCGGCATGGCTTAAAGACACAAGAAAACGGCCACGAACACCTAGCCGTTCCAGGAACTCTTATGGCAGTGGGCATGGTAGTAGGGCACCAGAGTCATCGAGGGCTATTGAATCTCCACATCCTCAAGATATAACACCTAGAAAAAGAATGAAGCAACGTGCCCAGCGTTGGAGAGAAGAAGAGGGCCAACAAACAATAGAGTCCGATAGGGTGGAGCCATCGCGCCACCAATCACAAGCAGGACCATCTAGGATGCCGGTGGTCCATACAGACACTGAATCCGAGAGTGAGCCACCATGGCTGCGACATAAAATATTGCACACACACCGGGTGGGTGTTGGGGGAAAGACACTACCTCGAGGCTAGGGAGCTCTCCCCACACCACAAGATCGGCAGGCAAGGGAAGAGGATGAATCGGAAGAGGTTGCAGAACCAGCCCCTAAGCATGTAAACAGGCGCAAGTCTAAGTTTTTCAAGAAGCCTAAACGCCACCAGCCAGAAAATATGCAAGTGTCCCCAAGACAACCGCAGCGGCGCCGAAAAATAGCAAGGGCATTTGCAAAAATCCGCCACTACCAGGAGACTACATAGCTTTTGATTCGACGTGCCCCCTTTGCTCGCACAGTGAAGGAGGTGCTTCAAAGCTATGGAAATCAGTATAGAATGCAAGCAATAGCGCTAGAGGCAAGCTGCAGAGGCCCACATCATTTTGGTGTTGGAAGATACCAACCTATGCGCCATTCATGCAAAGCGAGTGACAATACAGCCAAAAGATATGTAGCTTGCACGTCGATTGTGACGAGACTTCGAGCATTAGCCGAAGTTACCCCTCTTTTTGTATTGCACACCCTTATCTTTGTAATGTTCTGACTTTCCAATGACAATATGATCAACAGTTTTGTCTACTGTGTCTATTATCTTTGTAATGAGATACTTTGCAATTTCAAGTTTTGTTTACCCATAAGATATCAAAAAAGTTAACATATTGTGAAACCCGGTGTCTATGCAACAATAAAATAGGTTTTTCAAATGTCCAATGTAATTGGGCCTTTTGGTGCAATTAATGAATTTCTTTCAGTTAAGTTTATGTATTTTAAGTATCTTAGGGGGTAGAGATACCTACCAGGAGCAAAAAAAAGGCTGGCCATAAGGGCGCACAAATGGCCCATCCACCAGTTTTGGATGGGCCATTTGCGCGCCCTTGTGGCCAGCCTTTTTTGAGCACTTGGTAGGCTTATCTACCCCCCAGGATACTTAAAAAACACAAATTTACTAAAAGCAATTGGTTTTGGATCATTATTTTAGATGGAGCCTTGTGGCCACCCTTTTTTTGGCCATTTCAAGCTTTGAATTCCCCATAGGATATCAAAAAAGTTAACATATTGTGAAACCAAGTGTCTATGCAACATTAATTTGGATTTTTCAAATGTCCAATGTAATTGGGCTTTTGGTGCAGGGGTGTACTAGGTAGAGCTAAAGCAGGTGATAGTGTGCTGGAAACTTAAATTCAGAATTGATTTCACCTTTTCTAGTGTGCCTTGAGTGTTAACATTTGCTGAAATTGCCATAAAAAGGGTGGCCACAAGGCTCCATCTAAATTAATGATGCAAAACCAATTGTTTTCAATAAATTTGTGTTTTTTAAGTATCCTAGGGGGTAGATAAGCTTACCAAGTGCCCAAAAAAGAGTGGCCACAAGGGCGCACAAATGGCCCATCCAAAACTGGTGGATGGTCCATTTGCGCGCCCTTGTGGCCAGCCTTTTTTTTGCTCCTGGTAGGCATCTCTACCCCCTAGGATACTTAAAATACATAAATTAACTAAAAAGAATTAGTTCTGCATCATTACTTTAGAGAAACCACTACTCACTCAAATGTGTTTTATACTTTCCCAAGTAGCATATGCATCCAACTTCAAGCAAAAAGGATAGCTTATTGAAACATATCACCAATTACAACAATTTTCAAGATTGACAAATCACATTAGAAGAATTTTCAAGATAGAGAGACAATTCCAAATATTTTTTATTACTTCCAAAACGGTGATTTTACATCATGTATCAGAGGAGTTCATAATTTTCTTGACCATTTCCTGGCGCCTATTTTGCGCATAAGGCAACTCCCTAGTCAAGAGGGACTGCACTATGGCCTTTGGGTTAGTTGAGCCAATGGAAGCATGTATCCCTATCTCGGCAAGCACTTTACCACAAAAGCCAGTGCCAAACGCTGTGCATACAAGGGATCTACGCACTAGGAACACTTGATGCGCAGTTTGAGCAATGGTGCTCAAACACAAAAACTTGCTCAAAGCTTTCAACGAACAAGTCATAAAATGGGCTTGGGGAGTAAATTCATTATGGATAATGGACACATCGCCAGGGGGGAGTTGTCCTAGGTAATGCGCAAGGGAAGCTTGAGGTCCAAAGCCCGTCCCCCTGCCACCCGTCCTTGCAGCAAAATCATCAAGCTCCACGACGTCCTATCATAAACCGATGAAGGTTGAGAAAAAATACAATTAAGGATAAAATAATAACATGAAAATTAGGATACAGTTTACCTCCTGCTCCTTGTCGTCCTCCTCCCTATTGCCCTTTGCATCCAATTCAATGCTCCTATTACCGCAACTACGAGCTTTGGATCATCAGATGGGAGGCTGCATAATGGCATATGCATCCTAGCAGCGTCAACCTTGTCTTGCGTGGCTTGGAATTCTTCCTCATCCATGGGCAACTACTCTGCTGCTAGGACCTCCGCACATACAACTGCAATAGTGTGAGCACCAGAGTCCCCAACTGGCAAGAGCTTGCTTTCTAGGGAATCTAGCGTATTGTCTAAGGGACATTGGGTGTTATTGCATAGCACACTCAAGCATTCATCCATGCGCAGTCCAAATGCTTTCTCCAAATCATGCATAAACACATACTCCTCCCGATCCAGTACCACTAAGGAGAAGTGGATGATTTCTACCTCTGGGGTAGCCACATCCGTCAGTGGTAGTGGCACTGGAGTGTCACTAGCCACAACTATGGATTTCTCAACCACTTTCTTGAGACCCCTAGGGTACTTAAGCCGGAGTGTCTTTCCTTCTAGTGCAAGGTTCATGGGGATAACCTGCTGCTCCTTGGTGTCCTTGATAAAGGACCCAACCTGAAGGTGTGGTAAGCGGAGCTCCTCCAAATCAGGTTCCTCGCTCACCAAGAAGATAAATGTTGTGAGATAGAAAGGTACTCCACCCCCAACTTTCGCTTCTTGAGCGCTAACACCCCTGAGGCTTTCTCGTCCAAGGAATGGCCTACATCGGTGGCAATTTCTTGGAATCGTTGCAACCGCTTGGAGAATGGGCGATCACCTTTGTGTATATAGTGCAAAAGATCGCAAGGCACCCAGATCTCTGCATGTGGGGAGATAGATACAGAATATTTTTTGATGTGCTCCTCCATGAACGCAAAAATCTCGGCAAATGCATCCATGTTTTGAGGAAGAGGATGAAGCATGACAAATGGGTGGATGTGGGTGCAAATGCAGAGGCTGTGGAAGCATCCATGTCTAGCCTGGGGTGTAGATAGAGAGTGGAGGAGCTCAAGAGTTGCAAAAGTGAAAATAGTGAATGATTTAGACGGCCCTCCTTTTATAATGGACCCTTTTTTAAAGACATTAAAAAAAAGGCACTTTCGCCAAAAAATGATTTCTCATCTCAATGCAAAAAATTATATTCAAAGACATGATTTGTCGAAGCAAATCATGTTGATTACATCGGGGGCCATTTTGAAAATTGCAAGAGTTACAAGGTTATAAGATCGATAGCATAGTTCCATCCATCCCCTAGTCCTCCTGGACCTTCAATTTGTCTTCCATTCTCTTCCCAATCTGCGGACATTCATTACAATAAGCATCCAATGATCGAAAAACCATGATGTATTGAAAATGTGGTGGAAGGATTCTCACCTTGTGACCTTGTAAACGAAATTGTGCTTGTTGAAGGGCCTCAAAACCCATGATAACCAAATGTTCTCGCACATTACTGAGAGTCCAATGCTTGTTCACTTGGACTGCCTCCAAAGCATCGTTGGGCATCTTCACTGCAATGTCAAAGCTTGCAATAGCACCGTCTACACTCTGTAAGGGAGTCCACACTCCAAGCTTGCACATCCAACGATCATAGTGAAATCGTATGTACAAGGAGGTGCGGGATTTCAAATAGCGCATTCCAATACCTGAAGCTCCAACCTTACAACGATACTGGTCCCCGTTGTGCATGCCCTCCACAAAACCCCAGTCCTCTTCTAAAAGCCTTCCTAATTCCTCGTAATGCACATATTTACATACAAGCATTGTGGTAGTCTCCACAAATCCAAACTCTTTAAAAATGTGCACAAAACAATGAATAGGCAAACACCAACTCAAGCCCACAGACCTAGAAGCTTTAGAGTATTTCAAAGAGTTTTGGACATCTATTATCATCTTTTTCTTGAAAGATTCTACCGACCACAAATCTGGCACCGGCCACTCCATACTTAATAAGGAAGTTACTTTGATGGGTTCAAGCGTTCCAAATGCTTGTGTAGAAGTAGGGACGATATAGGAGTGAGAATAGAAGAAAATCCTTCTTTGAACCAGTTTGGTTGGGCAAAGATGTGGGAACATTGTTGCTCCAATATCCGCATGTATAGCATTGAATGTGCTGGAGAGACTATGTAGTGGGGATGCTCCTCCACCAACGTGGATGGAAATATGGCTATAAATGCATGACAAATCTTAAGTATGAATCCATAATAACATTACACTGTGATTTCACACCTAGCTTTGTATTCTCAAAACATGTACTTACAATGTGTTGGAAATCGAGGTGGTTGTTGCAATTGCATGGTTGACATTGAGAAAACATGTTGCACAATGGCTATGGTCCCCTTGTGTTTGCGGTTCTTGAAGCCAAGGAGCTTTCCTTTCCAATGAAGATCCAAGTTTGCACGATTCCGCACACGATGAGGCCCAATAGCAGATGGTTGCATGTATACCCAAGCACCTTTGGTGAACTCTTGTGGCACCCACTCATCATCTATACCTCTAGTGTTGTGGCATGCAAGTGATGTGACCTTATCCTTTGGCCGCCTTTGCGAAGTAGAGTTGGCCATGGTTGAGCAAAGAAAATTATAAGGAGGAGCAGGACCTTGCTTGTTGCTACAATGTAGGTGGGATAAAGTGATATGAGAAGGTGGTTAACCCTTGTGGCAATGGGAGGAGAAGGTGGATAATCCTTGCTTGGTGTGGCAATGGAAGGTGGTAGGGGAGGAGAGAGGAGCTTCCTTGCTGTAGCAACGGAGATGGTGTAGAGAGAGAGAGTGTTGGAGTAGAGGATGAGTGTGATGGTTGTAACCAAGGAGAGGTTGAAAAAGGGGTTCTAGAGAGAGAAAATAACTTTTTGCCTAAGGACTGCTTTTGGGGGAGCTCTGGATAGTAAAAAAAAAAATCAAAAGTTTAAAAAAGAATTTGAATTTTAGGGTTTTTGGGTGCACGTTTTGACTTTTTGAGGTCAAAAAATGCTTTTTTGACCATAAAATAGATTTAGGGGGGGGGGGGGGGGGGGGGGTTTAATTTGGGGTTTTGAAAATTTCAAATTTTTGGATTTTTTCAAAACGGATAAAAAATGAGGGAAGTTGGAGGTTCCATATGGCCCCCCCCCCCCCCCCCCCCCCCCCCCCCCCCCCCCCCCCCCCCCCCCCCCCCCCCCCCCCCCCCCCCCCCCCCCCCCCCCCCCCCCCCTCCACCTTCTCACTAGGTAAGAGCCCATTTAAGAAGTGTAAGACTACTTTGTCCCCCTACATTTTTGAGGGCATAGAGTGTGTCTACCACCCTCTTCTCATTGGCTAGCCTCTAATTAAACTTAATCCCAAAGGGCCCCTACAGGGTTCATATTTTTCCTAATGAAAGATTCTGAGGGGTGATTCAGAAAGACGGTGTAGCTATAAAATCATATGACATGGATTTGCAAGCTGGCACCCTTTAAGAATGGTTTTTGTTGACGAGGATATGTGCTCTCATCTTACCGTGCACTGTGAGTGAGTCTTTGGACTCTACGACACTCCACCAATTGTAAGTTAACAGACTTCGACTCTTATGCTCATCTCATCTAGCATGAGCAACATGACTTTAGATATGCTCAACTCTTCTAGCTTGAGCGTAAGCCTAATATCTACGACTCTTAGCACAGAGTTTAATATGAATTGAAGCTTTGGGTCTAATGCTTTGCTCATTTTATGGCTCAACAGCCCGACTTTGATTATGCCAAAGAGTGTTTTTTGCACCCTGGCGACTTGACTTTTTACATTCTTCTGCTTACTACAAACATTTCTTTGGGTAAAAGTAAGCTTGAATCCTCAAAAAGAGGATCAGTGAAGGACCAAGTTGGCATTGAAGGTTTCTTTTGCCATACCTGTTTTATCTTCTTCGAATCTGCATTCTCATTGGTTGGTTGTCCTTCTCTGACTTTGAAGACTCCATTATCTATTTGATTCTTCAAGTAGGCCTATTGATAGGAGTCTTTGATGTTTTTGTAGGCCTCTGTTGATCGTTGACATTTGAATTTTGACTAGGAGCATTGGAAGACTTAGGAATCCAAATCTCTTGATGACATTTGTATCTTCATTGTTGACTTTGCTTCACTCTAGGTCTTGTTGATTTCTTGAGATCTTCATGCAGGTTTGGTGTAGCTAAGTTGGCTTGTGGTTGATTGGTAGCCAAATCTTTGTATAGCCTATGTAGAATCCTTGTCTAAGAGGAACATTCTTTGACGTTTTTCTCTGTTCTATATCCTCTTGAGAGTTTTGGTTGAATTTAGCATCTTTTGATGTTTTTTTGTTGTATATCTGCTTTTTAGGTACCCTAGAATATTGTTGGGGTTGATACCTTGTGGGCCTTCTTTCTTGGGAGGGTCCTGACTTCACTTCATATGCTCTAACCTACCGTTTTGGTACCCATTTATATCGGTTACCTCCATAGTACTCTTGTTCCTTTAAGCTCCATTGTGATGCTATCCATCCCATGTGTTTGTCTTTCTGTGTTGAATTCTTTTCTTTAATCCAAATGGATCATTGACCTTGACTAAATTGCTTTGAACAAACACTTGCTTGACTTTCTTTTTCTTTCTTGAGTACTTTGGCTGAAATATCTTTGCTTTTCTGGGTGTTTCCTTAGAGGTTTTAGTTGGGTCAACAATTGTCTTGAAGTTTTGAAAGCCTGACTTGCTTGAAGAAGCTGATCCATGTGGCCCTCTTTGATGTAGAGGCATATGCTGTCACACCTTTTATGCTAATCAGTGGAGGGTCCACTTTAGCTTTACCTTTGTTTGCAAGATCTCTCTTCGATCCTTATGACTTCTGCAACTCTGAATCTGACATTTTTGGTTCTATTGAAGATCTTTGTCCAGCTTTTTCCATAATCTCATCTTGATCTAACTGTGTCCCTATGGAGGGTAGCTTGAGACTCTGTTTTCCAATCTGACTTCCATCAGCTGATTTAACTAGCAATGTCTGGATCTTTGGACTTCTTGTTGTTTCTTGGTTGTCTGCAACCCCGTTCTTTTTAACTTCTGGCTTTGGTGGCATTCTCTGCTCAATAGCTTTCGTGGTTGCTTTTTGTTCTATTTGATATGCACTTGCTATTGCTTGATTTTCTTTAAGCTCTTCTGAAGTTCCATTCGATCGAGGTGAATCATCTTCAATCATCTTCGCTTTGGCATCGGTCTCCATTTTATCCGTGCTTGAGGACTTTGTACTGTCGTCCGTGGGTGACTAGTCTTGGTCTTGATTCTTTGATGCCTGTGATGACTTCGTCATGTTTGCATTCTATATTTCTAACATCTTCTGAGCCATTGGCATTCCCATTATGATGTCGTCTGGCATATCCTTTGTTGTGATCACATGAAATTTAGCTTTGATGATTTGTGAACTTACTTCAATGGTTGTAGAGATGATTCCCCAGCATTCTACTCATTTGTTTCTTGATATGCTCACAAATTCAGGAGCATCTTCCAGCTGTGGTTGGCCATATATTTTCCAAGTGCAAAAAGACATGAGGTTCTTGTCTAACCGAAAATCCAGCTTTACTTCTCTTCATAGCTTTTCTTCGTGTTCACCAACAATGTTGCACTTGATCATTTCAAGATTCGTGTCTGAATTGACTGCTTTTGCTATTGTAGTGTCCTTTGGTTGAGCTTTATCTGCATTTCCTTTTCTTGGATCACCTGCTTCAATTGATGTTGACTCCATTTGCTGTGATATTGCACTTTTTTGCAATTGTTGAGCATTGTCCTCTTGCATCTGAGTAACCTTTGACCTTAAAAGATCCACTGTACTTTCTGGCAGAATCTGTCTCTTTGGAGGAGATTTTGGCGGTGACCTTTGTGTAGCCTTCTGGACTTTAGCTCTCATTGACTTTGACTTTTCTATCACTTGTTTTGGTAGCTTGAGGCTTTGCATCATCTTCAAATAGTCTTTGACTTCAGTCGGGCCATCCGTATGGATTCGTACAAGGTCATGACCTTGCTCATATTCGACATTACCTTGTGCATCTTGATAGGCATATGTGAGCTTGGTCACATGTAGCTGCTTGAACACTATGGGATTTGTCGGCTTTTGGCTTTGATTTGTGGAGATCAGTTGAAACTTTTGTCCTTGATGATCTTCATAGAGCCATTTATCTGTAGACTCTAATGGAATATGGGTCAATTAAAACTTTCCAACAACCATATGATCTTTCAATGGTTTCTGCTTTGAAGAGGTATGTTGGCTAGAAATTCCAGGGCTTCTAATTGGTGTAGCATTTCCTGGTATTAGAGCTGAGCTTGATGGATTAATAGCTCCCCCCTTCCTAGGGTGATCACTATAGCCTGCTTCATTGTAAGAGTTCAAAACTGTTTGGCTCTGATTTAGTTTCACCTTTTGGGACTGTGAAGGTACACTTTGGGTAGCCCTATTGATGTTTGGTATTTTTAAACCTTCTTCATAGTTTCCTATGTATCTCCTTGAAACATGAAAATTTTTTCCCCAAGTCAAGATGTAGATAGAATTATCTTTGCCTTGATATTGTCTATCCCATGGGTCTCCTATGATATGATCTTCTGTGGTTTCAGGACCCAAGGCATCATAGATGCTAGAATCTCGTCTATACCTACGACTGTTTTGGTCAAAGTATATGCTCGTTTGGTCACAACATCGAAGCTTGATTTTTGATGGAGGAGAGTTTGGCTCTGAATAGATTTTTGGGTTCACTTGGATAACATCCTTCAACTCTAGAGAGGATGGGCTATAATAGATTTTCTCCTCAGAAATGAACCATCCTTTTTTATCTTTCACTCGACTCACTTCTATGAGCTGGTATGTAGGCCGTTCAAACACTGGTTGATCCTTTTTGTACAGTTTCCATTTTTGGTCTACATAGTGTGCATATGAATTATGTGTACCATACAAAGCTAACATCATTCTGTTTGATGTGTCCCTTAGACTCGTGAATGATTGCACACTTGTGGCAGTGGATGCAAAATATTTTGCAAATTTAACATTCTTTTCAACCTTTGGTGATATCTCGACACCTTGACTAAATTCATGCAAGGATTTGTTGTTCAAAGAATCAAGTTTAAGCTTTTCAGGTGCCTGTGCATCTTTATGCTGATTTTAAACTTGCAGTGTTTTGAATTGTGCTTCTAATGGTAATGCAAAATCATCCGATTTCATTAAAAGTGACGAGTTAAATGCACTTACATGGAGATTTGCATTTCCAATTTTCTCTGTACCTTGCTTGGCAGTTGATGTATCCTTGTTGTCTGGATTTCTTGGACAATCTTCAGCAAAATGTCCACCTTTTCGTCCACAATCTGAGCAATACCGCATGATTGGTGGTATTTCAACTGGCTCTGTCATGTCAAACTCTTGTTGAGGAGCTTCTACTTCTATGCTTGCCAAGTTGTTGGCATCTTCTTTCAGAACACTGAGTATCAAGCTGTAGACTGCTCCATCTAAACCTTTGTACTGTCTTTAGCTTGGTTCCCCAATTAGATTGGCTTCAATTGGTTGATCTGTTGGACCTTGCAATTGTGGCTCTCGACTATAGATCTGACCACTGTAGTCCATGTACAATGACCCTGACTGCATATACACCAAATGGATGCTTTGCGGACTTGTGCAGATTTCTAGATAAACACTTGGGTTGACGTTTTGCACTTCATCTTTAAGCTTGCAATACCTGGCTCCACTGAAGTCTGTGAACATTTGGGCGTTCTCTGAATCTGGCTTAACTCTGATCAATAAGATCTTGGCTTCTGTGCTGCTTTTACTGCTCATTAGATATCTATGGCCTTCTGAATCTGTACACAAGACTTTATCTCCATTGTAGCCATATAGTTGTAAAATCTGGTCCGTTGCAGTTGCACTTGTGTTGCCACTACTATTGGCTTGTCCTGCTGTACTTGAACTCTTGGCTTGATTTGAGTCCATGTTGGCTCAATCCACAAAAACTGTCAATTGGTATATTTTGAGATTGCTTAGCAGAATTTCTGCTGCTCAGTTTTGAAAAAATTGCTTGTGGCAAAGCACTTTTGCAGTTGACTGCTCTTCAGACTCGCAAGAGTTGATCAACTCCGCGACTG
Organism: Adiantum capillus-veneris; assembly: GCF_014529385.1. Classification (NCBI taxonomy): domain Eukaryota; kingdom Viridiplantae; phylum Streptophyta; class Polypodiopsida; order Polypodiales; family Pteridaceae; genus Adiantum; species Adiantum capillus-veneris. Next base: position 140,266,039 of record NC_140952.1, read on the forward strand.
GTCGATTTTCGGCTTGATTGCTCACGATTTCGAGTTGACTGTTTTCTCACCGACTGATCTCATTTGCTTGTGCACGGTTTGCTCGGTGTGATTTTCGGCTTGCGATGTTTCCTCGGTGTGCAGTACACTTTTCAGCTTTTCCTCGGTGTGCAGTACACTTTTCTAGCTTTTGCTGGCTTTTTTGGTACGTCCGACACTTTCAAAGATTTTCTTTTGATTTTTCTAAATTTTTTGTAAAATTTTGAATTTTCTTAATTATTATTTTTTGATAATTTTAGGAATTTTTTTTTCGGAAAGTTTTGATTTTTTATGAATTTTTCTTGGATTTTTTGATTTTTTATTGATTTTTCTATGTGATTTTTATTTTTTCATGATTTCTTCTAAATTTTTTTGTGAATTTTTTGTGAGCTGTTATGATTTTTTAACAATTTTTTGGTTAATTTTGATTTATCTGTGTTTTTTAATTTTTTTTTGTCATTTATTTGTTAATTTCTAGATTCTTATTGATTTTTTATGATCTAATTCTGTAAATTTTGATTTTTTTGTAATTTTTCATGAGGTTTTTAATTTTTTTGTGATTTTCTATGAGTTTCTGATTTTTTAGAATTTTTTTATGTTTTTTATGGAAAAAAAAATTGTTTCTTTTTTTTAATTTTTTTTAAAGTTTTTTTTAATTTTTATTCTTTTTATGGTTTTTTAATGGATATTTTGTGATTTTTTAGAAACCATTTTTAAAAAATGAATTTTTGTTTTTTATTTGGGTTTTTTTTAAAACTCTTTTTTTTAATGTTTTATTTTTATTTTTATTGTGAATTCTTTTAATTTTAATTTTATTCTTTTTTTTCTTTTTCTTTTTTGATTTTTTATCCTCTTTTTTTGTTATTAATTGAAATTGACAGAAATAATAATAATAAAAAAACTACTCACCTTCACTTACCTACAAGTTACCTGCACGTTGACCTGGGCCTTTGATGGCGGACAGAGCTTGCACGTGGGCAGAGAACGTGCAGAGCGGGGACTCGGGGTTGAGGTCGGACTCAGCGAGTGGAGAAAATGGCAGATGAGACAAACGGCAGGAGGACAGCTCGGCTGCGTGACAGACGGAGAGAGAGAGAGAGAGAGAGAGAGAGAGAGAGAGAGAGAGTGCGTACGTTGGCGTGTAGCGAGTGAGAGAAAGAGAGGGGTTTAGTGAGAGAAAATGTGAGAGGGAGGTTAGAGGGAGATCCCGTGCAGGGTTAGAAGAAGATGTTTTCTCTAATCGAAGAAATCGAAATTCTACCGGCTATTAGGTCAAAATTTGAAGCTTTTGCTAAGATTTACACAAAGACTTCTGTAAAATTTGACGATTTTCTTCAAGGCAAGCTCAAAATCGCAACGGGACTTTAGAATTTCGGCCCATTTAAAATACACTGGACCCCGGTTTTTATTCTAACACTGCGTTCACGCGGGCAGAAAGAAGAGAAAGAGAATTTTGAAGCTGACAAGCAATCGCAAGGATCTAGTCGACGAAGATGTTTTCAGCGCCGCAAGGCCTGAGCTTCGAGCTGGAACCGGCTTTATTTATTTATTTATTTATTTTTATTTTCAAATTTCTAAAAATACCAAAATTACGTCGAAAATTAGCCGAAACTCCAAGAAAATCCTTAAATTTGCCAAAAAAGTCCAAAAAATTCCCGGAAAATTCTAGGAATCTTAGAAAATCATCGTCATTTACAACAAAGCATTTTCGACACGCAAAAGCACACCGAAAATAGCATATTTCACCGCAAATGCGATTTGCAACACGATCGTCAACCTAGCCCTCGGAAATAGTAAAACGCTCAAAACTTGACCACGAAGGGCATAGATGTGAACAAAATGATGCCATAAATATGCACACATAAAATAGCTTGTGAAGATCGCAAAATCAATTTTTTATGAAATTATCCAAAAATGAGCAAAAAATTGCCAAAAATTTGTATACATTATCTGAAAAATACCCAAAAATTTTCAAAAAATTCTCCACACATTGGGGAATAGTGCACCCAAATAAAATTTCCAAAATCACATCAATTCAATTGCCAACAATTTTATCAATAAATCAAGACTAGGCAATTAAACCGGCAAAATTATCGACAAAATTAGGTCAAAAATTGACGCAATTAGAATGTGTAAATCCCTGTGTTGAGCACAAAAACGCAGTATTTCATCATTACACACATCATTTATGCAATCAAAACATGGAATTAACCATGCAAATTACACACTTTTTAGGCACACACACACTAAAAAATTGCCAGTTTTTACCAATCTTTAGGTGCGCACACAAAAGGGTTAAATTTGTCGGATTTACAATGTGACTTCACAAATCAATAGTTAGGCATGAGCACAACACCAATCAATCATCACAATTCAGAAATCATAACGCACACATTGATTTCTAGGTGCTCAAACATAGGCAAAATAGTGCAGACACACCTAAAATTAGCATACACACACTCAATTAGAATGCACACATACTTGATTTTAGTGCACACATAGCTAAAATTGACCATCCAAGCATGCAACTAACTCAATTAGGCATCCAATTAGCAACACACATTCATCAATTAGCAATTGAAACTTATCAAATTCATGCGCCGCCAATTCTTAAGAATTTCGGCATTACGACGGCGTGAAAGCGAAAAATCGCAAAATTTTCAATCCCTAACATCAACATTTCATTGCATCAACATAGCATAGCATTACATTGCATCTTGGTGGGATATCTACACAATTCTACACATCTCTAGATTCTAGGGAGGTTGAGAATACCACCTTAATTACCTTTCCGTTGAAGATCAATTGAATGGTCAAATGCTCCAATCCTTCATAGAAAATTAGTAAATCAGCAAAAATTAGTCAAATTAGCAAGGGGTTAGTGAGAAATTAGAGTTTGTAAACACACAATTGGCAAGATATGGTCACACATTAGGGAATTATGAACACAATGCTTCATGAACACACATTCAAAATCCACAAAAACATAAACACACAAGTGAAATTAGTGAGGGAATGCATTCATTTATGCCACAATTACACTAGCGCAGGCCATCGTCCCCGGCAACGGTGCCAAATGTTGGGGGTCCCATCATTGCAATGGCTCCAATGACCAACAAAATTATCAATCCAGAGGGATGAGCTACCCAGCTAGGGCATGGAAACACTCACACGGTTAGTGAGCTAATCGTGGAAACACAAATGGTTAACTCTACGAGGTGAGCTTCTCGGCCTATGGAGGAGCTAAGCCGCAATGAAGGGCAATCTCCATATCCACTTCTCTTCACCTTTAATCAACCCAATCACACACACTACGATTGCAAGACGCACACAACAGTAATCCTATCATACAACACACTAATGGCAAGCACACACACATAGATCTATCGAGCACTACACTCCAATCAAACCTACATGCACACACAAGCGAAAGAGGACAATCACACAAGATTAGAGAGGGATTAACCACTAATTAGTTAAGATCTAGTTAAGAGAGAGGCATAGTGAGAGAGAATGAATCATTGATTAGTGTTAATCAAGTTTTATGAGCAAGGAGAAGCTCAAGGACTCCATATCCACACACCTCAAGAGCTCTCACCAAAGAGTGCTCTCAACAAAGGACTTGAGAACCCTAATTTATTTTACACACTGCCTTATATACGTAGGTTAAAAATATGCAATGTCCGGGCGCCCAAGGCCTTTAGGGCTCATCACTTACTGAATCTGCAACCTAGGCACAGTAAGTGACCTATTATTTACAACTTGGAACTCCCATTGATCCCGTAACACATTAGAAATATTACAATGGCTTGAAATAAATCAGGAATTTACAATACGTGACCATTTTGGAAAAACGTGAAAAATGTGCAACTCCAATCTTTACTGCTTCTTTGCATTCATCCTCGATGTGCATCCATATGTCTTTAGTCTTTAGCAGCTTCTGTTAGCTGACGTTGACTCAGTTAACAACCGTGGAGCTTCTTGCGTGGCACGCAAACCATCGCTCAAATGATGGAATGATGTGTGTCCCTGCCGATTCACCTGCATGGAGGCACATCAAAACTCAATAGCCAGAGTTTGGTTTGGAGCCTCGACACTTGAGGCTTGGGTTAGCAAGTGATGGTGTCAACCCCTTCGGCACTAAGTCTACTTCATGGAGCAATTGGCCTGTGGTGATCGTCAACTATAATATTCCACCATGGGAGACAACCTAGAAGGGAAATGTGTGGTGCTCGATAGATCTATGTGGTGTTGTCAAGGAAGTAAAAAGTGTTGAATATTGACATTTACCTCAAGCCCCTCATCGCGGAGTTGGAGGAGTTATGGAGAGGCATTCTTGTTGTTGATGTCTCACTTGTAAGGGGGGGAGAGGCTCAAGTGAGGGGAATCCTTATGTGGACTATGCACTATAAAGTGTGAGCTTTGTCCTAAAGTGTGAGTCAAGGAGAGGAGAGTGGATTTATCCCACATACTATGGAGTAAGGATGTAGAGCTATATAAAGCTCATTTTCATGAATGAACTACACAACTCTATTTTGCACTACATGCTTCTCTATGGCGAGCTTGTGTTAAGCTAAGTCAATACTCAAGATTGTGTTTATGAGTCCAAGCTAATTCTATCTTGGAACCTAATTCACTTGAGTGATAACCTTGCTTACACACACACACTCACACATTGACTCTATGTTTCTCTTATGATCCACCATAGATAGCTCGATCCCATTCCCAACAATTGGTATCATAGCTATGGTGTGCTAGCTAGGATTGTTGTTGTCATAATAATCAATATCTAATTCTCCTAAATGATTTTCTCATATTAAACTGATCATTTAATGTGGGGAAGTGTCAGGGGAGAAAAAGCTAGAATATTGGTTAAGCTAGCAGACCGGCCACAGTAGGGATCCAAAGGAGGGAAAGTAGGGATCCAAAGGGGGGGCCATCTGCAAAAGATCCATGTGCAACAATGGGCTAAAAAGACCCTAAGGTTCAGCCCATTAAGACTTCCAAAATGATAAGGTTCCAAAATTCAAAGGTTGTGTCCAAAGGGTTAAAGCTTAGGATGAATTGGGTGGTTTGTGTGCTCTCCAAAGTCAACACACATCCCTACACATGAGGGGGAGAGCCCTAAAGGTAGGGGATGAGAGAGAAAGCCACACACACACACACACACACGCCCCCTTTACACAAAGGGAATGAAGGACACATGTCAGATGCCTAAGCTAGTTGCTCCCAAAATGTGCTCAATTCCTATTGGATGACCCTTGAAGTGGACCAATGAGAATTAGGCTATAGTAAATTTAGCATAATTAATTTTAAAACACTTAATAAAAAGAACCAATGAAAATTAAGTCTCCTGGATGATTATTGGACAGCCTGAGAAGGGGTCCAATAGGAATTGAGCAGCCCAATGGGCTACTTAATTCCTATTGGTCAGAATGGGGAAAGGTCCAATGGGGATTTAATTCACTTAAATAAATTAATTATAATTGATTAAGCTGTCACAAAAGGGTAAAGGGGGACACATGTCAGAAGGCTATCACTTATGCTGCTTAATAGCCATTGGCTGAGCTTGGCATTGTCCAATAGGGAGCCTGCAAGAGGAAATAGCAAGGGGGCTCACCCAAGAGAGAGAGGGGGCTGATTTTTGCAAGGAATTATCACACACACACACACACACAATCTCATGTGTGAAGAAAGAGAAGACTATCTCTTCCCAAGCTTTAATGGAGAGCTCATCACCTACTCCAAGCTTGTGAGATAGAAGCCTACATCAACACACTCTTGGCATGTGGATGCAAATCCAACCAAGAGCCAAGCTTCAATGCATGCTCATCTCCTCTACCAAGCTAATTACTAAGCTAAAGCTATGCTAATATGAGTGATTATGTGAGGAGATGTACATATTTCTCGTAAGATACTCCTTCTTCCTCTCAATCTACTCTCATACCCTGCTAGCTCTCACCATCTTCGAAGGTGTGTGAGGTCTTGGGTCTGAGAACGAGGATAATTCAAGTTGTGTTTGCTAAGTTTTTTGCTTGGTGCATGAAGCTTTCATCTTCATTGCACTAGCTAGTCTTGAAGGAACACAAAGAATTGTATTGTACAATGTCTCTCTTGATGGGAGAAACCAAAATACAAAGCCTTTTGGAGGGGGGACTGGCTCCATGCAAATCCGGTCCTCAACTATTGTCAATAGCTTAATTTCTCTCTCTTTTGAAAGTATTGTTGATGCTATCTAACTAGGTGTTATGCTTTTAGTTGCTCTCTCCACCCAAGCACTCTTGTAATTCTCATTAGGAATTTATTCTAATGAAATGCCCACTATGTTCATGCTAATTTCCGCTACACACAAGTTATTAGACCATTAAATGTTACATTGGTATCAGAGCACAAGGTTTCTCTTTTCTTGCTCAAGAAGGGAGGTCCTCAAGCTAGCTATAGATGGTTGGTATTATTAATTGCCTGTGAGTAAGTAGAATAGGGATTTTTCAGCCTTGCAGTGCGCCTGCCTTCGTGCAGTTAACGGGGCATCACCGTCGAGAGCTATGGTCTTAATAGTGGAGTCCTATGGGGCTTGCCTATGACTTAACCACTATTGAGCTATTAGAAGCTTAACAGGAGCCGGTGCTGTTTTGGTGACGAAAGACCCTCTCTTCTATTCCTTGCAATTAATGGTATTCGAGCCGTGGGTACAATAGCTTGAGTGCTTTTTCTAAAGGGGTAAAGAGGAGTAGCAACTAGGGCTTGAAGTGCCAAAATACACCTAAAAAGTTTACACCTAAAACTTGTTAGAATGGCTGACAATAGTAAAGAGAGTGAAATTAATGTTGATAACTTCGATTTTGCTAATGAGCAAGTTACTAATGATGCTTTGATGCTTGTTAACTATCTTGTTTCTAGGCTTCAATAAGCCATGGGCAATCCATCTCTCCAAAACGAAGTGCAACGGCAGCTCCGTGCTCACGGGATTCTCCAAGCTCATCACCATGACAAGAGAACACCTAGGAAGCCTCCTTGTGAGACTACCAAAAGAGGTCTCTCTCCGATTCGGGAAGAAGAAGAGAATCCGTACGAAGGGCTCAAGAATTTACTTCTTGATGATGCATCTCCTTCCCAAAGGAGAACTCAAGAGCCTCCACCGAAGGAACGAGAAAGAAGCGAGTCTCCCGCCACCTCGGCAGAGATGGCTCCGCGAAGACGGCGGGCTAAACGCTCTCCATCACCACCAAAGCGGAGAAGACCATCACACTCTTCTCCACATCATAATTCAAAGAGGGATGATAAAAAGCAAGAGAATAAAAAGGCGAGAAAGAGGACACCCTCTTCTCCATCTTCTTCATCCTCTTCCTCTTATGAAAGTGATGGTGCAGACGACGAAGATCAAGACAAGAAAAGGCGAGAAAGAGGTCACCCTCTTCTCCACCTTCTTCAAATTCTTCACCTTCTGAAGAAAGTGATGGTGCAACCTTTGAACCATCAAAAAGAAGAGGCCATAGGAAATCCTATGCCGCATGGAAGAGGTCATCCAAGTTGAAGAAATTCAAAGAGGGAGGGAAGAGCATCTCTTTCCTTACCTATGATGGTACCTTTGGTGCTACGGACAAAGTCTTGGCCTTTATCCAGCAATTTGATGTGACGTTTGGAGATGAGGGATTTATGGAGTCCTCTAAGCTACGCCATGTAGCTATGCACTTTCAAAAGTCCGCCAGGCAATGGTGGTCTAGCCTACGAGCCAACGGTGAAGCTCCACAAACATGGAAAGCTTTAAGAGCTTCCATTATGAAGAAGTTTTTGGCCACCGATGCCAAAGACAAAGTACTCACTGAATGGCAAAGCTTGAAGCTCTCTCCCAATGAATCCATCCACAAATATGTGGACAAGTTTTGGGACCTACAACTCAAAGCCACTTTCTTTAAAAAGTTGGATTTTGGAGAGAAAAAGCAACAATTTTTTGCGGGCTTAACGGAAGAAATGGCGGAGTATGTCAACTCCCAAAGGCCACGTACCATATCGACGGTAATACACCATACTATGGTGGCCTCACGAATCAATTTCCAAACGGGGGCTAAAAGAAATAATAAGCCCCCGAAAAACAAGGGTTCCAATGAGCCTAAGGGGAAGGACAATGTCCAAAAGTCTCCTAAGGGAAACTCTAACAAAGCTAAAGAGAAGGGAGTTTACAAAGGTAAGAACAAACTCTCTCCTGAAGAGCTTGAGCGTTATCGCAAGGATAACCGGTGTTTCAAGTGCGGCGAACAAGGGCATGCGTACCGCGCTTGTCCCCAAAAGAACAACCGCCAAGATCCTCCTAGAGCTTCCTTGGTTGAAATCCAAGAGGAGGAGACTCACCAATTTCATCACAAAGGATCTCCTCTATGCCATGCTTGGGGAAAGGTAAGAGAACATGATGCTTTTATTCTCTTTGACCCTGGTTCTACTCACAATTTTATATCTATAGAGTTGGCCACCAAGATAGGCATACAATCCTACGAGATGGGAGATGTCCTACCCGCAGACAGTGCCTTCAAGGGGCAAGAAGCTTCAGTCACACCCTTAATCGGGAAATTGAGGCTTCATGTCCAAGGCTATGTGGACAAAGAGGACTTCTTTATCTCTCCTCTCAAGCATGAGGATGTAATCCTAGGGGCACCATGGTTTGACCGCTTGGCTGCCGATGTTAAATTTCCTGAAAGGAGAATCTCCTTTAAGTTCAGGGAAAAAGACATGTATATAGATGCTAAGGAAATGGGTAACACTATTCCCATTGTACATACACCAGCTTTCAAAAATTCAATAAAGAGCTCTATTTCCGTGTACATGATTTTTGTTAAAGATTCTCAAAATGAGCCTAATGCTTTAGCAAAAGAAAATAAAAGCAACCAAAAGGAATTAGAGTTATCCAATTTTCTCAAGGGGTTTCAAGATGTTTTTATTGACGACATCCCTTGTGAGCTACCTCCTAAACGAGGTAATGATGACCATGCAATTGAACTTCTTCCAGGAAGTTCACCGCCTAGCTCAACAAGAGGAGATTATGCGGCAAGTGCATGAGCTAGTTGAGAAGGGCATGACTAGGCCTAGCTCATCTCCATTTTGCTCACCTGTGCTATTAGTGCAAAAGAAAGACGGCACATATCGCATGTGTGTCGACTATAGAGCACTAAATAGGATCACTATCAAGAATAGGTTTCCCGTGCCACGAGTAGAAGACCTATTTGATAAGCTACAAGGATCCACCTACTTCAGTAGGATTGACCTAAAAAGTGGCTATCATCAAATAAGGATAGTTGATCAAGACATTGTAAAGACCGCATTTCGCACCACATTTGGTCTTTACGAATACATTGTCATGCCTTTTGGCTTGACCAATGCACCAGCCACATTCAACCGCTTGATGGAGAAGCTGTTCAGGCCTCATCGAACCTTCACTGGAGTGTTCTTTGATGATATTATCATCTACTCTAAATCATTAGACGAACACAAGCAACACCTCCAGGTAATATTTCAAGTTTTGAGAGAGAATAAACTTTATGTTAATCAAAAGAAAAGTGAATTTTTCTTGCAAGAGATTCAGTATTTAGGTCACATTATCTCTCAAGATGGCATCCAAATGGATCCATCAAAGTTAGAGGTAATAAAAGGATGGCCTAAACCAAGGAATCTTCATGAACTAAGAAGCTTTATAGGTATGTGTGCATACTATAGACGCTTCATAGAAAAGTTCTCACAAATTGCAGGACCATTACATGACCTAACAAAGAAAAGCGTTAGGTATACATGGTCTGCTAAGGAGAACAATGCTTTCGAAAAGCTTATCTCTCAACCTGTGCTTACACTACCGGATCTCTCAAAACCATTTGAGGTCCAATGTGATGCTTGTGGTGATTTCCTTGGAGCTGTTTTGCTCCAAGAAGGGCATGCCATAGGCTATGAGAGTAGAAGGCTCGACCCTGTTGAGCAAGCTCTAGGCATATAGGAAAAGGAACTCCTTGCAGTTCTACATGCCTTAGACTCATGGAAGCACTATTTATTGGGGACTCCTTTCATTCTGCGAACGGATCACCAAAGTCTTAAGTACTTCATGACGCAGACCAAGCTCTCCGACAAACAAATGAGGTGGGCAAATTTCCTTTCGCAATTTCATTTTCATATTGCTCACATTGCTGGCAAGCATAATCAAGTAGCTTATGCACTCTCAAGACGGCTGAGAGTGAATGCGGTTTCCATAGAAACTCCCAATGATCTATCTTCAATGATAGATGAGTACGCTATTGATCCCGATTTTAGAGATGTGATTTCAGCCCTTGCATTAGGGAAGAAAGAAGAACCATTTACTTTACAAGATGGTTATCTTCTCTATGGCAATAGACTATGTGTTACTAACTCACTACGTGAGAAAGTAATGTATGAATCTCATGCTCCACCTTATGCAGGGCATAGAGGGATTTAGTCTACCTTAAAGGGAATTGAAACATATTTCTATTGGCCTACCATGAAAGTGAACATACAAGAGTATGTTTCTAAATGTGTGGTATGCCAAAAGACAAAATTTGATAGAGGGAAGCAACTTGGATTGCTTCAACCCTTGCCAATCCCTAATTCACCATGGGAGAGCATATCCATGGATTTTATCTTTGGATTGCCTAAGTCTATCCATGGGAATACGGGAATATGGACGATAGTAGACAGGTTCAGTAAACAAGCTCATTTTATACCTGTCAAAAAGACTATCAAAGCCCATCAAATGGCAACCCTCTTCATTTCACAAATTTTCAAGTACCATGGCTTGCCAATGTCCATAGTGTCGGATAGAGATCCTAGAATGACCAGTAATTTTTGGAAGGGTCTCTTTGAGAATTTAGGAACAAGGCTAAACTTCTCTTCAGCCTATCATCCACAAACGGATGGCCAAAGTGAAATAGCTAACCTAACAATTCTCGATCTACTAAAAGCCTATGTAATGGAAGTAGATCAAAGATCCCAATGGGAGAAGTACTTACCCTTAGTGGAGTATGCTTACAATAACACTGTACATACTTCCACGTAAAAAGCACCTTTTGAGGTAATTGAGGGAAGATAAAAAAGTCCCTTGCTACTTAAGGTACATGGGAAGATCTTCGCTGCAGATGAGTATAGCCGAGACCTACAAGAATCTTTTCAAAAGATTAAAGATGCTATCTCTATCTCACAACAAAGGCAAAAGGCTGCTGCTGACAAGCACAGAAGAGCTCAAGCCTTTAAAGAAAATGATTGGGTCTTATTAAAGTTTCCCAAGGCTCGATTAAGGCACACGACGGGCAAGAATCCTACGGGCCACCAAAAGTACTATGCTAAACTAGCAAAAAGGTACTATGGTCCCTTCCAGATTCTTAGGCCAATCAATGAGATGGACTATCAACTCAAATTGCCCAATCATTGGATCATACAAAATGCTTTCCATGTGAGCCTATTAAAGCCTTACAAAGGAGAGCCACCTCAAGAACCAACTATCGAAGACCCACCAGAGATCGAGGACCAAGAGGAGGTGCTGAAGCGCGAGTCCATTCTCCGACATGAAGACAAGGTATTAAGAGGCGGTAATACTATCCGACGATATCTTATTAAGTTTAAGAATTATCCTTTTGAAGATGCTAGATGGATGCAAGGCATACAATTAAAGGATAACCTAAACCTTGTCAATGCTTACAATGCTTCCCAAGAGTAAGCAAATGTACAAAATGTTAAAAATGAACAAAGTTTTTTTGTCTTATAAGACTCTCTTTTTCTTTATTGTGCACAAAAATGAAGTAGTATGCATGCTTAGATCAAGTTTGCGGAAACGACGTCTCCCAAACACCAAGTAGAGCTTGTCACTCTACTATGGAAGAGTGATAGGACTAATGTGCAGACATGCTTGCGGCAGCCTCACGCTCTCAAGCACCAAATGGACTAGTCATCCATTGTGGAATGATGTCGTAGGGTAACATAGGGATCCTCTACCCGCTAAGAAAAGGACTCATGAATATGCTTTATCTTCTCTACACCATAGTTGAGAACGACTATGATTTCAAGAGAGAGGTAATGTCATAATAATCAATATCTAATTCTCCTAAATGATTTTCTCATATTAAACTGATCATTTAATGTGGGGAAGTGCCAGGGGAGAAAAAGCTAGAATATTGGTTAAGCTAGCAGACCGGCCACAGTAGGGATCAAAAGAGGGAAAATAGGGATCCAAACGGGGGGCCATCTGCAAAAGAGCCATGTGAAACAATGGGCTAAAAAGACCCTAAGGTTCAGCCCATTAAGACTTCCAAAATGCCAAGGTTCCAAAATTCAAAGGTTGTGTACAAAGGGTTAAAGCTTAGGATGAATTGGGTGGTTTGTGTGCTCTCCAAAGTCAACACACATCCCTACACATGAGGGGGCAAGCCCTAAAGGTAGGGGATGAGAGAGAAAGCCACACACACACACACACACAAGCCCCCTTTACACAAAGGGAATGAAGGACACATGTCAGATGCCTAAGCTAGTTGCTCCCAAAATGTGCTCAATTCCTATTGGATGACCCTTGAAGTGGACCAATGAGAATTAGGCTATAGTAAATTTAGCATAATTAATTTTAAAACACTTAATAAAAAGAACCAATGAAAATTAAGTCTCCTGGATGATTATTGGACAGCCTGAGAAGGGGTCCAGTAGGAATTGAGCAGCCCAATGGGCTACTTAATTCCTATTGGTCAGAATGGGGAAATTTCCAATGGGGATTTAATTCACTTAAATCAATTAATTATAATTGATTAAGCTCTCACAAAAGGGGAAAGGAGGACACATGTCAGAAGGCTATCACTTATGCTACTTAATAGCCATTGGCTTTGTCCAATAGAGAGCCTGCAAGAGCAAATAGCAAGGGGGCTCGCCCAAGAGAGAGAGGGGGCTGATTTTTGCAAGGCATTATCACACACACACACACACACACACACAATCTCATGTGTGAATAAAGAGAAGACTATCTCTTCCCAAGCTTTAATAGAGAGCTCATCACCTACTCCAAGCTTGTGAGATAGAAGCCTACATCAACACACTCTTGGCATGTGGATGCAAATCCAACCAAGAGTCAAGTTTCAATGCATGCTCATCTCCTCTACCAAGCTAACTACTAAGCTAAAGCTATGCTAATATGAGTGATTATGTGAGGAGATGTACATCTTTCTCGTAAGATACTCCTTCTTCCTCTCAATCTACTCTCATACCCTGTTAGCTCTCACCATCTTCGAAGGTGTGTGAGGTCTTGGGTCTGAGAACGAGGATAATTCAAGTTGTGTTTGCTAATTTTTTTTCTTAGTGCATGAAGCTTTCATCTTCATTGCACTAGCTAGTCTTGAAGGAACACAAAGAATTGTATTGTACAATGTCTCTCTTGATGGGAGAAACCATATTCCAAAGCCTTTTGGAGGGGGGGTCGGCTCCATGCAAATCCGGTCCTCAACTATTGTCAATAGCTTAATTTATCTCTCTTTTGAAAGTATTGTTGATGCTATCTAACTAGGTGTTATGCTTTTAGTTTCTCTCTCCACCCAAGCACTCTTGTAATTCTCATTAGGAATTTATTCTAATGAAATGCCCACTATGTTCATGCTAATTTCCGCTACACACAAGTTATTAGACCATTAAATGTTATAGTTGTTGTCATAAAATCTAATATCTAATATCTAACCAACCCAAATGATTTTCTCATATTAAATTGATCACTTAATGTGGGAGAATAAACGGGAACAAGTGTTAAGATTTAGACATGTGCTTATAGATCTATCTCAACACAGGGCCAATAGTAAAGGGGCCCAAATGAGAGATGGTCTATCAAAGAGAAAGGCTAACAAATGGAGCATAAGACCTTAGGGTTAGCTTCATTGAAGACCTCCAATAGTGTGTGTAAAAGGCGTTTGACCTTAGGTAAGCTAGGGCTGAGCTTGAGGCACGGGAACCTGACTCAGCTCGAGGTTCTTGTCCAGCTTGTCATGCATGATGACTAAGGTGCTTGAGGTGCTTGATGATTGAGGTACTTGAGATGCTTAAGGTGCTTGACATGCTTGAGATGCTAAGGTTTCACTTGAGGTGAGAACCCACCCCAAGCTTAAAGTGCTTATGAGCCAAGCTTGTGGTGGGAACTGGGCCTATGCATGAGGGGTTGAGGTGTCAAAAAGTCAAAGATTCAATCCCTACAAGGAGGGGGCGAGCCCTACATGAGGGGGGATGAGAGAGAACACCCACACACTCACATAAGGCATGCATGGTACAAAGAAAACAAAAGGGACACTTGTCAAGTTCCTCCTCATGTTACCCTCATGGTGTGCCTGAAGCCTATTGGTTGGACACCCAAGGGGTCCAATAATAATTTAGGAGATTTAATTAATTGATTTAGCATTTATCTAGCCCTCTCTCTTAAAGGGGAAAGGGGGACACTTGTCTCAAGGCTACCCTTGTTGCTTGTAATGCCTCCTGCTTGTGATTAGCTAGGCATGGAGGGGTCCAATGAGCTTCAAGCATGATCTACAAGGGGGGGTCGACCCAAGAAATCTAGGGGGTTGCTTAGGGGGTATACTCACCCACACACACTCAAAAACACTCTCATTGTGTGCTATGAAAAGTGCAAGAGCTCCCTCTCCTTCTCCAAGCAAGTAGAGGTTGAGAGCCTACACCAACACTCTTGGATATGGAGTGCAAATCCAACCAAGAGCCATGCTTCAATGATTAAGCTTGCCATCTCCTTCTTCTTCATTACTATGCTATTATGTATGCTAGCAACAAGAGTTATGATAAGTGAGGAACTAATTCTTTCTCCTACGAAATGTTTCTTCTTCCTCTTCCCTACCCTCATTCCCTGCTAGCTCTCTCCACCTTCGAAAGTGTTTGAGGTCTTGGGACTGAGGCTTGGGATAGTTAAATCTTTCTTCAAGTTTATGTTATGTTTGTGATGCATGAATCTTTCCATGTTCATTGCATCACCTAGGTCACAAGGAACAGAAATATTGTATTGTAACAAGTCTCTCTTAATGGGAGAAATCATAATACAAATGCCTATTGGAGGGGGGACCGGCTCCACATAAATCCGGTCCTCAAATGTTGTCATGTTCTCTAAATTCTCTCTCTTGCAAAAGTATTGTTCATGCCAAGTTAACTAATTGCTATGTTTATGTTGCTATCTTCAATTATGTTCACCCGCTATGCTCACAAAGTCATTTCTTAAAAGTAATCTCATTAATTTCCGCTACTCTCAAATTAAATAGGCCAATTCCATTACATTGGTATCAGAGCATTTGGTTTCTCTTTTCTTGCTTAAGAAGAGAGGTCCTTAAGTAGCCTATAAATGGTTGATGTTGTTAATTATATTAGGGTAAGTGAAACTGGGATCTATTATTGGTTTTGTTGAGCTCACTATGTGGGGGATGGTGCACACCTCGGGAGCTTTGGACTTAATAATGGAGTCTTTTTAGACTTGCCTACATCTTTACCATTATTGAGCCATAAGAAGTCCGAAAGGAGCTAGCCCTTGGCAATTTTGGTATGTTAAACCTACTCCTCTACTCTCTATAATTAACCACTTCGAGCCGTGGGTGTAGATACTTAAGAGCCGATTTTCAAAGGCTAAGAGGAGTGGCAACTAAGGTTTTGAATTGCCAAATCATACACTAAGTACATACATAAATTTTGTTAACATGGCTGACAATAATCAAGAGAGTAGAATGAGCATTGATAGCTTTGATTTTGCACATGAAGGTGCTAATGATGATGCTCCCATGTTTGTGAATTATCTCGTCACTAGGTTGCGGCAAGCTATGGGAAACCTTGCTTTGCAAGCCGAAGTTACTCAACAACTTCGTGCTTATGGAATTTCCCTTCCTCTCCAAGAGGAGAGAGAGCTTAGGAGGCCTCTTGAAGAGACCCCCAAAAGAAGACTCTCTCCCATTCGAGAGGAGGAATCCAAAGAGCAAGAAAGTAATGAAAGTTTAAGTTCCTCTGAAGATGTGGCTCCACGAAGACGGTGGTCTAGATGATGGCCCACTCCTCCCAAGAGGAAAAGATCAACACATAGTCCTTCTCCTCATCACTCTGAAAGGCAAGAGAGGAAACAAAGGCAGAAAAGCGCTAGAAAGAGGTCACCCTCTTCTCCTTCTTCTTCACCTTCCTCCTCTTCTGACGAAAGTTATGGTTATTCTCCTAGAGAATACAAGAGGGGAGGACATCGCAAATCATTTCCTGCATGGCGAAGGTCACAAAAGCTAAAGAAGTTCAAGGAGGGAGGAAAGAGTATCTCTTTTCTCACCTATGATGGCACCTTCGCTACAACTGACAAAGTGTTGGCCTTCATCCAGCAATTTGATGCGGCCTTTGGAGATGAGGGCTTCAAAGAGTCCTCTAAGTTACTCCATGTAGCTATGCACTTCCAAAAATCAGCTCGTCAATGGTGGGCTAGCCTTCGTGGAAATGGTAAAGCCCCAAAGACATGGAAAACTCTATGAGGTTCCATCATGAAGCAATTCCTTGCAAGCGATGCAAAGGACAAAGTGCTTACCAAATGGCGCAGCTTGAAGCTCCTCTCCCATGAGTCCATCCACAAATATGTAGACAAGTTTTGGGATTTACATCTCAAGGCTACTGTCTTTCAAAAGATAGACTTTGCCGAGCAAAGGCAGCAATTCTATGCGGGATTATCTGAAGAGATGGCCGAATACATCCACTCTCAACGGCCTGGTACTATAAGTGAAGTAATCCATCACACCATGGTTGCTTCACGCATCAATTTCCATCAAGGGGCTAGACGTAATGTCAAGCCCATGGAAAACAAAGACAAAAATGATGCAAAGGGGAAAACCGATGTTCAAAATACTTCCCAAGTCAATTCCAACAACAACAATAATCGGTCCAAGGAGAAGGGAGTTTACAAAGGTAAAAACAAACTCTTTCCTGAAGAGCTTGAAGCTTTTTGCAAGGACCATAAGTGTTTCAAGTGTGGGGAGCAAGGACATGGCTATTGTTCTTGCCCCAAGAAGAATACTCGCAATGAGACTCCTAGGGCTTCCACCATCAAAGCTCCAAAAGAGGATGCTCATTGCAAAGGATCATCACTTTCCTATGCTTGGGGAAAGGTAAGAGAGCATGATGCCTTCATCTTGTTTGACCCTGCCTCTACTCTTAACTTCATATCAATGGAGTTGGCCACCAAGTTGGGCATTCAAGCTTTTGAGATGGGAGATATAGTAGTGGCTGATGTAGCTTTCAAGGGACAACAAGCCTCCATTACTCCCTTGATTGGGAAGTTGAGGCTTCATGTCCAAAGCTATGTCGACAAGGAAGACTTCTTCATCTCTCCTCTCCAACATGAGGATGTTATCCTAGGGGCACCATGGTTTAATCGCATGGCTGCCAACATGAAGTTCCCTGAAAGGAGAATCTACTTCACCTACAGGGGAAAGAACATGTATATAGATGCTAGTGAGCATGGTCGCACTATTCCACTTGTAAATCCTCTTGCTTTTGATAATTCAATGAAGAGCTCAGTTTCTGCATACATGATTTTTGTCAAAGAGTCTCTAAAAGATACTAATGTTTCATCAAATGTAAATGGTAGGAATCAAGAAGAGTTAGACTTGTCTAATTTTCTAAAAGGATTCCAAGATGTGTTCATCAATGATATCCCTATGGACTTACCTCCAAAACGAGGGGATGATGACCATCGTATTGAGATCCTTCCTGGAATCTCACCACCTAACAAGCCTCCTTATCGAGTCTCACAAGCTCAACAAGAGGAGATCATGAGGCAAGTACAAGAGCTGGTAGACAAAGGGATGGTGAGGCCTAGTTCCTCTCCCTTTTGTTCTCCGGTACTTTTAGTGCAAAAGAAAGATGGTACATACCGTATGTGTGTGGACTCGAGCACTAAACCATATCACTATCAAAAACAGATTTCCCGTACCGCGTGTAAGGTCTCTGACCCCGATCAAAAAGAGCACCCTTGTACCATGAAATGAATATAATGGAATAAGTTACTATTTTTAGCAGTTTTCCAAATTCAATTTTTGTAAAAAAAAATCCAAATATAGCAAGTTTTTGGTCACCCGACCCGTCTAGTTTTGATCGTCTCGAAAAACTGCACCCATACCCCGAATTTCAAAAAAATGCATTTTCGGACCCCGGGGGCTGCTAAATATGGCAGGTACTTGGTCCTGTATGTCTTAGTTAGAGCTTCGTATAGCAATTTACGGCATCAAAATCCGACTCGTATGACCCGTTTTAGCCAAAAATCAATTTTTCCAAAAATTGAGCGGGGAGGCACCGGAGCCCGGGACTGTGTGGGAACAGGTTCCACGCCACTCCAGATCAGCTTTAGCAGCTAGGGGGCTCCCACTTGACTTGTGGGAGTCTTTGGGAAGTTTCCAAGCTTGCAACTAAGTGTGAGAACCAGTTAACCAAGCCAACCTGACACTTGGTGGGTAGGGGAACTGGACTTGCCAATGCAGAGACTGAGTGCTCCTCCAGATGCTTATAGCAAGGCTAATCGATTTTCAGCCTGTAGGAGCCTATTTAAAGACCTGCACACACACACACACACACATACATACTTATGCTCATACACACACACACGGTGCATACACACACACCTACACACACTGGGAAGGTGCTGCCGGTTCACACACCTTTTGAAGGAGAAGCAAGGAGGAAGGTGCTGCCGACTTCTCATCTCAAGAATCTCGAGTAGATCAGAGAATCAAGAAGATTATCAGCCCTTAATCACGGTAACCACGGTTTAATTAATGCTATCTGTAAATTCCTTTCTCTACCATCTAAATTCCTCGTCTATTATGCTTATTCCTAGTCGTAATTCTCTATAATTACTCTCTAAATTCTCTTTAACCATATTCTATTATGTAATCATCATTCCATAGCTGAATTATCAGCCATTCAACATTCTCGTTTAATGATTAGTATATAATTATTATAATTTTCTCTCTCTAGGCGGCATAGAAATTAGTCGATAAGCTAGTAATTGTGTAGATTTAAGAGAATCACTTTTTCTATCACCCATTAATACTGTAACTAAATTAAATTCATTTCCTTTATGCATTAAGGTGTAATTAAGGAAAAATTAATATGTTATTAAGACTCTACGAGTTGACTTTCCTCACACATATGCATAAGATAAATCTGCATCATCTAGTTGCTAGGAAAGAGATTAATCATACTTAATTCATCTCTCTGATAATTCCATCAGTGA
Organism: Adiantum capillus-veneris; assembly: GCF_014529385.1. Classification (NCBI taxonomy): domain Eukaryota; kingdom Viridiplantae; phylum Streptophyta; class Polypodiopsida; order Polypodiales; family Pteridaceae; genus Adiantum; species Adiantum capillus-veneris. The sequence goes on from NC_140952.1 coordinate 140,285,309, forward strand.
AATACTACTATTCTTAATCACGTAAGTCAAGTAATTATCTTTAGAGCAGGTTCCCATAGGAATATGCATCATCCATAATGATTGCTATATGGAAAAATCTAAACCTCTCATGTAGCAGGCATTGTTTGATGTTGCTAATCTATCATTTGGCTTGTTATGACGCTTGCGTACATTAGATCTTTTATCCAAGTTAATTATTTAAAGTAGTGAGTTTAAAATGGCTCCGGTTAAGAGGACTCGCTTTGGTGGAGCCCACGACCACGAGGCAGGAACGAGCAAGGTGAACGGGAAGGGAAAAGCTCCTATGGACGAACAATTACCGGCCATCTCACGGGCCATCGACGAAGAAATGGAAGAGGTAGGTCATAATTTCATTCAAGTTATTTAATTTAACATTGCACACGTCTAGTTAGGAATGAAAATATCCCCAAACATGTTGGAGAAATCCGACGGAAACCTCGGCATTGAATTCATTGTACATTAAGTTCTAAAGTAGGAAGGAAATGATTGATGGGTATGCTGGTTGAAATTAGGAAAGAATGTCTGCTAGGGAAAATTTAGCTCGACATGCTCATTTTATTTCCAATGTTGAATCAGTCCTGACCCCCCTACTGATCACAGGGGGCAGAGCTCCTCGTTAAGGGCTCTTGAATCCACGACTTGCTTTCTATGCGGTGGATACCTACGACTTGCTTTCTATGTGGTGGGAACCCACGTCTTGATTTCTATGTGGTGGGAACCCACGTCTTGATTTCTATGCGGTGGGAGTGTCCATGACGTGCTTTTTATGCAATGGACATACCTAGTTGTATGGGAAGCTAGGTGACAACGGGAGGAGTGAACTCTCGCTGGAGGGGGGATGTTGTACCTCCAGAACATTGGATTTTTTATGAATAAGTTTGAGTAGAATTTTTACTAGAATTCTGTCTTGGTGTTGTTTGCAATACTGGTTGAAGGGCTGTCATAACGAACAATGTGCTTCGGAATTAAAACAAGGAATGTTTATGTCGAAAAACCTTTGTGGTAGTAATTAGGTCACACAAGGACGTGTGAGTGTGGGGGTGGAAAGTGGGGGCTTGGCTCGGGTTGCCAATGCCTACGAGATGGGTGGTCCCGATTGGTCGGGAACTCTCTGTCCGCATAGTGCTTACTCGATATTAGTAATGCTCATTGCCCCTAGAGTGGGGAATTCTCGAGAGTACGTGCCTCTAAAACATGGGGAAAAAGGCACTCGAGGCTTCTCTCCTCTTGGAAGGTGGGTCTTAAGATTGCTAGATAGCTCAAGTACGCTTCCCCTGCGAGGTGGAGCTAGATCTCCCTGCTAGTAGGCTTGAACTCGACTCACTTTGTGATGAGAGATCGTCCGCTAGTTGAACCCCGAACCATTTTGTTTGCTTCCGCAATAGATCTAGTGGCCACCAGGTTCACCATCAGATCCGTCGTTGATACGGTGGGGTGGGGACCTCACACCTTGGGTAGAAGATCTGTTTGATAAGCTACAAGGCTTGACCTACTTCAGTAGGATTTACCTTAAGAGTGGCTATCATCAAATAAGGATAGTGGATGAAGATATCTTAAAGACCGCGTTTCGCACAATGTTTGGTCTTTATGAATATCTAGTCATGCCTTTTGGCTTGACTAATGCACCAGCTACGTTCAATCTTTTGATGGAGAAAATTTTTAGACCATACCGCAAATTCACTGGAGTGTTCTTTGATGATATCATCATCTACTCCAAGTCTTTGCAGGAACATAAGCAACATCTCCAAGTGATTTTTCAAGCATTGAGGGAGAACAAGCTTTTTCTTAACCAAAAGAAAAGCGAATTCTTCCTTCAAGAGATTCAATACCTAGGTCATATTATCTCTAAAGATGGTATCCAAATGGATCCATCAAAGTTAGAGGTAATAAAAGCATGGCCTAACCCAAGAAATCTACATGAGCTAAGAAGCTTTATTGGTATATGCGCATACTATAGATGCTTCATAGCAAAATTCTCTCAAGTAGCAGGACCACTACACGACTTAACTAAGAAGAACGTTAAGTTTGTATGGACTGCTAAGGAGCAAAATGCTTTTGAAAAGCTCAAAGAGAAGCTTACTTCCCAACCAGTCCTCGTACTTTCGGATCTCTCAAATCCATTTGAGGTCCAATGTGATGCTTGTGGTGATTGCCTTGGAGCAGTTTTGCTTCAAGAAGGGCATGCCATAGCATATGAGAGCCGAAGGCTCAATATTGATGAACGAGTCTTGGGCATTTATGATAAAGAGATTTTAGTTGTTCTACATGCCCTAGACACATGGAAGCACTACCTATTGAAGACTCCATTTATCCTACGAACCGACCACCAAAGTCTCAAGTATTTCATGACGCAAACCAAGCTTTCCGACAAACAAATGAGGTGGGCAAATTTTCTTTCGCAATTTAATTTCCATATTGCTCACATAGCTGGTAAGCACAATCAAGTGGCTGATGCACTTTCACGAAGACCCAAAGTTAATGCGGTGTCTATAGCTACTCACAATGATCTATCCTCTATGATAGATGAGTATGCTACTGACCCTGACTTTAGAGACATAATGTCAACCCTTGCTTTGGGGAAGAAAGAGGAACCATTCACCTTGCAAGATGGTTATCTTCTCCACGGCAATAGGCTATGTGTTACCCATTCCCTTCGTGAGAAAGTTATGTATGAATCCCATGCTCCTCCATATGCGGGGCATAGAGGTATTCAACCTACTCTCCGAGGAGTAGAGACGTACTTCTATTGGCATACCATGAAAGTGGACATACAAGAGTATGTTTCAAAATGTGTAGTATGCCAAAAGACCAAGTATGATAGAGGGAAGCAACCTGGATTACTCCAGCCATTTCCTATCCCAAATTCACCATGGGAGAGTATATCCATGGATTTCATCTTTGGTTTACCCAAGTCTATCCATGGGAATACAAGAATATGGACAATAGTTGACATGTTTAGTAAGCAAGCACATTTTATTCCTATCAAAAAGACTATTAAGGCACATCAAATGGCAACTCTCTTCATATCTCAGATTTTCAAGCACCATGGATTACCCACAACCATCGTGTCAGATAGAGATCCTAGAATGACTAGTAATTTTTGGAAAGGTCTCTTTGAAAATCTAGAAACAAGATTGAATTTCTCTTCGGCCTATCACCCACAAACGGATGGCCAAAGTGAGATAGCCAATCTTACGATACTCTATCTACTCAAGACTTATGTTACCAAAGTAGATCAACGCTCACAATGGGAAAAGTACTTACCTCTTGTAGAGTATGCCTACAATAATACTGTACATACTTCTACGGGAAAAGAACCTTTTGAGGGAAGACCTAAAAGTCCATTGCTACTCAAAGTACATGGGAAGATCTTCGCCGCCGATGAGTATAGCCGTGACCTACAAGAATCTTTTCAAAAGATTAAGGAGGCTATATCCATCTCTCAACAAAGGCAAAAAGCTGTCGTTGATAAGCACAGAAGAGCCTTAATGTTCAAAGAAAATGATTGGGTCTTACTCTCAAGTTTCCTAAGGCTCGATTAAGACAAACTACGGGCAAAAATCCTACGGGCCATCAAAAGTATTATGCTAAACTAGCAAAAAGATACTATGGTCCTTTCCAAATCTTGAAGCCCAGCAATGAGACGGCTTATCAACTCAAGTTGCCCAACCATTGGCTTATACACAATGCCTTTCATGTAAGCCTACTTAAGCCCTACAAAGGAGAGCCACCAACTGAACCAATTATTGAAGACCCTCCTGAAGTTGAAGACCAAGAAGAGGTGCTACAACCCGAAGCTGTTCTTCGGTATGAAGACAAGGTACTATGACATGGTAAGATTATCCGACGGTATCTTATTAAGTTCAAAAATTATCCTTTTGAAGATTCTAGATGGATGCAAGGAATACAGCTTAAGGATAGTATGAACCTTGTCAATGCTTACAATGCTACATTAGAGTAAGCAAATGTACAAATTTCTTTTGAATGACTCATGTTTTTTTCTTATAAGACTAGTCCTCTTTTTAATTGTGCACAAATTTAACTAGTATGCATGCTTAGAATCATGTTTGTGATGATGACGTCTCTCAAACACCAAGTAGAATTTGTCACTCTACTTAGGGAGAATGAAATGGACTAAAGAGCAGACATGCTTGCGGCAGCTATGTCTCCTAAGCACCAAATGGATTAGTCATCCATCTTGGAAAGATGTCGTAGGGTAAAAAGGGATCCTCTACCCGCTAAGTAAAATTGACTAATGACTAAGGCTTTATCTCTTCTACCTCATATTCGAGGATGACTATGATTTCAAGAGAGAGATAATGTCATAAAATCTAATATCTAATATCTAACCAACCCAAATGATTTTCTCATATTAAATTGATCACTTAATGTGGGAGAATAAACGGGAACAAGTGTTAAGATTTAGACATGTGCTTATAGATCTATCTCAACACGGGGCCAATAGTAAAGGGGCCCAAATGAGAGATGGTCTATCAAAGAGCAAGGCTAACAAATGGATCATAAGAGCTTAGGGTTAGCTTCATTGAAGACCTCCAATAGTGTGTGTAAAAGGCCTTTGACATTAGGTAAGCTAGGGCTGAGCTTGAGGCGCGCGAACCTGACCCAGCCCGAGGTGCTTGTCCTCCTTGTCATGCCTGATGACAAAGGTGCTTGAGGTGCTTGATGATTTAGGTACTTGAGATTCTTGAGGTGCTTAATTATTGAGATTCTTGAGGTGCTTGACATGCTTGAGATGCTAAGGTTGCACTTGAGGTGAGAACCCACCCCAAGCTTAAAGTGCTTATGAGCCAAGCTTGTGGTAGGAACTGGGCCTATGCATGAGGGGTTGAGGTGTCAAAAATTCAAAGATTCAATCCCTACAAGGAGGGTGCGAGCCCTACATGAGGGGGGATGAGAGAGAACACCCACACACTCACAAAAGGCATGCATGGTACAAAGAAAGCAAAAGGGACACTTGTCAAGTTCCTCCTCATGTTGCCCTTATGGTGTGCCTGAAGCCTATTGGTTGGCCACCCAAGGGGTCCAATAATAATTTAGGAGATTTAATTAATTGATCTAGCATTTATATAGCCCTCTCTCTCTCAAAGGGGAAAGGGGGACACTTGTCTCAAGGCTACCCTTGTTGCTTGTAATGCCTCCTGCTTGTGATTAGCTAGGCATGGAGGGGTCCAATGAGCTTCAAGCATGATCTACAAGGGGGGGTCGACCCAAGCAAGCTAGGGGGTTTTTTAGGGGGTATACTCACCCACACACACTCACAAACACTCTCATTGTGTGCTATGCAAAGTGCAAGAGCTCCCTCTCCTTCTCCAAGCAAGTAGAGGTTGAGAACCTACACCAACACTCTTGGATATGGAGTGCAAATCCAACCAAGAGCCATGCTTCAATGATTAAGCTTGCCATCTCCTTCTTCTTCATTACTATGCTATTATGTATGCTAGCAACAAGAGTTATGATAAGTGAGGAACTAATTCTTTCTCCTACGAAATGTTTCTTCTTCCTCTTCCCTACCCTCATTCCCTGCTAGCTCTCTCCACCTTCGAAAGTGTTTGAGGTCTTGGGACTGAGGCTTGGGATAGTTAAATCTTTCTTCAAGTTTATGTTATGTTTGTGATGCATGAATCTTTCCATCTTCATTGCATCAACTAGGTCACAAGGAACAGAAATATTGTATTGTAACAAGTCTCTCTTAATGGGAGAAATCATAATACAAATGCCTATTGGAGGGGGGACCGGCTCCACATAAATCCGGTCCTCAAATGTTGTCATGTTCTCTAAATTCTCTCTCTTGCAAAAGTATTGTTCATGCCAAGTTAACTAATTGCTATGTTTATGTTGCTATCTTCAATTATGTTCACCCGCTATGCTCACAAAGTCATTTCTCAAAAGTAATTTCATTAATTTCGGCTACTCTCAAATTAAATAGGCCAATTCCATTACAGTTGTTATGCATTTGTGTGTTCGTACAATTAGCATTACTTTATCATCATTAGAAAGATCCATTAGATTTGCTCTTCTATTGCATACCGCAGGCCTGATTAGTGTTTCATTGGCTAGCATGAGCATGTTCTTGAGCTAAAGACTCTTGGGCCACTGCTCACTAGTTAATTGGAAGATTAATTAGCATAAGATTTTATTAATTTTCCACTAGAAACTTGCATTTCACATTCAATAGTTGCTCCCTATTTTAACAAAATTAGTACTTAGAACTAATGTGTGTGCATAGCCTATCTCAAGGTCTCTCTACCGACTATCTCCATTTTCAAATCGCCCTTCATATGAACATTCTAGAGCTTGATTGATTTCCTCTTGAACACTCTCACTTGTGGATTTTCTGCAGAACAATTTTTAGAAGCTTTGTTTAGTGTGTGTGGTGCACATTAGGAGAAAGTTCGACTCACTTTTGGGCCTCTCAGCTCTAGAGAGAGAGTGGCGCTCGATCAATGAGGAAGAGGCTAACGTTACATTGAAAATCGACATTTTGGAGTCAAAGTCTTTTAAGAAAAGGGAGAAATTATTATTTTTGTTCATCAAATTGCACAATTGCACGCTTTCAAGGCATAAATGCCGTAAGTCGTACTAACTCTGTACCGAGGAATTTCAGAACTTTCATCTAAGACTCTATCTAGTATCTTTGTTCCCACCCAAATATGACTTTGAGTAGCTCTAAATCCCTCTCAAAACTTCTTCCCTTTTTCATATTTACGCTAACCTTTTTGTGTATTCTACTACACACCATGACTACTTCTCGAAGGCCTAGCACTACCATTGACTCTGTTAGCATTTTTAACAGTTATACTACAGATGATCAAGCATGGATACCATCTCGAATAACTATCGGAAGTTGGGTTCTACCGTAAACTAGTAGGAGGAAGAGGAGGCAACACAATGATTTCGTGGAGACTTTCAAGGGACAAGTTAAAGAGTTTAAAGTGTGTGCACAAAGCACGCGGTCCTTATACAACATGCTTTTCAGCATGCAGACTTAAGGTTGCAAACATCTCCTCCAAGTTTTCCAAGGCATCCACCCAACTGTAAGTTATTTTGAGCATCTCGCTTAGTGCATGATTATATTCGAAGGTTAAGTGGTGGATATCATCTTTGGTATGTTTCAGATATTTATCCATCGAATAGGACATATTGGCAACCAATTGAGAGCATAGTTGGGATTTTTGATGCTTTCCATGCATTTATTGGTGAGCAAATGTACCGAGGAAGACAACACAAGGAACTTGCAGATAATGGAATTTTCTTTTATGATATGTCATATGTGGAACCGAGAACTTCCATTGGTTGGGGTCGTGTAGCTCCTTTGTCACTTCCATCCTTTGACAGCAAGGATTGGTCCTTGCCAGCTTCGCAACCTAGTGAAATCTTTAGGAATAAGTTGTTTCAGGATATACAAAAGTACCTCAAGTATTCAATTGCCACAAAAATAGTTCGGCTTGCATTATTTATGCCTCTTGAAGTGTTTGTAGATTTTTTCTTCGATGGGCAAATAAGAACTACCGCAACAATCTTCATTTGCAAGTCTAAGAGCTGTTTGGACTTTTTAGATGATAATTGGGATAGGAAACAATCACAGAACAAAATCTGTATTTTTCAAAAGAAGTCCATAATTTGCAAGTTCATTATAAGCTCTCAAAATTTCTTAGTGTCATTTTACTATATTAGATATCATCTTCTTAGTGGGCAGCTTATTCCACTCGACCAAGATACATAGAATAGCCTCGAGAACAAACCTTTATCAATGGAGCTCTACTTCAAGACAGCCTACTTACTGTGATGGAGACAATCTCAAGCACAACTCTTGCACAGCTTAGGGTAGATCGTACATGCGAAGAACTTTCACTTTTGCCGGAATTGTATGCATTCAGTCTCAACAATAGAAAGGTGCTTACTAAATCGATGAATTTTGATTGTCTTTAATACATTAAGACAGAATCTAACTTTTTCTTATTTTCAGATTCCAAAACGCAAGGAGAAAACAACATTGTGCAAGGAGTCACTAACAAATACACTTCACTTAATTGCTTCCACCGGAAGCTAGGTCACATACCTTGTGCACACAAAGAGCTTTGATGCCATGCAAACCATGATATACTCTTCAAAATGACTAATGCAGAGACATTTTGTGGCGGTCAAACAATGTCTCGAAAATGTACACTTTCATTGTCTCAAAAATTTACATATTGTTGTTTCTGTCAAGATTTATACAAGTAAATTGCTCCCTTTCCCTGCTACTATCCTCTCCCCCGGTTTGTGCCACTCACCCCTATCCTCTCCCCCGGTTGCTCCCCTGTCCTCTGCTCCGGTTGCTGCTACTTCTTCCTCTGGGGACGCTAGTCTCGGGCATCCTTTCGCGTCCCTCGAAATCATGGGCCTCTTTCATGGCTTCCCATGCTTCTTGCACCTGTGAAGCTTCCCTGTGTTCTTGCTCTTGCCATCGACGTGTATCCCATTCCTCTACTTCTGCGGCGTCCGCATAATATTGATTTATTGCTTCTTGCATATTTTGAACTTCTTCTTGAGTCTGATTGTGGCGTTATGTCATTTCGTTAATGCGAGCCTCTTCGAACTCCTCAGCTCTCACCGCTTCCTCTCTTGTGCGTCTGTTTACCAAGATTATAATATGCTGGATGGCCATTACTAAAAAATGTCACACATCGTTGGGGATGTAGTTATGTAATTGAATTTCCCGTAGAAGCCTCCGAAGAGTATCAAAATCCCGCGGCATGATAGTAATGCAGTGTGCATGGGCAACTAGGATATATCCATCGCTGAAGAACTCAACGAGGTAGCCTTCTGCAATTTCTTGAAGGCAGAGTAGTGCACTGCTGGCCCATTGCATGCAGACTCTCCATTGCTCGCAAATTTCCCGCACTACTCGTTGGAAAGGGAGATGTGGAATAGCAGGTTGAACATGTCGTTCTATCTTGTGCAGCTCTTACAGTACACCTCTGTGTGCCTCATATCGATGTCTTCTTGCTTGAGCATTCAAAGATTCACTTGTTGCCCTCCTAGCCGTGGCCTTTACACGAGGCATCTCTACAAATAGCATAACACAAAAAGACAATTCATTTGTCAGCACAAGGGACTTTAGATTTTAGAAAAGGTCAGTACCAAGCGAACAGGTGTGTCGGAAAGAGTTTGCCTTCCCTTATTCTCTTGGTAGTGACCTCAGAAAATAGTAATAGCAGACATCACTTATATTTTTTGAGGTCAGTACCAAGCGAGCAGGTGCATCGGAAAGAGTTTACCTTCCCTTATTCGCTTGGTAGTGACCTCATAAAATAGTAATAGCAGACATCACTTATATTTTTTGAGGTCAGTACCAAGCGAGCAGGTGCATCGGAAAGAGTTTGCCTTTCCTTATTCGCTCGGTAGTGACCTCAGAAAATAGTAATAGCAGACATCACTTATATTTTTTGAGGTCAGTACCAAGTGAACATGTGCATCTGAAATAGTTTGCCTTCCCTTATTGACTGGGTAGTGACCTCAAAAAATAGTAATAGCAGATGTCACTTATATTTTCTGAGGTCAATACCAAGCGAACAGGTGCATCGGAAAGAGTTTTCCTTCCCTTATTCGCTTGGTAGTGACCTCAAAAAAGTGTAATAGCAAGTGAACAGGTTTGCATCCTCTACAACAAAATACCAATGTAAAGGAGACGTTTAAGTCCATGCAATCCTAACTGTCATGTCATTCCCTCCCATCATGTCCCCTAATCTAGGGGGGGTGGTACCATTGCTTCTCCCTCCCACGTCTACCTCTCATGAAACCGCATGGAGGTACCACCCCTTACATACCACTCATCAGCCAGAACCCACGCTCTACTTTTCACGCATGTCCATCTAGTCTATTTAACCAACTGTTTTTTCAGAACCTCGCTCAGGGTTTTGCAGAACAACTACAAGAAGCTTAGGATAGTGGTGATGCCTTTCCAAGGTATACTCCCGTAGCGCCAGCAGGACCGCATTCGGGCCCTCCTTAGGAGGTCCACCCTTGGCCCTCCCCCTATGTTACCCTTAATGTTCTCGACCGACACAGCTCGGGAGTGGCTGTTGTCAACACGGGAGTCAATTCTCGAGGTAAGCCGCTGGTAATTCTTTTCTTTCTGCTCCTATTTTGAAGAGCTTATTTGCTAAATGCTCTGTGCAAGATGCTAGCCTGAAGCTGGAACAAATGCTAATCATCAGGCACAGAGTCTCAATCCTCAAAGACTCTTTGGAAGCAAAAAGGCCTGAAGACCTGCAGCGATTGCTCGCCACACATTGTGTTTTTGTTTGTGTGTGTGTGTGTGTGTGTGTGTGTGTGTGTGTGTGTGTGTGTGTGTGTGTGTGTGTGTGTGTGTGTGTGTGTGTGTGTGTGTGTGTGTGTGTGTGTGTGTGTGTGTGTGTGTGTGTGTGAGAGAGAGAGAGAGAGAGAGAGAGAGAGAGCACAAGCATAAACAAAAAATGCACAAAAACATGCATAAACAAAGAATGCACTCACACATTGAGAGAGGAAAAGAGAGAGAGAGAGAGAGAGAGAGAGAGAGAGAGAGAGAGAGAGAGAGAGAAGAGAAGAAGAAGAAGAAGAGAGTCTTAACATCGTAGGAAACTATCCCAAGAGACCTTAAAGATCTAGTCGACAGGAGTTGAACTCAAGATCTATTATTCATGAGGGAAATGGCATAACCAATCTATCACACTTCGGTGATAGAAAAGTTATACCATTTTTCTCCTTTTTTTATTGGCGTGCACACACACCCACACACACACACCCGCGAAGAAGAGAGTTTAATTTAACGTCGTAGGAAACTAATTAAAGAGACCTAAAGATCTATCCCACGAGGGGTTGAACTCAAAACCTGTTATTTAAGAGGGAAATGGCATAACCAATCTACCACACTTGGGTGATAGAAAGGTTATACCATTTTTCTCTTTTTATTGGCACACACACACCTAAGTGTGGTAGATTGGTTATATCATTGCTGCACGTGTTTTGCAGTTTATTTTACCGATTATCATTGAGGGATGTTTGTCTCTTGACATCCGTAACACAATCTACAAACTTGCGAAGTTGGTGCAATGGATCTCACAAAAGGAGATCAACGTAGACTCCATACCATTCGCCAAACTAAACGCTACGGAGGTTGTGTGCATGTTTGAGAAACATTTTCCTAGTACCATGCTAACCATTCAGGTGCATCTTCTTGTTCACATAGTTGATGAGGTGGAAATAGCTGGCACAGTACATTCCAGATGGATGTTCTTTTTAGAACGTTTCATGAAAACGCTCAAGGGATATGTACGTCAGAAGGCACGTCCAGAGGGTAGCATGGCAGAAGGTTGGTTAGTATCAGAGTCCCTAGTGTACATTGGAGAGTGGCTAGACGGATTTGATAAAGCCCGGGATACGCTATGGTGAACCATAGATGATGAGTGCATATCTGGGATTGTCATGTGAAATCTCGGTGTTGAGAAGAAGATGACGGAAGATCTAGAGGCTAAAATCAACGGATTTTGCATGATTCACAATCCAGTGATGCAAAAGTGGATTTCACAATATGAGGATGCAAAGCAAGAGCGACAAAGGGCACGAATCAAGTGGAGACGGGGAAGACGACCACCGATGCACTATCTAACGGGTCTGGAGAGCCTACCAATATTCACAAGCTTAAGATGGCTGCACAACCAATTGAAAAGCGCACAACAATGCGATGAAGAAGTGATTGAGGAAGAGTGGGAGTACTCTCAGGGTTGCACACCTAGGGTAAGTTTGCAATGTACGACTAGTGACTTTCTAGATGTTTGAACAGCCACTCATAATCTTTGTTGGTTGTAGTATAAGTCATACACAGCAGCATGGTGTAAAGGTCGACATTTTAGGGTGGAACGGATCGGCAAAAAGCGTTTTCCTCAAGATTGTGGAATCATGGCACAATTTGAACAGTCTAGTCGACGCGACAGTCCTCTCATGCAGATCCTGTGGTGGCGGAACTCACTTACTTCGGCACGCTATAGGAGATTTTGAGGATCGATTATAGAGGATTTTTTGTCGACTTGTTCGACGTGCAATGGTTCAAGATAATCATGGAGGGTCACAACGCTACTGTGCATAGAGGAGAGTCTGGTTTTCTTGAGGTGGATTCAACTAAGAAATGGGCTGACCTAAGAGACACTTTCGTACTACCCGAGCATTGTGAACAAGTAAGTATGTAAATAGTTAACATCCCATTTTTGAATTTATGTGCTTGGAAGCTATCATGTAAGTTATGTGGCTATGGCAGGTGATATTTCATCCTACAAATTCTGCATCAAACTGGTGGTACGTCATAGAGGTAGCCCCTCGTAGTGCACGGACGTATTAAGGCTACCATGTGCCAATCACAGTGGCATCAATGGAGGAGATCGAAGAAGATTCTCATTCAGAAGCCATTGAGGTGGTGCCAGATGAACATCAAGCTGCTACTCTCTATGGGGTGCATGCAGAGGATCTACAAAATGAAACAGAGAACATTTGTTTAAACGGAGAGCTCTATATAGATATAGGAAGTTATGATGAGCTCTACGAGGATGAGAAAGAGATCTCTTAAAGCCATAAATATTGTATTTGAAGAATTTTGCTACATTTTGTAAAAAATCTGGCTCTCTAAGTACCTTCCATGTTGTATAACGCTCTTTTGATTTTGCGCTCACATCCTGGGCAATCCATGGCCACATGCAGCTCCACCACCTGGTTTTTTGATTGTGTGCGCTCTCTCTCTCTCTCTCTCTCTCTCTCTCTCTCTCTCTCTCTCTCTCTCTCTCTCTCTCTCTCTCTCTCTCTCTCTCTCTCTCTCTCTCTCTCTCTCTCTCTCTCTCTCTCTCTCTCGATTGAGAATTCTGCGTTATCTACTTGCCTCTTCCATCACTCAAGTTGAAATGGAAGAAAAACGCGTCATTGCGTCATTGCGTCATTGTATTTAATGGTCTTTGCATCCACTCCAGGTACGTATGCTCTAGGTATGTTCTCACAAGCAAGGACGATGAGCACCTCCTCCTCTCTCTCTTCTCTCTCTCTCTCTCTATCTATCTATCTATCTACTTGTCCATGTTTTCTACTCCATTCATTCAATATTAAGTTTAAATGTTCGTGTGTTTAATGCAGGTATGGATGATGAGGAGTTTCTTTCTTCTTTGTCACCCCAGCAGAGACAGTGATATGTGGAGCGTCATCACTCTGGTGCACCATCGCGCGTTCCTACTCCATCCGTATCTCCCTCTGTTTCGGAGTCCTTGGCACGCTCCGAAGCTTCGGTGTCTATGAGACGATCTTCACACTCGTCTAGGCTCTGGCGCTCTAGTGGTGGCGGTGGCGGTGGCGATGGCGGTTGTTGTGGGGATGTCGCCGCCGATGCTTCGACAACGCCTCGTGTTTGACGAGGCTCTTTACCCTCCCCTTCTTTGCTCGTCCGGACACCAGCCACAGCATCGCCATCGGCACCAAGTTTTGTGCAGCTGACTGTCGTTCCTAGTGGCTACACACCACTAGCTACTCCTCCAAGAGTCACTCCAATGGAAACTCCTCGCTTCGGGGCTCAGACTCCAGTGGAGACACCTGACGTTCATACCCCCATTGACACGTCGCTAGAGACCCCTGCCGGGACACCTAGGTTCACGCGTCAGCAGCAAGAGGGCTTGCCTTACTCCGTCGACTTCAGCGGCAGCATCATCTTGGATGATGAAGGCAAGAAGGTGATTTCGTGCGTACACGGTCTTTTCTCTCAGGTGTTTAGACACTAGATACTAAACGCCTGGAGTGCAGTACCGAATGATTTAAAAGACAGAGTCATTACCATGCTTCATGACGAGTTTCCCGTTCCAACACGGGATGACCGCTTCAATGAAGACGTGATGAAGGTTCAAATGCGCGAATAATGCAAGCAGAAGCGTTTCGAAGTGAAAAAAGTGCAATCAAGCATGGGTGGAGCAGACCAGATTGGTTGGCCAAAGAAGATTGGAAGAATGCGAAGAAAGCAGTGCGCGAGAATCCCGACAAGTGGAAGGAACAAAAGGAGGTAGCTAGAGTGCGAGTAGAGGCAGGGAGCTCGCACCACTTGGGGAGCGGCGGGTGGGCATCATTTGAGGCCGATTTTGTAAGTGTTTTTTCATTGCTCTCTATGTTTGATAGTTTAGGGTTTATGGGTTTTTTAATGCTAACATAATGGATTCTTTGTATGTTTTGACAGTGGTCGATGATGACAGGACGTGATCCCACACTGTACGAGCGTGAGTACGTAGGCAGGAAGGCTTAAACTCCCTTATGGACATTCTGAGTTCTCGCGGCGGCATGGTTAGTGTTAGGGTTTATTCTTTTCTATTTGTTGTATTGTTTTATAAACGTCGCTATATGTTTATACTTACAAAAAGCTGTCTTATTGTTTTTTTTTGCAAAATCCGACAGCAAGGATTTCAAAATGACGTGATCACACTATAATTTCAGGTTAATAACAATAGAAATGCAAAATAACAAATATTATGTTAATTGACATTCATCTTTTTTGACCTGCAAGGAGACTTGGAGACCGGCTCGAGGCCCGCCGGGGGCTAAGTAGTTTGACCATCGGGCCCGCCGGGTAAAGCAATTTTCCTGCCGGGCCCGTCATGGCTATATAAAGGCGACGCCGGTGCTTGTCTTTTTCACAAGAGAGGTACACTGAAAAGTCTTCTTCACCAAACTTTCTGGTAGCTTTCCACATTCTCAAAGCAGTGTAGCAGTAATTTTTTAATCCCTTCCTTATTTTATTGATGTTTTTTTGAGTTTTTTGCGTTAAAAATTAAAGGTATAAAATTTCTTTTATCAAATCATCGTACGTGGATGCACTCGCATATGGTTTCAATTGCGGCTAGGTATGTCATTGCAAAAGCGTAGGATGATTATGTTTTATATTGCTCCCAGTCATTCATGCTTCGGCACATGGTTGCAATTGCGACTAGGTGTGTTGCTGCTAGAATGACAAGAGCATCTGTTTGAAAGAAGTCACCGTGCGTGGATGCACTGGCACATGGTTGCAATTGCGGCTAGGTGTGTCATTGCAAAAGCGTAGGGTGACTATGTTTTATGTTGCTCCCAGTCATTCATGCTTCGGCACATGGTTGCAATTGCGACTAGGTGTGTTGCTGCTAGAATGACAGGAGCATCTGTTTGTAAGTTGTTGTATGGTGAGGCATTGACACATGGTTGCAATTGTGATTAGGTGTGTCACTGCAAAAGCGTACGAGATCTATGGTCTATACTGCACTTTTTCTTTCACGTAGAAAAGATCTAAATGCAGCAGCACATAGTTATATTTCACAATGTGTTGTTTGCAATAATACCATTGGAGGCAAAATGGATCCTTTTGCTACTTCAATGATAGAGTTCGAAAAGAAAATTAGACAATTGTTGATTACAATCGTAAGTGCACTAGATCCCGACGATATAGCGCAGATTGTTGCAGATGAGTCTAGATTGCAATCATTATACAGTGAGATTGCCCGCAAAATGTTGTTGTTATATCCAGACAAAACAACCGAATCAATAATCTCATTACTGAGCAGTTGGGTGGGAAATTTGCCCAAGGTGGCCTCTAATTTGAAAGAGGAATGCCCTCAAGAAGTAGACAAGGGTAAGCTAGAGCATTGGAATGCGAGATGGAGAGCTGAAAAGGAGAGGTCAAGGCGAGCATCCCACATAGACACACAGTTTGGCCTAAGCAAGAAAATGCGAATGGCTATCACCAGAGTTATGGGGAGCAGCCAAGTTGGAGAACTGTTTATTGAGGAGGCTGCCATTGAGGGAACATCGGGTTCTACTGCTTCTGCCAGTCACCTGGAGAGCAGTATATACAATTTTGAATGTAGTATGACTTTGGGCATTCCAAATAAGTCCATTAAGAAGATCAAGAAACTTGGGTCAGGGGCTTATGGCACAGGGTGGCAAGCTCAAATCACAGGGATCAGTTTCCTTCCTGCAACGAATACTTATTGTGCTAAGGAGTTCAAAGGACAGGCCAAGCATCAGTGGAAAATCTTTGCATCAGAAAGTGGGGTAGATCACAACCATAGAGGGATTGTGAGGAGTATTGCCCACTCTGTAACGTTGCCATGGTTTTTGATATTCCCCTACTTCAATGGGGGAACTCTAGGTGATCTTATGGAGACAGTGCCCCTTCCACATGGCTCTTTCACGGCACTTGTAGCGCATCAAGAGGGGAAAGGAAAGATCCCTGAAGACTTTAAATGGGAGTAGCCCTTTGAAGACAAGAAAACACGTATCAAGAGCTTGTGCAAGCATGCTCCCTTGTTGATCCATGCCTTGGTGAAGGCATTGCGATTCGCACATGACGAGGGAGTGATCCACAATGATCTCCATCCATGGAACATCATGTTGGACTTTACCAAGGATCTCACTCCCCGTATTGGAATAATTGATTGGGGATTGGCTCTACGTGCTGGCTTAGAGACACAAAAGACCAACAATACCGATGAAAACTGGCAGAAGCTTTATCCTTGGCAAGCTCCTGAGTTACTAGATGGCAAGAATTTATGCCCATGGACCAAGGCCACAAATGTGTACGCCATAGGATGGGTTATATGGAAATTTTGTAAGTTTTGTGGAGAGTTCTCTAACTACTACAACACAGATTGGTTCAAACATAAGGTTTCAGTGGAGGTACAAGCCATATCTAGGATTTTTGTGGAAGGTTCGGTGAGGAAGAAATCCACAGACAGAAAGACCTTGGCACTTTTGGACGAAGAATTAGAAAGATTTGAAGCCCAGCCAGAATGATGCTTACGCCCTCCCTCTGAAATGAGTGTAGCCTTTTTTTGATGGATATATGATGTACTTTATGAAGCAGGGTTTTCTGAGACTTTTGACTTATAAAAGCACTTTTAAAAATTGGGTATTATGCGCCATGGATGATGTATGAGTAATAAAAACACTTTGTTATATCTCAATAGACAACAAATTTTCTATGAGTTTTGTATTTTCTCTTAAGTTTCAAGCAATAAGCCACGTGGAGTCACTGATTGTCATTCATTGATTTAAAAAATGGTTGTTACTCTTATATCAATTGATTGTCGTAAGATGGTGGTTATTCTAATATCAATTGATTGTCGTAAAATGGTGGTTAAAATTATAGCAATTGATTGTCGTAAAATGGTGGTTACTCTTATAGCAATTGATTATCATTAAGTTTGTATGCCGTAACTGAAGTATAGTGTTTAATCAGGATATGGATAATGATAATCAAAGGGCTAAGCGCGCTTTTGAGCGTCTTAGATCCATGTGTCAAGGCGGTGGAGTGAACGACACCGCTCGAATTGCAGCTCGTTGCTCCCAGTGGGCCAACCCACTGGGTACACAATGGAAAGAGGTGAACACTAGGATTGATCGAGAAATCGTCAAATCCATATGGCCAGGCGTTGCAGATGACAACATCAAGAAAGGACGACTCAAGCTATCACAATGCATTAATGCAGACATACGAGACAATGGAGAGAACATATATCTCGATGTTATGGGTCATCCTATGCATCATATGGATTGTCCATTGTGGTTTGCCAAGATGTTATACATGCATTATGTCTTGGGTGAAGCAGTGGACTTTAGCTCAAGGACACCTCACATGACGGTTGAGGACATTTGCAGTACTGCAATCACCGTCACACGGCAAGAGATGTCATTGGCACTAGAAGGTGCATCAATGGAAGTGCACCAAGTTAAGGAGGAGCTTCAAAATCAACTCAGGCAAGCATCACAAGCTACACAAGGCTCTCATGCAGAAGAAACCCTAAATAGAGACTTGCAAAGGGAGGTGAAGGTGCTATCTCGCCACGTAAAAGAGTTAGAGGCGACTATAAAAAAAAAAATGGTGCCACATTGATTGAGCACCTAACATCTATTGAGGCCCCTCCAGCTTCTGGTGAGCACGGTGGTCCTTGCCCCATATGTAGATCATTCTTTCATGAGTGGTGTGGTCACTTCAGCTTGCCATGTGGACATATGTATCATATATCATGCTTGATGCAAAGCATGATGAATAACTTTCATTGTGCTATATGTGAGTTTGAGATATCCAAAAAGTTATATGCAATGTTCAAAATGTCTGAAGACTATATATATAATAAGCTTAAAGGTCAGCGTGAACAGGAGAATGAAGATATTCTCACAAATATTTCACTATCAATGGGATAGTTTTTGTAACATTTGAAAACATTTACTCGTTGTCTTGTGAGAATTTATTAGTGAATTGTGAATTGTCTTCACTTCAGCTTCAATTATGATATGTGATAATGCAAAGATTTGTTATGGCTTTGTATATTATGAAGCTTTAATAGTGATTTGTGGCCTTGTAAAGGTTTTTAAGGGCTTCGTTTATTATTAATAAAATGTCTAAACCTTAAACTAAATATAAAAAAAAGCTTATAAGATAAACAGTTTTTGAACTTAAACAGAAGTCACTCAATGGATTCGATAATCTATTAATTAAACCACCGTCGCTTAATGCAACGGGTCAAAGTTGGTTCAATTTCCAAATTCTCTTCAATCTCTTCTAAAGTACATGTAGTTTCTACTTCATGAGATTCCCCTTGGAGCTCACTGTATTTGTTCACCTCATCATTGGTTACATCATAAGTCAAGGGCGGCATCTCCTCTTTGTGGTTCTCAGCTTGCACTCTTGCCAATAGCCGATGGTTGCAGTACATATACACCAATTTTTCAGCTCTTGAATTTAGAAGGCGGTTTCTGATGGTGGAATGTACATATTTATATGTACTCCAGTTTCTCTCAGAACTTGAATTGGATGCACATTGGGCTAGGATTCTAACAGCTAGGCGTTTAAGGGTGGGTGCACTACCACCATTCATCATCCACCACTTCCACGTTGGTTGCTCCGTGGCAAGTTTCTGCACAAATTCTGTACCAAACTTACCCTCTTTGAGTTTAAACTTCATAAGATCAGTAACATCTGATGCATGCTCATCAGGATCATCATAAAACCTGCCTATCACATCATAAAAGTCTTCCAGCACCTCCTCATCAAGTTTGTCTATTTCCATTGCCCAATACTCTGGATCCAATAAGAAAGCTACGTTGTGTAGTGGACTATGTGCTCCAACCCATCGACCATGCACATACTTTCTCAAAATTTCTCTCCTCTTTTGAGTGAATGGTGTCTTCCAAGGCTTCACAATTGGCTCCTGGGGCTCCTCTGGATTTGCAAGGATTTCTTGAACAGTCCACCAAGCCATCCACACCTTACCTATGTTAGGCAAGGCAGAATCCAGTTGGTGTAATGAGAGCATAATTGGCATCATGACATTGTGCACATCCACCACATCATCCCAGCCGTGGCGATCAGCTAGTAGATCTCTGATCAACCCTATTTTGCTTTTTATCTTCTCCCTTTGACCAACCTCCCATTCTGAAAAAGTGGCACAAACAACTGTCTCCATCACAGCATTCTTATTTTTTATTAGTGATTCTACCGTATAGTAGTTGGTGCAAAATCTAGTTTCGCACTGTAGTTTTAACATAGTAGACATCCTCTGACGGTACATGTCAAGAACCCTCTGACGCTTCAAAACAAACTTGACTATTAAGCGAGCATTTTCTACTATCCATTTGAACCACTCTGTGTCCTCCATCTTGTACCAATCTTGCATTTTCTACTATCCATTTGAACCACTCTGTGTCCTCCATCTTGTACCAACCAGCACTATATAGGTGAGAGAAGCGACTTTCAAGTATCCTACCTACAGCCCTACAATTTTTGGCATTGTCCATGATTACTTGGACAACATATATTTTCTTTTCCAAGTTCCTCAACTGCGTCGACAATGATGTCAGTTATAAAACTGCCAGACTTTATTTGACCACAGCTATCCACAGCTTTGATAAAACATTCACCACAAGGACATACAAGCATGATGTTGATCAATGGCCGCCTTTGAACGTTGGACCAACCATCACTAACTATGGTGTATCCAGATTGTTCTGTTGCATTTAATATTACCCTTTCAATATCGTGTTGTGTGCTTGTGTAACATTTATCCAACAATTTGTTTCTCATATTGTGATATGTTGGAGGGGTAAATCCAGCACCATACTCCCCAATGCGTTTCCAAGATGACTTCCATGCATCACGGGTGACAATGGCCAATGATCCCCCAGTGAAATAGACGGCTTTAGCTAGTGCAAGTTTTGCTTCTTCTAAGGCAAGTGTTTTGAAGCTCGTCTATAAGCTAACCTGTCTACTTTTTGACGATCCTACCTGAAAGTCAGGAGATCCATGGTTTGGAGGTGTAGTTCCATCGATATGAGAAGTTGGTTCCCTGCTTTGAGTGCTTCCATTGGTGGGCGTTACACCCAATGATCCCTCATACTGGTTTGATCTTATCGATACCGGGGTGTGATGGTCGAAAGTATAGAGTTTTGATCTTTTGCTCGTGGAAATTAGCTTACCAATTAAAGCTTTTAAGCGCATAGCTTCTTCTTTTGCACCTAAGCCCTTGCACTTTCCTCCTTGGATTCTGGTATTGCCACCTAGCAAATGATCCCTTAATCTTGGTGCTCCTCCAGATTTCTCTTCGCCACAAAAGCTACATTTCCAATCTTGATACTTATTTAAATTTGTGGCAAAATTCCACTCGGGTCCTACACTTTTTCCACCTGCCTTTCGCTTGCCCTGCGAAGTGGTGCCCTGCGAAGCAGGACCTGGCATCGAGGTAGGAGGTCTCCTCAAGGAAGCCAGGCTTGAGACACCAACATCATCGCTCACATTCCCGGTGGAAGACATACTTATTCGATGCCTGCAATACCAATAAACATAGCTCAGTATGCTATCTCTTCTTTCAAGTATTATTCAAACCAAACATTAGTGTTATAATCAATATCACACACAAGCGTAGTAGTGAAGCCTGAAGGGAATAAACCTCAATCTACTCAAACATGAGCAAGCAAATACAACTTTGAATCAAATATGTGATCAGTCCATCCCAAAAGTAGAGATATCGACCCAAAGATTCACCTTCCTACCCCTTTCATGAATCAGTCCAGTCCAAAAAAGAACTAATGACCCATGATTGGAGCTCTAATAGAAATAGCAAGCAAATACAACGGTGAATCAAACATGTGATCAGTCCATCCCAAAACTAGAGATATCGACCCAAAGATTCACCTTCCTACCTCCTTTCATGAATCAGTCTAGTCCAAAAAAGAACTAATGACCCATGATTGGAGCTCTAATCGGAATAGCAAGCAAATACAACGGTGAATCAAACATGTGATCAGTCCATCCCAAAAGTAGAGATATCGACCCAAAGATTCACCTTTCTATCTCTTTTCAAGAATCAGTTCAGTCCAAAAAAGAACTAATGACCCATGATAGAAGTTCTAATCAATATAGCAATCAATTTAGCAAATATAACGGTGAACAAAACATGAAATTAGTCCATCCCAAATGTAGAGATACCGACCCAAAGATTCACCTTTCTACCTCCTTTCAATAATTAGTTCAGTCCAAAAAAGAACTAATGATCCATGATCAGAGTTTCATTAAGTTATAATTTTTTTTAAAGACTTCATTTTTTTACCTTTAGTTTTTCTTCTAAATTTTAAAGGATGACCAAATTTAGAGGAAGCGGTGATGTGATGTGATGTCTACTACAGGGTTATATAGAGCCGCCAAATATGGAGGGGGTACATGACGGGGTCGGCGGGATTCTTGCTTTGCCCGCCGGGCCCGCCGGGTTTCGTAATAAGCCCGTCGGGCCTGCCGGGGTTTGTTGGTTGCCCCGCCGGTTCTACATTTTCTACCGGTTTTCGTAGGTCATGACATTAGATATGTTATTAACATGAAAAAAATAGTGATAATAACAAGAATAATTAACATTTAACAAAATGCGTCATCGCGTAATTAAAATCCCTGTCCGACAGATACGCCGCTTGGACGCGATGAGACGTCTGATTAGACGTCGTCAGCTTAGCCATAACTAGATAGCATTAGAATCCGACAGATACGCCGCTTGGACGCGATGAGACGTCTGATTAGACGACGTCAATTTAGCCATAGCTAGATAGCATTAGTTTCTTTTTGTCATAGCTTATGTATCATGAGATGACTTTTATACGTCTTTTTGAAAACCATGTATATTTTTTTTAAATAATGACAATGGATTGTAACTATTACATTTGCAAAGTTTAACAATCAAGTGATTTTGCCTATGTGTACAATTTTCTTTGATTTACTTTCATCAATTCACGCTTGTCAGTTTTGTATCTTTATTTTGCAAACAATACGTACTATGGATGATGGAGTTAATGGTTATATTGTCTTGTGGGTGACTATTTTGGGTCTATCTCTACCTTTTCACTTTTTTTCAAAGGTGAATCAATTAATGAAACATTCAATATGGTTGATGGGTGGCGGGGCATTCAATGCCCTGCCACCAAAAAATTTGCCTCTCGGGCATCGCTATGAATGTCGCTATATAAGGCTCTACAGCATCTCTATAAGCATCGCTATAGATGGCTTTGCAACAACGCTATAATCATCGCTATAGGCGTCGCTATATAGCGACGATTATAGCGACTCTTATAAAGACTGTTATAGCGACGCTTATAGCGACGTTCCCGTATCGACGCTCTTAGCGACGCCGGGGGTTATAAAAACCCAGTGTATTTCCGTCGCTAAAAGAGTCACAAGAGCACACAACCTCTTGTAGTGTTGTGAATAGGCTGCCAACAACTGCTGAGGAGAAATATACATTTAAGAATAATATGTATGCTCTTTTTGAGTGTTTGCAGCAATAAGACAACATTCAGATCAATTGGGGTGGCATTGTAGTAGGGGTAAGGTCTCAGCCATAATGCTTTGTATTGTAATATGTATACATTTTGGCGTTATGTTTTTGTCTTGCAAGAACCTATTCTACATCTTTCTCCACTTTTGAGTTAATCAATGTTGAGGTGCTAGCAATTCTTTTTCTTTTGTCCTTTTGTTAGTGGACTTTGCTTATATTAGGTAGCCCTTGTTTTGTTATGGTATCTATACATGTTACAGTATGCCAGTTGCATATGATTTTTGGTCTTTGTTAAATTTTCTTTATATGCTGTTATATTGCTTTGAAAGCCGTCGATATAGCATGTAACATAAACATACACTATATTTCTTATGTTCACACACATATATTTGTCACGTTGCTTCATTTTTTGATGCATTTTTGTATGCAGACTTTTTATCTAATGCCAATGTCATTTTTTTTTCCTAAAAGTGTTCTGTTTGGCAAAAAGTGTTTGTTCATTGTTAGATAACAACAGAGTAAAGTGATAGAGTAATCTTGACATGGCATAATAGAAGGCATTCAGATACATGTAATATATGTAATTAAATGCACCATACTGTTATGCCATAAAAATATTTACCTATCTCTTTGTCATCAAAACCATTCGTATAGAAAGTTGTAATTAAGAATATTCAATAACTTTGAAAACCATTTTCCCTACCATGTGTACTTTTTTGTACAATAAGTAATGCCACATTTTCGTCTTATGTTTTTTGAGAGTCAAATACATTTATGTTGATAAGTTCTTATTTTTTATAATCTACAGAAAGACAGGTCGAAAATAAATTCTAATGGAGAGAAAGTAGGCAATACATATTCAACAAATGAATAAAAAAATATATCCTTTGTTAACAGGATGCATTTAGATAAATGTAATATATGTAATTGAATGCACTATATTGTTATGCCATAAAAATGTATCCTTTGTTAAGAATATGTTTATTGCCAAGGATCATGAGAAAATGACGAAGGTGTTAGTGATTGGCATGGATATAGATTTTAATTGAAGAAGTCATGTTTGAGGTGCCTAGATTTCTCTATAAAAATGATAGAATGGTAGTGCCTTATTTGTGAAGTAGGTACTTTGAAAGAAAGAAGATACCAATTATGAGCATAAACCAGCACATGTATGTGACATTGTCCATAATGCTAAGAAGATTGAAATTTGAACGCTTTAGCATCCCCTCAACTTCCCATGGATTGATCCTTGAACACTTGTGTTGATCTTCTTGCCCCTCATTGTGTTGAGATGTCTTTGTCCTTGACAACCTTTTGAGATGGTCTAGAATGTGAGGAAATACATCTCTTCCAGAGTGCTCACCAATAAGAAGATCATTGTGACCATACTTGGGTACCACAATATGAGAGTGGGAGAAGCTTGGATGGTGAAATTGCATAAAGGAATGAGCCATGGAACTTGTGACGAGCGTTCTAGGATCTCCCTTCCCCCAAATATGTAAGTGGTGGGCAATGCTAATGGCTCTGGATGTTGCAAATATGTATCATTTCCATTTGCATCCACAATGCGTCCTGCAAGGCACACTAAACAAAGATGTCGCAATGCACCAGGCAATAGCTTGGTAGTCACCTCATTATTCATCCATTCATGCATTCTTGGTATCAAGTTTTCATGCCAAAAAATGTTTTCGAAGATCCCTGAAAACATCTCACAATCTTCCCGGTTGCATCGTTCCACACGAGGTAATAATTGTGCCACTTTACGAAGTAATGTGTGACTCCATCCATCAACATTGCTATGACCCATGGAGAGAAGTCTATTATCTCCTACTATAGCCATCGAACCCTGAGGAATAAATTCGAACTTTAGATCTTGTGTGTGTGTGTGTGTGTGTGTCGCGGTGACACAAACACACATATGGCCAGGGAAAATAAGAGAGAATCACTTACTGCAAGCAAAGGAGGGATGAGTTTCGCTATTGTCAAATGTGTGGTTCTGAAGAACATTGAGGAGTTTGTGCAAAGAATCGATGTCACGTATGAAGTAGGAAGGTAGCCACCCAATAGAGTCATATATATCGTTAATCCTCCAAGGCAATGAGCCATGACATGGATAGATGCACCTTGCCCCACCACCTCATATATCTTTGAAAAGGCTGAGATCAAAAGTAAAGTGGTAATTAGGGAAATTATAGTATGTAGAGGAGGAATATATGGATTTAATATATGGACTGGCATGTCAAGGGGGGGGCGGGGGAGGGGGGGGGGAGAGAGAGAGAGAGAGAGAGAGAGAGAGAGAGAGAGAGAGAGAGAGAGAGAGAGAGAGAGAGAGAGAGACCTGCTGGAAGATCAAATTGTGCGATGTCATCAATTGTGAAGTGCTTGGGCGTTGCATGGGCTAGATGAGCATGATTTTGTAACAACCATGGCTCATACTCCCCTCTAAGCAGACATCGAACCAAGTCAGATTCTTCAGTAGGAAGCCAGAAGATTTCTGTGCAATAACCATTCAAAAGGAGAACAACTTCTGCGCGTTTATTATTTAGTGCATCTCCATAACTTTTTGATTGGCTGCACGGCCATTGAATCATGCTAATCGATGTACCATCGCCTACAAAATCATTCTTCTGATGAGTTTTGTGTGCGCCATTGCAATGGCTTAAAACCATGGCTAACTAGTTATGCAAAAATATAAAATGTACTTGTATGAACATGCATCTTCTACGAATCTAGCAATAATGATAGCAAATGGTATATATATCACTCATCATATATATAATCTATGTATTAGGTGGCAAAGCGACCATCGATGGGGAGTACCTGTCCGTAAATCATAATGACGATGAGCTAGGTATGGATGTTTCTGGGAGATTGCAACCTTAGAATCTTGACAACATTGTGCAGCTTTGGATGTTGATCTGGATAGGTTTGGATTCTCCACGAAGTACGTTTGAAAGATGCTTTGTAGTAAGGAATTGACAAAGAGCAACTTACACGGTCCACGGAGGGTGAGTATAGAGCGCACCAGCTCAAAGAGACTGAGATGTAGTCTCCCTTGTAGTGGTGGTACTGATGATGAACTAGTATCAATATGACCACCAGTTCCTTTGGATTTTTTCACCTGCTTCTCATATAAAGTAGCATGTAAGGTGGTGGACTCTCTCCAAACCAGTAACCCCTTGAGAAAAGGTCGCATCCCCTTGTATCCATCAAGCACATACCTGCACAAGATTTGACATTCCATGCGTTAAATTTGAGATGAAATTACAACAAGATACACTGCACTCACAAGTGACACAATTGATCTGAGCATAATCAATCCATCAAGCAAACAACAGACCATTCTCAGAAATCACTATGAGAGATCATGTTGTTTACCGCGGGCCATTACCGCAAAACAAGAGAGAGGAATTGAAAATGAGGAGAGAGAATGGTTTTGATGTAGAAGCGGCACCTTACCGCACATATTACTGCGCAAATATCCGCAATTATTGCCGCAAACATTACCGCTAAGACAGGCTGGACCCCCTTCCCCCTCCCTCTCCCGCGGGTTTCCATTTAAATCCAATACAACTCCTACACTCTCTAGAATGCTTGCTCACTTCACTTAATCTCTCTTTCACTCTAAAAATTATATACATAAATCATTGAACTCACAACAAAACCATTACAAATACTGTCATAATAATCAATATCTAATTCTCCTAAATGATTTTCTCATATTAAACTGATCATTTAATGTGGGGAGGTACCAGGGGAGAAAAAGCTACAATATTGGTTAAGCTAGCAGACCGGCCACAGTAGGGATCCAAAGGAGGGGAAATAGGGATCAAAAGGGGGGGCCATCTGCAAAAGAGCCATGTGCAACAATGGGCTAAAAAGACCCTAAGGTTCAGCCCATTAAGACTTCCAAAATGCTAAGGTTCCAAAATTCAAAGGTTGTGTCCAAAGGTCAACCCTAGGGAAAATTGGATGCTTAGTGTGTGTACAAAAGTCTTCTTCAAAGCCTACAAAGGAGGAGCCGAGCCCATTTAGTAGGGGATGAGAGAGAAAGCCACACACACACACACAGGCTCCCTTTACACAAAGGGAATTAGGGACACATGTCAGCTCCCTAAGCCAGATGCCCACAAGGTGTGCCCAATTCCTATTGGAAGACCCTTGAAGTGGACCAATGAGAATTAAGCTAGAGTAAAACTAGTTTAATTAATTTAAAAACATTAATAAAAGAAACCAATGAGAATTAAGTCTCCTAGAAGACTATTGGGCAGTCTCCCAAGGGGTCCAATGAGCATTCAGGAGCCCAATGGCTTGCCTGATTCCTATTGGCCAGGAGGCAAAGGGGTCCAATGAGAGTTTAGTTTAATTATTTAATTACCTAAAGCTCTCACAAAAGGGGAAAGGGGGACACATGTCAAAAGGCTATCACTTATGCTGCTTAACACCCATTGGCTTGACTTGGGGAGGTCCAATGAGGCAAAAGCCAGACCAATTTAGCAGGAAGGGCTCGCCCAAGAGAGAGAGGGGGCTGATTTTTGCTTGGCATTGACACACACACACTCACACTTGACCATGTGTGAAGAAAGAATACTCTATCTCCTCCAAAGCTTTAATGGAGAGCTCATCACCTACTCCAAGCTTGTGAGATAGAAGCCTACATCAACACTCTCTTGGCATGTGGATGCAAATCCAACCAAGAGCCAAGCTTCAATGCATGCTCATCTTCTCTACCAAGCTAATTACTAAGCTAAGCTATGCTAATATGAGTGATTATGTGAGGAGATGTACATCTTTCTCGTAAGATACTCCTTCCTCTCAATCTACTCTCATACCCTGCTAGCTCTCACCATCTTCGAAGGTGTGTGAGGTCTTGGGTCTGAGAACAAGGATAATTCAAGTTGTGTTTGATTAAGTGTTTTGCTTAGTGCATGAAGCTTCCATCTTCATTGCACTAGCTAGTCTTGAAGGAACACAAAGAATTGTATTGTACAATGTCTCTCTTGATGGGAGAAACCATAATACAAAGCCTTTTGGAGGGGGGACCGGCTCCATGCAAATCCGGTCCTCAACTGTTGTCAATAGCTTAATTTCTCTCTCTTTTGAAAGTATTGTCGATGCTATCTAACTAGGTGTTATACTTTTTGTTGCTCTCTCCACCCAAGCACTCTTGTAATTCTCATTAGGAATCTATTCTAATGAAATGCCCACTATGTTCATGCTAATTTCCGCTACACATAAGTTATTAGGCCATTAAATGTTACAAATACTATTCATAAACACATAACAAAACATTTGCAAATTAATCATATACTACACCAAGTGAAAGAATGGAGAGTTTTTTTAATTCTCATCTTGTATAAGATCTCTACAAGCACTAGGATCCATATTTAGACCCATAGTATTCAAATCAATAAACAAATTTAGAGATTCTTCCTCCTCTCCATCACCTCCTATAGAATCATCATCGCTTTCTCCCTCTTCCTCCTCCTCAAGATGACTATTTGCAAGGCTTGGCTGACCTTCTTCAACTTCTACTACATCTTCCTCTGCATCTTGTGGTGATGGTATGATGGGATCAATTACTGGCTCAATGTCCGTCTCTGCAAAGATAGATCTACCCCGCGGCGTGACTGGAATAACATGCCAAAGTCTTCTTTGAAATATACATGGCACATAAAAGACCTGTACGTCACACACTAAGAATAAGCTGATATACATAACTTAAATTTTTAATTTAACTTAATTGCACATAGCCTAAATTACCTGCTTGCAACTACTAGGATACACCAAGTTGTCATTTTTTCCCCCATGGAATTGGGTGGAATCCACTATAATGAGCCCATTTTCATGTCTTTTGACCTCACCCGCAAACCATCGACACTCAAAGAGGATTTTGTGAAAAGATCTGAAATCCACTTTGATTATTCTCTCTATAGTACCACAATATCTGACCTCATCTGTTGTTGTGTCAAAGTTTCCCATCACGCCACAATCATTAGTGGTCCGACGCTCATCTATCTTGCGGGTGCGAAAATGTTGGCCTTCGGACCAAATGGAGTTGAAAATGAGACCCTACAATCACAATGCGTAAGAGGTTACATTTCATTTAATTAAGTGATTTGCATACATGCGTACATAACATATACACACTCACCTTGCGCAAGCATCCTCGCGCATACTCCCATTCTTTCGGGCTTATTTGTTCTCCTTGTGCTTTGGCATTGGTCATGGCATTATGGATCCACTCTACTTGAATCAAGTCAAGATATTTTGCAAGCTCTTTAGGAAAAGGAGGTGCACACATCTACCTCCATGGGACCTCTTCCATGCATCTCTATCCCTTTCTCTAGCTGCGCGGGCTTACAAGTACATATTCACCCATTTGGTCATGATAGTGGCATTGAGTAAAGAGTAGTTGTTGACTATGGCATGAAACTCTCTATCCATGACCAAGAGTGAGCCTTTTCCACTGGGAATGGTTGAGTGCTTCCTAGGATCCTCTTCTTCACTCCATAGACGAGGCAATGATGGATCCACTGTGATGAGATACTGTGAGACATACACATGTACAAACGCCTCTTGCACCACCCAACCTTCTGCCATGCTTGCCTGAACACATTAAAACCACATATTTTTATTAGTAAATCCATAGCTTATAAATGCTATCTATATTGTATTGATTTTGCATACCTCCGGTTGTGACCTCAATCTAACAAAATCCTTTAAAGTCTTCAAGAATCTCTCCAAGAAGAACATCCATCTAGAGTGAACCACCCCACAAATGGCAATCTCCTCAACAAGGTGAAGCAATAGGTGTATTTGTCTAAGAAGGATTGTACGTGGGAATGCATCCTCAATAGCACACACTGCCTCTACCGCTAGCTGATGGGCTACTGGTATGGCTTCTACTTCTATCTCCTTGGAGCTCACAAATCTACAGGGCAAACGTTATATAGTAGATGAAAAAAAATTCCAAAGTTCATGCATGCACAACATGATATAGTACTTGAAAAAAACCCATTACCTCACAATCTCACCCACTTTGAATATTGCAGCCTTCACCTTAGTGTCCCCATAACCACTAATAGTTATGGGAAGTACAAACTACAAACAATAAAACATCTTAGTGAATGTCAACCTATATATAAGGACACATAGACACCACAAACTGTTCTACTCTTACCTGAAGGATTTTATGCCAATCATGGGATTTCAATCCATACAATTGAGTGGAGCCACCCTTTTTGGTTTTTGTGAAAGCACCTTTGAGTGACCGCATATATCCCGTTGGAGTTCTGATGGATGCAATAACTTGCTTTGTCCGCTCTTGGTCTGCCTTTGACATTATCCACGGTGCTTTTGGGAGAATCATCTTTCCCCGCTCCCCCATGCGGGGCGTGGCTGAAGGGGGGAGACGTCTAATGGCTCTTAAATATTCCCTAGCACCCAATGAATCCTTCTTGCCAATTATGTGATCCCATATAGCTTGCCCAACATTTTTGAATACATGCATAGGGTCCAATAAGTGCTGAATTTTCAACGAAGCCCAATAGGGGAGCGACAAGAAGATTGAGTACCTCGACATACCCTTTGGCAACCCATTGGGAGGCGGTGAGGTACCATGATGCTCCTCCCAATGCTTCGCCCAATCAGCCATGTTCCAGATGTCCAGATGTTGCCAATCCTGCCAAGAGGTAAACAAACGTTACACATGAGATGATAAACCTAAAGCAAAGAGTACAATTAACATGTGCATACTTACCAGATACCTCTCCAAATCCTGGGTAATCATGCATGGTCCACATGAGGATGCACTTGATGACGGCATTGCGGTCTCGTGTGGGCCGTGAAATATCAATGACATCTATGCCTCTCCATAGTTCTTGAAGCTCATCAATAAGAGGCTGCACATATACATCCATGTTTTTTACCTTGTGCTTTCCCGGAATGAGAAGTGATAGTAAAATGTTTCCCTTTTTTGTTGCCTCCCAAGGTGGAATATTGTAGTTTAAAACAACCACCGGCCAAGTGCTCCATGAAGTAGAGCGGTGCCTAAATGGATTCACTCCATCACTAGCTAACCCAATCCTCAAGTGACGAGGCTCATCCCTGAACTCTGGCCATGTGTCCTCTATGTGCTTCCACGCTGGTGAGTCAGTTGGCACTCTCATAATACCATCTGTGGAGCGGTTTTTTGCATGCCAACTCAAAAGCTCGCTCGTACCCTTCGATCTAAACATGTGTTGGATGCGAGGGATGAGTGGAAAATTCCTCAAAACATTACGTGGAATTTTGTTGCTCTGCATTCCTTCTTTGAACCTAGGTTCCCTGCACGATGGACATGTGTCACAATCGGCATGCTCATTACGAAAGAGCACACAATCGTTCACGCAAGCATGAATGCGATCATAATCCATCCCTAATGCAGTCACCACTTCGCGGGCTTTTTGTTTGTTCTCTGGCATGTGATTGCCAGCTTGCAGCATCTTTCTTCGCAACCTATCCCAAGAAGAAAGTACATTAGAAGCTAATTTATGCACTCCACAATCATCCTTCACAATCTGTAAACATACCTCAAAAGTGCGTCGACACTAGCATTGCTCCATCCAAACATCGCCTGAAGGTTAAGGACTTCGACAGAAGCCCTTAAAATGGAGTAAGAGCATCTATCATATAGTGCGATGTGTGTCGAATCGAGTAGCTCACTCCTCGTTCGCTCAGAAGCTTCTTCGCATGCACACTCTGGTTCATGCTCCTCCTCTCATGCTAAGAGATCCTCAACCATTCTATGCAAATGGTCTTCTTCTGCATCCATGTAAGGAGATGGGATGTGGTCACTCGGATAAGAGGGAGCAGCCACGATAGGATATTTGATGTGCTTCCTCCCTCTCTAATGGATTCCTGGTGCATGTGCTCTTCCACCCTCCTTTCCCCTCCTCCACCAACCACACGCCAATGTGGGGTGACGTCAATAGCTGCAACAATTCGCGGATTGTTTGTTTCCATCCGTGCATGCTTGCGAGGATCGTCCCATAGTCCATAATCTTCTACATGGCTCAAGCATATCCATCGAAGTCGAGCAATGGTGCATTTGTATCGCACGCATGGGCATGGTAATCGCTCGGCCAACCACTATGATCTATCCGGTTCAGTGGACGGGCCAAAATCATCCCAAGCAACCTACATTAATAAATTACATACACTAATTAAAATCAAATTACCAAAGAATGTTAATAAAATATCAGTAAAAAGTAAAAATTAACCATTTAGGTAAAAATGTCAATTTCAAAGTACTAGAAATACTTTCATTTTATATATATTTTATAAAAAACATAGTACCAATAGATTGTGAGGATCAATAGTAATAATGTCAGAACGTGGCCATCTGTTTATTTGGCCCGAATTTGCGCTGCGGTAATATACGCGGTAATGTTTGCGGTAAGAGACGCGGTAATAGGAGCGGAAAATCAAATTTCAAATTTTTTTATAAATAGGGGCACCCGCGTGCCCCGCGAAGTTCAAAGCCCTAAAATTCGAATTTCATCGTCTTCTCCACAGAAGCCGAGAGCGCGAACCTCACAACCTTGAGCTCTACCTCCATCTCTACTCTTCTACTCTCCACCATCTCTACTCTTCCACTCTCCTACCCTCTCCCAACAAGCGCTTCAATTCCATGTAAGTTTTGTTGTTATGTTTTTAGATTTTTTCACACGCATACACACATGCATACACTCATACACACACATGCATACACACACACTAATTACACACACTAATTAGTGCATGTGTACGTTCTTTACACACTAATTACACACACTAATTAGTGCATGTGTACGTTCTTTACACACTAAGTACACACACTAATTAGTGTGTGCATTATTCTAATGCACACACTAATTAGTGAAAGTAAAGACACACCAAAACTTAAATTTGTTAATTATTAGTTACTTGCAAAATCTAAACTTGTTAGATTTTATTACTTGCATAACCTAATATGTTAAATTTGGGATTGGTCATGCACACACTAATTAGTGTGTGATTAGTGTGTTATTAGTGTGTGCATTGGCCAATGTGATTGGTCAATGCACACATGCACTTATTAGTGTGTTATTAGTGTGTGCATTGGCCAATGTGATTGGTCAATGCACACACTAATTTGTGTGTGATTAGTGTGTGCATTGACCAATGTGATTGGTCAATGTACACATTAATTAGTGTGCTATTAGTGTGTGCATTGGCCAATGTGATTGGTCAATGCACACACTAATTAGTGTGTTATTAGTGTGTGCATTGGCCAATGGGGTTGGCCAATTCACACACTAATTAGTATGTGATTAGTGTGTGCATTGACCAAAGTGATTGATCAATGCACACACTAATTAGTGCTCATTAACACACACTAATTTGTGTGTGATTAGTGTGTGCATTGACCAATGTGATTGGTCAATGTGCATACTAATTAGTGTGCTATTAGTGTGTGCATTGGCCAATGTGATTGGTCAATGCACACATTAATTAGTTTTGGATTAGTGTGTGCATTGGTCAATTGGATTGGCCAATACACACATTATTTAGTGTATGTGATTAGTGTGTGCATTGGCCAATGTGATTGGTCAATACACACACTATTTAGTGTGTGATTAGTGTGTAATTGGCTTGTGCACACACTAATTAGTGTGTGTTAACATACACTAATTAGTGTGTGATTAGTCCAATTACACAAGCCAATGCACACACTAATTAGTGTATGTTAACACACACTAATTACTATGTGCACAATCTAATGCACACACTAATTAGTGTGTGCACAAGCCAATGCACACACTAATTAGTGTGTGCACAAGCCAATTACACAAGCCAATGCACACACTAATTAGTGTATGTTAACACACACTAATTAGTGTGTGCACAAGCCAATTATTCACGCCAATGTATACACTAATTAGTGTGTGCACAAACTAATGCACACACTAATTAATGTGTTTTAACACACACTAATTAGTGTATGCACAAGCCAATTATTCACGTCAATGCATACACTAATTAGTGTGTGCACAAACTAATGCACACACTAATTAATGTGTTTTAACACACACTAATTAGTGTATGTTAAAACACACTAATTAGTGTGTGCACAAGCCAATTACACAAGCCAATGCACACACTAATTAGTGTGTGTTAACACACATTAATTAGTGTGTGCACAAGCCAATGCACACACTAATTAGTGTATGTTAACATACACTAATTAGTGTGTGCACAAGCCAATTAAACAAGCCAACACTAAAACACACACTAATTATGTTAAATTAAACAACAATCAACACAAAAACAGAAACATACCTCCATGATTAAGTCGTAGGTGACGTATTAGACCTTCCAAGTGATCACGCAATCAATCACACTAATCATAGACACAATAATCTCTTATTAGTCAATACACACACTAATATCTTATTAGCACTCGAGGCTTTGCAAGACTCTTTTATAGGTTGTAGACACACATTGGATTCTTTCAACATTGGATACTATAGAGAATCCAATGTTAAAAAATCCAATGTTTGAAACAAATCAATGTGTAAATTTTTAATCATATATTCAAATTTTACACCCTAGTTTAATCTTTGTCGTAATAAATGCAGACCATGTCTTCTTCTTCCACACCACGCTTTCGCAGCATTGAGGATCTCATGGCAGACGGGATGCCATATCCCGACGCTCTCTCTGCCTATCATTCACAGGCGTCGCCTCAGCAGTCATCATCAAGGTTCGGCTAGTTTCGAGACGCTCTAGGTGGTTCCACTGCCGTACCTGTGACCGATCTAGATGTGGAGAGGGCATTGCGTCTTCGGGCTGAGTGGTTAGGTTCACAGCAGACCCTTACACAACGCTATTCACCGGCACAGCTAGCAGCTTTTGGATTATCAGAGGTCTCTACTCCGACTGGTGGCACTCCATACCTGCAGAGTTTTCCAGCTACAGCTCCATGTTCAACTTTTTCTTCACAGGGTCCAACGCCCCAGGGTCCGACGCCGTTGGGTGTGACGCCACGGGCGTCCACCTATCCATCACCTATCCCACCTTCTGTCCCAGATTCACGTCGGCGCTCTTCTGGCAGTCAGCGTCAGGGAAGCTCGCGCGCTAGCGTCGGTCGATCTCGACGAGGGAGCGGAGCTAGTTGTTGTTTTGGGGGGGGGGGAAGTACTATAGATTCTCCTCCACAGTCACCGCTCCCTGCTCCAGCAGAAGATGAGGACCATGACATGCCTTCACCAGATGCTCACGGGTTATACTACCAGGTTCATAGAGAAGGTATGGTGGATGTTGGGACAGCACAGGGCAGGAGATTTCGCACACGTCAACCAATCAATCCACTCCACATATATCAATTGTTTTCTCAAATTTGATCAGCAAGATCCCTACAACCTCACATATATAGATACAACCATGCACATGCGTTTTCCCAACCCTGAGGGGCAACAATTCTCAAGGCAATGGTTGCAAGAGCATGTCAAAACATTTCTGAAGAACAAAAAATCTAGTGTGAGGAGAGCGGCAAAGAAGACAATGGAGTCTCCAGAGCATAGCTATCGGCCAGGAAATGTCCATGATGGGGAATGGGAGACCGCTATGGGCGAGAAAGAGGACGAAAGGGCAACCGGTGCGAGGATGTATACGCGTCAAGTTGAGGCCAGATCCCATCAGACTCCTACGCATTATGGTTCGGGAGGAAAAACGGCTAGGAAAGACAAATATGTAAGTAAAAATATTAGTTTTATTGTAAAAAATCTAACGTTTTTCATTTAATTAATTGGTTGCTATTTTTTGTCAGTATAACATTACCATGAGTCTCCCGACCAGAGAAGTGCAGAGATATAGAGAGAACCATACCGAGTATCAAACTTGGTGTTGGTTGTTTGAAAATCAAATGATCTCTCGAGAGGAGTTCGAAAATGCGTGCAGAAGTCTGCAACATGTAAGTTTTATCTTATCTAAATAATCAAAGTGTTGATTTTATATCAAATATTAAATAACAAAGTGTTAATTGTTTCTTTTTTATGGTTTTGCAGAGTCAAGGAGTTCCACGTGAAATGCCGCCAACTCCCCCATGAGCATCCTCTATTTTGTATACGCGGGCCCCATTTGCCCTATCCCACATGACCATACTCTATTTTGTACACGCGGGCTTCTTTTGCCCTTTATGTAAATGCAATACCTATCATTTTTTGGCTCAATACCTCCCCCAATTGTAATTCCACTTATGTAAATGAAATTATCAATCTTTTTTTGGCTCAATGTATTGTCCAATTGTGATATTTTGTTGTAATTAATAATAATTTTGTAAAATAACTAAAATAAATAAAAAAATAGATGACCTTTTGGATGGTCCTGCAAAGGACAATCCAAACGGTCATCTGTTTTTTTATAATAAATCCCTTCGCGGTAATGCCCGCGATAAGCTTGACGCGGTAATATGTGCGGGTACTGTTGCAGCAAAGCACGCGGTAATATTTGCGGAAATATTGTCGCATCCATTACCGCATGAGTTACCGCTAGACCATTACCGCCAGCTTTGGCGCAGTATTTGCCGTGTACGGGAATTTTTATCTTTCAAGTTTGTTTGTTTTTTTGCGGTAATGTGAGCGATAATACCGTGCATATGTTATAGTGAATGTAATAGGTAGAATTGAGTTTTGTGCTCCATCTTAGAAATGTACTTATACATGATCCTTTATAGAAATATACCTTTTGCATGAAGGACCAGACAAGAGCAGATGATAGTGAATATATTGAGTGAAAGGAGTTCGGGGATGTTGCCTGCAACACATGTTCCCTCTTCCACTCAAAACATACAACACCCCTCCATCCACTGAATTCAGGAACAATTTGCCACCTACTTTCCCCTGCAACAACGAAAAATTGTTATCTTTCTCATCTACCCCAACATCCATATGAAGCACAAGTTCTAGGCTGCAAGGCATTCCACCCAAATTTCCTTGCAGAGTCTCTCTCACAATGACCAATGGTGATCTACCATACTTTGATGATATTTCCACTGGCAAGGACAATTTTTCCTCCTTGGGTGACACTACTCCATTAAGATTGGCATATGCAGCTTCTCCATTGCCCAAGTGCCACTGTCTCTCCTATTTATGCAGATTATGTTGAAGCGCATCACGCACTATATTACATCTTGAAACATGCTCTGCTGTTGTGGCTATGGTGAAACAAGGATTTACTCCGACAGAGCACGGGATCAAAGAGGCATCACAAACATAAAGAACATCATGAATGACATCGCCATCTTTGGTAGAGAACATTTGGCCACTGGCGTTGGTAACACCGGTGGATTTGTCCTTCCCAACAGTGCATCCACCCAAGTAATGCACGGGGGTACTGCGGAAGCGCGAGAAATATAGAAGTCCTTGGAGACGGGTGGCTAGCTTTTGCATTGATTTCACCTTCTTAACAATTAGTTCGTCACGCGGCGGGGTGAATTTGAGGCGCTCACTTCTTTGATCGAACTGCAAAACACCATCTGCAGCATCGTGTCCCATGACATTGACTAGGATTGACCTGCCATGGTGTGATGGTACCAATTGTTTCATATCACACTATAACATATACGCGATATTATCGCTCACATTACCGCAAAAAAACAAACAAACTTGAAATATTAAAATTCCCGTATGCGAAAAACACTGCGGAAAACTTTGCGGTAATGGTCTAGCGGTAACTTCCGCGGTAATGATCGCGGAAATATAGCCGCAACAGTTACTGCGTTTTTTGCTGCAAAAATACCCGCAAACATTACCGTGTGTGAGTTATCGCGGGCATTACCACGGCGGGATTTATTATAAAAAAAGAGATGACCATTTGGATTGTCCTTTGCAGGACCATCCAAAAGGTCATCTATTTTTTTATTTATTTTATTTATTTTACAAAATTATTATTAATTACAACAAAATATCACAATTGGACAATACATTGAGCCAAAAAAAGATTGATAATTTTATTTACATAAGTGGAATTACAATTGGGGGAGGTATTGAGCCAAAAAATGATAGGAATTGCATTTACATAAAGGGCAAAAAAAGCCCGCGTGTACAAAATAGAGTATGGTCATGTGGGATAGGGCAAATGGGGCCCGCATATACAAAATAGAGGATGCTCATGGGGGAGTTGGCGGCATTTCGCGTGGAACTCCTTGACTCTGCAAAACCATAAAAAAGAAACAATTAACACTTTGTTATTTAATATTTGATATAAAATCAACAATTTGATTATTTAAACAAGATTAAACTTACATGTTACAGACTTCTGCACGCATTTTTAAACTCCTCTCGAGAGATCATTTGATTTTCAAACAACCAACACCAAGTTTGATACTCGGTATGGTTCTCTCTATATCTCTGCACATCTCTGGTCGGGCGACTCATGGTAATGTTATACTGACAAAAAATAGCAACCAATTAATTAAATGAAAAACATTAGATTTTTTACTATAAAACTAATATTTTTACTTACATATTTGTCTTTCCAAGCCGTTTTTCCTCCCGAACCATAATGCGTAGGAGTCTGATGGGATCTGGCCTCAACTTGACGTGTATACATCCTCGCACCCGTTGCCCTTTCGTCCTCTTTCTCGCCGATAGTGGTCTCCCACTTCACATCATGGACATTTCCTGGCCGATAGCTATGCTCTGGAGACTCCATTGTCTTCTTTGCAGCTCTCCTCACACTAGATTTTTTGTTCTTCAGAAATGTTTTGACTTGCTCTTGCGACCATTGCCTTGAGAATTGTTGCCCCTCAGGGTTGGGAAAACGCATGTGCATGGTTGTCTCTATATATGTGAGGTTGTAGGGATCTTGCTGATCAAATTTGAGAAAACAATTGATATATGTGGAGTGGATTAATTGGTTGACGTGTGTGCGGAATCTCCTGCCCTGTGCTGTCCCGAGATCCACCATACCTCCTCTATGAACCTGGTAGTATAACCCGCGAGCATTTGGTGAAGGCATGTCATGGTCCTCATCTTCTGCTGGAGCAGGGAGCGGTGACTGTGGAGGAGAATCTGTAGTACTTCCCCTCCCCCCAAAACAACCACTAGCTCCGCTCCCTCATCGAGATCGACCGGCACTAGCGCACGAGCTGCCCTGACGTTGACTGCCAGAAGAGCGCCGACGTGAATCTGGGACAGAAGGTGGGATAGGTGATGGATAGGTGGACGCCCGTGGCGTCGGACCCTTTGGCGTCGCACCCAACGGTGTCGGACCCTGGGGCATTGGACCCGGTGAAGGAAAAGTTGAACATGGAGCTGTAGCTGGAAAACTCTGCAGGTATGGAGTGCCACCAGTCGGAGTAGAGACCTCTGATAATCCAAAAGCTGCTAGCTGCGCCGGTGAATAGCGTTGTGTAAGGGTCTGTTGTGAACCAACCCACTCAGCCCGAAGACGCAATGCCCTCTCCACATCTGGATCGGTCACGGGTACGGCAGTGGACCCACCTAGAGCGTCTCGAAACCAGCCGAACCCTAATGATGACTGCTGAGGCGACGGCTGTGAATGATAGTTAGAGAAAGCGTCGGGATATGACATCCCGTCTGCCATGAAATCCTCAATGCTGCGAAAGCGTGGTGTGGAAGAAGAAGACATGGTCTGCATTTATTACGACAAAGATTAAACTAGGGTATAAAATTTGAATATATGATTAAAAATTTACACATTGATTTTTTTCAAACATTGGATTTTTTAACATTGGATTCTCTATAGTATCCAATGTTGAAAGAATCCAATGTGGAAAGAATCCAATGTGTGTCTACAACCTATAAAAGAGTATTGCAAAGCCTGGAGTGCTAATAAGATATTAGTGTGTGTATTGACTAATAAGAGATTATTGTGTTTATGATTAGTGTGACCGATTGCGCGATCACTTGCACGGCCATTGGGGCCTAATACGTCACCTACGACTTAATCATGGAGGTATGTTTCTGTTTTTGTGTTGATTGTTGTTTAATTTAACATAATTAGTGTGTGTTTTAGTGTTGGCCAATGTAATTGGCTTGTGCACACAGTAATTAGTGTGTTTTAACATACACTAATTAGTGTATGCATTAGATTGTGCACACACTAATTAGTGTGTGTTAACATACACTAATTAGTGTGTGCATTGGCTTGTGTAATTGACTTGTGCACACACTAATTAGTGTGTGTTATCATACACTAATTAGTGTGTTTTAACATACACTAATTAGTGTGTGCATTAGATTGTGCACACACTAATTAGTTTGTGTTAACATACACTAATTAGTGTGTGTTAACATACACTAATTAGTGTGTGCATTAGTGAGTGCACACACTAATTAGTGTGTGCATTGGCTTGTGTAATTGGCTTGTGCACACACTAATGCACATTGGCCAATGCACACACTAATCCCAAACTAATTAGTGTGTGCATTGACCAATCACATTGGCCAATGCACACACTAATCACAAACTACTTAGTGTGTGCATTGACCAATCACATTGGCCAATGCACACACTAATCACACACAAATTAGTGTGTGTTAATGAGCACTAATTAGTGTGTGAATTGGCCAATCCCATTGACCAATGCACACACTAATTAGTGTGTGCATTGACCAATCACATTGGCCAATGCACACATTAATAACACACTAATTAGTGTGTGCATTGACCAATCACATTGGCCAATGCACACACTAATCAACACTAATTAGTGTGTGTTAACACACACTAATTAGTGTGTGCATGGCCAATCCCATTGACCAATGCACACACTAATCACACACTAATTAGTGAGTACATTGATCAATCACATTGGCCAATGCACACACTAATTAGTGTGTACATTGACCAATCACATTGGCCAATGCACACACGTGTAGGAGTTGTAGTGTGTAAATACATTTTGAGTTGTATTGAATTTAAATAGAAACCCGCGGGAGAGGGAGGGGGAAGGGGGTCCAGCCTTAGCAGTAATGTGTGCGGCAATATTTGCGGAAATGCATGCGGTAATATTTGCGGTAAAGTGCCGCTTGAGTATCAAAAGGATTTTCTCTCCTCATTTTGAATTCCTCTCTCTTGTTTTGCGGTAATGGCCCGCGGTAAACACCACGATCTCTCATAGTGTCATTCCATATCCTACCTAAGAGGCCGTACCCTTCTGGAAAACTCGACAAGCATTTGTATACCATGTGGGGGAAATTTCTCGGTGCGATTGCAGTCTGTGATCACAACACTCAAATATCAGATATATTGAACACTCTTGGCTTTAGGGAAACTAGGATGTATTTTGAAAAGACGGAGAATTCTGTGAGATTGTCTGACCTATATGGTGAAGCACAAAGATGATCTATACGAGTTTGATGTATATAAAGTTGTAATCAAGAATATTCAATAACTTTAAAAACCATTTTCCCTACCATGTGTACTTTTTTGTACAATAAGTAATGCCACATTCTCGTCTTATGTTTTTTGAGAGTCAAATACATTTATGTTGATAAGCTCTTATTTTTTATAATCTACAAAAAGACAGCTCGAAAATAAATTCTAATGGAGAGAAAGTCGGAAAGACATATTCAACAAATGAATAAAAAAATATGTCCTTTGTTAACAGGATGCATTTAGATACATGTAATATATGTAATTGGATGCACCATATTGTTATGCCATAAAAATATTTACCCGTCTCTTTGTAATTAAAACCATTAGTTTATAACTTTGAAAACCATTTTCCCTACAATGTGTATTTTTTTCGACAATGAGTAATGCCACATTCTCGTCTTATGCTTTCTGAGACTCAAATAAATTTACGTTGATAAGTTCTTATTTTTTTAAACCTACAAAAAGAGAGGACTGGAAAATAAATTTGAATGGAGAGAAAGTAGGCAAGGCATATTTGACAAATGAATAAAAAAATGTACGTCCTTTGTTAAGAATATGTGGATCATGAGAAAATGAAGAAGGTGTTAGTGATTGGCATGGATACAGATTCTGAAGAAGTCATGTTTGAGGTTCCTAGATTTCTCTATAAAAATGATAGAATGGTACTGCCTTGTTTGTGAAGTAGTTACTTTGAAAGAAAGAAGATAGCAATTATGAGCATAAAGCAGCACAAGTATGTGACATTATCCATAACGCTAAGAAGATTGAAATTTGAACGCTTTAGCATCCCCTCAACTTCCGATGGATTGATCCTTGAACACTTGTGTTGATCTTCTTTTCCCTCATTGTGTTGAGATGTCTTTGTCCTTGAAAATCTTTCGAGATGGTCTAGAATGTGAGGAAACACATCTCTTCCAGAGTGCTCACCAATAAGAAGATCATTGTGACCATACTTAGGTACCACAATACGAGAGTGGGAGAAGCTTGGATGGTGAAATTGCATAAAGGAATGAGCCATGGAACTTGTGTCGAGCATTACCAGGATCTCCCTTCCCCCAGATATGTAAGTGGTGGGCAATGCTAATCGCTCTGGATGTTGCAAATATGTATCATTTCCATTTGCATCCACAATGCGTCCTGCAAGGCACACTAAATGAAGATGTCGCAATGCACCAAGCGATAGCTTGGTAGTGATCTCATTATTCATCCACTCATGCATTCTTGGTGTCAAGTTTTCATGCCATAAAATGTTTCCGAAAATCCCTGAAAACACCTCACAATCTTCCCGGTTGCATCGTTCCACACGAGGTAATAATTGTGCCACTTTACGAAGTAATGTGTGCCTCCATCCATCAACATTGCTATGACCCATGGAGAGAAGTCTATTATCTCGTGCTATAGCCATCAAAACCTAAGGAATAAGTCAAACTTTAGAGCTTGTGTGTGTGTGTGTGTGTGTGT
Source organism: Adiantum capillus-veneris (assembly GCF_014529385.1). Classification (NCBI taxonomy): domain Eukaryota; kingdom Viridiplantae; phylum Streptophyta; class Polypodiopsida; order Polypodiales; family Pteridaceae; genus Adiantum; species Adiantum capillus-veneris. The sequence goes on from NC_140952.1 coordinate 140,328,037, forward strand.
GTGTGTGTGTCGCGGTGACACAAACACACATATGTCCAGGGAAAATAAGAGAGAATCACTTACTGCAAGCATAGGAGGGATGAGTTTCGCTATTGTCAAATGTGTGGTTCTGAAGAACATTGAGGAGTTTGTGCAAAGAATCGATGTCACGTATGAAGTAGGAAGGTAGCCAACCAAGAGAGCCATATGTATCGTTAATCCTCCAAGGCAATGAGCCACGACATGGATAGATGCACCTTGCCCCACCACCTCATATATCTTTGAAAAGGCTGAGATCAAAAGTAAAGTGGTAATTAGGGAAATTATAGTATGTAGAGGAGGAATATATGGATTTAATATATGGACTGGCATGTCAAGGGGGGGGGAGAGAGAGAGAGAGAGAGAGAGAGAGACCTGCTGGAAGATCAAATCGTGCGATGTCATCAATTGTGAAGTGCTTGGGCGTTGCATGGGCTGGATGAGCCCGATTTTGTAACAACCATGGCTCATACTCCCCTCTAAGCAGACATCTAACCAAGTCAGATTCTTCAGTAGGAAGCCAAAAGCTTTCTGTGCAATAACCATTCAAAAGGAGAACAACTTCTGCGCGTTCATTATTTAGTGCATCTCCACAACTTTTTGATTGGTTGCACGGCCATTGAATCATGCTAATCGGTGTACCATCGCCTGCAAAATCATTCTTCTGATGAGTTTTTTGTGTGTCATTCCAAGGGCTTAAAAAAGTGGCTAACTAGTTATGCAAAAATATAAAATGTACTTGTATGAACATGCATCTTCTACGAATCTGAGCAATAATGATAGCAAATGGTATATATATCACTCATCATATATATACTCTATGTAGTAGTTGGCAAAGCGACCATCGATGGGGAGTACCTGTCTGTAAATCATAATGACGATGAGCTGGGTATGGATGTTTCTGGGAGATTGCAACCTTAGAATCTTGACAACATTGTGCAGCTTTGGATGTTGAGCTGGATAGGTTTGGATTCTCCAGGGAGTACGTTTGAAAGATGCTTTGTAGTAAGGACTTGACAAAGAGCAACTTATGCGGTCCACGGAGGGTGAGTATAGAGCGCACCAGCTCAAAGAGACTGATATGCAGTCTCCCTTGTAGTGGTGGTAGTGATGATGAACTAGTATCAACATGACCACCAGTTCCTTTGGATTTGTTCACCTGCTTCTCATATAAAGTAGCATGTAAGGTGGTGGACTCTCTCCAAACCAGTAACCCCTTGAGAAAAGGTCACATCTCCTTGTATCCATCAAGCACATACCTGCACAAGATTTGACATTCCATGCGTTAAATTTGAGATGAAATTACAACAAGATACACTGCACTCACAAGTGACACAATTGATCTGAACATAATCAATCCATCAATCAAACAACAGACCATTCTCAGAAATGTAACAGGTAGAATTGAGTTTTGCGCTCCATCTTAGAAATGTACTTATACATGATCCTTTATAGAAATATACCTTTTGCCTGAAGGACCAGACAAGAGCAGATGATAGTGCATATATTGAGTGAAAGGAGTTCGGGATGTTGCCTGCAACACATGTTCACTCTTCCACTCAAAACATACAACACCCCTCCATCCACTGAGTTCAGGAACAATTTGCCACCTACTTTTCCCTGCAACAACGAAAAATTGCTATCTTTCTCATCTACCCCAACATCCATATGAAGCACAAGTTTTAGGCTGCAAGGCATTCCACCCAAATTTCCTTGCAGAGTCTCTCTCACAATGACCACTGATGATCTACCATACTTTGATGATATTTCCACTGGCAAGGACAATTTTTCCTCCTTGGGTGACACTACTCCATTAAGATTGGCATATGCAGCTTGTCCATTGCCCAAGTGCCACTGTCTCTCCTGTTTATGCAGATTATGTTGAAGCGCATCACGCACTATACATCTTGAAACATGCTCTGCTGCTGTGGCTATGGTGAAACAAGGATTTACTCCGACAGAACATGGGATCAAAGAGGCATCACAAACATAAAGACCATCATGAATGACATCGCCATCTTTGGTAGAGAACATTTGGCCACTGGCGTTGGTAACACCGGTGGATTTGTCCTTCCCAACAGTGCATCCACCCAAGTAATGCACGGAGGTACTGCGGAAGCGCGAGAAATATAGAAGTCCTTGGAGACGGGTGGCTAGCTTTTGCATTGATTTCACCTTCTTAACAATTAGTTCGTCACGCGGCGGGGTGAATTTGAGGCGCTCACTTCTTTGATCGAACTGCAAAACACCATCTGCAGCATCGTGTCCCATGACATTGACTAGGATTGACCTGCCATGGTGTGATGGTACCAATTGTTTCATATCATTCCATATCCTATCTAAGAGGCCGTACCCTTCTGGCAAACTCGACAAGCATTTGTATACCATGTGGGGGAAATTTCTCGGTGCGATTGCAGTCTGTGATCACAACACTCAAATATCAGATATATTGCACACTCTTGGCTTTAGGGAAACTAGGATGTATTTTGAAAAGACGGAGAATTCGGTGAGATTGTCTGACCTGTATGGTGAAGCCCAAAGATGATGTATACGAGTTTGATATGGAAGGACCAGGTCTAGATGACATGGCGATTCCTGTGAAATCCTTGTTGCTTATGCTAGTACCTTTTGTTGGAGCTTTCGGAGCTCCAATAAATGCCAGATTATTGCCATTGCCACTCACTCCGCAGCCCAGGAGATCCGACACATGCAAACCTCTTTCCTTTGACCGGAACAGAATTTCCATCGTCCCATGCACGCCAGCTGTTTCACGATTTTGACAAGGAATGAGGACCTAGGAACTTAATAAGATTCAAAACAAGCAAAAGATTAAGGTTTGAAAGTACCTGCCAAGATGACAAAGTCTGCCGTGAGATAATCAACTTCATTGAGGTATATGCGCCACCTTATCTCGGGCTCACTGTAGTCGTGTCTAGAGCAGCCTTCGCCCACAGAGTCACACACATAACTATCCTCCTCAGCTGGAGCTCGTGCGATGAAGGAAACTGCACACTCTGTACGAATCTCAGCACCTGCCTGCAGATACCACACACGTTGATGTTTAAAGTACGGTGTTGTAAGAGGCTTTTCACTATAAAACCGGCTGGTAATTTGTTACCTGCACGGCAGCTGCAAGGTAGTTCTTATCGGTGGAGCTCTTAGCGTTGTAAGGGCATCCGTGAAAGCAGTTACCGCAGGCCTTGCAACCCGCTTGCTCCACTCCTGCAACATTCTTCTTATTGCTAAAGGTCACACTTAGCTGGAGCATATCATCTTTTTTAAGGCCACCTTCGTCCTCAATACTTGTTGGATCATTGGCTAACATAGTGTCCATCACAAGGGTTGTGGGAAAGGCATGAGGAATGGTCTCAGGTTGAAGCATGGCACGAGCTCTTCGTTCGGCTGCATGCCAGTTCTGTTCCCATTCTTTGGGCCATCGAGGATCTCTCCGCGTTCGGAGAGGAGTGGGAAGAATAATGCCACCATTGACGAGGGAACCTCCTCCCACTCCCACTCCTAGCATGGAAAGGCAGTCAGCTTGCAAATAAACCTGCGCCATTTAGGTCACAACACTTTCATGAATACGAGTGGCAAGGGAATCTAAGTAATCAATATATTTTATTAGTATAAAAGCCATATCCATTACCACCAAGCATCATTGCTTTGCGGCCATTAAATTTCATTTGATGAACTACGTGATCACTACAAGAGAAGAACAGATGGTGGTGACTGTGTGTGTGTGTGTGAGAGAGAGAGAGAGAGAGAGAGAGAGAGAGAGAGAGAGAGATATGTGTCATTTTCCTCGTGACAAAATTGAGGAAAGGAATTTTGCATGTTTGGAAAATGATTTTTCCCGAACACTGTCAATGGTAAGAGACTAGAGTCGATCTTTACCTGAAGTAATGCTTCTTTACTGCCGATAGTACCCAAGGGAGTATGGATTGTTAAAGTACGTATGAGCTGCCAGAACGTCGTAGGAAATTGCTGAGGCTGCCATGAATGGCCCTTCTCCAGAACGCAAACACTAAGGCTGGGGTCGGCTTGGGAGAGCCTGAAAGCAGCAACCGAGCCCCCATAGCCTGAGCCAATCACGATGGCATCATAGTGCAGACGTTGCGGGGGTTGTGATTTTCTTCTCTGTGTGTCATCGAAGCGTGATGCCTTCTCCATTCCAGAAGTGGGTGTTGGCGGCTGCCAGCCGGAGCAAGGAGCTGGAGGGCGAAGGAATGACAAAAAGTGAGGAGGGCTAGGAAGTTGAAAAGGACACTTTGGTGTATAGTATGCAGAGCACTGCAGTGGAGACGAAATATATAGAAGAGGCACTGAGAATCTGCGGTCAGCACGGTACAAGCTAAGTCAAAGGATCATGCTTGATTTAACATGTATTCTGAAATGAGCCGCAGCGTTCAAAAACGCTTCCTCGACTTTTCCTGCATCTGCACACAGTTTCCCCCTGAGCCTGGTCCGAATTTGAAGGCCTTGACTGCGCTTCTTCATTTTGTGCGCACTGCGCGATCATCCTTGAAGATTTAAATTTGTATAACATAAAACATGGAAAGTTGGAACCTTTGGATGAGTTGAAACTTGAGCTTGCGCGTCCTCGTCGGAGTCGTCAATAAATAATACTCAATATGCTAAAAAAGCACCGGTCATAGCAATAAAACTGGGAGTTGTAAACTCTCTTCTCTCTCTGTCTCTCTCTCTCTTTTCACAGAGGGTCTCTACACTGCTGGTTTCATAACACACACTTTCCATAAAAAATTCTTAAGGAGAGAATAGAGGAGAGGAAAAAGTTTGGAAAAGTATAAAAGTATAGGCATTTCTAGAGTTTAAATTAGACACTTAACTATCCCTACCTACTTATAGGCTACTTGAGAAAGCGCTATTCAATTTTTTTGGTGAGTTAATAAACTCACCGTACGAAAGCACCTTAAATCTCTCTTTTTAAGGTCTCTTGAGGACGGCTGACGTTAACTTCTTTTCACACACATAAACATTAATACATTGCACGTTTAAATTGCGAAAAAAAAAGCTAACACGAGTAACTAAAGTTTCTTACATCATAAACTAACGCTCAAAAGTAACAAAAGTAAAATTAAAAGTTTCAAACGTAGCTATACCATGATGGAGACCATTGATAAAATTCTTGCACCATAAATGAATACAAAAGCCTACAAATGCTCTAATTAAATACATGCGAGTCCTCGTTGGAGTCGTCAATAATACTCAATATGCTAAAAAAACACCAATCAAAGTGTGGTGAGTACAATCATACAATGTATCCAGTCTACGAATAAAAATGGGAGTTGTAAACTCTCTTCGACCAAATATCTCTCTCTCTCTCTCTCTCTCTCTCTCTCTCTCTCTCTCTCCGTGGGTCTCCACACGGTGGGTTTCATAGCACACACTCTCCATAAAAAGGTAGGAGAGGATGCGTTCCACAAACTTTTGCAAATATACAAAAGTTTGGAAAAGTATAAAAAGTATAGGCATTTCTAAAGTTTAAATTAAAAACTTAATTATCCCTACCTACTTATAGGCTGCGTGAGAAAGTGCTATTCAATTTTTTTGGTGAGTTAATAAACTCACCATGTGAAAGCACCTTCAGTCTCTATCTTTTTAAGGTCTCTTAACGACGTTAACTTCTTTTCACACACGTGTACACACAAAAACATTAATACATTGCACGTTCCAATTGCGAAAAAATAGCTAACACGAGTAACTAAAGTTTCTTACATCATAAAGTAAAGCTAAAAAGTAACAAAAGTAAAATTAAAAGTTTCAAACGTAGCTGTACCATGATGGAGACCATTGATAAAATTCTTCCACCATAAACGAATACAAAAGCCTACAAATGCTCTAATTAAATACATGCGGGTCCTCGTCAGAGTCGTCAATAATACTCAATATGCTAAAAAAACACCAGTCAAAGTGTGGTGAGTACAATCATACAATGTATCTAGTCTAGGAATAAAAATGGGAGTTGTAAACTCTCTTCGACCAAGAATCTATTTTTCTCTCTCTCTCTCTCTCTCTCTCTCTCTCTCTCTCTCTCTCTCAGAGGGTCTCCACATGGTGGGGTTTATAACACACACTCTCCATAAAAAGGTCTAAGGAGAGAATAAAGGAGGAGAGGATGCGTTCCACAAACTTTTGCAAACATGCGAAAGTTTGGAAAAGTATAAAAAGCATAGGCATTTCTAGAGTTTAAATTAGAAACTTAACTATCCCTACCTACTCATAGGCTGCATAAGAAAGCGCTATTCAATTTTTTTGGTGAGTTAATAAACTCACCGTGTGAAAGCTCCTTAAGTCTCTCTCTTTTTAATGTCTCTTGACGACGTTAACTTCTTTTCACACACATGTATACACATAAACATTAGAGCGCCTCTACACGGCACGTTTCAAAGCGCCCTGCAAATGAAGCAAAAGGTGCTCGACTGCTCAGCATAAAAAAAAGTGGCGCTTTCACCCGTTCTGCGTCTGCAGCAGTACATAGCACAATTGAGCGCATGCTTCGTCATTTTTGGGACTGGTTCATCGGTTGTTGCGGGTTGTTGTAGGTTTGCGACATGCGACTGCAGATTTCGAGGCTTAGTTTCACAAACTTTTGTTGTTTTAGCAATAGCTTGCCAAAAGGAACGCGGAGGCGACGGATCTGGGAAATTTTGCCAAACGCACCGTGTGAAAATGTTTCTCTGCAGGTTTGAAAAGGAAAGTGCCCCCTAAACACACCGTGTGGAGGGCCTCTTCATACATTGCAAGTTTAAATTGCGAGAAAAAAGCTAACACAAGTAGGGTACAGGAGCCAGTAGTGGGATGGGTAACTTGGGAGGGAATTTTATTCCATGAATTAGTTGAATTTTTGAGTGGGGAGGTACTGGCCAGCTCGGCAAGGTCTACTGGAGCATCTGGTAGTGGAATGATACCATTTGAAGTAGCTCAGTTCAAATTTTAAAAAGATATACTATTCTTTGTGTATCAAAAAGAGTATCCAATGAGAATACCTATCTACCCCAAAACCTGTCATCAACGGGTTTGCTGGTGAGGTACTGGGTCTCCAATGATGGGACGACCACTCGCCTAAAGTTAATGCTAAGCCAACCCATACAATGCCATGTGCAGTCCATCACGTGGACTCCCAAGCCTCCACCTTTAACTGCACCAGCATGGCAAGCGACCTCACATCAGCCTCAGCACTAGCATCATGTAGCCTCCACCCACAGTCGCGAGATGCTCTGCATGGGCGCATTCTCCCAACCCCTTTCTGCTCAATGGCTGAGCCAGTGCATCCGAACATCTTACTGCTAAAAATGCGATCACATCCTAATTATCAGATTAAACCACAAGACACTGCCCGCTTATTGCGTTCAATCTTGATAGTGCCCGCACTCTGTCTTTGTCTTCATAGCTCCTAAGGTCGCATTCAAGATCCTTGAGCAGGAGATTTGTATGGCCGGTGGATAGCAAAGGCCACGGCATTTCGAGAGGAGGGCAGCTCCACCTCCATATCCCTATGCAGCTATGCTTCTTGCGGAGCGGACAAACACTTCTGCTCCTTCTTGCCACCAATTCTTTGCCCTGCAATCATCCCCCGTCTGGCTCTGGATTGTGGCGATGCACTTGTCAGAGAACAAGCTACGGAGATAGGCATGATATCGTAGGAGGTCACGCACCTTGTTGCGGCAAGAGGGAGAACTCAGGATGAGCTGAACACCAGCGATGGAGATTTTGGCATCGAGGATGTTCTTGAAGAGAGGCCCGCAGCGAAGGGAGGATTTGGTGTATTACATGTACAGGTGCGAAATGCAAGGGTTTCTAAGTATGCAAACTTCTACCCTTGTTTACTGCCTGCTGATGAGTTTGTTTGGTGTGAATTTGGTAGTAGTTAGTAGTCAAAGATCAAGGTCTCCTGCGACATGTAGATATGCCATGGACATTGGTGAGCTTCCAAGCTCACTCAGTATTTATGATAGAGGCAAATAGAGGTGTCATCGTGATGCATATTGCATATTGGAAGGGTTGTCGATATTCTACGATAGTGCTTGTGTTGAACTTATATATCAATTGATAAAAACATAGGGTTAATTTTAGTGTATTTTGTATAATGTAATGGTTGCTTACCTTCTGTGTTAGGGGTTGTGTGGACCTTCTATGCTACTTATGAATAATGTACTTGATGGATTGTGTCGTTAACAGGCAGTAAAGCATAATTGAAATGCACGAAGACAAAAATCATGAGTGTCCAAAATAGATGAAAGTCTTGTGGATTAAGACATAAAAGGTAAGATTGGTGTAGCTTGGGGAACGCCGCCTAAATGATAGATATGAGGAAAGAAATGCTTGTCGAAATGGGGGAAGTACAAGGGACAAAACATGTACAAAACATGATAAATTGCTATGAATGGAAGTGACCCACAAAGCTAAACTATCAATCAAGAAGAGCTTGTCGCGTTCTTCATAACTTCTCCATCCGCTGCCTTTGTGCATAGGCATGATGGTGTATCTAGATGCAATGGCATGAGAATTAACTCTTGTGTAGAACCTTGCTTCCAAAGAATGGAGGGTAGATTGTTCTCAAAGAGTTGTTGTTGTGCCTCCCAATTCTTCCTTGAAGCCTTTGCTTGCTGCATATGAAGTTTCCATTGTCTAGCTGCCTCTTTCTTAGCTAGTATTTGTAACCGCATGTTTTCTTTATCCACCTTCTTCTCCTCTCTTGCCTTTGCTATTTCATCCTTTTTTGATTTTTTGGCTTTCATGCTCTCAATATACTGATTGGAAGTAAGAATCAAACTATTGGTATAATCTACAAAGGGCTCTCTATTTACTTGCCATGTAGAAACTTCCATCATTGGCACTCGTAGAATGTTGACAAGGCTGACAGGCTAAACTGAATCGCTTTGCTGGCTGATGTTGAGATTTGTGTTCTCATTTCCAAATATGTCTCATTGCATGTTGAGGGTAGAATTGCCAATCTGATTTGTGTTCTCGTGATTGTTGTTTCTCACAATGGGTTGCAAGAGAGATATGTTTGCTTCTCTTCTTTGCTGCCTGTAGCAGTGATTGGTTGTTGAAAGGGATGGAGGAAGAGAGTCACATGTTGGGTTAAAAGATGTTCCTTGTTGTTCAGGATTGTCAAAAAATTTGCATGTATCACCATCTTCTTCCATCAGCCGGGTGTATGTGACCCCATTGATTGTAGGTGTATTTTGAAGAAGTGTATCTTCGTTTAAGAGTTGCCTTGCCATCATGTTGAGTGTATGAATGGCTTCATCCTCTCCACTTGGTGGTAAAGGTGTGCTCGGTACCTATGACAAATAATCTTCTTCGGCTGCTCCATCCTCCATAACGCGGATATGATGTTGTTAAATTTTATTGCATCGGGTTAAATGGCCAAATTCCAGTTTCTTTGAAATCCACTTTAATATTGTCCTCTGTTAAAGCGGAGTGAATGGATTTTGTTGCAATTGTGGCCAGCTCTAACTTGCTTGCCTGCCTTGAAAGAGGCCGCAGATGCCAAGTGTCCCGCTCTTTGCGAAAGTGAGTCTTCAAGGATTTGAATACAGAGACATTCAAAGGTTGAAGCTTGTGTGATGTGTGTGCTGGTAGGGTAATAATATCTATACTTGAGTCAGGAGCCTTTTCAACAACCTCGAGGGACACATGACTACCATGGCCATCCAAAATTAGAAGATGCCGATTTTCCTTACCAACAAGCTCTGTGATAGCTTTGTCAAAGTGCTCGATCCATGCTTGAAACAACTCACTCGTCATCCATGCCTTCTTTTGCATTGCCATTGGTGCTCCCTTTCACAATTTTGAATGTAGTTTCCCAAAAATTCGGCTACCTTTGAATATGTAATATGATGGAATAGCATGCCCAGCGGTGTTCACACAACATAAAACCATCATCCACTCACATGAATCACATGTAACATTATACACAAATTTAGTCCCCTTTCTTGTTAGAATCTTCATACCTTTGTCTCTTGATCCTTGGAATCCGGTTTCATCTGCATTCCATATGTTAGAAGGTGGATACTTGTGCTTCTGATATGATGAGCGAAGGTTGTCATGCAAAGACTTTACAATGTCGGGTCGAAAGAAGGTTGCCCTTGACTGATCCAACCTCTCTCTAGCACGGAAAACTAGGCTTGGATGCCACTTTTGAAAGCCGGCCCACCAACTTTTTCTAGGGATTCCATTGGAAAAGAGTGTATACCTTGTTTGACAAATTTTTGCCACTTTCAATTTAACATCCAACACTGGGACGCCATGACCTAAATCGCACTTCGCAAATATCCAATGTAGTAAAGCAGTCTCCTCTTCCTCCGTCAAAATTGTTTGTAGTCCTTTTCTCTTCTTGAGAGTTCTTCCTTCTTCCCAATTTGCAAATGCCGTTTTGCTTATATATCCCAAATTGCATGGAGCACTTGACTAAGGAGAGTCCATTCTCCCATGCTTGAAGGGCTTCAGCCATGTCTTCTTTTGTCCACGTATGCTAAAAGCAAGATTTTGTTGTTGGTGGTGGAAACTCTTCAGAAGTGTTGTGATCTGGAGGGTCCATAACAATTGATGAAGTCCTAGGTTTAGGGAATGTTGGTTTGGCTACCACTTCAAGTGGAGGACTTCTAGTTGTAGACTTGCTGGTTCACTTCATTTTGTTGATGGGATGAGATGTTGTCTTCGTGCATATACCTTGTGGAGTGGACCTTTATGGCTTGTCTGTTGCACCTCTATTAGCTTGTGCTCTACCTCTTCTCTTTGCCATGTTGTTCCTAAAATGAAAAATCCATTAAATGTATGGTATTTGTAGCAAACGGTCACAGAATATGCTAATACATTGATAGAAAGTGGTGTAGCAAGTGAGTTGATGCAAAGCACTCTTGTGATTGAAGATTTTAGTCCTTGTAGATTTTGAGGAGATGGGAATAGTCTTTGATTGAAAACTTCTTCTTAGGTGCAGGTTGAATGGACTTCTCGAGACTAGGCAATCGTTTTTGTAATAATGTGGAAGTTTGGGGAGTGAATATGGAAGGAGCTTTGGGATTTATGAAGGGAGCTTTCTTTCTGGGTATTTTGCAAGTGAAAACAGGTAGGACGTGTGTCATAATAATCAATATCTAAATCTCCTAACTGATTTTCTCATGTTAAACTGATCATTTGATATGGGGAAGTGCCAGGGGAGAAAAATCTAGAATATTGGTTAAGTTAGCAGACCGGCCACAGTAGGGATCCAAAGGAAGGAAATTAGGGATCCAAAGGGGGGCCCATCTACAAAAGATCTATGTGCACAAATGGGCTTAAAATACCCTAAGGTTTAGCCCATTAAGACTTTCAAAATGCTAAGACTCCAAAATTCAAAGATTGTGTCCAAAGGTCAAACATTAGGGGAATTGGATGCTTTGTGTGTGTCCCAAAAAGTATTTGTCAATCCCTACATAGGAGGGGGAGAGCCTTGCAAGTAGGGTATGAGAGGGAAACTCACACACACACACACACACACACACACACACACACACACACACACACACAAGCTCCCTTTACACAAAGTGAATGAGGGACACATGTCAGCTCCCTAGCCCAGATGCCCACAAGGTGTATTCAAATCCTATTGGATGGCCTTGGAGGTGGACCAATGAGAATTAGGCTAGAGTAAATCTAGTTTAATTAATTTAAAAACACTTAATAAAAGAACCAATGCGAATTAAGCTCTCTAGAAGACTATTGGACAGTCTCCCAAGGGGTCCAATGAGCATTCAACAGCCCAATGGCTTGCCTGATTCCTATTGGCCAGGAGGCAAAGGGGTCCAATGAGAGTTTAGTTGCATTTATCAATTACCTAAAGCTCTCACAAAAGGGGAAAGGGGGACACATGTCAGAAGGCTATCACTTATGCTGCTTAATTACCATTGTCTAAGCCTGGGGAGGTCCAATAGGATGCTAGTAGCAAGAGCAAATAGCAAGAGAGGTCGAGCAAGAGAGAGAGGGGACTGATTTTTGCAAGGCATTATCACACACACACTCACACAATCTCATGTGTGAAGCAAAGAAGACTCTCTCTCCTTCTCAAGCTTTAATGGAAAGCTTACCACCTACTCCAAGCTTGTGAGAAGGAAGGCCTACACCAACAACTCTTGGCTTTGTGATGCAAATCCAACCAAGAGCCAAGCTTCAATGCATGCTCATCTCCTCTACCATGCTAATTACTAAGCTAAGCTAAGCTAATATGAGTGATTATGTGAGGAGATGTACATCTTTCTCGTAAGAATACTCCTTCTTCCTCTCAATCTACTCTCATACCCCACTAGCTCTCACCATATTCGAAGGTGTGTGAGGTCTTGGGTATGAGACCGTGAGGGAATTGATGTTGTGTTTGATAAGTGTTTTTCTTAGTGCATGAAGTTTCCATCTTCATTGCACTAGCTAGTATTGAAGGAACACAAAGAATTGTATTGTAAAATGTCTCTCTTGATGGGAGAAACCATAATACAAAGCCTTTTGGAGGGGGGACCAGCTTCATGAAAATCCGATCCTAAACTGTCATCAATTGCTTATTTCTCTCTCTTTTGAAGTATTGTTCATGCTATCTAACTAGGTATTATGCTTTTTGTTGCTCTCTCCACCCAAGCACTCTTGTTAATCTCATTAGGAATCTATTCTAATGAAATGCTCACTATGTTCATGCTATTTTCTGCTACACACAAGTTATTAGGCCATTAAATGTTACATTGGTATCAGAGCACAAGGTTTCTCTTTTCTTGCTCAAGAAGGGAGGTCCTCAAGCTAGCTATAAATGGTTGGTACTATTAATTGCATGTGAGTAAGTACAATGGGGATTTTTCAGCCTTGCAGTGCGCCTACCTCTGTGCAATTATCAGGGCATCATCATCGAGAGCTACGGTCTTAATAGAGGAGTCCTATGGGGCTTGCCTACAGCTTAACCACTATTGAGCTATTAGAAGCTTGACAGGAGCCGGTGTTATTTTGGTGTTGAACGACCCTCTCTTATATTCCTTGCAGTTAATGGTATTCGAGCCACGGGTATAGTAGGTTGAGTGCTTTTTCTAAAGGAGTAAAGAGGAGTAGCAACTAGGGCTTGAAGTGCCAAAGTATACCTAAAATGTTTACATCTAGCAGTTGTTAGAATGGCTGACAATAGTAAAGAGAGTGAAACTAATGTTGATAACTTTGATTTTTCCAATGAGCAAGCTACTAATGATGCCCCGATGACTACATTTACGTAATTGTATATACTTAAATTACACTTAATTGTGGAGAGAACATAATTGTATATATGTAAATTATAGAGATGTACGTATAGATTTGTTATGCATGTTGTAGGCACTAAGTACGGGAGAATAGCACGGCCCAAAGGTTATACGCTTTCTCTTGGGTATGGTCCTTTTTTAATCGTGGAGTTGTGGTCGTTGATCCACTCATGCATGGATTACTGCAACGAACTTTTGGTTTTACCATGGTTGAGACTATGATGATATCTAAAGAGGTGTTACTTGACCTTTGGGACTAGGTCTAGTAGTATGTATATGTATCTATGTGCTTGTGTGCACATATATTTAAGTACATATATATGGGAGAGAAAGATAAATCTCATATTTCTCTTTGTAATATAGATTTTAGACGAGAGACTACCTGGTGGGGAGCAACCATCTGGTTCTTCTTTTGGTTGATTCACATCCAGGTGGGCTCCCTCTCGGGATGGACATTGCCTCCAGTGGACCCGAGTCTTGAAGCAGTGAGACCAAGAAAATAAATTAAGATTATTTGTGGCTAGTTTTTTGTGACCATAAGTGTTATAGGTTTCTCTTTGTTATTTGTAGGCATGGTCATCCTCCCAGGGGATTCACTCTTTATACAAAACAAGACGCCACCTGCGAGCGGACAACTTTGATAAAACCTCTAAATACGACTCATATTAGGGGACCCCCCTTTTTACACTTATACGACAATCAATGCAGAAAACTACCATACCCCTATCTTAGATATAAAATTTAGGTCTCACATGATCTAACTGAGTAAAACTATTCAAGGAGCGTGTAGCATAATGACTGGCAACGTACTAAGAAACCACTTGTGTTGATAACTAGATGTACCCTCAATGTGTCTTAGTTTGACTTTCAAACTATGTGCCCGTTCAGCCTGTACTCTAGCTACTCGTCCAATTTTGACCCATCTACATGACTCAAAGAACATGGTTATAAAGTTGTGCTAGGTTCTCCATGTACATACAAACTCTTTATAGCTTTCATCCCTCAACAAATAAACTAAACAAACTATTGATACAAAGAAGTGTTAGACTCTTTTGTAAAGCCATGATTTTGAAACACAAAAACTTCCTTTTATTTTCTTCTTTTCTCACTTCTCCCCTCGCCTCCCTCCCCCTCACCCCATAAATATGATACCCCCTCCCTTATTTTTAATCTTGGGAGATAAATTATTGGGGGCCTTCCCCTAACTTATATGCTTATGTAACTTGTAAAAAAACCCCCCTCCCTTTCACTTATGTGATGCGGTAAGTTTTCCATGGTGAATCCCCCGGGACCATCCTACACCTACTCTACTCAGGTTCCTCAATCGGTGGCAGATCCAGACCTACAACAGACGATCTCTTACCAGATCAATACCTCCATTCAACAGATGCATTGTTTGGTAGGTACACTCCACAGCAACTTGTGAGCTACGATCTTTCTCTACGGTCCACGCCATGGGGGACTCCTTACATCAAGAGCCTCGCACCGACGACATCTCAGTTTACAATCCCTTCTTACCTTCCTACTCCACATCGTAGGGTCCCACTCTCATGGCATCGTAGGGTCCCATGCCAGTCCACCCCACTCTTGCTTCGTCAGAGCACCGTCGATGCACTTCTTCTAGCGGTGCGCGTCGAGGCTCGTCTCAAGGCAATAAGTGTCGAGAGAGACGGAGCGGTGAGTGATCTTGTGGCTTCGCTTGTTCTGGTAATGGGGGGAGACGGAGTCCCCTATTTCAAAGCGTGTTGTCCTAGACGTAGAGGATGAGGAAACTGATGCATACATGTAAGAAACGCATGGATGCTACTATAGGATAAAGTATGGTGGGGAGGTGGACTTTGGTACAACACAAGACCTGGCATTTTGATGCCATCTTATACATTCAACGTATAAGAATTGTTTTGTAAAGTTTAGAAACCAATTGTCCGATCATGCACGTTACATTGAGGTCATGTTGCATGCTAGATTTTCAAATGTCCCCGATCAACATTTTCACAACAATGGTTGTGGGGCTATATAAATACATTTTTGAAAAACAAACAATTCAATGGACGGTGTGCAGTGGCCAACCAAGTGAGAGATCCAGACAGGAGTGAGGCGAAACAGGAATGGCAGATGCAAAACAGGGAATGCATGCAATGAGTGAGAAGTGCAATGAGGAGCAATCAAGGAATGACTCATCCTAAGAACAAAAATTGGGCCAACCAAACTCCCACGTACTATGGCTCGAGAGGCAAAGAAACATGGAAGGACAAATATGTAAGATTGATTAAATTACAAATTAATTCAATGATTATAAAGATTTTAGTTGATGATTATTTTTTGTTATTGCTAACTTAGGAAAATATCACTCTTAGTCGACCAACTAGAGAGATGGTGAAGTTTCGAGAGCGGCATACAGAATTTGAAAGTTGGCGATGGTTTTTGGAGAACAACCACATCTCTCACGAGCAATTTGACGCAGCAGTGGGATCACTACAAGCGGTAAGTTTAAACAAATAATATTTGTATCAATTGTTTGGAGCTGTTGATATTTGTTTAATTTGGTTTGGGTTTATGTAGAGTCAAAGCGATCAAATATATGTGCATGTGGACGACGATGAAGAGGAAGAGTATTAGATACAAAATTATTTGTCTAAACTCTCATAAGTCCCAATGTGGCACAATGTAAAAAGCAACTATTTTATTTTTATTTGTATTTTTTTTACATAGTTGATCTTCTGCACATTAAATTGTCAAGGTAAAGTATATTCAATTTCAATTCTTTGTTTTATATATACACTCTTTCAAAAAACAATTGATGTTTCATATGTTTTGTACATGTCAAAAATAAAGGTGCTCATTTGGATACGCGATAATAGTCGCGGGTATATTCTTGCACTATTATCACGTGTAATACTATTCAATCAATATCGCGTATTTTGCCGCTGTTATTGCTGCACACATGTTATTTTATCTTTCTATTTTTCTTTGTTTTTCCACACAATGCTAGCAGTTCTGTGATTTTCCTCTTATATTGTAAGCACTCTTTCTTCTCCCATCATCATGAGTCCTAATCAATTTTGGCAATTCATATTCCAAGCCACACAAGACCAAAGGGAAATCATGGTAGGTGCACTCTCACTAAACGTGGAACCTTCAGACACCATAACAATGACTCCGCCAGAGTAAGCAAAGTCCACCATCATGGTAATTTAGTGATCGTAGCCATCGATATTGTGCTAGCAGTGGGAGGGGGGGGTGGATGTTGTGGAGGGTATGATGCCATCACTCCTCCATATCAAAGGCCAACAATTGATTGTATGCCATTGACCCCTCAAAGTTGTGGGAACATTAATCCACATCATACATCCATGTCATCACTCAGTCACCACACATGTGGTCAGATGCCAAATGGCACACACCCCGATGAATCACATGAACCTTGTAACCATGTAACAACCTCCCATCATGTGTATATAACTGCACCCTTGGTCATCAATGAATACACGCTTATTGCTTATCATCTTCTTGCATGCCTCATGCTTAACAGCATTCTCTCTCTCTCTCTCTCTCTCTCTCTCTCTCTCTCTCTCTCTCTCTCTCTCTCTCTCTCTCTCTCTCTCTTTCTCTCTCTCTCTCTCTCTCTCTCTCTCTCTCTCTCTCTCTCTCTCTCTCTCTCTCTCTCTCTCTCTCTCTCTCTCTCTCTCTCTCTCTCTCGGTGAGATCTCTCCTTCTCCTCTTCTCCACATGGTATCATTGCAGTAGACGACCCTGCCTGCCCTATGCTGAGCCCAGACATGCTTCCCATGTTGCTTACTGCGCATCCATTAATGCTATGGGCAAAGAACCTCCTGCTGGTTCTCCTAGATGCCATACAGCAAGCTCTCCAAGACCTCTATGGATCCTATGTTGTGGGCAGGTGACCCACCTCAAGGCGGAAGTCCCCAAGGCTGTTGTACCTCCATCAGCCTCTTCTCTTAAGGCGCAGACCCCTCCTGCAGGCACCGCTACTCGCCCTACCTCCTGCAAACATGCAGATGTTGATGTTGCTTGTGATGACCACGTCATGATAACTACCTTTCTTTGGAATCTTGTTGTTGAAGATGGTGATGGTCATGCAATTGTTCTTTCAGCGTTCCCTATGAACCCGACTTCTCTAAACCAAACAATGGTTGAAGCCACCCGACCTAATGCAACTGTTCCTTCCCTGCATGGTGCAGTCGAAGGTGCCACAACACCTCGGTATGTAGACCCTGCAGCCGGTCCTATTGCTGCCAACACTACTGCAGCTAACAAGACTTCCACGCCTGCAGACGACGAACCTGGTGCAGTCGAAGATAATCACGCTGTTGAACCATCTATTGTAAACACTTTTGAAATACTTGCTATCGACGTAGGCGCATGTTGTACTGCCACCTGTGCAACTGTGGCAGTCGCCACCCCTGTAGAAGGAGTTGCACGCTCCTCCTCATGCCAAGATAATGCAGATGCGTCGATATCTGCGTGGAAAGGCTTTATTTGCGACGCAGATATGGATGCATATAGCGACGCAGATATCGACGACCATAACAGAAAAAAAATTTCTTGGGCAGAGGACAGGTAGCCTGACCTGTGCCAAGTGAAAAGATGGACACAGCCACCACAACCAGACTTCCTGCCCTCTGCCCAAGAAAGCGAGCAGCACCAAAATCAATCGTGCTCCCGCAGAAATTTTGGCAGAGTTCCCTTCGTTTTTACATAAACTTTTCAAAAAAAAAAATCATGTATATGCCTCCTACATGCTATCCATGTAGGATCTCACATGAGATTTAAGGCCAATGACCATAACGAACCATAACCATAACTTAAAAGCATAACCATAACGAACCATAACCATAACTTAAAACCATAACCGACCAATATAACACAACTTTGATCATAACCAGAAACAAAATTAACAATAACCATAAGCATAACCAGAAAGTTAAACATAACCATAAACAAAACCTGAACCATAACTATGTCTATACAAGAATAGGAGAAATAACCATGTCTATACAATGACAATGACAATAACAATAACCGTGAGGGTCAGGAAAACAATAACTATCTGAACAATAATCATAACCATATATATATGTCTATACAAAAGGAGACACAGAAGCGTTTCTGTGTCTCACAAAGCATATATATGAAATCCGGTCCACTGATGACTAGGCGTCACAACCTGCACATAGAACAACTCACAAAATTAGTATTGATATTACTTCACATATACTTACTTAATTAAATCAACTCACACATATTGACGTCTCACCTCAAGCGATCAGCGAGACTGTAAGGCCGCCCAGTCTCTGAGCTCTCCTAAAGCATCAAGATCATTCAATACTTCATAGATACCTCTGCGATATCCATCTGACTCCTCCTGACGTGTCGGGGCTCGATGCATCGCAAGATTCTGCGTTTATACAAAAATCAGAGTAAGAAGAATACATGATTCATCGCGTTTTAAAAAACGCCATAGTTAAGATTGGATTAGAAACTCACAAACTCATAGCGAAAGGTGTCGAAGCCTCCGCTGCCAAGATGAGATGTCCCCCTGGTCATCTGTCGTATCTGCGCGGCCTCACGCTGCTGTCTGAACCGCGTGGCCGTTGTCCGCTCATCCTCCTTGATCTACAACCACGTCTCGTGTGGGATGCCTGAAGGCTTCGGCGAGCCGGTCCTGAAAGCCTTCTGAGCTGCATCTCGTCGATGTTTCACGGTGTCCCGTGCAACACCCTTGATCCACCTCCTCGGAACAACGTTAGAACCCGGAGCAGGCTGGTACTCTCTCGGGATGGTCTCCACTATGTAAGTGACTTTTTCCTTTTCATGCTGATCCCAAGACGTCAGAATGCTGGTCGAAAACTATAGCTCTGCGAGCTGGCGAATCCGCTGTCTCATCTCAGTCCCAACTCTATCCATGTCAACAAAACCATCTGGCTGTACAATATAGAGCTTGGAGGCACTAGGATCGTGTGCCCCCCAAGGTGTCTGAGGTGTGCCAAAAGGTGTGTCGAGAGGTGTGCCTGGGTAGGACGGGGGTCGTGAGCGAGGAGGGGAAAAATAGCGACAAATTCATAGGGACGTATATATCGATGCAGATATCGACGTTGTGCGTCGATATATACGTTGATGACAGCTTATTTTGTTGTAGTGTATGGTTATGGTTGTGCAAGGTTATGGTTATGGTTTTGGTTCAGGTGATGGTGATGGTTATGGTTTTGCTATGATGGTATAGCAATCGTATGATGGTTATGGTTATGGTATAACAAGCAAGTTATGGTAATGGTAATGGTTATGGTATGGCACACAGGTTATGTTTATGGTTTTACAGTTTTCGACTCATATTTTAATCATGTTAACAAGTTATGTTATTCTTACAATTTTGCTAATTGCCATACACTCACTCTTTAGCGTCAGCTTGTAGGTGGAGTGCGGTTGCTTGTGCACTCTTCCTTTGGGCAGAGAGGGCTGTTTTCTTTCTTTTGCAGTACATGCAGCATTAGTTCCCAGCCTTCTCTGCCCAAAAACATTTTGCAGGTTTTGATCGTCGGTACAGGTTACGGTATCGCCGTCGGTAGGGCCAACGAAATGAGCGTCAAAATTTAATTTATTAATATCGATGCTTGTTCCGTTGATATTCTGACGCCTATTAATAGGCCTACTCTGACACCTGCTACACCGATAGACATACCAACCCTATGATACCGGCGTCTCTTTCAAGGCTTATTTCAGCGCTTTTTAGTTTAAAAATTAGCGCTATTTTGTCGGTACCTGCACCGACTTCTGTGCGACCTCTTGTAGTGAAAATACACACATTACACCCTCACCTTTGGGTGGTGTTGAAGAGAATTGCTACTTGATTGAGACCTTGATTAGAACCCCTTAGAAATAACTTATGTCAAATAGAATGACAAATACGACGTCGTGTTGCCTTGAACCGCAGGTTGATGTGTTGAGAAGTATAACGTGGGACATTTGCAAGTTCTACTTGGTCAAAGCTTGCCACATTGCCTAGTAGGTAGTATGTGCTTCATAACTGCTAAATACGAAGTCCCCGCTACTTTTTGTCTCTTTTTTGAAGGTGAATGGTATTGAGTGGAATGCCACCCATACTAATGTCCATGAATGTCACGTTTAAATAGTAGTTTGCCAGATGCACGTTTGGATTATTGATGAGCGGACTGAATATAGTGCCTTCCGCCACTACAAGAGGTACTTCACATTAGCGACGCTCAAAAGTGAAAATCCACGGCGTCGCTATGGGTATTGCTATAGGCGTGGCTATTTTATTTGTTGCATAGTGACGTCTATAGCAACGCCCATATCGACGCTCATAGAGACGCTGATAGCTAGGGTAAAAAATAAACCGAGAGTGCCAGAAACTCAGATCTCAAATCTGAGTTTTTAGCGCTCAAGTGAAAGAGCTAACCTGCGCTCTTCCTCTATCTCTCTCTCTCTTCTCTCCCCCCCCCCCCCCACACCCACCCACACAACGACGATCACATATATCCTCCTCCTCTCCTCTCAGGACCGTACGTTTATCTCTGCCCTCTCTCTCTCTATCACTCTCACTCCCTCTCATCCCAGTCAGAGAGTCAGACGTCTATCGAGTCTCACTCTCTCTCCGTCTACTCACACACACACACACACACACACACACACATTGTGTCTTTAAGAGAGAGAGAGAGAGAGAGTAGAGAGAGAGAGAGAGAGAGAGAGAGAGAGAGAGAGAGAGAGAGGAGAAAACAAAGAGAAAGAGAAAGAGGGAGAAAGAGAGAGAGAATAAAAAACCAGAGAGAGAGAGAGAGAGAGAGAGAGAGAGAGAGAGAGAGAGAGAGAGAGAGGAGAGAAGACGAAAGAGAGAGGTAAGGGGAGAAAACAAAGAGAGAGAGAGAGAGAGAGAGAGAGAGAGAGAGAGAGAGAGAGAGAGAGAGGAGGAGAAGACGAAAGAGAGAGGTAAGGGGAGAAAACAAAGAGAGAGAGAGAGAGAGAGAGAGAGAGAGAGAGAGAGAGATTGGGTTAAGATTTAAATTAGACTTAAGATTAGATTAGATTACATTTAGATTTATGTTTATGTTGAGTTTAAGATTAGGTTAGATTTAGATTTACGTTAGATTAAAATTAGGCTAGATTTAAAATTAGGTCAAGATTTAAGATTAGCTAGCTATGTTAGATATAAGCTAAATTAGATTTAGGTTTAGAATTCAAGATTGGATTAGATTTAAGTTTATGTTGAATCTAAGATTAGATTAGATTTAGATTTAAAATTGAGACAAGATTAACTAGATTAAATTTAGGTTTAAGTTACATTACGTTTAGGTTTAGGTTAAACTTAAGATTAGATTAGATTTAGGTTTATTTTGAGTTTAAGATTAAATGAGATTTAGATTTATGTTTGATTTAAGATTAGATTAGATTTAGGTTAGATTACAGTGCATGTCAATGAAGGCGCGCATTGCCCAAAGAGAAAACACTAGTTACACCTATTAACTCACACCCCTAACCATAATCAAAAATTAGCTGCGAATCACCCCATGTTCAATTAGGTTTAGATTTAAGATTAGATTTTGGATAGAGTTTTTTATATTAAATCTATCTTCTAGAATACGATAAAAAAAAATTAGTTGCTAAATTAGATCCCTTGATCCCTCTCTTCCTGTCTACGGTGGATGCGACCTTAAGTTGGAAAGCTTTCAATGGCATGATACTTAGATTGGAGGCCAACATGTAATGTGCTAAGTAATCCATCAAGCAAAGATCTGATGTGAAGGGATGTTAAGATGCTGTGAATTGCTATAGCTAGAGAAGAGGCAAAGGGGTTTTGTCCACTACATGCGCTATCATGTAGACGTGGGTGTGTAGATTTCTCGTACCCACAAATATAGGAATTGACCAATAAAGACGAGATTATAAGCCGGTGGTTCTGATCTTCGTGCACCTCTAGACCGAGGTGTGCAGGGATTGGACATGACTAGAGAATGTGAGGTTACAGTGTGAACAAAGAGAGAGAGAGAGAGAGAGAGAGAGAGAGAGAGAGAGAGAGAGAGAGAGAGAGAGAGAGAGAGAGAGAGAGAGATAAAAGATGGAGGATGCCAATAGAAGATTAAATTTATGTCCACGTTATAAGGTTTTTACCTTCATTATGAGTAGTGACGAGGATGTGGGGCTGTCCAACCAAAACACCTATCTCTCAACAAGGATCTTATGTCCTTGTAATCAATGCAAGCATGATGTGCGACGGCAAGACGTGTTTCTTTGCAACACGTTTGCAAATTTGGCGAGTTAAAACCATCTATTATAGATCGAGTTGTTGCCACTTATAACTCGTCGGACTCTGACATGCAGCAATCTTGCAACCCAATAGACGTATTCGCATGCGCTTTGGTCAATCAGCATATGTGAGGCCCCAAGATGTAGCCTTTGACAGCTCGGAGGATGATCATGCAGACCAAATTTCCAACGAGGCAATGTTTGAGCCCGAGATTGATGAAATGATAGAGACGATCATGGATTCAAAAAGGCTTATCTATGATGATATGAAAAGTGAAGCCGATACGACATTGTATGATGGAGCACATGTGTCTAGATTGAAGGTACTCGTGGTTCTTCTCAATATGCAGGCAAAATTTGAATGGAGTGACACTAGCGTCACAACGCTTTTCAGGTGATCTGTTACAATGTGTTGACTTTAATAAAAAACTCTAGATGTACAATGATTTGATAGATTACTTACACAAGTGTACCACATTTTTTTCGCTGTATAGATTGCTCACAGAGCACATACTGCCAGCTGATAATGTGATGCCAGATTCCAGAGAGGAAGCAAGAAAGATCTTCCAAAACTTGGGGATGGATTACAATTCGATTCATGCTTGTTCTAACGACTGCATTCTTTTCAGAGGGGAATACATAGACATGGAAAAGTCTCCGCAATGTGATTCTGAGAGATATCGAGTAGATCACCACGGACCAAAAATTCCACAAAAGGTTTTGCAACATTTTTCTCTGCTTCCTCGCATCAAGCATTTCTTTGAATGTAAGTCCATGGCCGTCCTAGCATCATGGCATGAGGAGAATAAATCTTTGGATGGTGTGCTACGGATTCCTGCAGATTGCACAGCCTGGAAACATATAGACAAAACATGGCCAGATTTTGCCAGGGAAGCTCAAAATTTGTGCCTAGGCCTGGCTATGGATGGCGTAAATCCATTTGGTCAAAGATCATTACCTTACAGTGTATGGCCCTTTAATTGTCATCGTCAACTACAACATTCCCCCTTCGGTATAAAGTGAAGAATATGGATGTGTATCTTCGTCCACTATTGGAAGAGCTACAACAATTGTGGATTGGCATAAAAGTGGTGGTTATGAGCCGACACACAGGTCGACGGAATGCTTTGATCAGAGCCATTCTAATGTGAACTATGCATGATTATCCCGAACTAACAGAATGCTTAGGTGATTTACACTCAAACTCAAACACTGTAAATCTTGGGTTTTCTCAAGCTTATCTATTGTCATGTGTATACATGCAGGGCTTCAAACAAGTGGATACAGAGCATGTGTCACATGTGGACCTAGACTGAATGCACATCGAGCGCTCTCATTGAAGAAGCAAATCTACGAAGGTATCTTGCAGAGAATCATGTGTTGCACGATGGCTTTTTGGAAAGAGAGCCACCGAGGATGTTTGCACAAGCATGGTTAGAGCACAAGGAGATGTGTGATGACGGTTTGTCCCCAGGAATGAAGAGACTCTCTCTATGGTACGAGTTACCATATTGGCCCCGACTCATGATCAATCACTTGCTCGATCCAATGTACATATTCCAGAATGCAGTGGGTAATCTGCTATGGGACCATCTGACCGGCAAGAAAGATACTTTGGGAGCCAAGGTTGACCTTAGAAATGTGGATCATATGGAGCAATATTGGCCGCAGACAGCATCCGATGGATCGATAAAACTGCCTAAAGCGCCATGGATTTTAACAGGAGCACAAGAACGCAAAGTAAAAGAGACCATTCGATCTGTGCGGACCCCCATTGGTGTGATGCACTCGCTCTGAACATGTTTCACTAAAGAAGGAAAGCTTAGCGGTTTGAAGTCACACGACTGGCATAAAATGTGTCAGGTATGTTTGAAGTGGAATATATCATAGTGAAAATTGTGTAACAAATTTGTGTGTGGACTTTAATATCATTGCTAGACGTGTTTTGCAGTTTATTTTACCGGTGGCCATTGAGGGATGTTTGTCTCCTGACGTTTGTAACACAATCTACAAACTTGCGAAGTTGGTGCAATGGATCCCATAAACGGAGATCAATGTAGACTCCATACCATTCGCCAAACTAAACGTTACGGAGGTTGTGTGCATGTTTGAGAAACACTTTCCTACTACCATGCTAACCATTCAGGTGCATCTTCTTGTTCACCTAGTTGATGAGGTGGAAATAGCTGGCACAATACATTCCAGATGGATGTTCTTTTTAGAATGTTTCATGAAAACACTTAAGGGATATGTGCGTCAGAAGGCACGTCCGAAGGGTAGCATGGCAGAAGGTTGGCTGATATCAGAGTCCCTAGTTTACATTGAAGAGTGGCTAGATGGATTTGATAACGCCCGGGACATGCTATGGAGAACCATAGATGATGAGCGTATATCTAATATTGTCATGTGCAATCTCGGTGTTTAGAAGAAGATGACGGAAGATCTACGGGTTAAAATCAATCAATTTTGCATGCTTCACAATCCAGTGATGCAAAAGTGGATTTCATAATACGAGGATGCAAAGCATTCAGCACACTCCAAAGCTTCGTGTCGACGAGACGATCTTCACACTCGTCTAGGCATCGACGAGACGATCTTCACATTCATCTAGGCATCGACGCTCTAATGGTGGCGATGGCGGTTGTTGTGGGGATGCCGTTGCTGATGCCTCGACACCACCTCGTGTTTGATGAGGCTCTTTACCTTCTCCTTCTTTGCCCGCCCCCACACCAGCCACAACATCGCCATCTATGTCAGGTTTTGTGCTGCTATCGGTCGTTCTTGGCTACACACCACTACCTACTCCTCCAAGAATCACCCCAGTCGATACTCCTCGCTTCAAAGCCCAGACTCCAGTGGAGACACCTGACGTTCGTACCCCCCATCGACACGCCGCTAGAGACCCCTGTCGGGATACCCAGGTTCATGTGTCACAGGCGAGAGGGCTTGTCGTACTCCGTCGACTTCAGCGGCGGCATCATCTTGGATGATGAAGGCAAGAAGGTGATCTCGTGCATGCGCGGTCTTTGCTCTCAGGTGTTTAGACATTACATACTAAACACTTGGAGTGAAGTACCAAGTGAATTAAAAGACAGAGTCATCAGCATGCTGCATGACGAGTTTCCCTGCATGACGAGTTTCCCCTGTCAACACAGGATGACTGCTTCAATGAAGACCTGATGAAGGTTCGAATGCGCGAATACTACAAGCACAAGCATTCTAAAGTGCAAAAAGCAATAAAGCATGGGTGAAACATACCAGATTGGCTGGCCAAAGAAGATTGGAAGAATGCGAAGCGAGTAGCGCGCAAGAATCCTGACAAGTAGAAGCAACAAAAGGAGGCAGCCAAAGCGCGAGTAGAGGTAGGGAGCTTGCACCACTTGGGGAGCGGCGGGTGGGCATCATTTGAGGCTGATTTTGTAACTGTTTTTGCATTGCTCTTTATGTTTGGTAGTTACTTCTATTTGTACTTTTAATTCTAACATAATAGATTCTTTGTGTTTTTTGAACAGTGTTCGATGACAAAACGTAACCCCACACCGTACGAGCACAAGTACTCAGGTATAAAGGGGCTTAAACGCCTTGATGGACATTCTGAGTTCTCGCGGCAGCATGGTTACTATTAGAATTTACTCTTTTCTATTCGTTGTATTGTTTTGTAAATTATATGTTTATACTTATAGAAAGCTGTTTTATTGTTTTTTTTTTTTTTTGCAGAATCCGACAGATACGCTGCTTGAACGTATTGAGACATCTGATTAGACGACGGCAGTTTAGCCGTAGCTAGATAGCATTAGTTTCCTTGTGTCATAGCATATGTATAATGAGATGTGTATACATCTTTTTGTAACTTTTGAAAAACCATCTATATTTTCTCAATAATAACAATGGTGTTGTAACTATTACATTTGCAAAGCTTAACAATCAAGTGATTTTGCCTATGATGTGTACAATTGTCATTGATTTACTTTCATCAATTTAGTTTTGTGAGTTTTGTTTCTTTATTCTGCAAACAATACTATGGATGATGGAGTTAATGGTTATATTGTCTTGTGGGTGACTACTTTGGGTCTATACCTTTGCACTTTCTTTCAAAGGTGAATCTGGGCTTATCTTGGAATCATTTAGGTTTACTCTGTTATTGAAACATTCAATATGGTTGATGGGTGGCAGGGCATTCAATATCCTTCCACCAAATTTTTTTACTCTTGAACGTCGCTATAGAAGGCTCTATAGCGTCGCTAAAAGCATCGCTATAGGTAGCCTATAAGCATCGCTATAAGCGTCACTATATAGCGACGATTGTAGTGATGCTTATAACGACGTTCCCGTAGTGACGCTATTTGCGACGGTCTTAGCAACGCCGGGAGTATAAAAACCCAATGTATTTCCGTCGCTAAAAACGTCACAAGTGCACACAACCTCTTGTAGTGCGCTATGGGGATGCGGACCTCAAGATACCCATTATCATGTGCAGTTAGGAAGCATGATAGAGAATGCAGGTTAGTCAACATGGAGGCAAGAATACATAATTAGTGACCAAGCAGCTTACATCACACACACACACACACACACACACACACAGAGATAGATAGAGAGTGAGTGAGAAAAGGTAATACTAATCAAAGAACATAGAACATAAAGTTACATCTGCGTGTTTTGTGTATGATAGGAAGGACATATATTCACAACATAGCGCATTTCAATTGCACAAACGTGACTCCAGCTCGACAACATTGCAAGGTCCGTTATTTGCATCCGCCTTTTCATGCGCACGCGTTTTCTTGGTGCAACACATAAACGCTACGGGGTAGGACACGGATTCTGTTTCTTACAATTTTTTAGAGAGATCACCACATTGCCAACTCTCCATGATCCACCATACTTTTGTATGGCACCTCTGTATGATGTGCACTATATACTTTTCACTTTCAGTTTGTGACGTTTCATTGTAAGATGATATGTTTAACTATTCACATTGCTTTTTTGTAGCTTGACTCAATTATCAACCTGTAGATTGGACAATCGAAAAGCATCATTACAACATTGTAGGTCAATAAAGCACCCCATTCATGCTTTACCTATTTGCTTGTTTTAGAATTTTTTGCATTACTTCCTTTCCTTCGGTTTATTTGGATTTCGTTTTCAAAACTATACACTCGATGTCGATCAACATCTGCACATGTTAGTTACACACGCAACTCTTTGCATACCGTTGCTAGCCAATGCATGTGATCTATTATAGTAGTGAATGGATGTGGTGTATCGCAATAGTGAATTCACCTTGTGCATCGTTACTTAAGCTCTAAATAACTGATACCATACTAGGTGTCTAAATAATCGATGTCATACTATATATATTCTCGTTTCTCCCGTACTAAGTATCAATATGAAGTTCTCAAGACCTAGAAGATTACAATCCAAGCGTCAATAAGCTAGGGAGCAAACTTCATCCAACTTGAAACTAGCTTATCGTCCATATGCTAGGTCATGATTTGAAATTACTGCATTGTATATTCGAGCATGCAACGTGACATCTTTGCTCATAATTCAGAAATATGTTCCGCTTCACGACGACGTACCTCACATATATAGTGATAAACAAGGTCGACATATAAATGAAAGACACTCTTGCTTCCCTCACGTGTGTCTTATTGTTGGGTGATTTGCCATCAGAACGGCAACAACAAGACTTAGCAGCATTGCATCTATAGTCCGTTACGAGTTCAAGATACCAACCAAGAATCAATAGTATCCCCTCTCTACTCATGAGACAAAGACAAAACACAAGCGACATCCACCTTCAAAAACGTGAGTAGACGTTCTGCACTACCAACCATTCAATGAAAATTTTCTTTTTGAAATAGTTTTTGATTGCAAGAATTTACATGTAGCACGTATACTAGAAAAAACATTCATCAGTATACATAGTAGTTCCTTTCAATGCTAGATGCTAAATAGACCCACCAAGCAAGACTAGTTTTTTCCCCTTCTTTCTTTCTTCCCTTCCTAAGTTCCCTTTCTTTTCTTGGAGAGGAAACGAGATCAGAGATAGCACCTTTTGAAAAATGATTGAGCATGTGATGTGATGATGAGTGGTGGACTCTATAAAATGTGATTGACAGAATGAAGTGGGAGTCGATAGGAGTAGAATAATATTGGACTAGTGGGTGGATTTGTCTAGGGGTCGATTGACAAGCGAGGAGTTGCAACAGCAAAGAGGGGGGCAGCCAAGGGAGTGGACAACCCAAAAACCTCAGTCAGGTCGATGTCGTCCTTGCTCATGCCAGCAGGAGGCGCCCAGTTGAAGCTTTGAAGAAGGCGACCCACTGCAAGCATGACTATGATCATGGCGAGCGAGGCCCCTGCACACCTCCTCCTGCCTCCTCCGAAGGCAGTGTAGTGGAACTCAGGCCCTGGGCCATTCTCCATCCTGAACCCCTTGCCCTGCACGTTCTGCATGTGCCTCTCCGGCACAAACTCTTCCGTCCTCTCCGGCCACACCTTTGGATTCCTCCCATGTGCAAACAGATTGAATATCACCATCGTGTTCGCTGGTATCTCATACCGTGCCACCTTCGTCGCCTTCAGACACTCTCTGGGTGCCACAAACGGGCCTGGCTGCGACAGCCGCAGCACTTCCATCGTCACGCACCTTAAGTATGGCAGATTCCGCAGGTCTGCCTCATCCAGTGCGCGCTCTTTCCCTACCACATTATCCAACTCTTCTTGCAACTTGCACATCACATGCGGGTGCCGCAGCAGCTGTACCATCGCCCACTCGTTGGTCACAGCGGTCGTGTCTGTGCCGGCCCCCAAGAGATCCTGCAGAATTAGCAATATTCAAGCAAATTATAAGTCACAATAATTCTGACTCGGCAAACAATTATGGTAGATCAATCGAGCGCCAGCTATATCTAGGTAGGTTGCCTCCTTACCAGGATGAGCGCTTTGATCATAACATCGCTCAATACGTCCTCCCCTTGCTTTTCCTGCAGACTTAGCAGTAAATCTATGAAGTTTGACGGCTCCACGTCAGGATTGCCTTTCCTTCTTGCCCGGTGGTCTTCAAGCACCGGATTTACGACCTCCTCCATCCTTTCCAAAGCTTTCTGGCAACGCCGGTTGTATCCCTGCAAATCCAGCCATCTTAACCAAGGGATGTAGTCCCCGATGTTGAATGCTCCCATCAGCTCGAAGGCATCGCCGGAGAGTGCAGCGATTCGGGCCGTTTCTTCGGGGCCTGCATCTTGTAGGCCAAAGAAACGCTTTCCTTGAAGCATGCGTGTGGTATTATTCAGAGAGAACGATTTGAACACATCCCGGAGAGGGACGAGCTCGCCTTTGAGTGACTTTTCCATGACGAAGCGAACCATGCAGTCAGCTTCTTCCCTGCGGTGGCGCTGAAAGGATAGCGTTTGGCGGTTGCTAAGAAGATGCTCAACGCCAATGCGTCGAAGGCGTTTCCAGGCATCGCCGTAAGGACCCATGACAAGATCCATACCATTGTAGCAGAAGTATTTGATGGCGATACGCTGGTAACGAGAAGCAAAGATGTGATCTTGGGTGCTCATCATCTCCTTGAAGATTTCTGAGTCGTTGGTAGTGACGGTATGGACGGAGCCGAGGCGAAGGTAGACGAGAGGACCATAAGTCTTGTGGAGGTTGGCTAGGAAGCGATGGGGGAGGGGACCAAGCTGAAGGAGGTTTCCAAGGATGGGGATGCCGGGGGGACCAGGAGGAAGATGGTGGTGATGACGGCCACGGATGAATGTGAGCAGAGAGGCGAGGAAAATGAAGAAGGGGATTCCTAGCACAAGAAGTAGCTGACGGAGATCAGAGAAGCTAGACATAGTGGAAACAGATTGAGTAGCTAATGAAAAGGCTGACAGCTTGTACAGATGCGCAGTAGTATATATAAGCTAATGAAAAGACTAGTGAAAATTTCAGAGCAGAGTTGCTGCTTATACCTAGCTATGCATGCATCATTGGGTACCAACGTTTCTCATTGACTGGGTACAGTGCATATTGACGACTCCGACGACTCCGACGAGGACGCGCAAGCTCAAGTTTCAACTCATCAAAAGGTTCCTACTTTCCATGTTTTATATTGTACAAATTTAAATTTTCAAGGATGATCCCTTCTTTTAATTAAAGGGTACTGCGCAGTGCGCACAATATGAAGAAGCGCAGTCAAGGGCTTCAAATTCGGACCCTGCCGCCAGCCTCCCAAAAGGCTCACGGGGAAACTGTACTGTGCAGATGCAGGAAAAGTCGAGGAGGGCGACAATTGCGTTTTTGAACGCTGCGGCTCATTTCAGGATACATGTGCGCACAGCGAACCCTTAATTTCAAGGATGATCGCTTCCTTTTTCAAACTTCCACTCTTTTAAGTTTCAAATTTGAAATGGTGCTCACTGCTCCGTCAGTAAGTGCCTGCGACCAAAAATCTCTCAATATCTCTCTCTCTCTCTCTCTCTCTCTCTCTCTCTCTCTCTGTTTAAGGTCTTTTGATTAACTTCTTCTCACACACACACACACGTATGCACACATAAACATTAATAGACTAAAGTTTCTTACATCATAAGGCAAAGCTAAAAGTAGTAAAAGTGAAATTAAAAGTCTTCAAATGTAGCTGCACCATGATGGAATGATGGAGACCATTGATAAACTTCTTGCACCATTAACGAATACAAAAAGCCTACAAATGCTCTAAATACTATATGCGCACGTGCGCAGCGGCACTTACTGAGCACCGTTTCAAACTTCAAAGACTGAACGAATCTAAATACAATGGGCGGTATGCGTGGTTCGGAAGAGAGTCTGGTGACTACAATCATACAAGCACCTAGGAATGGGAATGGGAGTTGTACACTTTGACTACTTTGACTGGTGGAAATTTACAAGGACTTTGATTTTGACTTTAGACTTAGCTTGTACCGTGCTGACCGCAGATTCTCAGTGCCTCTTCTATATATTTCGTCTCCACTGCAGTGCTCTGCATACTATGCACCAAAGTGTCCTTTCCTAGCCCTCCTCACTTTTTGTCATTCCTTCGCCCTCCAGCTCCTTGCTCCGGCTGGCAGCCGCCAACACCCACTTCTGGAATGGAGAAGGCATCACGCTTCGATGACACACAGAGAAGAAAATCACAACCCCCGCAACGTCTGCACTATGATGCCATCGTGATTGGCTCAGGCTATGGGGGCTCGGTTGCTGCTTTCAGGCTCTCCCAAGCCGACCCCAGCCTTAGTGTTTGCGTTCTGGAGAAGGGCCATTCATGGCAGCCTCAGCAATTTCCTACGACGTTCTGGCAGCTCATACGTACTTTAACAATCCATACTCCCTTGGGTACTATCGGCAGTAAAGAAGCATTACTTCAGGTAAAGATCGACTCTAGTCTCTTACCATTGACAGTGTTCGGGAAAAATCATTTTCCAAACATGCAAAATTCCTTTCCTCAATTTTGTCACGAGGAAAATGACACATATCTCTCTCTCTCTCTCTCTCTCTCTCTCTCACACACACACACACAGTCACCACCATCTGTTCTTCTCTTGTAGTGATCACGTAGTTCATCAAATGAAATTTAATGGCCGCAAAGCAATGATGCTTGGTGGTAATGGATATGGCTTTTATACTAATAAAATATATTGATTACTTAGATTCCCTTGCCACTCGTATTCATGAAAGTGTTGTGACCTAAATGGCGCAGGTTTATTTGCAAGCTGACTGCCTTTCCATGCTAGGAGTGGGAGTGGGAGGAGGTTCCCTCGTCAATGGTGGCATTATTCTTCCCACTCCTCTCCGAACGCGGAGAGATCCTCGATGGCCCAAAGAATGGGAACAGAACTGGCATGCAGCCGAACGAAGAGCTCGTGCCATGCTTCAACCTGAGACCATTCCTCATGCCTTTCCCACAACCCTTGTGATGGACACTATGTTAGCCAATGATCCAACAAGTATTGAGGACGAAGGTGGCCTTAAAAAAGATGATATGCTCCAGCTAAGTGTGACCTTTAGCAATAAGAAGAATGTTGCAGGAGTGGAGCAAGCGGGTTGCAAGGCCTGCGGTAACTGCTTTCACGGATGCCCTTACAACGCTAAGAGCTCCACCGATAAGAACTACCTTGCAGCTGCCGTGCAGGTAACAAATTACCAGCCGGTTTTATAGTGAAAAGCCTCTTACAACACCGTACTTTAAACATCAACGTGTGTGGTATCTGCAGGCAGGTGCTGAGATTCGTACAGAGTGTGCAGTTTCCTTCATCGCACGAGCTCCAGCTGAGGAGGATAGTTATGTGTGTGACTCTGTGGGCGAAGGCTGCTCTAGACACGACTACAGTGAGCCCGAGATAAGGTGGCGCATATACCTCAATGAAGTTGATTATCTCACGGCAGACTTTGTCATCTTGGCAGGTACTTTCAAACCTTAATCTTTTGCTTGTTTTGAATCTTATTAAGTTCCTAGGTCCTCATTCCTTGTCAAAATCGTGAAACAGCTGGCGTGCATGGGACGATGGAAATTCTGTTCCGGTCAAAGGAAAGAGGTTTGCATGTGTCGGATCTCCTGGGCTGCGGAGTGAGTGGCAATGGCAATAATCTGGCATTTATTGGAGCTCCGAAAGCTCCAACAAAAGGTACTAGCATAAGCAACAAGGATTTCACAGGAATCGCCATGTCATCTAGACCTGGTCCTTCCATATCAAACTCGTATACATCATCTTTGGGCTTCACCATACAGGTCAGACAATCTCACCGAATTCTCCGTCTTTTCAAAATACATCCTAGTTTCCCTAAAGCCAAGAGTGTGCAATATATCTGATATTTGAGTGTTGTGATCACAGACTGCAATCGCACCGAGAAATTTCCCCCACATGGTATACAAATGCTTGTCGAGTTTGCCAGAAGGGTACGGCCTCTTAGATAGGATATGGAATGATATGAAACAATTGGTACCATCACACCATGGCAGGTCAATCCTAGTCAATGTCATGGGACACGATGCTGCAGATGGTGTTTTGCAGTTCGATCAAAGAAGTGAGCGCCTCAAATTCACCCCGCCGCGTGACGAACTAATTGTTAAGAAGGTGAAATCAATGCAAAAGCTAGCCACCCGTCTCCAAGGACTTCTATATTTCTCGCGCTTCCGCAGTACCTCCGTGCATTACTTGGGTGGATGCACTGTTGGGAAGGACAAATCCACCGGTGTTACCAACGCCAGTGGCCAAATGTTCTCTACCAAAGATGGCGATGTCATTCATGATGGTCTTTATGTTTGTGATGCCTCTTTGATCCCATGTTCTGTCGGAGTAAATCCTTGTTTCACCATAGCCACAGCAGCAGAGCATGTTTCAAGATGTATAGTGCGTGATGCGCTTCAACATAATCTGCATAAACAGGAGAGACAGTGGCACTTGGGCAATGGACAAGCTGCATATGCCAATCTTAATGGAGTAGTGTCACCCAAGGAGGAAAAATTGTCCTTGCCAGTGGAAATATCATCAAAGTATGGTAGATCATCAGTGGTCATTGTGAGAGAGACTCTGCAAGGAAATTTGGGTGGAATGCCTTGCAGCCTAAAACTTGTGCTTCATATGGATGTTGGGGTAGATGAGAAAGATAGCAATTTTTCGTTGTTGCAGGGAAAAGTAGGTGGCAAATTGTTCCTGAACTCAGTGGATGGAGGGGTGTTGTATGTTTTGAGTGGAAGAGTGAACATGTGTTGCAGGCAACATCCCCGAACTCCTTTCACTCAATATATGCACTATCATCTGCTCTTGTCTGGTCCTTCAGGCAAAAGGTATATTTCTATAAAGGATCATGTATAAGTACATTTCTAAGATGGAGCGCAAAACTCAATTCTACCTGTTACATTTCTGAGAATGGTCTGTTGTTTGATTGATGGATTGATTATGTTCAGATCAATTGTGTCACTTGTGAGTGCAGTGTATCTTGTTGTAATTTCATCTCAAATTTAACGCATGGAATGTCAAATCTTGTGCAGGTATGTGCTTGATGGATACAAGGAGATGCGACCTTTTCTCAAGGGGTTACTGGTTTGGAGAGAGTCCACCACCTTACATGCTACTTTATATGAGAAGCAGGTGAACAAATCCAAAGGAACTGGTGGTCCTATTGATACTAGTTCATCATCAGTACCACCACTACAAGGGAGACTGCATATCAGTCTCTTTGAGTTGGTGCGCTCTATACTCACCCTCCGTGGACCGCATAAGTTGCTCTTTGTCAAGTCCTTACTACAAAGCATCTTTCAAACATACTTCCTGGAGAATCCAAACCTATCCAGCTCAACATCCAAAGCTGCACAATGTTGTCAAGATTCTAAGGTTGCAATCTCCCAGAAACATCCATACCCAGCTCATCGTCGTTATGATTTACAGACAGGTACTCCCCATCGATGGTCGCTTTGCCAACTACTACATAGAGTATATATATGATGAGTGATATATATACCATTTGCTATCATTATTGCTCAGATTCGTAGAAGATGCATGTTCATACAAGTACATTTTATATTTTTGCATAACTAGTTAGCCACTTTTTTAAGCCCTTGGAATGACACACAAAAAACTCATCAGAAGAATGATTTTGCAGGCGATGGTACACCGATTAGCATGATTCAATGGCCGTGCAACCAATCAAAAAGTTGTGGAGATGCACTAAATAATGAACGCGCAGAAGTTGTTCTCCTTTTGAATGGTTATTGCACAGAAAGCTTTTGGCTTCCTACTGAAGAATCTGACTTGGTTAGATGTCTGCTTAGAGGGGAGTATGAGCCATGGTTGTTACAAAATCGGGCTCATCCAGCCCATGCAACGCCCAAGCACTTCACAATTGATGACATCGCACGATTTGATCTTCCAGCAGGTCTCTCTCTCTCTCTCTCTCTCTCTCTCTCCCCCCCCACCCGCCCCCCCCCTTGATATGCCAGTCCATATATTAAATCCATATATTCCTCCTCTACATACTATAATTTCCCTAATTACCACTTTACTTTTGATCTCAGCCTTTTCAAAGATATATGAGGTGGTGGGGCAAGGTGCATCTATCCATGTCGTGGCTCATTGCCTTGGAGGATTAACGATACATATGGCTCTCTTGGGTGGCTACCTTCCTACTTCATACGTGACATCGATTCTTTGCACAAACTCCTCAATGTTCTTCAGAACCACACATTTGACAATAGCGAAACTCATCCCTCCTTTGCTTGCAGTAAGTGATTCTCTCTTATTTTCCCTGGCCATATGTGTGTTTGTGTCACCGCGACACACACACACACACACACACACACACAAGCTCTAAAGTTTGACTTATTCCTCAGGTTTCGATGGCTATAGCAGGAGATAATAGACTTCTCTCCATGGGTCATAGCAATGTTGATGGATGGAGGCACACATTACTTCGTAAAGTGGCACAATTATTACCTCGTGGGGAACGATGCAACCGGGAAGATTGTGAGGTGTTTTCAGGGATCTTCGGAAACATTTTTTGGCATGAAAACTTGACACCAAGAATGCATGAGTGGATGAATAATGAGGTGACTACCAAGCTATCGCTTGGTGCATTGCGACATCTTCGTTTAGTGTGCCTTGCAGGACGCATTGTGGATGCAAATGGAAATGATACATATTTGCAACATCCAGAGCGATTAGCATTGCCCACCACTTACATATCTGGGGGAAGGGAGATCCTGGTAACACTCGACACAAGTTCCATGGCTCATTCCTTTATGCAATTTCACCATCCAAGCTTCTCCCACTCTCGTATTGTGGTACCTAAGTATGGTCACAATGATCTTCTTATTGGTGAGCACTCTGGAAGAGATGTGTTTCCTCACATTCTAGACCATCTCAAAAGATTTTCAAGGACAAAGACATCTCAACACAATGAGGGAAAAGAAGATCAACACAAGTGTTCAAGGATCAATCCATGGGAAGTTGAGGGGATGCTAAAGCGTTCAAATTTCAATCTTCTTAGCGTTATGGATAATGTCACATACTTGTGCTGCTTTATGCTCATAATTGGTATCTTCTTTCTTTCAAAGTACCTACTTCACAAACAAGGCAGTACCATTCTATCATTTTTATAGAGAAATCTAGGAACCTCAAACATGACTTCTTCAAAATCTGTATCCATGCCAATCACTAACACCTTCTTCATTTTCTCATGATCCACATATTCTTAACAAAGGACACATTTTTTTATTCATTTGTCAAATATGCCTTGCCTACTTTCTCTCCATTCAAATTTATGTTCCAGTCCTCTCTTTTTGTAGATTTAAAAAAATAAGAACTTATCAATGTAAATTTATTTGAGTCTCAGAAAGCATAAGACGAGAATGTGGCATTACTCATTGTAGAAAAAAATACACATTGTAGGGAAAATGGTTTTCAAAGTTATAAACTAATGGTTTTAATTACAAAGAGATGGGTAAATATTTTTATGGCATAACAATATGGTGCATCCAATTACATATATTACATGTATCTAAATGCATCCTGTTAACAAAGGACATATTTTTTTATTCATTTGTCGAATATGTCTTTCCGACTTTCTCTCCATTAGAATTTATTTTCGAGCTGTCTTTTTGTAGATTATAAAAAATAAGAGCTTATCAACATAAATGTATTTGACTCTCAAAAAACATAAGACGAGAATGTGGCATTACTTATTGTACAAAAAAGTACACATGGTAGGGACAATGGTTTTTAAAGTTATTGAATATTCTTAATTACAACTTTCTATACGAATGGTTTTGATGACAAAGAGATAGGTAAATATTTTTATGGCATAACAATATTGTGCATTTAATTACATATATTACATGTATTTGAATGCATTCTATTATGCCATGTCAAGAGTACTCTATCACTTTACTCTGTTGTCATCTAACAATGAAAAAACACTTTTTGCCAAACAAAACACTTTTAGGAAAGAAAATGACATTGCATTAGATAGAAAGTCTGCATACAAAAATGCATCAAAAAATGAAGCAACGTGACAAATATATGTGTGTGAACATAAGAAAGATAGTGTATGTTTATGTTACATGCTATATCGACGGCTTTCAAAGAAATATAACCGCAGATAAAGAAAATTTAACAAAGACCAAAAATCATATGCAACTGGCATACGATAACCATATACATATACCATAACAAAACAAGGGCTACCTAATATAAGCAAAGTCCACTAACAAAAGGACAAAAGAAAAAGAATTGCTAGCACCTCAACATTGATTTAACTCAAAAGTGCAGGAAGATGCACAATAGGTTCTTGCAAGACAAAAACATAACGCCAAAATGTATACATATTACAATACAAACATCACACGATACAAACCATTATGATTGAGACCTTACCCTACTACATGCCACCCCAATTGATCCGAATGTTGTCTTGTTGCTGCAAACAGTCAAGGGGAGCATACATATTATTCTTAAACGTATATTTCTCCTCGGCAGTTGTCGGCAGCCTATTGACAACTCTCTCCTACATGCATAAATTAAATAATAAATAAAAAAAGGTTGAATGCACAAAGAAAGAGGGAAAGCATTTGGAGGTATATATACTTACAAAGTATGCATGGAAGGAATCCTATCCCTCGGATCCGAGATGAGAAATTTCCACACTCTCCAATCTCCGTGCTATTGGCCTCTTTTGTTGAATGTAGAGTTAAGATTCTCTCCATGTGCCGTCAACTCCTTGTCCCACTCCTCTTAGTCCCAAAACCAAGGCTTCTCTGTCCCTTTCTTGATGGCCCATGTCACATTGCTACAATGATGTGACAAGTATATTTTCATTTGATCCATAATCCATTTATGTAGGATGACACCTTCATGTGGATGCAACCCGCTCAAGATTTGTTGGACTAACCCATCTTTCTTGGTTGAAGAAAGCTAGGGAAAGTGTGCCATAACCTCATGAGTAAACACTGTATGAGTGAGTTGACGAATTTGAGTCTTCATATCTTGGTCCACATCATCCATGATGATGAGCTCAATAACACATGAAGTATAGACTCAATTATCATCATGGGGCAATGCTATTGAACTATATTAGTGGGAAGAGGAGCGCACGCCCACACTTTGAGGGATCAATTCCATCAAATCAATTTCTGGCCTTTGATGTGGAGCAATTTCATTGAGCTATATTACTGGGAAGAGGAGCACAAGCCCACACTTTTGTAGAGAAGAGGAGAAGGAAAGATCTCACCGAGAGAGAGAGAGAGAGAGAGAGAGAGAGAGAGAGAGAGAGAGAGAGAGAGAGAGAGAGAGAGAGAGAGAGAGAGAGAGAGAGAGAGAGAGAGAGAGAGAGAGAGAGAGAGGGTAGGCTGTTAAGCCTGAGGCATGCAAGAAGGTGATAGGCAAGAAGCATGTATTCATTGATGACCAAGGGTGTAGTTATATACACATGATGGGAGGTTGTTACACGGATACAAGGTTCATGTGATTCATCGGAGTGCGTGCCATTTGGCATCTGACCACGTGTGTGGTGACTGAGTGATGACATGGATGGATGATGTGGATTAATGTTCCCACACGCCCGCATAAGACACATCGTCCATACAAAGGCATGTGTAGGTTCATAGTAGGAGATGCAATCTACTGTATGCTTTGCTTTGTACAATCATGCTCATGCAGACTTGAGGTTGGTTCATCTTCAAACACTTCAACACGTATCTAGGTTTGACTTCATGATGAAGAAGATAAGCAACTCCGATTGCTGCTTTGGTCGAGCTTTGAAAGGCTTTGTTAGGTTCACAAAAAGAATGCTTTCTCGAGCTTGGACATGACCTAGTCGCCCCATAAGGGAGATGAAAGCATGAAGTTTTCCATTGGATGAACTGCAAGAGAGCCAAGGTGGAAATAGAGCATCCTTCGTTGTTGAGGTTGAGACAGCTGAGAGTGCAAGACGATGTCGAGGATAAGATGTAATAGTTGTAGATCAGTGTCATCAAATATCTAATATCTAACCAGCCCAAATGATTTTCTCATATTAAATTGATCATTTAATATGGGATAATAAACGAGAACAAGGGTTAGAATATAGACACGTGCTTACGGATCTATCTCAACACGGGGCCAATGGTAAAGGGGCCCAAATGAGAGATGGTCTGCCAAAGAGCAAGGTTAACTAATGAAGCTTAAAAGACCTTAGGGTTAGATTCATTAAAGACCTCCAATGGTTAGTGTTAAAAGTCCTTTTGACCTTAAGCAAGCTAGGGTTGTGCTTGAGGCGAGAACCTTAGGCAAGCTAGGGTTGTGCTTGAGGTGGGAACCCGATCTAAACTTAGGTAAGCTAGGGCTGTGCTTGAGGTGGGAACCCGACCTAAACTTAGGCAAGCTAGGGCTGTGCTTGCGGTGGGAACTCCACCTAAGGTGCTTGTCATGCTTGATGACTAAGGTACTTGAGGTACTTGTCACATTTAATGAGGAAGTTGCTTGAGAAGCTTCCTATGCATGGGGGGTAAGATACTTGAGTCAAAAAGAGAACCTACTCAATGAGGAAGTTGCTTGAGAAACTTCCTATGCATAAAAATCTCAAAGTTAGGGGAATTCTAGAAGAGCACATGGAACACATGTCAGACTCTCACTAAGCTTAACCACATGGGTGCTTGAATGCTA
This sequence comes from Adiantum capillus-veneris, assembly GCF_014529385.1. Taxonomy (NCBI): domain Eukaryota; kingdom Viridiplantae; phylum Streptophyta; class Polypodiopsida; order Polypodiales; family Pteridaceae; genus Adiantum; species Adiantum capillus-veneris. Next base: position 140,368,256 of record NC_140952.1, read on the forward strand.
TTGGTTGGGCTAAAGAGGGGTCCAATGAGCTTTTACTTCCACCTAACAAATATCTAGATATTTTCAAGCTCTCTCTCTCTAAGGGGTAAGGAGGACACTTGTCAAAAGACTACCCATATGCTTGACTGCATGCTGGATGTGATTGGCTAAGGGGAGAGGGGTCCAATGAGCTTGTAGCAAGTAGAATTTTTGCCCAAAGCAAGAAAGGGGGGTGCTAGGGGGATATACACCATCACACACACTCATTGGAGATACCATTCTCACTTGGTGAAAGTTGAGGAACACCACCTCCTTCTCCAAGCTTGTGACCTCCTCCACAGCAACCACCACCTCCACCTGACGATCGCCGAGATCGGCGAGTGTGCCTGTGCTGCGGAGATGAGGACGTACCCGCCTCTGCCCCACCCCTAGGTGTCGAAGCGGCCATGATGGGAGAAGCAGGCGTCGTACCCATAGGCGTCCCCCCCCCCCCCCCCCCCCCCCCTAGGTGTCCCCCCCCCTAGGCGTCGAACCCTCGGGTGTGAAGTCCGGAGGCGTAGTACTCGTGCCTCTGGCTGCCCAGTACTGAGAAGCCTCTACCATCTGAGCAGGCGTCATCCGTGTAACGAAGCCCATGAATGCATCTGCACTCATAGAAGCGGGATCTGGAAACTCGTCTGCCGTACTAAAGTCCTGCACAAAGAAAGTAAAATAAAGCGTCAGAACACAGTTGTTTAAATTAACTTTAAGATTAATTTTAAATCACCGTCTTCACACAAATACTTACAGGCCTAGGCCTCGACGAGTGAGCATCATCGATAAGATCTTGCACCATTTCATCGTCTATCTCTAATTGCAAACATAACTCTGCCCCAACTCGTTCTGGCAAATTGTCTTCATCCATTGCATCTTCATCTACAAGTGTCAATTCTGGCTCGTCTGCGTCATCCCTCGTATATCTGTCAGCTTCCTCTACCATACCTTCGTCCATCTCATCTAATGTCACAGTAGTATGGACGTCGTCTGACTGACTTTCCTCCAGGAGATCTTGCCCTTCAAATACTTGTTTATTTCTGTTACCATACACATGTGGTAGTGATGTGTGTGAACACACTAGGACCGCCGGGGCATTTTTTCCCTCTTTAGGAGGTTTTTTCCCCCGTGCATTGTCTATACGCCCATCACTCTAGGGCTATCTATCTTTCCATTGCACACTAAGTAACACACTCTCTATAGTGTGCCTGCAGCTTCCTTCGTCTTCTACAAGCTGTGTGTGTTTCTCTACAACCCTAATTCCAACAATTGGTATCAAAGCAGGTCACGTCCTCCCGGGCTTAGTTGCCAGCTGCTCCAGCACACGCTTGCTCACTTTCTCCGATTTCAGTGAGCTTTGGTGAGCGTTCGCAGGTCGACAAAAATTTAGGGCGCGTTCGAAGAGCTCGGTCTGCTCAGAATTTTGATTTGGGCTCATTTCGGCCTCCGTTTCCACTACAGGTAGTACTGCACAGGCTATTTCGTCATTTTGTGCAGAATTTCTGTCAATGCCATTTTCTGCATAACAGGTGCCTTATAGTCTTCTACGGTTTGTGCTATATAGCACAGGTTGTTCTCGCTCCATTTCTCCTATTTTCGGACAGTTTTCACATCAGGTCAGCATTTACCATGGCTGACAACAACAACACAGATGTGTTCAAGATGTTTGCTGCTGAGGACAGGTTGGATGGGGACAACTACCCTATGTGGGCTTATATGATGCAACATGTTCTTGTGTCAAAGGGTGTCTGGAACATTGTGCATGGCATTGATGTACGTCCTGGTTCTGAGGATGTAGGCGATGTTGAGGATGTTGCAGGTCTTGCTGCAAGGATTGCAGCTGTTAGAGTTGTTTTGCCTATGGCAGAACAAGCTCGTTGGGATGTTAAGGATGCGCAGGCTCATGCATTTATTGCGTTGTCTATGAAGCGCACCATTGTTCCTCACATCCATTCAGCAAAATCTGCAAAACAGGCTTGGGATATTTTAGCAGGTCTTTATGCAAGCCGCAATGAGGCTAAAATTGCTTTGTTGCGTAAAGAGCTGGAGTCGAAGATTATGCATGAGGAAGATGATATGGACACTTTCCTTGCTAGTGTCAAGGATATCAATAAGCAGCTTATTTCTACAGGTGAAGTCATTTCAGACAGTTCCCTTGTGCAGACTGTTCTTGATGCCTTACCAAATTCCTACCAGACTTTTGCTAGTACTTGGAGACTGATGACCCAAGGAAATCTTGAAGTTGTCAAGTTTGATGCATTATGCACATTGCTGTTGCAAGAGTCACTTTCCAATAAAAATAGGACTAGGCATCGTGCAGTTGAACAGGCTTTTATTTCTTCTCAAAGAAAGGGTGGTAACAGCAATGCAGCCACTTCTTATGGTTCTGCTGCGAGTGGCAAAAATTATGTTCCTAATGCTTCTGCTGGCAGTACTTCGTCTAGTAATTCTGGTGATAAGGGCAAAAAGAAGATGCGTTGCCATTATTGTAAAGCCAATGATCACTTGATCAAGTCGTGTCCTAAGTTGAAGGCCAAAGAGGCTAAGAAGAAAGAGGGTGGTTCCACTGCAAATGCTGGTTCCACTACAAATGCAGCCATTGTTGAGTCTTTTGTGAAAGGAGACTGTGTTGCTGATGTTGATGCAGAATGGGCTTTTAGCGCAGAGTGCACTTACAATCCTGCTGTCCATGATGCATGCTTGTCAGTTTCTGCAGATTCACATGTGGTATTTCGACAGTGATGCTACAAAGCACATTACCTCACATCGTGAATTGTTTACCTCTCTCAAGTCTGTCCCTCATGGGAATTCAGTCACTTGTGCCAACAATGCCTCTTATCCAGCTCAGGGAGTTGGAAAGATTGTGCTTACTGCTGCTAATGGTAGTTCTTTCACACTTGTTGATGCACTTTATGTACCTGGGATCAAGAAGAATCTCTTATCTGTATCCGCACTTGCTAGACTTGGACTTGTAGTCAAATTTGTGGATGACAGATGTACAGTTCATGATCTCAGTTTTGGTGATGAAATTGTTGCATCTGGGCTTTTGTGCCGTGGGCTGTATAAGCTCACTTTGTATGACAAGTGTGGACAAAACTTTGCAAATGCTGTTGCAGATTCAAGGGCTATTTCAGATGCAAAACTTTGGCATGCACGTTTTGGTCATCTGAATTTTGCCAGTTTGCTGCGTTTGCAGAAATCTGACATGGTTGCTTCTTTGCAACCTCTTGAAGTACCTGTCAAACATGTTTGTGAAGGCTGTATTTTGGGTAAGATGCAGCGTTCTAAGTTTCCAAAGGATGGTTCAGTTCGGGCGGCCACATGCAGGTTGCAGCTTGTGCATAGTGATGTTTGTGGGCCCATGCAAACTCCGTCCTTGGGCAATTTCCTGTACTTTGTGACTTTCATTGATGATTACTCCAGGCATGCATGGGTATTTCCGCTTAAAGCGAAGTCCGAAGTTTTTATGTGCTTCAAACAATTTCTAGCTATGGCTGAAAATGTCTCGAAATGTACTATGGGCACCCTCCGTTCCGATCGAGGGGGGGAGTATATGTCTCATGAATTTAATGCATTTCTGGCTAGTCGTGGGATAAAACACCAATGTACAGTGCCTTATACACCTCAGCAAAATGGTGTTGCTGAGAGGAAAAACAGGTCACTTACGGAAATGGCACGATGTATGGTCAAAAGTCAAGGTTTACCGCATTCTTTTTGGCTTGAGGCCATTATGTGTGCCACTTATGTACTTAACAGGTGTCCTACGAAAGCTTTGCAGTCTATCACTCCATATGAAGCATGGCATGATAGAAAGCCTTCTATTGAGCACATGCGTGTTTTTGGCTGTTTGGCATATGCTTTGGTGCCACGAGTGCAGCGCAAAAAATTGGATGATAAGGCTGTCAAATGTATTTTTGTTGGTTATAGTGCTGAAAGCAAAGGTTACAGGTTGTATCATCCGCAAACAAAACGTATTCTGGTTTCTCGGGATGTAGTGTTTGTGGAAGATTCTGTTCAGCACTTGTTGTCATGTACTAGAGACAGTAATGTAAGCTCACAGGACATTTATGACACTTTGTTGCCTCTTTTCAGTGGTGGAAATACGAATAAAAGTTCCAATGAGGCAAATGTACAGCCTATGGGGGTTTCTGAAAATGTTTTAGATCAGCCTATTACTGATGTAGATGTACATGATGTACTTGATGAGGAAAGGGCTAAAAATGAGTAGGCTAGAGGTATGCCAAAATGGCTGGTGCACACTTTGCGTGACAGTAAATTGGATGCACCTTTGTCTAGTCGTACTCGTTCAGGCTCTCGCCATGCATCTTATGCATCAGATTGTTATGCTTTGGCTGTGTCTAGCTTACATGATGTTGAGGAGCCTTTGTCTTTTGATGAAGCACAGAATTCAGAAAATTGGATGGCTGCCATGCAATCTGAATATGATGCACTTATAGAAAATGACACATGGACTTTATGTGATTTGCCTCCTGGCAAAAAGGCCATTGGTACGAAGTGGGTTTACAAGTTGAAACGCAAGCCGGATGGCGAGATTGATCGCCATAAGGCTCGACTTGTTGCAAAAGGTTATGCACAGCAAAAAGGCATAGATTATGAAGAGACTTTTGCTCCCACTTGTCGTATGACTAATGTGCGTTTTCTATGTGCATTGGCAGCTCATTTTGGTTGGGATGTACATCAATCAGACAATGTTATTGCTTTCTTGAATGGTGACATATTTGAGGAAGTTTATGTAACGCAGCCAAAAGGACAAAGTGTGCAAATGTAACAAGGCTTTGTATGGGTTGAAGCAATCTCCTCGTGCTTGGTATGAGAAAGATGACACTCATTTGGTCAAACAAGGCTTTCGTAACAGTCCAACAGAAAGCACATTGTATGTAAAGCGTGAGGGTGATGTATTTCTCATCGTGGTTCTTTATGTTGATGATTTGCTTATCACTGGACCAAATGAGAGACATATTGCTGAATTTAAGGCTGATTTGAATGCTACTTTCAAGATGAAATATTTGGGGCTGTTGCATCATTACTTGGGTATACAGTTTAAGAAGTGTGATGGTGGTATTGCCTTGTGTCAGAAAAGTTACATAGAGACATTGCTATATAAGTTTGGACTTGAGGATTGCAAACCTATTGCCACTCCCATGGAAACAGGTTTGAAGTTGAGTATACATGATGCTGGCAATCCTGATGATGTCACTCTTTACCAAACTGTTGTTGGCTGCCTCATTTATGTATGCAACACGAGGCCGTATATTCAGTTTGCAGTCTCACAGGTCAGCAGATTTATGCATAGCCCAGGGTCTAAGCATTGGCAGACTGTCAAGAGGATTTTCCGCTACCTTAGTGGCACTTTACATCTTGGCTTGTTTTATCCCAAGGGGGGATCATTGCCGCTAGACTTACATGCTTTTTCGGACCCAGATTGGGCTGGTTGTTTTGACACGCAAGTGTCCAAAAGTGGTTTTTGTTTCATGCTTCGCAGTTCATGTATATCATGGTTGAGCAAGAAGCAACCTATTGTGGCCACTTCGAGTTGTGAGGCTAAGTACAGGGAAGTATTCACAGCTACGATTGAGTGTGTATGGCTCAGACACCTTATGGCTGATTTGGGTGTTGGACAGGACACTGCCAACACTACCTACACTGACAGTCAGAGTGCATTGGCAGTTGCGAGGAACCCAGTTTTTCATGCTCGCACAAAGCACATTGAGGTGCATTACCACTATGTCAGGAAGAGGCTCTCAGTAGGAGAGATCAGCTTGGCTTATGTGCCAACACAGGACAACCTTGCAGATCTTTTCACAAAGGCATTGTCTCGTGAGAAGCTTGAAGCTTTCCGCAAAGCTTTGGGCTTACTCCCCTTTGTGGACTGATCCTGTCCTCAGGGCATGGCACTTCCCTTTACTCATGTGCCAGCTCTCGTTCACCGCATCACTCCAGGGGGGGTTTGTTACCATACACATGTGGTAGTGATGTGTGTGAACACACTAGGACCGCCGCGGCATTTTTTCCCTCTTTAGGAGGTTTTTTCCCCCGTGCATTGTATATACGCCCATCACTCTAGGGCTATCTATCTTTCCATTGCACACTAAGTAACACACTCTCTATAGTGTGCCTTGAGCTTACTTCTTCTTCTCCAAGCTGTGTGTGTTTCTCAGCAACCCTAATTCCAACAATTTCTTGGAGCAACCTGAACTACAAACCACCACTTTCGCTCTCGAGGGTCCGGTACAAAGACCACTTGCTCGCAATGTTCGGGGAGAGCAAATGTGTCGCTCGCATCTGTCCAAACCTTTGTAGAATATATTTGCACAAGTTTGTTTCCATCTCTACGTACCGTTGCATTGCGACCATAAGTAATCACCTTGAACCACTTCACATCCAACAAAAACATCTCAAACCGTGTGAAGCTTACTTTCAGGATATCTGACACTAGACCACAATAATCTAGGTTGCTAGTGCTCTCATTCGTGTCTCTGGAACTAGCCCTGCTCTTTTGCATGAAACTAACCATTACCCCACTGTCAAACGTGTTTCTTCAGCTATCAATTTGTTGTGTTCTAAAATGCTTTCCATGCGACCACAGTGCCATGTATGTATGATACTTCCAGTCACATCCAATAGCCAGCTCTTCCTCGTCTAGAGATATGGGTTCTCCGATCTGTCGAGCTGCTCTCACTGTCTTGTCCAACCATGCCATTGTAGGGAATTCAAGTAGAGGAGCGAGATAGTCTCGCAAGGGTAAGCCTCTAGTCGTTCGGCTTCGCCTGAAATCCTGTCGCTCCCTATTGCGTCTCTCTTTCTCTTCTTCGTACCTTTCAAGCCATTTTTGCATCGGCGCTGAATTTATTATACAGAACTTCATGATCTTTTCTCGCATGGCGTCGTTCATTTTCTTCGGCACCCCTTGCCCTTGCGACTCCTCTCCCACCAGTCTTGCATTCTCCTCATCGCTCCACAGTCGAGGCATTTCTGGGTCAGAAACGGATAGAAATTCGGTCGTCAATACATGAGACTCTTGCACTAACCATCCTTCAGACATGCTCCCCTCTGGACGCGCTTTTTGGCGAACAAAACCCTTAACACTAGAATGGTAACAGGACACTTTTATGTCCTTGGACACTTTTGTGTCTTGTTAAGTGACCATTTTGCTTGAATTATTTGAAGAGTATGAAAATGAATTTCTAGGTGCTATATATCCACAAAGTTGCCTTATGAGCTGAAAAAAACTTAGCATTTTTTTTTGAGTATCGATCTCACCATTAACCTTACTCTTGCACAACATTTTTGAGCCTAAACTGTGTGAAAAAATGGCTCTTGTTTTTGGCCTTTTTTCAAATTTTGGCAACTATACTACTCAACATGTTTTGATGCTTGTAGGGAGAGCTAAGTGTTAAAATTGAAAGTTATGACGAATTTATAAGAATTGTATAATCCTGTTTTTTGACCAAAATTAGCACTTTTATGATTTTTTTGGTGGCTTTCTTGATATCCAAATTCAATTTTGATTGTGTAAGTGTAATGTATAACATAAAGCTAATCTTCCTTGAGTTTTGGGAGACCTAATATGCTATATAGCATAGTATATGATGATGGTTGAGTTTTTTGATTGCTGAAGAATACGATACATTTTAGAGTAGAAAGTATAACTTTCTCAATATTGCTAGTTTCTTAGGCCAATTGTGTGTATTTTGTAGGTAGTAACCATATCTAATCATAGACTACAAACTTGACTAGATATTGAGTAGTTTTTATGGGTTTCTAGAGGTCATAATGCTAAACACAGTTTTTTCATGTTTGCTGTATATATCATCACTTTATCATTGCCCCCAAGGTTCCAATTGTAAGAGATCCATTATCCTTTTGACATGCTCCATGGCTCCTTTTGAATCCAAAGGCCCAAAGGAAACTAAGAAAACATGTATATAGTATCTGTATTGAGTGTGACTATAGAAACTTTGATGATAGGTCCGCAGAATGGAAAAAATGCAACTTTTTTTAACCTAATTTTTTTGACAAAAAAAAAATAAGTGAGGTAAAAGCAACCATATGTTTTGGTCACCAACCCATTGAAGTTAACGGGGCATTTTATCTCATGTCCTACAAAAATCCCCAATCTTATTTATATCAAATCAACCGTAAGAAATTGCTGTTTTGGCCAAAATACACTGATCCATCAACTTTGGAGGCTTGTAGTGACCAAGGGATGAGAAAAATTACAAGTTTCTCATTTTTTCCATATGTAGTAGTTATTGAACTATAAGCTCATGAAAGGATTTTTCAAAATGAGTGGATCTACTATAGTTTTGGAATTTTTTTCCAAAACCCTGAAAAGACACTTTTATGTCCTGTTAGGTTACCATTCTAGTGTTAAGTGTTTTCATGAACCGCTCTAGAAAGAACATCCAACGGCTGTGGACTGTACCTGCCACTGCAACCTCATCTACTACATGGATGAGCAAGTGCATTTGGATAGTTAGGCAGCTCGTGGGTAGATACTTCTCAATCATGCAAACTACCTCAATGGAGTTAGCCCTTGCGACTGCAATAGATTCCTCCTGTATCTCCTTGGAAGAGATCCACCGCACTAGCTATGAAATCTTGTATATGCAGGTACGCACATCTTCCTCCGTTAAACACCCCTTGATCACAATTGGAAGAATGAATTGCAAGAACTTATGCCAGTCGTGCGATTTCAGTCCTGACAGTTGATCATCACAAGTGAATGCTGTCTTGAGACATCGCATATATCCTGTTGGCGTCCTGAACTCTGAAATCACCCTTTTAACTTGTCGCTCTTTGTTTTTTAGCAGTACCCATGGCGCTCTTGGAAGTTTTGTTTGGCCAGCTGCATTGGTGAAAGGCCACAGCTCTGGCATCTTTCCAACTGACTGCAAATCATCTCGTGAAGCTCGATTGTCTTTCATTCCCATGATTGTCTTCCAGAGGAGCTCTCCCACATTCTTGAATATATGCATTGGATCCAGCAAATGGTTAATTAGTAGATCACCCCAGTACGGTACCGAATGGAGAATGGAAAAATGTTTCATTCCTGGAACAGGTTGCCCCTAATGTTGCTCCCATCGGCGACGCCACTCTTGTACATGCATAGGACTTCATTCGATGCGACCAAGTTGACCTTCGTGCAAGTGATGGCCATCTGGAAGATAACGGTGGTGGCCTTGATAAATTGTCTTTCGAAGAGATGAAGAATAGCGCACATCCAAAGACTGCCCGCAAATTGGACATGCATTGTATCCCGAAGTTGTTAGCCCTGTATATATTAAAGCATGAATCAGGCCAAGGCAAAGTGCTTGCGAATAGCGAGAATTTTGTAAATCAAGAACCATTACCAGAAGCTTCTCCGTATCCTGGCCAATCATGCATAGTCCACATAAGAAGTCCATGGATCCTTGCATGTTGTTGTCCTACTGGTTCAACCGCATCTGCTATGTCGATCCCATGCCATAACTCTTGGAGCTCGTCAACTAGTGGAGCTAGATAAACATCCATGTTTTTTTCCTTAAACTTACCAGGTACAATCAAGCTTAATATCAAATGACCCTTCTTGATGGCAAGCCACGGCGGGAGGTTGTAATTGATGAGGCACACAAGCCAAGTGCTCCATGACGAGCTTCTCAAGCCAAATGGATTGACTCCATCCATTGTCATGTCCAAACGCAAATTGCGTGGTTCACTCTTAAAATGTGGTCAGGTATCTTCGATGTGCCTTTAGGCCTTTGAATCAGCAGGCACCCTAAATGTTGCGTCAGTGGATCTATTTGTATAATGCCATCGCATCAACTTTGCAATGGAACCACAACGAAACATTCTTTTTATCCTAGGAATAATAGGGAAATGCCGCAACACTTTAGCTGGCACTGTCTGGCCAACTGCATCTTGTTTGTAGCGCATTGCTCCGCACTTAAGACACGACAGACAATCTGTGAATTATTCATTGCGAACAAGAATGCAATCATTTGGACATGCATGAATCTTGTTGTAGTCCAAGCCAACTGAGGTCAATAGTTGCTTTGCGTCTAGCCTGGAGGGGGGCATTTCATTGCCAGCCGGGAGAAGTTGCTCCCGCAACAACCTGTTTAAGCCACATTAAATTAAAAAGCTCTCCAAGCACGTCACCGTTGCAATCAAAAAATCTCTTTTGTAAATTACGTACCTAAACAAAGCAGTGACACTTGCATCTGACCACCCGTACACTGACTGAAGATTCAAAAACGCCAGACAAGTACGAAGTGTCGATATTTTGGCACCTTCATAAATTGGTTGACGTGCCAACTTCCTCAACATGTCTTCAGGAGATAGGCGCACGGCTTCTGGTGCTGCTTCGTTAGCGTTCTCCTCGCTTATCTGGAAGAAGGCATCCAACATCTCCTCCATGTCATCGTCTTCTGTCTGTAAGTCCTTTTCTGCTTCCATCCTTGGCTCTATATTGGTCGGACCTTCACGCATAATCCTTTTTCTCTCTCTCTCAGATGTAGGTGCTATGTCGCGAAAATCAATGCCCGTTCCGTAGGAGTCGTATCGTAGATTCTATATGGTTTCTTTAACAAACTCTCTGTACTTGTGCACATGCTCATTACATATCCTACACTTACGCAAGATTTGATACTTGCAGAGCGTGCACGAGCATGCAATCTTTTCCTCCATGTTAGTTGATGACGTTGCCATCTACAATGATTATGAATGTTGTTTTAATATATATACTCCTGCACGCATTCTCTAGTCTTGCCCAATCTCCGTACACCTCGGTCCAGAGGTGTACGGAGATCAGGACCACCAGGTCAAAATCTCGTCTTTATTGGTCAAATGCTATATGGGTAGACACATACGTGCACTCCCAGGTGTACATGGCAATGCATGTAGCGGGAAAAACCCCTTTGCCTCTTTTAGTTCCATAGTTTCTTCAACATCCAACGGCTATCCGTTTGACCTACGGATTGCCATACGCGCTCTTGACATTGCTTTAAGACTACGTAATGGACTACGGATGGTTTCGGTAGGCATAGAAGCCATTTCCGAAGTCCGTTTGCGTTTTTTCGTAGAAAAACGCAACCGGATTTGACCTACGGCTTGTGTATTTGGCGTTTCTTCTATCCGTTTGACCTACGGCTTGCCATACGCGCTCTTGACATTGCCTAAAGACTACCTAATCGTCTACGGATGGTTTCAGTAGGCATAGAAGCCATTTCCGAAGTCCGTTTGCGTTTTTTCGTAGAAAAACGCAATCGGATTTGACCTACGGCTTGTGTATTTGATATTTCTTGTGTCTGTTTGACCTACAGTCTGCCATGCACGCTCTTGACATTGCCTTAAGACTACCTAATGGACTACAGATGGTTTCGGTAGGCATAGAAGTCATTTCCGAAGTCCGTTTGCGTTTTTCCATAGAAAAACGCAACCGGATTTGACCTACGGCTTGTGTATTTGGCGTTTCTTCTATCTGTTTGACCTACGGCTTGCCATACGTGCTCTTGATATTTCTTTAAGACTACCTAATGGACTATGGATGGTTTCAGTAGGCATAGAAGTAATTTTTGAAATCCATTTGCGTTTTTCCGTAGAAAAACGCAATCGGATTTGACCTACGACCTGTGTATTTGGCGTTAATTCAAACCCATTGACCTACGGCTTGCCATACACTCTCTTGAAATTTCTTTAAGACTACTTAATGAACTACGGATTTTACCGATAGGCATAGAAGCCATTTCCGAAGTTCGTTTGCGTTTTTTCGTAGAAAAACGCAACCGGATTTGACCTACGGCTTGTGTATTTGGCGTTTCTTCTATCTGTTTGACCTACGGTTTGCTAACGCGCTCTTGAAATTGTCTAAAGACTACCTAATCATCTACGGATGGTTTCAGTAGGCATAGAAGCCATTTCCGAAGTCCGTTTGCTTTTTTCCATAGAAAAACGCAACCGGATTAGACCTACGGCTTGTCATACACGCTCTTGACATTGCCTAAAGACTACCTAATCTTCTACGGATGGTTTTAGTAGGCATAGAAGCCGTTTCCGAAGTCCGTTTGCGTTTTTTCATAGAAAAACACAACCGGATTTGACGTACGGCTTGTGTATTTGGCGTTTCTTCTATCCATTTGACCTACGGCTTGCCAATACGCGCTCTTGACATTGCTTTAAGACTACCTAATGGACTAGGGATGGTTTCGGTAGGCATAGAAGCCATTTCCGAAATCCATTTGCGTTTTTTCGTAGAAAAACGCAACCGGATTTGACCTACGACTTGTGTATTTGGCGTTTATTCAAACCCATTGACCTATGGCTTACCATACACACTCTTGAAATTGCTTTAAGACTACTAAATGAACTATGGATAGTTTCGGTAGGCATAGAAGCCATTTTTGAAGTCCATTTGCGTTTTTTCGTAGAAAAACGCAACCGGATTTGACCTACGGCTTGTGTATTTGGCGTTTTTTCTATCCGTTTGACCTACGGCTTGCCATACGTGCTCTTGAAATTGCTTTAAGACTACTTATTGAACTATGGATGGTTTCGATAGGCATAGAATCCATTTCTGCAGTCCGTTTGCGTTTTTCCGTAGAAAAACGCAACGAATTTGACCTACGGCTTGTGTATTTGGCGTTTCTTCTATCCGTTTGACCTACGGCTTGCCATACGCGCTCTTGACATTGACTAAAGACTACCTTATCGTCTATGGATGGTTTCAGTAGGCATAGAAGCCATTTTCGAAGTCCGTTTGCGTTTTTTCGTAGAAAAACGCAACCGGATCTGACCTACGGCTTGTGTATTTGACGTTTCTTCTGTCCGTTTAACCTATGGCTTGCCATACACGGTCTTAACATTGCCTTAAGACTACTTAATGGACTACGGATGGTTTCGGTGGGCGTAGAATCAGTTTTCGAAGTCCGTCCGTGTTTTTCTGTAGAAAAACGCAATCGGATTTGTGTATTTGGCGTTTCTTCTATCCGTTTGTTCTACTGCTTGCCATACGCGCTCTTGACATTGCCTAAAGACTACCTAATGGACTATGGATGGTTTCGGTAGGCATAGAATCAGTTTTCGAAGACCGTTTGCGTTTTTCCGTAGAAAAACGCAACCGGATTTGACCTACGGCTTGTGTATTTGACGTTTCTTCTATCCGTTTCACCTACGGCTTGCAATACACGCTCTTGACATTGAATTAAGACTACCTAATGGACCACGGATGGTTTCGGTAGGCATAGAAGCCATTTTCGAAGTCCGTTTGCGTTTTTCCATAGAAAAACGCAACCGGATTTGACCTACGACGTAGAAGCCGTTTATGAAGTCCGTTTGCGTTTTTTCGTAGAAAAACCCAACCGGACTTCAAAAATGGCTTTTATTTTGGGCGTTTCTTCTATCCGTTTGACCTACGGCTTGTTATATGCCCCCACCCAACCTTTTTTGAGGAGGAAGCTTGTCTCTAAGAGCAACGACGACGCTGTTGTTGCTCCCTAGAGGACTTTCATGTGTAAAGGTGAGAGTTAAGCTTCAAATGTATTTTGAGCTGGTCAAATGAAGTCATAGGCTGCATCGGACGATCCAGGTCACTTTGGCTCGACATGCACAACGCCCGGTCAGACTACTGACCATGGAGGAGATTGATGAGATCCGCCAACGACAAATGCTGGATCTCCTATGATCTACCTATCCCAGCTAGCTGTTTTAGCCGTTTAGTCTACACCCAGCAGTTTAGGATTCCATAATATTTTATTTTGTCATCTTTTTACTCTGACTTTGTATCAGATCCACCACATTGTAACTTTCTGGTCTCATAGGTCACTTTGGCCTTTCGAAGACGTTAATATAACATTTCATTTCATTTCTCTCTTTAATTTTTCTTTCTTTAATTTTAATTTCCTACGCATACATTAATTCTCTCTCTCTCTCTCTCTCTCTCTCTCTCTTTCCTACACACACACACACTTCTCTCTCTCTCTCTCTCTCTCTCTCTCTCTCTCTCTCTCTTTCCTACACACACACACCACTCTCTTTCTCCCACTCTCTCTCTCTCTCTCTCTCTCTCTCTCTCTCTCTCTCTCTCTCTCTCTCTCGCTCTTTCCTACACACACACACATGATGTAGAGAGAGAGAGAGAGGGGTTGGGGGGGGGGGGGGGGGGGGGGGGGGGGGAGAGTGACATAATACCTGCGCAGCAGTTTTCGGCCATGATTTGAGCAGGTGAAAATGGCCCTTGCGCACGTGGGTTTCCCTTTTTTCTCCCAAATTTTTTTGCATCTCAATGAGCGTCGATATACCCGTGGGTCGCTGCGTCGATATAAGCGTGGCAAATAAATCCTTTCCACGCGTATAGCGACGCTCATTGCGACGCGTATTGATAGCCGTTTTTTGGCTCTCCATAATTGCCATACTAAGTTACTCCACCCTACCAAATTCACCCAAACGCTATGGCTATCCCTACCATTTCACTGTACATAGGCGTGTGTGAGTTAGGGGGCTTTTCCCATATCTTCTTAAAAACCCTCAGCTAGCTAGTCACTGGGCTAGTTGAACCAAAAAATAAAAAAGAACAAAAAAATAAAAGTATATTATGGCCTCTTTGTGTGTAAATATTTCATTGTATATATGACCTAAATATAGGGATTTTTTATTATTATTTTGGTATTTTATTTAAATATTTCTACTTAGGTGTGTGTTTTATTAAACCTATGTACACCTTCTTTCATCCTCTTACACCATAATTAAATTTTTTGCCAATATGTACATACTCTAACCTCATATTTTTCCTTTATACAAATCACTCCTACATTTTCACCCTCACCCTCGTGAAAACAAAAAATTGATTTCTACTCATTGATTACGTTTATTATATTATTTACTTGCATACCTTTTCCTCTTTCACCCAAAATAATTCAAGGAGGGACCATATCATATGATTCCAATATCTTTTTATATCCATAACTCCTCCATATTTTTATTATTATTTTTACTCATTATTCTAACACCATGTGCTCATTGAGCTAAAGTCCATGAATAGTCCATACACTAGTCCCACCATGTATATATTTCTTTATTCACCAATAATCCTCCTCCATGCATGGGTCAAGGGCAACTTAGATGCTTTGTATTATGATATGACAAAGGAGGGGCTCACTCTTGGATGCATTGTACAAATTCAACAAAGGAGGGGGCCACTGAAGACTTTTTGTGAAGAAAAAACAAGTCTTTTGGTGGGATTTTTAATATCCATCTCCTCTCCGAATTCGGAGCGGTGGTCAAAAGAGAAAATGTATCCCACACTCTGAATAATCACCGCAAATTGTTTCATGATTTTTGGAGCTACCAGCGGTGAGATATGATTTTTTGAGTGGACCCCAGTCTGCCCACTTTTCTCACAAGTAGTCCATAGTTTTCTCTCACCTCTTTCCACACTTCTACACACACACACACACACACATTCCTCTCAATCCCTCACTCAAACCTGCACCTTCAATGGTTTCTCTCACCTTCTTCACCATTAACCTCCCCACATACTCCCATAGATCTCGTATGAGCTCTCCATGTACATACACCATCTCTATGCCTCTCTCTATCATCTCCAAAGTACAATTCCATCTTAACCCTTATATATATATATAAATTCAGCATGTGTACCATGCTTAACCTCTGCAAATCAAGAGATCTCATCAACGGAATTACCATTTTCATCACGATAATCAACCTTGGCGGCGGTGGCGTAAAGAAGGGAAGACGAAGAAGAAGATCGATAGTCATTTTGAGAACCTACACAAGTAAGTCCAAACTTCTTCAAGCTTCACCATCACAAGGATTTGCTCACTTCATTCAACCATCTTACTTCAACCAACCACCTCATTCTACCCATTGTAAATGTAACATTAACTTTCTAGTGATTACTAACACTAACCACTAACATACTAACACAAAATAGCATTGACCTAACCATAAAAGACACCTCACCTCAAGACATGTACAAAGTAACTCTCTCTCTCTCTCTCTCTCTCTCTCGCTCTCTCTCTTTCCTTAAAACTCTACTTTCACCTTATTCACCATCAATAATGCTCTCTTTTGAGCCCACACCCATGACTCAAGCAGACAAAGAAGGCCCGCAATGTTTTGATATTCAAAAAAATCATAATCCTAATTTGTTAGCTTGTAAATTAGGATTTTCAATAATCTTTATGAGGGGTCTCCAACCTATAAATAGGCCCCTCTCCTTCTTGTAAAACAACCTCCAACATCTCACATAGCACCCCAACACTCTATGCATGAGGAGAGACTTAGGTGTAGCAACCACTTGTGAGCTTCACTCTTGGTGTGAGAGAAGCCTTCAAGCTACACATTGGAAGTGAGAGAGCGTGAGTTCCACAAATCTCAAAACCACTATTGTATATGCTCCTTCATCATCAATAAATTGAGGTTTGGTGCATCAAAGGTGTGATTCGACGTTCAAATCTTCGTCCTTCCATTTGTGCAATACGGTTTGGTGAATTCAAGGTGACTTGTGTATTTGAGTTTTTATCGGTTGATCTTGATTTTAGAAAGTGTTTTAATGTGTTTTTCATTGCCAGTTTTGTGTCCATTGTAAGAGGGTATTGTGGTGAGAGGTCTCCCACACCCTAAGACAGTGTGTGTGTGTTTTGGCAATGTTTAGCAATCACTAAGCATTGAGTGAGTTTTATACAAGTTCTACGATAGCATCATAACAAACCATCTCCATTTGCAAGTCACAAATAAGGTATTACGCAAGATCCTTTTCTCTCTCTCTCTTCCCTTTGCTCTAGCTCTCTCTGGTCCAGTTTGTGTGTGTCTTGGTGTGAGGTTGTTTGTGTGTGTTGTGTGGTGCATCTTCTTGGTTGTGCCAAAATCTCTCTTGCGTCCTAGTTCGCATACCATAACTAGGTGGTGCCCCTATCTTGTTTGGGTTTGGCTGTGGGTTTGTTGTTGTGTTGTGCTTGTGGTTGCCCCAGGCCCAATTGAGCAGCACGGGAGCCTTGAGGGGTGTTTAGAGGTCGCCTCTCTTGTTGCCCGCCCCGGACCGCCTCAATTTTGGTGCCCCCACGGAGGACAGGCTTGTGTATGTTTTGTGAAGGCTCAACCTTTAGCATAATCAAGTAGCTTGCATGAATCACGAGAATTTTTATGATCCCTTCATTCCCATTGCAAGGCAAAAGGTACACATAATTGTTAGTACTAAGTTGCAATTTCAGCGAGTAATTCGTAGAATTTTAGGTCCTCTTAGGTTGGTAGAGATAAACGTATCAGTAAATCCTTTTATTTTGCCTCTCATTAGGTACGACCTTAGTTTGGACGTCTATATTTTTGTTTTGTTTTAAGAATTAGGTCATGCATAGACCATGGATAATGGCCCAGGAATACAGGTTTTTCCCTTTCATCTCACTCCACATTGCAATTAGTAGAAAAATCCATTTTCAACAACGTATGGTATTCATGTTTGGTGCCCAAAGAGTAGGAGAAATTATCGCATCACCAAACCCTGTCATTCTACCTCTTATTGATTATCATAGGTCATTTGATGTGAATATTTTTATTTTGTTGTAGAATAGATTGTAATTGGAAACTATTATTGTGTAAATCTTTTAAAGAAAGAAAAAACAAAAACGCGTCACTTTGAAATCAATTCAATGGAGAGCCAACACCAAATGTCTGGATATCCTCTTTTCTATGGAGAGCCTGGAGAGGATGCAGAATTATTTCTAGCGAATTTCAAGATGTCTTGCCGTATCAAGAGGATAGTAACTGATCAAGAACATGTAGAAATGTTTGAGATGGTCCTTAGGAAAGATGCTAGCACTTGGTTTGACTCTTTGCCTGAGGAAGTTAAAGGGAATTACACGGAAGTTTTGAATCGTTTCAAGAAATACTTCTTTGATCCCCAAAACACTCAGAAATTATGGCAAGACATTGTTTCTCATAAGCAAAAAGACTTAGATGACTACTACTTGTACAAGCAAGAGTTCCTACGTCTTTGGGCTCTATGGATACAAAATGTTGTTAACCCTGGTGATGGTGCAGAATTTCTAAAGAAGGAGAGGTTCATAGCGGGACTCTCTCCTGACCTTAAGATAAAAGTTGAGGCGGGTGCACCTGCTACCTTTGATGCAGCTGAAACTAGGGCTGCTGAGAAATATAGGAAACTCAAGTGCTTAAGGGGGGATGTTCCAATAGAAGGTCTTAGACCCAAAGGTAAGTCACAAGCATCAACATCTAAGGAGCTTCCTGAGGTAACGGCGGAAGTGATTGAGAAGTTGAATGAATCTTTAAGCAGCTTGTCAATTCACCTTGCACAAGCTGTAGGTCCAAAGGGACAAGCAAAGAAGTCTGAAGAGCGAGACCCACGACCTAGGAGAGTCTTGCAATGTTGGAATTGCGGTGAGTCTGGACATGGGATGTATAATTGTCCTTGGCCCCGTGGGGAGCCAGGGAGACCTAACTTGAATTACCCAGTGATGAATGCAGGTGAAGGAACTAGTCAGCAACCACGGCTTATACAAAGGCCAAATGGAGCAAGACCACCTCCACAAGGAGTGGAAGGAGTTCCACCTTTGCCAGACCCAAACGTGCATGTGGTAGAGGTGACAAATTCAAGAGAGGTTGACATGGAAGAAAATGGCATTAAGCGTGGCCGAGGGAAAGGTAAGGAGAAAGAAGGAGTTACATCACAAAGTGACCATGGACGAGAAAAGAAGGCAAAGGAGACCAAGGAAGCCAAGAGGACTCGACGTCGTATCAACCTCCAAGACTTTCCTCTTGGACATGGAATGGCTCCATACAACCTGTTGGAAGACATGAGAGGTAAGGGTCTTGATATCTCATGGCCTCAATTTCTTGCATTATGTCCACAAGTTAGGAGGGATTTAACAAGGGCAGTTAGCACTAGGAGAAAGGTAAAAGAGAGTGTGCCTGTTGTAAAAATTGCACAAGCTGAAATGAATGAGGACATTACACCTGTGCTAGATTGTTACATAAAAGGGAGATTGGTTAGGAAAGGTCTAGTGGATGGGGGTGCACAAATTTGCATCATGACAGAGGGACTCATGCAAAAACTAGGAATGCACATCCATGAGACACTTGAAATTAAGGTCAAGATGGCAAACAATAGCAAGACTAAGTGCGTAGGCATTTGTAAAAATGTTTTTGTGGAGGCCTTTGGCATTAAGAAGGTAGTGGATTTCTATGTCATGTCTACCAAAGGAAATGGTTACCCATTTATCCTAGGGAGACCATGGCTAATGAAAATGCGAGCTTTGCAGGATTGGGAGAGTGGAAAGCTAATTTGCAGGAACGACAATCATAAGAAGGTTGTCTTTGACATGAAGGAGCAACGCCAAGAGGAGCTCCATGAAGAATCATCTCAAAGTGAGACGGAAGAAGGTTGGACCGATAACACTTCAGAAGAAGAAAGTAGCGGCATCATTACTGAAGAGGAGTCTTCCATCAAAGTCATGGGGGTAAGGTTTAAGCCAACCAACCAAGAGACCTCTTGTCAAGGTTTGGAGGAGGTAGGTTCCCAAGAGAACCAAAAAGTGGAAGATGAAAGAATGCTAGAAGGTATGCTATCTACAACACTTACAAAGGATGAAAGAGAGGAGTTCAAATGTGTGCTAAGGAAATCTCCTAGGCTTTTTGCTAAAGACTACACCGATGTGCGTGGAGTAGATGCTGTTCAACACAAAATTGAGTTGAAGCCAGAGGCCACACCTAAGGCTCAGAAGCTACGAAGGCTAGGAGTCATCAAGGAGCAGGCTTTACTCAAGGAGGTAAGAAAGCTTCTAGCAGCAGGTTTCATTTATCCAGTGGAGAATTCAGAGTGGGTCTCTCCCGTTGTTGTCACTCCTAAGAAAAACGGAAAGTGGAGGGTGTGTGTGGATTACCGTCCACTCAATGAGGCAACAAAAAGAGATCACTTTCCCCTCCCATTTCAGGATGAGATACTAAATGAGGTAGCTGGTCATGAGAAGTACACTGTGTGCGATGGTTACTCAGGTTACTTTCAAATAGGGATTGCATTGGAGGATCAATTGAAAATAACCTTTATCACTCCTTGGGGTTGTTATGCTTTTAGAGTCATGTCATTTGGTCTGAAAAATGCTCTTGCAACATTCCAACGTTTCATGAATATGGTGTTTCAAGCATTCTTTGGAAAGTCAATTAGGGTGTTAATTGATGATTTCTGTATTTATAGCTCAAAATCATTGCATCTACAAAGGGTAGAAGAAGGTTTAGAGAAGCTCTACGACATGGGAGGTCAACTCAACCCCGACAAGTGCCATATAGGTGAGGATGAAGTAATCTTGCTTGGTCATAAAGTTTCTTACAAAGGCATTGAAGTGGATCCTTCAAAGGCAAAGGATCTTATTGAGCTACCATCACCCAAGAGTCTTAAGGAGGTCATCTCATTCATTCAAAAGGTGAAGTATATGTCACGCTTCATTCACTTAGCCTCGGAGTTACTTCACCCTTTGCAAAAGTTGACACAACAAGTAGAATTTGCATGGTCTGATGAGCTTGAAGAGTACTTTTGTAACATTAAAGCCATTTTGTCAGAGCTACCAACACTCATTCCTCCTTGTTGGGAGTACACATTCTTTGTTAGCTCTAGTGCTGGGAAAGAAACAATTGGTGCAGTTTTGTTACAACAAGATCCCTATAGTACCAGGATACGGCCCATCTACTTTGCTAGTAGGGTCATGAATGCTTTAGAGAGAGGCTACACGGAGGCAGAACTCATGATGCTTTCTCTCATGTTTGCGATAAGGAAGTTTAGATCCTACTTGCTCCCAAAACCTTTTGTAATTCTCACTGCAGAAAATTTGTTCCCTTGGGTGTCATCTCAAATGAATCTTAGTACTAGGATCTCAAAGTGGATTATGGAGTTGCAAGAGTTCCAATACTCTTTCAAGGTAGAAGATAGTGTGCGTGCACAATTGACAGGGATTCTCACTTATAGGGTACATGAGAAGGAAATTAAGGTGCCTCAAGTAAAGACCCTACCATTGCCACCACCAAAAAGTATTCCCAATGCTTTTACCTTGTTCTTTGATGGAGCTTTTTGACGAGCCACAGGGAAAGCAGGGGGAGGGCTAGTGTTGCTCAACCCAAGTGGAGAGGTGGTCATGAAAGAGAAGGTCAATCTACCAGGTTCAACTAGCAACAATGAAGCTGAATACGACACACTACTTCATGGTTTGAAGATGTGCATTGGCCAAGGGATAAAACGTCTCATGGTAAAAGGAGATGCACTTCTCATTGTTAAACAGATTTTAGGCATTTGGGCATGCAAGAATGAAAGCTTAAGGACAAAATTTCATGCCATTCGTAAGATGTTTAATCAGTTTGAAGAAGTGCAACTATATCATATTCCGAGGAAACAAAATGAAGATGCCGATTTACTTGCACAACAAGCAGTTACATGTGTTGAGAGAGAAGTGCAGGTCATCATGGTGACAGCAGCTGTCAAGCAACCGAGATACCAGGGATTGGAGTCATTGGCTCCCATTATTGGCTACATTTTGGAGGGTGAGTTTCCACAAGACTTCACGAAGGCTCAAAAGAGGAGACTCATGAAGAAGGCAAGTTTCTATCTCTTCCTAGAAGGCTCCCTCTATCAAAAAGGGAAGGATCAAGTGTGCAGAAGAGTACCAACTATCGAGGAAATTCCAGCCATTCTAAAAGGTTTGCATGAAGAGGCATGTGGTGGTCATTTTGCCCAAGAATCAACTGTGAAGAAGATTTTGCTTGCGGGGTATGTTTGGCCAAGCTTGCATGTGGACGTTCAACATTGGTGTAAAAGCTGTCACAATTGTCAGATAAATGAAAATAGAAGGTTGGTGCATGGCCCGAGGCAAATAGTTCTTGCAAATGGACCCTTTGAAAAGTGGGGCATTGATGCTATGGGTCCTTTGCCTAGGACAAAAAATGGTAAACTCTACATTCTAGTGGCTGTAGACTATATGACTAGGTGGGTGGAAGCTCAAAGTGTGGCAAGAGTAAATGAGAGGACAGTTAGCAAGTTTGTGTACAATCACATTTGTTGCAGATTTGGCACACCTTTGGAGATTGTTTCTAATAATGGTCCAGGGTTTAGGAAGGGCTTGCTCACAGAAGTTTGTGAAGAGCTTCACATTCTACATCGTCATAGCACACCATACTACCCACAGTCAAATGGTTTGGTGGAGAAGGCTAATGGTGTCATTGCAGGAATCATTAGAAAGATGGTGCAAAACAAGACAAAATTATGGGATGACTTCTTGGATGGTGCCTTGTGGGCATATCGAACCACATATAGGGAAGCCACGGAGCTCACACCATTTCACTTGGTCTATGGTCAAGAGGCTTTGCAGCCTATCGAGCTCAACATTCCAACAATGCGACTTCATGGCAAAGGAGCACAAGATGATCAAGAGGTATGGATGCATCGACTTCTTACGTTAGTGGAGCTTGAGTGGAAAAGAGAAGCAGCATATGAGTGCTACAAGAGGAAAGCCACACAAGCGAAAGAAACGCACGACAAGAAACTGAAGGACAAAGGAATCAAGGAAGGAGAGCTTGTGCTAAGAGCACTCCAGGAAGGTAAACGGGTATCGCTTGAAGCCCTATTTGAGTCGCCTTCTAACAAAGGATCTACCAAAGATCTGTCCAAAGGCCGCTGTCTCATGTAAGTATTGTTACATGAAGCATGAGTGTAAATCAAGCCAAAATTCTGAGGGGCCAAACAATGAAGATCTCGTCAAGGACTCTGAAGCACTCTCTTTGGAAAAGATGCTCTATGATGGTACATGAATATACCATCATCCTGGGGGAGGGCTAATGATAGCCGTTTTTCGGCTCTCCATAATTGCCATACTAAGTTACTCCACCCTAACAAATTCACCCAAACGCTATGGCTATCCCTACCATTTCACTGTACATAGGCGTGTGTGAGTTAGGGGGCTTTTCCCATATCTTCTTAAAAACCCTCACCTAGCTAGTCACTGGGCTAGTTGAGCCAAAAAATAAAAAATAAAAAAAAAATAAAAGTATATTATGGCCTCTTTGTGTGTAAATATTTCATTGTATATATGGCCTAAATATAGGGATTTATTATTATTATTTTGGTATTTTATTTAAATATTTCTACTTAGGTGTGTGTTTTATTAAACCTATGTACACCTTCTTTCATCCTCTTACACCATAATTAAATTTTTTGCCAATATGTACATACTCTAACCTCATATTTTTCCTTTATACAAATCACTCCCACATTTTTACCCTCACCCTCGTGAAAACAAAAAATTGATTTCTACTCATTGATTACGTTTATTATATTATTTACTTGCATACCTTTTCCTCTTTCACCCAAAATAATTCAAGGAGGGACCATATCATATGATTCCAATATCTTTCCATATCCATAACTCCTCCATATTTTTATTATTATTTTTACTCATTATTCTAACACCATGTGCTCATTGAGCTAAAGTCCATGAATAGTCCATACACTAGTCCCACCATGTATATATTTCTTTATTCACCAATAATCCTCCTCCATGCATGGGTCAAGAGCAACTTGGATGATTTGTATTATGATATGACAAAGGAGGGGCTCACTCTTGGATGCATTGTACAAATTCAACAAAGGAGGAGGCCACTGAAGACTTTTTGTGAAGAAAAAACAGGTCTTTTGGTGGGATTTCTAATATCCATCTCCACTCCGAATTTGGAGCGGTGGTCAAAAGAGAAAATGTATCCCACGCTCTGAATATTCACCTCAAATTTTTTCATGATTTTTGGAGCTACCAACGGTGAGATATGATTTTTTGAGTGGACCCCAGTCTGTCCACTTTTCTCACAAGTAGCCCATAGTTTTCTCTCACCTCTTTCCACACTTCTACACACACACACACACACATTCCTCTCAATCCCTCACTCAAATCTGCACCTTCAATGGTTTCTCTCACCTTCTTCACCATTAACCTCCCCACTTACTCCCATAGCTCTCATATGAGCTCTCCATGTACATACACCATCTCTATGCCTCTCTCTATTATCTCCAAAGTACAATTCCATCTTAACCCTTATATATATACATAAATTCAGCATGTGTACCATGCTTAACCTTTGAAAATCAAGAGATCTCATCAACGGAATTACCATTTTCATCACGATAATCAACCTTGGCGGCGGTGGCGTAAAGAAGGGAAGACGAAGAAGAAGATCGATAGTCATTTTGAGAACCTACACAAGTAAGTCCAAAACTTCTTCAAACTTCACCATCACAAGGATTTGCTCACTTCATTCAACCCTCTTAATTCAACCAACCACCTCATTCTACCCATTGTAAATGTAACATTAACTTTCTAGTGATTACTAACACTAACCACTAACATACTAACACAAAATAGCATTGACCTAACCATAAAAGACACCTCACCTCAAGACATGTACAAAGTAACTCTTTCTCTCTCTCTCTCTCTCTCTCTCTCTCTCTCCTTTTCCTTAAAACTCTACTTTCACCTTATTCACCATCAATAATGCTCTTTTGAGCCCACACCCATGACTCAAGCAGACAAAGAAGGCCCGCAATGTTTTGATATTCAAAAAAATCATAATCCTAATTTGTTAGCTTGTAAATTAGGATTTCCAATAATCTTTATGAGGGGTCTCCAACCTATAAATAGGTCCCTCTCCTTCTTGTAAAACAACCTCCAACATCTCATATAGCACCCCAACACTCTATGCATGAGGAGAGACTTAGGTGTAGCAACCACTTGTGAGCTTCACTCTTGGTGTGAGAGAAGCCTTCAAGCTACACATTGCAAGTGAGAGAGCGTGAGTTCCACAAATCTCAAAACCACTATTGTATATGCTCCTTCATCATCAATAAATTGAGGTTTGGTGCATCAAAGGCGTGATTCGACGTTCAAATCTTCGTCCTTCCATTTGTGCAATAAGGTTTGGTGAATTCAAGGTGACTTGTGTATTTGAGTTTTTATCGGTTGATCTTGATTTTAGAAAGTGTTTTAGTGTGTTTTTCATTGCCAGTTTTGTGTCCATTGTAAGAGGGTATTGTGGTGAGAGGTCTCCCACACCCTAAGACAGTGTGTGTGTGTTTTGGCAATGTTTAGCAATCACTAAGCATTGAGTGAGTTTTATACAAGTTCTACGATAGCATCATAACGAACCATCTCCATTTGCAAGTCACAAATAAGGTATTACGCAAGATCCTTTTCTCTCTCTCTCTTCCCTTTGCTCTAGCTCTCTCTGGTCCAGTTTGTGTGTGTCTTGGTGTGAGGTTGTTTGTGTGTGTTGTGTGGTGCATCTTCTTGGTTGTGCCAAAATCTCTCTTGCGTCCTAGTTCGCATACCATAACTAGGTGGTGCCCCTATCTTGTTTGGGTTTGGCTGTGGGTTTGTTGTTGTGTTGTGCTTGTGGTTGCCCCAGGCCCAATTGAGCAGCACGGGAGCCTTGAGGGGTGTTTAGAGGTCGCCTCTCTTGTTGCCCGCCCCGGACCTCCTCAGTATATAGACGCCTATATCGACGTGCTCTAATTCCGTCGATATATGAGTGGAAAGGCATGGCCGTCGATATATGATGCGTCGATATCTTCATGTTATGCTGTAGTGATAGCAAAACCATAACCATAGCACGATTGCTATACCATCATAACAAAACCATAACCATCACCTGAACCAAAAACATAACCATAACCTTGCACAACCATAACCATAACCATAGCAAAACAATAACCATAACTATAACCATAACCTTGCACAACCATAACCATAAACCATAAACATAAGTGGATTGTCAAACCTTAACCATACCATAAACATAACTATAAACCATAAACATAAGTACTACAAAATTGTACATATGCAAGAGGTCACTGAGTGAGAAGCCCTGATGGTAATGCCTCCCAATCAACATCCTCTCCCTCCTCCTGCAGCTGGGTCAAAAGGGCCACAAGTCCATGCTTGTATCCATACTTCTCCTCTTGGCGTGTCGGAAGGCGCTTCACGGTAACTTCCTGAATAATTATGGTTTAATCATTAGATAAATCTTCAAATAACATATATACTATCAATAATTTAAAGCATACGTATAATACTTACAAACTCATGTTGAAGCGTATCGTAGCCTCCACTCCCAAGATGTGACGCTCTAGCAGACTCCAAACGTGCTTTGGTTGCATCTCTCTGCCTACTGAAATCTATTGGGATTGTCTTGTCTCTCGTGCAATCCCAATCCACTCCTCTGCGTCCAACCATGCCGTCTTGGGATCGCCGTCATTGAACCTGTCTCTGGCCTCTGACCGACGGTGTGACATTGTGGACCTCGCCACGCTCAAAATCCAGGCGTTCGAGACCTAATCGTACCCCTCTGTCGGCCTGTACTCTCTTTGAATGGCGTCGACAATGTAATTCTTTCTCTCAAGATTGAGATTTTCCCAAATCTCCATCACAGTATGACCAAACTGAATGGTACAAAGCTGTCGAATCCTTTGTCGCATTTCCTTTCCCACCCTATCTGCCACAGCAGACCCATCCCTGATCCTGTACACCTTGCTAGGATCATGCTCGTGTGATCCCCAAGGTGTATGTGGTGTGCCCATCGGTGAACTATCTATTGAAGAGAGTGGTGGGCGCTCTCTCGATGGTGTGGACGCATCGATACAATGGCTACCACAACAACCACCACCTCCAGAATGGCGATGACGTCTTCTCGAGGATGAACCACCCGTCGGTGTAGAGGGAACACCAGTCCTAGGTGTAGGGAGCACACTAGACTGAGGTGTGGGGCCGCTCGGTGTAGTGACCACACTAGTCCCGGGCGTAGGGTCTCGGATGTAGTAGGTCTAGAGGTACCTGCACCTGCACCTGCACCCCAAAGCTGATGTTCCATCGCAATCTGCTCAGGTGTGAACTGAGACAAAAACGAGCCCATCTGCTCGGGTGACATGCCGATCGGAGTGACTGGAAAACTAAAACTAGGAGAGTAGGGTCATCATCATCGGCCATGGCTAATCATACACAAACAACACCCACAAAATACGTTAGTTTACGTAAGAAATGCTTAATCAATACAAACAACAAATCAATGAAACTGCTACACAAATGAAACAAATCAACAAAACTGCTACATAAATGACCAAAATCTAAAGTGTATTGTAGACTAATAAAAAGATCCATGCAAAAGGTTTCCTAGCAAAATTCATTAGTTAATCTCTCATCCTCTATGAGATTTGATGCACCAAAGATGTCTATCTCAATATGTACTTCTGCATCTTTGTCATCGAACTCTACTTCTTCGTCGCTCTCCGCATCAGCATCACTATTTGACACCTCATCTCTAGGTTCAGACAATTGCTCAATGCTGACATACACCTCAAAATCTAAACTTAAAGTTGGAGTCAACCCTGTGATTTATTCATGAATCACCTCTTCGAGCTCAACATCCAATCCTTCACACACTTGCTTGCTAGGTGGAGCAACTTGAACGACATAGAGCTAGCAGGGTTTAGACAGATCATTCTCATCATTTTCTGTCCATAGTGGATCGTGTATGAACACAACTTGTTCACAATGCCGCGGAAGTACGAATGTATCCCGCACATCTGTTTACACCCACCTAGAGTTAACTTGAATCAATCCACTCTTGTCTTTGCGCACAGTTGCATTAGGGCCACTGGTAATAACTTTGAACCACTTGACATCAAAGATAAACATATCAAACTTTCTAAAGCTAATCTTCAAGATGTCTTGGATGTAGCCAAAGTATTCAAGGTGGTCAGTCTCTGTATTCTCATCCCTTGCACTACTCCTACTTTCTTGGACGAAGCTTGCCCTAACACCACTGTCGAAAGTGACCCTTTGTTCGTCGATCCCTTGCACTCTGAAGTGCTTCCCATGCGATCACAAAGCTCCATATTTGTGATACTGTAGCCACAAAATTGAAAAAGACTAAAAGTTATTAAAGCAAACTAATTTTCATGTAGAGCTCAAAAACGAAGTTGTGAAATGTACATGCCAATCACAACCCCTTGACATCTCCTCTTCCTCTTCAGTAATCAACACTCCACTCCTCTTTGCCTCTGAGAGTGTCGTATCTAACCACCGCCTAGTTGGAAAGTCAAGAAATTTTTGAAGATGGTATGGAAAAGGAAGGTTTCTAGTTGCACGATTGCGCTTGAATTGAAGGCGATCTGTCAAAAGTTGTTGCTTTTCCCCTTCGTACCTCTCTAGCCACTTTTGCATGATGTCTGAGTTGAGAAGGCAAAATCTCATAACCTTTTCTCACATTGTGATGTCCATCTTCCTAATGATGCCTTGTCCCTGCGGCTCGTCCCCTGTCACCTTGATGTTGACCTCAGTAGTCCACATTCTGGGCATCTCTGGATCAATTGAGACCAAAAATTCACTGATGAGAACAAGGACTCTTGTACAAGCCATCCTTTGGCCATGCTACCCTCGGGGCGAGCCCTTTGACGAACAAACCCCTTTAAAGTCTTCATAAATCTCTCCAAGAAGAACATCCACCTGCTATGAACCACCCCATCAACTACAACTTCTTCGACCACATGCACAAGTACATGCATTTGGATGGTAAGAATGTTTGTTGGAAAGTACTTCTCCACCATGCACACTGCTTCAATAGCATTTAAGCATGCTGCATCGATGTTTTCTTCTCTTCTCTCTTTTGAACTGATCCAGCGTACCAACTCACTGATTTTGTAGATTGTTTTTCTAATGTCATTTGTCAAACAACCCTTTATGGCAATTGGTAAGATGAACTGTAAAAATTTGTGCCAATTGTAGGACTTAAGACCACTGAGAATGTCATCTCTCGTAAAATCCATTTTCAAACATCGCATGCACCCTTTTGGAGTCTTGAATGAAGATATACTCTTCTTTACTTGTTGCTCTTCTGCGCGACTCAGAACCCATGGACATTTTGGTATAGACCACTTTCCATTGGGTTTAAGTCAAGGCCACATCTCTAGCATTTGACCCGCAGCCTATAGGTCATCTCAAGTTTGGGCCTTGCTCTCCCTTTTTCCAGTGATGGTCTTCCAGATGATCTCCCCCACATTCTTGAAGATGTGCATTGGGTTGAGCAAATGATTAATCAGCAGGTCACTCGAGTACGGGAGATCATGGAAAATAGAAAGTCTTTTCATTCCAGGTGGCATCCAATCTCCCCTCTCTAGAGACAATTTTTTTCAATCGCTCGCTTTCAGTGGATGCATATCATGTTTGCATATGTTTGGTCCACGTAGCTCATGTCCTTCAAGCAAAAATCTACCATGCTCCTCGTAAACTTTCTTGGTCAAATGCTCAGAGCGACGGAAGCCAAGTTGAGGATCACATTTCAGATATGCATGATTGCCCGAGTAACTCAAGCCTAAAACATCACATATTAATATTTAAAACCGTTGACATAGCCATGAATCACATGCATGTGAGGGTTTTAAAGGCACTTATCTGAGCACTCACCGAACCCTGGCCAATCGTGCATGGTCCACGTGAGAATGCCTTGCACATGTACATTCCGTCATCCGATTGGTTGGGACATATCAACCACATTGATTCTTATCTACAAGATTTGGAGCTCTTCTATAAGTGGTGCTAGATAGACGTCCATGTTCTTTGCTTTGTACTTTCCTGGGATGATCAATGACAACAACAAATGGCCCTTCTTGATAGCAATCCATGGTGGAAGATTATAATTAACTAGACAAATAGGCAACGTGCTCCATGACGAACTTTGTAATCCGAATGGGTTTACTCCGTCCATTGCCAGACCAAAGTGGACACATCGAGGCTCATTCTTAAATGTAGGCCAACTTTCCTCTATTTGCTTCCATGCACGAGAGTCAGCAAGTACCCGCATAACATCATCTGTCGATCTAGTATTTGAGTGCCATGTCATCAAAGCAGTTATGGACTTGCAGCTGAACATTTTATTCTTGGAATGATAGGAAAGTCTCGAAGGACCTTTGCTGGGATAAATTTTCCTTGTGTGTCCTCCCTGTACCTGTTTGATCCACAATTGGGACACTGTTCCAGGTTTGCATACTCATTGCGAAAAAGTATACAATCATTAGGATATGCATGTATTTTCCGATACTCCAAGCCCAAATTAGTAAGAAGCTTTTTAGCGGTTGGACGGGTAGGGGGCATGTGACTCCCTTCTGACAAGATTTTCTCATTCAGCAACCTGACGTTACATGAACAAGTCAGCCCTTTTATCACTTTATATGAACTGAAATTTGCACTTTACCATGCTTAGGATAAATATGTCTACCTGAAAAGATCTATGACTGAGGCGTCAGACCAACCGTAGATAGACTGCAAATTAAGAATTGCCAATGCGGTACGGGGAACTGAGAATTTTGCACCAGTGTAGAGCGGCATGCATGCAAAAATTTGCATCATCTCGCCCTCCTCATTGTTGCTATCATGCCGTAGATATGAATAGGATGGCTAAGGTTGGTCCACAGCACTGCGTTCAATGTTGTCACCTTCTATGTTGGAATCCATGTCAAAGAACGCGTCCAACATTTGCTCCATCTCTACTTCTTGAAATGCCGCTTCAGGTATTTCTTGGGAGGACTCATTCGATGGCTCCTCATTTGAAAATCTTCTTCTCTGGGATAAAGTTGGAGCAATATCTACTTGCGGACTTTGACCTTCAATCTCTAGACCATGAGATCGATAGTCAGTCTTGTACTTTCTCTATCGGAAAGAGACCATGATTGCGTATGTGTTGGTCGTAGATTTTTCGTTTTTGAAAGATCTGATGCTTGCAATGCGCACAAGGACACGCCATCCTATCGTCCATAGTTTATCTACCAATGATGCAACAAATAATTAAAACACTCTAGTTGTTATAACTACAAGCTTTGACAACCTCATATTCTCTAGCCAGGCCTGATCCCCGCACACCTCGGTCTAGAGGTGCACGAAGATTAGGACGAAGATTACGACCAATGGGTAATAATCTCGTCTTTATTGGTCAATGACTATATATTAAAGTTCTTGAAGTCTGTGTGCACTTTTGAAGTCCGATTGCATTTTTTTCAACTATTTTCTACTAGCTCTAACAACCTCACATTCTCTAGCCAGGCCCGATCCCTGCACAATGGATACTACTATGGAGAAGGAGAAAATGGATAGGCGGGGGTTCTAGGGGAAGGAGAAAATTTAGGTTTTTCTAGATAACGGAAAATGTTTTTTAGAGGTAGGTTTGGAGGATGGTTGAAGAGGCCGTTTATTGGGGATTACATACGGGGGTGGGGGACGGGGGTGGTGGTGTTTAGAGGGGGGAGAAGGGGGGGAGGGGGAAAATGTTCTTGGAGGTAGGAAAGGTTTTTTAGAATAGGGATGGGTGGATTTTTTGGGGGGTGGTTTAGGTGGGGAGGCGGAAGGGGAGGCCTGAGACTTGGGAGATAAGGAATGGAATTTTTCTGTGACAACCTGTTCTACAAGTTCTTTGATGGTTTTCTCCTTGGGGAGTGATAGTAAATCTTCTTCAATGTCGTTAATGGCCTTCTTGCGGGCAAGTTTAGCTACATCCTCTTTTGTGGAGGCGACGTATGCATTTCCTACATGGGTTTGAATATCCAAAAGGAAGCTTTGAAGGGATGCGGTTTTCCATTGTTGTAGCTTGAGGTCCCAAGCATTCTTGGAAACTAAGGGAATAGAGACTTGGAGGAGTTTAAGAAGGAGATCGTTGAGCCGTTCTTCTACTAGAGCATGATAGATGTCAAGGTAGGATTGTAGATTATTAATAAGGATGGTTTGTGCTTGTACAAGTGCTTTTGTGCAATCTAGTTGATGTTTTATGGTAAGTGAGGTAAACTTAGCATTGACAAGGTCTTGAGCATGTGTATCATCTAAGGATAGTTTGGGTGGCTTCATACATAAGCTATTGGGTGCTCTTTGATTGCTAAGAAGGTCTTTTAGGTGGTTAACACTAGAATGGTAACCTAACAGGACATAAAAGTGTCCTTTCAGGGTTTTGGAAAAAAATTCCAAAAACGTAGTAGATCCACTCATTTTGAAAAATCCTTTCATGAGCTTATAGTTCAATAACTACTACATATGGAAAAAATGAGAAACTTGTAATTTTTCTCATCCCTTGGTCACTACAAGCCTCCAAAGCTGATGGACCAATGCATTTTGCCCAAAACAGCAATTTCTTACGGTTGATTGCATATAAAATAAGAGTGGAGATTTTTGTAGGACATGAGATGAAATGCCCCGTTAACTTCAATGGGTTGGGGACCAAAACATACGGTTGCTTTTACCTCACTAAATTTTTTTTGGGCAAAAAAAATAGGTACAAAAAAGTTGCATTTTTTCCATTCTGCGGACCTATCATCAAAGTTTCTATAGTCACGCTCAATACAGATACTATATACATGTTTTCTTAGTTCCCTTTGGGCCTCTGGATTCAAAAGGAGCCATGGAGCATGTCAAAAGGATAATGGATCTCTTACAATTGGAACCTTGGGTGCAATGATAAAGTGCTAAATACAGCAAACATGAAAAAAATGGGTTTAGAATTATGACCTCTAGAAACCCATAGAAACTACTCAATATCTAGCCAAGTTTGTAGTCTATGATTAGATATGGTCACTACCTACAAAATACACACAATTGGCCTAAGAAACTAGCAATATTGAGAAAGTTATACTTGCTACTCTAAAATGTATCGTATTCTTCAGCAATCAAAAAACTCAACCATCATCATATACTATGCTATATAGCATATTTGGTCCCCCAAAACTCAAGGAAGATTAGCTTTATGTTATACATTACACTTACACAATCAAAATTAAATTTGGATATCAAGAAAGCCACCAAAAAAATCATAAAAGTGCTCATTTTGGCCAAAAAACAAGATTATGCAATTCTTGTAAATTGGTCTTAACTTTCAATTTTAACACTTAGCTCTCCCTGCAAGCATCAAAACATGTTGAGAACTATGAAGGCCTAACCTCTAGCCATCTAAACCTCACAAACATGAAGTTTAGAGTGGTATAGTTGTCGAAAATTGAAAAAAAGCCAAAAACAGGACCCGTTTTTTCACACAGTGTAGGTTCAAAAATGTTGTGCAAGAGTAACGTTACTGGTGAGATCGATACTCCAAAAAAAATGCTAGGTTTTTTTCAGCTCATAAGGCATCTTTGTCGATATATAGCACCTAGAAATTTATTTTCATACTCTTCAAATAATTCAAGCAAAATGGTCACTTAACAGGACACAAAAGTGTCCAAGGACAAAAAAGTGTCCTGTTACCATTCTAGTGTTAAGGAAGCTTTTAGATTTACCTAATTTACCATGAAGCTTCTTGTATTCCAGAACCGAGTTGGAAATAATCACCTCGAATTCTTGAGGTTGCTTGAGATGTGGAAGCACCTCTTCATTGGTATGGGGGTCGATCGAGGGTAGGCCACCATGTTGAAAGGTTGAGGGTTTGCCGGTTTGGAGTGGGTTTGTCGAAGGTAAAGAGGGGGTGCTATCATTATGGTTTAGTTTGTGACTTTCTTTTGCAAGCACCGAAGAGAAATCAAAGGAATCCTCTGGAAGCCATTCCAATTCTTCCGTGATGTTCTCATAGGGGTTGGTTGTAGCGTCCTTCATGTTTATTGAAATTGGAGTCGAGGTGGTCGGATGAGAAATCGAAGCCTCCGCTCTTGCATACACGACAGCAGAGACGAACCCGGGGAGTGAAGGCCAATAGCCATCGAGGAAGAGAGATCCGAGGCGAGGTTGTCTTGCGGTTGTAGTGGAGCCGGAATATTGGTATCCATTGCAAACGAGCTAGAGGGTAACCCAAGTTTTGTAGGGTATTTCAAGGGCGACCGATTGTGGGGATCTTGGGGGTCGGCAAGTAAGGGTGAGAAACTGAATTTGTGCAGCGAAGTAATCATGACTATGATGAGGCTAGGTGCCGAAGTTAAGAAACAAGGGAAAAAGGTGGGGAGCGTGAATAAGGTAAAAGTGGGGAGCGTGAGCCGTGTGTGCAGGGTGTAGGTAGGTTAAAATCGGCTTGAAAATAAGAGTGCAACCAATTGAAACCAAGGCAAAAGAAAATAGCGCTACAGTTCGAAAACCAGGGCTATATCTCCGGTTAGTGAGGGAGAGGGAGTGTACGCTAGGATTCTTCTATACCTGCAGTGACCATAGCAAGGGGAGATGTAACGGGGCCGATGCTAAAATTATACAGCAGCGATGCAACAAGGCAGGCGTGGAGGTGGGGTTGACGCAAGTAATATCCGCGGATGGATAGAATGCTACAAGTGCCGTGAGCGAAGCAAGGGAGGAGCTAGTAATCAGGGCTTGTTGTTAAGCATTAAACAGCAGAGGAGCGATAGGGCTTGTGTGCAAGTGCTGAGGCTGCAAGTGCCGTGAGCAAAGCAGGGGAGGAGCTAGTAATCAGGGCTTGTTGTTAAGCATTAAACAGAAGAGGAGTGACAGGGCTTGTGTGCAAGTGCTGAGGTTGAAGCGCCATGAGACAGTATAGCGAGCTCCAAAATCATCCATTGTAAAGTGAGCAGGTTGTGGTTGACGCTAGCGATAGTTGCAGGTGGGTATAAGTAGAATAGTGGAGACCATAGCCACAGTCGGGCTTCGGCAGTGAAGCGTGCTGGGGCAGTAGCAAAGGCTTAACTGTGTAGTGTGTGCAAAGGTAGGAGACCAACGTGCTGCAATCGGGTCGATCGATGTCTTGGGAGAAGGGTGGGAAGTAATATTAAAGAGAACTCATTTTTCGAGCAGAGAAACAAAAAAAAAACACTTTGGTTTAAAGGGAAGCTTGGTTGTAAAAGATGCGACAGTCAACCATCAAGGGAGTGGGCGTTGGCGCATACCCATAAGAGGTAAGATAGCTAAAAAAGTTCGGGTGAAGGAGGCGAAAGCTATAAGGAAGAAGAAAAGAGGGGTTTTTTAAAGAGTGTGGCGGTGCAAATCCATAAGTAGTACGAGTAACTAAAAAAGGCTGGGTGAAGGGGGAAAAGCCATAAGAAAGTAAAAGGGGGGATTTTTTGCTAGAAGTGGGGAATAGGGAGAGGAAGGTAGGGTCATGCAACGCTTATGCTGTTCAAAGATCAAGCTTATAAAAAATTAACAAATATTCAAGCGTGCGAAAAAGACACCATAAAATTAGTAAAAATGATGGATGTCAAAATTAGCTCGCAATAATAGGGGGAGTACCACCAAACGCGTTTCACTTTTGAAAGCTCATGAGTGGTGGTGTTTGTAAAATGTGTCTATAAGGGAGGAGGAGGAGGATGTATGGTTTATAAAGGGTGCTTGGTTGAGGGCTAACAATATTTTTGAAAAGAGTGGAATTTAATACTGAGTACCAGAGTGCATGGAGAGGAGTGGAATGTAAGATTGAATACCATGGTACAGGGAGTGGAGTTAAGGGGAGTTAAAGTGATTTAGGTGTAGGTCAAAGTCCCAGGTACTAGAGTACAATATTGAGAGTAGAGTTTTATGGAGAAGAGACGGTGGAGTAAGAATTGGGAATAAGAAAGTGGTTAAAGGAAAACTTTGTGAGGGTGGCATAAAAAAGAGTCAAAAGGTAATATTAGGGGAGGGTGGAAAAGGGTTCTAGTGTCTCAAAAAATTTGAGTTGTAGGGGGTAAAGTGTAAGAGAAAATACGGAAGGAGAACTGACACTGGAAATTTTATAAGAAACCAAAAAAGTAGGCCCACGGGGTTGGAGTGGAGTGGAAGTCATAGAGAGAAATCTTGTATCAAGGGGGGTGTAAGCTATGTACAAGGAGGCTATGAATGTTTGGCCCGGAGGTCCAACAAATGGTAGGTCTAGGGAGGTGGGAAAGATTGGCGTTGAGTTGGCAAGCTTTAGAAATGGGATTGCTAATACATTGGGAGGGTAGCATTTTTCTAGTGGTGGGTGTGAAGGGAATTTTGAGCACAATAGGTGGAATTTTTATGGTATTGCGCGAGGGTAGGAGGAGTGAGGTGCGGTTGTGGTATGAAACTTTGTTGAAGACTTTTAAAAGAAAACTAGCTAGGTAGGCCTTAGCTCGAAGGCGTAGGTAGAAAAGGTTGCGGAGGTAGAGGTATCCCTTCAAGGTTGATTTCCGAATAATATACCTTTTGAGCTCTGATATGATAAAGGCAACCTTTTGATGGGTAGGGTGCCAAGAGATCCAAGGGATGTAGTTGTAGGCATTCAGAGGTTTTTGATAGCAGTGGGAGTCCAAGAGGCTAGATGAGGTGAAACGGTCACCTTTAAAGAATTTGATGTCAAGGATAATGGCCCGGGTATGGGAGATGGTACTGGAAATTTTAATGTGCTCTTGGAGAGGTTCACCATAAGAGTTTAAGAGAAGGGTAAGGGTATTGCAGGGTCGCTTCACTAATCCAAAAGCATCATCAACATATCGTTTGAAATAGAGGAGGCTAGGGTTGAGTAAAAGAGGGCAAGACGTTTCCAAGTGACAGAGGAAGAGACAAGCATACACCATGGCAAAGTTAGAGCCCATGCGGTGCCTTTGGTTTGTTTCCAAAATTTTCCTTTAAAGGTGATGTAATGATGAGATAAGATAAGGGAGGCAAGGGAGAGGACAAAATTGGTTTTGTGAGGGTCAAAAAAGGGGGAGATGGTAGATTTGAGAGCGGTGAGTCCTTGGGTAATGGGGATGCTAGGGTATAGGGATTCTACGTCAAAAGTAAAGAGGAGAGTGTTAAATGGAAGGGGAAGTGTGTCCAAATCTTGGATTAGGGTGAGAGAGATTTGTAGGTGTTGCTTGTGGCAAAGGAGGATTGGATAGAGCTCCAAATGGAGCCAAATAGAGGCTTTCTCAAAGAGGTAACCTTTATAGGAACAAATAGGTCGAGAGACGATGGATGGTTTATGAAGTTTAGGGATGAAATAGATAGGACAAGGTTTAGGAGATTTGCTAAGGGGGGAGAGGATAAAGCTGCGTTCAATAGAGGGGAGGGCAGAGTAGCGGAGTGTGATAGAGGAAAGAAGGGAGGCTAAGAAGGAAAAAGGAATGTTAAGGCAAGGCTCATAGGTGGAGCGGTCATTGAGATGTGATAGGGCATCTAATGGTAGGATAACAACACCAAGGTTTTCGTATGCAGGTTTTATGATTATAGAAGGGTCCAAGAAGAGGCTAGATAAAGCTTCAATGACAAAACAGGGTCGCTTTGAAAAGGGAAAGTTGCAAGCATTCAAAATGAGGTTAAAGTTATGCCGGCTAGAGGACAAAATTTGGTTAAGGTTGGGATTTAAAAGAGGTGGGTTCCAAAGTGGGTTGGTTTCCTTAAAAGGAGAGGGGGAGGAAGGTTTAAGGCCTTTAAAAAAGAACTTAAGGTTGAGATTTCTTGATAAATTTTAGTGTGAGTTGAGGAGTAAGATGGGGGAATGGTTTGGAGGGGGAGGGATGTATGTTATGCCTAAGGCCAAGCATCGCCTTTCAGAGAGAGAGAGAGAGAGATCGAGGTGCCAAATTGTGGATTTTAAACTTAGAGATATCGTGCTCCAATGTTGAGACTTGGTTTTTGCTGCTTCAGGTATTGGTTGAGAGGACTCATTCGATGGCTGCTCGTTGGAAAATCGTCTTCTCTGGGATGAAGTTGGAGCAATATCTACTTGCGAACTTTGACCTTTAATCTCTAGACCATGAGATCGATAACGCAGGTCTTGTACTTGCTCTATCGAAAAGAGACCGTGATTGCGTATGTGTTGGTCACAATTTTTTCGTTTTTGAAAGATCTCATGCTTCCAATGCGCACAAGGACATGCCATCCTATCGTCCATACTTTATCTACCAATGATGCAACAAATACTTAAAACACTCTAGTTGTTATAACTACAAGCTTTAACAACCTCACATTCTCTAGCAATCGAGCAAGCTTTAGAATAGGCAAATTAAATGCGATTTTAGCATGGGTGAGCTTGACGGAAAGCATTTGAATGGGGCTACACACACATTAACTATTCTTGGTTTTGGTGCCTTTCTAATAGCTTCCACCTTTCTTGGATCAATAGAAACCCATTCTTCAGAAATCACATGCCCTAAAAAAAATACTCTTTTCACTGCAAAAGCACATTTGGTCCGTGCATTTCTAAATACACAACCTCAAGTGTTCAAGATGCTCCTGCTCCACACATAACTTTGTTAAAGTATGCTCTTGACAAGAAACTAAAGCTTTCTCAACAACCAAGTGCTCACCAATATATCATCTCCATGATGCATGGTGAAGACAAGAAGATATGGGATACACTGGTATCCAATTTGGAAGTTGAGATATAAGAGTATAAAGATACACTTGATAGCCGACTTATATGCATCTCTCACAAACTACAAAATACAGTTTCTTTTGCACTTCTTTGCAGATGTCCTTGGAGAGCTCAATGTCTTGAGTTGTAAACTTCAAGAGGATCACATTGATATTTCTGCTATCGATAATCATTTGAAGGCTGCTATAGAGTCTTTGCAAATGGCTTTTCTAGGGAATGTATTTGGATGTGAGGCCAGGTATACTCAATTTTTTTTTGTCAAAGGCGATAAATCAATATGGCATCATTGATTACATTGATTCCTCAAGAAATACACTTTCTCATTCACTACATCTTGTCCCTATGTGTGACGAGGACATGAAACTATCCAGGGTTTTGGTGGATAATCTGACTTACATAGAAATTATGTGCATCAAAGGCCTAGTGGATTCATTGTCAAATCGTTTTAAGGTTGATTTTGATCTCTTTGAGGCAGCAGAGTACTTTAGTCCAAAGGATTATGATCAGGACTTACAAAAACTAGATTTCTTTACCATAAGGTGGCTAGATATATTGTGCAAACATTTTGGAAAGGGAGCCAACTCTTTCATGAATGAAGAAGAATGCAAAGGAGAACGAAGATCTTTTATCACACTCTCTCTAAGCAAAAGGCGATCTTCACATACAACATTACAGTTCATTACAAAGTAATACGAAAAACTATATAAAGCATCACTGTGAATTTTCTCTGACAATACTTTGAAGTAATTGGCCGTGAAGATACCTACTTAGCTAACTCTTTGTTCTTTTTTTCAACTATTTTCTGCTGCCCTAACAACCTCACATTCTCTAGCCAGGCCCGATCCCCGCACACCTCGGTCTAGAGGTGCACGGAGATTAGGACCACAAGGTAACAATCTCATCTTTATTGGTCAATGACTATATATTAAGGTTCTTTCAGTCTGTGTGCACTTTTGAAGTCCGATTACGTTTTTTCTACTATTAATTTGACGCTAGCTCTAACCTAACCTATAACATAACCCTAACCTAACTTAATGTAACCTAAATTATAACCTAAACCTAATCTATAACCTAACTGAAGTCCGTTTGCATTTTTAGAAGTACACGAGTCATCTTCGAAGTCCGATTGCATTTTTTCTACTATTAATTTGATGATAGCTCTAACCTAACCTATAATCGTTATGTCTAACCTATAATCTAACCTAACGTAAAACCTAGACCTAAGTTAACTTAATGTATATAACTTAACTTATAACGTCTACCTAACCTACAACGTAACCTAACCGAGGTCCGTTTGGGTGAAAGCATGTATAGGTGGCCTAGAAAGTAATGTCAAGGACATTGCATTTTTGCGCTTAAAAGTGGGTGTTTTAAAAGTGCTTCAAATCTCAAAAATAATATCACTCTCCTAAGGTACGTCAATTAAGTCTCCTAACGTACCACAATTAATGAGACTAAATGTAATTTACTGCTGAACGCTGGGTTATTGTCCGCCGCTTCTTTCCCGCTACAACCTGTCTGAGATTTCTTTGTCTCTGAGATCTCTCTTGGAGATCTATCTAGCTCCTCTCTGTCTCTCTCTCACAGAGCTCTTGCCGAGCTTTCTATATCGCTCACCTCCCTCTCTCTCTCTCTCTCTCTCTCTCTCTCTCTCTCTTTCTCTCTCTAAGCATGGCTCCTCTTGTGTCTGAGCTCGCGCTCATCTCTCTCTCTCTCAGCACTCTTTCTCTCTCTCTCTCACGAACTCTATCTCTATAGGTTCCTCTTGTACTTAATGATTCTTGAGGTATGTAAACACTTATATTTGTTAGTATCTTGCTAATTAGTGCAAGAAGTGCCATGTATTAATTAAAAGTATAGCATGTAGTTATGATTTGTATTGTATTTCTTGTAGAGAAATCCTTTGAAAGTACTACAACAATGGAGCACAATGAAGAACTGTCTATCAGCTCATTGTCATTGAGTAGAGAAGCTCAACTTCAGCGCATAAAATTAATGAGGGAATATTGGGCTGCTCAGAAACGAAAGCAACGGTCAACTTTGTGACAGAAAGCAATATGGGGGAGATGGATGAAAGAAAGAAACGAAGGATATGTCAATCTATGGTACAACACTTTGATACATTAACCGTGGGAATGGATGCAAGTGGTAGGAAGGAAATCTTTGATGAACTTCTTCAACATCCTTGCTTGCTTACTATGCAGAGTAAATCCAAAGAGTTGGAAGCAATTATGCTGAGAAACATGCGCAACACTTTGAATCATGTGAAGGTCCCAAGATCTTCATACGAGTTTTTTGTGAAGAAATCAGCAATGATGATGTTGGTGAATGGTGGAAGCAAGGAGAAAAACATTGACATGAGCATACTGCAAGCTTCCAAGCTTATGGGGATCCACAAAAGACGGCTTAAGAAACAGTTTTTACTAGAAATGCACCAACGCTTCACCGTAAACCCTACAAAGTGGTGTTCACCCACTAAAAAGTCTTGTTTACCCAATGCTAATAGACATGTTTTACAAACTCGTAGGGGTGTTACAAGTGCAAAAATTTTTGGTGGTGCAGCTCACTTTTTCAAGTGATGTAGCAACTTTTAGTCATGGTGCAACAGTTATAGTAGTGCCATAGACTTTTTACTGCTGCTGCACGAATGGTGCCCACCACCTTATGATGGTAACCAAAACCATATTAGTGGAGTTTGAACACATTTTGTTAGTAAACACTTACAAGTGTTGTCACACCACAATGAAGCGGTGCACACAACACTTACACGTATAAAAACCACTTTCACGTGGTGTCTGACCGCATTCAAGTGGTGAGAAGCCACTTTCATGTGCTAAGTCACTACGTCAGTCCATCACTCCATGCAAGTGGTGAGGCACCACTCCCAAGTGGTGTGACACCACTTTCAAGTAGTAACTAAAACCTTATCACTGCAATCAAGCGGAAACTTCCCGCTTTCAAGTGGCCAGACACCACATTCAAGTGACAAGAAAACGCGTTAAAGTGGTGACTGCCCACTTTGAACTAGTTTCTCACCACTCTCAAGTGGTCATCAAGTGGTGAGACACCACTTTCATGTGCAAAGTACTACGCTAGTCATCACTCCATGCAAGTGTTGAGACACCACTCCCAAGTGGTGAGACACCACTTTCAAGTGGCCAAACACCGCATTCCAATGACTTGAATCCACGTTCAAGTGGTGACTGCTTACTTTGAACTAGTTGCTCACCATTCTCAAGTGGTCATCAAGTGGTGAGATACCACTTTCAAGTGATAGCTTAAACCTGGTCACTGCAATCAAGCGGCAAGCTCCCACTTTCAAGTGGC
The DNA here is from genome assembly GCF_014529385.1 of Adiantum capillus-veneris. Taxonomy (NCBI): domain Eukaryota; kingdom Viridiplantae; phylum Streptophyta; class Polypodiopsida; order Polypodiales; family Pteridaceae; genus Adiantum; species Adiantum capillus-veneris. The sequence continues at coordinate 140,409,905 of NC_140952.1, forward strand.
CAGACACCGCATTCAAGTGACCAGAATCAGCGTTCAAGTGGTGACTGCCCACTTTGAAGTAGTTGCTCACTAATTTCAAGTGGTCGTCAAGCTGTGAGATACCACTTTCATGTGCTAAGTCACTACGTTAGTCATCACTCCATGCAAGTGATGAGGCACCACGCCCAAGTGGCAAGACACCACTTTCAAGTGGTAGCTAAAACCTTGTCACTGCAATCCAGCGGCAAGGTCCCGCTTTCAAGTGGCCAGAAACCGCATTCAAGTGACCAAAATCCGCGTTCAAGTGGTGACTTCCCACTTTGAAGTAGTTTCTCACCACTCTCAAGTGGTCATGAAGCACTTTTCACAAGAGCTCCTCCACTTCCAAGTTGTGTTGGACCACTATCTAGTTCTGATGCTGGCCTGTCGCCTAGTATTTTGTCCCTCCCAACTACTTTTTAAGTGCTAGATTTTAATTGGTGACTGGCCACTTTGAACTAGTCGCTCACCACTTTAAAGTGGTCATCAAACACTTTTCACAAGAGCTCCGCCACTTTCAAGTTGTGTTGGACTACTATCTAGTGCTAATGCTGGTCTGTTGCCTAGTATTTTGTCCCTCCTAGCTACTTTTTAAGTGCTAGTTCTGAACTTCCCCAGAACTTTCATGTCCTTACTCACCACTTTTTAATCGTTGCCCACCATATTCAAGCAGTGCACACCATTTTTTATTGGCGGTTCATCACCGTCAAGTGGTTTGAATTCACTTTTAAGTCGTGCCAAACCCACTTTTTAGTTACACTGAATGCGGTTTCTCACCATTATTAAGTTGTCCTCACACAACCTCTTAATATTCTACCTTTTTGTATGGTTACTAGTTTCTACACTAATTTGTATTTGTGGTGCATTATTTTCACAGGTAAACCAATACTACTGAATGTATCATTACTAGTTTTTAGTGGTGCACACCAGTTTTTAGTGATATAGAATCACTTTTTAATGTTTTGAAACAATTTAACCAGTTTTGAATGCTAAGTTTATTTTTAACATTTGCATACATGTATATTGCAGGTGGAGCTTTATTTAAGATTCAAGACAAAGTATGCAGATATTCAAATTTCACAACGTTGCTTCGAGTCTATGAAACCGTTCTTTGTCCAAAAATTGAGGGATCGCTACACCTGCTGTTGTATTGTGCATGCACAAATGATTTTCCTTAAAGAGGTAGTAAATCACATGCGGAATCGAAGTTTTGATCTTCATGGTTCTTGCTGCATGTGCAGCTGCCCTATATGCCTTCATCATGATGAATTTGTCGAGCATGGATGTCTTGCATACAAAAATGCAAGTATGAGTACCACTTCACTGTTGGAGTCTATACTCTACCCTATACTTGCAAAACATAGTTTCCATAGCTACCAATGCTTAATAGGAACATGCAATGCATGCGGTGTAGGTAATATTCAGATCTGTCCAAGAGAAGAAGTTGAGCAGAGTAAGCAAGTATGTGTGAAGTTTTTTGAAAATATAGTGGGTGCTACTGGATTAAACAATGAAGCTAGAAAGAGCACTATGAAAGACATTGTCCACAAGAAAATGCTGCCTAGAGAACTTTTGCGAGTGTACCAAGACCACTTGAAGAAGTATGTCACTCACAATTTTATATTTAGGTGGCAAGCACAACAGTTCAAGCACTGCTTTTCTTTATTTCCAGATGATTTGGTTGTCTCCATCGTTAACTTTGCAGAGAACTACTCCTTCAAGGAGCAAAATGAGATCCAGTCAATGCATTGGTACACTAAGCAGGTCACTATCTTCGTCCCGATTACTTATTTCCGCATCGCATCAGGTGCAATAAAGAAGACCATGCACTTTTTTGTCTCAGATGATAAACAACATGACACCTTATTTGTGCAGCATGCTTTTCTCTTACATGCTCAATGGTTGAGAGATCAAGGGCTAAGCTCTAAAAAACCTTGGGTTTGGTCAGATGGCGCAGGTTCACAATTTAAAGCAAAGCGACAGTTTTACTTTGTTGCTAGATATTGGAGCCTTACTGGCATGGAATTGAATTGGAATTTTTTTTGCTCAAGACATGGAAAGGGGGAACATGATGGGGATGGGGCTGTCATTAAAAGGGCTCTAACTCATGAGAAATTGAAGCAAAATAGCTTGCGTTTGACTTGTGCAGTTAAAGTTGTCTCTTTTTTGAGAATGCATCTCAGTACTGGAGCAACTGCTATGTATGACAAGCAAAAGAGGGAGGTCAGTAGGGTGTTCTGGGAGGTCAAGCTAGGCGATGTTCAACGATCCCATCAATGGGACTGCAAACCATTGAAGGGCTCAATAGCAATGCACTGTATGAATGGGTATTCTGAGAACAACACTTGTGCATTGCGATCAAAACGATTGTCATGCTTTTGTTTTCCTTGCAGGATTAGCCATTGGAGAAAGTGTATGAACAGATCACATGTGGAGACGTGGCAATATCAGACTTTGGAGCCACTTGATAATGATTCCCAGTCATACGAAGACTCAAACGATGAGGAGTTCCATGGTGCCACTTATGCAGGTCATTATGACTCCTTAAGCGATGCTCTCACACTTGGAGACAATTTTGCTGTCACTTCTGAAGAGAATAATGAGGAGGCTGTTGACTTCTACATTTTGAAGTGTGTAGTAGATAAGGGCAACTAACGAGAAAATTGATGCATGGGGCAACAAAATAGAGAAGCATACTTAAATGGTCACGAGCCATTGTTTGGTATAAATCCCTACAAGAAAACTTGTATGAGCTGTGGGATAACAAGCCAGTAGTTTTCATATATTCCCACTTGATAAGGGCAATAAAGTTCCCTATGGAGCCTGTAGTGCTCAATGGCATAGGAGAAATGTTCGAACTTTCCAATGAAAACCATGAGGCAATATACAATAGCATGCCCTTTGAATTGTAAATCAAATCTGATTTTATATCATCTGGTGAAAGATTGAACTGTTAAGTATGGAGCGTGATTTACCCTTGTAATTTTCTGTGGTAAAAGCGCACATTTGTAAGGCCCCCATTATGAGGAGAAGCCATTGTGCGTGAAGGAAAATCACTCACTGGAAACCAAAATTTTCATGGCCAAGAATCAGGGCAACTTTAGGGGCCTCGGGGGCAGAATCCCCCGAGACTTTTTTTTCCCTCGCCGGATATTATGGCCGGACGGCGGCCAGAAAGTGGTCGAAAAACAACCGTCGGTTGGCCGGTGGCCGGTGGTCGGAAGTCAATGGCCGGTGGCCGGTGGCCGAATTCAATGGCGGACATAATCCCTTTGTAAACTACTTCTTGTTTTGAAGTACTAAAGCCATTTAGTGGCTGCTTTCCCATGGACGTAGCCCACATTGGGTGAACCACGTATATCATGTGTACTCTCTCTCTCTCTCTACTCTATAATCTCTTCTGTGTGAAATCTATCTCTCTCCATTAAGTAATCTACTCAAATATCTATTTAGCTACGTCTTATTTCCTAACATGAACAAGATGGAATTGGTGTAAACGTACGATGGAATTGACATGTTGGTTTTTGAGAATGCTTCACCACTGCCCCCTCCCCCCCCAAACATCACCACTAAAAAGTGTTGCAGTTTCAGAAAAACTCAATAAAAATTTACCACTTTTTAGTGGTACTAAAGTGGTTTAGCACCACTAAAAAGTGGTTAAGAATGCTTCACCACTCCCCCCAAACATAACCATTAAATGGTGTTGCAGTTCTAGAAAAACTGTTGCAATAACATAATAAAAATTTAACCATGTTTTAGGGGTTTAGCACCACTAAAAAGTGGTTCTGAGACATTCAAAAGTGTAGATACATGTATAGTGTAGAGACAGTACAGTGCCAGAACTTCTGTATATTACAAAAATTATATTACAACAATTATCGAGAAACGTCTACATATCCACCAAGAATGTACAATATATAACGTTTCTAGCACTTCCGGATGTACAATCTCATTCATGTCCATTTATAACAAAGTGCTCAAAGACTAGACTCGAAAGTTCATCTTTGGGATTGCTGATGGGGTTTACCTTTGTATACTCCAGGGTATTGGGGGTTAGTGCCCATCTGCACAGCCATGGCAACAGTGTGCGCGTGAGGTAATCAGGGTCTTGTTCTTCATCAAGAGGATCAAAGGTGGGTGGACATATACAGTTGTCCCAGACATTGCGCAGATTTTTATATCTGGAGTCATCTACCAGCAATGTCCGAGAGGAGTCATATTCTGGAAACTTGTTCCAGATATGGTAAAGGGCCTTGAAAGACACAGGTTCACCTGTAAGGTCTCGTGGAGCTCCAGAAATCTCTTCAAAATACGACCACTTTTCACATTGCCAGTTTGAGAAGAGATCCCTAAAGTAATAAGTCCTTTGTTCCCATATGTCTGGCCAACATGTACTGAGGATATGCTCAATGTTAGCAGCAGTACAAGTGCTCCAAATCATTGCATCTGCTATCTGCCTCAAATCCCAAACAAATTGCTCAACATCTCTACGGTAGTAGATCCACAACTTCTCATCCACTCTTTTTGGTTTAACTTTGTCGGAAGCTGGACGTGGAGGGTGTTTAAGTTGTCCAGTCTTTGGATCACGTTTGGTTACATCTCATTTCACGAATAGTCCATCGAGATCAAGGATGATGAGCTTTTTGATCTTGCAGAAATTCGAAACAAGATATCCCCATCCAGGGCAGTTTGGCGAAATCTCCTCAATTTCGGGGCAAACTGCTAGTTCCTGGTCTTCCTCTACTTTATCTGGTGTTACATTTGCATCCTGCTCTGCATCCTGCTTAGCTGCTATGTCTTCAACCTTCTCATCTGGTTCTTGAACATCTCCAATCCAGCTAAGTTCTGCCATAGACAAGTACCATGCCTTAAAAACCTCAATCAGACTGACATATTAACCTTTTCAAAATACACTTGAAAATTATACCTTCCAGGCTATTGATTTCCATTTCAGCAATTTCCTGAACTTCTATGGCAACAGTCCACTTGGCAGGAGATACTGGAGAAAAAATAAGCTCTACTTGAAGATGCTCATGATGATGTCGGAAAGAACAATATGAGTACAATAAATAGACAGTCAATGAACAATATGAGTACAATAAATGGACAATGAATGAGCAATAAACAACTAATGAACGAAAAATAAAGCCGTCATTTCATTATCATCAAAATGAGGGTACAAAGATAAAATTACAAAGAGGCTACAAAGCACAAAAGTTTAATAGGGGCTACAGAAATTTCTTGCGGGACTTTGGTTTGGGAGGTTTAAGGTTGGGTGCTTGGAGGTTAGTCTTTTTCCGAGCTGATGAAGGCCCCTTGGATGTTTTACCTCCCGGAGTAGGCTCTGGAGGCTTGGATGAAACCTTAGCTTTTTTCTTTGGTGTGGCGCGCTCTTCAGTGTTGCTCCTCTTTTTCCTACGCCCCAAAATCTCTGCACAAACATCTGAAATAAGAAGTTCCGAGTCCTCATCAGACAAATTCACTGTTGTATCCTTTTCAATTGGCTTCTCAGATGATTTTTCAGCGTCCTCGACGTCCTTGTTCAATGCAGGTTCTGGCTTCAGAGGCATCTCGGCTGACTCCTTGGATGCGTCACCTTGAGCTTCCACTACATCTGCTCTTTTTTCAGCCCTTTTTTCTGCCTTTTGTTGGTCCGGAGTGTCTTCACCTACTTGTTTCTGGGATGCATTCTTATCCCCTCACCACATGCTATCAATATTGGGCTTGCGTGATGACCCAGCTTGGGAGTGTGCTACATAAAAGACAATGTAATAATACTCAATATTAAGTTCTGTGAACATTCAAAGAGAAGAATGTTCCACAGAATATTACCAATTCCATCAACAGGAGATCCAAAGATGCCTTCCATTGGATCTTTCTCTGCAATTACATGGAGAAAAGAAACAAAATGGTCAAGAAATGAATCTACAATTAGCTTCATATCATAAGGTATAAAAACATCGATTACCTGTACCAACATGCTCATCCATGTTTGCCTCTCCTTGTGCCAGCAGCTTCGAAGAATATTTTAAAGGTTCCTCACATCCATGAAATAGACACTGGCCGGCAGACTTACAGGCAGTTACAAAACAAAGTGGGTGATACGGATGTTGACACCGGAGCATGTAGACACCGGTAACAACAATCTGCATGATAGACATCCCACAAGCAACACAATCACCTAACTACACACAGCTATTGTCCGATCCCAAATGAACAGGCGGCCTGACAGGAAGGATAGGCATTCTTGACTTGAACAAATTAATAATCGTTTCCACAAATCGAAGATGCCCTGTCACCACTTCTACTTCCCATAACAAAGTGTCATGCTGACCCTGTAAAAAAATAGCACTGCGTACTTTATAAAACAGTATAAGTGTTTGTGCATTACTTTCAAGAGTCTTCATCACTTTATGTGGTACCACTTAAGAGTGTTATATAAACACATTTAAGTGGTCTTTTACCATATAAAATGGTCTCTAACCAATTTTTTCTAATTAGAGTTTAACAACTTTTAAGTAATATCAACTACTACTAGGTGAATCAATCAAGCTTACATACCTGTAAACTGTGCTGCCTCTTCACCTAGGTTATCGAGATTGTGCACTTCAATATCAAGTCCCATGTCTTTGAGAGCCTCCTTTCTGATTTGAATCAAGGTCTCAAGCTTTGCCATTGCTTTCTCGTTTGGTACAAGCCCAGCCTTATGTAACTTGAGCTCCTCCATATCCTTGTTCAGTCTCTCTACGACCTTGGCGGCGCCTCGCATCAAACCAACCTGCTCATCTCTCTTTATCTTTGATTGATCTAAAGCAATTTTTATTGCTTAGAGACATTGCTGCTTCTCTTTTAACTTTTCAGCAGCATTAGCCTTCATGTTAGAAATAGCTGCTACATCAGCCGTTGACGCAGAAAATGTAGTCGAGGAAACATTTGACATTCCAAATGTTCCCATCGAGCCAAAGACCCGCTTCTTTAGAAATTCCTCCTTAGACTGCCCTGAAAATTGATGTCCACCTGAGTATGTCTGCCAGTCAAAGCCTGTGCCAGTACTGTCAGTGTAATTAGGCATATTTTCTGCATTAAATTTCCACTCGCTTCCAAGACATGGACCATTTGTGGACCTCCATTTCTCGAATTTCCTATTTAAAGTTTTCTGTTGGCGTAACATTTTGATAACACCTTCAGCATACACAGCCCATGCAACTAAACCTTCAGAATCTTCAGCGGCCTTGCACTTCTGCCAAGTAAATCCATGTGCAAAATGTACGCCTACCTCGTTGTTTGGGGGAGCTCCCTGATATACTTTGTTGTATAGCAGGAGACATTCTTCATACATTTCAGGCCTCAGCCCCTTTAAATGCATCTTCTCCTTTTGGTGGCGCTTGTAAAGCCATACACTAAGCCACTCCTCATATGAGAAATCATCATCACATAGGAGCTTCGGATCCTGGCCAGCCAAGCATAGCCCATATTCGGTATGAAAATCTTCCTTGGTGAAGCAAAATTTTGTTTGAGTGGGTAAGGCCACTCGTGGTACTTACTATCCACCTCCCTGTAAAAACATATAATAATGCATGTTAGTATGTAATGAGCCATAATTAAACTTGTTTTATCAACAATAAGAAGTGGTTGAAATGATTTCTGCACCATTCTCAGTGGTACTGCACCATTCTCAGTGGTTTCTGCACCATTCTCAGTGGTACTGCAAAATTTTAAGTGGTGGTGTATCACTAAATGGTTCTCATGATCAACCACTTAAAACTGGTTAGGTTACACTAAAAAGTCATGCTACACCACTATTTTCTGGTGATACATCCCCTTTTGGTGTTTCTTCACCACTTTCAGCACATAAAAGTGGGTTGAACCACTGTTCAGTTGTGCTACACCGATGTGAATTGTTGTACACAACTTAAAACTGGTGCTACACTCCTAAAAAGTGGTGCTACACCAATAGAATGTGGTATCTCCTTGTAAAGCTTCATCACTTAAAAGCACTTAACCACCACTTTTAGCAAAGATGCAGAACTAACGATTATTGCACTTTTGTAAAGCATCACTAAAAAGTGGTTCTACAACACTGAAAGTGGTTGACCATCACGCACCACCACATAAATGTGATTTGAACCACAAAAAGTGGTGACCACCACTTTATTGGTGTTTACCACTTTATACCAAATAACGTTCAAGTTAAGAAGCACCACTTTTCAGTGGTCCTACACACTTTTAAGGTACCGAATAACATTCTAGTTAAGCAGAACCACTTTATAGTGATGTTCACCACTTTATAGTGGTCTTCACCACTATAAACACCACTTAAATGTGATTTGAACCACAAAAAGTGGTGAGCACCACTTTATTGGTGTTTACCACTTTAAACCAAATAACGTTTAGGTTAAAAAGCACCACTTTTCAGTGGTTTTACACACTTTTAAGGTACCGAATAACGTTCTAGTTAAGAAGCACCACTTTATAGTTGTGTTCACCACTTTATAGTGATGTTGACCACGTTCTAGTGGTGAAGACCACTAGAAAGTGGTGCTTCTTAACTAGAACGTTATTCTGTACCTTAAAAGTGTGTAGAACCACTAAAAAGTGGTGCACCATCGTGGTGATTCGCTTAAAAGTGATGCTTCACCACAAAATAGTTAGGGTTTTCCATTGGAAAGTGATGCACCCATTGTATCGCCAGTTTTTACTAGAACCTTATCTCTTTTTAGTGTTGCCCAACACTTTAAAGTGGTCCAGTATCACTTTTAAGAGATGGTGCACCATATCAGCATAACTATGTAGTGATGCAACCATGGTTTCTGTCCAACTTTAAAGGGTGATGAGGGTGCACCACTTCAACACAGCCTATTAGTGGTGCTGTGCCCATAAAAAGTGGGGTTCACCCACTTGATATTTACTAGTGGTGTGCACACTACTTTTTCCTAATAAAGTGCTCAACACTTTAATTGAATCCATGGGGGAAATACCTGCATCTAACCTGCTGAACATTTTTCTTCTTAGGTGTACCCTTGGGGGACTCGGAAGTTCTTTTCGTAGCATGCATGTGCAAAAAATTCAAAAATTTTACAAGACATAAAACCAATTTTAGAAATGTATGCATGATGCATCTAACCTGTTTTGATAGGTGACTCCTGCGTAGAGCTCTTTCCCTTCCTAGGTGTACCCTTGTCAGAGTCTGAAGGTCCTTTTGTAGCCTGGTTCTTCATCCTGAAAAAATCACAAATGCCACATAGATACAAGATCAATAGTTAAATGCATTCATGCTTGAACTTGCATGATGCATTCGTATAAGCATGCACACACAATTGATAAAATCTGCATTCATGCTTCAAGTTGCATGATGCATTTTTATAAAGCATTCACAAGGGTGATCAATTAGATGTGCACAATGCATATACATTCTAGAAATAAATTCTAAACTTACACATGCATCATTAATAGTTACAATCCATGATTATCTTGCCACACATTCTTTTTTTTTTTTTTGCAATACCCTCCCCAAGAGAGGGCAGACCATATCGCCAGGGGTTGAACGTGGATCCTTACGTACCCACCCATTCACTTTAACCACTAGGCCAAGCCCCCTTTGGTTATCTTGCCACACATTCAGAGACAAGAATACAATGCTTCTACATCTGCATGAAGCATGCTAAAACATGGATCAATGCTACCTGGAAATGCTACCTAGGAAAACCATCCACATTCAAATTCAACCAACATTGGAGATAGAATGCTTCAAGCTACATGATGACACATACCTGTTGCTGCTCTGTAGGGGATTTTTACTGAAGTTGATGACCAGCCCAACAAAAAGTACTCCTCTTGAATTTGCTTGCTGTTGTTGTGATGTTGCTGCTTGTTGCTTCCGCCTAGCAGAGAAACGCAAAGGAGGGAGGAAAGAGGGAATCAGAAACCTGAATGGCGCTGGCGAGACAAAGAGAGGGGGGAGGAACGAGCGAGACAGAGTGGGAGGGACGAGACTCGAGAGAATATTTGCATTAAGTGCTTGAACGTACCTTGAGATGATCATTAATGAGTAAGCGCTTTCACTTAGTACACTACCCTTTAATTTTTCCATAAATTTTGAATTTAATCCCACTGTTTCAAACGCCTAAACCACCCATTTTCTCAACCCCAAAAACCATATACTATATGGTTTTTGGGGTTGAGAAAATGGGTGGTTTAGGCATTTGAAACAGTGGGATTAAATTCAAAATTTATGGAACGAGCGAGACAGAGTGGGAGGGACGAGACTCGAGAGAATATTTGCATTAAGTGCTTGAACGTACCTTGAGATGATCATTAATGAGTAAGCGCTTTCACTTAGTACACTACCCTTTAATTTTTCCATAAATTTTGAATTTAATCCCACTGTTTCAAACGCCTAAACCACCCATTTTCTCAACCCCAAAAACCATATACTATAGTGGCAAAAGCAGTCCACCTATACATGCTTTCACCCATTTGCATTTTTAGAAGTACACGAGTCATCAACAAAGTTCGATTGCGTTTTTACTACTATTATTTTGATGCTAGCTCTAACCTAACCTATAATCATTATGCCTAACCTATAATCTAACCTAACATAAAACCTATACCTAACCTAACTTAATGTAACCTATCTTATAACATCTACCTAACCTAACCGAAGTCCATTTGCGTTTTTAGAAGTACACGAGTCATCTTCAAAGTACGATTGCATTTTTAGAAGTACACAAGTCATATTCAAAGTCCGTTTGTATTTTCTCGACTATTATGCCGCCGTCAATAGCTCTAACCTAAACTATAATCTCACCTAACATATAACCTAAACCTAACCTAACCTAACCTAGCATAAAAACAACACAATGGTGAGGCGTTTATCAAAATTGACAAGCCATACAACTTTCCCACAATGCATATGCGATGTGGGCAAGCTCTATGGCTTGCCAATTTGGCAAACGACTCACCATTGTGTGGTTTTTAATGTTGCAAAGCGATTTTATGGCCTGAAAACTGTTTGCAGACATATAGAGAACACAATGGTGAGCCGTTGGCAATATGGAAATCCATAGAGCTTGCCCACAATTTAAAAGTAATTTAAATAAACTTAATATGCATTTGAAGGTTTAAGCACTCACATTAGTTCTATTTGAGCAATGAAAGTTGTTGTAAAAGTCTTGGAACCTGCAAAAAGCAGACACAAACACAAAGTTTAACCCTAAACCCTAAATCTACAAGTAAACATAAAAACAATCTTACCTTAGTGTTATGCGCTAACTCACAAGCAAGATTAGCACTTCCGACGGCGTGTATCGCAGCAGATCTGTGAGAGAGGGTGAAGAGGAGAGCTTGAGATGTGGTGCAAGAATTAGGAGAAATGCACAGAGAAAGCCCGTGGATTCATGGTTTTTGCAGGTACCAATGGTACAACTATCGGTACAGGCATCGGAACAGCATCGAAAGGGGCATCGAAATGCGCATTCAGGCTGCCGTCGGAAGACCTACTGGAAGAGGCGTCAGAAATTTGAAAATGAAATTTTAAAAAAAAACTTTAGCTCCCTCCATAAATACACACATATACCGACACCCTCAAGTGACACCGGTAATGTGGCGTCGGAATTCAAGTGACCCCTTGTAGTGTTTTGTGGTCGTAGAGACGGTATACTCAAGCTCATCACCAACAAATATAAAAGATCTATTGATGCCTTTGACAACGATCTCACTTTCAAAAGCAATAGATTTTTTGTCTGCATTGCGTTCGCTTTTGAACGTTCATGAGTCCCGTGCTTTGAGTAGTAATGAGCAAAAAAAATAAAGATCCATCGGTTTTGGGCCTCCAATAACCACTTTCCATGTGCACGGGGCGAAACAACCATCCATTAGAAACTAATATCTCTAGTCAAAAGATGCAACTTGAAGGCTATCAAGGTGTGATCCCTTCAAAAAATGCAAAAGTCAGTGCTTACGATAGAGGTACTGGCGCATGAAGCCTGCGAGAAATCTAGCCCTTTTTTGCATACAACCAGATTCCTTATGTTTAGTCCAATTGATGTCGCCACGCCACCACCCCATGCCGCCAACTCTCCTTCTCAAGGCCTAGCGGCCCTCCAATCCGCAGCACCCCACCCAACCCCTCTGTCCAAACAACCCTCCTTGAATTTTTGCCAATGTAATGGATTTTATATGCTAAGCCAGTAAGAGATGCAAAGAAAGCTGACTCATATCTAGAAAAAAATCGAGAATATAAGATATGGCATCATAAGGAATTCATTTGTACAAGACGGCACTTGGCACCCGACATATATGATATATTGAGTGTATAACTAAATAAAATAATTTTTGAATCTTGAGGCTGCAAAATGCATTTGACAGTAGATCACAAACTCTGTCCACTTGATGCTAAAATTGGTTCCGCACTCAGACAATATATTAACAGCGCATGCGTGCGCTATGGAATGTTAAGTCGTCGTTGGCGATAATTGAACTCGGCCTGTTTAGCATACTATAGATTTTATACGGAGTTTCTACCTTGACCGCCTGCTACACAAAAGATCTTTGAGAAGATGTGAATAGATTTTCACTGCCTGCCTTGGATTAGCTTTCCTCCAAGGGAAAATGAGGGTTTGTGTTGGCTAAAATAACAAACTGATGTCTACCGTCTGTAGCCATATGAACTTGATCCGATAGCTACTACGTACATGGACCCCTTTGCTCATAGGATCCGCCACTGAATTGTGGTTATTCAATATAACAGAAGTTATCTATAACCGCTAGCATTGTTGCGGACAAACAAAGGAAAAAGGAGAGAGAAAAAAATTACGGGAGCGGCAATAACCGCGGCTATGGACGCGGTAGTGGTTTCTGAGCAATAAGCGCGGTAATAGTCGTGGCAATATACCCTCTGCTATTACCGCGATAGTTGCTGCTTCTATTACCGCACTTATTGCCGCTACACGCCCAGTCAAAAATAAAGCTCATTTGGGCCACCCAAAGTTAGATGGCCTAAATGAGCACCTTTATTCTTTACCTGCATAAACAATGAAACATCAATTTTTTTTTGGAAGAGTATGTCTGCACGATTTTGAAGAAATCGTGAATTATATAGAATCCCTCAAGATGCGAGCTGAAAGGGGACGTGTGCCATCAAGGAAAGGGGCGCAGGCAGGACGTGCCACCTAAAGGCGAGCACTCTCGGGAGGGTAAAGGGGCGGTGCTGTGTCGGGCAAGGGGCGCAAGCAAGAGGCGCAAGGTAAGGGCGAGACGAAGGCGGGGTAGAGCATGAAGGGCTTCAGGCGTGGAGTGTAAGACAAGGTGCATGTATTTTAAAAAAATATATGTAAGGCTTCAATACTTCAACACCTAGCAGCTCTGGTTGGGGTGGTTAGAGCAATGAATAGTTTGTAATCTTGCCGCCATGGTTCGAATCCTCACTTTATGAAGAGCTTTTGCTCCACATGAGGAGAATCAAATAGATGTCAAAGGCATCTGTGAAAGTATCGGGGGCAATATAATAACGGAGCCACCAGTATGTCCAACAATATAAAAAAACCCAAAGAATTGAAATTGAATTTTACTTTACCTTGAAAATTTAATATGCAAAAATTAACTAATAAAAAAAGTTACAATAAAAAGTAAAAAGTTGTATATACATTGTGTCACATTGGGACTTTACGAAAGTTTGGACAAAATATTATTCTATCTAATTATCCTCTATCTCATTGTCCTCCACAGGCACGTATGTTTGATCACCTTGACTCTACATAAACCCAAACCAAATTAAACAATTATCACTTCAAAACAATTGATACAAGATTACTTGTTTAAACTTACCGCTTATAGTGATCCAACCGCTACGTCGAACTGCTCGCGAGAGATGTGATTGTTTTCGAACAACCATCACCAAGTATCAAATTTTTGTATGTCGCTCTCGATACTTGACCATCTCTCTGGTTGCTCGAGAAAGAGTGATATTTTCCTAAGTCAGCAGTAACAATAAAAAATCATCAACTACAATCTTAATAATCACCGATCGACGTTATAATTTAATCAATCTTACATGTTTGTCCTTCCAAGCTCCCTTGGCTCGTAAGCCATAGTGCGTGGGGAGTTTGTCTGGCATGAGCCTCGCATTGTTTTCTGTATGATGAGCCCGTCGTAGCTTGATCGCTCTTTTCTTGAATTGCCCACTCCCATTCCATGTCTGCCATGTTGCCACCGCGGTAGCTCCTGTCTGGATCTCTGACCTGGTTGGGTGATGCGCGTCACACACTGGACTGCTTGTTTTTCATAAATGTCTTTATGTAGCCCTCCAACCACTATTGTGAAAAACGTTGATCAGGGGCATTTGGAAATCTAGCTAACAGCGCATCCTCAATGTATTGTGCATGATCGGACAATTGGTCTCTAAAATTTATTAAATAGCTCTTATACGTTGAATGTATAAGAATTTGTAGATGGCATCGAAATGCCCTTTCCTATGATGTGCCGAAGTCCATCTCCCCACCATATTTAACCCTGTAGTAGCACCCATGCATGTCTGGCACAGGTGTGTCAGTATCCTCGTCCTCTGCGTCAGGGGTGGCACGCTCTAAAAGTAGGGACTCCGTTCCCCTGCCACTACCAAAATAGGAAAAACCACAAGATCCGTTGCCGCTTCGTCTCTCATGGCGCTTACTGCCCTGAGACGAGTGTCGACGTGTGCTGCTAAAGGAAGTTCATCGATGGTGTTCTGGCAAGGCAGGAGTGGAATGGAGTGGTGTAGGACTCTGTGATGCGATGGGAGTGGGACCCTGCAATGGAAGGGGAGTAGGACGCGGATAAGAAGGAGCTGTAGACTGAGGTGCCGTTGGTGCGAGACTCTATAGGTAAGGAGTCCCTCCCTGGCTCCCCCATGGTGTAGTCTGTGGATAAAGACCGTAGCTCACAAGCTGGTGGAGTGTAGTGACCAAACAAATTCTCTGTCTCTTGGAGGTACTGATCTAGTAAAGAGAGAGCCCGCTATAGGTCTGGATCCACGACCGGTGGAGGAACCTGAGAAGGGTAGCTGTAGGATGGCCATGCCTGCAAATAACAAAAATAAGCCTATGACACTCATGGTTTAGGGTTAACTAGCCAAAAATATTCTTTATTCTTTGCTTGTTCTCATCGACTCAAGACTCGGGTCCACTAGAGGCGATGTCCACCATGAGTGGGAGCCCACCTATGATATGAACCAACCAAAAGAAGATCCAGCTGGCTGCTCCCCACCAAGTGGTCTCTCGTCTGACATCTACATTATAAAGAGCAATATAAGATTAAGCTTTTTCCC